>NW_027518683.1:10090000-11562500 GCF_043159265.1 Tasmannia lanceolata
CACAAAATAATATGGAGAATTAGTTAGTAGGAAGAGTTTCTTCCCCTTCTCCCTTAGCATTCTCAGAAACCGTAGCACTTGGCCCTGGAGTATTCACCCAAGTAATACTGAGTCAAGATTAAATAATAGGATAATGGCAATAATTCAGCCGCATCAAATTTTGACGAACAGAAATATAATTATTTTTGAAATGGTAACAGAAGTATAATCTGATCAAAAAAAACAATGGATATGCGTATACTGCTTACATTTTTCACTAGGTATCTTTGGGGATCGATTAGAATTCCCCTGTGAACCAACCCGCTATGGTGAACATGTTGAATTGCATGATTTACATCTTGATAAACATAGGAGGCATCAAAATCCAACTTGGCATCTACAAAGTGTTGCACAATATCTGCAATAAGACATGCCTACAAAGCAACAAACAGTCATAAGACCAAGGAATGAAATTTCATACAATTCACAGGACTAATTAAAATTACAAGGATCTTATTTTCTATTAGATCATAGTCGTGGGCTTTTATAACTAAGCGCGTGCCTGACTCGGCAAAGTTATATGAACTTTTTTCTATTATCATAATTATTAAACGAAGTCAAACACTCTCACTAGAAGTTTCCTTTCACAAAAGTTTCCAAATTTATCAGTAACACATACTTTCTCTTTATTAGTAAAGTACCATTATGAGAAAAGCATTTGTTCCGTCAATACTTTTAAAATAACATGAAGAAAACATCATATTCCATACATAATAAAACCAAATTTACAAAGAAGAATTGCATCCTTCTCACCATCACAACCACAAAGACAAAGAAAGACTGTTTTCTTGGAAGTAACTCATTTTACTAATATGCTCAAAATACTAGCAATAAAAACCCATCCTTCTCTATTTGAAATATACCAACGTTGGAAAGCATCTCAAACTAATAATTGAAACATTTATGGGAGACCATCCACGCCGTGGAGAATTAAAAACTTAAGAAGATGGGACCAATCATTAATGTTAAAAGAGTTTTATTGAATTTTTAGGGAGTTATTTAAGTCTTTTTAATTCATAGAAAGCATTTCAAACTAATAATTGAAACAATGATGGGAGACCATCCAGGATGCCATGGAGAATAAAAAACTTAAGAAGACGGGACCCATCATTAATTTTAAAAGAGTTTTATTGAATTTTTAGGGGTTGTTTAAGTCTTTTTAATTCATAAGGGGGTAGTAGAGACTTTCCCATCAAAGTCACTTAAGTTCTGAGTTATGAGTGTTTTAAATAGGCCCCACACATGTATTACAAAAAATTTCAGTGTCTTTAAGTCACTAGAGGATATTTTAGTTCAAAAGTGTTTGGTTTTGTTTAGGATTTTAAAACTTTCTAATTTTCTTTCTTTTCTTATACTTATGTAGCCTCTGGGACACTTTTGTTTTTATGCTATGCAATGATGGAATGAATAAAGATTTGAAGTTTTTTCTCTCTCATATTTATGTGATGCCTTTTCGAAAGTGTGATGCTTCGTATCAAGTCAGTTTCTACCCCCAAGCTCTTATCTTATCTTTCTTTCCGAATTGTGATGAAAGAAAAATCAACGAGTGAATCAAATATGTGCAACAAGAAGAGAAGAGAAAGAGTGACATGCAGAGACAATGCAGTCAATAGGCTAAAAGACAAAGAAGATTACTTATGAGAAATAAACAAAGAGACAAATAAGCATTGCAAGACATGGGCAAAGATATCGACTTATTAAATAGAGAACAAAGGAATGGTCAAGTAGTCGCAAATGAGAATACTAATGATTTACAAATAAGTACTCATTATGGAGGAAAGTATCACGGTTATGAAGATAACAATTAACTTTAAGGGTAGACCACTATACAAAGGAATGGACAAGTACTCACAAATGAGAATACTAATGATTTACATTTAAGTACACATTTTTTGAATGGTACAACTAAGAACACATTATGGAGGAAACTCTAGTGTATTTAGTGAGAGTACTCATACAATTATGTTTATGGATCAATTCTCGTTATTTATCTATTCTACATAATCTTTTACAAATGAAGCACTGCTGTTTTCTAACTTTTGAACACTCAATCACATTGCGATGGAGTGTTCAAATGTAGACAGCATTCACGAGAATGCTGTGCATGTACAACAAAGAGGACATTTGAGTCATATACAATGTCAAGCTCGAGAAATAAACAATGATCTTAAACAACCAAGATGGTGAACTAACAAATGCATTTTCTTTTCTTTCTATGTAAAGTATTAATTTTTATAATATATTGTTTATATTTATTTTTAAATATCACCATTCAAAAAAATATTTATTTTTAAATATTTTTAATATTAAATACGTAAAGGTGAAAGTGTTGTTGAGATGGAAGACAAAAATCAGCATGGTGTTCATCAATATAGAATTCCAACTTTTCCAAGAGAACCAATAAAAACTAGAGCTAATCAATTTTATTTAGAAGTTTACATTCAATTAAAGTATTCAACCGAGGACAACATTCTAATGCAGATAATGATAGAGGTTCTAAAAACAAACGTGATGAAAATGATGGATGCATTCCAATTGGTCAACAAACAGGCAGTGAAATTTGGAGAGAAGCAAAAAACCAAAATTCACAATTGTGCTAGAGATTTTTTCAGTTTATACATTATTCAAAAAAAAAATTGAAAGATAAATATTACAACTACCATTTCTCAGATTATTCAAATTTTCAATAATAAGTTTGCTAGAACCAAGGCAGTGCAATCATTGTGGAGCAAAGTTGTTCTCCCTTTAGTCACATGAGTCATATCATTTGCAAGGGAAGATAAGGATGACTCAGATATTGTCACCAAATCGACTCTCACGGCCAGTGTGCGGCCAAAGCAAATCCTAGTTGACTCGACACAACGCACCCGGGTACTTAGTCAACTCGACCAATTAATTGGTTAACGCGAGCGAGTAATTGGTTGATGCGATCAAGTACTATGAAGAGTCAAAGGAAGACCTTCTATAATGTGTACTATCACTATGCACTTAAAAATTCTCAGCTTGAGAATTCATGACTAACGAGAGCAGGTGGGCCTTCGGTATTTTATTAAGATTTGATTATTTTTTGAGACTTAAATACTAAAACTTGATAATTAAAAAAATATATGCAATACAAAGAAAAACCTACACTACTCTAATAAACAATAAATGCCATTTTCATGCTTCTACACTATCGATATTCACAGCTTCTGTTACATTGTAAATAATACTAAATGAAAAGAATCAATGAACATAGAATATCAATAGCAAATGAAAGAAACTGCAAGCAACATTTTATTTCTTTTAAAGGCATATTCAGTATTACTATATACGGTGTGGATTAGCCATCCCATGTTACAAGGCTACAAATACATTACATGTAGAAGCAAAAAACACAATTATAATAAAGAATGCTACCTCACTAAAGCAAAAGAAATCCATAAGACCAACAAGTCCACGCACTTGATCTCGGCCAATATGCCGCGTTCCATATATCTCTTTTATTTCGTCCCTGTTTAGCTGCTTGCCAATATACCAAAAAGATGGTATTTTGAGATTGTAAAATGAATAAATTCACCATTATAAAAGGCCAAATCAATGTGCCAAAAAATTGTTGAAACAAAGGATTAGATGAAGGAATCCTCAGATCTATTGCCTCCAAGACTTCGAAACTAGCAAGAAAGAATCATTGGGCCATACAAATGATTTTTTATTTTAAGAAACCAGAGGGACTGATTTAAGATGCTTTCAAGATCAAAAGGATGTCAAAACCCCCTACCCTGTGTAATATGCCCTTAAGTAATGAATATCATACCAAACTTTCAATAGGTGATGCAAAAGCAATGCTTGACCAAACTCTATGTGCAAAGAGGGAAATCCTAGGCACCTTAAAATGTGATATCATACAGAATACAATTATATCCATGAACTGAATTTTCTATTTTCAATGTATATTAGTCATTGCTCCCTTGGTTATGCTAATGGGAACTTCTTTTAGCAACTATAACTTTTTTTAGTGTTGTTGAGTACTCATATTTCTAATTTGCACAAGAAAAATCAGATTACTGATTTGCATCAACATTGTGGTAATGGGAACTCTTTAGAATATAAGTAGAATAGTGATATTCTAAAATGTGGGAGAAGAGTGGAGCTTATTTCAGCTAGAATGGCAATATAGAAATGCTAAAGCAACCCATGGACTAAACAACTAAAGCTTAGAGTATAACCCATATGCACTCTATTCTTTGTTGGTGATGGGGACCATCCTAGGGTCCATATTCTAATTTTTAAATGTCTTTTAACTTCTTTTTAAGTCCATTAAGTTGTAAGAGGAGTATCATGGTCCATTTCAAAAAAAGAAGGGGTACCATGGTCTTTTTCCATCAAGATCACTTAAGTTCTTTAGGTTATGGGTGTTTTAAATAAGCCCCACACATGTATTACGAAAATTTTAAGTCACTAAGTGATTAGTAGAGGGTATTTTAGTCAGAAGTGAGGTTTTTGTTTAGAGTTTTAGAACTTTCTTGTGCTCTTTTTTTTCTTATACATATGTAACCTCACTTTTATAGGATGGTATGCAATGGAATGAATAAAGATTTGAAGTCTCTCTCTCTCTCGTGTGGATGTAATGCCTTTTGAAGTGTGACGCTTCATATTAGGTCAGTTTTCTATTCCTAAGCTTATCCTTCTCTCTTTCTTTATCTTCTCTTTACTCCCACCACTTTTTTCACCCTCCCCGATTGGGTTTATAAACTGTTCCTCTTTCCCCTTATCCTTTTCTCTTTGATATTCTTTCCCTCTTTTCTTGATCTTGATCTTTTATGAATCGTGATTTTCTTTTCTTTTTTCTTTTTTTGATGACATAGGGTATCCCCACTAATCCCTGTGGATGCAAGCAATCACATGTAAACTACGTGATCGGGTTTACTATGGGGGGGATTCGAACTCGCGTCACTGGGGAGCATACCCATGACTTTAAGCCAAAGAGCCACACCCAGGTTTTGATTTTCTTTTCTTCTTGATCATGATCTTTTTTTTTCTTAATCTTGATCTTGCTCACTCTTCTTGATCTTGATCTATTTTCTTGATTTTATTCTCTACTTCCTTTCTCTTGGTCATTGATTAACATTAGTTGGCCTTCTTTTTTTTTCAGTATTGCCCAAAATGAGACTCTTACAATTGAGGTTTCACTTCGCACATATATCATATAGATAGCTGAAAAATTTGTGAAACAAAGCATATTGGATAGAATGGAATATCATATCCAAATTCAAATCAGTTACAAACCCAAAATTTTCACATGCAAAACTAAGCAAGAAAATGGTTTAAACACAGTACCTTGCAACGTCCAAAGAAGCATCCATCGGGCTCAATAGACCCAAAGAAATCCAATTTCAGAAGACACCCTTTCTGCCTGTCATAATATAGTCCTCTGATGGGAAAGGTAGGATCATATTTAAACTGCAAGCAACTCTCAGGGTACTTAAGCTGACACAATAACATCAACAGCAAAATCGAAGAGTCAGCTCAAACTCTAACAATGCTACATAAAAAAAAACATCAATTAACGAGGAAAAAAAAAACAGTAACTAACCTCATTAACTATATGCTCTTTCGCAAGGTCGTAAATCAAACTCTGCAAATTCGCAGAGTAATGAGCCAATGTGTAGTCGTAATCAAAGCCGTAAACCTGTATATTTTCTAATCTTAGGTTTTTATTGACATAAATCCCTAATACCAAGATCAAAAGAAAAGAAAAAAATGCCGTTGTCAGAAATCAAATATTTGCGATTTTAGGATTGGAAATAAAATAACAGAACAAAAAGAAGAAAGAATAGAACCTTCAGGATTCATCTTAGGCATTTGCTTTAGCGCAGAAGGAATGTTGAGAAAACTCTGTTTGGCAGCATCAAACTCGCGTCTGATTTTATCAATCTCATCTTCGTCTTCGAAAAAGCTTTCCGCAGAAGCTACTGTCGCGTTAAAATTCCGTTGAAATTGACCGAATCCAAACCCTAGAATCGATTATTCGGAAAACGTGAAAGAAATTCATTTTTCAGAATCTGAAAAAAAAAAAAAAAAACTGTAACAAGAAAAGGAAAGAGGAAATATACATACAGACCTTCTGATAAGATCGAAGCATGGAGAATAGAAAAGGTTTTGGAGAAAGAAGAGAGAGGAAGAAGCCTTCTAATGGAGGGCATGGTAATGGAGAAAAGGCGTCTATGTGTGCAAGGGCATGTCTGAACGCGAGAGACAATAAATCCTGAAAGCTGGAAAGGGTAAGGAAGAGCGGGAGATGTATGGGGACTTATGTAGGAGCCATGATCGGCCGAATGTGATGGGTGGGTCCCATCTTTTGATATCGAAGACGTTCGTTTGGTGGGCCATTGCCCCAAAATCTCTTCTGCCCTTTCATGAAAAATAAAAAGTAAAAGGGGGGGGTCGTGGCTAAAGGGCAACCGCCTTTTTCGAGGTCCGGTCGTATGTACAAATAAAAATGACCTTAGAGTTAGAGCACACGTAACATGTGTGGTGCCCAGTGGATCTGGGCCCCGCGGCTATCTCTTTGGAAGATTGGGGCATTCAAAAATCAACAATTGTAGGCTTCCTTCGACGGCACTCCCTTTGTTGATATTTATCAAAAGACCACTTGCAATTGTATTCGATTGACCTTAGCTTTAAAAAAGGCCAAGCAATCTTTTGATATGTTTTTTCCTTGAGTATTGATCTTGGTGGATTGACTGAGAACCCCACACCTGTATGGACCTTTATGCTATGTTTCTCTAGTTTTTACTACCAAGGCTACGGGAGGGAGAACACCCTCTTGCGTTGGCCAGATATTCATTTTGATCTTTTCATTGTTCTTCTCTTTGCTACAACTGCCGATATGGGTGCAACTGGTGCCGATTTTAGGGAATTTGGATTGAGCTTTTATCCAAGTTGCACCCCTAACTGCATATAATGGTTTTGTTGGCGTTTCCACTCAAAATCAAAAAGATCCCACAGCGAAAAAGTTAATGAATGTGGATGGGCTTATTTGGGCTTGGGCACCCTCCCCTTTAACGGCTAGTTTTTAAGGGCGAGTTCTACCCAGGTCCCAACAACTAAAGACTTCCGGCTGGTGAGGCTACAAAACTGTTGAATGTTTTTGGAGACCCTGCCACCAAGATTCATATGAGAAAGGTTTATCCTTTGAACAAATTCAGTCAAATCGCATGAAACACCGGCCCATTTACAATGAAAACAATTTTCCAATCTTTCACTATCGATGGGTTTTTTCTAATTTGATCTCCAAGTTGATCTAGTTGTTTGTTGATATTTGATTTCGTCAACAACAATTGCAGTTTATTCATCGTCTCCAGAGAGAATTGCGCCTCATTTGGTAACAACATGACAAAAATGAATGCAAGAAAATAAAAGGAGCACAAAATGAGACTGGATTTTTAAATTTATTTAAAGTTTTGACCATGTGTGTTGTTTTAAAACAATTTTGTTTTAACGTTCTGGCCATTTTATATTGTTTCAAATGGAATTTCATTAATGTTTGAGGCTGACTGTTGTATATAAAGATAGCCTTGCTTGACTTGCTTCTTTTTATTGAACATGAAAATGATGCTTTTCTCTTTGTTTTAGGGCGTGTATTGTGACCTTGACAAAAATAACATGAAATATTATAGGGCAGTGATAAATCGACTCCCCAATTGGATAAATCGACTCCCCATGTGTCTTTCTCTCTCCTCTACCAAGAGGAGAGAGATAGACACATGGGGAGTCGATTTATCAATTTGGGGAGTCGATTCAATATTATATTTAAGGTGCGTAAAAAGCGTAGTGAGCATAGGATAAATTATACCGTTCCCGAGCGAAATTAACAGAAGAATATGAGCATACATACTGAGGCCTTTGTATATTCGCTACCTTGTGTTTAAAGGAATTGAAATAACATGTTTTTGTCAAACATCATATATTAAAACATTTCCATAAAAGTAATGAAAATTATATGGTGCCCGATCGTCAAGTCCCTTGTTGGTAGTACGTCAAAAGTACAACCCTTGATATTTGATCCAACAGCAGCCTCTTAAAAGTGGTCTGCTGTTGGATCAAACATCAAGAGTGGTACTGCCCACAAGGGACTTAACGATCAGGCACCATATAAAAACTCATAAACTGTATTCAAACAATTATTAAAAGCACGTTAAGCATGTGTTTAAGAGCGAAAAAAGTAAACTTGAGATTAAGACCACTAATAATATGCATATGTTACTTTTTAGTTTTTACAAAAATAAACTCATTGCGCATGTTTGGTGGATATTTTCTGCAAATCTACATTGTTTTCTTTCTAGGAATCGTAATCCTTAGAGATCTAGCCTCCTTTAACCAACTCAAGCTCTCCATCTCAATTTTCAATGTGAGACTAAAGTTCCCTTACAGAAGACACAATTTGGAGAGAATATTCAATTTTTTGTGTAATACACAAAAAATAAAATAAATAAAAAAGAGAAGTAGTTGCACACCACTACAAGACAAGATACTGATTTTTTCTCCAACCACTTTGCTTTGCTCATCCGTTACGATCACTACCATATTTGTAGCACAATTGTCGGATTGATCAGCTCACTTTAGACAATCCCACTTATTGTGGCCGTATTCTTTGCAACGGTAACATTACACACCCTTCTAGCTGAGCTAGGATCTGGAATTGCCTTTTTCCTTATTCTCTATCAGACGACCTTCCTCTATGATCCTCCCCACAAACAATCAACCCATTCTCAGGACCAACATCTTGATTAGGCCTCCTCCCAATC
Source organism: Tasmannia lanceolata (assembly GCF_043159265.1). Lineage (NCBI taxonomy): Eukaryota > Viridiplantae > Streptophyta > Magnoliopsida > Canellales > Winteraceae > Tasmannia > Tasmannia lanceolata. The sequence goes on from NW_027518683.1 coordinate 10,098,829, forward strand.
TCATTTGATAAGAGCATTGCCGTGACTTCTTGCATCTTCACAGTATCCTTATCAAATAATATTGCAGTCACCAAATTATCATACGAATCAAAAAGCAAAGTAGTAGCAAAATGGCCTTGTCTTCTTCCTTCACCTCTTTTCAACCTGCTGGAGCTGATCCACAAAGCCCATTCAAACGCAATCACGTGTAGGGGCGGAGGCACATATAGCATGAGGGGGGCCATGACCCCCCCCCCCCCCCCCAATTAATTGCAAAATCTCTTTGAAAGTGCATGGCTGTGCATCCATATGCTAAGGTAGTTTAGTGGTCATGACCCCCCACCCTAATGACCAATGCAGACAAGTGTAAATTAGTGTGGCCCCCAAGTGAAAATTCATGGTTCTGCCCCTGATCACGTGACGTGCTAGAAGATCTCCACCATCACGCATCTTCTATCCATATAATTACAGCTTTAGATACAATAAGTTGGCCAAGCCTTTTGACATATAAAGTTTTTCCTACTTCTCCCACAACTTAGGCGTTGATTCTTCTTCCATAATGCCAGACATAAAGTTATCTGCTAGATGTAGTCTTATCGTATTGACAACCTTTGACTCAATGTCTTTCCACTTGACATCCGTCATCTTCTCAAGCTTCACATCATTTCATTTTCAACGCCTTAGTCAGGTCCTGATGAACTAGGATGTCCTTCACCCCCGACTATCATAGGGTGACATTGCCTTTCTCGTCAAATCTGTCGATGTTGAATTGGGTAGGACTCAATTCTACGACCATTCCAGATACTCTTGACTTCCCGTTGTAGGGCTCCACCTCGAACGAGAATCTCTCGAATAATACTTCTACCAACGATCACTGTAACCACGATTCAATCACAATGCCCACTATAACTCAATCGGCCACAGATGATCGCTCCAACCTGAGTTTTGATGCCACTTGTTGAGAAAATTCGTTGACCAAATCTGACCTGATTGTGCATAAATAAACAAAAAGCAAGCCAAAAGATGCACATTAAGATTCTACGTGGTTGGGCCAAGATGCCTACGTCCAATAGCAAGAGCATGATCAGATGAAACATAACTATATGGATTACAATGGATTAGCTCAAACCTGCATCATTTTCCCTTGCTTCTCGACCAAGGCTGCACATAGGAGAATACAAGAGAACAAACAAAAGAGAATCCCAATTTAAACCTACAAATAAACTCTCTCTCTCTCTCTCATGCTAGCACCGAGAGAGAAAAAACCTCTCTTCACACAACTCACATGTGCAACCGCCGCACTTACGAAAGAAAATTGAGACTTTTTATATAATTAGGTTTTCCTTAAAACGTATTATTCCTATGTTCCCTCACACAACACCGGTTGGGAAACAAGGCAACTTTCAAGGAGGGAAGATGAAGAATAAAAAGACAAAGAAGAGGTGGATGAAGGAGACAAGTGAAATAAAAAAATGAAAGAGAAGGGGGAAGAAGAAAAGGATAAGAAAACTCGTACGGGTAAGGCTTCTTGGCTTAAACTCTAGTTATGTTCCCCATTGATGCGACTTCGAATCCCTAGGGCTTACCCAATGCGCATGGGTTTACGGGTGATTGTGTGCATCCGATGGGATTAGTCCCGCCCTAAAAATTTGGTGTGGGGATGTCCTATGCATTAAAAAAAACGATAAAAAGGGGAGAGAGACATGCATAGAATGAAATAAAGGCACTATTCTTACAACCCATGTGCGGTACTTCTAAAAGTAAATAGTTTAGGAAAAGGTTTGATGGGAACTTGGTAGATGGTTATTTTAATTGTTTTTTCTAGTGAGACAAATATCTATTATGAATAATTCGAAAAGCCATATGGGAGGTAATTTCACCAACTTTTTGAATTTAAGCAGTAAAAGATTTAAATAAAAAAATACTCAAGAATTTAAAGAAGAAGACAACAATGCTTTTAGAAACGTCGATTCTATCATTTTCAGTTATAAAAATCCATATCCTTTTTCCTATTTCCTTGGCAAAACATCTAGTTAGGTCAAAGTTTAAAAGAGGAATATTTCAAATTATCATATACGGTGCAAGCAATCCCCTTCCTAGAGAAGTATCTTAGCCAAGTAGTTGTATTTAAGACCAACGATCACACAAGGCATGGACCCACTGTCACACGTTGGGTAATTGGGTCGTTGAATATTGCTTGCCATCACAAATCCGGCCTATTGCCATTGGCCCACCATCAAATGTACTTGGTTTTAGACCTGGGTCCACTCGATCGACCTGTCACGGCCCACATATCAACGATCCGATCACCCCTAATGCTCTGTTTGGTTGCCGGGTTTTTTTTGTTCCTGGGAGTTTTGTGGGAGAGTAAGTTAAATTTTGGTCCCATCCCATGTTTGGTTGCCTTTTAGCACTAGGTTTAATTTAATCCCACTCTTGTAATGATTACTTGTGGGGTGAATTTTTTAATCCCACTTTTGTAATGATTGCCTTTTCATCCCATCCCAAGATAACCCCAGGAACAAAAATAAACTCAGGAACCAAAAATAAGCTTGAGAAGATTTTTTTTTTCTACCCAACAGTTCAAGCAACCAAACAAAGGTTTTTTTTTTCCACCATATCTCCCAGGGTATTTTTTTCTCCCACATAACCAAACATAGGATTTTTATTTTACCAGGATACTTCCAGGACTTTTTTTTCCCACCTATCTCCCAGGGTATTTTTTTCTCCCACATAACTCCCGGGAACAAAAAAAACCTGGCAACCATACAGAGCATAAATGTGTTAAGTTTGAACTGACACATGATTGTTTTCATTTATCAAGATGAAATAATCTTACCAATACCTCATAAAAATCAGAATACATGCAAAAGTTCTTCAATTGGACATGGACCATGGATCCAATGACCTACAATCACAGAATTGTGATCATCAAACTATATATGCACAGCACGTCTGCCAGTGTTACCGGCGACCAACGGGATCACGTGAGGTTGGTCAATCTTGCAATATCAACGGTTAAAAAGTAGCATAGATGCTAGTGGTGGCCTACGAGTCTAAATGCATGCTCATCTCCCAGGTAAATTGCTCTTCTCCTAATCAATTGATTAATTGCATAGTATAAAGAAGTGTATCTCTAAATCTACCGCCTTAACCATTCGGCCAAACTTTCATTTGTGATAAACAACCCACATTCTTTTATTTTATATATAAAAAGCAAACATAACCCAAGCTTTAAAGCTGGGTTCGGCTCGTTTATGAACCGGGCCTAAAAAACTCGCGAGCTTTTTCGACCCGAACTGTACAAAGCTCAAGTTCGGCTCGTTTATTTGGCGAGCCTAATTTTTGAGCTCGGATTCGGCTCTGTGCCGAGCTTTTAACTAGCCAAATTCAAACATGTTCGCGAGCCGGTTCGGTTCATTTGCAGCCCTACATACGACGACCAAAATACCCTCATCTTTCAATGAGCTATGAATTACTTCCACGCTCCCCGTCCCGAGGGTAGTGCCGGTATTCTGCTTAAAGCAAGCACGGCCTTCTGTCTCATGTCGGTATTTATTGGTTCCTGGTGGTCAAAAGGGTCGATGTGTCATTTCGCCGTAAATATATAATTATATATAGTCAACAATAGAAAGTTTCCACAGCGAATGTAGGGTTGTTTTCGTCATTTCGTCTCTCTCTCTTCCTTTGTCGGGCTTTGAAGGGAAGTGATATATTTGCCCCATTTTTTTCCCTTGGCCAGCCACCTCAACTGTAAACTTATGACTTTATGAATTATGAGTACCTTTTGCACTACAAGGGGGTGGTCCAAGGAAGCAAAAGGGAGGAGTATATCTTTTCCTTTCCTCGAATCATAAAATTTTCCAATCGTTGGTGTTGCCAGTCTACGCCACGTGTCAGGCCGTTGGAAAAAAGAATGTTGTAAAAGAGAAAAACGAGAAGTTGTGTCCGGTGAGAGGCGGAAAGCATGGATAAGAGGAAGAAATATCCAGTCCGTGCTGAGGATTATAAGCTGTTTGAGGAGATAGGACAAGGTGTTAGCGCCTCTGTTCTTCGCGCGCTCTGCATACCTCACAACAATGAGGTTGTCGCTATCAAGATCCTCGATTTCGAGAGAGATAGGAGCGATCTGGTAAATTTGCGGTTTGAGGTTCTTAAATATTTAGGTTTTGTCCATATGTGTTCACCAGATCTGTTTTGTATCCAATAGGATACTGATTCTGAATGTTTCTAGTTTATTTTAGAAATCAGAGCAGCCCCCGTTAAGAAGGTGCTCTGGGAACTTAATTTTACACATGTTTTCAGATGTCTTTATCAAAACAAGAGTTAGAAATTTGAAAATACGTGTAAGATGATTGCAAAATTAAGTTCCCAAAGCACCTTATTATATGATACTAATAGTTCGCTCTTAATGTTTAATCCAACAACAGCTCACTTTTTAAGTGGCTGCTGTTGGATCAAACATCAAGGGTGGTGCTTTTATCGTACCATACACACGGGGCTCGACGCTCGGGCACCATATAATTTCTCTTGTTTTTAAGTCTGTCATTTATAAAATTTAGAGTTATTGATGCTGTATGTTTGTGCACCCCCCCTCCCCCCTCTGTTTTAGTGGGATACATTTGAATTGTGCATTATATCTTCCTACTTACTCTCATAATTAGCCTTTATGATCCATTAGGGTTTTGACATCTGACATGACTTCCCCTTTTCTGTTCTTTATAGAGTAATATTTCCCGTGAGGCACATACATTGATCTTGGTTGACCACCCAAATGTTGTTAAGGCACACTGTTCCTTTGTAAATGATCACAGTTTGTGGATTGTCATGCCCTTTATGGCCGGGGGATCTTGTTTTCATATATTGAAGGCTGCCCATCCCGATGGTTTTGAGGAGGTTGTCATTGCAACTGTATTGCGTGAAGTACTTAAAGGGTTAGAGTACCTTCATAGTCAAGGGCACATGCATCGAGATATCAAGGTAAGCATTATCTGTTTGAGTATCTTAAAGATCTTATTTACTAATAATTTCTCTCTTATTTATTTAACTTTTTTATGCACAATGCTTTCAACATGCATGCTTGACAATTTTTAAAGCTATTAAAGCAAATTATTGTAAATGTATGGCATGAACTTAAGCTACCCTCAATGATTAATTCATCCTACTATAACTTAAACTACCCTCAATGACTACTATATTCAATTATACTCTTTTACAGTCTGGTTCTTAGATATCAACATGCCTATTTTGTCAAGTTGTTTTGTGGTTGTGATTTCCCAAGCAATGTTTCAAAATGCGGATGCGGTCCAAAATGCAGTCAAAGCAAATCCTAGTCAACTCAGCGCTCTGCGACCGAGTACTCAGTTGATGTGGTCGAGTACTCCATTGACGCGATCATAAGTCGAGAGGGTCAAAAGAGTTTTGATTGACTTTGAAGGGCAAAAGTGGACTAAGACAAGAACACGCCCAAGGTAGAAAGGGAGTTCACTTGGGCAAGTCGATGATGATGTGGAGGAGTTTTGAAATTATGATCCCAAGTGCTATTGTAATTATGCTTACTAGTTGACCTTTAGTTTGCATGCAAGGGATACTAATTTCCTTTTGAACCACTTAATCCCCAACGGCATGGAAGCTTACGCCTGTGTTTGGTGCTCTTTTGGAAAACTAGCAAACTGCATTAGAGGAGATGTAGATAGCGTTCTTGTTTGTAGGGGTGTAAACGAGCCGAGCCGAGCTTGGCCAGGCTCGGCTCGGCTCGTTAAGCTCAAAAGCTCGGCTCGGGCTCGAACCAGGCTCGGGCTCGGCTCAGCTCGGCCAGGCTCACGAGCCTTACCGAGCTTGGGTCATATTAAGTTCACACCCCTCATCTTCCCTGGACAGCCCTATATAGTGTAATTTCACTACTTTTTTTACACTATGGGGGTGGTCCAAGTAACAAATGGGGTTCCTAAAATGAAGTGACATATTTTGCTGCCCCCTTTCACTCCCTGGACAACCCTTTTAGTGTATATATTAATATATAATATATATATTTAAATATATTAAATTCTTAACGAGCCGTAAGGAGCCGAGCCGAGCCTGGCCTAAATCGGGCTCGGCTCGTTAAGGATTCGAGCCGAGCTCGAGCGAGCTTAAGAGCCCGAGTCAAAATTGACACCCTTACTTGTTTGTCATAGTACATATCCTCTTGGAGCTGAACTTAAAATCCTAGCACAGTCTGTCTTGAGGCAAGTTAATTTGCAGTTCAAATGAACCCATGGTTATGTTTTCTCTCTTTGCACTCAAGACTAAAAATCCTAGTACAGTCTGTCTTGAGGCAAGTTAGTTTGCTGTTCACATGAACCCATGGTTATATTTTCTCTCTTTGCACTCAGTTTTCCGATTAATTGCTGTTTCTTTACTCTTCAAGCCACCGATTCCCATTCGACAAAGTTGCAGACTTGCAGTAGGCTGTAGTTGACCTCCATTGGTTGGACAACTTGCCTATTCTGCCTCTGTAAATGCAGAAACATGAGGTGTGCATTTGAGCTATACATCTTCCCAAGGATGAGTCCAGTATGGATTCTTGCAGAACCTCCAAACGGGTGACATACAGTGTGCATTAATTTGCTTACAAAACCTACAATATATTATAATTATAACCTTGTGATGCCAGACAAATTATTAACACAAGCTCTGATAGGCTCTTAAATTAGCTAATATCTCCTACTATATGATTGTCTTGTTTCTTTCTATTGTTTATTGTAGGCAGGGAATATCTTAATTGATTCACGTGGTGCAATTAAGCTTGGAGATTTTGGTGTTTCTGCTTCCCTTTTTGATTCCGGTGATAGACAACACTCAAGAAATACATTTGTGGGTACGCCTTGCTGGTATAGATTTTCAAGCTGGGAGCATCTACTCAAACAATATAAGTTCCAAGTGTTTAAGTTTTGTTAGCGGCATGTTGTTCAATTATAAAAGGATTTCTTTTACTTTCTTGTAGGATGGCACCTGAGGTGATGGAGCAATTGCATGGTTATGACTTCAAGTTGGTCTATAACTTATGTTAAATTTCCACTTTCACTTTTTATCATAAACATATAGCATGATGTTACATATTTTTATCGCACAATTGGTCTTCCAGGGCAGATATTTGGTCTTTTGGAATTACTGCTTTGGAGCTCGCCCATGGTCATGCTCCTTTCTCAAAATATCCTCCAATGAAGGTATGTTTCTATTCATTTTCTCTATTTATATGCACACTGTTAGAAAAGTGATGTGCAAATCTGTAATTTAGGATTCGAGAATACCTTATAACAAATTAATCTCACAACTTGAAGACAGAGATCAATAATACTATCTTCTGCAATAATAATCTGTAAAGGAAAAAAAAGAAATCGTTAGATCACTTATGGAGTTGAGGCACGAAGAATCTTCGCTGTCCTTAAGGCAAATCTCGCCCCCACTATGATGAATCAACGGTGCAGATGGGCGTCTCGGCTTATGCCTCCAGGATACAACAACTCTCGCTCCAGGGGTGTGCACTCACGCAGCCCGGATACCTAAGAACTCGCTTATATTTGCCAAAAGCCTTGAGCAGAAAACCAGAGAGAAAACCAGAGAAGAGAAAGAGGAGGAGAAGAAGAATTTGCAAGGATCTCTTTCTGTTTTCTCTAAAACCGATTTATATAGAAAGGTAATCGACACGTTAGGGTGAAACGTCTCACTCTTTTAGTGCGTGAGAGACGTTTTCCAAACGGTCACTAAACCACGATTAAGGAATCTCAAACGGTAAGAAAAGAGTTAAAACAAAAATAAATAAATTCTTGACCGTTAAAAGGAAAAAATAAATAAAGAAAAAGAAAAGCCTTAGGTCCACAAGCGCGGCCGGCCGGGCCGGGCGGCGCGCGTGTGTGGTAAGATCAAAAGCCCACCGGACCCAAATGGGCGATCCGTGCACGTAGGATCCCCATGACCTCTTGCTTATTCACAAGGTTAAGAGAGTGAAAGTATATATATGGCCACTCTCATCCTCTCACACTTCCCATCTAGGACTAAAGTTTTCTCATGACTTTAGTCTTTTTGGAGGGAAGCCCAAAAGCATACATATAATGACTAAAAACACCCCATTGTAAGTTTGAATTACAAAAAGATTTTTTTTCACATAAAAAGTCAACACACACTGACTATCGAATACTTGGGTATTGTGTGACAGGTTTTGCTCATGACATTACAAAATGCCCCACCAGGTCTTGACTATGAAAGGGATAGGAAGTTCTCAAAGGTTTTCTCAAAATAGCATGCCTTCTGTTAAATACTATTTTCCTGTAATAATGATTTTCCCTCACAATTTTTTTCCTGTTATCCACTTAGTCGTTTAAGCAAATGATTGCTATGTGCTTGGTGAAAGATCCTTCAAAACGACCTTCTGCACAGAAGTTGTTAAAGCATTCCTTCTTTAAGCAAGCTAGATCTAATGACTACATTGCCCGGACACTTTTAGAAGGATTGCCTACTCTTGGCGACCGTCTTAAAGCATTGAAGGTTAGGGTGCTAGTCTACATTTTGCTTCTGTACTTGAGTCTCTTGAATAGTAATATTGTTTCCTGTATTCTCCTGAGTGCCTCTATCTTTAAACAGATAAAGGAAGACGACATGCTTGCACAGAAGAAAATTCCAGATGGCAAAAGGGAGGAGATGTCCCAGGTTTGATTATTGTTCTGAGTTTAAAGTCAAACTAAACTTTTGTTGTTTCAGTTGGCTAATAAGGTTGCCATAGCTATGTACTTTATTTGAAGCTTCTACCCATTGTTCTGTTGGAATCTTCTGTAAATTACTACTAGTGGGTAGGACATAGAAGCTTCAGGCCGACAACGGTGGGGGTTGGAGAACAAAAATTAAAGGTAGAGTCTGGTGCTGTTGCTGCAGTCTAGGATGTAGTGTTTTGTTACTAGTGTGGTTATGCCTATGATTTACAGTAGAACCCTGGTGATTGTGGCTCTAGTAAGGTTATGTTAGGTCTGTTTTCCACATGGGTCAGCTTCTGGTTTGATCGCTAATGATTTTCAATTGTTGGTGTCACTGTTCTAGCTATGGTCCTGTACTAGAGGGTCAGATTTTGAAGTTCATGGATGATCCGTGATGTGTGGGATGATTTTAATGTCATTTGATTTTTTTGGCGAAATGTGGGAGATCGAACTATTTCTGGCTTGAGAGGGTAAGTGAATTTTAGGGTCAGGTATGTCTCCTTGACATTCCTCATTGGTTTCCCCTTTCAGGTGGTATAATTATTACTAGTTTTTCTAAATCTTTGAGTCCACGTATTCTTCCTTTGTAGCGTCTGATCCTGTTCCGGTCTTCTTTGGAAGCTTGAATCTCGGAGACCTTATCCCTTTTGTTCTGGGGCTATTTGGCTGAAGTTTGTTGGGCTTCAGGTCCTTACTATAGAATGATACCTTTCTTTTCAGATGGAGGGTTGGTTTGGGAACATGTTTGGTTTGAAGCTCAAGGTGCTGAAAAAGAAGCTAAAGGAGTAGAACAAGTACAATTTTTTAAGGTAGTGGAGAAAATAGCTCGTCTCCTCTAGGAGGTAGTACGTTTGGATTTTAGAGAGGTGTGAAACTTGATTGATTCATTTTTGGAATAATTGCATAACATAGGATGAGTTAAAGACAATTAATCTCACCTGTTTAGAGAGTGGTCTATGGTTTTGTGATTTTTGAAAATTTAAAATCAATGCAATTTTGTCACTAGATACAGTTTCAGATTGCTTCTTGAGATGTTAAATACTTGTGAAACTCTTGATGAATGAGACCTTTTTCTTGTTTCTCTTCTCCTGAGTTAGTGAGCTGTGATTGAAGCCTTGATCTCAATGTTGTGATACACAGCATTACATATGGGCTCAACCCCTTCACTTTGAATATGTTTCTTGCTTAAAAGGTGAAGTCCGGAGTAAGAATATGACTACTCCATAAGATCAAATGTCACTCATTCTCTGTATTGTATTTTATGGTGTATAAAAAATTTTGGACTTCTCTCTTAGCTTTACAGGTAATGCTTTTTTTAGTGGCATGAAGCATCTTGTTGAGCTAAGTTTTCCTCTCTTTTTTTTTTTTGCTCTCACTCTCTCAGTACACTAGTTTTTTTTTAGCTGCCCAAACAATTTTTTCTCACCCAGGCCTTTTCTTATTTATTTAAGCCTTACTTCTATACTGTTGTTCAGTTCTACATAACACCATCCGCGTTTTTATGATATTCTTACTTCTGTGTAGAATGAATACAAACGAGGGATCAGTGGTTGGAACTTCAATATCGAAGACTTGAAGGCCCAGGCTTCACTGGTATGTTCCCTGCTCAAGCCACTCTGGAACTTGTTTAGTTATTGAAAGCCTTATCTTCATGGTTGTATGACTTCTATTTATGTTCTGTTAGATTCAAGATGTTGATGAAACTAATTCAGATAGAGACCGAGGAGGAAGCTCAATTTCCTTATGCTCTCTTGATACTGTGCCAGAGAAGCAGATTCAATGTCTACCCTTGAAGGATGATGTGGCACAAAAGGTAAGTCTAGGATGGTGCATTTCTTATGATAGGAGATTCCCAAAGTTACTAATGACATGGGATTTGACAGGAAGATAATGATCTGATGAAGAATAAGCCGGATCCTCTTCCATCATCATTTCAAACTATAAAGTCTCAAGTATGTTTTCGAACATGAACATGGGAATCCTCCTGCATATTCCTATGATTATTTTTCGAAGGGCTTTGTTATGGTGTCATTTCAATTATCATTTAGAAGGGCTGTCATTAATCGTAAATAGCACCATTAGTTTTTATTTATGATGATTTGACCTCACATTTTGATTTTTCATCCTCCAGAGGCAAATTTGATGGATCTGAAGATGATTCAAGTGTCCCTGTATCAAATAATAAGCACAATATCTTTCAAAATGGTTTGCTATCTCATGGCAATGGCAGAGAGACTGATTTGAACGAGAAGTGTGAACTGGGAATGGATGAAACGCTTCTAGATGGCACAACTACTCATTCTAATCATGAGAGGGGAGTTACGAATGGGTCTTATCTGCCGGACAATGTTCTTTTCCCATTCAAAGAAGAGAGGTTTGATATCATATCTACAGTTTACATGAAGCGAGAATTGACAGACTTTGGGATTATTTCTTGGCCATTGGCAGGGGGGAAAGTTGTTATTGTATTCTGATTCATATCCTATTTATGCATGTCTCATTAGTAGGTCAACTGTACGTCTGTACCCTGCTAGTATTTCCACTATGTGGGATTATAGGCTGGGATTTCTATTCCATTCATGTGCCACATGCTTGTGTATGTGGGACAAACACCATTTGATGGGCTGCAAAATTGATTACTCATGATCTTAACATTTCACTGGTCATTGAAATCCTAGTCATCCAGTCAATAGCCAACAATTGTCAGCAGTTGATAATCAATGCCCTTGATTTCAAATTCAGTCTCAACCAATTGATGACTTTTTGGGCCTTGGATCCCCCATGGAGGGTCCCATAACAGATGCCATGTGTAATATGATATAGTTGGGTCCACTTGGTCTTTGGGCCATAGTACCCTGACCCAAACATGTGAGTCTGTGCATGTGCACAACTGCACATTATCTACACACACCTATAGGGTTGAGATGATACTATGGACCTGGAAATTATAAGGACAACAATGCTGTTTTGGCCATGTGGCACATGTTTGTGAGTGTGGACTCACTAATTATATGGGCTGCATCATGGATGAGTCACAGTCCAAATTTCTAACTGATCGATGAGATTCCAGCCATCTAATCAATGGTCACAATTGCATTGTTCATATGATTGTCTGTGGATATCATTTTTTCTTGATAAGTAAGTTATGTAAAGAATCTATTGAGAGTAACTATTGCTTTCTTCATGCCCTGTTTGTGCCTTGGTCAGGAACATATGATACATCTTTCATCTTTGTTTTACTTGTGCGATAAATTTTAGAACAGATAGAGTTTCTCTTTGGGTGAGTATGAATGATGGACAGTATCAACCAGAAATCATAAGCCCCTTCCACTTCTGAATGAAAAGTGAAATAAGCTGTCATCATTTTAAAATTACATATTGTCTGATTTGCGGACACGGACACGGACACGAGTGTCATGGTCACGGAGTGTTAGGCATGTCAAACTCCCAAAATATAGAAATGGGGATATCATGATACTTCCACATAGCGGCATTATATCATAAATTTTTTGACATAACATATAATTTCAATTTTTTTCTTTTATTGGACTTTGCACAGTTATAACAGGTCTAGCCATTGCACAGAGTTCTCCGTGACTGTTAGTTAGGCCTGTTATAACTTTTCTTTTAGTATGATTAAACCATCAAAGTGTGTCATCATCACTTTGCTGCCCTGATGTGGATGAGACAATCTGAGTTACTTCTTATGATCGCTTGTGCATTCTCATCTCAACGTTTGGGGTTCTTCCCATTTTCCTCAGTGCAAACAGGACACAACACCTGTTTATTATTCTTCTAGTCATGTGTTTACAGTTACACAAATCTGCATTCACATGGTATAGATTATTGTTTTCCTAGTCGATTATATGATTATTCTATTTAGCTAAATTTCTCCGTTCTGTTCTTTATAATCTTTCTGCCTATATATTCTAAATTCTTTAGTTATAAGCAACAAGTTCAGCCTCAGAATATGGGAACTTGCAATGTTGCAATTGTTTCTCAAGCTGTGGATATATGTTTCACATCCTGAAACTATTCCTAAACCTCCCAGGCCGGTAGGTACACACAATTGTTTTTCTCATTACCTTTTGACTTTCACGATAAAGCTTTTTCAAGTCTTTGGTTACTGTGCATCCTCTAAAAGATTTGATTACATGCATAACTTGTTTTATGTTATGGAATTTATTGTTTCCCCCCTATAGCTGAAATGTGTTTAATGCAGCATCAAATGATGAACTTGATGATAAATCAAGGGAAATGTTATCAGCACTACTGTATTTTGATGAGGGCACTCCTTACTTTATTAAAAGTATGGTATGGCCCGCACCATAGGATGATCCAAACCGTCCATTAGATGGGCCACAGCCTAAATAGGTTGTGCCCAAAAAATCATTTCCATAGGTTGATCCTAATTCCTAACCCTCCGATCTGAATGTTAAGAGTGTTGATCCTAACCCTTTATAGATCGGAGGGTTAGGATCAACCTATGGAAATAATTTTTGGGGCACAACCTATTTAGGCTGTGGCCCATCTAATGGACGGTTTAGATGATCCTATGGTGCCGGCCATACCGTACTTTTAATAAAGTGAGGAGTGCCCTCATCAAAATACAGTAGTGCTGATAACATTTCCCTCATAAAATTCTCTAACTTCTTCACGATTTGCTCGCTTGGATACGATTACTAAGTCAGTTGGTCAGCACTCAGAAGTCAGGAAAATGTTTGACTATCTAGCCTCTGCTGGTGTTTACAATGGTTCAAAGTCGGCGGCCAAGTGGCCTCATTCTCATCACAGTGAAATGATGAAACAACTGGAGAACACCTTGGCCTCGCATCCAGGATCAAAGAAGAATAGATTACTCAAGATCCTAAAATCCTTCTCCAAAGGGGGAAGGATTGACTAATTTTGTATTCTCGATTTTGACCTATTCCCTGAAGCGGGATAGGGGTTTTGGGCCGAGGAGTGGATACATCTCTTCTTTTCTTTTTCTGGTTAGAGCCGGGGAGGGCAAGGAAACGTCATATCTCCTCTCGATGTATCTGCCTTTATACTCCACCTTGGGAAGATGCGCAGGTTCTTCTGGATGGGATGGTTTGCTATAAAGTAATAATTAGCGGTATCTGCCGAAGTTATTTAGGATTTTTGGGTTAAGGATAGGATCATCATGACGATGACATAATTTATACTTCAATTTTTGTAAGGTTTCTAGGGCTTCCTTTACTTCTAGGAAAGCAAAGATGGGCGATCAAGACCGTTTGCGTCCGGAATCTTCTTCTTGTCCAGGGGGCCAAAAGATGAATCTCTTCATGGAAATCATGGTGCTGAAATCAATTCTGCACAAGATAAGCAGAATGGTTTATGATGAAGAGTTAGCCTCCACCAACACGTTTCATGATATCTCTGGAGATTCGCCAGATGATAGGAGGCAGCGGAGTAGATGATGAGAAGTCTCGAGGGAGGTGGCCATTTCTTTCCTGGAGGGAGAAATTGAGACTTGATCTTCCCCTGGCTTCTTAGAAAGAAAACCGGAAGCAGTTGCCATGGGTTTGCCGATTTCCCTCCTCCAAAGCTTCTTGGATGAACTCCGGAAATGTTCTTGTTAAATGGTCTTGGTGGGTGTGGATGAAGTCATGTTTTTTGGGGAATGTTTATGGAGGTAGACGATGGATTAAAAAGAGGCAAGATTGCAAGACAGGTTTTTTTGGTACAGTTGGGGCAAACTCCTTTTTATGAGGATTGAAAGCAGTATATCTTCTCTTTCACCTTTCTGGCCCAGGATATGCCCTGGCCTGTTCTTTTTTGATGCTATGTATTGCTAGGGGACCCCTGGTCCCCATTGTAATCTCTATAGTATCAATGAAAATATGTCGCTTTTCCAAAAAAAAAATAAAAAAATGTCGAGATTTAAAAAAATATTGCGATATATCATTTTAATCTTTTGTTGTGAACAATATCACGAAAATATGCTGATAATTTATAATTTTTTTATTTTATATAGTTTTTTGTTAGAAGTCCTTCTGGCACTCCTCTAATTAGCCTATAGATTCTAGACTGTAACACATGCTCACCCAGGTATGATGAAAATCAAGTTCTGCTCCATGAAATGCGACATCAACAACCATTGGATCTAACAAGTTATTCACGGTTTATCATTGTTCTTTTCTATACATATGTCTTAACAAGTCATTCATGATTCATCATAGTTCTTACAAAAAAAAAAATCAACTTCTGAGTAAATATTGGTTGTAGTGTAGGATTCAATCCATATTTGTATATGATAATGAAAGGAATTTAAAATGATTTATCAAGAAATGTTATGAAACTTGGTATTTCGAAGTTTCAACTAATACTATTGTTCACTTTTAACCGTGGAAATCTCTATTTCCAACTGATGTGTGTTTCCATAAGGAGAAAGGCTAGTACGGCATGTTTCTCCTCACTAGAGAGCAGAGTGAGGTGAGATCATTATGGATGAGATTTAGTAGAGAGAAATTCATTGTAATCTTATTTATTTATTTTGCTCAGAACAGAATGTCTCAAAAGCTTACCCGTGGATTTAGTCACCTTTGCCGAATCACTTAAACCTTTTGTTATCTTTGTGTTACGGTGTGGTTCCTATTTTCACCTTCTTTTGCGTATGTTTTGATTGGTTTTGGCCCAACAAATTTCTATCCGAGCAGTTATCTCATGATTTTCTACAAGATCAACGGTGTTGATCTCAAGTAAGTTCTCCACATGGCTCCTTGTAGCGCCCAAAAATCGCCTTTTTTCTTTCTTTCTACCATTGATTGTAGTAGTGCATTCTCTATAAATACAGCTGTTAGATAAATTTTCAGCTTCTTTAAGAAAATTCATATGAATATATGGTGTATTTATGGATCGATTATAGGATGGGCGAATATCAAAATTGACCTATAAGTTTGCTTTTGATAGTTTAATGTGGTCACTAGATCATGTAGATGTTTCGCCCCGAACCCAGTTTACTACAAAAGAACAAGGGATTAGCTGTTCTAGCACGTCTTAATGATGGAAAAATGCCAAAGGAGAAGGGGGTTGTTATGCTCCTCCTTGCCATAATTCTGTCTTAGCCAAAAGCCGGTGAGAATAATTTGATCAGATGATGTAGGCTCTTGATATCATGCCCGGATTTAGGTTCCATTTATAAAAGACAAAAACCTTGATTTTTGTACTCATTTCTTAAGCATGGAATTTCAGACATGGTTGGGAGTTGGGTTCTACGGATGAGGATCGTAATTTCTCATACATTGCCTTCTACTTTACCATTGATAGTGAAAGCATATTTCTGGTTGATCATTTTCCATTTTATTGGAGACAGGACCAAAAGGTCCAGAAATCATTATAGGAATGTAATTGGTCCCACATGGTTACTTCAAATCCTCGACCCTTCGATCAGGTGGACCATCATGACTTAAGCCACGTTATCTGGTTCGACGCCGAAGGGAAATCCCATCCATAAGATTAAGGGCACAAAAATCCTCTCGGATCATCCAATCAAGGTAGGGCAAATGGCAATAGGCTCGGATAGTCCTTGTCATTTGGAACCATTGTTTTAAATTTTGGTTTCGAGTATAATTTCGGTCTTCACCGAAACCGAAATTTTGGCCGCTCACTTAATGTCGGTTTTTTGTCCCAAAATTTCAACCGAAATTCTGTAAAGAAATAAAAAATTAGTATTTTATCAAAATTTCAACTGATTGGCGAAATTGACGGCCGCAATTTCCAAATTTTCATCTGAAATTTGGTATATTTTGGTTTTGGAACGTTTCGGTGTGGACAGAAATCTGAAATTTTGGACCAAAATTTCGGATTTCGGTCGAAATTTAAAACCATGTTTGGAACAACAGACCTGATAATGTCCATGTGGTGCATGCGGGGGCCAACAAGGGCCTGCTACGATAGAGACAGACAGCGCCGGTCTTCTTAGCACTTTGCCATCTTATGAGGATTTTTACCTAGATGCTACTTATATTAACATACAACAGATGCTACTTTTTTTTTTATCCCAATGCCCTTTGTTCAAGTCTCCAGTATAAATTCTTTGCTCGATTAAATTACCAGTTGAATAATTGTAATCAGATGTTGCTTGTTCTTCAGTCTTACAACATGTTTACAGGAGAACACAGAGAAGGAAGGTCCATTCCAATCAGATGGGTCAATGTATAAATGTTTCAAAAGATCTTTGATTTCAGCTGAGTTTGGCTTTCTGAGAACCTGTAAATGCAATTGCAATCTAATTCTGTTTCTAAGAACATTAGCAACTATTGGGGGTGTTCTTGTTCGATCCATGAGCAGTCTATAACTATGAAAATTTTCAATTACAAGCATTCGATTTTAGCATTCAACAGAGGCCACAAGGTGAGCTCAATATTACAAAGAACAAAAACGTATGGTCAAGAAAACCTGATATGATCTCTTTAAAGCTACTATTCTTTCCTTTTTCTTCTGGCATTTATCTCGGCAGCCCAAGCTTTTCCCACATCAGTTTGGAACTTTCCTGCAGAGTCATCCAAAGTCAGTGAGAAAGATCCCAGTCATGATTCAAAATTGTTTCCTCATTGCTAATTTCTTTCATATTCACTCTTTCTCACTTGGCTCCACTTAGTGAATCCATGTCCAGATTTCAGTGGTGCATGTTGCCATGCTCACTAGTCATAAACAACCATCTTAATTGCTCTCAGGAAAAAATTTATTTCTCCGCGACAAATTGGAATGAATATTTCTCTTTTCTAAGTTGCAGATATGCTACATTTCTTTTTAAGGCATTCCAGTAACACTAGTGTGCATCTAAAGTCATAAAAAAGGGAATACAAACTATACCTGCAGTTGACTGGAAAAATTCATCCAAATCTTTCCCTTGTTCTGCACAAGCAAAAGTACACATTAATTATTAATTTCCGTAGAAAGGTCTAAGCCCTACAACAAAATTGTCGATATGTACATTTCTTCGAGATGCAAGCAATAGGTATGCAAAATGTGGCATATTTACACCATAGGATGATCCAAACACTTTTTGTCTTTATGCTTTTATCTCTGGGAAGGTTTGGGGACAGTGATGTAATGCTTTACCATCATGAATATAGTTTCTGTTATCGCTAAAAAAATCAATATGCAAATTTCACGGCATAGAAGAAAATATTGTGACGTGACTCTTGAAGAACCGAGAGAAAATACACAGCATTTCTTATTGCCCTTAAGTACGCAAAAAAGTGATGAAAGATACTGTTCTTAACCATTGAAAGAAATATATATTGCAGCCCCTCAAACAGGAAACCACATGTTTTAAAAATGCAGACATAGATCCTGAGAAAACCACGAGGTCCTTACGTGCAACTATGAATTATATTTGCTGTTCGAAGTAAAAATTCAACAAAAGAAAGCCATACCATTTTCATATTCTAAGGCTTGAAGTATCATCTCCACCTGAATGGAGCAAAAAATTGATCAATAGAACTCCTCAAATTAACCATTACAAAGAAACAACCAAGATTCAGTGGAAACAGCATCATTGTCTTTTCAAGTACAAAACTGATAAAGAAATGTCGAGAACAAAATGACAAATATCACGGCTGAAATATCATCAGTGAAAATAATTATTAATATATGTTATTGAGCAGAAAAGCTGACGTTAGGTTACAGGCTTAGTATATGTTTAAAATTATGATATCAATAGCTTTGGATTGCACCTTACATTTTGAAGCAAGAAAACAGGCTTAGTATTCGTTTAAAATTATGATAGCAATAGCTTTGGATTGCACCTTACATTTTGAAGCAAGAAAATCATGCATTCACTCACAGAAAAAAGAAATCCTCAATACTCAGTATTCACTATGGCACCTACTGTAAGAAGTTAAGGATGGATGTTATTGATTTATTTACAAGATCATCAATGGGTAAATCAGCTTGCACACATTCAAAGTGCAGAAACACAACTTGAGTGTGTAACATCTAAAAGTAAAATCTGCCTATGTTATGACCAGAACATATGGGAAGCATCCATTTCCAATGTCCTCGGTCTTAGGTACAGGATAATCAATTCAATATACCAGTAAACTTGTTTAGGCAGCCAATTATACAAACTTACATGGATGGAAACAATAAATAAGCTCGCTGTTTTCTTGTTATTGCAAGCTGACCTCCAATGCTACTAGTAGAGGAACCTATAATACTCATCTACATTTGCATAAAGGCTTCCTTGGTATTAGTAAGTTTCGTGCTACCACTTTAAATGACAAAGAAATTACAGTTGAACATGAATTTGCCAACAACTTTTGAATGTAGTCAACACAAACAAGAAGAAACACAAACATGCATACACCTCTACACTGCTTACAGCAGTATACAATCAGCTTCAATGTATTTCTTTGCCAGCTGCCCAATCTTCCAAGTTCCAATACAGTCATGTAAAAAATTATGTCCATCCAGTGCGATCACCTCACCTCAACACAAATACACTAGATCCCATAAGAACTCCGAAGTTGAGCGTGCTTGGGTGAGAGTAGTAGTAGAATAGATGACCTATTGGGAAGCTCCCGCGTTGCACCCCTTATTTTAAAATATATGTCCATCTTTGCAAAGCCAACAATGCATTCTGAACTTAGACGCATGTGGTTCAAAACATAGATTGCTAATCTAGCGTTGGACAATAAGGTTGTCTCATGTTCTACATCATGCACATATGTTTATAAGCTTCTAGAAGCAAATCACATGTTGACAGAAGAATAAAGATTTCCTTATCAGAAACGAATCATTCTGGCCCACGGAACATAACTTAATAAACAAGGGTAATCCTTTCCAACCACCTCGAACCATTGAAGCACCATGTGAATGTTTTCAATTTGTGCACATCTTCGTTAAGAAAGAAGATATTTTGTCGAGGAATTCGAGGTGTGTCACAACAAGGATATTTCTACCAGCTTGAAAGCCACTAACTAGTCCTTGTTCTTCTGCACTACTAATCATTAGACTGCCTTCGTTCCCAATATGAAAAGATACAACAATAATGGATCTCATTGCCTCACACCCCTACAGTTGGTGAAGAATCCTATTGGGGAGCCGTTGATGAGAATGGAGAAGGAAGTCGTGGAAAGACATAGAAATAATCCACGTTCTCCATTTAATCCCATATCATGTTCTTTCTTGGACATAATCAACAAATTCCCACCCCACATGGTCATAGGCTTTTTCCATGCCAAAGTTGCCAAATAATTCCCGACTTCCCTCCCAAACTCAACTTTGACAGCAGCTCCTGTGGCAATCCAGGTTTGGCCGCTGAGGTGGGTGAGGTCTTTAGCGGCCACTTAGGAACTACGATCAAAGCCTACTTGGGTCCTTTTATTGTGGAGAAGAAGAAGAAGAAGAGTGAGGGAGAAGATTGAGTCTCCTTATCCACAATAACATCGTATCAGAGCAAAGGTCAGGGGTTCAAAACTCCTTAATTTTTTTTGGAATGGTACAAAACTCCTTGATATTAAAAATCCACATGTAATGGCCAACCCAAAGAGGGGCCACATTTGCCACGTGTAGGCCAACCCTAAAAAAAGGGCCACATGTGAGGGGGGAGTGTTGAAGTATAAAGCTTTAAATAACGTCATCTCCAACAGCTTAAGCTTTTGGAGTAATTGGTTGTTTCACAGGTTCTATTGGTGAGTCGGACTAAAAAAAATGAAAATCAGGGCTCTCCTGAGCAGCCTGTGCACTTTCAAGGAATGTCTATCGGATAATTTGGTGGTGGAGCCGTTGAGGGCAACTCATCTTGTATGGCCTTCAGCAAATCCCCAGGGACTTGGAGATTGGATAATTTCATCAGCGACGTTGGTGACATTTGTAGCATAACTGAGCCATCTCTCATGCAGCTGCCTAGTTCTACAAACGAGGAGGTGGACAAGTTGGCTACGAAGGGCGTGTACTGCATGGTGGTGTTCATTGATGACTCCCTCCTGTGACTGTTTGGGGGTATTCTCTGCGTGTTATCTGTTTACTTTAATCCGAGGGGGCAGCCCCTCTTGCTCGTGCCTATATTTCTCTGTGATAAAGTTTTGTTGCCATTAAAATAGATATAATGTTAATTTCTACTAGTACATCAAGTTCAATGGGGAACTATCATGGGAGGAATGCAAAAATGTTTACTAGTTTTGATTATTGAGGCTAGCAATTGATTCAAAGTTCAACATTAGAAGAGAAGATAATTGCTGGGTTACCTTGTCGAAGTCCTTCACAACTTTTGCTTCTGGGGAAGAATTTTCTTCATACTCCATCCATAACTCATATATTTCTTTTGCTGCAAAAGAACGAAAATAAAAATCAAGGTAGTACATAATGGTAACTACCAAACATTGGACTAAGTTTCCCAAGCATCAAGGATTTGTAAAATTTAAGACCCATATCAAAAAGTTGGCTGTTCTCCATAAATATGTCCTTCCATCGTTAGAATAAGGGCGGATTTCAATAGAAAATCATTGAATTCTTCTAAGTTATCGAAAGTTCAACAGTACTTGGTCATGTACCAAGCCAATAAAGGATTAGGGACCTTAATGGCCAGTTTCGTTGGTAGGAAAGTGGTGGAAAGGAAAACCTTTTCCAACTTTTCATCACTTTCCTTTCTTTGGCTGCCCAATGAAAGACTTTTCAGGGTGGGCAAACCTTTCTGTCCAGAAAGGAAAACACCCATATTTCATCTTAAACTTTTGCAACTTAAAACCCCGGAAGTAATTTTCCTTTCCCGGAAAGAAATGTTGGGCAGCATCTGAGTAAGTGGGGTCCATTGGTTTTTGATCATTAGTATATTACATATTGTGATATATGTGGGCTCCATTGGTTTTTAAATGCGGGTCCCTCCATCTTAGCTTCACAAGCAGATCATTGATTAATATACATGTGGGGTCAATTTTTTTGGCTGTTAGGCCCTCTAAGTAGCCCATACTAGTATATGACTCATAACTATGTATGAGTCCAATTCATTTTTGGCCATTGGGCTCTCCATATCCTACTAGTAGATCACTTATTAGAATACATGTGATACATGGTCATATTTATTTTTTTCCATTAGGCCCTCTATGCCGGCCCCATTAATATATAACTCACTACAATATAAGGGACCCCTTTTTTGGCCATTGGGCTGTCCATCTTATCCTTATACTAGTAGACTAGTGATTAGCACGCATGTAGTGTGGTCCATTACTTTTTTGGTCATTAGGAGCTCTATTCAGGACGTACTAGTACATAACTAATTGATATGCATGTGGGACAAAATAGTTTTTTCCCCATCCTGACCACCATCTTAGCCCCACTATTAGATCATTAATTAACATAAATATTGGCTTATTGGCCATTATGTCCTCTATGTAGATCCCACTAATATACAACACATTATATGTAGATCCCATTGGTTTATAGGCGTTGGCACCTCTTCTTAGCCCAACTAAACTGATTAGTATTATAAGTGGGGTCCATTTTTCTTTTGGCCATTAGCCCCTATATGCAGGCTCACTAAAATATGACTCATTAGCATATATATATATATATATATATATATATATATATATATATATGAGTGTGTGTGTGTGTGGACCCCATTGGCCATATTTTATCACAGGGTATAAGTAAAGTGGCCATTTTCTTTTTCCAGGAACAAGCATCCAAACAAGAGAAATATTTTTTTAGGAAAAGGAAAGGAAAAGGCTAACCTGGGAAAGCCTTTTCTGTGCGTAATAGTCTTCCTAGCCAACCAGACAAAACAAAAGGTTCTTTCTAGATAATTGTTTCCAGAATCTCAATATTTTCAGTCTCAAATGAGTTGAAAGACAAAATTGGTGCTCAGCTTGCAGCTTCAAGAAGATTTATTTATATGTTCGCAAAACATGCTCATACAATATAACAAACAACAACAAAAGTTACCTCTTGACCTTTCGCCAAGTAGCATGCACATGTGATCTAGTGCTTCTTGCTCTCTTCGACTTTTTTCCTCCTTAGGTACACCATCCGAAGGAGTGATATCACCAACAATAGCTATTCAAGTAACTAAAAGGTAAGCAAAACAACATGGAAACTGGAAAAGAAAGAGGCTTAATACATTCACCACAAGTAAAAAAAATGACCAGTATCATCATTCAAAAAAAAGAGACCAGTATCATTTTGGGATGATTTCTTGGGACAATTTCCTTTTGTTCCCTATTCTTCCTAGTTTTCTTAATTTTTATCACATTGTTTATGACATTATTCTGATGTCAAGGTTTGAAGCAGTCAAACTGTAATGGAACTGATTTGAACCGAACATGCTCCCAACTGGTTTGCTTTTTAAAAAGTTCATATAAAAATAAATAGCAGTAATAATTCTGAAATTCAGCAGAAAATAATAAAGCCAATATTAGCCAAAACGGGGCATAATCTCAAAGGCACTAGAAAAAGGGATCAGCATATACAAATCCTTGTCAGCTTTTAAGGGGCCGTTTGGATACACGGATTTTAGAATCCAGGTTTTTAGTTTGAAAACAGTGTAAAAGAGGGTTCATGATCAAGCTGCTGTATGCTGTCCTCACAGCGTTTCTTGAATTTTAAGTGAGAAATTCAGGTTTGAAAAATCTCTCCTGCATCCTAAGATTTCTAAAACCTGGAAATATGGGAGGATCTGCAACTCTCTTGCTGACGGAAAGAAGGGTGAGAAGTAAAAAACGAGTCAACAACGACGGCGAGTCCGCTTCTTCTCTTGTCTCTTAGCTACAATTTTGTACAAATCGCGGATTCTAAAATCTGCATATCCAAACGGCTCAATGTTTGGATAAAGGAACCTGAGTACCAGAAATTCCTTAAAGACTAAAACAGAAGTGGGCATTTTCTTCAATAGAGAGTCGACATGAAACTTAAGTGAAAATCCCCCCATAACACAGCATTGATCTTGCCAATATTTCTATTTTTCAAAGTCACCGAGCATTTGAAATCTTCACGGATACCATTTCATGTCAGGAAATCTGGTGCCTAGGACCTGATAAACAAATAGTATAGGCAAAAACTAAAAGCCTAAAACTACAAGCGTGGAATACATATGCTTCAAATGATGAGCCATTGAGTTTGGCAAAATAGATCCTAGTATGAAATATAAAAGCTTATACTGACGCTTCAGACTGCACAATAAGAATAAACAAAAGAGAAAAAAGTAGCAATAGTTCCCTTACAGGCCAAGTCATTGCATTAGTCACTATAAATGACACACGGATCCTAATGGGGACTTGTCCTAGATATAACATAGCTGCCTGTACTTAGGAATGTAGGAATGTTGGCATAAAAATAGAAATATAGCATAACGTCTAGTTTATGCATAAAAATAGCGGCCAGTAAAACAAAGAAAAAATGACAAAAAATATCATTTTTTTTGGTTGGTAAGCTGGGATCGAACCTGCAACCTCAAGGTTGAAATACAAAGCCTCAACCATTGAGCTACAGGCCCAACCCTGAAAATCATGAAAGAGACAAAAAATATCAATTGTAACAAACTCCAAAGTAAAGAAAGAAATACCACACATTCTTTTCAAGTCAAGTCATAGGCCCTGTCCGTTTGAGATTGTGGCAACCGATTGAGACCCCCCCAATCTGATTATTGGACTCGACTCCCCAATCGATTGTCATAATCTCAAATGAACAGGGCCTTAAAAGCAAAGTTTCAATACTGCCTAGATGTACTGTAACAATTATTGTAGCATTTTTGAAATTAAAATCCTTTGTTGCACACCAAAATGGAGTCGAGCGGATCAATATGCATAATGAAAGACATGCACTCCATTGTTTTCACCAAAATGAAGGTCCCAAAACCTCCAAAAAACAAGAAAATGGAAAACCCCAAAACCAAACATAAACTAAAGAAATCAAGCATCCCACCTTCAGCAATATCATGCACAATGGCCATTTTTACACACCTAGAAGAAAACAAATGTTCGTTAGAGGTTTGAAAATTGAGATATATGATAAAATAACATGATAGTATTCAACCCCAACATTTTACATAAAAAAAAAAAAAAAACCCTAACCTATCTCTATTGATACCGGGAATATCTGCAGCAATGAGCGCCATGAGACCCATTCGATACATGTGATCAGCTATGGACTCTGGATCTTGAATGCCACGTCGGATCCACCCCGTGCGTTTTGTCGTCTGATACAGTTAACGAAAGACTAGGGTTAGGGTTAGGGTTTTTCTTTTAATTTCCCTGTTTGAAGTAGGATAGAATCGTATTGCCGAGATTGAAAGAAGAGAAAATAAAGGAAAATGGAATGAAAGAGAGAAACCTTGAGACGATGGCATAGGGATAGAAAATCAATTGCAGATGAAGCTGAGGAAGGAGAATCCATGGTTGTAGAGCATTGATTCTTCGAGGACGCTCCTGTGTCTCCGTTTGGCTCTGTCGCCATTCGAATGCGACTGTTGCTCCTTGAGACGGATTCGAAACGAGTTTGGGTGGAGACGAGGGAAGGGAGGAAGGAGGAGGATTTGTAGATAGCTCGGCATCCACCCATCGTTTCTTTCTATTCTCTACTACTTTGTTGGGGTTTGTGTCCTAATTTTATTTTATTTTATTTTCCTTTTAAGAAAATAAATCGTTCCCATAATTTGAGATGACTGTGGGCCCTTCCTAGACGTAGGACCTTGATCATACCATTGAGTGGGTCCAGATTATGGACTTTTTGTAGTCAGATAAGTATTTAAAAGAGAAGGGTGCCATTATCAGAACAAGGTAGTGCAGATATCTACTTCCCTATGAGAATATTCCAAAGAACCCCTTAATTGAGCAAATGGGAAATCCATTTGACATGGGACTGTAAGCTTGAGATGGAAGTTGAATGTTCTCCAACACACAGCCCACATGCCAATGAAAACTTAAAGAGGGTTTTCTCTTCTTCTTCCTTCTCCTCTTTGAAATTGATGTTTACACCCCCTTATTTGATAGATAGACCCCATTAGCATTACAGAGAGTAATTAAATGGGATTGCCTTGTATGAACTCAGAGAGGAGAGCTCAAGTAACCTTTTGACAAATCACATAATACTATGTCAGCAGTTTCCCTTCCAATCACAAAAATTATATGGCAAAACATCACACCTGTCGCATGCCATGTTCACAATACACGGTGCAGAGGAAGTAACTTTCAATTTGATGATAACTGGGATGATTACTATTTTACCACTATATGTTTACATGCAGATGAAATTGTTTTTTTTACAATATACAGAGTAAACCTACATTTTTTCACAAGGTCTCAAGTTTCCTTTGGTCCTCTTTCGATGGCGAGAGGGAGACAACTGCTGTGAGGGCTTTGTTGATGATGATCATTAGAAAATTGTGCCGAAAAATTACCATTGCTAGACTCTTCTTGTCTAGATAGACGGCGTGACCTGAACGTTTTAGAAAGATAAATTCAATTTTCACTGCCCTTAGCACAATGTAACAGTGTATCCAGAATAAAGTACTGAGATAATTTCAGAAATTCCTGTCAACATATACGAGGGTCTCAACCTTCACATATAATTTTTTGACTTGACATTTATGTTCCTAATGTTTTCGAGTTAAAAATCCTCACCGTTGGCGGAAGTTGGAACTGTGGCTCCTAAGCAGGAAAGAGCTTGAACAACCAGTGAAGTACGTCACATTTTCTGAAGAAGTCGCGCTCAACTGCATAGCCCATAAGCAAAACATCTGATTAGAGAGAAAGGGCTTCTGGATTGAACAAATTACAGAGCATAAACCTCATATATCAAACTGTGAGTTGTATATTTTTTAAAAAGAACTCTATATCAAAACATAGCAATCGATATCTTTTAACAAACAGAAATACTGAAATAACTGAACCCCATCAAACATTGTTTCTTTTTCAATTTTGAAATTCTGACAATCTCATGCAAGTTGACTTTATAATGACAAAAATTCTTACGATGTGAAAGTGTCATAATGGATTGCAATCCTTACCGTTGGTTTGTCGAGATTTTCTTCTTCTGTAAGTTTGATGTCACTGACATAATGGCTTCTTTCATTTCCGAGAGCAATCGCACATTTACAGATGAAGTGTAGGAGTATGACGCCCAGCAAAAGCATTGTAATGAACTCAATGATTATCGCTGATCCTAGTGCTGCATATATGAGGGAATTAATACCAATTATGACAAAAAGTCACGAATATTAATGCCATATATTGGATTATCAGGAAACCATGTAATAAGATTACTGATATTAACTGGGAAACAAAAACGACAAAAAAAGGAAATGGAAAGATGTGAAAGCTGATCAACCTATTTCTACGAAAATAGAATAGCAGAAATAACGGAATTATGCTGTATGATTCATAAGAGGCATACATAAATACACAAACTACAGCAA
Organism: Tasmannia lanceolata; assembly: GCF_043159265.1. Classification (NCBI taxonomy): domain Eukaryota; kingdom Viridiplantae; phylum Streptophyta; class Magnoliopsida; order Canellales; family Winteraceae; genus Tasmannia; species Tasmannia lanceolata. The sequence continues at coordinate 10,125,916 of NW_027518683.1, forward strand.
TAAACTTAGTTGTTTTTTGGAATATTGAGGAAAAAAGAAGGTTGGTTAAAGACAACCCCCCCTTAAAGAAAAAAAGAAAAAGGAAAAAACGAAAAGAAAAAAAGAAGCTAATAAAGGTTACAATGCAATTAGTAAGAATTATGTCACAAAAGGTTAAGCTGATTGGTCAAAGTAAGAGGGGAAAAAACCTGGAAAACTAAAGAACAATGCAAGAATATGAAAATCAGGGAATAACTGGAAAAGTTCTTGAGGCTAAAGTTACATTAGACTTTGACACCTATTGTTATCGATATACTTACAATGAGCTATCAGTGAACTCATCGGCCTTCTTTTGATGAGATTTATAGTAGCCTCTGTAAAAAGTGGCAATGACATACTTTCTGTGCAATCTGGATAGCATCCATAATTACCCATATCATTTACAGTTACAGATAGAACAGCTCCATGTTCGGCTCCCTGCAGCAGAAGTCCATGGTCAGTTTTAAGGATGGCGTAATGGCTGTTTCAAATTGAATTTTTCTAATTAAATTTCTTTAACTTTCCAAATTCTAGATTTTTTGTTTTTTATGGATATTCATTCACTACAAATATATTTTATGGATATTGCACCTATTTTGTTACTCTAAATGGAGTAGAGATTTTGGCCATTCTAGCAAAACACGATGCTTTCAAGTTCTAATACATAAGGAGAAACCGAGAAACCACCAAGTTCTCAACAAGCAAACAGAATGGATATCAGCATTCTGCCATTAAACATCAGAATGTGTCAAATATGCATGGTTTTAAATTTCTGCCGAAATGCCGAAATTTCGGTCTAAATTTTGGCCAGGGTCGACACTGAAAGTAAAACTTTCGGTGTCGGCCCAGATTTTGGCAGAAATTTTGGAATTTCGGAAATTTCGGCCATATGTATTTTTACTTTTTTCCAGAGATTTATTTTTTTTGCAAATTTTTTGATTTTTAATGATTTTTTACCGAATTTGGCCGAAATTTTGCTATTTCGGCTACAGCAGAAACGATACCGAAACCGAAATTTCAAACCTTGCCAATATGATAATAGTCCACCCACTCACTTGGTATAACAGCTGTTGGATGGCATTGTTGCAGTCTTCAATTGTTCCCCGGAATCTAAATCCTTTCCCTTTTATCCAAAAATGGTTTGAAATGGTCACGAAGGTCTGGAGGGGCAGCCACTGATAGCTATTCTCTAGCTTTAATTCGGTTGAATTAATAAGATCAGCAGGCAGATTGGTCATTATAATTCCATCATTGACTTCCACAGAGAGTGTGACTACAAAGTGAGACTTGTTACCTGAAACATATCCCAAAAGAAAAATGCAAAATATTAAATTTGAAGAATAAAGAATAAAGAATAATTATATTTGGATTGGGCATCTGGTTCTGCACAGTTTTACAGCCTACTTGTTCTAGATGTTACTATAGTAAACTACCCAAATATATGTAAATCTGCATTATTTATCGGACAGTAAATCTTGGAAAGCTATGGTACATCTGTCTGGTTCTACTCTTCTACGCTAATATCATAAGCTCTTTTGGTGCACTCTTCCTTCTGCCAATGCTTCTTAAGCGCATAAGGACTTTGTAGTAGTTCTACTCATAGTTGCCTGAGTGGAATGCAAGTGTGAGATGTAATGCGGGAAGTGTAAGAAGAAAGCAAGGGGTCTAGAAAAGCAAGGTTTTAAATTTCGGTTTTGGTTTCGGCCATCAGGAAATCGAAATATTTCGGTTTCGGTAGAAATTTCGGTGGAAATATTTCGGTTCCTCTTAAATTTCAGTAGAAAAATTAAATTTGGGACTTTTCCAATTCAATGTGTATTTCGTTTCGGTTCTGGCCGAAACCGGCATATTTCGGCTGAAATTTTAAACCATGTAGAGAAGAGAAAATGTGAGAAGCGAAAGGTTTAAAGGAAAGTAAAAAGGAAACGGGGGAAACATCATCAAAAGTCAACCATGTAAAAGGTCTCATTGGAAGTGAACAAGAAGCATATAGAAAGAGATGGGGTTATAGTAGGTCAGAAAGGGAAGGGTTAATGTAGTTACAAGAAGTAAAGAGGACTTCAAGGATTTTTAGATTACAAGTTTTAATGATTTATAGTTTTACATGTTTTATTCATGCAGATTAAATGTTAAGCTTTTGGAACAAGTTCTACATGACTGTTATTTGAAAATTAAGATTAGCTTGCAAATTATAAGTACACACAATTTTTAGATACACTCTTTGGGAATTATAGGAGAAAACACTCTTCTAGGAAAATATAATCATTTAAATATGAATTGTACTCTCAATTAGGAGAAAGCGTGCTTCCCCTAAATTTGAAAGTGAGAAGAATTTAGCTTTTGAAACAAGCTTCCCACATAACTAGGAAGTTTTCGGTAGCTTTGACTCCCTGTGGAAGATTAGCTTAGTCCAAAGGTATTTTAGCCATTTTTATAATGTCTTAGGATAAGTTTAGTAAGTTTGTGATTACTCATGTACTATCATGTTAGTATAAACCTCTACACAAAGAGCAATTAGAAGACGAACTGAATGTTATGTAAAACCCAACATGAGTCATATTTGAGATTCAGTGTATTAAAAAAATATTAGTTTTTTTTTTGTAGTTAAGTTGGGATTGAACCTCCGACCTCTAGGTTGAAGAACAAAGCCTTGACCATTGAGCTAGAGGCTCAATCCCTAAAAAATTTAAAATAAATATTAGTTATGCCTGAAGAAAAATTAATAACTTATATGGTTATGTTCTTATCATACAGTGTCCCCCCAAACATCGAGAGATGAAATGGAGAGACAATATGTCTGCCAAGAAGTTGGCTCTTGAGGGAGTCATGGCCTTGGTGAAGATCTCATTGATTTGCATAATAGATTTAGCAACAAATTTTCTCTTTTCCATATGATAAAAAAATGAACGGGGAAATAATCCCAATAGTGTATGCACTAGAGAAAAAGAGCATACTAATGAGAAGCACATGAATATAACAGGAGCGTACCATTATGGGTTTACCCTACCAAGCATACCAACTAGAGAAAGCAAAATACATCTTTTCAAGTCCCTCCAAATTAATAGCATACCAGGGAAGTTAATAAGATCTGGATCCCCAACTGAAAACTCAAACGTATCATTTTGCTTGTCAAAGATTTGTGATCCATCTTTTGCTCCCTCTGCCTCCAAGATTATATACTTAGGTGCACGAATAAAAGGAGGATCATTGATAGGTTCCACAGAAACTGGCACATGAGCGTCCTGTACCCCATTTTTGTTTATGGCAGACACAGTGATAACATCATCACCATAGAAGTTCTCATTTCTACACACGCACAAGCCAAAAAAAGGAAGAAAGAAACAAAAATCACTATGTGCATAACTGAGCAGAAGGGAAGAATTCACGCAAAAAAAGGTGGAAAAAATAATATTATCAATTATATTAATTAAAACTTTTTAAATTACACAAAGGACCAAATAACATTTTAAAAGACAGGTTGTCTACCTGGAACGCAGTTCGTTCCGGTACGTGGAACGGGAACGGGTATGGGGTACGATGGTAGCCCGGTACGCGGTACGATGAGGCCATGAGAGTATGCTATGTTAGTTCGCTATTCGAGTCGTAGGTCAGTTTGGAGCGCTAATTCAGACTCACACACACATATATATAATTTCATATATTTTTACAAGAATATTATTCCATGGTACACACTACATACATTTAATAAACAAAATATAAAAACCTCATGTATGTCATACATATTTTTTCATAAAGAAAGTTCCCGTTGGAATATATGAATATCCTTCCATAGTCCATACTACATCCATCTAATAAACAAAAAAAAAAAAAAAAAAAAACCTCATGTATGCCCTACATATTTTTTTTCAAAAAGAAATCTCTAGCTCTAATCCAACCCAAAATATATAAAATTTGTAGCTTTCTCTCCATCTCTCCCTTAGTCTATATGCATTTCCCTTTCTCTCCCGCGGGTTGTCATTTTTGGCGATCTGGGTCGCTAGCGAACCATGTTTGGGATCGTGCGACCCCGGATCGCGGGTCAGAGGGCAGATGACGAATCCGGTAACTATGTGTCTACAATCATTTGGACGCCTCTTCCAGCGAAAATTGGATGCTTCATTTGGAAAGTTTTTATTAATGCAGCCCCTATTGATAGTTGATTGAAGGACATATTCATTCATCTTCCTTCCAAGTGTATGTGTTGTGCTATGCCTAAAGAAGAGGAGTTGAATCATGTATTCATTGACTGTGATGTAGCGAGAGCTATCAATTTTCTAACTATCCTGGGGTGCCTCTTCTTGAGAACCAACCCATTATCATTGGGCTGCTTCAGCAGTCCGAGCTATCCAAGAGGAAAAATAAGTCAACTTACGGTTTTACTCTAAAAGTCATTCCTTCATTTATATCAGGGGAGATATGACGGAAGAGATGCAATAGGCACATTGAGGGTTCCTCTAAGCCAATCAGTTTGTTAATTAAAGTTGTGACTACCTAGGGAAAAACACTTGTCAATTTATTCTCTCCACCTTCGGATTGCTGTTCATGGGAAGAGATTGACTTGGCGACATTGAGATATGTCCTAAACCATCGGAAAGCCTTAGAGTTACTTGGTGTGTTGGGAAAGGCGCAAGCTAGGTGAGCTAAAATTGAATATTGATGGGGCATCAAAGGACAATCCTGGCTTATCTGGGGTGGTGGGATCGTTAGAAATCATGTTGGCAGCAGGAGTATCTTTTCGGTCTCTCATTAGGTGCGAGAAACAATATCCATATGGAAGCTAGCACATTCTTGATGGCCTTAGATATTATAAAGCCTTTGGATTCTTGAATGTTTGGTGGAATAACAGAGCACGGCCTAATTGACATGATCGTTTTTGTTAGAGTATGTTAGTAGTCCATTGAGTTACATAAGGGTAGTCTAGTATTTTCTCATAAGGGTAGTCTAGTCTGGTCCATAGAGTTAGCCAGTACTATAAGTCTCACAGTTCTCCTTTTTCTCCTTCTCCATATTCTTTCTTTCCCTCACTTTTTCATGATATCAGAACCCTAGGATTCTCATGTTCTCATCTTTTTATTCTTTTCTCCCACTTTCTCTTTCTTTTCTTACAAACTTAAAAAAAAGTCGTTGTTCACATGAACCGTACCACGTGAATAGTACCGCTGCACTTTTCACATGAACAGTAACCCTAGTTTTCTAGGGTTGTCGGAAGGTACTGAATGGTGTGTCTATTGTCGTTAGTCGTCGCCGTCGTTATCGATTGAGGATCCGGTGTGGGGTTTTGCTCTAGTATCCTCTTCCTCGTCAAATGCTTTTCATAAGGTTTTTCTCCAAATCGATTCGTGTGTTTTTGTTTGGCCCTGTCTTTGTCAATTGACTTCTGATCGTGGAGCCTATCAGTCGTGGAGCCTTTTGATTTGGTTTAGATGGGTTTCTATCCATTCTTGTAGGTTCGTCCAGGCCTAACAGTCTCTTGCTCTGTTTTGAACGTTGTTGGTGACTGTTTGGCTCTGTGAAGGTTGGATAAGGGAGGTTATAAGTTGATTGTTGCTCCTAGGCCTTTGCTTCTTAGGGAGCTGTGAGGCTATTCTACTGTGGCCGGTTGGTTTGGATAGGCTACCCTCATTGTGTATGCTTGTTTTTCTCACTAGCTGCTGCTATAATTGTGGAATTTTGGTAGTATTACCCGCTTGTTGCTGGGTCTAGGGGCTGTTGTGTCTAATTGTTGTTCGTTGAATGCGGGACTTTTGTGGACTGATTGTTGGAATCTATTATTAGAATTTGAGTCTTGTCTTACCGTGGCTTCTTCACAGACTTCATTCTACTTGTCAACTTTGTAAATGACTTCCGTTAAGCTCAATGGAAGTAATCGCCTAGCCTGGTCTAGAGCAGTTGAGATTTTTCTAGAGGCCGAAGAAAAATCTCAGTATATTGAAGAGACTAAGCCTGATCCGAAAAGTGACGGTTAAAACTTGGAAGAGGGGCAATAATGCTCAGATTATGACTACTATCTAATAACAAGGAACCCAGGATCAGTTCTCTTATGCACCTGACTACAACTAAAGAAGTGTGGGATCAAGTGAAGTTGGTATACCCTGGAGCCGGTGATATGACTTGTGTGTGATGTCTTATCTGCCTTTCTTCAGTTGCGGAATGATGACAAATCATTGACTGAGTACTATGTAGCTATGGTTGATTTATGTGATAAGCTGGATATGTAGTATAATCAATTAAGATTGTATTTTTAAGAGGCATATCAATAATGACTGAATTTAAGAAAAGATAATTCAATGCAAGATAATATGATTATGTGCATACTACCCAAGATATTGAATCAATTGGAGGGCGGAATTAATTACTTCAACACGACCAACTAAGATCAAATCCTCCCCTGCTCTCTCTCCTTTATTCACGGAAAAACCACTCTCCGATGGCTTCCAAAACTGCATTGGTGTCGGGGCAAGAAATACAGTTCCAGACAATGCACTGAGAGTAACAGAGATGTTCTCCATTTGATCTGAGTATTTTATCTCGAATCCAGGGAAACCACTGCCAAAAAGCAGATTAAATCACTTTAAACTGAAAAAAATATTTAAGGCTAGATTAAACACCTTTATGAGCTGGAATATTGATGGAAAAAATTGGAGATACTTCTCATTGATGTTTTATTTCTCTTTTAAATTATAGTTTGTGAGCTTACCCAAATCTGGGACTTATCGCGTCTTCAGTTACTTGCAATAGAACAGGTAAAGAAACAAATTGGGGTGGTGTGGTCAAGACAGATATCATAATTGTGGCAGTAGCAAAATTCTTATTTACATCAGCAATTGTGTAAGAGAAGGAATCATTGCCAAAGAAACCCTTATAAGGCGTGTATCTGAACAGCTGTCCATACAAAAGAAGTGACCCATGATTTGGCTGCCAAAATAAGAAAAGATAAAAACATTAACAAATAGTATTGGTAATCCAAATAAATTCATCCAAGCTGTACAAAATATAACTACACAACCAGCATATCATAATTTTAAAGTAAATGAAACAGGGTAATAGCATGCAAATAACAATTAAGGCAGATGTGACTAATCCCATATTTATACAGAAAAATCATTATTTCAGATTGGGAACCTTTTTTAGATATGCTGTAGTTGTATTCGCTTCTTTGGAAAGTTATGTAAAATTCTAAACTTAGAATACATTAACTGAGAAAGACTTGCCCTGGACCTATACACTTGATGAAATTCTTCAGGAATATTTCAATTGGAGAAAGCAGTTAAAAACATTCAATAACCCAACCCAACCCCCCCCCCCCCCCCCCCCCCCCCCCAATACTTATATTCATTAATAAGGTCTGCAAATTAATTAACTAAGGAATTGCTTAGACCTATAAACTATGGAACTCTTCAAGAATATTTCAAGTTTAGGAAGAAGTTAAAAACAGTCAACGATTGCTGAGTGTCAAATGCAGAATATTTTAAATTTGAAGGGAAATTGAAAAGTTTCCTTCCATATAAAGACAATTAGTCTTTATGGTTGTTGGTTTCCTATATATAGGACATATTATGACTTCTTTGTGACTTTTGATGATTATTGATTGATTACAGCTTAGTTGAATTATTCTCCCTCTCTACTTCTACTTCTAGTTCTCTTCTTTCTCTCCCTAGCCTACATCATATGCTCTGTCCTTTCTCCTTTCTTTTGACCGAGAGGAAAGGAGATGAGGACTCAACTACTCGACTACACCATAAACTAAAGAAGTCCTAGTCAAGATCTCTAATATGATAAAAAATAATTTGAGGAACGATTCTGACTTTCATTCAAGAAACAGATAACATATTTAAGGAGTATCATATAAAGACAAATAGAACTCCAACTGACATAAAGGAATTTAACAGGTACAATATATTTGTACAAAATAAATAATAATAATAATAATACTCATTTTTTACAATAAACCCAAGTATTTAAGCCTTACCGTTGATGATTCAATTATACTGGCATTGCCATCTGCAAAATAATCATTTGCCAGAGCATCAAAAGCCAATGATTCATTCTCCCAGACAGAAATAGTATCATTGTTGACTTGAGGGAAATACTCTCCTACACGAAATTTAATACCAGTCAAATCTTGGCATGGAAAGAAGTCTAAAAACAATACAAATAAGTATAGGAATTATACGTGTTAAAGTATAAAAGATTAAATAACACCATCTCCAACAGCTTAAGCTTTTGGAGTAGACTGGTAGTTTAACATGGTATCAGAGCAAATGCCTGGATTCAAACCTCCCGGATAGCAAAAATCCACGTGCAATGGGCAGACCCATAAGAGGGGCCATGTGCCACGTGTAGGACAACCCTAGAAAGAGGGGCCACATGTGAGGGGGAGTGTTAAAGTATAAAAGATTAAATAACGCCATCTCCAACAGCTTACGCTTCTGAAGTAAACAGTAGTTTAACAATACGTATCAAAATCAAGCCGGGATGGAGATTATCAGAAATAAGGAACAGAAAACACTTCTACCCTTCTGAGGGATTCATAATATAGAAAACAAAGTGTCCCGAGAGATTAATTTCTGGATTTTGATAGAGAAGGGTCCAATCGATAACCTTAATAGTTAAGTTATATCAGACAGAAAGCTTTTGAATGAAGTTTAGTTTCAAAATTTGTATTGGAATTTATGGCATGTCTATTTTTGGAAATTACAACAAAAAAGCAAGCTTGGAGAAAATAACTTTTGCAAGGAAATCTTAAACGTGGTCTTCGAGAATACCAGACACAGAAAATTCCGGAGAATTCTTCTTCTCAGAAAACTGTGGCCTCATAGACAAGATCTTAAAGATGATCAATATCTGAATAGAATAATATCTATATGACTACATCCAGACGTATGTTTGCACATGGGAAAGGTTGAAATGCTGAATTATCAATTTTGGTGAAATATATATTGCAGGAATTTTCACTTTAATGTTACAAGTACTCAGAAAGAAAACCAACCATAAAAGGCAAGATGGCAAAAAGCATTGCATGTTCAAAACTGCATCTTGCGGAGAGCACTTTTTGGCGCAGTTGTAAAACTACATACTGTGAATTGTAAAAACACATACTTTGGTAACTTCAAAAATTTACAGATGACTTCTTTATGTTGAGGATTCAATGGCCTCTAAGGGAAATGTAGTATTTGAACCGCGGTCTCCTCTATTAATTGGTCTACATTTAATACTTTAGAAAGGGTCTAATTAAGTTTAAGAGGCATATCTTTTACGTATTTTATGGCTGCTGATGAGTATGACACATTTTTTAGCGGTGCAAGTTTGGGTAGCTCTAGTCTCCATAATATCATAATATCTTGCAAAAAGTCAGCTTTGAAACCCCTAAATCATGCGGCAAGTTTCCCATAAATTGTTCAAGGATTTGATTTATGACCCCACCCTATCATGGCATCCTTCTCTCACATGATCACTAGATTACTATGACTAATTTGTTGGTTTTTAGCATTTGTTTCAACTTTCTAGTCATCAGAAAAAATAATATAACACCTGCAGTTACACATCCAAAGTCAGCAGAGGTTTAGATATTAATGGCTAATCAATATCTAACAATCCCTATCATTGTCTCCCAATGGTTCATACTGGAGCATTAATTTCAGCATTATGACCCCTCAGCAACCAGGGATTGAAGATATCAAAAAATGGAGGCACACATTCAAATAGAAATTAACATTGACCATCATTATTGATAACAAAAATGTGCTACATAAAACCAGACACTGTTATTAGAACTTACTTTTGTACACATTGACCTCAAAGGGGCAAGGAGACAACGATTTGTCCTCAAATGAAACACATATGTTGTAACTGCCAAGATCTCTTGCTAGATAGTAACCAACATATGATCCATCCTCATTATCCACAAACCTCCATCTCAAGAAACCAGAGTTGTTAACAGGACCAGTTTTAAGGCTCAGCTTTGAATGTTGAGACAGAACAGGGTTAGAAAACTGATCCATGAGCTCCACTATTACATCATTTCTAACAAGTCTAGTTACATTCGGAGCGAATTTCACCACACTTGACAGTGATGTATCAACCATAGCTGCAGCAAAATTAATAAATATTCATGGGAAATAAAATTGAAATTATAACAGTCAACATTAACTATCAATGTCAAAATTCTGACTCCATTTCAAAAAAAAAAAATTTAACCATTTCAAAAATAATGTCAAAATTCTGACCAAACAATACTCAACATGAAATTGGATGCTAAGCTGTCAATGTGGATGAGCTCTTAACCATGTAAAGTTAAAGGTTAAAAACAAAATACATATGTTGTTATGGGGAGACATGATCCTAAAGATAAAGTTGATTATCATCTAGCAAGGTAATCGATATTAAAAAATTCATATATACCCTGTCAGAACTCATTTTAAAGAAAAGTCAAAAGTTTCAATTTAGCATATTTAACAAACTTTTGATTCTTTCAGAACCATCATGACTTAGTCTTTGGACAGGATTCCAATACAGTAGTTGCCCTATGCACAGGCAACACCAATGCATTTGTAATGCATGAAGTTTAAAACTTTAAAAGCCAGAGAGCCAAAAACCATTAAACCTTGCAAATATGTAATAACCAGAACTTTCTCAGAAAGTTGTTTGAATCAGATTTAAAAGACTATTTAATTTTAAAAAATGGGTTTCTTTAACATTTTCAACTATAGAAAAAAAATGCAGGTCAAGGAAAAATCAGTAATTTCAACAGCAATACTTGCTATAGAACAGAAGAAAAGAACTATCTTGAATATTCCATTGACTAGGTTCAGAAAAGAAAGTTAGCCACTGGTACAACAGTAACATGAGGGGGTAGTATGGTGTCCAGATGTGCTATGTACAAAAGAAGTTGTTTTTCATCTCTTGATGACCATTATATGTTCTATTGAATTGTTAGGTTTCTGGATGGTCTAATTGATTTTCACAAGTTCTGTTTCAAAGAATACGCTTCAACCCAATGAATTGTCAATCTTTTCTTAAGACATATTTGAAGTATATTCTTCTTGTTTGATGTCCCTGGACCTTTTAACATCTTAGTTTACTTCTTGTTGCAGAAAGCAGTTCATTAACACTGCTAATTTATCCTGAAATGCTGAATGGAGTTCTCTTTTTTGTTTTGGAATCAAGAGTACGGAGTTCTCTATATTTGGGAATATATTGAGATCATATAAAAAGGTGCATGCTTCACAAATAATTTTTTTAATTTGCTAATGCTGAGAATGTCATTACTTCTATAAAATAAAATTGGAGAAAACATAGTAGCAGTACCAGTAATATAATATGTGATTGCTGCATTGAAGAAAACTGGCATTGTTCAGTGTTTAGTGTTTTAGATATGACTTTAATTGTCTGACTACGATGAACTTTTAGATCAACAAAGGTAAACCACACAAATGTTACAAATCAGGAGAGAATCTCAAGTCTTGAGTTCTCTGATTTTCGTAACCTTTTGCTATATGAACTGACCTTGTTGAACACAGAGTGGGCGTGCACAACTGCGCACAATGGCAACCAAAACACAGTTTAAACATAATTCCAAACATTCATGAGATAATAATACCTCTCACTGGTAGACATTCTCAAAATTTAAAAATCAAGTTGCAGAGATAGCTTGCAGTTAGCAATCAGAAAAGAAGAATCAACAACCAATCAACAGATTAGAAAGTAAAAAACATAATTGAAACTATAGCAAGAGCATCATCAGAACCAAAGGTTATAAGGAATGGGAGGAAAATACCTGGTGATACTTCCTTTAAGTAAGGGCGACCACCATTTAATGGGATATTTCCACAGAACACCAAAATCTCATAGCTCCCAGACTTTTCAGGTGTAAAAATAACATTGAATGCACTACTCTGATCATTCAGATGGGCATCAGAATGGGTTCTCAGTCAGCTATTATCAGTATGTTAAAATATAATCATTTTATAATGTATTGAACAAAGGCATTTCATTACAGTGTTCTGCGCAGGTGCGGCTCCAGCATGGCTTATAGCACCATTGGTATGTTCTCCAGCAGGCTCATTCCCTGTTCCAGCGATACAAAAAAATACTCAACTACTCAACTAAGCCTTTGTCCCAAACCAGCGATACAAAAAAAAAAACTCTCCTGGGTCAAAATAATTGCCGAAGACTGTCAATAGCAATGACTAAATAACCTCTGAAGTGATTTTACCATAAAGAATCTTCATAGGGAGTATGCTTGGCCTCACACTGTATGAATCAATTATCCTTGTAATTTGTACATGGAGCTGTTCTACTTCTACTGGAGCAGGATTCCGGTATACATCTTCCAAATAAACTGAAAAATATGACATTTGGCCAGCAACAGAACCAGCTAAACCAGATCCATTAATAACACTGTTTAATCCATTGCAGTAACCTATTAAAAAGAATTCAATCCAATTAATCAAACAGTTAAAACTGGAAAAAATGAAGTGTTATATATTTAGGGTTGATTGTGTAGCACAATTGGAAGGTGCTCAATGCTTCAATCCTAAGCCCATGGGTTAAATTTGAGCTTATCTTTTAATGTAGAATAATTATGTTTACGCTGAGATTTCCTTTTAAATCCTAGATAGGAAGAAAAACTAAGGCCACGTTCGGATACTTCATGTTTTTGTATTTGGATTTGGATTTGAGTTTTGGATACAAAATATATCAATCATCCTCATGCTCATGTTGTACGAGAGAGGGAGGGAGGGAGGGATGTCTTACTGTTGCTGCAGCAAGGTCGAGGAGCAGCAAGGGTGAAGGTAATTGCCACAAATATGGATTTCCAAATAATGCCTCGCAGAAAAGATTTGAAAATTAGATTTTTTTTTTCACTGTTGTAGCTGATTTGGAAATCGAAGGATCCGATCCAGTTCCAAATCTCAACTGCAAATGGGAGAAATCCAAATCTAAATCTTGCGGGTATCCAAACATGGCCTAAAAGAATCTTGAAACCAGAATGAAGATATAAATAGAAAAATATAAACTTTACACACCAAAGAAAAACTAAAAGAATCTTGAAACCAGAATGAAGTGATAAATAACAAATATAAACTTTGCACCCCAACATAAAATTTCAGATCCAGAAACCTGGTATCTGACACCTTGTTCTTGTGCATTCACTCCAACATTCACACTGGACATTTACCAATATGATTTGCAAAAAAGGATAATAACAGATTTTGGTGTGAACTAGTGATGTGTGAAAGAGCATTTCAGTATGGTAACTAAATGTCATTGTCACTGAAATGAAATGCAGAAGTGAGATCTCCACCTCTATCACTAAAATGTTTGATTTTCTTCTCAAAAATAATTCTACAAAGGCATCTTTAATTTTTTAAACATACAAAAGGCCTCTGATCTATGTTCCCTATAAGGTATACATATAAAAAAAAACTCTTGAGTGGAGACGTCAATGAATACATAACAGCATAAGCGTCCATTTCCAGAGACAAATATAAAGCACTGGCAATAGACACTAGTCTTGGCTTAGATAACATGACTTAGATATATAAATAAATAAACTTATGCTTTCTCAATCATTTGACAGTTTATCACAGAAATTTAGGCATGGATTAGATTGTTGACCAAATGACCAAAGGGTTGCTCTGATTTTGTACAGCATTATTAGCAGATTGTTGAAGTAGGGTTACACTTGATAACCTGCAAATGATCCATCCATCTCCACCCAAAAATTTCACAGGATAAAAGTAGTACTAGGGCTTTCTCCCACTTAAAAAGACCCACAACCTCTTTTGTAAAGCTGATACACCCGGGCCGCCTTATGAGCCGGCCCCGAGGGACTAAGTCTCTGCACACCATCTTAGATCTATTTCACTATCCGCAGAAACATATAATTCTAGCTGATGTGGGGCTGGATCTAGCTAATGAGCCATGGCATAACCATCATATTCTCCTGCTCTCATTTCGAATAAAAAGGGTCATCCATCTTTGGTGTCTTTTCTCAACTATGCCCATAGTATAAAGTTTCCCATGTTCAAATGTGTCGTGATCTATATGTTTGGACTATCGCCATGACTGGTCCCTGCAGATCCAAACCTGAAACATATGATATTCTTCTAGAAGGTTCACAAGTGCTAATAGCAGACATCCTCACCCACCAAATACATCTCCTGTACTTTTCCTAGGAAAAAATCAGCAAACACGGCAAATCTCACACAAACCAATGCCTAGGCACACGACCAAGGAAAGGTCAGGATAAGGGAGGCGGCAAAGAAGGAGGAGGAGGAGGAGGAGGAGGAGGAGAAGAGAAGTAGGAGAAAAGGAAGGAAGTTGTGGAGTTTCCAGTCAAATCCCACGACCTCTAATCACTCATACGTACATACATAAAATAAAGGGAAAATGTAAACATTACAAGTATGCCTTTGCATGATGATAGGTCCCATTATAAATACTCACGCGCACACAATATCAATGATAGGACCCTACTTGAACCCAAACCTATCTGCTGATCTCCAGATTGCCAACTTCTTGACGAGGTCTCATACAATGACCGGATCCTACTTTCTACTTAGCAAACATCGATGCTTTCTTGCAATCCAGCATGAGTTTGAGGGGGTGATGTGGAACCAATGAGGAAGGTAGCCAATTCTTGTTAAAACTAATATTCAATTCAAGTTCTTGTAGCTCTGTTACCAAAATTGATGCAGAACTGGAAGAGAGATGATTGTTCAAATTAATATTCAAAGTAGGGGTATGTTTGCCATTTAATTAAAAGTCAAGATATTATTTTCATAAAAAAAATCGTCATTAATGTATGATTAAACACATTGCAGGCACAGTAGGAAAGGCTGTTAGGAAGATCCCTGACATGGGTGTGTCCTCTAGCAGCTCTCAAATACAAACTATACCACTCATAAGAGATTAATTGTAAAATCCCATGAATACCCTTGTTTACAAACAAACACACGGAATCACTAAAGTAAACATGGCATACTACCAACAATCATAACGACTGCAAGTTTGTACACCCCCCAACTTTCAATAAATTCATAAACAAAAGGTATAATATACTCTTGTGTCAGGAAATCATGAAATGACGAGAAAAGAGAAGAATCACAAATAAATAAGTCTTATGAGATATCAAGAATTAGCTTTAGCAAAAATATCCACACCCACCTACAAAAACAGTATAGTCATACTGCATATGGGAGATGCTTTCATTTTGCTTGTCGTCAAAAATTGTGAGCATGAACTCCCCTGGCTCGTATACACTGAAAGAAAGCAATTGAATACCTTGTGCCATTTCTTGAAAGTATAAATCTGCTATGGGGATGGACAAATTCATTGTCTTCTGAACAACTCGAGCATCAAATGCATACAAACCTGCAACAAGATTTCCATATTGATCTTGCTGGTATATAAAGAGTTCCAGCTTAGAGAATATTTGCAAGGCGTTTGTTTCATAATTCCATTTGGCTAAGCACTTGGTGATATCTAGTGGTCCTGTTAAAGGTCAATACAAATTGTGTATCAATGGAAGACATCATAATACATGTGCTTATACTAAACTTAGAAATAAATAACAGACTACAATCCAGTGTATAAAAAAATCATTTTCATGGAAAGATGTAACCAGAAAGAATAGTGTTTTCACATAGTGGTTCTTGCAGTTACTTACTATCAATCAAATATGACAAAAAGTAAATGGATAAAGACTAGAAGTTAGAATTCTTATACTTGTAGAATTTTCTTCTTTCAAAACTTGTTTTCAGGTGCTTGAGTTATCTTTACACAGACATAGGAACTAATACAACTCTGAACTTTCCGTAAACTGACTTTGATAGTTTTGTATTTCAAGAAATAAACTCAAGATAGCAGATTCATCGCCTTCAAGTTTGGTTTTCCAACTCAATTCATCCAGGAAACTTGGAAGGTTACTCCAAAGACTATGAAGAAGACCATGAAAAACATTGCTTTTCTTTTGGCGGATGTCAACGAAATAACTGTCACAAGGAATGAGTCCAAAGAAAAAATAAAGAAAATAAAATATCAGCATTTCTTTAAAGTAAACTTTTTGCATAGACATATGTCCTTGCAATGTTCAAATGCTAGATATTGTATGGATCAATCTAACCAAATTAGTTCTTCTGAGCACCATTACGCAAATCTATCACCTATGGAAGTCACTAATGAGTATTTTGCATTACCAGTATTTTGTGCGCGCGCAAGCGCGTACACACACACACACACGCACACACGCACAAGAGCAATCCACTCTATCAAAAGAGCAATCCATTATAATTTATAATTATTATCTTCCAATCAAAGTAGAAATATTTAGTACTCTAAGCTAAAGCAACTCACCTGGCTTTACTTTGAATAGTAGTGGAGAACCATTCAATGTCTTATTTTCACCCTCTACATGTAATGAGAGACTTCCAGCTGTGGCAGAAACAAACCCAATACCAATATATCCAAATTCGTTCCTGCCCATATAGGTGACATCAAGCACACTTGCAGAGGAACCATTTTCATAAAATGCAGACACTGTAAATTTATTTGAATGTGGCCCTTCACTCATTGATGAGATATTGTTCCCAAATGCATCTTTAGGAAGTATCAAAACATTAGCTCGTGTCCCAGCTACAAACTCATTTACAAGATTCATCCATGACGCAATGCAAACTGATGGGTACAGAGGTCCTTCCATCAGCAAATGGAGATTAGGATTGTAGATAAGTGAAAGAAATATCAAATACTGTGACTTTCAAAGAACAAAATCAATAGAAACACAAGGAACAAACTCATAAATTGATACCATGGTAACTGAGCATGTAAACTGAAACATTGCTAAACAAATAAAAATGTAAAGCACATATATTGCAGAGGATGTTCCATGATAGAATACATTGAAAATCATTCAAATTGCAAACAAAGATAAATCACAAGATTTAAAACGGTTTGTATGCCATAACACTTATAAGTCCATCATAGACTGGAAAATGAAAAAACGCATTTAATAAGGGGATGTACATAGTGAAGTACTAACTGAAAATTTGTAATGCATCACCGACTTAGTGACAGATTGCTGTTTGCATTGGATATAAATCCATACTGCATTGCAGATGAAAATTTTGAAAATACTTACAGCTGGAGTTCCTGGTAACTTTTTAAGAGAGTTTAAGACTGGTTAATTTTATTTTGTTTTTGTTTTTTTAATGATGAATAAATGAAGAAAGAAGGGGGAACCCCGCGACCGAGATGGTTAATACAAAAAAAAAGAGGCAAATTACAATGCAAGCTACGCCATCCAATAAGGAATACTCAATGGGGTAGAAAGTCAAAATTCTCCAACTCAGCCCTATCAACTCCCACTCGAGCTAACCAATCCGTGTCACTATTGGCCGACCTCCTACATTATAGGAGACCGGGTACCCGTCAACTCAATCCTGATCTCTTCAATCTTTTTTTTGAAAATGAACTTCTTCAATCACATTGGCGAACCTCTATGGATGAGGATTGAAGGAGTCTCCTTGCACAATCAGTCGGCCCATGTCTCTACTTTCTGTGATCCCGATGCCTTGCAACACAGTACACAACCCTCAGTTCTTTGGAGTCCGTGAACCCGACACAATACACAACCTTTCCCCATACCCATTATCCTACTATTATCACACTACCTATTATATCTTGTTGAGCCATAGATATGTTTGTTTCCTAAATTTGATATTTTTGATACATTATTTGAGATCTGATTTATTTCCATTAGTTAGCTGTTTTGTTTATGGACTTGTGTATAAAACCTATTTGGACTAAATTATTTTCTGTTTGGAGAAAGAATTCAATGGTTATGATTTCCTACAAAACCCTAGCAGTTTTCTTTTTTTGAATGGTCACAAACCCCTAACTGTAATTGGTTCTTATGTGATGTTTAATCTGTTTTGGTAATATAAGTTGCTGCCCATGTTGAACTAAAATCTTACTTATGCTCCATAGTTCCCATAAATTAACATGTGAACCCTGTCTGTGCCAAATTTGTATAAAGATGTCCCAACCAAAGGCATCAACACCTTCTTTTCTCCCAAACCCGTACGATAGCATTAACTTGAGAGAGTTACAGTCTAACAGAATTACCAAACTGCCTACTTAATTTAGCGATATCAAGCTATAAATAAGCTTATTGCATATTTGACCTCAAAAAACAACAATCAAAATGTTCCATTCTATAAAACATGAGGCGTCTATTGAACAGGTAATTAGCTAACCCAACCAAGGTTTCTAGTTTGCACAAATGAAGTAAGACAAACAAATGGCGCCAATCTCATAAAGGCATATCTTCCAAAAGGGGCTTTAGCACAATTCAATATTCTGTTCAGAAATAACATGTGAGACCTGAAACTACACGGAAGCCAACCAAACAAAATTCCCAGAAACATTTTCACAGAATAAACAGTTTATAGCAGGAAAATGATCTAGTCGTGGATTTAAGGCTCTACCTGCTGTAACACTAAAATGAAGAGATTCATCAGAGATTCCCGAACGACAGTCATTAACAGCCACCTGAAAATCCCCAA
This sequence comes from Tasmannia lanceolata, assembly GCF_043159265.1. Taxonomy (NCBI): domain Eukaryota; kingdom Viridiplantae; phylum Streptophyta; class Magnoliopsida; order Canellales; family Winteraceae; genus Tasmannia; species Tasmannia lanceolata. The sequence continues at coordinate 10,144,503 of NW_027518683.1, forward strand.
CCATAATGGGAATGAAGGTCATATTCCAATTAGTAGAATCCGCATTCGCAGATAATGAGACGCCAGAAACGTATGAACTATTTCCCATTTTTCCGTTCGCAGTGAGTGTAAATCTATCCGTGGATCTGTTCCCATTGTCAAAATCTTCCATTAATTTAATCTTGATGGTTGCTATATCACCTGCCCTGAAATCATGCTTATCGTCGAGCCAACTAACGACAAAATTAGGTAAGCGTGGAATTTTAACTGCAGTACACAGGATTGAATAAAATGCATCATTAGAACAGAATAGAGAATTAGGGCAAATCCTAAATATGGTTACAGTAATGGATTACAAACCCCATTAAAAAATATAGCAAGAAATTAATTGAATGCAGAAGATAGTTACAGTAATGGATTCCAAGGAAAGTTTTGGAGAAAAACCCTAAATATCTTTTATCTGTACCTTCTGCAAATGGTGATTCTGCAGCGAATGCGAGATTTGAAGGTAGAAACCACAGAACGGTATAGAGAAGTAGGGAAAACATTTTCCTGTGCTTGATTTTCCTGATTTGGGGAAAATAAAATATTTCTTTGATATAGAGAAGGTGCTTCAAGTAGTTTGAATAAGGGAAAAAGGAGGGAATGGGAAACGGGAAGTTATGTAACTACCAAACCCTCGTTCTCGTTAACCTGTTTACCAAAACGCCCCTGGACTGTAATCCTGGGTTTAACCTAATACACCGCGTCCCGGTTTAGTTGTCCTCGGACTGTCATGTCAAGCACTTGTATGGCCGTATGGGGTTGCCTTGTATTACGGGATAAATTGCCGTGGATAAGTTCTGTCCGCGTGATTTTATCCCTAAATATCAAGGATAGGTATATCCACTTTTCAGTATGCGTGTCGATGGACCAAGAGAGTCTCATGTATCGAGAGGGGGTACAAGCTTAATAACTGGACAGGAATTGGGCACACCAGCTGGATCCGTCAAACACGATTTGGATTTATATCCTAAGGTTTGAGATCTGACAAAAATAGGGTCATATAACACCCGGAAGCGTCCATCGCAAAGGCATTTCACGGCTGGTCTGTCGCATGTCTGACCAGCCACCTCGTGAAAGGAGCCTTTTGTTATGGACCCTAACAAATCCCTTGTAATTTTGAGTCGTGTGTGAAAATGAGTTTCGTTTTAGATTATGGCATCGGATTGTAATTTTGAATTCAAAACCTATTAATGGACTCAAAATAGGTTATCACATCTAAAACAAACAGGACCTTTTAGAAAGGCAAATTGATGACGGTAAAAATGACAGCGTAATCGCAGGTTGACACGTGGCAGGTGGTGACTATGTAATCTTACCCAATTTAGAAGGTTCTAGAGTGGACTCTTGTCCTATCGCAAGGTCGCAGCTGTCCATGAGTTCCAGGGCAATCTCATCCCTAATTCTCCTTTAGCCCTTTACTATAAAATAGCCTTCTAAGGCTCAAAAATAAAGGTTTCAATTTCCAAAACTGAATATTCATAGTACGTACTTTCTACCTGTTGCTAGTCACTAACTTGAGCATCGAAGGGCCGCACTAACTCCAATTGGTTCTTCTGACCATTTGACTACGTGCACAGGCGGGTCTCAGCTCCTACAAGGTAACCTCAGCAGACCACCGATTTTGGCCGCAACATAAATGATATAAGCACAACCATGCAAAAGTCAGCCGTGAAATGCCTTTCCACAAAATGCCCCAGCAAATCCCTTACTTATTTGTGCAATACAAATAATTTTGTTCTCTCTTGAGTGGACTTTTATATGTTGAAAGTCTTTCATTACTTCAGTCCATTTACCCTAAGATCACTTAATTTTATATTGACTAATGAAATCAGCTCATTGTCACACGGATTTAATTCAATAGTTTCAGGGGCCATCACAAATAACTCCTATATGAAGGATTGCTGGAATCAACAAAATGAATCAGCATCTGATTTCATTCCTAATCTGATTCCCTGTATGCAAAATGTGAACAAGGAATCAGGCAATGGAATTGCTGAATTAAGTGGGTAGTAGGCCTTCAACCGACTTTGGGATCCTTTATCACATATCTGATTTTCTCAAGGCCGCCCTCCTTTTGGAACCGTATTCCAATGTTACTCGATTCGAGCATGTGGTTCAAAATATGAAATAAAGACGTCATGACTAAAAATTAGAGAGCAATGATAGATACAAGGGGCCCTTTGCATAAAGAGCTAAAAAAGAGCTCTGGATTGGATCCACATCATCAAATGTAACTGATTTTACTTTTTTAACCAATTTTAAATTGAAACTGAACATGATGTGGATCCAATCCAGAGCCCTTTTTTGGCTCTTTACGCAACGCAAGGGCTCCCTTGTATCTGGGTGCGTTCATACCAGCACAAATGCACTGGATCCCATCAGAACTCCGAAGTTAAGCGTGCATGGGCGAGAGTAGTACTAGGATGGGTGACCTCCTGGGAAGTCCTCGTGTTGCACCCCTGTCACTTTTTTCAGCTATCTACCCATTTTTTCCTTTTCAAAAAAAAAAGGGCTCCCTTGTATCTATCATTGCTCAAAATTAGAATCCCACATTGTAATATATACTGCTAGGCAAAAACAAACGGATCTTCTAGGCGACAGGATCCTACGCTTTGATCTTCTTCCGACAATCCAAACGAAGCTGGAGCTTTAGCTCAGGCCCCGATTGGATTGCTAGATTTTTTTTTTTGGAAAAGTTTGGAAAGGAAAAATACTTCTAAAGTTTGCATCTTTTTATACACAAATAAAGATAGCTGGAACCAAACAATTTATGATAATATCCCTCCGAATTAACCATAATTATATCATTTCACCCTAAATCATAGAAATAAAAAAAAAATCAGTCAGGAATGTTTTCTTGCAGTCCAAACAGGTCCATCCCCTTTTACACCCTTTCCAGCTCTTTTGCTAGTAATTTCTTGAAAAAATGAAACGCAGGGGCTAGAAATTCAAACAATTCTAGGAAAAAAACAGAACAAATTCATCCATAACGAGGTCAGCCCAATTAACGGTCTTAGATCACAATCGCATGTGGCAAGATTGTAAGGCCTCGTAAATTGGCTTCCTTAAGTCGCACGCAACATGCATGCATGATACATTGCACTTTTCCACCGCCGCTTGCAAACCCAAGAAAAAGATGAGGCAATTAAGTTTGGCATGTCACTTTATTAGGGGTACTAGATAATAAAATGGTCTTCCGGACCCCTCCGGACATATCTTGTCTAGGCTGTCTAGCTAAAAGGAAAAAGAAAACTCCTCATTTTTCTTTTGAATGGTGAACTTTTGTTACACATGTTCATCCCCCACATAAATTATTTTTTCGAAAGGGATTTGCTAAGTTCCATCGCAAAAGGCTTTTCGCGGCTGGTCGCACATCACATCAGACCAACCATCTCGTGAATAGAGACAACAGACCAGCCGCGAAAAGCCTTATGCGATGGACGCTAGCAATTCCCTTTTCGAAAACATCCACAAGCGCTGCAAAAATCCTACGCCATCCCTAGCCCGATGGACAGTGTAGAATCCACTAGGTAAATCCGAAAGTGATATAGACTAAAGAGTGTTTAGATCTATTAATCTAAAGATGTCAATAAAGTAGAATATATACAAAGAAGATTGTAAAACTTACTTCGAAGGGTGAGATCGATAGATCGTCTGCTGCCTCTTGGATGACCTAATCATCGATGGGGAAGATCTCCTTAAAGTGAGATAGATGGCAGTAACGACCAACCCTTAATCTTTATAGAAAACAATTACTAGGGTTCCACCTGCAATAGAACTCTAATTTTTTAGCTATCAGTCATGATGTATTTAAACTTAAGTGTACACTAAACACCTTATACTCCTTAATGATCACTTTGGTCATGGGTAAATCTAGTAAGTTCACACTTAATATCATTGATCAATCTGGACTATTGATATATGATCAATATGGTTACCCACATAAGGTGAAGTTCTACCTTGCACGTTCGAAGTTCCGCCTTGAAAGCGTACGGCGCATGTCATATGCCTTGGGTTGGGGGTGTGACAATAATGATCATGAAGACATTTGCCAGTAGAAGCTCTGGACCCTTTGCAATCCTACACTTCTAATTGTTTGTTCCGCTTTAATCTCTTGACCAGTTTTTTAGTTTAGAGTTGTTAATGCTTTTAATGGTTAATACGTTGATTGTAAAGAACAAGTTATCTTCTTCTCTCTACATATTCTAATCCCCCGAATTATTTTTTGATCAGGTTTTACTCTTCTCTTCCTCTTGGAGGGTTTTTTCTTATATTCTTCGTTGAAGTTATAAAAGGCTCATAGACGTGTTTGATATGACTTTTGGGTTCATTGAGTACATACTCTCAGAGCCAAGAGTTGTATCCCGGAGGCAATTGTAATCGATGTTGTACCATCAATTAATTGTATCTGGTTGATCTTACCTCAAGGATAGCGGGTTTTGACCCATGCCCCCAGCTTCATAAGCGATCTAATTCCGTACTTCTATCCAAATTTCTTATTATGTGTTGATCGTTGCAAGTTTTTAATTGGTTTGATTGAAATTCATATGCTGAGGAACTACTCATCATTTGAAATATTTAATTTGTTTATGCCCCTTTGACTTCAATATCAGATTATCATATTAGAACACTTTTCCTTTCTTTTATTCCTTAATAAATGCACAACATTCTGCAAACCTCCTACTTACTAAAGAAAGAAAAAGACTTCGATGGGTAGATAAGTGGATAACACCACCTGCTCTTCCTCTTGACCATTCTAATACTAATAGTTGCGTAAGGCCCTATTAGTTTATGATTACGGAGTGCCAAACCGATTATTGGACTCAGATTTTCAGACGAACAAGATCGGATTATTGTATAAAATTTGAGTCCGGTTTGGCACTCACAATCGGTCCGAACAAGACCTATGTGTCTGTCTTATAAACAAGAAGACGGTTACATACATGCAAAGACCGATAATACAATGCCAATCATATTTTAGAAAACAAGATAGAGAAAAAGAAAGGCCACTGATATTCCCACTATCATATTTTGATAACTAGACGAACCCACCTGTCTTTTTATCAAAACATGGTAGTGCGAATATTTGTAGCCAATTAGGGTTGCAACTTGGGTTGAGTTTTACCCTGCCCGCATCAGCTCGGATCGAAAAAAGCATGGGTTGGGTTCAAAGTGGCCGGGCAAGTTGTTGGGCCGGGTTTACTTTTCCAAAGCCCGAGTGATTATCGGGTTGGGCTGGGTTTACTTTTCCAAAGCCCGAGTGATTCTTGGGTTGGGCAGGTTTTAAAGGTGGAAAATCCGGCCCGCCCGAAAACCCGCATTTATACCTTTTTTAATATTATAAGTTATAAATAATAACATTGATATAGGTAATTTAGTAATTCTCATTTCTCATCTCACCAAGACAATAAGAGTGTAAGACACGAACGAAAGAAGGTCTATTTCTCGCATTTATGCCTCAATTGCCTATTGCTCGGATGGCCATCGAAGTCATAAGAAGGTCTATTTATTGTATAAAATAATCTTTGTAGTTCTTTAATTTGTTTACAGTGGCATCTTTACTCATATTTGATATTGTCCATTTTATTCATGCTTTCCATTCATGTACATGTTTGTAGGATACGTATCAGTATATCACCACTACAATAATAATTTTATGTCATTCTCTATAGGCAAACAGAGACCATGACTGCATTCTTTTTTTATCGAACCTCAGAACCTGTGTTTTGCATAAATATTTAGTGAGTAGTGTTTAAAAGCTTACAGATAAGTCTCGCCACTAACGAGTTCATTGAGAGTTAGAAAATGTTTAAATCATACTTTGTCTAATCATATCACTTATCAGCATGTTTCAATTAACATGTTAAAATCATATTTAAAGTGAGTTTAGAGTAAATTAGGACAATTTGGAATAAAAAGGAGGGCATTGCATGAAGTTCAAGGCGGCAATGCGGAAAAACCCGACCCGACCCGAGAAATTATCTCGGGTAGGGCCAGGTTTAAGATTCACGGGTTTTCCCCAAAAAAACCCAGCCCGACCCGACTCAAGGTTGTTTCTTGGGTAGGGTAGGGTTCTAGACCCGACCCGCCCGACCCGAGTTACAACCCTATAGCCAACAGAAAAGGCTAATTATAGTATCTTACTCTCCTCCACTAGCGTCCATCGCAAAAGGGTTTTCATGGCTTGTCTGTCGCACATAAGACCAGCCACCTCGTTAATAAATACAACAACTTTTGTCTCCATTCACGAGATGGCTGGTCTGACATGCGACGGACCAGCTGCTAAAAATCCTTCAACGACGGAGCTTTGCAAATCCCCTCCAAAAAATATTTCAAGTAAGGAGATGGGTGGAAGTCAGCAAAGGAGGGCGTGAATTACCAATTATCATTTCACGCTATCCAGGGAGTTCCGAATGGAGGCCTCTCAAACCCCTCATTTCCAAGACGGACTCCAAAGCAGCCATTGAAAAACAGATTTTAAAATTTCCCCTCGAGAGAGATGTTTTTGGCCTCTTCACTTGTACGGGATCTACTTTATTTGTACCTTGGGCGTTACCATAAATAAACCATAATCTCTAAGTCATAGTATTATAGTAATCAGAAAATCCTAGGCATCCGATTGCACCAATTCCATGTGTCTCATCTCGTAGTTGGTTTTGTATTTGTCATAATTTGATTGTCTAGTATATGATATCAGGAATGGCTTAGTAGAAGAGTATAAGGTGACCTCATTGCAATACAATAAGGCATGCCTATTGACACATGGTGGGCCCAGTTTTGTCTACATGTAGATTTTGACTGTCCACATTCAACGACCAAAATTTCATTTGATTGTATGTTAGAATTACACGGTAAGGATGATTTTTTTTTGGCCATTGGATAACCAGCACAGGGCCCATTAATTAAAAAAAAAGGTGGGGCCTACCATGTACAGCAAAAGTGCCTCATTATGTATTGATGTTACAATGAGGCAGTGTCCGAGGGGTCCTCTATGACATGAATTTTTACACGGTGACGGTCTTCTCGCTACAAAAAGTAGAGTGGGACCCACGTTCATGAATGATCTAAACCATTCATGTGTTGGTCCTCAAGTAGAGAGATTTGTGGACCCCACCAGACAGCTGATCAAATCAATGATAATAGCAGCCACATGTTAAAACGTGTCTAACTTGTTAACTTTAATAGGAGTCCACATCGGGTCTCACATGGAACATGCTTGTGTAATCAGGACTTTTGGTCTGGTATATTATCATGAGGCGACCCACATGATCCTGGGCCCACATAGAAAGTAAATCTCACCGGTCAGATTAAGCCCTAAAACTTACGGATTTAGCTTCTTTTGGCAGAACCAGAACCCTAAACAAGGCCTTTTAGATCAAAGGGCTCAGATCATCCAATGCCTAATTGGGCCCCACCACAGAAATCATGGTCACCCAAGCCAACGCGACAAAACCCTAGTAAAAAAACTGCCAAGCTGGCACATAAAAAAGAAAAACAAATAGAAACCGGTCAATCGCCGCCCCACAATCCCGAAACAAACGAAGGCCAACCGCCATTCACGGACAACTACCGGTGACCAAACCCACCCTCCTTGTCCTACGCTACCGGTTCAACCGGTGTCCATAAATAAATTCCCTTTCCCTTTTCCCAACCAACAAATGGAGTGGGAGCCCATGTTATGATAAAGGACAACAAAAGAAAAAAAACCCTATTTCTCTCCCTCTTTTTAAAAAAAACAGCTAATTTCGCCGTCCATTAACGCGTTCACGCGTCTACTTGTCGTTTCTGAGCGACCCTTATAAATAATCTCACACATCTACAAGCCTCTAAACAGGTGCAGAAAAACAAAAGCCCTGTTCTGTTTTTGCATCTCTTCTTCTTCCTTCTATATTTTTTCAACATGCCTTCATTAGAAGACGAGCTCTTCCCTTCAACACCAGGCAAGGTTAAGATCGAGAGAGCCCACACAATCAATCGCCAATTCCACCGATGTTTTGCCTCAACAAGCACTATGTTTTTATGGGCTCTTTTTCTCATAGCACTTACAGCTTCTTACCTAAGTTTTCAAAGCTTCATGGATACAAGCAGTAAATATTTTACAGCCTCTTGGGGCGGTATCCAATGGGAGAAACAGGTAAGAACCAGTGCCGCCCAAATAAAGCGATCAGGTGGGATGTCCGTACTGGTGACCGGAGCGGCAGGTTTCGTCGGCAGCCACGTGTCGCTCGCTCTAAAGAAGAGAGGCGATGGGGTAGTGGGTCTAGACAATTTCAACAGTTACTACGACCCATCTCTTAAAAAAGCAAGGAAAGCTCTTCTCAACGGTCACGATGTGTTCATCGTGGATGGTGACGTGAACGATGAACGGCTATTAACGAAGCTCTTCGATATCGTGGCATTCAGCCACGTCATGCATCTCGCGGCCCAGGCTGGGGTCCGATACGCAATGGAGAACCCATCTTCGTATGTGCACAGTAATATTGCGGGTCTCGTTACGCTCTTAGAAGTATGCAAATCGGCGAATCCTCAACCGTCGATCGTGTGGGCTTCTTCTAGCTCCGTGTACGGACTCAACGAGAAAGTGCCTTTCTCCGAAGCCGATCGTACGGACCAGCCCGCGAGTTTGTACGCGGCCACGAAAAAAGCCGGAGAGGAAATAACCCATACTTATAATCATATTTACGGGCTTTCTATCACGGGTTTGAGATTTTTTACCGTCTATGGTCCATGGGGTCGGCCCGATATGGCCTACTTTTCTTTTACCCGAAACATTTTGCAACGGAAACCGATAACGGTGTATCGGGGAAAGGATCGGGTTGATTTGGCTAGGGATTTCACTTACATTGATGATATTGTAAAGGGGTGTTTGGGTTCTTTGGATACAGCTGGGAAAAGTACCGGTACGGGTGGGAAAAAGCGTGGGCCGGCACCGTATCGGATTTTTAATCTGGGTAACACATCGCCTGTAACGGTACCGACACTTGTGGGTATTCTTGAGAGGAATCTGAGAATGAAGGCTAAGAAGAATTTTATTGATATGCCTGGGAATGGAGACGTGCCTTTTACACATGCTAATATTAGTTTGGCAAGAAAGGAATTGGGTTATAAACCTACAACGGATCTACAGACGGGTTTGAAGAAATTCGTTAGATGGTACCTTTCTTACTATGGTTATCAACGTGGTAAAACTGTAAATTAGTCCCTTTTTTTTTCTTTCTTTTACTTTGAATGACACTAATTCTTTTGTCATCGAGAAGCGTAAAAGACGCTCTTCCTCTCGTTTTGGGTTTCTGTAAAGAGAGATTCGAGCTTCGTAATTTCCTTTGGATTTAGATTGAGATTCTCTGCAATTGTCTTCCACAGGCAAAGCGAAACTACCAAGAAAAAGGGCATTTTAGTAATTTCCATGCGCCCGATACGCGAATGGACAGCTATGTGAGAAAGCTTGTTTTGGTTAATTTATGCGATATCGGCGTTAACTTTAATCATGTTTGAATTTGGAACTTTTGAAATTTACAGAAATAACTTCTTGACCTATCATTAATGTCGAAACCCAGCTAAGAGTTGCGGGGATCCAGCTAATAAGGCGTGATTTACGGTTGGGATGAGTTCTTTTTCTAAGATGCTAGGATAGCCGTCGATTCTTTCTTCTCTATACGATAGTACGGTCCAGCTGTAAAATTATACAGGCCATTTGTTCATCCCCAGTGCTGACATGGATTTTGGGATTGGGGTTGGGATTTGGATTTGGATTCTTTTCCTCTCGTGGAGTTCATCCCCACTGTTCACATCTTAGAAAATGCGCTTTGCTAACATGTGCTTTTTATGCTGATATTCATCTAATCTTGTTTGTTTAAATATAAAGTTATAAACACTTTGTAACTCGCCTGCAGACTTTATCTAAATACTTTTTTTGGGATTTTTGCAAAAGAGGTCCTCTACTTTGCTTTATTTGCAAAAGAGAAATTATATGATGCCCCGGCTGTGAAAATGAAGGGCGGAGAGAGAGACTCTCTCTCTTGATTTTTAATCCAAGGGAAAGCCCCGTTATTTACTTTTCCTTGTTCAAAAACCAAGGCAGGCTTTGTCTACTTCCGCCCTTTACATTTTCACGGTCGGGCATCATATAATTTCTCTATGCAAAAATAGTCTTCTAGTTTGGCAATTTGCAGACAGAGACATAACAGTTGAGTGAGTTTTGCAAATCAAGTCATGCCATCAAATTGTGACCAAAATAGCCAACGTGGATTGTTTCACTCATAAAAGCCTAAAATGTCGTTAAATGTGAAAAAACAAAAATTACCTTGTAAAAAGATCAAAATAGTTGTAGACTTGTAGGTAAGTATGTCCTCGTGAACCTTCTATATTGTTGTAGCTACATTCTGTTTGTAAAATTTGGGAGAATTATATTAATCTTGGATGCTTACAAAGAGAATCCATTTGTGCTTTTATAGAGCACTTACATAATAAACATAAAAATAAATCAAGACAACTATGGAAAGAGATAACATTAGAATATTCTAATCTAACCTAATCAAATCTACTTTCCTAATCTCTCTTGCTTGCCTCTTCTAATCCACTTGGCTAATTTATCTAGTTGCTTCATTTAGCCACTTACCCAATCTACCTCCAAGATGATCCAATGGTGAGATCTTAACCCAATCCAACTGTTGGATCCCACATATTCTAACATGTCCCCTCAAACGTATATGGATTGAAAATCGATATACGTTTGACAATAATGAAAAAATTCCCAATACAATATAATTCCCCAAATTACAAATGTAATCAAAATCAACCGATTTGATGCACACTTCCAAAATCTATGTTGAAGATCCGTTGATAAAGAGTGATGTTGCTGCCAATGATCATTGATGATGTTTGCCGAAGAAGATGCCGCTTATTGATGAGTCACGAAGAAGGCTTAAAAGCCAATAAATCATAGCCTCAATAGGACTAGATGATACTCAAGCCTCAATGGGTGAGTAAGAATGGGTTACTATGGACCAATGCCGGAATGGGCAAGAGATGGGTCACTATGGACCAATGCCGGAATGGGCATGAAAATGGTCACTATGGACCAATGCCAGAATAGGCAACAAAGATTAAAAAAAAAACAAAGAGATGGGCGACAATGAATGACACGCGGCAACAAACAGTGGAAGATTTTAATGACAAATTAGGCGACAACACGTAACTTTTAAAACATAGGACAATAGTAAGAAGGTTTATAAAAGATGGGATTTGCAAGATAGGAGTTGGGATTATGAAACCCAAGAGAAACTATTCTCATCCGCCATGACAGAGAGAGAGCATGACCATTTCCTATGCGGAACCAAGAGAATCACCCTGTCTAAGATTAGAATGAAGGGGAACAAGGAAAAGAACACCGAGAGCACATGGCCGTTTGGTGAGAGATGGAGGTCCGGCGTGGGAGATTGTAGGAGGCCTGGTGGACGGCTAGATCGGCCGTCCGCCGAAAAACGGTGTAGCGAACTTCGCGGTCAAGGCAACTTAGGACCGAATTGCTTTGGTACCATGTAAAATATTGGGAGAATTATATTAATCTTGGATGCTTACAAAGAGAATCCATTGGTGCTTTATAGAGCACTTACATAATAAACATAGAAATAAATCAGGACAACTATGGAAAGAGATAACACTATAATATTCTAATCTAACCTAATCAAATCTACTTTCCTAATATCTCTTGCTTGTCTTCTAATCCACTTGGCTAATTTATCTAGTTGCTTCATTTAGCCACTTACCCAATCTACCTCTAAGACAATCCAACGGTGAGATCTTAACCCAATCCAACCGTTGGATCCCACATATTCTAACACCGTTTACACCCACCTTAAATTATAATTAGGCTCTGTTCACTTGCATTCCCGGGAAAGCAAATCCCTGGAAAACAACCACTTTTTTCCTTGACAAGACCTTGACAAGACAGAATTCTGGTGTTCACTTGCTTTCCTGAGAAAGTAACAAGCCTAGGTGGAAATGTCAAATAATGACATGAAAATTGCCAAAAATGATGTGGAAATGTCTCTTTTCTCACAAGTGTGGGAAACCAAATCCCACTATTTTGGTCGGATTTGCTTTCCCGGGAAAACTAGTGAAAAAAGGTGGGCAAGCAGTTTCTCGGGAAACTTTTTCCTCACAGTTCCTGCGCACGTGAACACGTGCGGGAAACCTTTTCCTACACAGTTTCCCTGGATTTTTTTTCCTAATGCCACGTCAGATTCCCGAGAAACCTTTTCTTTTCCTTTCCCGCAAAACACGTGAACAGAGGTACTTTCCCTGAAAGCCATTTCTCAGCTTGCTTTTTCAAGAGAGAACAAGCGCCCGTGAATTAGATGAATAGACAAAATCTGTTAAAAGTGAGCCCATGTCGCCGTTATCTCCTGCAAAAGTGAGCCCCAAAATGGCTTTATGCTAAAGTGCCTAGCAGATTCCTTATAATTAAGCTCTTTTTAGATAATACCATTGTCTTCTTTAACAACCCTCAAATTTACACAGTAATATCTTCCACCTTACCTTTTGCAGCCCAAACGTGACTTTAAAGAGTTCAAATTTAATCCATATCTCAGGGGTTTTCTAGAATTATGTTAAAAAAAGAGGGGCTTATTTATAATTTCAATTTTTTGAGAGATAATGCATAAGGTTCGTCAGTACTATCTAATAATAATCTCTTTGGATGCAACAAAATCAATCCTTATTTGGAAATAAAATCATTTTAAGTCAGTCTTAATTGCAAATGGAACATTAGATCCTCTTTTAAGGCTATAAATTATATTATTTTTTTCCCCTGTTTTTATTTGGCAAACAGAAGGATAGAATCATTTGATAGATCACATATGCACATGTAATAACATGAGGATGATGAAAGGTGTTTCAGCATATAGAGAGGAAATATTTCATTTTGCATCAACGTGGAACCCATTATTGTCAGTGGACTGGGTTGGTGATGTGCACGTTGAAGTTTGGGTGTTGGTGTTGTGGGGACCAAACCTGTATGGTCTGAATTATTACACGAGAGATACAAGTGATTGATGGTTGTGGAATGTCGTGGAGTACACCCTAAGCGTATCCAAAGGTGAAAACCCCATCACTTACCTTTCATGGAAAGAGAGGAAGACAGGGTAACCTCTATTCTTTATGGCTCTTCTCAGAAAGGAAAGGAGAAGAAAGTAAGCCGAATTTTCTTGTGATTGGACATGATTTGACATTTTCCGCCGTTCACTTGTTTTCTCAAGAAAGCGGAATTACACAGGTCGAACATATAAATAATGAAAACCAACTTTCTTGCACTTTCCCTCTAAATTTTCTCACCAAAAGGATAGGAAAATCACTTTCCTCAGAAAACCACTTTGCCTGCATACTTTCTTTTCCTTTCTCAGCCAAGTGAATAACAGAATTTTCTCACAAAAGAAATTTTCTCACAGTTTCTTTTCGTTTCTTTTCCAGTTTTTCACATCAGTTTCTTTTCTTGCAGCTAGAAAACAAGTGAACATAGCCTATAATGGAGGATTTACTTGCCAAAAAGGTGGCATATTATAGAGGAACGAAACTTGGCTCAGGTCCTCACACCCCTTGCTAATAGTCTAATAGCAAGGGGTGTGAAAATATCAATTACTTCTGAAAATAAAAAGTAAGCATGGAATTGATATTTCCACACCCCCACACCCTTTGCTATTACAGGGGTCCGAGGAAAGTTCCTCGGACCTCGACCTCGACCTCAGCCAAGTTTTGTTCAATATAGAGGCTATTTTCATCATTGTAACTCAATAATGGAGGTCATGTTTTGAGAGAGAGAGAGAGAGAGAGAGAGAGAGAGAGAGAGAGAGAGAGAGAGAGAGAGAGAGAGAGAGAGAGAGAGAGAGAGAGAGAGAGTCCACCCCAAATTTGAGGAAAATGATTTTAATGAGAGATTTAGGCCTTGCTCGTTTTAGATTGTGACAACCGATCATGGGGCCCAAATAGATTGTTGTACTCAAAATTATGTTTCTGCTTGTTTGAGATTGTGGGAGCCGATTGTGATGGCTGGACTCAAAATTAATGGGCCTTAATCTTGAGAACAACAATCGGTTTGGGCCCACAATCCCACAATCGGTTGTCACAATCTAAGGCCTTGTTCGTTTAAGATTATGACAATTGATTGTGAGTGCCAAACCGATTATTGGACTCGGAATCATGATTAAATTTGAGTCCATTAATCGGTCTCACACTAAAAATTGGTCGTCATAATCTTAAATGAACAGGCCTAGACGTCCTGTTGGTTTTAGTTTGTAAGAACCAGTTGCAACTCCAAATCCAATTATTGGTTTTGGACACCCGGCACATTCTAATTGTTGGTTTCCTCATTGGTCTAACTCTTTCATTGGTCTAACTCTTGGTTACAATATCATTTTCCAAATGAATTCACTAGAAAGTTTTGACCAGAAGCTTTCTAATGTCACCACCGATTGCTGACTGTTTTCTAGCAAGTCACCAAATTAATAATCAGATTTTACTACACAAACATCTAAATAGCTATAGAAAGTAGAAAGTCTATCTTAGCAATTAGAAACTTATTAGAAACATCTATATCGATCACAAGATATTGTAAGCTTACAACGAATGCTTCAAATGGGCACGACCTCATTGCAATACAATGAGCGGCTCCCAATAATGTATAGTGGGTCCCACCTTTGAATGATTTGAACCATCTATTTTGACAGATCTTGCTTTGGATCTCCTATCGAAAAAAATGATGCCAATCACCCATCCTGTCAACAAGTAATGTGCATTTTCCCTCGTTGAACATGGATGGTCCTATACTATAATTAGGCCCTGACTCAGGGTCGGGTTCTGGGTTAATGCCTCGGGTCACCCTGACCCGGCCCGACCCTAAGTTTTCTATTATAGAATTGAACCATCTGTGCATGTTTCTTTTGCTAATGTTTTCTATTATCTTGGATTGATGTTTCTTTAGATTATTATTGTTAATTGTCTCTGCTGCCCGTCATGTTGTTGAATTCATATTATCTTATTTTGTTCCCCTTCTCTGTTTATTGGTCATTTTGTTCTATATGATATGTGGTTGCTTTATTTTTGACACTCTTAAAACAAGGTATTTTCACTAGGGCCAATCCGGGCTAGCTCGATCCGGCCCTGCCCAATCAGGGCGGGCCAGGGCCGCCCTGAGCCCTGTAGGGCGGGCAATGGGTTGAGGTTTTTCGGCCCTGACTCAGGGTCAGGACGGGTCAGGGTCGAGATAATTGGATCCAGGGTTGGGCTAGGGTTTTGAAAAACCCGACCTTGTTGCAACCCTAGTTGCAACTTACTAGAAGTTAGGATTGCATAATTTGTGTGATTTTTGGGTCAAAGGAGATCCATAGCAAAGCCTAGTACATTAATTTGTGCGATTTTTGTGCCATAGGATATCCATAGCAAAGTTTACTAAATGGACGGTACTGATCATTCAAAGGTGGGACCCACTATGTTGAAGTGGGCGGTTCGCAACCTACTCGTGCATTCCTCTTAAGTTAAGAATATCTTACATGTTTCATATCAATCCAATAGGTCATTTAAAACTTTCAATAACGGGTTAACTTTCTTGGCAAACAAACATATATCAATTGTACGATTAGTTGCAAGAGGTACATTTATTTGTCTAAATGTTGACTGTTTTATCATTCCTAATCACTCAGATTGACCTTGTAATGATCGTAAGAGCATAAACTATGGACTCAAATTCACCGGTCTTTCAATCGGGGCTGATCAACAGGCACTACAAGAAAAACCCCCTGCAGCAGAACCTGATCAACCAGAGCCTGAACCCGACCCGCTACCACCACCTAAGCCGAGCCCCAAACCAGCACCAAGGCCAATCCCTATGCCACCCAAATCCAAGCTCAAATTTTTTCTAGCAATTCTACTTCCTTCAGCTATGAGTAAGGAACCAACAAGCAGTGCCACAAAGAAAACGAAGACGACCTTTGTTGAAGGCATTTTAGTCTTAGTGTAGGAAATATAACAGGGTAGACTCACCCCTAAAAGCTAGCTGTAAGAGGGAGTGTGCCCTTCCCTTATACCCCATCCCCATCCACTTCACTTTACCGATATGGGACTATTTGCTTTTGCGTGGAACTCCAACACTAAGCTTCTTCAAGTTTTAAGCTGTTACAAATAAAGAAACGTTGGTTATCTAGAACAGATGATACGGAGTGAGGAAAGATGTGTTGGTTTGTTTGTTTGTTTGAGGATGTTGTGGATTCGGTTCTGTCCCTTTTATACTCAACTGTCCGATTTGGAAATTGTGGTGGGGAATTGGCACTTGTAGCAAGTGCGTTTTCTTTTGGTAGCATATAGACACGTTTGTGGGAGCAGAAAGTAGATAACATACAAATGAATTGTTGATTTCTTATAATAGTCACTTTTTTTTTTTTTTGGTGATTAAGCTGGGGTTAGGCAGACCCCTACCAGATTCAATAAAAAAGGAGAGAAATTACAAAACAAACTGGGGCTGCTCCAATGAGTCAGCCCGTACAAAACTTGGCTCCCACTTTCGGTAGCTTGCATAGACCCATGCTCCCACTCCAGAATCTTCATCTTCTCTCTCTCTCTCTCTCTCTCTCTCTCTCTCTCTCTCTGGGGTGTCTAGTTGTATTTGAAATGAGAGAAGTGCTAAACTCTAAGGAGCCAATGCAAAAAACAGCGACAAAAGCTCCTCCATTGGATCCACATCAGCAATATGCATTCATAATGGCACTGAAAATTTAAAAGTGAAGAAATAATAACTGCATATAGATGAAGGTGTCCTTGGGGCTGGTTTTTGCAAGGAGGCCACTCAGTGAACAAAACTTGGCTCCAAACCGCTCTGGAGGAACATCCTCTAACCCCTCTCACAGCAAGGGGTGTTGAAATATCAATTCCATGCTTACTTTTTATTTTTCACAAGGAAGTGATATTTCCAAACCTCTTGCTAGGGGTTGGAGAAAAGTTCCTCCAGGCCGGTCTGAAGCCAAGTTTTCTTCCCCTTAAGTTAAGCATTACTCATACTACTAATTCAACCTAGAAAATCTATCACAAGCAATCCTTCCTTACATGGTAGCTCCAAACTGAGACGTTGTGCCTCTAAATCTCTGGTACCAACTAAGGAGATCCCTATAGTAAAGGTTCTCTGCATTGTTTACCAAAGGTGGGGCTCCAGTCTAATTAGGCTACTTTTCTAGTTTCAACTTTCAACACGTAATATCTTTTTGAGGCTAGCATCATTTTCAGGATGGACCCATTACCACTTGTAGGGCCTATTAATATTCAGGGCCTGTGAAAAAGACGTCTCTAAGTCGTTGATTTTTTGCACACCTCAACCTTTTTTTTTTTGATCGGTAATTTGGGGTTAGGTAGACCCCCACCAGCTATATTAGAAAAAAGAGAAAAGAAATATTACAATCTAGGATAAATCATTCCGGATACATCATCGGAAACAATATTTGCAAGTTCATCTGGAACCAAATCAAGAGAAATTGAGTCTCCTTTACAGATACTGTTGGGTTTGGATAAGAAGTCAGCTGCTCTATTTCCTTCACGCCAAATGTGGGTTAGCTTCCAGCTCTCAAAAGAGTTGAGCATGGACCTAATTGATTCGAGTGTTGGGATTTTCCGCCATGGGCACTGCCAAAGCAGGTTTACGGCCATAACAGCGATGAGCGAATCAGATTCTATCCACAGCCTCTTAACTTGGTGCTTCGCGGCTAATTTGATTCCATGATGGATGGCTTCAATTTCTAATTCTTGGATTGGGTGAGGATTGCAGTTAACAGAGAAGAGAGAAAGGATTGCACCCTTGTGGTCTCGGAGAAGGCCTCCAATCGAGGCGGTATCACTAGCCAGGGAGGAGTCCGGATTCAACTTGATCTCAAAGGCAGCAGGAGGTTCCCAATGACAGAATTTTGGTTCGGTGGCTTTACTGAACAGGGGAAGATTAAAGGAGTTGGAAATTCTTTGGTTTTCTGCAGAGTCTTCATCTTCCAGCTTGAGGGCCAAAATACGAGATCTCGTTGCACTGATAATTCTACTTAGAAGGAACCTTTTATGGGTTTTTTTTTTTGAAATAGTCTCGAGTCCCTTTCCTGCCAGAGCAAGTAGATTGAAGCAGTGAGAAGTGTTCGGACAAGGGTGTTGGTCTGCCCTTTTTTCTTGAATTTGCTCCTAATCCAGTTTTCCTCGTCAGATAGGGATTTTTTTTGCTTTCTTCTATCTGAGATGCGACGAAGAATGAAGTGCCATATCCAAGCCGAGTAAGAGCAGTTGAAGAAAATGTGGTTGACACTTTCGGAGGCAGAATTGCAGAGAAGGCAGGAGCGATCATGGTTGGGGCCGAGGAAATGAAGGTTATCTCTGGTACTCATTTTGTCCTAAAGAAAGAGCTTGCCATGCTGTGATACTGAACTTCGGCGTGTGACCGGCGAACCAGACTGATGATACCCAAGGAGGTTTAGAATTAGGAGATCTAACAGCGTTCCAAGCACTACGTAGCCTGAATTTGCCATAAGATTCCGGCTTCCAAATCGGGTTAGAATTAGCAGCTTCAGTGAAAAGACCTGTATTGATGATCTGCTTAAGCTCTTGAAGATGAGGAAGCACTTGAATCAAATCCCACCCACCCTGAAATTTAGCCTCATCAATAGAAGCTTTCTGGGGAATGAAGGATGTCGTAATGGAAGACTGGGCAGAGAGGGGACCATTTGGATGCCAAGGATCTGTCCAAAATTGCAGAGGGGTCTGAGTTCCAACAATGAAGCAGACATGCTTGCTGGCCATGTCACGAGATTTTATAATGCTTCTTGCTGCCCAGGATGGGGATGCAGGCATGGGGAGGGTCCATAAACTTCTTCCTCTGATGTATTTCCGATCAAACCAGGTAACTCAGGGAGAGTTTCTCTTGGTAAGGATGTGCCAAAGTTGTTTGATCTGGGCGGCCAGATTCAAATCTGATACCTTTCTGATCCCTAGGCCTCCTTCAGATTTGGGGCTACAGATTGTGTTCCAAGATACTGGGTGATGAGATTTCTCAAGATCTGAGCCTGCCCAAATAAAGTTCCGAAGGATTTTGTCAATATTATTAAGAGTTGCTTTGGGGATATGAAACGCTGCAAACCAATAAATTTGATAAGTGGTGAGAACGGATTTCACCAACTCAACTCTACCAGCTCTAGAAAGGTGACGGTTTGACCACGAAGAGATCCTTTGTTTGATCTTGTCCAAGATAGGCTGGCAATCTCTAGAGGTGAGCCTTGAAGTGATTAGGGGAAGACCCAAGTATTTTATGGGAGCTTTCCTTCTTCGATCTTAAGAATGTTGCAAATAGCTCTCTTGCTGCTGTTTTGGATGCCTGCAAAGAAGACCTCACTTTTGCCAGGATTAAATTCAAGGCCCGAGCAAATCTTGAATGACTCTAAGCATTTTATGATCCCTGCAGCTGAAGTGATGTTAGGCTCTGCATAGATCATAACATCATCAGCAAATAGCGTGTGGCAAATGGTTAAATCTCCTTTAGAGAAGGGGGAGGAAATTAGGCCTTGGGCTTGGAAGGAGGATAGAAGACAGGATAACATTTCCATTACAAAACTGAAGAGCAGGGGGGATAAGGGATCACCCTGCCTGAGGCCATTTGAAGACTGAAAGAATCCACGGGGAGACCCATTGACTAGGACAGAAAAGGAGGGAGTAGAAATGCATTCATGCACCCACCGGTACCAAATTTATGGGAAGCCCATTTTTTGCATGAAGAAAATCAGGGTGGATCTGTTGACACTATCAAAAGCTTTTTTAAGGTCTAATTTAATACACATAGCTTTTTTTGGGTTATTTCTGTGGAAATTATGACATAAATCATGAGCTAGGAGAATGTTATCTTGGATACTCCTACCTTTAATGAATGCTGACTGGAAAGGGCTAATGAGGCTATCCATAATGAGTTTAAGTCTATTTGCCAGGAGTTTAGTGATGACTTTGTACAAGAAATTGCAGAGAGATATGGGCCTGTATTTCTTTGGGGAGTTAGCATCAGGGGTTTTGGGCAAGAGAGCTAGAAAGGTGGCATTTAGTTGATGTAAGATTTTACCTCTTTGGAAGAAGAATTGGATTGCTTTAACAATGTCAGGCCCAATTAAGTACCAGAATGCTTGGAAGAAGCGCCCATTGAATCCATCAGGGCCTGGAGACTTGTTCCCATCAGAGCTTTTGATGACATCCCAAATTTCGTCCGCAGAAAAATTCCTGGTAAGCCACTGAGAGTCAGCTTCCGAAAGTGTTCTGGACGGTTCGGGAATGCTGTTGGGATGGACTGGCTGGGATGATTCCTCCTTGTTGAGGAGGGAATAGAAGAACTCAACCATAGTTTCTGCTATCTCGTCGGGATTAGTTGAAATGGACCCTTCAGTTGTAACAGTGCCTTGTATGCAGTTTTGGTTTTTTCGGGCTTTCATTGCCGCATGGAAGAAAGCAGTGGTCGAGTCCCCAAGGTTCAGCCACTGGGAACGAGATTTCTGCCGGTAGAAAGCCTCCTCCTTTCTAGCAATCCTAACATATTCATCTTTGATCCAGACTTCTTCATCTCTCAACGCCTGATCCGTAAGGGAGGTTGCAATCTTTTCTTGAATGGATTCAAGGTGCAGTCTCAACCGAGGAGCTTCAATGTTTATTCTGCCAAAAACCTCACGATTCCAAATTTTTAGACTATCTTTCACTTCTTTGAGCTTTTTGATAACAATGAATAGAGGCGATCCATCGACCTTGTGAATGAGATATTTATTTGGCGTCTGACCTTGACCGGTCAACCAAACACATATGCCACAGGTGCATTGGACCATTGTCATTTTTGTGAGATCTTCTTGCTCGTCAATCTCTTTCTACAAATGCCACATAATATATGTTTTGGTGAATACACACGACACATGTTCATAGCACCATCGATCAGTTCTTGTCTTGGTTACAAAATGGCTACGACTCATCATGCACGTATCACGTATTTTTATTGATCAGGACCCCTTGATATCATAGGACACCTCTAGGCTACTTAATGGGTCAGGTTTCATAACAAACATAGCTTATATTCATAAGATTTTTTTTTTGGTTAGTCTATATTCGAGGCCAGCAAAGAATAAAAAAGACATTTAAAAATCTCAGCGCTTCAGCCATATTTGTTTTGGGTTTTGAGAATTGATTTTGAGTCCAGAACTGATTATTTGAATAAAAATTAATGGGAAATGATATCCTCCGCCCCCCCCCCCCAAAAAAAAAAAAAAAACAAAAAAGTTACTCGTTAGGTTTTAGAGACAAAGAAAAACACTAAAAGGAGTGAATTTATCCTAAAGCAGTGAACTACTCTCACAGAAATCGTTAAAGGGTGCATTTTATCCGTTGGAGGGGGGGTGAATATCAGCACCCAAATTAATTGGTAGCAATTTTGAGTCTGATAATTAGTTTTGGACTCAGAATTGAATATTGAAATGCAAAAGAAAACAGGGGCTAACATAACGGGACTAGGATCACTCAATGAGAGTGGGACTATGGCAATAAGTAAAAATTAAAAACTGTGCCACTGAGCTTGGTTACTTCTCTAAGGTGATGAAGTATAAATGATTAAATAACACCAACTCTAACAGCTTAAGCTTTTGGAGTGAATGGTTGTTTCACATATGGATCAACTCCAAATACTGTCCGATTGGCACAAAGGAGGCATTATACAGGAATAATACATTGTATCCTTATAGTATGTTTGTAGACATATAGATGATTTGGATGAAAATGAAACTATGGCAAATAATATTAGGGAAATGATATCAACACCCCCAACGTTTTGATAAGCTGGGCGCATCTTATCGTTTAGTATTTAAAGGGCTGTCAGAAGGATATTATAGTTCTCAAAAAGCTCTTTCAAGCCCTTTAAATATCAAATGGCAACATACTTCACGCATGTTATTATAACGTTGCAGTGCGGATATCATTTCCCTATAATCTATGCTTTCTAATCTATACAAACACTCAACTCACCATTCCTTTCTTTTCCACAAATATCCTCGCAAACTGCACGATGTGTCTAATGCATTTAACTGAACAATTCCAGACAAAAAAGGAAACAACACGAAACTGGTAATCTATAAAGTGCAAACTAAAATGTCCCACACGAGCTTCACGTAGGAAAATGGAGTGTTATTTATTCTCGACTTGCAAAAGAAATTCAAACGCAGACACACCCAAAGACAGGCATGAAACCCTACTTACTGGAGCTTCAATATTAGCTGTGAAATTGGACATGTCCTGATTCTGCTTGTATTGCCCATGTAGAAAGTGGGGTGTGAAACCTTCCATATTGATTTGACTATGCTTTGGATCCCCTATGGCCTAAAAAGTAGTGCAAAATTACAATCTAACATCCAATAACGTGCATATGTTCTTGTCGTTAAATTCTCGCTTATAGATGGAACGCGCGGTTCAAGAAAGTTGCAACAGAGATCTACGAAATAACTAAGATCTCAAGCACAAAATGATCTTATTGATAGAGCAAGAATTTAAAGATTACATTCGAGATTCAAAGCAAAAATGATCTAAAGCTTACGAAGAGAAACTAAGCTGAGTTCATATCTCTCCATCCTCAGATCTTAGATCAGAAAGCTTGTTGAGGAAGATAGGGTTTTTCTCTTGAGTGAATGTTCCCCCTTGAATGAATGGGAGCATTCCCTTTTATAGTAGAAGAGATCATACATCCTTAGTTAGGCACCTTCATATAGACCATTCTTAGCGTATATTCGGAATAAAGCCACCTGTCGCTGTCAAGTGATCGTGGGATCAGATCTGTAACGGCTTTTGCTGACGTGGCTCGAGGGAATCATACGATCTTTTATAACCGGAGAGCGATAAATGATTTATTTTTAGTCGTTGGATCGGATTGTGCCACGTGTCGAAATCGTAGAGTATGGAACCAATTTTACCCTCAACACATGTATTTTTCTACATGGGAAAATTTTTCTATATGCAAATTTTGACGTCCTAGTTTAAGGACAAGGACAGGAAATCCACCTCCCTCAGGACTTGAAAAAGATGACTGATTCAACCTCTCTCGCGACTAACTTCTTCCTATAAAAATCCAACTGTTTTTGTAGGATCACATCAGCCATATATAATTTTAACATTTCACAAAAGAGTGAAAGGCTAATATTAATACGAAGAAATTAGACCGTAGATTGGAAAATTTAAGGTGTGTTAAAGATAGAAACATGATTTTTAAAAGGGAAGTGATATTTACACCCCTTTTCATCACTAGGGACACCCAGCGTCAGTGTATCAATGGCAAAAAGGGACCTAATGTACTTTATGTCAGAAAAATCCAGTGGTTTGGATTGCAAAGTACACTGGCAAATGGGTGTCCCTGGTGATAAAAGGGGCGTAAATATCATTTCCCTTTTTAAAAATAGAATAATTGACAGTTTTTTCTAATCCCCAAAAATGGCAAATCCTAATTAATGATAGAAATGTGAAATTGGAGGGTCTCTCTAAAGGACAACACTAGATGTAGCAAAGGCTATTTTCCATCCTTGTATTTACCTCTTTTGTGCTCTTTCTTAACTAGGTTAATGAGAATTCATATACTGTGGGGCCAATGTTAGGGTTCCACACAAAAGCAAAGATCCCACATTGGAGAAGTAAAGAGATGCGGATGGGTTTATAAAGGATTGGGTACCTTCCCCTTAACGGCTGGCTTTTACGGGTGAGTTCTACCCAGGTCCCAACAAGTAAGTTCTATCAGCTAGCCAAGTTGTGGTATCCCTTGTGTACTCTAGAGGGCGGAGAAAATTCATTGGGTCTCGTAGTTACCATGTTTTTTCTATGCGTGTGGAGGGATAAATTGTTGGGGTTCCACGAAAAGCAAAGTTCTCACATTGTAAAACTGAAGAGATGCGAATGGGCTTACAATGGCTTGGGCACCCTCCCCTTAGCGGCTAGCTTTTAGGGATGATTCTACAAATGTCCCAACTCCCACTTTAAAGAATGATACAAACCGTTCATTTGTCGGGTCACTGCGTCAATAGGCTGCACCCCTTGAATCATTTCCACGGCATGATCCTGACCTTCAAAGCTCAAGGTTTTTTCCCCTTTCCCTCTTGTGCCTCAAAGAATGTCCTTCTCCAAGTTGTGTGTGCGCTCAGTGCGTGGCAACTCCCACCGTGCTCGCCACCATGAATTTGAGCCCAAAACTGAATATTGGTCTAAAAATCGGGAGGAATGATAAAATGAAGGGCACCCTTGCAAAAGCCAGTTACAATGGCGCCCCATTGGTCCATTGCAACAAAGTGCATTTATATGGCCACATAAAACTATAAAAAATGGTGCAGACAAACATAGAAGGACCAATGGGGCACCCTTGCAGAAGGCATTTAGCGGACTGGGTGTTGCATGAGAAAGCAGGCACGAAGATGAATTAAGAAAACCCGTACAATTTGAAGAAGTTCATCATCAAATGGAGGATCCAATGAGCGCGGTTTTTTGCTTATCACCCCGAGGTGGGACTTCCACCTTAGTGTAAAGCGTAGTCATATATACACTAGAGTGGGGTGGCTCAGGGAAAAAACGGGGCGAATATATCAATACCGTAGGTAGATGGCTGATCAATTTGATTTTTGGGCCCACGCACACTTAGGTACCGTCCCCAGTTCGTACAAGGCGCTGAATTTTGGGCCTCGGACCCGCAGGTCCACCCGACCTAGCCGTAATTTACGGGTCCGGGTCACATATTACTAACCCGCTGAATTTACAACCCGGCCCGAACCCCCACAAAAACACAACAGGAATACAGAACCCTAAAAGCTTCATCTTTCGTCTTCTCTCCAGGTATCTCTCTCTCTCTCTCTCTCCCAACCTCTCTCTTTCTCACTCTATATCTCTCTCGCCCTCTCTCTATTTTGAGTTTAATAGGGTTAGGGGGGTGATCCTAACCCTGGGCTCTGTAGATTTTTGGGGCAGGGTTAGGGTATCTCTAATTTCTGATTCTCTTATCTTGATTTTTAATAGGGTCAGGGTTTGGGTTTTCAATAGGAGTAGGGTTTCTTGCTGCCATAAAATTTCTTCATTTTCTTTCTGGATTTTCTTCGATAGCAGATTTCCATATTGATGAAGTTTGTCAAAAATCATTTTCCAACCGAGACACACTTCTTAGGCCTGGAATTCGAATGTAGAACTAGTTTTGTGGGATTAGGATCATGAGATGAATTTGTATGATTAGTTTTGAATTTTGACTCTCGAATCCCACAAAATTCATTGGGATTAGGATCATTAGTTTTCCATATTGCAGCTCCCAACAGAGGGCAAAAACAGGAAAAATTGTAGCGATTGTGGGAATACTTTAGAAGACGAGTTGATTGAAAACTGTGGCGATTGAGCGAATACTTTATACAGTGTTGAAGAAATTTTTTAGAAGACAAGTTAATTGAAAATTGTAGCGATTGTGGGAACACTTTATAGTTTATATACTGTAGAATAAATGAAGATCGAGGTAGAGATATCTAAGTATTGAGTGAATTAACACCAATCATCAATGTGTAAAAATAACAAGTGAATAGAGAAGTGATATCAAATGAAGACCACTTTTAAGCATTATTACATGTTATCTCTCTCTCTCTCTCTCTCTCTCTCTCTCTCTCTCTCTCTCTCTCATTTTTATGTTTTTCAATATTCTTGGTTTCTTTTCCAGTCTTGACACAAGTCCCGTAATGAAAGTTGCGTTTTTTTTTTTTCACAACAGTTTTGCTGTGTTCTTGCTAATAGGTGATGCAGCCGTACCTTCTAAAATTAAGACACAAATTGCTCTTAGAAAGTCTACCTGTTTGGGATATTATGTTTCCTAAATTTTCTTCCTCTGCTTTACTTTAGCAAGTATGATACTAGTATTTAGAGGTTTAGAAAGTTGGAAAGCTTACTTTTATTAGAAGCGGTGTTTAAAAACACGGATGCGGCGCGGAATGCGGCCAAAGAAAATCCTAGTTGACTCGGCGTGGACGTGGTCAAGAGCGTTGTTGATGCAGCTGTGTACTTGGTTGACGCGGTCATAATTCAGGAGAGTTAAAGGAGTTTTTATTGACTCTTTAGTACAAAATGCAGATGCGGCGCAACACGGAACACGACCAAGGTAAAAGGGAGTCAACTCAGGGAAGTCGATGCAGACACGGGGGAGTTTTAAAACTATAGAAGTCCAAAAGAAGTATATTTCTTTCTTTTAGGAAGAGTAGTTTTAGAAAGTTTCATGACTCTTAGTTTGGTTATGTAAATAACTATATCTTACTTAGGGAAGGAGCTTTTTGATGGAATAAAGAATTTCTTACGTTTTTGTGCAAGAGACTTGGAACTTCTTCTTGAATATGTTCTTTTTGTAAATTTGTGTTCGGCTTTGCGATTTCTTCTTCTAGTGGATTCACTCAAGTCTTCTTTTTTCAATCTGAATCGAAGAATATAAAAAGAAGGAAAAATAAATAGAAGCTGCTAAATGATAGCTCGAAATCCAATTATGAAAGATTTCGCTGCAATCAATAGAGTAATAATAAGTAATACAATTATTTTTAACTATCCATATTTTTTTAATCCCAGTTAGTATTTCATTTACTATCTTGTATGCTCTTGAACAGCCTGCCCTAGACCCACAGTTCCATTTCTGTTCTCCCCCTATTAATTCTATGAATCGAAGTCGATTTGCTTTATAAAAAGAAGATATCAATGAAACTTTCTAAAACTACTCTTCCTAAAAAAATAGAAATATATTTCTGTTCGATTTTTAATTAGGGGTGGCAATGATTCGGTTTAGGTTTGGTTTGACCCCCAAACCGAACCGAACCGAACCGAACCGACATGCTTACAACCAAACCGAACCGACCCGAACCGAAATGAAACAAAACATGCTTAACTCCAAAACGAAACCGAAACTGAACCAAACCGATGAAAAGGGGCGCATTTATCATTTTCCTATGAAAAGGGGCGCATTTATCATTGTCCAAACCGAAACCAAACCGAAACCAAAACTGAACCGCAATTTGAATCGGCTTGGTTACCGAATTTTTGGTTCGGTTCGGTTCGGATGATTTTGCCACCCCTACTTCTAATAAAAGTAAGCTTTCCAACTTTCTAAACTTCTAAATAGTTGTATCCTACTTGCTAAAGTAAAGCAAAGGAAGAAAATTTAGGAAACATATCTAAGAGTCATTTGTGGCTTAATTTTAGAAGGTACGGCTGGATCAGACTCCCCTGGTTGAGAATGACTCGTCCTTGAGTCCAAATGCTCATCACCATCATCTTCATGATACACCTCGAAATCAGCTACATTAAAAATTGCAGAAACTCCCGTGTCGCCAGGTTAATCAATCATAAAAGCATTCTCACCAGTACGCTTGAGCACACAAATTAGTCCATAAGCTCGATCTTGCAACTTGCCATGTTTGCCCCTTGAAAATCTCTCTCTCCATGTTGATCCAAACAAGGGCTCCTTTAATTTTCACATGCTTCCTAGCTTATCGGCTAATCCTTTGTAATTTTTATTGCTCTCCTCAAGCTTCTCTCAAACCCATTCATGCAATTTTTGGATATATTCGGCTATATTATTAGCATTTCCACTGAAACAATCCAAAACCAATGGACTATTTGGATTCTGATTGTACACCACTTCACACCATTGATCATCTTGATACTGTTTACCGACAAAAAAGGAAACTAAGAGTCATGAAACTTTCTAAAACTACTCTTCCTAAAAATAGAAATATACTTCTTTTGAACTTGTAATAAAAGTAAGCTTTCGAACTTTCTAAACCTCTAAATAGTAAAGCAAAGGGATAACATTTAGGAAACATAATATCCCCAATAGGTAGTCTTTCTAAGAGCCATTTGTGGCTTAATTTTAGAAGGTAGGCTGCATCAATAGGTCACCCTACTAGTAACATATTCACATGACATCCACACTGTACACTTTTTTTTCATTCAAATTGTGGAGAAACTATATTTCCAACTTGAATTGAAAAATTTCTAGCCTCACCACCACTAGTGGGCGCTTTGAAAGACATCTCAGTGGGAGAGTATGCTACTAAAGAAAAGACGCTTAAACCAGAAGGCATGGAAGGGCAAGAATAAACTGAACAGGGGTAATGAAAACATAGAAATTCATCAGTGTTGGAATCGTTTGAAATTAGATAATTGTTGGTGAATAATGTAGCCAGACAACTTTTGGAATTTGGTTTTCAGAAAAAAAGAGCCACTCAAGTTCATTGAAAAATGAGACATGGGAATCTTAAAACATGGAGATGTGAACGGAGATAGATTGCGACTCAATTAATTTGTGAGAGAGGACGAGCTAACTGTTTTTCTTGTATTTAAAATGGATTTAAACCTATGATTTGGTCGACACTTCGAATTTATTGCCAACACACGTGTCGTGTCGTGTCCGACGCACACCTGTGTCCACATGTGTCGACACTCCTTTAGACACTTTTTAGATTATTGCTAGAACTGTTGGCAACTTTATATGTATGCATGTGTATGAGTGTGACACTATTTCTAGTTTTTAGAGGATTCCATGTTAGATACCTCGGATCCGAGTCAAAACTTGGCCGAAACTCGGCACACGTATCCGTGTCCACAAATCATGAGTATATGTACTTTCTATTTTAACCGTGTCCCCGTTTCTAAATTTTGGGAGTTTGCTGTGTCCGACATCCCGTGCCCGTGTCGAGACACGACACTCGTGTTCGTGTTCACAAATCATAGATTTAAACCTCCATTTATGGTGATTTTTACTTTACCTTAGTGCAAATTGCCCATTCTAACAAAAGCAAGAAACTAGTAAATTTACTAGTTGTAGGCATGACGTAGTAGCTTTGAAATCCAATCACTGGTTTGATCAGGGCTGGCTGAGCAAGGTTCACCTGCTTTCAAGAACCCTAACAGGGTACCTACATGATGTAACCTCAATGGAGATGGGTAATGCCCAATGTTGCAGGAAACACCCAGGCTGAGTGGGAATTGCAATTCATGGGAATCACGTTTCTGAAGAGGGAAACGAAGCTATTCCCACTTTCTTGGGAATCATGTTTCCGAACTGTGGGAATCGCGATTCCCACGAATGGGAGTCGCATTTTCTTGTTTGATTTATTTTTCTGCAATGATTATTTTCTGGTTTTGTTATTTTCTGAAATTTCTATTTCGGCATTCGTCTTCATTTCATTTCTGCAAAGAAGTTATGTATGGTATGGATCTTCTATGGAGCTATGATTTGTGGACACAGACACGAGTGTCACATGTCGACACGGACACGGAGTGTCGGACACGGCAAACCCCCAAAATTTAGCAACGGGGCACGGCTAAAATAGAAAGTATATATGATCCAACATCAAATATTAGTTAAAGAAGAGCTTAAAAAGAGTTTATAATAAAAGAGGTAAACAAAATATGCAATAATAAAACAGAATGTCACACTTGACAGCACAAAAACGTGTCCACACCCACATTAAGTTTAACACTTATAGCAGTACATTTAAAAGTGTCCAAAGGAGTGTTGACATGGGCGGAAACGTGTGTCATCAATAAATTCAAAGTGTTTGCTAAATCATAGCTGTGCAGAAAATTTTATAGATGTTAAAAATATCTAAACCAGTTTATAAGAAAATGTAATTGAAGATTGAATAAATGAGAATACAAGCTTCCTTAACCTTAACCTGAAACTGATTTTTATCTTTCAAATGATCATAGAAGAAAACAAACTGATCTATTACCTTTTCTTTCCTATTTCTCTTACAGTTTTTACATAATGAAATTGAAAATTCTGACCGCTTAAAACCGAAATTTTGATTTCTTATTTGATCCATAAGATAAACCAAAACAAAAGAAATCATTGGATCACAAGGATTTGCTGGTTTTATGTCTTTCTAACTTGAAATTTTAAGAAGCAAAGCCTAGAGATCTGATTACAACATAATACAAACGAGAAGAAAAGACTAAACACTAAAACTACAAGCTAAAAATGAAAGTAAGCAAGAAGAAGATCTAATGCAATAGGTTGAAGATCAACCGAATACGTGATGTAAATCATCTGATTACAAGTTTTTCCCATCCAAGTCAATGAAAAACTCCTTCGACTCGCCGGAGTTAGTGAAAAGTTGACTCTCTCAATTATTGTCTTGCCCAATCGAATGCTTTTTACCTTGGTGAAGTTATGCTTGGAGTCCTGAGTCTTTAAATACTGGGCAGTTGGAATAGACAGAGAAGGTAGGAATGACAAAAGAAGGGGGTAGCAGTAGCATCTCCTGTATATAGATCCTGTTTAAATGAAGAAAATTGACAGATGTTTATTTGTTTATTTGAAGTTTCATAGATAATTCTAAGTCTCTGTTATTTCCTCAGTTTATAAGTTTATATGTATTTTAGGATATACGTACTGAAAATTTACTTGTAGATGATTTTTATGTTGGACGGAAAAAGAACAGGCATATCCTCACCTACATTAATTCTTTCCTTTTTCATGAATACTTTATGCTTTTCTTCTTTCTATAGTATTTTGGGTGATACAGAAGGATTTTTCTCACTTTTAATGCCTATTTATGTGGGCTTAGAACCATTCAAAATAAAATAAAATCATGTGGACTTGGAATCAGTATTCTTACTATGGAAAAGAGGATATAATTACTGGCAAATTTCTTAGTTATTAAGTTATTTACTTTATCAGTTTATATGTTTAGTTTAACTGTGTTACACATTAACTAGTTGTGTGTGTGTTGGGGTTATGTTTCATTTCCCATGAGATATTAGTGGACCCATCCTAGTTAGTCTAGGAGTTGACTTTCCCTTGTATTTTTCCTTGATTGACTAAGAAACAAAGAGAGATGAGATTTTGGGATTTCTCTTGCTATATCCGAGAGAGCGCTTTCAGGTTGTAAGCATTGCGAGTGTAAGGATCATGTTAAGAGATTGGTGATAATCTCTTGGGCTTGTTGGTCATAGTGGAAGATGGTTTCTGTCCCGTGGACGTAGGCAAAGTTTTAAATTTTGGTTTTAGTTTCGGTTTTTGCCACAATGGAAATCGAAATATTTCTGTTTTGATGGAAATTTCAGCCGAAATCTTGTACATTTTGTGGAAAAATTTCTGTTTCTCTAAAATTTCACTGGAAATTTCAGTGGAAATCTTGTTAAAAAGGAAATTTCAAAAAATTTGGCAAAATCCTGTAAAAAAATGTTATTCCATGTGACTTTCATTTCGTTCGTGTAGATTTTGGTTGGTTAGTGGAGAAGAAGAAAAGCATATTTTTTTTCGAAGATATGATCTAGAGGTGGAGTTTGATCACAGGCGGGGCGTTTTTCTCTTTGTTTTGGTGTTTAGAAACGAGAGGAGGTGATTTGGTGGAGGTTCCAATTGGTTCGAGGCGATTTAGATACGGTTCTTGCTTAGGGATATCTAGAAAATGGGTACGGAGAGAGTGTCAATCGGCGTATCGTTTATGATCAGTGGTTTTGATCGCTGCAGATGGACGCTAGCCAAACGATCGGCTGGGTTCGAAAAGCCATCGACACTCGAGTTTTAGCTGGATTTTTTGAGATTGTCAGGTTGCTTCTGTGATCAACGTCAAAGTTGGTGATCAGGGTCTTGACTTGTGTTGGGGTTATGCGATCGGTGCGATGGTTGGTGGGTGGACCGCTGGTTGATACTCCTAAGATGCCAATCAGTGTGAAGTTGTTGAAGAGACTGACAAGTCGAAGAAGATTAAGGATGATGAGTTGGAGAGGACAGATCAAGGTCTCTCTCTGTGGTTGACTAAATAAGTTTTGACTCAGGACCGCTCCACATGTACATTGGTCATGTTTTATCGAGTCGGATGGAGTCCGGACCAAGATGATTCGATGATATGTGGTCCGATCTGATTAGGCCCTTTGGGATTTTGTACAGTGTGCACTATGTTTTTCTTTTTTCCATGGGTTAAGATAAGTATATAATACATGTTCTTTTTCCATTGGTTAAGATATCTAAGTATATAATACATGTTTATAAGCATACTATCCTCTTCTTTCTCATTGTATTGCACCTTTTCTGCCTCTGTTTTAGCAGTTCCTTTCATGATTTAAGTGCAGGTTGTTGTCTACCTTGGGTAAGGTAGCTCTTACTTCAGTCAAGTTTCATTTGTGAAATATCCATCAAGACTTGGAGACACATGGCTGCAAGAGGACACATACCATCAGCATTTGAGGGCCGTAATGTCCAAGCTCCAGGGATGATGCGCCATGGTCCATTTCCAGGGTTGGGCCGTGCAGTTCACCGCCCTTTGGAGCATATTCCTCCTCCTGACCTTCTGGAAAACAAAATGGTGGTTCATGCCACTGAGATGGAGCGATTGGCAAGGGAAAATCAGAGATTGGCCATCACCCATGTGGCCCTGAGGCAAGACCTTGTTGCTGCTCAGCAGGAAATGCAGAGACTGCAGGCGCATGTTGGGAGTATCCAAACGGAAAGTGATATTCAAATTAGAGGATTATTGGATAAGATTGTGAAAATGGAGGCCAATCTTAGGGCTGGCGAGAGTGTAAAATTGGACCTCCAGCAGGCACATGCGGAGGCAAAGAGCCTAGTCACGGCTAGACAGGATCTAACAGTTCAAATCCAACAGACCACTCAGGAATTTCAGAAGGTGCATGGTGACTTGGAAAAGTTACCAGAACTGTGCTCTGAGCTTGATGGTTTGAGACAAGAGCATCAGAGACTACGGTAAGCAAAGGACTTTTTTCTGCTGAATTCTTTTGTGGTGGGTTACTCTATTTTTTTTTTTTGTTTTGTGGTGGATTACTCTTATGCCCTGTTCGTTTGGGATTATGACAACTGATTGTCGCCCCCCAATCTGATTATTGGACCCAAAATTAATGTAATTCTGGGTCCAATAATCGGATTGGGAGGGTGGCAATTGATTGCCACAATCTGAAACAAACAGGGCCTTAGCCTTCCATAGATCTGTGTTCAAATTCCGAGAACTGATTCTTTATCCGTTAGATTTTTTAATTACCTATCTTATGAAGCAATCCTCATTTTCTGTTTGAGAAGGGCTGCTTTTGAGTATGAAAAGGGTTTGAATATGCAACAAGTGGAGCAGATGCAGGCAATGGAGAACAACCTGGTGTCAATGGCAAGAGAGGTGGAGAAATTACGTGCCGAGGTGTCGACCGCGGAGAAGAGAGCTCATGGTAATGCATTTATTCTTTTAACCTTCTCTCTCTCTCTCTTTCTCTCTCTCTCTCTCTCTCTCTCTCTCTCTCTCTCTCTGGCTTAACTCATACTATTAGTACCTTATATGCAGCGCCAAATCCGTATGTGTACAGTAGCCCTGATCCTCCATATCCAGCAGTTGGGCAAGGCATTAGCTATGTAGATGGTTATGGAAGGCCTCAGGTTCAGATGAATGGAGGGCCAGGAGGGGAGGTAATGAATACATATGGTGGCGGTGTTGGTTTTGCCGGTAGTGGTGTTGCTGGTGGAGCTGGTGGTGTTGCATGGGGAGGGTCATATGATGCTGTGAGAGGAGCCCGGCCGCTACCAAGGAGGTAAAGGTGGAGAATGTCTTCTCATATTGGGTGTCCAAGATTTCTACCCTAATCTTTGTGTTTAGGTTTCATTGCTTAAGCAAGCATGTGAATTATGATCTTGTGAGGTGGCAATGAGAACTCTTTCTTTGCTCGGGTGTTGATATAATCAAGGTTACCCATGTTGATCTTATGTCAAGTCTGGGACCTATGCCTGAAACCTGTGGTTGTAAACCACAACTCGATTGAATATCACTAAGATTAGGACATGTTTATATCCATACTTTGAATTATCAGTTGCTAGAATTTTCTGTCAGCAATATGCTACATTAAACCGAGTTATCTGTGCTATTATAAATTTATAATAATGGTATTAGATGAATTGTTGACCAATGTAGAATTCCAGATGCTAATATTTATCTAATAATGTTATTAGATGAATTTGTTGACAATGAATCTGTTTGATATTAGTCATGCAAGCACCCATGGTCTCGGTAGGTTTGCCTGCGGATTCCGTTACACCGGTAGTATGATTAGCATCAAATGTAAAGTAATATTGAGGGTATCTTAGTCAATTTAGAAAGGGGCTAGTACAGTAGAAACATGTAAAGAAAAGAAAATGATCTATGCACTACCTTGACACTCCTCAATTTTTAAGCACTTTTCTAATTGGCTGTTATAGCAACTTGAAAATTGTTAACAACTAATTAGAAAAATGAAAATTTCTGCGAAAGTGCGTAGCAATTCTTTCCTTGAAGGGTGGAATAGTTTTACACTATAACTAGATTCTTTGATTCGGAAAAATAATTACATAATTTTAGATGATGAAAATCTGAGGATGCTATACAAGAACATTTTAATTTTAATGGGTACAATTAGGCTTATAAATATAAATTAAAAAATAAGATGAAATTCGTCATTATTATTGATAATATTATGAGAGGGAATTGCTAGGCAATTTCACAAAAAGCTATTTCGCGGTTCACTTTTTCCAGAGGGAACAGCCACGTCAAATGAATTAAATGAATAAGACAAAATCTGCGGCTGGGTGGCTGTTCTCTCATGAAAAAGAGAGCTGTGAAATGACTTTCTGCGATTATTTTACAAAACTAGCTGCTAAAAAAGAATTGATAATGGATCTTTCTAACAAGCACTGATCATGGTTGGACCAAAATGTAAATAAAAATTTAAGAAATATTAAGACGTTACCTTTATTCGCGTTAGCTTGTGCCTGTTGAATTCATAAAAGGTAAATGCCAGTGTTCTAAAGATGATTGCTAATGAAAAAGATGATGATCAAGCCGACTCCGACCATAATTCGGAGCCTCTGCATCTTCAGAAGATCTTCGCAATCATAGTCCCTCATGAACATTAATGATATTCCGGCCGCAAGCACCGGAAGAGAGAGAAGGTAACAGAATATGGCTAAGGGACCGATAATTTTATCTACCTTAGTTGCCATTTTTCGAAGCTTTCGAGCTTCATTTGCTTCTTGAGTGTTGCCATTGTCACCCATCACGTACAAGCTTTACCAATTTACAAAAATGCAAGTAAAATGGTCAACAAACTCTATTTTTTGACTCAATAGATTTAATATATTTCATAGAGTCTTAGTCGTTTTGGACTAGAGGGTGGCATTTTAACTACCACCCCCATGGTGTGGAAGTAAAATCGACCAAGTCAAGTGACCCTCTTCTAAAAAGCCTATCATCCCATCTTCTAAAGCAATTTCTACGTTCAGCTCCAAAAGGCTTTGAGGCATGTGTCAACAAGCATTTATTCACAAGACTTAAAAGGGTCTGGAATGAAAATTATTCAAGCCTCCCTAACATTCATAAAGGAATAGAATTCTGCTCATCAAGGCAGAAACTCTCGGTTCCATCCATTGTTTCCAAATTGCTGACATGAAAAGCTTGCTGGGGTTTCACGAAAAAGCAAATAGTCCCACATTGGATAAGTGAAATGGATGGGGATGGGTTATAAGGGATTGGGCACCCTCCCTCTAATGGCTAGCTTTTATGGGTGAGTTCTATCTAGTTAAATTCCCAACAAGGTCAGAGAGCAATTTTGTTGAAAGCCACTTCGCGGCTGACTTTTTGCAGTAGAGAACAGCCACATTAGATGAATTAAATGAATAAGATTATTAGTTATAAAGATTGATAATGTACTATACTATATACCTGTGGAATGCATTTAGGGTAGTCATCTACAACGTACATGTGGAAACCATTTTGTGACCCTTGGGATGATGGGCCGAAACCCATATGCCTTGAGATGGAGTGATCCGAGCCATTCGATCATTTGCAAAAATAATGGCCTATCACATAGCAACATGTTGTTTAATGCTAAACATTATATAAAAATGGACAGCGCTGATCGTATTGCCCTAAGGGTTGAATCCTAAAGATCATCATCGGTCTCACACGATACATGAGCGTTTAATCTGAACTGTTGATCTAGTGGGCGATTACAAGGCGCCTCACATGGTCATGCTCACATGTCAATTGGACAAAGCATTACACTCTACTAAAATCAAGAGTATAAGATCATCCACTCAAGAGTATAAGACCGTTCAATCAAGCATGACATCCAAACAAGCTCTTAACAAAGGATGGTGACATTCAAACACATGGTAGAATAGCTTTCCTTTCATCTCCATTATTATTGGTCCCATCTTGATTGGATGATCTTAGACTCTTGATTTCAAACACAAAGAATGCGCTTTCCCCTTCCCTCTATTTTTGTGTCCCTCAATCTCCCTCTCCCGAATGTGTATTTGGTATGAGTTTTTATAGGATATAAGCCCTTATAGTCCAGTATTTTTCAAAAAGTACTATACAGCCACACCATACGATGATCCAAACAGTCCATTTGATAGACCACAATGTTTGTAGGTTATGCCCCAAAAAACATTTCGATAAGATGATCCCCAAACCCTCCGATTTATAGAGGAATTGCATATTAAGGAAATCTATATAGATCAGAGGGTTGGGGGATCATCCTATGGGAATGAAAATCGAACAGATGGGTTGTTGTCACCCCATCACAAGTGACTTACAATCAGCCCTTCCGTTTAGGAAAATCACCAAAAAAATGTTTTTTTGCACACATGGCACATTCTCATTATCATCATTTTCCAACAAAAATAAACAAATCAAAGACTTCTATCTTCATCTGCGTGGCCTAATTGTGTGAGAGTCAATGGACCCAGACAGTCCGATGGACTATCCGAATCCGAACTTAAACGGATAGGACTAGGATCCATGGACACATTTCGAGGCCCCATCATAAAATCCAAAATTATTACAGATCAAATCCTGACAACCAACAAAAGCCCGCTGGACAGTCCTAAATCTGATTTTAGTATACGATTTTATGAAGATACCCTTTATTTTTATAACTTTAAGTATTATTTTAGGGGTATTTTAGTAAAAAAGCCATGTGCATTTTTTCGAACGATTTTTTTCATTCATCTCTCTCTAGTGTCAAGTCACCCTCTTTTCTTCCTTCTCTAACCATTGACCTTAGCTAAGTCCCTAGCCCACTACGTTGCCGCTGCTACGGCTCATGTACGGGTCACGTTTGCATTTGCCCTCTTTAAAAATGTAAGTAGGACCCACTAGGATACTCCAATGGACGGTCTGATTTGAAATGGATCATGACTGAGAAGTTG
Source organism: Tasmannia lanceolata (assembly GCF_043159265.1). NCBI lineage: Eukaryota > Viridiplantae > Streptophyta > Magnoliopsida > Canellales > Winteraceae > Tasmannia > Tasmannia lanceolata. Next base: position 10,181,776 of record NW_027518683.1, read on the forward strand.
GAAGTAGAATTGAAGAACACTCTCACTTTGATCCGACAAATAAGAAATCTGAATGGATCGTGACTAAGACATAGGTGGATCTGATATGAAGTGGATCCGTTGAGAAGAGGTAACAATGGCCAATGAATTTGGCAAATTTAATGTGTTTTTGTGCATTTCTCGACTTGCCTCTCTCACACTCTCTTATTTTATGCGCACATGTCACCATAGACGACCCTGTGTTTTTTTTTTCCGCACGGGATCCCGTTTTACTAGCAACCCTCTTATATCAACGATTTGATCATGAATGGCTCAAATCCACGCCATCAGTGGCAAACCATGATATTGATAAGGTGAAATGGAGGTGAATCATGACTCAAATACGATAGTAGAAGTGTCGCATAAATTGGAGTCATTAGATTTGATGATTGTGCACGTGTTAATATTTCCCTACTTATCAGTGTTTAATTCCACTCAATTTTTCTTTCTTTCTTGGCACTAAATAATTATCCGAGAGATACATAGAACCACTAAACAGATTGGAAAAAGCCTATAGAGACAGATATTCAAAGAGATGTGTTTGGAATTGGATGCATGGATTTTATAAGCTAAAGCATGGATTTCACAATCCTGAAAAATGTACAATCCAGGTGTCATACCGTTAACCCACCGAGGCGTTGGCTCTTGGGCATAAAGTCATGGGTTTGCTCCCTACTGACGAGCGTTGGAATCCCGCCCCCGACTTACCTGATACCCGTGGTGAGGGGGTCGTTGCGTGTATCCATAGGGACTAGTCCTACCACATCCTACGTCCAAAAAAAACAAAGAAAGAAAGAAAAAAGGTTTCATACCGTATAATCTAGGAGATTTTGCTAGGGACAATCCCAAAAGGCAGTTGGCAGAACGGTAGTTGCATGAGATTCCAGTATTCCACCCACCTGAGATGAGATGAGTTAAATAGGGGGTGTGTTTCCGATTAAAAACAAGAGGTGGTAATATCAAACTTCAAAGGAAAAAGTGTGTCCGCTTAAAAACAGGGGGTGGCAATATTAACCTTCAAAGGAAGAAAAAGCCAAGAAGCCCTGCATTTCCGACTCTATATAACTAAAAGCCTCTCATAGTTTTTCTTCCTTAGAATGCGTTCTCTCCTCTTGCTTTTCAAGAAGTTCCTCTCTTGATCGTTCTGCAAATGGCGGAGGTATGGCCACACAAAGACAAAATCTCCATAGCTCTTTTTTTTTCTTCTTTTATTTCGATCCATATATCTGTCTCTTTCCTCTTCCACATCTTATTTTTTTTCTGGATTTCTGTCCTTGATCTTATGTTAGAAATCTGTTTATTTTCTAATTCATCGTCGAACCTAGAGAGGCGTGGAATTCTTATTCAGCCTGTTTCGAAGAAATCTAGAAATCGTATGTTCTTTAATTTAGAAATTAGGGTTTTGGGGAAATCAGCTAATGTTGAAGAAATCATCGTAGAACGGAGAGAGGGGTGGGATTTTTATGGGATTTGTTAGGCAATTTCACAGAAAGGATTTTTTATGGGATTTGTTAGGCAATTTCACAGAAAGCCATTTCTCTCTCTCTCTCTCTCTCTCTCTCTCTCTCTCTCTCTCTCTCACACACACACACACACACACACACACACACACACACACACACACACATTTGCTCATGGCTGTGAGCCGCCACCCCCTTTCTCCCCTAGCTTTCGTCTCTCAGTGTCAGTGTCGGCCAAGCTAAAATTGATTGATAGGGAAGGAGTATGCAATTCTAAATGAGAATGAACATCAAAGGAAAGAACAATGCTAGAAGAAATCAAGTGGTGAGAACGAGCAATTGTTAGCTTAAAAGAGGTGATAAGAATACATCTTTCTCCCACACTATTGCGAATGCATATCCAAATCAAAAGCTTGATGGTGGGTGACGTGAAATTGAAAGATCCTGCGGTTGTAACCTATTAAATTGTCTCATTTGCCCAACAAGCATGAGAAATGAACCAAGTTCGAATGGTATAGACTTATATAATATAGATTATTGGAGCTGTGCGGAGATTGAGGGAGAATTTTTAGTGGAAGAAATTAAAGTGTCTTTTGAGATGAAATGAGATATACAATTGGGGAAGGGATATTTTGTGTGGCTGTTTTCCACTCTTTAAGGAGGATGTATTTGCAAACTTCAAGAAATTTCACGAGGGTGCAGTTTGAAAGAATCTAAGTGCAAATTTTATAGCTCTTACTATCAAGAAGGATGTGGCAAAGGAATTGAAGGAGATTGAGGGAGAATTTTTAGTAGGTTAAATTGAACTATTTTCTGAGATGAAATGGCGATTCTCTTTTATCTCCCTTCTAGTATTTTGCCAATATCTCCCTCCTTTTTTTCTTCTAAGAATGGAAGTGAAGGAAATTTAAATCTCTCTCATATGCATAAAATCTACTGGGAGGGGAAGTCATTGACTCGTTCAACTCTCGAGGATCAATGATTGACATGGCTGAGCCAAAGACATGGCTGAGTCTTTTAATGTCTTTTGATGAGTTCTTTTCCTAGTCTTAGTTTTGATCATTTATTCCAATGATTATGTTATACTTGAACTGGGTGCATTGGGTCCCTACTGTTTGGCTGTTAAAGGTCCCAATTTGCATTTCTTTCAAGCTCCTTGCGACCACGGCACCTGGAACTCCCGTCCGTCTCATGGTAGTGGCAAACTGGTTTCAGGGCTTCGGTTTCTGATAACGATCTTTGCGTGCTTTTGGTGGGGGCAGGCGTAGCGGAGATAGGGGCATCTGTTGGACTACTTGATGGGTTTTTACGATGGTAGAACACTTGGATGGTGAAATAGGGTAAGTTGTTCTACTTATTCCCTAATAATCTAATATTCGTATGATCATATCAGGAAAGACTAGTACGTGGTGTTTGGGGGATGAGTAAGGACATAGGTTCTACATTGAAGATTGACTTGCATTTGGCTAGATTGCTAGAAATCTGTGGTGTCAATTTTCTCATTGACATTCAATTTTCAAAAAAAATAAAATAAAAATCTCCCATTGACAGTCGCATCCTCGAATTGTGTCCTGATGGCAACCGGTTAAGTGGCAGTGATTTCTAAAGACATGTGGCCACGCCGCGGGGGGGCGGGGGGGGGGGGGGGGGGGGGGATAGAGAATTTTTTGTTCAAATTTTGGGGGTTGATAAAGAAATTTTTCTTTGGTGGATCAGTAGATTCTCTGATTTTCTATTGATGCTTAATTTGCATTTAACCAGAAAGCTGTTATATCTATTATCCAGAAGACATTTAGGCTACGTTTGGATACCTCATGTTTTTGTATTTGGATTTGGATTTGTGTTGTACGAGATAGAGAGAGGGAGGGAGGGATGTCAGCAGCAAGGTCGAGGAGAAGGCAGTTGCCACAAATATTGATTTCCAATTAATTTCTTGCAGAACAGATCTGCAAATCGGATTTTTTTCCAGTTCCAAATCTCAACTGCAAATGTGAGAAATCCAAATCTAAATCTTGTGGCCTTAATGGTAAACAGTCACAAATTATATTGCTACTTGCAAATTTGTTTGTTGTTTCACTGCTAAAAACTTGCGACTGGTGTTAATACTAAAAATCATTTTCTTTCCTGTTTTGTATAAGATCACGACATTACACATGCTACTAGCACTTGCGTTTTTCATTTACTTTCTTGAATGGATGAATTATTCTTTGAGTAGGTGAGATGTCATTAGGACCTTAGGCAGGTATCCGATTATTTTCGTGGATTTATTCTTTTAGCTGACAGGCGGTGGGGGACCTGAAAGAACTCCACAGTCACTTTTTAGCGTATGATCAGGGTGTGTTACTACTTATTACTTCCCTGTAATCCATGGCATTGTTGGATAATCTGTAGTGTCCTTAACAAGTAGATACTTCATTGATTCTATTGTTTCTAACATTCAAATTCCAAATCTTATGCTTGAGCCTTTTCTGCAAACATCACATTCTACTTCGTAGGATTTCATTGTTTCTTGAGTGTGTAGGAGCTCACACAATTTTTTTTTTGGGGTGTTTTCATGGGTTTGTCTACTAGATTGAAATAAAAACAGCCCCAGCTGATTTCCGTTTCCCCACGACAAACCAAACCAGACATTGTTTTACTCGCTACATTGAGTATCACAGGTACAATTTGTTCATCTTGCGTGGGTACATGTATTGTAACTTTATGCTGATCCTTCAAATTAGGTATTTGCTAGGCAATTTTGCAGAAAGCCATTTTGTGGCTCACTTTTGCAGGAGTGAACGGCCACACAGGCTCACTTTTTTGGCAAATTTTGCCTGATTCATTTAATTTATCTGAGATGACTGTTCTCTCCTGCAAAAGTGAACTAAGGAATGGCTGTCCACGAAATTGCCTAGGAAATCCCTTAAGATAATGATTTGATCTTATTTGCCAAGAATTTGTGATGGAACTGAATAATTGACAAGGAATTCAATTACGAATGCAGATGTATGGCAGCAAAAGACGATGAAAGTGAATGCCATAAATTTGCGAAGTACTATCGTTCTCTCTGCCCAGGCGAATGGGTGAGATCCAATGCTGTGCTCATTTTTTGCTTCTCTCTCTATCTTTCTCTCTCTATCTCTCTCTCTCTCTCTCTTGCTTTTCTTTCTTGTTGGTTTTTGAACTGCCGTTAGGCCAAGCTCTCCTATCCATAATTTTTTTATTAGAGATGGATTGCAAGCATGATGGTTGTGTTTCCTTTGATCACAAGTGTTGTTTCACTAGAGAACTCGACCCAATTTGCTTTCATCTGGCTTCTTAGAGAAGAAAAATGGAAAAAGGTCACACACTTCTCAACTGAAAACTGAGCCGAGCAGACCTGTCGGTGTGGTTATACTCAAAGTGTGGTTTTACTCAAACTGAAGGCAAGCTTGGTGTGTGGGTCTGTCTCTGTCTCTGTCTTTGTCTCTGTCTCTACACACACACACACACACACACACACACACCATATATATATGAGGAAAAGGATTGTGAGCTTGAGCGTTCCAATCAAATGGTGCGCTTGAGCTCTCAAACCCATGTGGCCCACATTGTTAGGATGATCCAAAGCATTCATTTGAAAGGCCCTTACATAGATAGGGTGTATACAAAAAATCAGCTCCATAGGATCATCCTAACCCATCCATTTGTGGAGGTCAAAATGGACAGACTACAAATCTGCCCATTTTTGCCCTCCACTTTTGGAGGGGTTAGGATGATTCAATGGAGCTGATTTGTGGTACACACCCTATCTATGATAGGGCCTTGCAAATGAATGGTTTGAATCCTCACAGAAATTGTGGGACCCATGTGATTGGTGCACGCAAGCGCACCATTTGATGTTAGAGCTCAAGCACACGAACACATTCCTCTCTCTCTCTCTCTCTCTCTATATATATATATATATATATATATATATATATATATATATATATATATATATATATATATATATATATAGAGAGAGAGAGAGAGAGAGAGAGAGAGAGAGAGAAAACGGTTCCTACACATATGTGTAAATAAGTTATCTACACACTAGCTTAAAATACAGTGGGGGCCACATTATTTGGGTGATCCAAACCATTCATTTTTAAGGCCCTCACATAGATAGGGTGTCCACAAAAAATCAGATCCATAGGATCATCCTAACCATTCGAACTGTGGAGGCAAAAAATGGACTAATTTGTGAAGGTTTAAAGACATCCATTTTACCTCCACAGATCGTAGGGTTGGGATGATCATATGGATCTAATTTTTTGTAGACACCCTATCTATGTGAGGGCCTTTAAAATGGATGGCTTGGAATACCCAAACAATGTGAGCCCCCACTGTATTTTAAGCTAGTGTGTAGAGAACTCTCTACACATGTGTAGGAACCGTTTTCTCATATATATATATATATATATATATATATATATATATATCAGTGTTTAAAAACGCGGATGGGATGCGGAACGCGGCCAAGAAGAATCCTTGTCGACTTGGCGCGGACGCGGCCAAGAATGCGGTTGGCGTGGTTATAACTCGGGAGAGTCAATGGTGTTTTTATTGACTCCGTAGGGCAAAATGCGGAATGCGGATGTGGTGCAACGTTGAACACGGCCCAGAAAAATCCTTGTCGACTCGGGCAAGTTCCTTGTCGTCTCAACGAGTTTTTAAACACGTTTGAGCACAGAAACACATTCGAGCACATTTCCTATATATATATATATATATATATATATATATATATATATATATATATATAGAGAGAGAGAGAGAGAGAGAGAGAGAGAGAGAGAGAGAGAGAGAGAGAGAGAGAGAGAACATTTCCTACACACTTGTGTAGGTAAGTTACCTACACACTACCTTAAAATACAGTGGGGGCCCACATTGTTTGGGTGATCCAAACAATTCATTTGAATGATCCTCACATAGATAGGGTGTCCACAAAAAATCAGATCCATAGGATCATCCCAACCCTACGATTTGTGGAGGTAAAATGGACGTGTATAAACCTTCACAAATTAGTCCATTTTTTGCCTCCATAGTTTGAATGGTTAGGATGATCCTATGGATCTGATTTTTTGTGGACACCCTATCTATGTGAGGATCATTCAAATGAATGGTTTGGATCACCCAAACAATGTGGGCCCCCACTGTATTTTAAGGTAGTGTGTAGGTAACTTACCTACACAAGTGTGTAGGAAATGTTCTCTCATATATATATATATATATATATATATATATATATATATATATATATAGGAAATGGTTTTTGCGCTCGAGCGCAGATAAGCTTATCTGCGCTCGAGCACAGAAACAGGGTGGGGCCACATTTTTGATGGGATCCAAAGCATTCATTTGATTGGCCCTTTCATGCATAGGGTGTCTACCAAAAATCAGCTCCATTGGATCACCTTAGGGTGTCCATTTGTGGGGCAAAAAATGGACAGATTTGTGGACAAACAGTATCTGTCCATTTTTGGCCCCACAAATGGACACCCTATGGTGATCCAATAGAGCTGATTTTTGGTAGGCCCCCCATCCATGATGGGGCCTTCCAAATGAATGGTTTGGATCACCCCCCCAATGCCCCCTCCCCCCTGTTTCCAGCACTCGAGCTTAGATAAGCTATCTGCTCTCGAGCGCAGGAAGTCAGGAACCCTTTTCTCATATATATATATATATATATATATATATATATATATATATATATATAGAGAGAGAGAGAGAGAGAGAGAGAGAGAGAGAGAGAGAGAACGGTTCCTACACACGTGTAGATAACTTATCTGCACACTAGCTTAAAATACAGGGGCCACATTGTTTGGGTGATCCAAGCCATTCATGTTAAAGGCCCTCACATAGATAGGGTGTCCTCAAAAAATCAGATCCATAGGATCATCCCAACCCTACGATTTGTGGAGGTAAAATGGACGTCTTTAAACCTTCACCAATTAGTCCATTTTTTGCCTCCACAGTTCGAATCGTTAGGATGATCCTATGGATCTGATTTTTTGTGGACACCCTATCTATGTGAGGGCCTTAAAAATGAATGGTTTGGATCACCCAAACAATGTGGGCCTCCACTGGTTTTTAAGCTAGTGTGTAGATAACTTATCTACACAAGTGTGTAGAAACCGTGTAGATAACTTCTCTCTCTCTCTCTCATATATATGTGTGTGTGTGTGTGGGGGGGGGGGGGGGGGGGGGGGGGGGGGGGGGGGATTTGCTAGGGACCATCGCATAAGGCATTTCGCGGACCGGCTGTTGCATGAGAGAGACTAGCCACCTCAGATGAATTAAATGATATGTGGTTGCTCCCTCATGCAACAGCCGGTCCGCGAAATGCCTTATGAGATAGTCCCTAGCAAATCCCCCCACCCCACGTACCCTCTATTCAATCCTTTTCCTTCTTGTTGCTGGATATCTCGTTTGTACACATCTTCTCTTTGTTTCCGATCCTCTAGTGAGTTACAGACAGAGACGGAAAAGATAGAGAGATAGAGAGGGGGAGGGTGGGATGTGCGTGCATTGGCGTGCGCATGCTTGTAAATTGGTATAATCAGAGATTGTAATGAAGCCGTCTCAAGCTTTTCTTACCAGTAGGTTTTTCATAACATCTCCGGGAGGGAGGGAGGGAGGGAGGGAGAGATGTGCGTGTGCATGCTTGCACACGTGCAAGCATGCTTGTAAATTGGTATAATGAGACATTATAATGAAGCTGTCTCAAGCTGTTCTTATCAGTTTCTGGGTTTTTCATAACATCTTCTCCGGTAAACTATTAGTGGAGGTTGATTCCTCAAATGCATTTGCTAGGACAACAATGCGACGTCTGAATAAGTATGTTAGGATGCCCCATTAAGCATTGAATAAGTGGCACTTTTGATGGCGTTACTGAGGCATTTTACCCATACATGTCCTGGAGTGTAATGCCCTGTGGAGTGTCCAAGTGCACACAAATATTGGCATAACAAAAGTCCATAAAGCAGAAGTATACAAGTAACCTAGGCTAGGAGGCTACATGTCACGATTGCATGATCATCAACTATTAGTGAACGTTCTCTGGATTAAGTGATCATTAATAGCAGAAAGCTAGAATCGACTAACCAGAACCTAGTCTTGCATGTACTCTCTCTTTTTGTAACTGTTTCTGATACTGATGCACTATTCTTTATTTGGTAGTCTCATATGAAGAAAGTGTTAAAAGGTTTTCTGATTGTCTATGATGATGCTTGTGTTTTTTGGGCTAGTGATTTAGATCCTGTCTCACAGCTTGCTCAAGGTGCTCAAGTACCGGACCACATACTTTTTTTCTCGTCTTAATTTCTTGCAATTATAATCTACTAGTAATTAAAGGGTTCATTTTCAGGTTTTGTCGATATATTTCCATTTAAGCCGTTGTTTTCTTCCAATTGCCACAGGTTGAGAGATGGAATGAGCAGCGAGACAATGGAACTTTTCCTGGTCCTCTCTAATCTATAGATTGGTTGGCTCATTTACTTCTCCACCTTCTGCTTTGGGTGGAGGAGTGTGAAATTTGGATGCAATTATCCATTCAGACTCATGTTGAGATTGATTTCAGACAAGACTTTTTTGTTGGTGTGGTTTTTGAGCAAATGATATAATAATAATTTACTGCATCTCATTTCACTTTCAATTTTTTTTTTTTTTTTTTGCTGCATCTCATTTGGCACTGGGATGTTTGGTGTCTAGTCCTACGCTTTTATTGTTCCATTTTTTTTCTCTTACTGTATGTGGGCTGACCCATCTGTTCCTTTTTAGTACACATCCATGGCATGTGAGCAATGCCTATTTTTGCCTATTTTCAAGGACACTAGTGAGGCAGTTTTTTCCCTCTTAGCTGGCAGGATGAATCACATTAAGGTACAGTTTGGTTGGTTTGGAAAATCAACAGAAACTTTTGGCCCTAAAGTTTTGAATAAACAGGTGATATCTGCACTCCCCTCTATCTAAGGTTTTCTCAACAAGCTATCAACAGCCAACTGCCTTGTGAGCTTAGTCTAAGGTTGGATCCTCTACCGGTGCATTAGTGAATCAAACTTGTTCTATCACAAACATTATTTTAATAGGTAGATCGAGAACTAAAGGGTGTCCTTGATGTGAATTTTATAAACAATGCTTGAAATTTCTTTACAAACAACATTTTTGAGGAAATCAATGAGACGGATAAATAAATGCAAGGATCTTTTTCTGTGATTTGATTGGATGCAATGCTGATAGTAACTAGCATTTACACCCCCCTGGTTTCAATGATGGTACTCCTCTCTAGGGCTGCAAATGAACCGAGCCGGCTCGGGAACATGTTTGGGTTCGGCTCGGTAAAAGCTCGGTTTGGGCTCGTTCGTTTACTAAACGAGCCGAATCCGAGCCCAAAAATTAGGCTCGCCAAATAAACGAGCCAAACTTGAGCTTTGTATAGTTCGGCTTGGAAAAGCTTGCGAGCTTTTTAGGCTCGGTTCATAAACGAGCCGAGCTTTAAAGCTTGGATTATGTTTGTTTTTTATATATAAAATAAAAGAATGTGGGTTGTTTATCAAAAGGGTCTTGGGTTCAAATCTCACAATTGTATGTTTTTAACATTCTTGAGCCGAGCCGAGCTTAAGCTCGGTTCGTTCCACTTAACGAGTTGAGCCGAGCCGAGCTTTCTCGGATATTTCATGAGCCGAGCCAAGCCAAGCTTTTTTCAAAAACTAAACGAGCCGAGCCGAACCGAACACGAGCCTTCATAAAAACCAAATGAGCCGAGCCCGAACACCCCAAAGCTCGGCTCATCTCGGCTCATTTGCAGCCCTACAGTCCTCTCTTCATTTCACACTTCTCTAGTTGGGATATAGTAAATCCTAAAGAACTATGACCCACCGAATTAATATTAAAAAAATCTTAATGCTGCCACCTTAGAATTTGCTTTGGCTTGCATTGATCTATGATTAGGGTTATAGATTGGCTTGGGTTGGAGCTTTTGGTGAAGTGGTCAAGTGGGTTTTCTATACATAACATGCAACTAGTCTTTTTCAAAATAAAAATTGTATTTTGAGGACTGACTCTTCTCTCGAAGCGGGTGGAGAGGCTGATCTTCCCTCTGAGAAGATCAATCAATTTGGGTTCATAACACCTAAGTGATATCTGTTTTAAGTGATATCTGTTTGATGAAATGTGTTTGATGAAATGGAGAAACGGTGGAAATGAAGTGAAAGAATAGATAGATTTTTATGTGGTTATGTGTGTGCTGACATAATGAGGTCATGGGTGATATCATTGCATAACGAGATGGACATTTTTGTCAGAACACGCAGAGTGGAGATCAGTCATGTCAATGCACTGAGGAGGCACGATTGCTGGTGTTCATCAAAGTAATTTAATGGTGTGACCTACTAACTTACCACTTAGGCCTTGTAGGAAATTTCAGGAAGAGGAAAACTTTTCTGAAAGGGGAATGATATTCCCCCCCTCTAACGGATAAAATCCCATCCCCTCCCCCCCCCCCCCCCCCCCCCCCCCCCCTCCCAAACGTTATGAGTTAAGTTTTAAAGGCAAAAAAATGGTTAAAGGTGGTGAATTTATCGTCATGCAGTGAACCATTCTCACAGAAACCGTTAGGTTGGGGGTATCATTTCCCGTCCGAAAAAGAAAACCCTTTAAAACGGACCCCCCTTCAGAAAAGAAAGACAAATGTGGAAGTGGAAGGAAGCCAAGCAATGCAAAGCAAAAACACATGCCTTTCCCATTATTTCAATGGTGGGACCCTGGTTTCCATCAATGAAAAAAGGTGGTGCACTGTTTCTCAAAATCAACAAAAATTGTTTTCCTACACTGTTTATTTATTTATATTTGGTGGGTACTGTTTAAAATTTTGTGATGCATTGGCTAATAATGTCAAAAGAGAACAGTGGGTGAGATAGTACTGTCAAGATTAGCTGTGGCGATCAATTCTAGGGGTCCAAGATAGGGACATGCATGTTCAATTGATCTTCTATAACATGATGAGATGAGCCATATGACGTTGGACTGAATTGTGGTTGCCGATCGGACTAATTAATGGATTCGATCACATAGACTCGGCACAAGTGAAGCACAAAGAGTGTATAATTAAGGAGGAAGCCTGCTTAACTACCACCACATTTTAGCATTTTTCATATTGGTACATTGGTAATTTGGTATATACCCTCCTTCAATACCAATAAATCGATAAGATAGCTAAAAAATATTACTGCAAATAATCGTTCCACACAGGCATTTCGTGGATGGCCTGTTGCATGTGATGAGAGCAGCCACCTCATGAATGAAGACAAAACCTGCTGAAAACGAGCCTGTGTGGCTGCTCTCACTTGCAACAGGATGATGACAATACACCATAGCAGTGTAAGGAACATGTTAAATGTATGCAAATGTATCACAATAGACCTACTTGAGAGGCTTAGGTTTGAAAGCCAAAGAAAAATAAAAGATGCAATAAAATCTACATTTTAGGAGAGGGGAGTTTCACCTCTCTGCAATGGAATTTCGTTTGGGATTTTTACAACAGCCAATGGAGTTTGATTTTGCGTGGGAAGAAGAAGGTAAAAAAGTCAAATTAGTAGGTGAAATGCATTGGGATTTGTTGCTTACTTTCTTGGAGGGAAAGGCAACATAAGGGCATTTTTTGTCCTAAAACACTCCTTGGGATGCGTTTCACCTCTTTTCGAGAAATTAGCCAACTCTACCCTTTTTTGAGATTTTTAGATAAAACTCACAATTTTTTTGAGAATTTTCCCTTTTTACGGTGGCAGCATAACTTTAGACAATTTTAAATATTAATTAAAGTGTCAACTTTAGGGAGGAGTGCCATCATTGAAACAAGAGGGTGTAAATATCATTTCCTTCCCAAAAATGTTTGGGACTATCTGCGTTGCATCCAATTTGCAGGGAATCTAACCGGGTAGAACTCACCCCTAAAAGCTAGTCATTAGAGGGAGCGTGCTCATTCCCTTTTAACACATCCCCATCCATTTCACTTATCCGACGTGGGACTATTTGTTTTTGTGTAGAACCCCAACACAATCAAATTACAGAAAAAGATCCTTGCATTTATTTATTTGTTTCCATTTCTCTCCATCCACAATCAATTCCTCAAAACTGTTGTTTTAGAAACTACGAGCATTAAAAAATGCGCATAGAAAGACACCCTCTAGTTTGATATCTATCTTATTCAAAATAAGTAAGAACTTCACATACAGCAAACTTTTAGAAGTGGCTTGGTAAGAAAACAAAGAACAAGTCGCTAGCCATTTCGGCAGCTCTTTTGCAAGTGAAGACAGCCATGTCAGATGAATTAATTGAATAAGACAACCTCTGCCAAAAGAGTAACATGTGTGGCTGTCATAGATCACATGGCCACCAAATCCCAAATAAGTTTTCACATACAGCAAACTTTTGGCAGTGATTTAGTAAGAAAACAAAGAACATGCAGCTAATCAAGCCTATATAATTACATAGATTTCTATGAATTTCACTTTTCTTCCATTAACACCAACATGTGCTTATATAAAGCACTTGGAGATAAACATTGGAAGTGATAGAAAAGATCTGAAGAAGATCATCTTAATCCTAATCCTAACTCCTTAATCTCCTACTCTAACACACTTGATCCAATGGTCAGATCTTATATACACTAACTAAGACTAAGGTCACACATCTACGCAATAGTTACGTAGACAAGGGAACATTTTTCACGTGAAAGTTGAGAGATGAATATCCCCCACCACCTGGGGCAACTTTTTGACGTTTTATTTTTTTGTGGCTGTGTCAAAAGTGGATCGAGAGGATCCTTGGGATAGAAATCCTTGGATACACTGTTCGTGAGGTTGACTATCTTGCTTGGATAAGTTTAGGGAGATGATATTTTCACTCCCTCTGCATTATGCGCGCGCTCCCCTTATAACATGATTTGACGTGAAAAGTGCGCAACTGGACGTCAAAATCATGTTATAAGGGCGTAATGCAGGGGGTGAAAATATCTTCTCCCTAAGTTTATCCTGACATTATCCTGTCCACTTTTCACTAATTTTAATTCTAGGGCGGTATCATTAGAAACCTTAAATCGATGAGGCTAACATTTTGGGAGAGGTTTGATCACCTATCAAGGCACTGTGTTAAATCTTGGCACTTTCTTGGATTTCTTTTTAGGCTAATTCTTTTAACCTGATTAAGCATGACCACGGGATCAATAGGCGATTAAGGATATCAGGTGGAGATGTGCTCGCAGAATGTCATAGGAGGAAGCCACGGGACTTCTGCCTGCACGCCCTGCATTCAGGTTCACCATTCTCATTAACCAAAATAACTTGCGGATGATATTTTGTTAAAGAAAATCATATCCTACAAGACCTTTTCAATTGAGGTATTGATGGCTTTTCTTTGGGAATATGCTGTAAGATTTTATTAAACCAAATTAATGTGGAACTTATCTGCGGCCATGGCGATTAGAATCGAAGATCATGACTCCCTCGAATCTCGACGAACCACGAACACTATCTCCGCTACGCACACGAACAAGAGAAGATAGGTCTTCTAATCTTGAGAAGACCTTAGGCTCGATCGATGGAATCGCAGGCACTCTTTCCTCTCAGATTAGGGACCCTTTCTTTAGATGGAACTTTATTTAGACGTATGTGTTTATTCCCATCAAACACCCACACATTTATTGAGTTTGGGAGTGCACGTATTTGCATCCCACCACAACTCAAACACTTTAGTGTTTTATAAATTAAAAACACTTTGGGATTTATCTAGAAGACTCTCTGTGAATAGGATACAAAGTGGAGAAGGAAACTAACGTTTCTACTTGAGGTGGGTCCCAACAATGTGGGCCACACCAAAAATGCCAACATATGCCTCCAAGGATTTCATTGTTGTCTTCTATCGAGAGACCACTCTCTCACTATGCTCTCCCCTGAGTTTTCTTCAACATCTTCCTTAGCATCATGAGATGATGCTGCACTTGTGAAGAACAATAGCCACTTCTGGTAACCCATCTACAAATTGCTTTGTGACTGCAGGATTATCAAAATCTTCAATGGTTTGACCATTTTAAAGATCGCAGTTCTGGTTCTAGGAATTCTCTTCTTTTTAGGATCTCAAAGTCCTGTAACCCAACCCTATTATCTCCATGGCTTAAGAAGGTGCAACGTATTCCCTTAACATCCAACTTGACTCTAATTATCTTGGTAAGTGCAGGTAGGCCTTGTAGCCTAAGACCAACTTGAGTAAGATATAGTTTATACTCTTTGTGGAAGTGGAACATCTCATTCTATAAGATTGCCCCTTGACAAATTAAACAATTAATATGCAGTGCAAAAAGGTTTTATTAACTTTAGCCATGATAGCTTGCTCTTGATCCTTTCAACAATAGTTTGGTTTATTCTAACTACCATGCCATCAAGTTTAGGGGTATATGGAACGATCTTCCTATGCCCGATATCATGCTCTACATAGTACCTTTTAAACTCTCTAAATTTGTACTTATCACCACTATTTGTTCGCAAACACTTGATAGGTTTTTTATCTTCTTCCAAAAATAGCATTAAATTTCTTGAGGGCCCGTTTGGATGCAGAGAAGATTTTGATTTGGATTTCTCACATTTGCAGCTCTTTTTGCATTGTAATTTGGATCCGGATCAAATTCTTGGATTTCCAATTCAGCAACTGACCGTGAAAAAATTCAGATTTTCAAATATGCTGTGCAAATAAGAAATTGGAAATTCACAAATCTGGCAGTTTCCTTCACCCTCTTTGCTCTTCAACCTCTCCCTCCAGTAGGAAGTACCCCTTCCAGCTCTCTCTCCCTCAACATGAGCTACCGGATCTATTTATTTTGTATTCAAAACTCAATTCCAAATCCAAATACAATATATGAGGTATCCAAATGGGCTCCAAAGTTTTTGAAAATTTCACCTTTACTTTTCGTAGCACATGAATGCATTTATGATGTATTTATACTGGAAAAGAGCTGTTTCTGTAGAAATATTGACATCCCTTTCTCACTTTTATGACTAAGATATCCGTGCCATAAATTTGACGATGAATCTTCTAAGATAGTATTTACCTGGCCATTAGATATTTGTGCCTTCAAATCCTATAGTACCATAATTTGACCCTTTTGTCATCACAGGTGAAACCTTTTTTAGTTTAAAAGAATAAGTGTTTATGAAACCAGAAGCATAACCAACCATTAATATATAAAAAGAAGAAAGATAAGAGATCAGTATGACAAGAATGAGCTATGAAAAAGTTTATTTTGCTTGAAGAAAAGAAGGAAACAAGCAGTACAACGTTCACAAGGGAAAACAGATAAGATGTGGGTTTGATCGTTGAAGCATATGATGAAGACTTCCAAAGAGGCCTTATTTTCTCATTCTTAAATAAGATTAATTTAAAACAATGTTTTTTGGTACATAAGGACGGGCATCCGAAGAGGCCCGAAGATCATCTAATCCAAATGGTTGGTCTGGATTCCTGGATATGTCACAGATATCTGTACATTATTTCAAAATAATTGTAATTGTGCAAGGAACACCACTATGCCAAACAAGCATAGTTTGGAAAAATCATTACTTTCAACTCTCTAGTTAGAAATGATATAGTGTGTGAATGGACCGGACCAATTCAAATTTCAGGGGTTTTGAGAATCATTTGGTTGTCCCACAATTATTGGCATTTCACTATATGGTTTGTTCCTACATGTTTAAAGATAAGGTTTGGGAAATGATATATTCACTCCTTTTTCTTACTTGTGACTGCCCCACTCTAGGGTAAAAGAGGAGTCATAAATACAATAGAGGGGGCCGTTCTAAGTAAGAAAAGTGGGTGAATATATCACTTCCCTAAAACGTCTGGTGGATGATTTATTTTTGGGGAATGATATCCCCCTCTAACGGATAAAATTCCCCCCTTTAACGTTAAGTTTTAAAGGCAAAGAAAAATGTTAAAGCGGGTGAATTTATCCTCAATCAGTGAACCACTCACAGAAGCCGTTAAGGGAGGAAGGGACGAGGGGGATCTTTTTTTGTGTGTGGGGAGTGGGGGGTGGAATATCATTTCCCATTTTTTTTTTCATGGTAAAATTATGTGGGAAACAAAGTAATGAATAATACCAGAGATCTACGAATGAAAGATGTTGTGTAGATGTTTTATATTCTGGCTATAATTTATTACTTGAATGGGACTAATATATGTGATGATGCCGAAATCTGCTCTATACGATCTAGTAGTGATAGAGTTATTCCTATAAGCAACTTGCACTCACAGAAAGATGTTAGTAGTACCGGAATTATGATACTTCAATATTTAAGCTAGAAATCAGAATCACAGGTAAATTGAAGGGAAGGAGATGAAGTTCAGAAGTATTACCAACGAAGAAGAGGTGGGAGATGATTTGACTGAACTTGGTCTTTCCAGGCTGCCTACGTACCCCTTTATTGAGGATCAAGTCTAACGTAGTTCCATTATGAAGGTGAGGGTCTCTTTTTATAGAGAATATAGTCCATGATGATTAGAATTTTACTGTTTTAGGAGTCTTTCCTTATTGGTCGACTTTCACGGGAGATAAGTTCATATATATTTTAATAGATATCTTATTTCCCTATATCAGTAAGTTACTAACAATGGGACTCTTATATTTGAAAAATTACAGCCTTAGAGCATATTGCCTCTTTAAGGGGCAGTTTCCCAATTATGAACGTTGCTATTTATAGGGAGAGGATAAGATCTCATTCCCTTATCCCGTAGGTCGGTTTCTAATTACTCGGAAGTACCACGTGTCGTTTTTACCCCTAATAGTATGTGACATGTATTAGGATTTAGAGTCGGGGGATATGTAATATTTTTACTCAAAGAAAAGATAGAAAAAAAAAAAAAAAAGTTTAACCCAGATAATGAAGATAATGAAATTCTCTTCTCCGTAGATGTTGCCGTTGTAACTCTTTTATTTTTTTCCTGTTGGAAACACTCCTAAAAGGAGATCCCATTTAGAGAATTACTTTTTTTCATATCGGAAACACTTATAAAAGGTGATCCCATTTAGAGAATAAAGATAATGGTGAAAATGAGTGATGATTTTGTCTTTTTCAAGATTTTTTTTTGCATATCATGCATTCACTCTATCAATTGAACCTAGGAATGAATTGGCAGAAAATGACCGAGGATTTTGTCCTTTTCACGTGATTTTTTGCATGTCATGCATTGGATTCGACGTACGATGTATGAATTGGACCTAAGAATGAATTGGCATAATCTTCTTAGAGCCAAATTATTCTCTTTCGTGGGTCCAAAAATGTACCATCACTTTCTTTGTATTGTATCATCAACTTATTCATTTATTAATTTCACAGTAATAGAAATTCACATCCCACTGACACACAGAATTTGTAACTTGCCATCCTCTAGAGTAGCAACCACAGATTTACCTACTTTGGAAGGGTGAGAGCTCACTTTCTTGTCTTATTGCGCGTGTCACGTTAAAGGACTCAAACGAAATCCCTTTTTGCTAACAGCCCTCTTTGCTGTTTATTTGTATTACTTGTAATGAAATGAACACAACCATGTTTTAACAAGGGGAATGATATTCCCCCCTCTGACGGATAAAATCCCACCTTTAACATTATTCGTTAGGTTTTAAGGGTTTTGCTGGAAATGATATTTTACACATCTTTTAATAATAAATTCACACAATATGAGTATTTTTATCAGACAGTGTGTAAAAATGATTGTAAAAAATCATTTCCAATGCACCTTAACGGGCAAGGGTGGAGCCAGGAATTTACAGTTGGGGGGGGGGGGGGGGGGCGGATTAATTTACACTTGTCTTCATTGGTCATTGGGGGGGCCATGGCTACTAAACTAGCTTGGCATGCATGCATAGCCATGCACCATATAAAAGAATTTAGCAAGTCAGGGGGGGGGGGGGGGGCATGGCCCCCCTCAAGCTCTATGTGCCTCCGCCTCTGTTAACAGGTGCCCTAAAAACCCAAGTTTTAAAGGCAAAGAAAAACATTAAAGGGGGTGAATTTAACCTCAGATACCATTAAGGCGTGGGCGGGGGGTGTCTTTGCTTATATTTTCTTTCTTAAATGGCTTGTGAGTGCTCTTCGAGGGCTGTAAAAACTGTTTTACAAATCTTCAAGCGAGATGATATTTTCACCCCTCGCACTATGCATTCGCTACCTTTCATTTCCCCAGCAAAACGAGAATCCCATTTGGAAAAAACAGAAGATGAAAGCGACTGATGCAGCACACATCTCTTGGTGGAATGGTGGGCCCAACTTTTTCCGTAGGCTGGCTAACGTTTTCCCACCATTTGACCTCCCCCCCCCCCCACACACACACAACAGGAACAGTTGGTGGGCCCAACAGAAACCGTTGGTGGAATGGTGGGCCCAACTTTGAACAACGTAGGCCCCGCCCATACCACACCATAGGATAATCCAAACTGTCCATTTGATGAGCCATAAATGTTAATAGCTTGCGTCCCAAAATATTATTTCCATAGGCTGACCCTAGCCCTCCGATCTAAATAGAAACTACATCTTATGCAACCTCTATAGATTGTAGGGTTCTGATCATCCTACGGAAATGATATTTGGGGCACAACCTATTTACATTGTGGGCCATCAAATGGACGGCTCGGATCATCCTATGGTCTGGACGGTACACTTCATTTTCAAAAATATGGGTGGGGCCTAAATTGGTACGAACCACCACACCATAGGATGATCCAAACCATGGACGGCTTGGATCATCCTATGTTGTGGACGGTACGCTTTAATTTGAAAAATATTGGTGGGGCCTACGATTGGGCCTTAATGTTAGTGTACGACCAACTCGATAGGATTATCCAAACCATGGACGGCTTGAATCATCCTATGTTGTGGACGGGCCTTAATGTTACTGTACGACCACAAGATGATCCAAACCATTCATTTGATGGGCCAACCCTTTTGGGGGCACAACCCATTACGTTATGGCCCATCAAATGGACGACTCGGATCATCCTATGGTCTGGACGGTACACTTCATTTTCAAAAATATGGGTGGGGCCTAAATTGGGCCTTAATGTTACTGTACGAACCACACCATAGGATGATCCAAACCATGGACGGCATGGATCATCCTATGTTGTGGACGGTACGCTTCAATTTGAAAAAATATCGGTGGGGCCTACGATTGGGCCTTAATGTTACTATACGACCAACTCCATAGGATTATCCAAACCATTGACGGCTTGGATTATCCTATGTTGTGGACGGGCCTTAATGTTACTTTACGACCAACTCCATAGAATGATCCAAACCATTCATTTGATGGGCCACAATGTATAGGTTGTGCCCCAAAAATCATTTCCATAGGATGATCACAACCCTACAATCTATAAAGGTTGCATAAGATGTATTTTCTATTTAGATCAGATGGCTAGGATCAGCCTATGGAAATGATATTCTGGGACGCAACCTATTTACGTTTATGGCCCATCAAATGGACGGTTTGGATTATCCTATGGCGTGGTATGGGCGGGGCCTACGTTGTTCAAAGATGGGCCCACCATTCCACCAACGGTTTCTGTTGGGCCCACAATTCCTGTTGTGTGTGTGTGTGTGGAGAGAGAGAGAGAGAGACCGGTCAAATGGTGGGAAAGTGACATGTATTTAACGTTGGTTCTTTACTCTTCCCTCTATTCTTCCCTCTGAGAATCCCTCTTTTTCTAGTCTCTATTTTTTCCTCCAATTCTGACTGTCTATTCCAGCAAAGATGTTTCGTCTGAGTAACAATCTAATAGGCATTCTCAACTTCATCACATTTCTCTTCTCAATCCCAATTTTGGGAGGTGGGATTTGGCTGAGTACGAGGGCAAGTACCGACTGTGAGAAAATTCTTGACGGACCCTTAATAGTACTTGGGGCCTTTCTCTTGTTGGTATCTCTAGCTGGCCTTATTGGGGCTTGCTGCCGTGTAACTTGGCTCCTTTGGGTTTATCTTCTCTTCATGTTTCTCCTCATTGTGTTGCTCTTTTGCTCCACCATCTTCACCTTTGTTGTTTCTAACAAGGGGGCTGGAGAGGTTGTGTCAGGACGAGGCTATAAAGAGTATCGTTTGGGGGATTATTCGAATTGGCTGCAAAAGAGGGTGAGTGATGGTAAGGACTGGAGGACTATCAGTAGTTGTTTGAAGGATGGCAAGGCCTGTGAGAGCCTTGAGGATTCAAACCTGCCGCAGGCTCAATTTTATGAGAAAAAATTATCTCCCATTCAGGTAAAAATGGTCTTTGGTTTTTTCTTTTCACCTTTCCTTCTTAAATTCTGGCTTATGGCCCTCTCTCTCTCTCTCTCTCACACACACACACACTCTCTCTCTCTCTCTTGTGTAGACTGAAACTGGGAATCTTGGTGAGATTTATTTATTTTACATTTTAATGTTTTTGTTGAGAAAATCCACTACGCAAATCCGATCCGATCGTGCACAAGTAAACGATAAAGTAGAAAATAAAAACAAACGACAAAGATGAACACCGAGATTTTACATGATTCCGACACAGGTGCAACTCGGGTCGGGGGTATCTCTCGGGTTCGGGTTGAGGGCTTGGCAACCCACCCCAAGTGAAACCTGACATTTTTTTTATCATTTTTATTTTAGTAAGCTTAAAAATTCGGGTTGAACTCGGGCGGATTGAAAAAAAGGGCTCGTCGGGTTGGAACTCGAGTCGGGTACGTGTTGGCCTCAACCCGACCAAACCCGACCCGAGTTGCACCCCTATTCGGACAAGATGCCTACGTTCACTAGTGAGAACACAATCTTCCACTAAGAGATAAACAATATACATGGATTACAATGGATTTAACCAAATCCCACAAAGAAGAAACACCCTTCTTCTTCTCTCTCTCTCTCTCTCTCTCTCTCAAACGCAAGTCTCCTCTTGATGCCACTTACTGTTTCGTTCAAGAGTAGACTTTTTGCTTGGGTTTTCTAAAAAGCCTAAAAATCATGTTTCTATTTCTGACTCTCACTACCAACTGTGGAAAATAAGGCAACTTTCCCAACAATTTCCACTTTGGCTTATTTCCTAGCCACTTGAAGATTTTCTGTTGATGTCGCTACTGATACTCTGTCACCGCAAACCACTATTAGCCTTCTGAAATATCAGCTACACACCATCGAATCAACTTGGTTCTCACTCCTCGACTCGATCAACACAGCCAATGCGCATCTGTAGCTGCCAACCTGTTGACTCACCTATTCAACCGTGGATAGAGATCTCGATCCATCCTCCCCGACGTAGGTACCATCATCTTCTCACCATCGCCTACAACATGCAAACCCATCTTTGCACCAATTGCGAAAGAGGCCCTATGCGTGCACATGCTACATCTCTGTCTCCAATTAGCCATCATGATCTTTGGAACACCAGCCACCGTGTCCCAACAAGACATATAATCCTCCACACTTCTCTCCTTTCATCAGAACGATACATCTGCGTGTGATTTTCATGACTCCACCTGCATATGAATACCTGCAACTCGTAGAGCCAAGCGACTTTAGATTCTTCCATATCTTTAGGACATATGGCACACCACCCAAAGTACAAATTACTCCATCGAACATATTGATATTCACCATTTCAACTTTTGTGACGTCAAAAGTAGACCCATAACCCAAGGACACTACACCTTCCATTTTCTCCTGGAACGTATCAAAATATTCCTTCATAGAGTATACATGAACATAGCGCCCTGAATCTTGAATCCACTCATCATGAAGAGAAGTGTGACTACTTGTGGAGACTGAGAGAACGTCTACAACCTCTTCATTCTGCTCATTCGTTACGGCACCACCGTATTTGTACAATCGATGTTTGACTGGTTAGCTCGCTTTGGACAATCCCGCTTGATGTGGTCGTATTCCTTGCAACGGTATCATTGCACGCCCTTTCTGCTGACCCTGGATCTTAACCTGTATTTTCCTGATCCCCTGTCAGACAGCCTTAATTGTTATTTTTATCTCAGAAAGGGTTGCGGCTCCGGGTGGACCTCAAAATTTATGAATATATAAAAGGGAACAAGGGAGCGTATACCCTTAACCTAAATATAGAACAATCGTGGAAGAACCCCAAGCAAAGAAGCGCCCATGCGGGCATCAGGAGCTAGGGTGAAGATTAGGGAAACCGAGAGCGTCGCATCTTGCAGCACCGCTGGCTTCGAGCGGCATTTCTAACCATTCTTTATAGAACTGATTTTCCTTGGAATAGAAACATGAGTTTGCAAGGGTGTCCGCACTGTGTTGCCCTCTCGGAATTGATGTTGGGTAGTTGTTGAAGTATGGCTAAGAAGCTTAGAATCATTTGGCCAAATGTATTTGATAGATCATGAAATCTTGCCTTTCCCTTTGGTCATCTCTAGAAGAATCTTTTTGTCAGCCTCAACAATGATATTTTTCAGGACAAATGCTGCACAGTCTCAGACCATCGAGGAGTGCCCTTATTCCCTCTACCTAATTCCCTTTATGAGCAATCAGCCCATGCTCTTGACTCCCATCAAGAACATGTTTCTTCCGCATCTCATTTGATAAGAGTGTCGACACGACTTCTTCTAACTTCACCGTATCCTTGCCATATAATAAAGTCGTCACCAAGTTTTCATACAAATCCGACGCGACTTCTCCAACTTTTCATCAACCTTGTAGAGCCGTTCCACAAGTCAGTTGAACACAGTAATGTGTTTTAGAAGATCTTCGCCTTTATGCATTTTCAGCCTGTTCAATTTCCACTTCATATACAATCGGTTGACTAAGCTTTTGGACATGTAAAGATTTTCCAACTTAAGTGTTGATTCTTATTCTATAACGGTAAATAAAACATTATTGGGTAGACATTGTCGAATTGTGTTGACGCCATCAACTCCATGTCTTCTCACTTGGCATCTGTCATCTCCTCCGGCTTCCCATCCTTTCATTTTAACGCCTTAGCGAGGTCCTGTTGAACAAGGATATCCTTCACTCTCATCTGCCAAAGGGTGGAACTGCCCTTTCCGTCGTACTTCCCGATGTTGAACTAGGTAGGACTCGATTTTACTGCCATTTCAGACACTCCACAGTTCTCATTGTAGGGCTCCACCTCAAACGAGAATTTATCAGATACTCTTTCTACCCTTTGACGATCACTGTAACTGTGATCCAATCACACCACCCACAATCACTCCAACTGCAGGCCAACGACGATTGCTCCAACCTGAGCTCATATATGACTAGTTGAGAAAATCCGTCGGGCAAATCCAATCCGGTTGTGCACAAGTAAACAAAAAACTAGAAAAATAAAAACAAGCCACAAGGTGAACACCAAGATTTTACTTGGTTCATTCAAGATGCCTGGCTCTGCATGCGAGAACACGATCTTCTTCAATGAGATAAACAATATACAAGGAGTACAATGGAATTAACCTAAACCCACAAACCTGCAACCCTTTCCTTGCCCTTTCAACCAAGACTGTATTTGAGAAGACCTGCGAAAAACCCAAGAGGAAAATCCCCAAGATGAAACACCCCCCCCTCTCTCTCGCCCAACCCTCCTCGTGACGCCACTTACCGTTTTGTTCAAGAGTAAGACTTTATTCATAGGTTTTCTAAAAAGCCTAAAAAATATGTTTCTATTGTTGTCTCCCACTACCGACCGTGGGAAATAAGGCAACTTTCCCAAGAGTTTTATTTTCTTTATGGCTTGGTGATTAGATTAGTGAGATGTTCTCTTTTTTAGATTTTGTATGATATTTCTTGATCCTGACTTTTGCGATGTGGGTTTCGTGTTTAGATTTTTTATTATGTCATCCCTCAACTTCTTAGGGCTTTGAATTTTATCTGGATTTCTGATAAATTTTGCAAAATCAGTTATTCATCCTTAAGTTTGTTGAACTTTGACGTACTGGATTTTTCTTTCCTAGGATGTATAATCCATAGTTTTAGAACTCCCCCGCGTCATTGTGGACTTCCCCGATTCGACTCCCTTCTCCTTTGGCTGCATTCCGCATTTTGCCCAACCGAGTCAATAAAAACACCTTTAGCTCTCCCGAGTTATGACCGCGTCAACCAAGTGCTCTGCCGCGTCAATTGAGTACTCGACCATGTCGTGCCTAGTCAACTAGGATTTTCTTTTACTACGTTTTGACCTGCATCTGCGTTTTGAAACGCTGATACATTCCTTAGGAAGTGTAATAAATCTCACAACATGGGCTTCTGTTCAGTTTCTATATGTTTGTGAAATTAGGGTTTTGATTTTTAAGAGAATTTGTTTTAGAATGCTCAAATTAGACTCTTCTGTTCAATTTGGTAGTAATTTCTTGATTTATGATTTCAAGATTTGGTGAACGGTCCACTCCAAATTCATGAGCAATGAAATATTTCACGATCAGGTTTTTCAGCTTTCTGGATCTAGAGTTTCACTATCAGGATTTTGAATTTATACTAAATTTATTCATGAATTTTCTGATTGATTTCACGATCTCGTTCTTCACTTTTAGTGGTGCATACCATATGTGGGCTGTTACGAACCCGAATCGGTTCGCAACGCAATTGATCTTCTTAGAGGGAAGATCAGCCTCTTGATCCACTTCGAGGGAAGGATCAATTCTCCTATGTGCACAAGACACAATTTCTCATACTAGTTTCTTCATTCATTTCCATTACAATAGCATGTGCTTATATAAAGCACTCCAAAATAAACATAGAAAGATCTAGAAAGGTCTTATTATACGAATAGAAATAGCTAATTAGAGACTATCCTAATCTAACCTAACTACTAAATATATCAAGATATGATCTTATTCACTAAAATATCTAATTAATCTATTCCACTAAGTGGGACCCATCTAGGTACGTAACATTCCACCGCCTTGAAATCAACCTTGTCCTCAAGGTTGAAGATTAAGCACTAGTTGGAGAAAAATGAGATCTTGTGTCCCTTTCTTCCTCCCTTCGTCTTGTAATTAGTCATTGTTTCACATGTTGTCATCAAGGGCCGTGACAGCTTCATCTTCAAATGAATCTCATCATGTCGTTCATCAAAGCTCTTTTGCCATGCTTTTTGGAAATAATTGAGATTTGGATGCGCGAATGGTCTTGGATAGGGCTGCAACTCGAGCCGGGTTTTACCCGACCCGCATCGACCCGACTCGAAAATAGCTTGGGTTGGGTTCAGGTTTCATGGGTTTCGGGTCGAGCCGGGTTGGGCATTCAAAAGCCCGCATGAATCTCGGGTCGAGCCGGGTTTGAAGGGGCTTGACCCGACCCGACCCGAGTTACATAAGTTATGGTATGTACATTTTTTTTATTGTTAGTTAAAAGTTAAAAGTGAAAACCCACGCACCCACTGTTATTGTATGTGAGTGTAATTTCTGCTGCTATGAGTTGAGTTGATTCAAGTGTTTGATTAAGCATTGTTTGATTGTAATTACAACATTGTTTGATTACAACATTGTTTGATTCAAGTGTAATGTGAGTGTAATTACATCATTGTTTGATTCAAGTACACTGTGAGTGTAATTTCTACTTCTATGAGTTGAGTTGCCTTGCCAAACAAGAATTTTCCTTAAAAAATTGCGTCAACGTGAAAAAACCCGACCCGACCCGAGATTTATCATGGGTAGGGCCGGGTTTGGGAATCGTGGGTTTTCCGAAAAAAAACCCGACCCGACCCGACCCGAGATATTTCTCGGGTAGGGTTGGGTTCTCCAAAACCCGACCCGAGTTGCAGCCCTAGTCTTGGATGAGGATCTTCTCGATGGCGTTGGACATGTTGAGAGGGATAGCGGATTTTCCGGAGACGAACTCGTTGAACTCGACGACACTGAAAATCAAAAGCGACTTTCTTTTGTGGCTTCTTCGCCTTTTCTTCTACCTGATTTTTTCTCTGTTGTTCTTTTCTCCTCTTTTTCTGTTTTGCCGTTTCCTTTTCATTGTGCAAGCCTCTCCGATCGTTGTGCCGATTTTGTTCAAGTCTTTCGCAAACCGTCGATGTCCTTCCATCATGTCCAAAACAAGTGCTTTAATCTCCTGCAAATCTTCACGTATCAATTCCCAAAACTCCGAAGACACGGCCATGACATAGGATCGACCGCTCTGATACCAATTGTTACGAACCTGAATCGGTTCGCAACACGATTGATCTTCTTAGAGGGAAGATCAACCTCTTGATCCACTTCGAGGGAAGGATCAGTCCTCCTATGTGCACAAGACACAATTTCTCAAACTAGTTTCTTCATTCATTTCCATTACAATAGCATGTGCTTATATAAAGCACTCCAAATTAAACATAGAAAGATCTAGAAAGATCTTATTATAAGAATAGAAATTGCTAATTAGAGACTATCCTAATCTAACCTAACTACTAAATATATCAAGATATGATCTTATTCACTAAAATATCTAATTAATCTATTTCACTAAGTGGAACCCATCTAGGTATGTATTAGGGGCATGTGGGCGCGCATGGTTAGATAGGGTTTATCTTTAAGTTGTGTTTTTCGAAGTTGTTAAGCTGTTAGGGTTGGGATTTTTGGGGAAAATAGATCGAGGATGGTAGATTTGATCGAGAAATGAAAGAGCAGTTCTTCAAGGCATGTTACTTCAATTGCTTTCCTCAAGACAATGTTTGCCTCCACTAATTGGCGCATAGATGTGCACCAGGTTTTCGTGAATTTGCCGCAAAGATACAATGAAGCCCAATCAATATACTGATGTGTGTTGACATTATGCACAATTTGCACAAATAAAAACAGATCCGAAGGTGTTCTGATTTTGCAAGTCAGAAAAAGACATGAGTTTTAAAACACAAATGTCGTGAGTGGAGGTATCCTAATAAACCCCTCTCCACTCGTCTAATTTTTTTTTCACGTGGGACTAAACTTTTAGTCTTCCCACAAGCTTTCTACAACTCACTTTGAAAAATCCCATTATCAAAACACTATTTTATTTTGAAAATATTGGGATGTCTTACCGGTATCAGTTATCCAATGTTAGTAGCTAACGGGTAGTATTCTAAGGAGAATCTTTAGCTGCTAGGAAAGATTAGAATAAAACAGGAGATGTTGTCAGGAGAGGCATGCCGTATTTTGATCAAATGAAGTGATGTTTTCCTGTAGACGTTAGAATTTCCCGTAGACGTTAGAATTTACTTGCATTTCTGTTCTCCCCAGGATCGCATCGGTTAGTAAAGTTTCTACTACTTGTCTTGATTATTCTCTGAATTTCTTTTTAAATCGCATGAATTCCATCATCCCTTGCTGAATGTTATTCAATTCTTCATATATTTGCATATTTCAAGTGTTTTTAAAAAAAATTGAGTTCTGAAATTTCTTGAAATTAGGTTTCTTTTTAGTTTTTCTTTGTTCTGATGATGTTGCATTTTTTGACATTTCATTACTAATAATTCTCAATGTCGGCGATTATGTAATTTGTTTTCTCTCGGGCTCTCTTTGAGAGATGGTAACCCGTGGATTTTCTCCAATTAAGTCATCAATTTCATGGGAGTATCTTAGTGAGTCCATGATCGCACCAATCTCTGAAGATTTTTGCCATCTGGTTCTTCTTTAATTCTAAGAAAGCTTGTGAAATTGTGATTCTCCACAGCTATGCTTTTTGGATCTTTTACGGGACCTCGGCATCTGGGTTTTCTTTTTCTTAATGGTGCATCTGGGTTTTCATTAAGCATTGGGTTTTGAGGATCATTCCTCATTTACTGAGATCTAAATAGGTTTGTGCATTTTGTGGTCTGTGTCTCATTACAAGATTGAAAACCTATTCAAATTATCACTGTGCTCGTGTTATTATCAATTTCCCCCTATTCTGGCAGTTTGAAAAACCAGAAGAGTTTTCTATTCAAATTTCCAATCTCATTGTTATGGGTATTTCTCTTTTGGTAGTCGGGTTGCTGTAAGCCACCTACAATTTGTGGTTTCACCTACGTGAATGCAACTGTGTGGCAAAAACCTGCGGCAAATACAACATTCTCTAATGCAGATTGCAACAAATGGGACAACGATAAAAACACCCTTTGCTTCAACTGCCAGTCGTGCAAGGCAGGCGTCTTAGCTAATCTCAAGAAAGACTGGAAGATGGATGCCATCGTCAACATCATCTTCCTTATCATTGTCTACTCCATCGGGTGCTGTGCCTTCAGGAACAACAAAGAAGACAATGCCTTCCCTAGATGGAAGGGGGGACATGCTTAGAGAAAGGAGGGATCGATGATTTCTTGTCATCTTATTTGTCTTTTGCACTAATGCTCAAGCTCTTTCTGGCCACTGGTTTTTATGATTTTTGTATAGTGGACTTATCAGACTCTGGAGATATTATGTTGATGCTATAGATTGGTCGAATATGTTGCTTAGTTGCATATGGTGTTAGATATTATATTAATGCTATAAATTGGTCTAATATGTTTTTTTAGAGATATTATATTGTGTGTTGTGTGGGTGTGTGCGCGCACGCAGGCGCGTGCGTGCGTGTGTGTAAAATTGATCCTTGATATCTAGTCTATCTCTATAGTCTATATCAACAATCTTGGTCCGTTTTGCTAGGCCTTTTCTTTTTCAGTTGAGTGGTTGGTTGGCAACTATATTTTGAAAAAGATCCTTGATATCTAGTCTATCTCTGTGGCCTATATCAACAGTCTTGGTCATTTGGGCTAGAATGCAGATGAGGTGTTCCAAAGCTAAAAGGGGTAGCGAGACAGAAATCCTTCCTAGTAACGTCCTAGAACTGCTCTCTTGGCAACCTAAGCAATGTATAGGTGTTGGGAGGCATCTTTAGGATTTCTTTTGATGACACCATCTACTCCTTTGTGGGCCTATTTGGCATCACCGATTCCAAAGAAGCTGAGGTTTGTGCTTTTTAACAAGGAATTGATCATTTTCATCACAAAGACGGAGGGCAATTTGGAAGTGGAAAGTGATTACTCTAGCATAATATCTTGGGTAAAGTGATACGTGACGGGGGACTTGCCAATCTCATGGACGAGATTAAAGTGCCGTGGATGCAGTGTCTTTTCATTTTTTCTCTTTCTTAGAAGCGCTAAAGATATGGCCGATCGCCTAACCATACAAGAGCATCTAATCATGTCTCACTGCCTATGCATATGGGGTGATCTTTAGTCTTTTATCTCCGAAAGTGCACTGGTAATATTTTAAGAATGATAAAATTGTTATCAATTTCAGAACAAAATTTGGAGAAAAATATTGGGATGGAATTGGACACTTCTTAGTAGATAGAGGCACAGTATTTTGTTTTGGCCTCTCGTTAGAAAAATCTAGAGGCAATTGGGGTAAAAACAACTTATAGGCATGCTTGATTAGAGGGCCACTTACGTTTACATTTGATAAACTGTTACATGTCTAATCGGCCGTAACACAAATCAACTAAATAAAAGAGAAATAGAGAAGGGAATGATTGATTCGAGACAATCAGACCTCCTAATGGCTCGATTCGAGAGGAGTCACGACCCTCCAAAACAAAGTTGCCTTTGCTGTTTTAAAATTCATCTTCTTCCTCATTTCATTATAATACAACTACTTGAATACTAACACAAAGTAGTTACACATCACCCATCCACTTCCCCACACCATCAACAACTAACACCCACTACCCTGAACACATACACCATAACTAACACCCATAACACTAAAAACACATTCCCACAACTAGATAATAATCAGATTATAACTACCCATATACACCATAATTATATGCACATAACATTGTTCTTGAAAACATTGAAATTTGCAAATAAATACTTTAGGAAGTTTAAGTGCTTGAAATTAAGATCTGGTAGTGGAATTGACATTGTTCTAGAAATGGGTGGTAGTGAAGAAATATGTTATTTATAAGAGATAATTAGACTCTGCAGAGTAGAAGAATCCCCTAATTCGACCCGTTTACACCCCTAATCTCGCAAGCGAAGAAGAAATGTGGTCAAGTGACAAAAGAATACACTATGCCAAGGAAAAGTAAAAACAGGGGAATGATGAGCTTATTAAAAAACTAGAGTTTTTATAAGGTGTAAACCTGTATAGTCCAATATTTTTTCAAAATGTACTACACAGCCCAAGCCAGAGGATGAGCCAAACAGTCCATTTGATGGGCCACCGCATAAATAGGTTGTGCCCGAAAAATCATTTCCATGAACCAAATAAGGCAAGGATCATCCTATTGAAATGATTTTTTTTTGGGCACAACCTATTTACGCGTTGGCCCATAAAATGGACGGTTTGGATCATCCTATGACATGGGTCATAAGTATATAAGAATTCTAAAAATCAAGGGTGTGTGTGGAAAGATCAAAATGCCACCCCTTTTAAAATTTAAAATTAAGGTTACCCTATTTGCAACTTGCTAGGGACCAGAAGGCATTTTGCATGCCGTCTGTTGGATGAGAGTGCAGCCACATGGGCTCACTTAAGGTACTTTTCTCAGGGAATTCCTAAGAAAACGGATTGCCGGAATCAAGAATCGGTAACAGTATCACATTCCAATCCAATTCCAATTCCCCCTGTAAACAGATAATGATTCCAATTAGTGTTTGTAAGCAATGGAATTTATCTAGGGAATCAATCGTTATTCCCATTCTAGTGTTTGGTACTGTCCAGACCAAAGCCGGAATGGAATCAAATTTTCAATAATTATTTCAATCAATAATACTTGTTTTTTTTCTAATAAAATATAAAACCAAACATATATCTATATTACTAAAGCTACATAGTAGTGCAAATATCAGTAGCCTATGTATAAAATGGGAAATTATATTTACCATCCCTTTTCTACATTGAAACCACTTTTATTTTTCTTTCTCACAAAATAACTAATTATTTACCTTCGTTTGGTTTTCTATTTATTGAAAGAAAAAGATATCATTTTTACAAAAATAGACAAACAAAAGGGGAGTGGAAATTGTTACGTGCCCAATCGGTCGTAACATAAATAAATAAAATAAAAAGGAAGAATAGGAAAGATGATGGTTGATTCGAGGCAACCGGGACCTCCTTACGGCTCGGTTCGAGAGGAGCCATTACTCTCCTAGAAACAAAGTCTCTATTTTCCTGTAAATTCTCTTCTTTTATTAATGATAAACATGCCCTTTAAATAGAGCAACGACAGCCTACGTTTTACAGTTACATGGATAATAGCATAACTCAAAAGATAAGGAACAAGGAGAAAAATCAGAAAAATAACATCAGCCATGATTCCTCGATTCCTTGAAACAACCACAATTTTAAATAAATCAAATAAAATTTGGCATGCATCAGAAATACTATGAAAAGGGTGGGAAACGATATAAGCAAAAAAAAAAAAAAAACACACATAATTGAGATGATTATATTCTACAAAAAAACAGGGAAAATTATATAGGCACAACCATGCTATATTTTCACATTGCATCTAGTCTTTTAGTACTATAAATAAAAACATGGTTGTGCTGATTTCATTTCCCAAAAAAAATCAAGAAAATGCCGTGAAAAAGAGTACAAGACAGGCAGAGAAAAAGGAGAAGAAAGTTGGGAGTGGGTGATGGATAGTGAGACATAGAAATTTAAAAAAGAAGAAAAACAAAGGGCAGTGATACTCCCCCAACAGATACCGTTAGGTTATATGGTGGGGGAGGTGCAACCGTTAGCTCCAAATGCTTTAAAAGTAAACGGTTTATACTGCTAGAGAGAGAGATGGGTTTCAACAAAGAATCAGAGAGTGCGCTGGTTTCAGCAACACAGAGAGACAAAGAGAGAGACCCATCTATGGGAATCGCCCAAAAAACAGGGAGAGAGAGAGAGAGAGAGAGAGAGAGAGAGAGAGAGAGAGAGAGCTGCATACCTATTTCTTATGATTTGGTGGACGATATGTGGAGAGAAGAACCTGTGAGGATTGTTAGATCTAAAATTGAGTCAAGATTTGGGCATATTTTTTTGGCTCCTTTCCGGGAATCAGAATACCACCCCCACCCCCTTAGGCGGGTATAAAAAAGCGCCTAAAATTCCCCCCTTTATTCCGCCGGGAGTCAAAATTTGTTTTCCCATTCCAGTTGGCAAATTCAAGTTCAACCACCAAACATGTGAATCGCCTAGATTAGATTGGTATCAAATACCGATTCCCATGCCGGATTCTAGCGATCCAAAGTGTGGGGGGATACGATTGGGGTAAGGAAGTTAATAGCAATAAATCCGGGAAACGATCGTTTTGAAGAGAGTGTATGCAATTGTGGATGCGCGTTTTTGGAAAGAGGGAGATAGCTGCAATTATTTCTGTTTTAGCTGCTAATTTTAATCAGCATTTCTTTTTTATCTATTGTAATTGGAGAATTACCTTAAATATAGTTTCAATGAAATAAGAAAAGAAGTTTTTACTCTGAGCGTGATCCCATCATATTTTTGCCAATACTGCAGAGTGGGATTTTTTTTTTGTTGCAAAAACGACTTTTCAAACTGAAAAAAATCCATTTTAAGTTGTCTGTTGCTATACTCTTTCTTTGTGTTTCGTCTCAGACTCTCTGTTTTTCTCCTGTGTGGTTCAGTGAAGATGTCTGGGCTGAGTAACATTCTCAAATTCATTGCAATCCTTCTCTGCATTGCGATTATGGCAGGGGGGATTTGGGAGATTATGAGGCCAAGTACTCACTGCGAGAAAATTCTCGAAAGACCAATCACGCTCCTCTGCGTCTTTATCTGGGTGATGTCTATGACCTCCCTTATTGGGTGTTGCTGTGATGTACCTTCCCTCTTCTTCGTTTCTTTCATCATCACGTATCACCTCTTTGTGTTGTTCTTGTGGTTCTCCCTCTTTGCGTTTGTTATTACCAACAATGGGGCCGGAGAGGTTGTGTCAGGACGAGGCTATAAAGAGTATCGTTTGGGGGATTATTCCAATTTGCTCCAAAACAGAGTGAGTAATACTAACAACTGGAAGATGATCAGTAGTTGTTTGAAGGATAACAAGGTATGCCACAGTCTCCAAGATTCAAACCTCACGCAGGCCCAATTTTATGAGAAAAACCTATCTCCCATTCAGGTAAATTTGATGTTTGATTTTTTTTTTCTTTTCTCCTTTCCTCTGCAGTAATTTTGTAGAAAATTTTGGAAAGGGAAAATACTTCTATACTTTTCACCCTTTTTTTCACTCGTCTCTCTCTCTCTCTCTCTCTCTCTCTATTGTGGAAAGAAAAAGTTTCCCAAGAACAAATGTTTTTCCTGCAATCAAAACAGGGAATTAAATTCTGGCTTAGGGGAAATCTTCTTGCTTATTCTTCCTTTCTCTTTTTTTTTGGTCCTGTAATCTGAAACAGGTAATCTTGTTGGGAATTTTTACTCTTTTTTACTGTTTTATTTTCTCTATGGCTTGATGATTAGATTAGTGGGATGTTCTTGCTTTTCTAGATTTTGTATGATATTTCTTTGCACTGAATTTTGGGGTGTGGGTTTTTCGTGTTTATTTTTTTTTTTAAATTAAGCCATCTGTTGAGAAGGTTGCCTTATTTCCCCCCACCACCGGTTTCCTATTTCTAATTTGACCATGGGTTTCTTGGGTGGGAAGGCAAATAGGCAAAATTAGAAACTTTGGGTATTGGGTTTTTGTGAAAACCTAAGAGGCTACGCGGATTTTAGAACGCTGAATAACAGGGCAACAGGCTCATTGTTCCTATTCAGCGGAGAAGATGGGGTTACTATGGCCATGTTGTCTCCAAGATAACCAAGCTTGACTACAGGATAATTTATCACCTAGGTGTGATGCGTACGATATGTGGGGTATGTGGCTGCATGGCTTGCATGTAGACATAGGCACATGGTTAGATAGGATTTTATCTTTGAAGTTGTTTAAGTTGTTAAGGTTTTGGGATGTCTTGATGGAATCAGTTGTTATCACATATCAGGTAGATTTTATGGATTCTTTCCCTACTAGGAAAGAGTTCAATAAAGTAGGACCTGTTCCCAGGAGAGGTAAGACATATTTTGATTAAATAAATTCTCTCTTAGGCATGAGAATTTACTTGCCTTTCTGGTTGTTTTCCTAGGGCTGCATCATTTAGTAAAGTTTCTATAACTACTTGTCTGGGTTATTCTCTGAATTTAGTAAAGTTTCTACTTCTTCTTGTCTTGGTTATTCTCTGAATTTCTTGTTTATTTCTGCCTATGGGGGTTTTGTGTGTTTTTTTCTATAGTTTTTAGATACTAGGGTTTAGTTTTTGTTGGATTTTTTATTATCATATTGCACGAATTCCTTCCCCTTGCTGAAGGTATTCAATTCTCCAGGTAACTGTTGGGGAAAACACGGATACACCGTGACGGATAAATTTTTCCTTTTATCTGCGAATCAAGAAAATAGCCACGAACAAGAAAACACAAAGTGCAGAAATAGCAATCCACCATACAAATCAAGAACACACGATTTTAACTTGGAAAACCCTCCGATGTGAAGGGAAAAACCACGGGACAAATTCCGAAAGAAATCCACTATGAAAAGAGAAATACAAAGTCTTTCTTCTTAAGTTTTTCCAAAAACTTGAGGCATACACCAAGAATAAAAGATAAACAATAAAATCTTGGAGGAAATATGGGTTACCTCAAAAACCCCTTGCAAGATAATGTTTTCCCAGCATGAGAGATCTTCTTCTTCTCCAAGAACCACTCCAAAACCCTATGTTTTGGCTTCTTTTTCCCTCTTCTTTCTTGCCCAAGCAAAGATTTCAAGCTTCAATGGAGATTAGGGCTTTCAAAAAACCCCTTTAAAATTTACCCAAAGTAAACCCTAGATGGCTAAGAGAAAAAACATGTTCTCTTATTTCTATTTGTCCCTCTCTCTTTCTTCGTTTTTTTTTCTTTTTTTTGTTTTCACTAGTTGAAACCCTCTCTCACGAGTTTTTTTTTTTTTTTTTGAGACGTGAGTGAGGTGGGGCCAACTTTATGGGGGTGGTCCCCACAACAGTATAAGCATACTTCAAGTGTTTTTTTTTTTTTTAAATTGAGTTCTGAAAATTCTTGAAATTAGGATTCTTTTGTTTTTCTTAGTTATGACGCTGATGCATTTTTCACATTTCATTACTAATTATTCTGAACTTCAGTGATTGTGTAATTTTTTTTTCTCGGGCTTTCTTCGAGAGATGGTAATCCAGTGATTTTCTCCAATTGGCCATAAATTTCATGGAAACATGTGAAACAACCAATTACTTCAAAAGCTTAAGTTGTTACTGTAGGTGTTGTTTAATCATTTATACTTCAAAACCTCCCCTCACATGTGGCCCCTCTTTTTTCGGTTTGGCCGCACACGTGGATTTTTAATATCAAGGAGTTGCTGGGTTTTGAACCCAAGACCTGCCGCAAGGCAATAGCTCAGATACCATGTGAAACCACCAATTACTCCGAAAACTCAAGCTGTTAGAGTTGGTGTTATTTAATCATTTATACTTTTAAGCTTTTCGAGTAATTGGTTGTTTCACTAAGCATCTTAGCGAGTTCAAGTCCACTTCCTTTACTCGAAGATTTTTTCTGTATGGTTTTTCTTTAATTCTAAGAAAGCTTGTGAAATTCTGATTCTCCACTGCTATACTTCCTGTATCTTTTAGGGATCCTCAGCATTTGGGTTTTCATTAAGCATTGAGTTTTGAGGGCCATTCCTCAATTGCTGAGATCTATTAGATATCTGCATTTGACTCTCTTTCTCATTACGAAATTGAAAAAGCCTGTTCTAGTTATCACTCTGCTTTTGTGTTATAATCACTTCCTATTCTGGCAGTTTCATAAAAAAAATTAAGAAGAGCTTCCTATTCAAATTTCCAATCTCATTTTTTGGGTCTCTCTTTTGGCACAGTCTGGTTGCTGTAAGCCACCTACAAGTTGTGGTTTCACCTATGTGAATGCAAATGTGTGGCAAAAACCTGGAGCCAATACGACATTCTCTGATGCAGATTGCAACACATGGGGCAACGATAAAAACACCCTTTGCTACAACTGCCAGTCGTGCAAGGCAGGCATTTTGGCCAATTTCAAGAGGCAAGACTATAAGAGGGATGCCATTGGCTACTTCATCATCATCATCTGCCTCCATATCATATTCTGCATCATCGAATGATGTGTTTTCAGGAACACAGAGAAGACAGTGCCTTCCCTAGATGGATGATTAGAGAGAGGAGGGGGGGATGATTTCTTGCCATGTTATTTCTCTTTTGAACTGATGTTCAATTTCCTTCTGGCAACGGGGTTTCTTCTACTTTGTTATTTGGGTAGTTTACTTTTCATGGTTTTTTGTATAGTGGGCCTTTCATCCTTTGGATTAGTTACATACAGTGTTCGAGATATTATATTGATGTTATCTATTGCTATAATATAATTTTTAATGTGAATTTATCCACTCAGAGAGAGTGGGCCTTCACTTCTCTTTCAATCGACTGGTTGGTTGTCAAGGATCTTTTGAAAAAGATCATTGACATCTGGTCCATCTCTGTGGTTTATATCAACAATCTTGGTCATTTGGGCTAGAATTTAGTTGAGGTGTTCTCTAATCTAAAGTGGTAGCAAGATAGAAACCCCTCTTAGAAACGTCATAAAATTGCTCTCTTGGCAACCCAAGCAAGGTAGGTACGTACTGGAAGGCAGTTCCTAAACCCCTCTTTAGGATTTGCTAGCGACCATCCCAGAAGGCAGTTCACAGATGGGCTGTTGCATGTGAGAGCAGCCACACTGGCTCAGATTTTGTCTTAGTCATTAAATTCATGTGAGGTGGCTGCTCTCACATGCAACGGCCCATCCACGAAATTCTTTCTGCCGTGGTTTCTAGCAAATCCCTTCTTATAAGGATCCCAGATAAGGAAGATGGTGTAACCAGTTCATATCAAGTGGTGAGAGAGGACTAGCGCGGGTGGGATATGAAGAGACTTGAGATGAGGAGAGGGTTAAAAGGGGCTACAAAATAAGGAAAAAATAAATTGTATTTTTGATTAGTTTTTTTTCTTAGGGAGATGATATTTTCACCCCGGCATTACGCATGCGCTTCCCTTGATGTGAACAGTGTGCAACTTTAACGCTTTTTGACGTCAAATCACGTTAAAAGGGGGGCGCATGCGTATCCTTGTTTTCATTCTTTTCTAACCCTCTCCTCATTCATTGCCTCTCTAGTATCCCCCCCGCCCCAGCCCTTTCTCCCCACTTTATAAACTTAAATTCCATGGAATAAGTTTTCATGGCAGCCAAACATTGCCTAAAGTTTAAACCGATTATTTTGTCAAGGGCGATGGTATTTTCAACCCCCCTCGTAACATGATTTGACTTCAAAAAGCATTAAAGTTGCCCACTGTTCACGTTATAAGGGCCCATTGTTCACGTTTTAAGGGGCACGAGTGCGTACTTCTTGAGAGGAAAGCTTGGATTTGAAAAACATACTAAAATTATCAGTAAAGTAAGAAATGAGGGGTAGAAGATGGCAAATGTAGGGACTAGGGAGGGAAGAAGTGATATGAACTAATTTTAAGGACTCCCATATTTTTTCATTCTGTACCTCTAAAAAAGTGGCGCAAGTGATTAGATAAAATCCTATCTAACCATGTGCGTATGTCTACATGCAAGCAATGCAGCCACATACCCCACATATGGTACGCAGTGTTTAAAAATGCAGATATGACACAGAACGCAGATAAGAAAAATCCTTGTCAGCTCGGTGCGGACGTGGTCAAGAATGCAGTTGGCACGGTCAACTCGGTCATAACTTGGGAGAGTCGGAGGAGTTTTTATTGACTCTACAGGGCAAAAAGCGGAACGCGACCAAGAAAAATCCTTGCCGACTCAGCGAGTTCCTTGTCGTGTCAAGGAGTTTTTAAACACTGATTGTACGCATCACCCCTCACCCTTCAAAACAACCATGGCCTCAAGGTCGGAAATGTGGAAATATTCAAGCAGTATGTTGCAAATCCTCCCACACCGAGTTGGACGATTGGATTAGAACTTGAGAACAACATGATTATTCAGCTTTATTAGTCGTCGGTCCCAGATTTCTTTGTAGATCCAAAATAGCTTGTTTCCTTCCTAAGGAGGGTCAAATTCCGGTTCTGAGCGGGAGCGGCACCCCTAAGGGAAAATCATGCTTGTAAGCGTACATCCATGATGAAAGAGGAGATAACATGGCCATAGTTAGGAGTGCAACTTGGGTCGGGTTTTACCAGACCCGCATCGACCTGACCTGAAAATAGCATGGGTCGGGTTTAGAAATCATGAGTCTTGGGTAGGGTCGTGTTTTAGTTTAAAAACCCGGCTCAATCTTGGTGGGGTCGGATTTAAGAAAAAAAAACTCGAAACCCGACCTGACTTATGTAGGTGTACTATGACATTTTTAATTATCTCTTGAATAACATACCAAATTATTTTTCAATATAATGATATAATTGTTTTCATTGAGGTGAATAGGTGATCATGTTTGTGATGTGGAAATATAGTTTCCTTCTTAAATTTATAGCTTGATTACATAAATTTAGAGATTTTTGGTGTGAAGATTTGTTTTTTTTTCAAAAAAAAGATTTGTTTTTTTCTACAACGCGTCAACTTGAAAAAACCCAGCCCTAGAATTCTCTTCTGTACCCTAAAACAGTGGCGCAAGTGATCATCTAGAGGGTTGCCGAAGGCAACACCTATTAGTGATTTAATAAATTCCAAGCCCCTCCAATTTGCAAATATTGCACAGTCGGGTACCCTATTTGCAAATATTGCAAAATAGCAAAGTACAGCATAGGTACCCCATTTGCAAATATTGCATAGTGAGGTACTCATTTTTTAAAAAACCGCTTTTGAAACCGAAAAACTCATCTGCCGCACTGCTAAGTCCGTGTAACTTCTCGGCTTTGCTCTTCTCTCCGTTCTCACTCTTCTATTTCCTGCTCTATTCAGAATCCCTCTTTTTCTACTCAGTTTTTTCCCCTTCTGTCTCTCTCTGTCTGGTCTAATGAAGATCTTTTGCCCGGGTAAAAATCTCAACTTCACCACAGTCCTCTGGTTCATCCGCGTGTTAGGGCGTATAGTCCAATATATATTTTTTCAAAATGAACTACAAGTCTACAACACAGCCAGAGAAAGACGGATTTCACAACACCGGACAATTCTCTTCTCAAATGGTGAAACCAAAGTTTACACTAGCCCAAGAACAATAACCAAAAGAGAATAAGAACAATCACCACAAGATGTAATCCAATATATATGATGGAAGAACACAATACAAGACAAGAATAAGAACAAAAAAGAAGAAAGCTTCAAAACCAAGCTTGCACACAAGAGAGCTTCAATGGAGCTAGGTAGTGGAGAATCTCTAAAGTGAAGTAATGAGAGTTAGGCTTGGTCAAGAAAAGTAAAGAGAAGATAGCTTAGGTAAGTGGTAGTGGGTATGGGAAAGTTGTGTCTTAAATGCTTAGGGAAGTAGTGGGTTTGGAGTTCCAAGTAAAGGTTTGAATTTGAAATAGGTAGGTAGTGGGAAAAGATGGAGCAAACATGTGTGGCTCACACATGTGCAAGCTAGGCAAAAAGACCAACATGCCCATAGACACAAAAGTACATATTTGCCCTCACTACAACACTCAAAATAAAAATAAAATAAAGCTACCCAAAAAAATACACTTTAAAATTTAACACCCCACACCATAGGATGATTCAAACCGTCCATTTGAGCCCAGAAAATCATTTTCATACGATGATTCTAGCCTTATGGAGATGATTTTTTGGGCACAACCTGTTTACGTGGTGGCCCATCAAATGGAGGGTTTGGATTATCCTCTGCGTGGGTCATAAGTACTGGAATATACGGGCTTACCAAAATGACGAAATCAAATCGTTTTGAACAAGTGTGTATGCAATTGTGGATACGCGTTTTTGGAAAGAGGAAGATGGCTGCTATTATTTCTGTTTTAGTTGCTAATTTCAATTAGCATTTTTTTAATCTATTGCTAATTTCAATTAGCGTTTTCAACCGCATTACTAAATTCATTTAAGTTGTCTGTAAGTCTGTTGCTATACTCTTTCTTTGTGTTTCGTCTCGGACTCCCTTCTTTTCTACTCTGTTCTCTCTGTCCTCTCTCTCTCTCTCTCTCTCTCTCTCTCTCTCTCTGTGGTTGAGTGAAGATGTCTCGGCTGAGTAACATTGTCATTGGCATTCTCAAATTCATCGCATTCCTTGTCTTCATTACGATTGTGGCAGTGCTGATTTGGTTGAGTACTACGAGCCCAAGAAACAGCTGCGACCAAATTTTCGATAGTCCAGTATTCGTCCTCTTCTTTATCTTGATGATGTGGATTGCCACCGTTTATGGGGTTTACTTTCGTGAACCTTGCATCTTCTGTGTTTCTTCCCTCGTCATCTTTCTTCTCCTTGTGTTGGTCTTCTGCTTCTGCATCTTCGCGCTTGTTATTACCAACAAGGGGGCCGGACAGGTTGTCTCAGGACGAGGCTATAAAGAGTGCCGTTTGAGGGATTATTCGAATTGGCTTCAAAAGAGGGTGAGTGATACTAAGAACTGTAGGAGGATCAGTAGTTGTTTGAAGTATAACAAGGTCTGCCACACTCTCCAACATTCAAACCTCACGCAGGCCCAATTTTATGAGAAAAAACTATCTCCCATTCAGGTAAAATTCATCTTTGGTTTTTTCTTTTCTCCTTTCCTCTGCACTAATTTTCTAGAAATTTTTGGAAAGGTAAAATATTTCTAAACTTTTCACCTTTTTTCACCCATTTCTCTCTGAACTGTGGAAATAATTTTTTTCTTCTTTCAATCAAAACAGGGCCTAAATTCTGCCTTAAGGAAATCTTATTGTTATTCTTCCTTTCTCAGTTTTTTTTTTTTTTTTTGGTCCAGTAATGTTTCTCTGAAACAGGGAATCTTGTTGGGATGTTTTATTGTACTTTTTAATGTTTCATTTTCTTTATGGCTTGATGATTAGATTAATGGGATGTTCTAAATTTTTGTATGCTATTTCTTTGCCCTGACTTTTGGGACTTTTGGGATGTGGGTTTCCTGTTTATTTTTTAAATTATGCCGTTGGTTGAACGTTTCCACATTTCCGACCTTTTTTTTATGGGCACATGGTTGAAGGGTTAGGGGTGATGCCTACCATATGTGGGGTATGTGGTTGCCTTGCTTGCATGTAGACGTAGGCACATGGTTATATAGGGTTTTATGACATGGTTATATAGGGTTTTATCTTTGAAGTTGTTAAGTTGTTAGGGTTGGGGTGTCTTGTTGGAATCAGTTGTTATCCAGTTTTGTTAGTTATCAGGTAGATTCTATGGAGTCTTTCACTACTGGGAAATAGTCCAATAAAGTAGGAGCTATTCCCAAGAGAGGCGAGGCATATTTTGATTAAATAAATTCTCTCTTAGGCATGAGATTTTACTTGCCTTTCTGTTATTTTTCCTTTGGCTGCATCATTTTGTAAAGTTTCTACTACTATTTGTCTTGGTTATTCTCTGCATTTAGTAAAGTTTCTACTTCTTCTTGTCTTTTAAATAAAAATGGTAGCCAATTTTATTAAAACTAAGGAGACCAAGAAGATGGTCGATACACTGAAAAAGAAGAGAAGATATAAATAACTAGCAGAAACTTAAAATTAGAGAAGAACTCAAGGCGGAGCGAGTTATAAAGTGCTAAGGATTCCTTGAAGACGTTATCTCTTGCTATAGACTATCCGCCACCTGATTAGCAGAGCGCCAAACATGCTGAAACACAAACACACAAGATCTCACCCAATCAAACATCTCATAAAACCTTAGACGTTTCTGAGATTCATTGAACCAACGGATGACATTCAATGAAACTCCTTCTACCATCACATTATTAAGGCTATCTCTCACCACCAACTCCAAACCTTGATAGACTATGCGCATGTCCTTCTTGTCTTGGGTTTTCTCTCAATTTCTTGTTTATTTCTGCCCATGGGGTTTCGTGTGTTTTTGTCTTTTGCTTTTTAGATACCGGGGTTTGGTTTTTGCTGGATTTTTTTAATTATTTGCATGAATTCCTTCTCCTTGCTGAAGGTTTTCAATTCTCCAGATATTTGCATATTTCAAGCGGTTTTTTTTTTTTGGAAATGATATCAGCTCTCCATTGCTTTGATGTTGGCACTCAAGTTTCTTGTCTTTTAGTATTTAAAGGACTTGTGAGAGCTTTTTAGGAACTGTAATAACCTTTTGACAGCCCTTTAAATCCTAAAAGACAAGAAACTTGAGCTTGAATATAAAAACATTGGAGCGCTGATATTGGCTACCATCTCTTGATGTTAAGATTCT
Source organism: Tasmannia lanceolata (assembly GCF_043159265.1). NCBI lineage: Eukaryota > Viridiplantae > Streptophyta > Magnoliopsida > Canellales > Winteraceae > Tasmannia > Tasmannia lanceolata. The sequence continues at coordinate 10,224,573 of NW_027518683.1, forward strand.
TTTGTTTTTCTTGGTTCTAATAATGATGCTTTTTTCAAATTTCATTACTAATAATTCTGACCTTCAGTGATTGTGTAGTTTTTTTGTTTCTCGGGCTGTCTTTGAGAGATGGTAATCCCTTGATTTTCTCCAATGTGGTCATAAATTTCATTGAAGCATGTGAAACAACCAGTTGCTCCAAAAGGTTAAGCTGTTAGAGTAGGTGTTATTTATTCATTTATACTTAAATACCTTCCCCTCACATGTGGCCCCTCCTTTTTTGATATCAAGGAGTTTGCTGGGTTTTGAACTCAAGACCAGCCGCGAGGCAATAGATTTGATATTATGTGAAACAACCAATTACTCCAAAAGTTTAAGCTGTTAGAGTTGGTATTATTTAATCACGTGGGTTTGGCAGTACACATGAATTTTTGTTACTTTTATGCTTTTGGAGTAATTGGCTGTTTCACAAAGTATCTTAGCGAGTCCAATACCAAACAATTTTCTGGAAGATTTTTGTTGTACGGTTCTTCTTTAATTCTAAGAAAGCTTGTGAAATTGTGATTCTCCACTGCTACACTTACGGATCCTCAGCATTTGGGTTTTCATTAAGCATTGAGTTTTTTGAGGATCATTCCTCAATTGCTGAGATCTATTAGATATCTGCATTTCACTCTCTTTCTCATTAAGAAATTGAAAAAGCCTGTTCTAATTATCACTCTGCTTTTGTGTTATTATCACTTCCTATTCTGGCAGTTTCATTAAAAAAAATAAAAATAAGAAGAGCTTCCTATTCAAATTTCCAATCTCATTTTTTGGGTCTCTCTCTTTTGGCAGTCTGGTTGCTGTAAGCCACCTACAAGTTGTGGTTTCACTTATGTGAATGCAACTGTGTGGCAAAAACCTGCGGCCAATACGACATTCTCTGATGCAGATTGCAACACATGGGACAATGATAAAAACACCCTTTGCTACAACTGCCAGTCGTGCAAGGCGGGCGTCTTAGCCAAGCTCAAGAGATACTGGAAGATGGATGCCATTTTCTACTTCTTCATCATCGGGTTCCTTGTCATGTACTGCTCCATGGTATGCTCTGCTTTCAGGAACACAGAGAAGACAATGCCTTCCACAGATGCTTAGAGAGGGGGGAAGGGATGATTTTTTGGCATGTTATTTTCCTTTTGCATTGATGCTCTATCTCCTTCTGGCCACGGGTTTTCTTTTACTTTGTTATTTGGGTATTTTTACTTTTCATGGTTTTTTGTATGGTGGACCTATCATCCTTTGGATTAGTTGCATACTGTTAGACCTAAAATCGGTAACAGGTACATCAGTGGCGTGAGAGCTGAGCTGGATGACTAGGGGAGCTGAGTCCTGAGGGACCGGAGTGAACGAGGAGAGAGGTGGTCGAGAACGAGTCCTGCACAAGGCAAGCGAGGTCAGAAGACCAGACCGGGTTTTACTCCGGACAGGCCCTTCGACACTCAAGTCAGTATGAGCAGGAGTGAAGGGGAGATGTCTAAGAGTTTTTAGGGAGAGAAGGGATTTTTCATTACCCATTGGTCTGAGCTTTGATCCCCTATTTATAGGGAAAATCTGGTGAGGTGTCCAGGACAGGTGGCGGCCTGTGAGAGGCTGCAGCTCACCTACTCTGGAACAGGTGGCGGCCTGTGAGAGGCTGCAGCTCACCTACTCTGGAACAGGTGGCGGCCTGTGAGAGGCTGGTGCTCACCTACTCCTGGACAGGTGGTGGCCTGTGAGAGGCTGGAGCTCACCTACTCCAGGACAGGTGGTGGCCTGTGAGAGGCTGGGATTTTTACACCCCATCACATACAGTGTTAGAGATATTATATTGATGCTATAGATTGCTCTAATACATTTTTAAATTTGAATTTATTAACTCAGAGAGAGGGCATTTCCTTCTTTTTCAGTCGACTAGTTGGTTTGTTGAGGATCTTCCCAAAAAGATCCTTGATGTCTGGTCTATCTCTATTGTCTCTATCAACAATCTTCGTCATTTGACCAATTATACTATGTAAATACAAGTTGGGACCTCTAGTCCCCAATCTAATTCTCATAGTATAAATATATTTTATCAAATTAAAAAAAAAAAAAAAAATCTTTGTCGTTTGGGTTAGAATTTAAATGAGGTGTTCCCAAATCCAGGTAGCAAGATAGATAGAAGCCCCTATTAGAAATGTCATAAAGTTGCTCTCTTGGCACCACAAACTAGGTAGGTACTGGAGGCATCTTTAGGAATTCTTTGGACGATATCATCTACTCCTTTGCCAAATCAGGAGCATCTAATGTCTCACTGCATGTGGGGCAATCTTATCTCCCAAAGTGCACTTGTGATCCTTTATTCTAATTAACATTGTTATCAAAAAATTTTTATGAAGGCAATTGGGGTGGAATTGGTCACTACTTAGTAGATGGAAGAAGAGTATTTTGTTTTGGAAATCTAGAGGCAATTGGGGTGGAATTGGTCACTACTTAGTAGATGGAAGAAGAGTATTTTGTTTTGGAAATCTAGAGGCAATTGGGGTGAAAGAAACTCATGGGCTTGTTGATGGGTTGCGAGTCGTTTACTTGCTCCAACATCCTATAAAACCCCATGATCTTTTTTATTGGATCAATTTCTTGTATTAGGACTAAGGAGGCTTATTTCCAGCGGACAAGATAGAGAGCCTAATCTTTCTAAATTTGCTGTCATATTGCATTTCTAGAGGGCCGCTTCCCTTTACATTTGATTATACTTTCTTGAAAACGTTGAAATTTGCAAATTTAATTGAGAATTTGATCTCTTCGAAGCACAAGGATAACAGGTATCATAAACTCTTTAGGAAGCTTCAAGTGCTTGAAATTAAAGATCAAGTAGTGGAATTGACATTGCTGTAGAAATTGGTGGTAGTGAAAAATATGTTATTCTATAGGAAATAATTAGAGTATGCAGAGTTGAAGAGTCCTCAATAGTAACAGATGAGAAAGTCTAAATTTGAATGTTAGGAGGCAATAGTAACTTTTAATGCTTTTTGAAGAATTCCATGTTGAGCTCAGCTAAGCAAGGGCCAAATTCAATATTTCTTATAATGATCCCAAATAAAGAAAGTGGTGTAACCATTAAGGCATTGCCATGAATTATTTTTTTATCAGCTCTGCTAAGCAAGGGCCTAATTCAATATTTCTTATCATGATCCCAAATAAGGAAGGCGGTGTAACCATTAAGGTAATGTTTGGCAACCATGAATTTTCTTTTCATGGAATATTAGTTCATATCAAGTGGTGAGAGAGGACTAGAGAGTGTGGGATATGAAGAGACTCGAGATGAGGAGAGGGTTGAAAAGGGCTAAAAAGAAAGGAAAAAATAAATTGTATTTTGATTAAAATTTTATTTTCCTTGTTTTCAGTCTTTTCTCACCCTCTCCTCATTCATGGCCTCTCTAGTCTCTCCTCCTTCCGCCCTCCCTAGCCATCTCTCCCTACTTTATAAACTTAAATTCCATGGAATAAATTTTCATGGCAGCCAAACATTGCCTAAAATTATGATTAAAGGTAATTGAGAGGACATTAGTACCAACAAGCGTGGAGTCAAGAATTTGCTTCTCTTTTTTTCGGTGTGTGTGTGGTGGGGGGTTGTTAACTTGTTATAGCATGTTGGGATCCATCAACCATCATTTTGATGTTTTGATAGGTGGGACCCACTTCTTCTCCCAACCCACCCATAAAGTGGAACCCATGTGGGGCCACTGTTTCGGTAGCATGGCGCAATTTGCAAATATTGCATAGTGGGTACCCTATTTGCAAATATTGCAAAAGAGAAAAGTAGGATTCCCTATTTACAAATATTTCATAGTGGGGTACTCATTTCTGAAAAAACCCCTTTTGAAACCGAAAAACACTCATTTGGCGCTCTTCTGTCCGTTCTTACTCCTCTCTTTCCTGCTCTCTCTATTCAGAAATCAGAATCCCTCCTCCCTCCTTTTCTATTCTATTCCCTCTCTCTCTCTCTCTCTCTCTCTCTCTCTCTGGTCTAATGAAGATCTTTAGCCCGGGTAAAAATCTCAAACTCTTCACAGCCCCCTGGTTCATCCGCACTTTGGCAGGCACTCTTTTGAGGATTTGGCCGATTGCCGACTGCGATGAAATTCTCGACAGACCCTTCAGCGCCTCTGCTGTTTTCTCATAGTGGCTTATTTCGCGGGCCTCTTTGAGACTTCCTTCCGTCTATCTTGGCTCATCAGGGTTTGTACCCTTCTTGTGTTTCTCCTCTTTGGGTTGCTCTTCTTCTTCACCATCTTCGCCTTTGTTATTACCAATGAGGGGGCAGGAGAGGTAGTTGTTGTAGTCTCAGGAAGAGGCTTTAAAGAATACCGTTTGGGAGATTATTCGAATTGGTTGCAGAATAGGGTGGGTAGTGACAAGAACTGGAGGAGTATCAGTAGTTGTCTGAAGAATAACAAATTCAGCAAATTCTGCCAGAATCTTGAAGATTTAAATCTGACGGAGGCTCAATTTTATGTGGAAAACCTATCTCCCATTCAGGTGAACATCATCTTTGGTAAACCTATCTTCTTGCTTCTTCTTCCTTTCTCTCTCTTTTTTTTTTTTGGTCCTGTAATTTGTAACAGGGAATGTTGTTGGGATTTTAAAAATTTTCTTTTTAATCTTTTATTTTCTTTTTGCCTTGATGATTTGATTAGTGGGATGTTCTTGCTTTTCTAGATTTTGTTTGATATTTCTTGGTCCTGACTTTTGGGATGTGGGTTTCATGTTTATATTTTTAATTATTATGCCGTTTATCAAATTCTAAGGGCTTTGAATTTTCTCTTGGTTCCTGATTGTTCGGTCTAAAAGCTGCTCCGGCTCAGTTGGTTGATGGAACTGTGTGCATGGAGTGGAGTGTGTGATTATTGCGCAGGCGTGCCAGCCCCTCTCGAGGCAAGAAATTGGAAACTCAATTTGAGGTTTTCGATGACCAAAACGTTTATGTCCTTAGATTGGATTTCAGGCGTGTTAACTTACCAACTTCTCCAAAAGCTTAAGCTGTTGGAGAAAGGCGTTATTTATCTTTTTATACTTTAACACTCCCCCGCACGTGTGGCCCGCTTGGCAAACACGTGGCACATGTGGTCCCACTTTGGGCCGATCATCGCATGTGGATTTTTGCTATCCAGGAGGTTTGAACTCGAGACCTTTGGCTTTGATACCATGTTAACTTACCAACTTCTCCAAAAGTTTAAGCTGTTGGAGAAAGGCATTATTTATCTTTTTATACCTTAACAAAGCGATTGAGAAGAAGAGGGTTACGACACTTCTTCCTTGGGATCCTTTTCCTTTACACAGACGGGAATGACTTTTTAGGTGCAAACGCGACGCAAATGTAGGGATGTCGACACTTGCAAAATGTGAACGTCGACACGTGCATAACATGAACGACCTGCGATTGGTCAATGCATGCAAAACGCAAACGACTCTCAGGGTCGACAGACTGTCCGCTTCAAGCTAAAGGACAAAACAACCCAAACGATTTGCTAGTGCGACGTATAGCTGAATTAAAGAGACAGACTCACATGGGAAGATGTTAGGGTTGGGCTTGTTGGCGAAAATAAATGGAGGATGCTAGATTTGATGACGAGAAGAAAGAACATTGCTTCAAGGCGTGTTACTTCAGTTGCTTTCCTTAAGACAAGGTTTGCTTCCACCAACTGATGCATTGATGTGCACTTGGTTTTGCGAATTTGGCTCCAAGATACATTGAAGCCCAATCAATATACTGATGTATGTTGACATTATGCACAAATAAACAGACCCGAACACCGTCGGATTTTGCAAGTCAGAAAAGACATCAGTTTTAAAACATTTTGTCGTGACTGGAGGTATCCTTATAAACCCTTTACACTCTTCTAATACTTAGGACTCAACCGTTAGTCTTCCCACAAGCTTTCTACAACACACTTTGAAAAATCCCATTTTCAAAAGCTATTTTCTTTTGAAAATATTGGGATATCTTACTGGAATCAGTTATTATCCAATGTTAGTATCTATCAGATGGGATTCTAAGAAGAGTCATTAGCTAGTAGGAAAGATTCCAATAAAATTGGAGATATTGTCAGGACTCAGGAGAGGCATGAAATATTTTGATTAAATGAAGTGAGGTTTTCCCATATGTAAGAATCTACTTGCATTTGTGTTCTTCTTCCTTGGGATGAATCATCTTGTATTAGAGCCAATGTCTTATGGGAAGGGTGCCCATGGCGGAAAGAATTAGAGCTCGGGAGGCAGGACACATTGAGGAGGCTAGCAAGCACTTTCAAAAAAGCTCTGACAAACAGCCATAAGCAATGCCGAAGCTACGACTGTTGATAACAACCATGAATCTCGAATATGAGCAACTAGTTACCAAGGTTACCCGTGCAAATAACGACCAGGCGGAATCATTCTGTTTCTCCAAGGGAGGTGCTTCAACGTTTAAGTGGACAATGCAAATCCAGTATACCAAGATTGATATTTTGTGGAACAATGGAGATGGCCCGAAGGGATGAGTATTGTTGCGAGTTTTTCTTTGTGTTTACCCATATTGAAAAATGTATAATGTATTACGGAAGAAACTACTTCGCGGGACAATGACACAATTGTTCACTCTACGAGCTGAGCCAAGGGAGGAAGATATCGTACCTGATCTTACCGAACTATTGTTGGCGTTCTCTCATGTCTTTGCTGAAAAAAAATGGATAACCCCTCGAAGAGCACATGATCACTGGATATTATTTAATATTTTAAACCAGGGAGCCAACCAACTAATATCAGGTGCTATCATCATCCCCACATCCAAAAGAATGAAATCGAATGAATTGTTTGTGAGATGCTAACTACGTGCATCCGATCGTGGACAAGTTGCTCGATGAGTTCCATGGTGCACAGGTCATCTCTAAACTGGACCTGAGTGCTATCTCCAAATTTGGATGCACCCTTCAGAAATTCACAAAATAGCTTTCAGAACTCACAAGGGTCATTCTGAGTTCCTTGTCATGCCCTTGGAGTTGACAAATGCCCATGCCCCATCAACCAATGCTTGATGAATTAGGTATTTCACCGTTACATATGAAAATTTATTGTTATATCTTTTGACGATATTTTTGTATACGGTAGGAGTTGGTATAAGCATTTGTAGCCCTTGAAGCTTATTTTTGAGATATCAAGCACGCACTGAGTCACCGTCTATATGTTAAGAGTAAGTGCAATTTTGGACAACAAGAGCTAGAATACCTTGGGCACATCATATCAGCTTGTGGGATTGATCTAGCCAAGGTGGAGAGCATGCTACGTGGGCCACGACCCTAAACCTTGAAGGCCCTGTGTTGGCCTTTTGGGTTTCACTTGTTGCTACAAATGGTTTGAGTGGGATTACTGCAAAAGCATCTAACCATTGGCAGCCATGCTATGAAAAAATGCTATGGCAACAACACCCATCTTGACATTTCCCAATTTCTCAAAGGAGTTTGTGGTGGAGTGTGGCACATCTGACATAGGAATCAGTGGAGTATTAATGCAAGATGGATGACCCATTGTTTTCATTAGCAATGCTTCAACAGAGAACTTGGGACCCTCCACATACGAAATAGAAATGTTGGGGATGATGTATGTGGTGACCAAATGGCGACCATGTCTATGTGGATGACATTTTAAGATCAAAACTGACCACCTCAGCCTCCAATGCCTTCTTGATCAAAGAATCACTACTTTAGCCCAAAAAAAAAACGCTAACCAAGCTGATGGGCTATGACTACAAATTAGTTTATCACTCGGGCTGGAGAACAGGGCAAGAGGCACATTGTTCCCGGTCAATGGAGAAGATGGGGTTCCTATGGCAATGTTTTCTCCACTTTCATCATGAATGCACACTTAGAAGCATTAGTGGGTGCCACTCCCATGCTAGAACCGCGATTTGACGCCCCTTGGGGTCTGTTTGGATGCCACAAAACTGGGCATGCTTGCGGATATTCTATGGATTTTTGTGCACCATGTTGGATTTTGCTTGAGGATTGTCGGGGGTGTGTAGGGTGATGTGGCATCCCCGTTGCATCCCCAAACTTTTCTTAAAAAACTAAGGAATTTTGCAGTAAACGACAGGTTAGTGACACTCTCTCTCTCTCTACCGTACAATCATTCCCTTCCACCGCCGAGTCCAGCCCCTTCCACAGCCCAGCCGAGTCCCTTCCATCACCCAGTCAAGCCCCTTCCATCAAACCTTCCACCGCCCAGTCCAACCCCTTCCACTCAGCCCTGTTGCCCAGTCTATCCCCTTCCGCCTAGCCTCTCTGCCCAAACAAGGAAGAAGATGAGGCGCTATTGTAGCCAATTGTAAAAAAGGGGACGAGGACACTAGAATTTCATTTAAGAATATGTTTTACTTTTTACTTTTTATCGTTTTTTACTTCTCCTCATCCCCCTTTTACCCGTAAACAAACAGTGGGTACCACAGGTAAGTCCCACGGATTTTCAATTCCTATTTCCTTCCTGAACTCTACCTATTCCATCCATACTTTTAAAACTCCCTCGCGTCATCGTTGACTCCTCCAAGTCGACTCCCTTTTCCCTTGGCCGTGTTTTGAGTTTTACCACCATGTTTTGCTCGACAGAGTCAATAAAAATTCGTTTGACTCTCCCAAGTGATGACCGCGTCAACCAAGTACTTGGCCGCGTCGAGTCGACAAGGATTTTTGTTGGTCTCATTTTGATCCGCATCTGTATTTTTAAACACTGATTCCGGCATTTACATTGCATCCAAAGTTACCCTCAGGAAGGAAACCGCTCCTATGACACTCGAAGTGATAGAAACCGCTCCCATGGCTCCCAACCTACTCCTGTTACCGCATCAACCCCACCATCATCAACTTCCTTGCATCAAATTTTTCAAAGTACTTCATTGGAGCAAGCACAGAGACATCTTTAGAAGGCAAGGTGAAGGAGGGCACGTAAATGAAGATGGTTAGAAATTACTACTTTTTGATGTACTTAAATTTTGAAATATATACATGAAGATGATTTGAAATCTCTATTTTTTATTTACTTGAATTTTGAAATAGTATTCTCAACTCAACTCAACTAAACCTTTTTGTCCCAAACTAGTTGGGGTCGGCTAATGAATCCTATAGAAAATTTTCATGAAGAAGGTAAAAGAATCTACCCGGCTCAAATTGACTAAGTCTAATCCTGACACTAGATGGGTTCGTCTACATGGATCATTTTCTGCCATTCTCTCCTATCCAAGGTCATGTTCTCTGTTATGTTCCTAGCTGATAATTCTTAAAATTTCACTAATCTTAGATGAATTGCATTAAGAACACGGAGTGTTTGTATAGAACACTCAAATGATAAACATGCCAAGAGAATAAGATAATTGTGGTTGCATTGCTAGCATGTGGGGTATGTAGGCACATGGTTAGATAGGGTTTTATCTTTGAAGTTGTTAGGGTTGGGATGTCTTGTTGGAATCAGTTGTTATCCACTGTTTGTAGTTATCAGGTGGATTCTATGGAGTCTTTCCCTACTAGGAAAGAGTACAATAAAAGTAGGAGCTGTTCCCAAGAGAGGCAAGGCATAGTTTGATTAAATAAATTCTCTCTTAGGCATGAGAATTTACTTGCCTTTTTGTTCTTTTTCCTAAGGCTGCATAATTTAGTCAAGTTTCTACTTCTTGTCTTGGTTTTTCTATGAATTTAGTAAAGTTTCTACTGTTAAGTATAAAAGATTAAAAACGCCTTTCTCTAACAGCTTAAGCTTTTGGAGAACGTGGTAAGTTAACATGGTATCAGAGCAAAGGTCCTGAGTTCAAACCTCCCAGATAGCAAAATTCCACATGGAATGGTCAAACCCAAAAGTGGGGCCACATGTGCCACGTGTAGGCCGACCCAAGAAAGAGGGCCCACACGTGAGGGGGGAGTGTTAAGTATAAAAGATTAAAAACACCTTTCTCTAACAGCTTAAGCTTTTGGAGAACGTGGTAAGTTAACATCTACTTCTTCCTTTATTGGTTATTCTCTGAATTTCTTTTTTTATTTTTGCCCATAGGGTTTCGTGTGTTTTAGTCTAGTTTTTTAGATACCGGGGTTTACAGCCTCTTTGCAAAGCGGGGTAAGGCTGCGTACATCTAGCCCTCCCCAGACCCTGCAATGGCAGGAGCCTCGTGCACTGGGCCGCCCTTTTAGATACTGGGGGGTTTGGTTTTTGCTGTATTTTTTTTTATTAAATTGCATGAATTCCTTCCCCTTGCTGAAGGTTTTCAATTCTTCAGATATCTGCATATTTCAAGTGTTTTTTTTTAATTAAAAAAAATTCAGTTCTGAAATTTCTTGAATTTAGTCATAAATTTCATGGCAGTATCTTAGCGAATCCAAGACCGCTTCTTTTTCTGGAAGATTTTTTCCTGTACGGTTCTTCTTTAATTCTTAGAAAGCTTGTGAAATTCTGATTCTCCACTGTTATACTTTCTGGATCTTTTATGGATCCTCAGCGTTTGGATTTTCATTAAACATTGAGCTTTGGGGATTATTCCTCAATTGCTGAGATCTTATAGATATCTGCATTTGACTATCTTTTTTCATTACGAAATTGAATGCCTGTTCTAATTATCTCTCTGCCTTTGTGTTATTATCACTTCCTCCCTATTCTGGCAGTTTGAAAAAAATTAAGAAGAGCTTCCTATTCAAATTTCCAATCTCATGTTTTGGGTTTCTCATTTGGCAGTCTGGTTGCTGTAGGCCACCTACAAGTTGTGATTTCACCTATGTGAATGCAACTGTGTGGCAAAAATCTGGGACCAATACCACATTATCTGATGCAGATTGCAACACATGGGACAATGATAAAAACACCCTTTGCTACAACTGCCAGACGTGCAAGGCGGGCTTCTTAGCCAATCTCAATCTCAAGAGGACAGACTGGAAGAATACTGCCATTTTGATCTTCATCAGCACCATCTGCCTTATCGTATTCGAATGCTGTCCTTTCAGGAACGACAGAGAAGACAATGCCTTCTCTATATGGAAGAGGAAATACACTTAGAGAGAGAGAGAGAGGGATGATTTCTTGTTTTCTTATTTCTCTTTTGCATTGATGCTCAATCTCCTTCTGGCCACGGGATTTCTTTTACTTTTATTTGGGGATGTTTCCTTTTTATGATTTTTGTAGTGGACCTACCTATCATCCTTTGGATTAGTTACATACAGTGTTAGAGATATTATATTGATGCTATAGATTGCTCTAATGTAGTGTGTTTCTCGTGAACTCAGCATGTGATTGTTCACAAGGCCTTCCCTTCAGTTTCAGCTAAGTGGTTGGTTGGTTAGGATCTTTTGAAAATGTCACGGAATGCGGTGCAGCTCTGCTAGCTCTAATCCTTGGTATCTGGTCTATCTCTATGGTCTATATCAACAATCTTGGTCAATTGGGCTATAATTCAGATGAGGTGTTCCCAAATCTAAAGTGGCAACGAGACAGAAACTCCTCCTAGAAACGTCATAAAATTGCTCTTGGCAACCCAAGCAAGGTAGGTATTGGAGGCATCTTTAGGAATTCTTCGGCCGACATCATCTACTCCTTTGTAGGCCCAGGCTCAGTTGGCTTCATTAATTCCACGTAAGCTATTTGCAAACTACGATATTGATCAAAAGTTAAAGCAGTTGCATCATCTGATAAGTTTTGTTTTATGGTCATCTAACTCCGTGACAAGGCCTATTAAATGAAGGGTATGCATCCCGTTTAAGTCCATATGTGTGAGATTAGATCAGCAGTTCTCATGCATATTTCAACGAAAAATGATATTGAACCGGCTCTATAACCTACCACATTATGACGCATGGAAAAGAGTAACCGAAGAACCTGATCGTTCTATCTACTTTTGCCGATAAAATAGGGTGATTATTAGAAGTACCCTTCTGATTTTCAAAATGAATGAAACACATCACGTGGCGAGCAGAGATTTGATGGGTTCCCCTGCTCGGTCACACCATCGTATCCATAGCATCACTCCTTTTCAATTTATCGAGAGAGAGAGAGAGAGACTGTAGCCCACTGGTTGAGGCTTTGTAATTGTTTGAGCTTTGTATCTTAACTCATTGGTTGAGGCTTTGTAATTGTTTGAGCTTTGTATCTTAACCTTGAGGTCCCAGGTTCAATTCCAGTTTACCTGCCTGTGTGTGTGTGTGAGAGAGAGAGAGAGAGATTAGAATCCTGGTTTTAGTTTGAAAACAGTGTAAAATGGTTCATGATCAAGCTGTTGGATATCAAGTAAGAAATCCAGGTTTTAGAAATCTCTCCCCCATCTTAAGATTTCTAAAACCTGGAAACATGGGACGATCTCCTGCCCTCTTGCTGTCGAAAAGAAGGGTAAGAAATCAGAAAACGACGGCTGGTCTCTTTCTTCTCTCGTCTCCCATCTACAATTTTAAGGAAATCCAAGATTCTAAAATCCGTGTATCCAAATGGTCCCTCAAGAAAAAACCAGTGATATATGATTCTTCCCTGACCTACCAAGGCCAAGTCTTAAGATTCTATTGACCTAAGCATTGAGATTGGATTTTACTTGAGCTACCCCAGCCCATCTTAATCAACATAAATGGGACGGATGGGTCGCTGATGTTCTTAACAACCACCTTTATGTTTCTCTCCTTCCACTCTCCTTCATATTCTCCACAAATTCAATTTTGATGATTATGTGGCTGTTCTCTTTTAAGCCCAGAAGAAACACAACCACAAGCTATTGATATTATTAGTGAATGTACCCACATAGCTTTGTAACAACACGTAGCATCTGTAGGTGGACACAAGTTGCTATGTGATTGCCACTTCCAATCATCGTACAATTGTGACATATTGATACGGCTACGTCAAATCCACCCTCTGGCATTGATAAAAAAACTTAAGGCTATTTGTATAATAAAACGGGATTATTAATGCGTACTTGAACGTGTGGCACAATAAGAAGGGATGTTGGGGACATCCTTGACACGGGTGTACCTTCCTAGCAGCTCCCATTTTAGAATGTGCTTCTGTAGTAGAAGATGAACCATGCCTTTAACCATTCTAAACCACTCGTCTAGTGTGGCTTATTTTGGACCACCAATGTTAACCACGATGAGTACACATCCTATCTGATACATTAAATTAAAAGCCTACAAACAGAAATTAGAGGCAACAATCCAAATTCAACTTGCAACATTACGTTAGATTAAATATATCTTGTGCAGATGTCTTGTATTCTGAGGATGGACTAACATACGTAGTAAAAGACTAGTTGACCCGATCACTCAGCTTGTTGGGCCACAGGGGGCAGCACCCCAAAACAATTGCTTTTCTTCCGATTGCTTCTGTAGGAATATTTTAGGAAGTCTTATAATATACTAACATTCCTGGCCCATGCTATTGCATGGGTGTAAAATGGTGGGCCACATCCCATGGAAGCATGATGTGCAAAATGATAGGCCCCACCCATGCTATACATGAGTGCAAATTGGAGTGCCCCACCCATAAAAATGTGGTGTAAAAATGGTGGGTCTCATCTCATAAAAGATGAGTTGTAAAATGGTGAGCCCTAGACTATGCATTGTTTGGGTGGAGTTAGTGGCCCCAATCATGTTATGCATGAGGTGAAAAAATATGACCATAGAAAAAATTCCAGCAAAACTTTCTAATGGAAAAGGTTTTCCAATAAAAAATTTCAATGGTAAGGAAAAGGAATGACAATGAAAAGAAGGGATTTGCTAGCGTTCATCACAAAAGGCATTTCGCGGACAGGGTCACTTTTCAGCAGATTTTGTCTTCATTCACGAGGTGGCTGGTCTCACGTGCAACAGACCATCCGGGAAATGCCTTTTGCGATGGACGTTAGCAAATCCCTGAAAAGAAATATGCTTAGTATATATTATAGATAGATCGATAGAAAGGTCACATATTGGCTTTTAGGGTTATGTAATATAAATTTAGGGTATTTTGCTTGGGTGAGGGAAAAGGTAGAAATGAGAGTTTATAACCCTAAAGATCGGCATAGTGAAAGTACTCTTCTTCCACGGACGTATAGACACAGCCAAACGGCCCAAAACCAGTTGAACATTTGTAATTGAAACATGTGCAATTGAGCCCCCAAAGCCATTATCAAAATGTCTATATTCTACATTTTGGCGCCATTTCTTAGAATGAAATATATGGTACTTCTCTAAGAAAAGAGAGGACTGAACGGTTGGTTCCTTTGACTGCTCTCTCAGAATTCAATTTACCCCAACATGGCAACATTCATCACATGAACAACACAGTCTGTTCTTTGGTTGTTTGGTTCAACCTAACCTAGAGAGGAATGAATCAATACAATCAAATGCCATTTGAGAAATTTATTAGGGTTTGTTACCCACTTGAACTACTCATCTTGGTGAGGGAGGATCGACTTGATATTTCACTATCTGAGTTCATAAATAGTCTTATTATTATTTCTAACCACCTCCCAACTCCCTCTCTGGAAAGTTGAGTAAAAGAAAGGGAAACGTGTCCACATAAAAGATGATACAGACGTGGGGTGTGACGACTATGAGGTTGTTTACAACCGTGAAAAATTATTCCTTGGAAAATTCACGGGCCCAACTGTATGGGATGGGCTAGTTAGAATTGGTTTTTTTTTCCCCATCGGGGATCAAGGCACGAATGGGGCCATATCGATTAGAAGATGGAGATCAAAGCCAAATAATATGTTTCTATCTCTGCAATATTGAGTTGACCCAACTGCACAGATGATTCCAGTACATTATCTACTGACATTTGAACCAACATGCACGATCTCTCTATTCTCTCTATTCGTCGGCGCCTCACGAAAGTGTCGTTTCTCCTGGCCCCTATTAGCCGCCCCTCTGGCGTGGACGGATTCAAAGCATCAAAGTGAAGGAGCTCCTCTAGGGAAGGGGAGGGCCCTGACTCTCCCGGCCGTGCCAATCATCACTTGGAAATTCAAAGGATGAACATACAAGATTAATCGAAATTAGAAGAAATGTGCTTCATATGTATAAATTTCTCAATTATCTAAGGAAAGAAAAGTCAATCCAACCGTATGGATCTTCTTAGAATTGCAACAGGACAAAGAATTTTGATTTTCCAATCATCCAATCACTCGTAATATACCACCAACGCACGGATTTCATCCCATCTCAATCCAAATTATTGTAATAACCTCCCTCCAATTAAAGCCTAAATACCCATGATCGACCAAGGATTTTAATAAATTAATTCTAAAAATTCCCTGATTTTATGCACTTCATGTTTTGTTGCAGGGATGAATCTGAACCATATACTATTTTTTATCTAATGGCCAAGTTTATTCGTTTGGAAGGAGACTAATGCTCTTACTTTTGACCAATTGAAAGCCAAGCATTTTCCAATAAAAATAACCCCGAGTTTTGACAAAATATTCCTCCAGACTTAAATCCAACAGCTGATTTTGAGCTAATCAAGGACCAAAAATGATCTTGATAAAAGAACGAAGTACCTCTAATTCTAACCAATTAAGGTGCCTTTAAATTGCATGATTTAAAAAAGATTAAATGCAATCACGTGCTTTGATATAAGCTAGCATGATTCTGTATGTTTAACCACATACACTGATCAATTGCTGTGATTAAACCATGTGAGATGACTCTTGCCCATGGCCTACTCAAATTAACCATGTGAAATGACACAAATTTCATCGTACAACTTCATACTATTAACAATTCAATTTTAGATTAGGACTGATATCCTCACAACCATATTTTGATAATGGCACTACTGACTTTGTTTTACACTTTGTAATTAAATTTCTATTAATATATTCAATATGCTATCAAATAAGGTTGCAACTTGGGTTTGGTTTTACAGGACACAAAAATAATCTGGGACGGGTTTAGAAATCATGGGTATTGGGTTACGAAAGGGTTTCAAGTTGAAAAACTTGACCCAATTAATCTCTTGTCAGGTCTGGTTTAAAGGATAAAAAGTGGGGTTGGTTTAAAGAAAAAAATCCAAAAACCCGAAACCTGACCCGATTCTTATAGGTGTACTATGACTTTCTTAAATATCTCATGTTAAATTATTCTCCAATGTATTGATATGATTGTTTTCATTGAGGTGATCAAGTCTCTGATGCGAAAAAAAGGTAATTTTCTTCTTAAATTTATGCACTTGATGACTTAAATTTAGCGATTTTTGGTGTGAAAATTTGCATTTTACTACATTTTTTGAAATTAGTGACTACCCAAAGCTAAACATTAAAAACCGGACTAGAGATGACCCAAAAAACAAAGCGAGTAGTGTCATTATCAAAATATGGTGGTGCAGATATCATTCCCTTTTTATATACTTCATTCCAATTTAGCACCGCTTCTAAAACTCTAAGTTGCGGTTTGTATACGCGGATTTTAGAATCCAGGTTTTTAGTTTGAAAACAGTGTAAAAGAGGGGTTAGAGACAAAAGAAGAAGAGGAACAACCGTCGTTTTTTATTCATTTTTTACTTCTCTCCCTTCTTTCCATCAGCAAGAGAGTAGCAGATCCTCCCATATTTCTAGGTTTTGTAAATCATAGAATGTAGGAGAGATTTTTAAAACCTGATTTTCTTGCTTAAAATCCAAGAAACGCTGCCAGGACAACATCCAACAGCTTGATTCATACCCTCTTTTATACTGTTTTCAAACTAAAAACCTGGATTCTAAAATCCGCGTATCCAAACGGCCCCTAAAAGTCCTAGCCTAACTTTCCATGGACTGTGTTTAGCTCTTATTTAAAGTGGGAAGCAAAATGTGTAGTTAACCCACCACTAGATTCAGTCAGAAACTAGGAGTGACCAGTTGTAAAAAATAGGGGCGAAATGGACAAAAGGTGAGAAAGCCAAAGAGTGAAAGACTCCGGGTTTTAGGCTGTTTGGTAGGTGTAGTTAAAGCTCATTTGATTTGCAGGTTGAGTCTCCCTTCCCACCAAGCCACACAAAACTGGTGATGGACAACTCAGACCAGTTCTTTGGTTTGGTAAAAACGTCATTTCCCGCTACTATGATTGGATTGCAGGGATTTTTCCGGAAACTTTGGAAAGTAAAATATTTCTAAAATTTCCTATTTTTTTTACACATGGAAAGGCTTGGGTCGGAGGTTCAATCACAGCCTACCTACCAGTAAATGAAAAGAGCCAACTTGAACCAATCCTATTCCATTTTTACTTAGTGACCTTCAATTTATGATAATATCCCTCTAAATTAACCATAATCATATCATTTCACCATAGTTTAAAATTATGACAACGGATTGTGACTACTAAACTGATTATTGTACTCAAATGAAAACATAATTTTGAGTCCAATAATCCGTTTGGCACTCGCAAACAGTTGTCATAATCTTAGACGAATAGGGCATCATAATACTGGAAATTATTTTTTTTCTCAAGGATTCGGTTCACAAATGTTTTTCTTGCGATCCAAAGAGGGCCAGCTAGAGAAAATGCAACTGGGTCGAGCCGACTTCAACTCTACTCTAACCCACATGAACCCAAGCCTCTCTCTCTCTCTCTCTCTCTCTCTCTCTCATGCATAATGCATTGATTTCTGGTTAGACCAAGTCATCTAAACAGCTGTAATTTAACCAACGTGATGTGAAATCATGCTGAATAAGGATAAAGAAAAATCAACGGGAAGTGAAAAAAGGTGTGACTGTTTTGAATGGTGAAGGTCACAGAGAGCTTTAAGTAGGGGGTCTGTAGTTAGGAACAAGTTAAGGCAGTGAAAGGAGAGTTTTAACAAGCATTTTCTTTTCTTGATCTTTTTATTGCATCTTTTTCTTCTATCTGTGTTTCTTTTATTTTTTTGCGCAAAGGGTTCTCTTTTGTTTTTTTGTGGCCTCATCATCTTTCGTTTTTGAAATTTTATTTATAGCGAGGTGTGTAACTGCTGGTTATAAAATACAAGCTCAGGACTCAGGAAAATAGAAACAGAAGGTTTCACTCTCCTGGTTTCCAAGGAAATATGGCTGCCCCCTTATCAGCTTGGCCTTGGGAGCACTTGGGTAGCTTCAAGGTATGGAAACATCATCAACACAAAAAAAAATTATTGTTCTAATATGGAGTCTTCTTCTTTCTTTATTTCATGTCTAAGTAGTTTGCTTGTTTCCTTTTTTGTTGGGCAGTATCTGTTATATGGACCTCTTATTGGGAAGGTTGTTTATTCATGGCTATATAGATACGGCCAAACAGATAGCTGGTGCCTACATATTCTCATCTTTTGTGGGCTTAGAGGCCTCATTTATCAGCTGTGGTCCTCTTACAGCAACATGTTATTCCTTACTAGGAACAAAAGGATTCTAAAACAGGGTGTGGATTTCAAACAAATAGACAAGGAATGGGACTGGTAATTTCAATTGTTTAATCCTTCTCCTCTTCTTTTAATCAATCAATGAAGCTATCTAAATGGGTTTTCTTTACGTTGATGGGATTGTATTTCATTGTTTCTTTTTGGGCAGGGACAATTTCTTGATCCTTCAGGCTTTCATAGCAACATTGGCATGTTACAGCTTTCCTATCTTTGGAAATCTTCCCCTCTGGAACTGGAGAGGATGCATATTTGCATTGTTCCTCCACATGGGAGTCTCAGAGCCTTTGTACTATCAGATACACAAGCTTTTACATACGGATTATTTCTTTAGCCATTACCATTCACTCCATCATTCATCTGCAGTGCCTCAACCCTTCACTGGTATAAAAAGAATAAAAAACCCATTTTACCATTTAATCCTAAATTTTCTTTATTCACTCATTTGTCCTTTGGTTGCTACAGCTGGGAATGCAACGCTTTTGGAGCACCTTATCTTGACTTTAATCACAGGAATCCCTATACTAGGGGCGATTTTAGTGGGGTCCGGATCTATAAGCATGATCTATAGTTATTTCTTCATCTTTGATATGTTGAGAAGCATGGGACATAGCAATGTTGAAGTGCTTCCACATGGGCTTTTCCAGTCTTTCCCATTCATGAAATATCTTATCTACACCTCAACGTAAGTAATTATTCGTACAGGCTTAAACCCACTTGTATATTTGTGGAGAATGTAGGAGAGAATTAATCAAATTTTCTGAAATACAGGATCCAGAGATGGGTTAAGATTTTTTTTTTGGTAATGGGGTCTAATATTGTGATTTTGGTAGCTAGTGATTAGTTAACATTGATTCTTTAAACTTTTGAGTTGGGAAAATTTTCTAGGATTAGAACTCGCCCCCAACTGAACAAATTCAGAAATATCGACTCTCATATATGCATATACAAATTTATAATGACCTTTCCACATCAGTGTTACCTTTTCTATAACCTTCTTCTCTTCCTACAACTACTAAAAGGAACTGGCTTTCACCCAAATCGTATGACATATTTTCTCTTTTGGTGCTGTATGCAGATACCATAGCCTACACCACACGGATCTGAACACGAATTTCTGCCTCTTTATGCCTATCTATGATAAGTTGGGAAATACGTTGAATGAAAAGTCATGGCAACTGCACAAGAAGACAAGTTCAGGTACATCACATATGAACGAACCCAAACACTAGTCATTTTGCAAGAGTCAATACGGATATCCTGGGATATTCAATCCTTGTATATTCAATACTAGAGTGAATATGACTATTAGTACAGGATACCCAATTCCCAATTTCAGTTGAACTCAACCCACGTTAAAAAGAAAACAAAAGCAACATTCTTGTGTTTCTTGGTTGGTTTTATTGGCCGAGTGTTTCAGCTGCTAATCACACCTCATTTTATTAAGCAATTGAGATTTTACTGGGTATATAATTAAAGGAGAAATTATATGATGGCCGACCATGAGAACGTAAAGGGCAGAAGGAGACAAAACTTTCTTCCTTGGTTTTTGAACCAAGGAAAAGTCAAAACAGGGCTTTCTCTTGGATTTAAAATCAAGGGATAGAGTTTTTCTCTCTCTCCGAGCTTTATATTCACGGTCGGCCACCATATAAGTTCTCTAATTAATGATAGGGATTTGCTAGGGACCATTGCAAAAGAGATTTAGCAGACCCGCTGATGAATTAAAGGAATAAGACAAAATCTGTTGAAAAGTGATCAGATGTGGCCGCTCGATCTCTCATTCAACAGCGACTCTACGAGCTGCCTTTTGCGATGGTCCCTAGCACATCCCTTATTGCATTAAAGAAAAATGCAATGTCACTGTCTTCCTAGGTTTGGTTTAATGGCTTGAGCTGTTGTAGCTGCAAATTGCACTTCTGCAGTAGAACCTTTCTAAGATGATACAGGATAAGTTAATAACCTCTCTATCTTAATATAAATAATTCATCCTAATCGTTATAATCTCTAGGCCCTGCTCGTTTTGGATTTTAAGAATTGATTTTGAGTCCAATATTCAGTTTTGGAGTAGAAATCAATTCTAAAAATCCAAAAGAGTTCCTCCCTTGTTAAATTTAATAACCTGTCTATATCAATGCCATCCCACTGGTCCCTACTGTATTAACTTGAGAATCCACTGCAGTAATAAGTAAGTGGGCTTTTTTCCCTTTTTATGTTAACATCGTTAAATTATTGATATTAATAGCATGTTATGTCAGTGATTGCTTTCTCTGATCTTAACCTTGACTACGAATTGTTAGAAGTGTTTAAATTTCTTTAACAGAATTTTTAAAAAGACCTTTATTTTAGTTTAGTTTTCTAAAGCTGATATTCGATTTAATGGATTAATTGATCGACTTGCACATTGTTTCCAACACTGATTATCTCAAATTACAGTCCAATTATAATTACCATACGTATACAAATGCAGGGGAAAACGACCCAGCACCGGACTTTGTTTTCCTTGTACACGTCGTGGACGTAATCTCATCCATTCATGCGTCTTTCGTCCTGCGCTCCTTTAGCTCCTTACCCTTCGCAACAAGGTTCTTCTTGTTGCCAATGTGGCCCGGTGCCTTCCTTACCATGCTAACGATGTGGGCTTTATCAAAAACCTTCTTTGTTTCCTTCTACATGTTCAGAGATCGAATGCTCCAGACGTGGGCCGTTCCTAGATATGGTTTTCAGGTCACCTTTTGAGTATCCTTGCAAGTTCAGAATTGCTAAATTTGGAGGAAACCAATGTAATTAGATTCTGATTTTTGGTTCTTTGTTTACTTCTCTTGCAGTATTTCTTACCTTCTGCAGCGGATGGAATTAATTACCAGATCGAACAAGCAATTCTAAGGGCGGATAGAATGGGTGTCAAGGTTCTTAGTCTTGCAGCATTAAACAAGGTTGGCCTTTTCCTTTGTTTGTTGGAGCAACTCCATTAATGAGGGAGATAAATGAAAATGGCATCTCTCTATTTTGGCTTTTCTGTCCTCTATTACTTCGAATTGACATATGAGGATGGTGCATTTATTTTTTTGAACTTGGGCTCTCTACATAAATCAAATGGGCATAATAATATTATTATTACTGTTGAAGTATACATAACTAAATAACACCAACTCTGACAGCTTAAGCTTTTGAACTAATTTGTTTCACATGTTATCAGAGTAACGACTCGATATTAAATCCAAGTGTATGGCCAACCCAAAAGAGAGGCCACATATGCCATGTGTAGGCCAACCCAAAAAAAAGGGGCCACATGTGCCACATTTTGGCCAACCCAAAAAAGAGGGGCCACACGTGAGGGGGAGTGTTGCAGTATAAATGATTAAATAACACCAACTCTAACATCTTAAGCTTTTGGAGTATTGGTTGTTTCACAATTACTAATAACAGAAATAGCTCTATTTTCATTGAAGATTAAAATGTAAGTAATTTGATTGTGATTACAGAACGAAGCGCTTAATGGAGGAGGGACACTTTTCGTGAAAAAACATCCGAATCTGAGAGTAAGGGTTGTTCATGGAAACACATTAACAGCTGCAGTCATTCTGAATGAGATCCCAAAGGATGTTAAGGAGGTCTTCTTAACTGGGGCCACTTCTAAGCTAGGAAGGGCCATTGCCCTTTATCTATGTCGAAAGAAAATTAGGGTCATGGTAATCCCTCTGCCGCTTAATTTCTGTTTAATCTCCCGCCAAAATTATTGGTTTATTTTTTAACCAGGAATCCAGACAGGCACCTTAAATTTTATTAATTTGATAAAATTCATGGCAGATGCTAACTCTATCCGAGGAGCGATTCCAAGCAATTCAATCGGAAGCTCCCATTGAATTCCAGCAATATCTAGTCCAAGTGACAAAGTACCAAGCCGCGCAAAATTGCAAGGTAGAAAATCAAGGATCATATAGTTTTTGCTTGTTTTGGGATTCAATGAATCATGACTCTACTAGCTAACGGACCAGCACAGCGGATAGGGATCTAAAATTCCCACATTTTTTTGTTTCACTTTTGCAATGTAGACGTGGATCGTCGGTAAGTGGCTCTACCCAAGGGAGCAGAGATGGGCCCCACGGGGAACTCACTTCCACCAATTTGTAGTTCCACCCATTTTGTGCTTCAGGAGAGACTGCACTTATGGAGATCTCGCTGCGATGAGGCTCCCTAAAGATGTTGAAGGGCTCGGATCATGCGAGGTAAAACCAAGTTTTTGCATACTAATATATCCATAATCATCTTACAAATTTGAATTGCTCTGCTCAATTAAATTCCTACACTTAACCTTGTTATCAATTGGAAATATGTACAGTACACTATGCCAAGGGGAGTGGTTCATGCGTGCCACGCTGGTGGCATGGTTCATATGGTAGAAGGTTGGACCCACCACGAGGTTGGTGCCATTGACGTGGACAGAATCGATTTGGTGTGGAAATGCGCCTTAAAGTACGGATTAACTCCAGTTTGAAAGCTTCAAAGCAATTCACTGTTTGTT
This sequence comes from Tasmannia lanceolata, assembly GCF_043159265.1. Lineage (NCBI taxonomy): Eukaryota > Viridiplantae > Streptophyta > Magnoliopsida > Canellales > Winteraceae > Tasmannia > Tasmannia lanceolata. The sequence continues at coordinate 10,247,443 of NW_027518683.1, forward strand.
TTTCTCTCTCTTCTTTGTTCACAAATTCTTGTTGAGACAGTTGGAATTCATGAATGAAACCAATCTCACATTCAACAAGATTTCATGGGTTTTATGTTATGGTCAGAAAGCAACTTCTGTTATGAATTTGTTGCGTGAGATTTGCTAGAGATATTGTGATAAGTGTACGGGTGTTTTACGTTTATAAGAAAGCAAAGATCCCACCTTTCGTTTATATTTTGGGTCTGATCGTTTCCGTGTGATGTATTATTCATTTATAGAGTTAGGTTGTCATGCATTTAATTTTGTTGGTAATAGGTTGTGCATCTCTATCATTCACTCATCTCGTGTGCAAGGAAGGATTCGTGTAGGAGTTATACTTATAATTTGATGGTTTTAAGAAGTAGACCCCAATGTGATCGATGATTAGATTTTGAATTTGTGATATGAAACTCTTATTAACTTTATTCCTTCCTTGAGGAAAGGAATTTAGCCGCCTCTCTTTTTTAAGGAGAGAAGGACCACCTCATACTATTTTTTTTCAACTTAATTCTTTTAATATGCTTAGTGTGCGGATTGCTGAAATTAGGCGTTGGAATGGACATCCTACTCTAATTCTGCTAGATATGGGAATCTGTTTTTTGCCTGTCTGAACGGATGGCTCAGATAGACAGGCATAAGCAATCAAGAGAGGATACATGAGTACTCCTCAGCTAGTGGGACACCCACCACCCAAATTAATATGATTAGGGTGAGGATTGCAGAATTAAAAGCTCAAGAAAAAGTTTTTGATTGAGCTCAACTAGGAACTAGGAGGATACCCGCCATCCATATTAATATGGACAGGCATAAACTTGGGAAGCACGTGATTTGTGATGGAGACTATTGATGTAATGTTCAACCAACACCCAGTATAGGTGGCCCAACTCTCTTGGCAAATGGAGATATGGTTTTCAAGGTCAAGGGCTGGAAGACCCATCAATTTAACATTTAAAATCAAATCTAAACGATTGGTTTTGTCAGGGTTAATCAAGGTTCTAGGACCATGCCAATAAAAATTGGACTTGTTGCAATTGATCAGACTTGCGATGGCTAACCAAATTAGCAGACTTACCAGACTCAACTGCAATTAAAATCGCCTTAGGTGTTTGATTTGGATTTTGAGAAACGATTTTGAGTCCAAAACCGACTCTCGGCAAAATTAGACCATGTTCAATAACCGATTTCGAATAAAAAACTGAAACTCCAAATCGTGTTTCATTTTGAGTCCAATAATCAGTTTTGGACTCAAAATTGATTCATAAAATCCAAAATGAACAGTGCCGGTATTATTTGACACAAAAACATGTTTAAATTTGAGTCCAATAATCATTTTTGGAATTAAAATTAATTCTAAAAATCCTAACGAGTCTTCAGAATTTGGTTCACAGTGTAGAATCGATTTTGGACTCAAATCAGTTTTACATCCCAGCAATTTGTGTTTTTTTTTTTATAGGTAAGCTGGGGCTTGGCGGGGACCCTTACCGTTTTATTAGAATGAGAAAGATATTACAATTAGCATACAAAACACTAACCCTATCACAAGAATAGGGATATAGACCAAGAGAACAAAGACACGACTATCCTTAGAAGCAATATCTAGGAAAAAGTGGAAGCACAAAGTATCTCAAGAACCACTAATAATCAAGGGTGTCCATTATCCTCTGACTCAACTTCCTACCTCTCTTGCTCTTCCGCAAATTCTGGTTGTTCTTTCTACTCATTTCTTGCCATGTTTCATTTTTGTGAGGTTGGTGAGTAAAGCAGTTCCTTCATATGAATTTCCTTGGTTGATATACTATCTTTTTTTGAGAGGTTGAGGGGGTGACGTCCCCTTATTCCTCTTCTCAGAGCAATATTGTTCTGCCTTTTCTATATCGTTGTCTTCTGTCTTAGAGCAATATGTGTTTTCTTTGTTGGGATGTAGGATCGATATAAGACCTAAATTAATTCTACTACTGTGACCTACCCAATTTTGTCCACTACTGTTTTTTTTTTTACTCAAAATCGATTCTCAAAATCTGAAATGAACAGGGCTTTACTGAAAATATAAATTAAGAAACTGTTAAGATAAAATCCAATTAATTTGATTAAGAATTCATAAAAAAAGAATAAAATTGGAAAAAGTAGTTAATTCACAAAAAGGTAGAATAGCAAATATTTAGTAGACCAAATATGATGTTGGTTATTAGAGGAGGTCTAAACTGAAGGGAGCCCTTGCAAAAAAGAGGTGAAACGGCTTTTCAGCCGTTATTAATGCATAATGGTGATGTGTAGCCAATAGGAGAGCCTTTTCACATCTTTTTTGCAAGGTCTCCCTTCAGTCTAGAATTCCTCTGGTTATTAACTTATTATGTTAGGGTCTAACTAGGTGGGCAATCACGATATTAATACTAGCCATATATTTTTGGCTTCCACATGACATGTATTTGTAATTAAGGTGGTTGACTTTGTAGACCATCACGAGACGACCCACATGGCCTTAGTCCCACGCTGAACGGGCATCCCATCCCTTAGATAAAGGCAACAAACAGTCAATGATTTACATTTTCACGGCAGAACCCTAACGCGAGGCTTCGTGGATAAAATTTTGGGGAATGCTAGATTTAAGGGACCCCTTGCAAAAATCAGATGAAAGGGCTTCCCCATTCGCTGCACGCCAAATGCACTTTATTGACGAGCCCTTTCATCTCATATTTGCAAGGGCTCCCTTCAGTCTAGCATTAGTCTAAAAATTTGCATGTGATAAATTTGGCCAACGTGTGTTTGGTAATATTCACAGTTTGTTTGTCATCTTTTAAAAAAAAAAAAAAAAAGCTACAAGTATATTTTACAATAATATCATAATAAATGAGCAATTATGTCGAGGGAAGGCATGCGATGTGGCTAATGCGTAAATAGCGCACTTGTTAGCAAAACCCAAAAATCATTTCCATAGGAAGATCCCAGCCCTCCGATCCATAGAGGAGCTGCATATTATGGAAGCCTCTATAGATCCTATGGAAATGATTTTTTAGGGCACAACCTATTTACATTCTGGCCCATCAAATGGATGGTTTGGATCATCCTATGGCGTTAGGCACATTTTAAAAAATAATGGACTATACAGGCTTACACCATATAGAAACTCCAAAGGACCATCTCACCAAAGTGAATTTAAAATTAAAAACTTTGGCGAGACGGTCCAATTTGGGTGCCCTTCTAGCTTTATTTTTTTGCTAGGATGTAGTAAAGTTTAGCATTCCTTATGCTACCTATATTCTATGTAATGTGGAAGCATTTTGAAAACCACCATCAACATGAACTCACATCTTTTAATTGCTAAATTTTATTAGGAGTTTTTATATGGTGCCTGACCGTGAAGTACCGTCAAAACGGTAGCACCCTTGATATTTGATCCAACAGCAGCCCACTTTTTTAAGTGGGCTGCTGTTGGATCAAATATCAAGGGTAGTACTTTTGAAGTACCATCTTCACGGGACTTGACGGTCGGGCATCATATAATTTCTTTCTATTTAGATGCATTCGGGTTATTGTAAATCATTAATTTGTAGGTCCTACATGACTCTTCATGATCGATACACGATTGAAAACTTAATTTCAGCATGATGTGAAAGGTCATTGTTTGATCTGCTTCTCCATGTTCATGGCCACTTGCTTCTCTCCACGTTCATGGCCAACTTATAAAGATTGGGTTTTTTTTTTTTTTTTTTTCCGCAAAAGAAGTCTCTTACTTTGCCTTATTTGCAAAAGCATTCTTCTAGCTTGATAATTTATAAATAGTGTCATCACATTTGAGTGAATTTTGCTAATAAAGTTTCGCCATGAATTTGTGACAAAATTACACATGGTAAATTCTTTTACCCGTAAAATGACCAAATTACACATGGTAAATTCTTTTACTCGTAAAATGACCAAAATATCTTCATATATGAAAAGATAAAAATTACCACAAGTAAAAACCTTGATTTAATTTGGGAAATGATAATAGTATCCCTTTTTTGTCCCTCCTACCCTTTGTCCGATTTTGAGTGGAGTTAGTGGGACCCACCCTATCAAAACATGGTGTAAAATGGTGGGACCCACGACCCACCCCATGCATGGATTGGGATGGAGATGGTAGGGGCACTCATGGGTGCAAAATGGTGGGCCCACCATATCCATGTGAGTAGAGATGGTGGGTCATATCATATCAAAACTTGAAGTGTAAAATGATGGGCCCACCCGCATACAATGCATAGTAAAATGATGGGCCCACCCATACTATGCATATGAATAAAATGATGAGCCTTACCTTATCAAAATATATGTTGTAAAATGATGCACCTCACCGATACCATGCATGAGGTGTACAAAAATTCACTGGAAAATTATAATAAAAATTGGGAAATGATATTTCCCCCCCTCCGATGGATAAAATTCCCCCCTCAACGTTATTCGTTAAGATTTAAAGGCAAAGAAAAACATTACAGGGGGTGAATTTATCCTAAAGCAGCGAACCAACGGATACGGCGGAATATCATTTCCCTAAAAAATTTCCACGGATAAAGTTTTTCCAATAAACAAAGGAAAGAAAGATGTTTTCCCAATAAAGTTTTTCGCAAACAGTTTGTTGCATCTGAGAGCAGCTACCAAGGCTCACTTTTCAACAGATTTTGTCTTCATTCACAAGGTGACCAGCCACACATGCTCACTTTTCAGCAGATTTTGTTTTCATTCATGAGGTGGCTGTTCTCACATGCAACAGACCATCCGCGAAATGATTCATTTTTACGAGCAAAATCCATTATAGATAGATTTTGGGCATTTTATGAGTACAAAAAAAAAAATCTGCCACAGGTAATTGGCCCACATTGTCTGAAAGATTGGATTTGCAAAATTCACTCAAATGTGATGATCTCCATATGTATATTGTCTAACTAAAATGTCTGCTTTAGCAAATAAGGCAAACTCGGAGAGACTTTTTTTTTTTAATACCAAAACCCAAGATTATTATAAGTTTCAAGAGGAAGTATAAACTGAAGGGAGCCCTTGCAAAAAAGAGGTGAAACATGATGATGATGCGCAGCCAATTGGGAAGCCCTTTCACCTCTTTTTTTGCAAGGGTTTCCTTGGGTCTAGAGTTCCTCTAATTTCCAAAATGTGGATGCAACATTATCATCACGGAAGTCCAATCTATCAAACTCTAGTTTGTTCTTCCAGCTAGGTTAACCTCTTCATTAGATTTTATACGGTGTAAGCCTGTAAAGTCTAGTATTTTTCAAAAAGAAGTGTATGGCTTGGATGATCCAAACTGTACATTTGGTTGCCCACAACGTGCCCAAAAAATTATGTTCCATAGGATTATCCCCAGACCTCCGATCTCTAGGAGGTTTCCATCACATGGAGGTCCTTTATAGTAGATGGGTGGTCTAAGGATCATCAAATGGACGGTTTGGATTATCCTATGGTGTAAGACGTACATTACTTTTTAAAAATTACGAGACGTTACGGGGCTCACACCTCCCTCTTTAAAATCCATGAACTTATAAGAAAACACGTGTCTTACTGAAAAGAGAGAGTTAGGAAAACGAACAGCTAGGGTTTCGACGCCTGTCTTTCACGATCCATCGATAGTGTAGCAATTTCAAAGGAAATCTGTAACTGTTTACAGAGATTTCAACCCTTCACCGTTCTGAAGCTTTCACATTCAACAGTGTTGGGAAAATGGAGAAGAGAAGGTTGGGAGTAGAGAAGAAACCAATCAAACGGAATAAGAAATTCCTAAAAAAAGTGGTTGATTATCTGACCTCCGATTCTTACATGTACGCCCCCTTGATTTCTCCCCCCATCTACTCTTCTCCGCCCAAAATCCCCTCTTCTTCTACCACTGGTACGATTTTACCCTTCTCTCCTGTTACATTTCGGTTCATAAATTAGGTTTTTTCTCTCCTTATTCTGGGTGTTTTCGATTTAGGGTTTTTTTTTTCTTTTTTCCCCTTTCTTCACCATTAAGAAAAAAAAGGTTTCTGTCTTTCTTTCTTTCTTTTTCTTTTGGAATTTTTACATGAATTCGAGATTGTTGATCCTGTATAGCATCAAGAATCATTAGAGCTTATTTCTTGATGGTTTCCTTCTTTTTCTTTTTTCTTTTGCATATGTAACATTCAAGAGTAACAATGGATTAGTAACAAATGAAGGGTTTTGATAGACAACATCCATAAGAATGTTACAGTTCCAAATCTGATGCAAACCCAATGGTTCGCGAATGAATCATTGGGTTAACTTTTGGAGCTTGATGGGTTAACTTCACATAAAATAGCATAACCAGTCCCAAATTCAGATTAAGTGCGGGGGATGTCCACACCAAAATCCAACAACACTCGGAAGAAATTTATTTCGAATACATTATGTACACTAAAAAGCATGGGTGGTAGTTTGAATGCATTTTATAAGTGAAGAATAGAATATCGGTTGGGGGAGGGGGGTGTCGTTAGCCATTTGTTGGGTTTATTTTCATGCCATCTCAACTTACATTATGCTTATGTTAGATTTCTTATTATCTAGTACAAGCATTTTCATTCGTCAATGTGTGTTAATGTTACCATCACATTTCTTATGCATTTCCCTTAGGTTTCATTTAGGTGTCACTCGCGTTTCCCTTACATGTCACTTTGTGTTACTATTACCATCACATTTCTTATGCATTTCGCTTAGGTTTCATATACGTTTCCATTGCATTTCTCACGACGTTTCCCAATGCGTTTCACATGCGCTTTCCTATCGTTTCCCATTTCTTGTTTCCCCTTTAATTTTTTTCATGTGTTTCATGTTTCCGTTTCACGTTTCGCTTACCGAATCCATTTCCCGACCTGTAACTATGGTTTAGAGAGTTGTTTTAGGCAGTTATTCAATTAACGTCAAGCTATGATATATGCATTTTTGGTATTGGTATAAGCTCAAAATGTTTAGAAGGAAATACCCAATACATAAATAGAGTTGGGTCTCTCCTTCAAAGCAAACAAGTACATTGTAAAACTAGAATTGGTGTTGGAGCAAACAGATCTTATCTTAATTTTGGAAAATATGTCTAGAAGAGGGAGGTGCTTGTTCACTGCTATTAGGTAGAAATTTGAATGGGAGAGCATCATGATGGGAGCTGAGAAAACTTGCTTCCGCCTAGTAAGGAACAAGTGAGAAGGGCTAGCTGGAGGAGGAAGGATAAAGGAGGATCCAAGGAAACTCTCTAATATGAACTATGAAGAGCTTACCATGGAATGTTGGGTGGTATGGATAGGAGGGTTCTAGTAGACTAATGTTCAAGTATAAGGCAGCCATTCTGATGATTCAATGTACTTGGATTGCGTGGTTCATATGGTAATTTAGGACGTATGATGGGGAGAGTGAAATGTGGAAAACCTCTCTCCCATTGGTAATAGCACACTGGCATGCATGTTGGTGATTTGGATGGTGAGTTAGTGAAAGTGGAGGGAGGGGATTGAATAATTTTTATTGTTTCCATTGAATTCATTTTTTTTTTTTCAGTAGGTAAGCTGGGATTGAACTTCTCACCTCAAGGTTGTAGAACACAGCCTTAACCAATTCAACCCCTTCCATCTCCCTCATGTTAATGAAAGATTGCCTCATGTGGATACCTCCCGTGTAAAGGAACGTTTTCTCGATATCTCTCCTACCCCCAAATAAGATTGTGTCGCTAGAAGGGAGTTTGACTAAACTAAAGTCCGTATGACAATCTTTACAACAGGCTTGTAAGATTGTGTCGCTAGAAAAGGAGTCTGACTAAACTGAAGTCTGTATGACAATCTTTACAACAGGCTTGTAAGATTGTGTCGCTAGAAAGGGAGTTTGACTAAACTGAAGTCCGTATGACAATCTTTACAACAGGCTTGAGTGGTTTTAGCAGAATGTTAGGAGCCGCGTTTCAAAACGCGGATGTAGATCAAAACGTGGCCAAAGCAAATCCTAGTCAACTCAGTCGTGTACTCGGTTGACACGATTGAATACCCGGTTGACATGGTTATAACTCGAGAGTCAAACGAGTTTTGATTGATTTTGTAGGGCAAACATGGACTCAGACAAGAACACGGCCAAGGTAATCGTGATTTGACTTGGGAGAGTCCACGAGGTGGTGAGGGAGTTTTGAAACTATGGTTAGGAGGTGATAGTCGGATCTGTTAATGCTTTTTAAAGAGTTCCACGATCGAGCGCACCTAAACAAGGTCCTAATGTAAATATCACAATGATCCCAAATAAGGAAGGTGGTGTGGCCATTAAAAGTTTAAGCCAATTATTTTGTCGATGGTGGTTATAAAATTATAATCGAGGTGTTTTTGTGGCAGTCATTTGAACAATTGCTGATTACATCCTCTCTCTTTAATGATGAGCTTTCAACTAAGACAGATCTTGGATTTGGTATAACTGTATAATTATTAATAATAACTGTTGAATCATGGTGGGGAGTTTGTGCCCTTGAAGTTCTTTGTAACGCTTATATGGAAGAGTTAATGATCATGTGGATTGTTGCTTCCTTGACTACCTGTGGGGAAGGATCGTGTTTGGTCGTGTGGAGGAAATGCATAAAAGAGTATATCTTCAACTCTTTTCTCAATGGTTCCTCCTCTAGAGCTTGAGAAGAAACTCGACAAAGAGCCATCCTCTTTTCATCATTGTTGCGAGAGGGCTTAGCAAAAGACATCACGGTGGCATTGGATCATGGGCTTTTAGGAGGTTTCGAAATGGATTTCTTGTGATATATCTGTCTCTGTGAGAAGAAGATTGTGGTCATAGATTTTATTTAATAATTGGAAGGATATTTGAGATTAGAAAGTAAAGGTTGCAAGGATGGGGTGGGAAGAAATGTGGACAATGAAGCTTGGCTTTATTGGGTAAGTGTTTGTTGTGAGTGCAAAATGCATGTTTGCTTGTAAATATGAGTTGATTAGGAATATAATATGGACTTTGTGAATCTGCTTCAACGGTATTGTTTGGGAAATATTGGTGTCCATTAGCAAGCTAGGAAGACTTTCAATAAGAAGTTCATGGTGAGCAATAGAGTTAGTTTCTAGGGAGTTATATAATTAAGACGAGAACAAATTCTGAAGTCTTTCTTCCTAAGGTGGTGTCCTTTAACACATTGGGTTCTAGTCAAGAACTGTTATGAAAAGGTAGGCCGGTGTCAAGTTTCATATTTAGAATAGAAGACCATGGAAGTGGCTCCAAGGTGAATTATCTTCTAAAGTGGTCTATCTTTCAAAAAAAAAAATCTTCTAAAGTGGTCTTTCTTCAAAGTGTTATCCTTGGAGGGACAGCCGGATATCCCCACATACCCATGTGCAAGGGCTGAAGGGGCCATGCCCACCTAAAAGTTGAGGCATTTTATTGAACGGGGATAATGTAAAGAAGTATAGATGCTCAAATTTGTGTGTGGAGTGTAAATTGAGAAAGGGAGCAATAGTCCATACTTTCATCCATTCTGGCTAAGGTGGGACTTCAGAACTATTTTCTATTCCTCGGCATACTGCGAGTAACACAAGGAGGTTGATCTAGTTGGGAGTGGGAGGCAAGTCCTTTTGGTTTTACAGGCAGAATATGTAGAGGATGTTCCCTTTTGTATGATCATATGGAGGGATTTTAAAGAATGAAAAAAAGACGGTCTTTAGGGATGAGGTGGCAATTGATGAAAAAATCATAGAATTAGGAAGCATCATCCTTTGGCCTTTATTTAGGATTGGCATCACAAATGATGATATGTTAAGAGATTGTAAAATAGTGATCAATAGTGTATAGAAGAATGAGGAACAGTTCTAACGAGGGAAAACTCAACGATGTGTACTTTGAAGCTAAATTTTGTGTGACCTCTTATAGGAGTCTCATAGGAGTTCAGGGCTATTCATTATCCACAATGGTGGAGGCCACAAAGATGAGGGGGAATTCCTCGAGTCTAGCAGCGGTTGAAGATTCAAATGATAAGGAAGCAAGATCTCTCTTGCATAGTACTTAAGGATCTTTGTCCTCTGCGGGTTTCCCATTTTTCGGGGGTCACTTCTTAAATGTGATTGAAAATCCTCTTCTAATACTCCGGGCCTTGAAGGCTATCGTTCGTAGTTCATAATGAGTATTGTTCATAATTCGTAGTTCTAATACTCACTAAATTATGAGTATTGTTCATAATTCAATGTTCTGGGGCCATGATTATCGTTCATAATTCAATGCTTGTGGACCATGAAGGTTATCGTTCATAATTCAATACCGAATACTCACTTGATTAGATTCGAAAGTCTTGCTAAATGCACATGCTCCTTAGCTCAAATTGTCAGTCCCAGGCTATTACTTCTTCTAGACATGGTTTCAAATATTAATGTCGGTATGGACTTCGGTCTACGAATGTGGAAGTACTTCGTGGAAGTCTATGCAAGTCCTATAGAAATTATGGAAGCTTATGGAAGTCTATGGAAACGATGCAAATTTAAGATGAAACTTCACGAAATACTAGAATAAGCATAAATATAATCCTAGAAACCATCACACAAGCAAGACAACAATTTATAATGGTTTAACAAGATAAGCACCTATTGGCATGCACTGTCTCATGTAATAATGAGGTTCATTCTAAACATAGATATTTCACATGCTTTGAAAGTTGATGATCATGCCATTATTTTAAAAAATTTCAACATTCATCTTTTCTTGATATATATGTTTTTTTGGTTGTGGGTGCATCTCAAGGAATCAAAATTTGTCATTCGGTCTAGACTTGTGTCCCCATAGAAGTTTACATATATCAGTTTAAATCAACACGCCGGTGGAAGTTTAAAACCATGCTTCTTGAGGAACTAACCAAGTATATGAGAGATGGGACTGAGAAATATGACCTCACTTCCTCCATTGGGCAGTAGTGTAGGACCCTCACTGTACCATGGATACAAATAAAAGGGCGGCCCAGTGCACGAGGCTCCCGCCATTGCGGTGTCTGGAGAGGGCGAGATGTACGCAGCCTTACCCCTCCTTTGCAGAGAGGCTGTTTCCGTGACTTGAACCTGTGACCACCAGGTCACAATCGAGCAACTTTACTGTACCATGAATACAAATAAGAAGACTATATTGGAGTGGCAAATAAAATGATTAGCACAATGAAATATACCACCAGTATAGGCAAATAAACTGATTAGAACAATGCAATGTACCGCACCTATACTAATAAGTAAATGAAAATTATACATGTAATGGAGGTAGGGAAATAAACTGCTTTGCACAATTATTTGGACAATGAATTGACTTTCCTAACTGTTTACGGCACTGTGTTTGTCGTAATTACAATCCTACTCAAGTGTTGGTTGTTGTTTCTTACAGCTTCTGTCTATAGGTCCTGGTTAGGATGTGGGCAAATTTTCATTAAAATCTACTAAAAAGCAAAAAAGCCAACTAATTCCTTTCTTTTCATGAGATGCTAGTTACACATCCTATCCTTAAGATGGTGACAGTTTTTTTCACTGCTTCTCTTCATGGATTTGATGGTTGGATTTCTCTCCAAAGGATTTGGCTGTTGGATCTGGGCCTTTTGTTTTCTGATAAAATCCCGTCGATAGAAGAAAAAAAAATCAATTACAATTGGTGGCTTCTTTTCATGAGTAACAATTCTGATGATTCATTAAAATCTTACTCTCTTATTTCTTGTCACTTTAAAAGTTGTAGAAGTATAGTAAAAAAATCAGTTTATGGATCTCTCTATTTCTCTGTTAGTTTGTTTTTACTCTTATACATTGTAGTACATTGCAGAACCTCATTGGTAAATCAAGTCACTTTGAATCATTAATGTGTAATGTAATAACACATCAATGATTGCAAAGCTTCTTATTCAGTTGAAGCCTTACTCAACGATAGCAAGTAGTGATAGATTCATATATAATTGCATATTTGAATCATCGATGTCTTATGCCACTGAACTTTTTATGCTTTATTCCAATGAATTTTCGTTTCTTTTTCTGTGTGATTTTCTTATTTGCCCTGTAAGTTGCTTCAAATAGTTATTACAGATGCTGAAATTGTCTGATGGGTCCTCTTGCAGTGAAAGCGGTGCGAATGGTGCAGCTAGAGAGGTTGCTGGTAAAATGAAGCAGAGTGGTACTGGATGGTTGTACTGTGCACACTTTATTTTGTGTCTGTAATTAAATTGAAGCCAATTTTCTTTTACTAGGAGACATTTATAGTATTGTGAACTCAGTGTTCTTGTAAATCTCCTGCATTTTATTTCATGCTTTATCAGATGTTATGATATAATCTGTTATGCACTTGGATTCGGTCATTCTTGTTAGGGATCCAATATGGGTATCATTTGTGCATTTGATCAATCCAATTAGAATCAACGATTAGATGCGAGTTAGTCTGTTCATGAGATATGCCAAATTATTTTTCAATTTCTCGAACTATATGGCGGGATCATGTCTCTGTTTATTGTCACAAGGCCCATTAACTTCGATGGCATTAGGTTGAAAGCAGCCCCTGTGACGAAGGGAGGGGGGAGGTCATGGGTTTCCCATTTGATTAAAATTACTCTTTTATGTTTCTTTCACTTTCACTGCTCCCGCTTAACTTTTGGTTTAACTCATTGTTTTGTTACTTGAAATGGGGAATAAAGAAACTTTTATAAACTCAAATAGAGGAATTCAGAATGAGAAGAACTGATCCCCCCCCCCCCCATCCCTGCACACACGCAAGCGTGCCCGGGAAAAAAAAAAAAAAAAAAAGCCTCTATGTGAGTATTGCACATTTAGGGTTTGTTTGGCAAGCTTCTCATTCATGGCTTCTCATTCTTGATGAGATCTTTGGAGGGTCTCTACATGCAAAAAGTAAGAAAATTTAGAAACGGGCTTTGTGAGGGCGTCCTAATCCAAGGCCAAATGGAGCCTTATTCACCCTATGGTCACAGGCCTGTAACCGGTGGCCCGATTCGCTTGTCAGCCGAGAAAACAAGAGTTTAGAGGTGAAAGAAGGAAGCCGTCCAATCCCGATAGTTGACTTTCCTGTTAAGTAATTCGTTTATTCGTCTTTTTTAGAAATGTGTTTCATTCATACGGTCGAATATGGGGTAAGATTGAATCTTTGTCTTTGCTTGTGGGGCCTTCTCTAGCCCGGATCTGCCCTCGCGAGTCTCTCTGCATTTTGGGAGCAGAGCATGCAAAATCGAGCCGCGACACGAAGTTCCTTACCTTAGCTGGATCTCGCTGGTGCCACCCTAGGAATTTGTTGAACGAACCGCACTCCTTCGTATACGTCAGGAGTCCATTGATGAAAAGGGGCTGGGGAAAGAGGATCAGAAGCGGCCCTTATCAATGTTGAATTGAGATGTTGAAATCACCTGAATGACGACGTATTCTTCGACCGGAGACCAGCCAAGGTTCAGTGAACATCATAGAATACGTGATCTGATTTGATAGGCTGCCTGCAGAAATAGTTGACTTTTTTTCATACATGCTTGATTGAACGAACATTGGTTGAACCACCACAGGCCACCCACGTCTATTTTGGATTGTGAACAAAGAGGCACACGAGCCACTCTTTCTCTTATATACGCTATATTAATATTGTGATTTGAATGCCTATCCCCTGCCTATGCGCTTGCCTTTACTACCTGCCCTTACCTGCCGTTGCAAACACTGAGCGAGAACGGTAAGGGGCGCACAAACAATGTCGTTGCGCGGGGATGCGATTCGCCAAGCTGGGGCAAACAAAGCCGTCAGCCGAACAAGATTTTAGGGATTCCATTTTTTTCATTCTCTACTCCTAATAAAGGGATTCCCATCTAGATGGTTGCCAAACGCAATCTTAAAACGTGTACGGGTGTGGCTCTTTGGCTAAAGTCATGGGTATGCTTCACATCAAGATGGTTGCCAAACGCAACCTTAAAATGCGTACGGGTGTGGCTCTTTGGCTTAAAGTCATGGGTATGCTCCCCATTGATGTGAGTTCGAATCCCCCAGGCTTACCCGGTGCATGTGGTTTACTTACCCGATGCACGTGGTTTCTAGGTGATTGCATGTATATGTAGGGAATAGTCCCGCCCTAAAAATTGCGGTGGGGATACCCTATGTCATAAAAATAAAAAAAAGTATTGCACGTTTAGGAAGTCTAGGAGCAACATCATGAGAATCCTTTGATAGAATAACCCTAAATTGAAAAGATAACTTACAAGCACAGATCAGCGAGCAGAATACAAAAGAGCAAAAGAGGTCTAGTGGCTCCTGACTTGTGAAGAACCGAAGAAGGTGACCGGCCAAGACGTTAGTGCTTCTAGGAACATGCACAGTGCAGGTTAGGTCTAGCTTTTCAATGCGGCTTCCTTACGGTGATTGAGTCGACTGTGGCCAAAACATAAAGCTTTGAATATGGTGGTGGGGTCCATTTGATTGATAATTAGATTGAAGGGAAGTGTCATATCATGGTAGATGGATAGCTCAATCAGTGGTGATTCGTGGGTGAACGTGAGGAGGATAAGTTAGCACTAGCTGGATTTCTTTGACACACAATTTTGGATTTTTATTGAGACTCTCTAATGGGTATTTCAGGCATATCTCAGAGTCTTTTCATGCCATAAGAAGCCAAACCTCCTTTAATAAAGTTCTCATATTTCTTCCTACTTTATATAGGTGAGTCATGTTTGAATCCAAATTTCCATTGATTCTTCTTTTAAATATTTGTTTCCTTTTCAGTTTTAAGGAAAGAAATGTAATCATATCGGTTAAGGGGTTCTTATAAGATGGGTGCAAATGTTTATCCAAGTAAAAATAGGAGCGGGCAAAAGTTAAAGTGGGTCTAGCCTCTTTTTTTTTCTGATGGGTAAGCTGGGATTTAACGGAGACCCCCACCGAGTTAAAGTGAGTCTAGCTGTTCAATTATCCAAAAGCTTTTTCCAAAAGGAATAAATATAGGCACCCATCATATAGCAATTGGTAAACATTCAACAACAGATGCATCAGTGGGCCTGATTTTGGGATGCTGGCCTTGAACATGGACTTCAACAAAAATAGAAGCTGTATACTTACTGGCCTTTTGTTTGGGTGTCTTGGGATTGTTTGACTAATTTGAAAATCTTTCTTTGGAATTTTTTCCCCACAAAAATCATTTGTTTTTTAGCTTTAGTACCCATTGTTTAGCATAGGCGCATAGCCACAAACATTTGTCTCTGTAATTTCTCAGGAAGGGTGTATCTAGGAAGGGTTTTATTTTATTTTATTTAATTAGTTTCTTGTTCATGTTAAGAAAAAATTAGAAAAAATAAAAATTTTGAAACTTAAGAACGAAAAATAATATTATGAATTTTTTTTTGATCTTTTTATAGTAAAAAATAAAATATGAAGAGATTTTTTTTTAGAATCTTCGAAAATTTTAAGAATTTTGTCATTTTATCAAAAATTGTAAAATATAGTGATATTTTCAAAAATATTTGTAAGGTGAAAGTTTCACGCATCGAAAACTTGCATGGTTTCATAAAAAAACAGTGAAAAATGCAACCCACCAGGAAATCTTGAAAATAGCTAACCCATTGTTTAGCTGTGTTTTTTTTTAATGGGAGTTCACTATAAAAATTCAAGGGGCCATAAAAAGTGTTGCATAATAACCAAATATACTAAAATCACTCATCTGGCGCTTCCTGCAATGGATGGTCTGTGCTTAAAAAATATACCCCATTGAATGGTTCAGACCATACTTACTGGAAGTCAAATTCTTTCTTCTTCTTTCCTTTTCTCTTTTATAGACCCCTCACTTCTTAGTTATATTTCTCGCCTTCTCACTATGACAACTGACAACTATGGCAACTATAGACCACTTTTAGTAAGCCCATCTTTGGGGAGACCCGCATTTTGTAATCTGTAGACCAAAGATTGTTGGGCCTCCTCTGTACAGTTGCTGGCCTAGTAGAAATATCAATTTGTTGGTGCCGAATGTTGTATAATTCCCCCTATAAAAATGGAAGGACTTTCCGCGATAAAAATCGTACTTAAGACAAAGTTCATTAGGAGACTTCATAAGCTATAGGGTGAAAAACTAAGCAAGACTCCCAAAAGGATGGACCTTCTTAATGCTTATTGGACGACCATTAGACCATGAGGAAAAATTCTAACTACTTGTTTGCTTGTGTATGCAATTTCTTGTTTAACAACGGCCTGTGTCACTAGCCAACATCATGGATGAGATTAAAGATATGAGTTTTTATGGTGTTTCTTTTCTCTTAATCCTAGAAGTACTAATGAGTTGGCTGATCGTCTTGCCAAATCAAATGCTTTTAGCACATCCTTTTATATGGGGCAATCTTTACCTAAGAAGTGTACTTGCAATCCTTTATTATTATCTTTATTAAAAAAAGATATAGATTAGAACAGTAAGTGGAGCTGTACAATTGGAAGAATCTAAACAAGTGTTGTTACTGCCATTGCATTCTTGAGAGTCCCCTTCACCAGCTTGAGAGGAATTCAGGGGTCTATTCCGGCCATTTCTTCATGAGAGATTGTCTGATACTTGAAGTGCACCTCCCAATCTCCCATTGTGGAGTGATCATGCAATCCATTTTTAATGAGAGTTGCTAAGGCAGACTCTTCTCAAGTTGGATTTAGGGTGCCTTTTGCTAACGAGTGGTACGATCACTTCTTCTGTTTTCATAATGATCTATTAGTGACCAAAAAAAAAAAGATCTGTCACCTTACATTTAATCGAAGCTGGTGTTGACACAATATAAATAGCATGAACTCTCCTGTGGAAATTGTAGTTAGGACTAAATGGATGGATGAAGACAATATCAATGGAAGTGACTGCTTAATGACACTCAATTGTCATCTTCAACCTCTAATCACATTGCAACTCGAAAGGACCCAACTTTGCAAATTCTAGACTTAAAACTGAGGGGTTTACGATTTGATACTACATATGGATCTGTAATCTTTTGTTTGGTGTAGCAGATCTAGAGATATCTCCCAAAATAAGATCAAACGCTGTGCAGAAAATGACAAGACAAGATGCAAGAAACACCAACACATAAAGAAATAACACAAGATACAAGATTTATGTCACTAGGCAATGTGCCTACATCCAAGAAATAATAGTTTCATTGTTTCAATTAGGGTTTCAAAACTATCTTTACTTCTGGCCAAGAAACACATAAGAAAAAAATCTCACACGGCAATCCTAATACGTGTCTTATATATTAATGTCACTACATCAAAAAAAATTATTGAAATACCCTTACAGTTGACCCGCATATGCATCACGCACATTAGTCCGTGAGGTTGATGAATCACTCCCAAAATACACGATATCTGCGCAAGATTGGGATCTTTATAGGCCATCACTTGCAATCTCTTTTTTTTCCAATAAAAATTTTCATTCCATAATAGAACGAACTGAATTTAAAAATCTATTAATAATCATGACTTTGAGTGACAAATGGTAATTAAAACATCTCTTAATGTAGTAGGATATACTATATAATGGTAAAATGAATCTCTACCATCTAAGCTTCCAGCTACTATATATTTCTCATTGTATAAGAATATAGAATTAAATACCTTTCATAGTTTTAAAACTCATGTAACCCCAGTTTACCTACCAAAAAAATGAAAAAAATCATGCAACCCCAAGTTGCTGTCACCATCTTCTTGTACACAACAGGAGCGCATGAGAGAGTCTGAATTTCCTCCTTTCATATTACTTGTGGTACAGAAACCATCTCCAATTTCTTCCCCAAAATAAGCAAAGAAGATAACTCACAGCCATCGATGACTATTCAAATGGCAGACTTTGAATTGCTTTCCAGTTACTTATTTTTGTTTTCTCATAGCATGATTTTAGCAATGTATTTGTGCTGGGTCATTCTCTTCTCACCCCTTGTAGCTTTCTCACTTACCAATCATAAAAAGATTGCAAAGATTCAAATAATCGAATACCTTCAACTCAGCTACATAAAACTCATCTAATACCTTCATTCTTTGAAAGGAGGTGCTTGGGAAAACCAACTTACTTTTTCATATTCTCATTTCTCACACATAAATTCCTTCCTTGCTTGTTATAATCACTCAAAATCAAACTGTTTGCAGTAGACCAAAGGAAAAAAAAAGGTTGCACAAATATAAGGAAAAGAGAAAAATGTACATAGCAACTTCTCATTAGAGAATTTAAACCCAAGAAAGTGAGTCAAAATAGGAGATAGTAGTAGAAGGAAATAAAAGCTATATATAGCTTGGATAATATTTCATCTGTACATGCCTCAGATATTTCAGCTTCTATTAGCTAGAATAATATTTCATCTGTACATGCCTCAGATATTTCAGCTTCTATTTCTCATAGTAAGATTTGTTTCTCCTCCACATAGCTATGAAGAAAATGAAAGGATATTAATTCTAGATCAACTTACTTGATATTCGATCACTCGTATGCATTTGCGAGATGTCGCATTACATCCACCTGAGCTCTCAAGGAGACAATGTAATCAACAGTTTCTTCTAACAAAGATAACTCATCCAAGGATTCTCCCCCTGGTATGAGAAATTTCAGCACCTGAGTCTTTTTCTTGAGCATTCTCTTAGCAAGTGCACTGGCCAAAATTTTCTTTGGTGCAACCTTCCTTGTCCTACGCACTGTGTAGCTTCTTCTCAAGATCCTCTTGCACCTCACCCTCTTGCATGTGAGATGTGAGTCACATGGCTTTGTTAGCCCGTCGAAATCCTCACCCAAGATTCTCCTAACAAGGGTCTTGTTCTTCTCTTGTTTGGATATATTTCTGATGAGTGCACGGCTCCAATTTGCTCCCTCTCTAGCAAAAGCCAAGGCAACATCTGATGAAACTTTGATAGCCCTTTTCCTCTCCAGAAAGCTCATATTCTTGGATGAAATGTCATCTTGTTGGAGACCCACTAGCAGTTTCTTGAGAAAAACCTGTTTGAATGAGTTTGAGTCTTGCATGGTTGTGAATGAAGGACGACAACCAAAATCCTTTCTATTCTTGAGTCTTAAAACTAGGGAGGAAGAAGAAGGATTTTGATTTGAAATGGGTATTGTTCAAAATCATGAAATATGTGCTTTAACTAATCTATCTAAGCTTGAGAGAATTCCAAATCCAAGAACGGAGATGGAAAGGCCTATGAATTGAAATGGGTACTGCACAAAAGCTTGGAATGTGCAGGATTTACCAGTATCACACTCAAAGCTGAAAATTTCTGTGAACGTTTCCTCTGCGAGGAGAGGTTTTGTGCTAGTGTATGACATGTACGTTGCCAAGTGCCGTTTTCAAGGGTTTTGAAAAATAACAGGTTGGGCTATAATGGAAAAAGAAAGAAAGGCATGAAAAATAAAGTACAAGAAGTGGGCAGGGGTGCAGTGCAGGCGAGTTGCAGATGAGCGTTTTGAAGGATCTATGAAAGTATTAAATGCCATGAAAAGGGAAAAGAGAGGGGAGTGAAAATCAGAGGACTGTGTAGAAAACTCATTTATTCTCACAAAGTAAGGGGTCGTGGGGCCTTGATAGAACAGACACATCACATGCATGCACATGCTTTCCATGGCCCTCCAACATCTTATATATGTAGATGCGTAGACTTTATTGACTGAGGAAAGAAATCAAATGCTAAATGAAACCTAGGAAATGGGTTTTGGTGATTTTAATTTTTTTTTTCCAATTTCCAATATTATATTATAATAAATGGTTATTGGGTATGGACCTTTTTCAAGAGCAATTATGTCCTACATTGGGCTTTTTGAGTGTTAATATTGTAAGTTTGTAAATAAAAAAAATGGGTTCCTTGTCTTTTTATTTATTTTTCAATGCTAATGAATTTATTGCTCTATGTATTACACAAAACATGTAGTGGGGATTGTTTTTTTTTTTTATTTTTCTTCATTTAAGAAATATCCTAGGAAATGGGTCATGATTTTTAGGGTTGCTTTTTGAATCTTAGGGGTGAGTGGAAAGTCAGATTGGCAGGATCCGGAAAACATGGTGATGCTTGTGGGGACTATTGAAAAAATTCCTGGCGGTGGCTTTGCAAAATCTCACATGGTCGCCACATGGGGTTTTTAATCGCTGGCCTCACACATGCCGTTGCCTTTATCATACAATTACACATGCTCCTTCATGCCTCTTTCTCTCTGCCTTCCCTATATTTCGGAAAAGGATTGTACACTCGTATGGTACGCTCGAGTGCACAATCACATGGGTCCCACATTTTTTGTGGTGATCCAAAGCATTCATTTGAAAGGCCCTATCATAGATAGGGTGTGTACAAAAAGCAGTTCCATTGAATCATCCTAACCCCTCCAAAAGTGGAGGAAAAAAATGGGCAGATTTCTGGACAAACAGTGTCTGTCCATTTTGACTTCCACAAATGGATGGGTTAGGATGATCCTATGGAGCTGATTTTTGGTACACATCCCATCTATGTAAGGGCCTTTCAAATGAATGCTTTGGATCATCCTAACAAAGTGGGCCCACATGTGATTGGGCACTCAAGCGTACCATAAGCTTGGTACACTCGAGCGTACAATCATTTTCCTCATATATATATATATATATATATATATATATATATATATATATATAGAGAGAGAGAGAGAGAGAGAGAGGTGTTTCTAGTCTGCCCCTCTATCACAAATTGGCTACCAATATAAGTCTCCATTATTATTATTTTTTCAAAAAATAGTAGTCATTAACATTTTATCCTAGTATTGATATCCTTTTTTATTATTATTGAATTCACTAGTAAAAAGATAGCAGAGATATGGATAAGTTGGCAAGAAATAACACTTGGTTTCACCTCTAGCTATGATCATCATTCATTAGACCCGGATGGTCTGATGATCCAAAAGATCCGAATGTTAATGAACAAAATTGGGCACAACAACTAAATCCGAACCGTATTCATAGGATCCATAACCTTGGGTTTGAAATTGTTCAGACGGTGACCTCATCATAGCCTTAAAATCATATGGAGCATATTTGATCTGAATGGAGAGCACCAATGTATGAAAATACCATTCATATTTTCGTTCATTTATGTCTATATATGGGAGAGATGTTCATGACATTTAAAAATCCTACTTAAAACAACAAAAGACATTTGATTTTCTTGCTGAGTCTAAGTCACGCTCCGTTTCAAATCGGACCGTCCATCCCAGTGTCCTAGGTCCTAGATTAATCTCTTGATATATTAGTGTACTTCTGGGACCTTTATTTGACAGGTAACTGTTCTTGGCACAGGCTTAAGATTTAAGAAATCACGGGATGGAGTTGAGCATGCAGTCTTTCAACTCCCTTTATCCACTCCCGTCTTTTCTGCCCAACATATGTACCGACAAACAACTCTAACGATCTATTTCAGTCACACCTTTCAACATTTACCATCAATCAGACACACACTCTCACTTCTCTCTCTCTCTCTCTCTCTCTCTAGACTATTGTAATTAGATGTTATATGCTCTTATAAGCATGGTTTTAAATCCGATTTCGGTGGAGACCAACACCGAAACCAATAAAATCCGAAACGGTATTTTATTTGGGCCTAAATTTCGGTCGAAATTTTGGTTTTTCTGAAATTTGACCCAAAAAATCTGTTTTTTCTTAAAATTAATTTAATATTTCACTGAAATTTCGACCGAAATTTAATATTGAATAAAATATTGGTTTCGATTTTTGTACCAGATTTCGACCGAAATTTCAAAATTTCAAGGTCCGAAACCGGTACCGGAACCGAAATTTTAAACCTTGGTTATAAAAGTCCACAAAAGGCGGCAAAAATCCAATCATAATTGCTTTTCAATACATTGAGGAGTGCCATTATTAAAACAAGAGAGTGGTAACAAATCATAATTTAAGAATTGATTGAGTCCAAACAAAATCAGTACTCAAAATCCAAAACAAGCAGGGCCTAAAACGTCGGTAATTAATTTGAGGAGTATATCCCAAAATCGAATAATAGAGAATGAGGTAGGTTAGGCGAGGACATTAGATGTAGTGTAGGCCAGCCTGTCTTACTGCCCATGACTCCATGAGGTGTTGTCGGATATTACCTTTTTTGAGTAAAATACCCTTCTCTTTCACTATGAATAAATTAGCATCACCCCAACCATTCGACCAGGACCAATTGAATCATTTTTATGGGTCCTTTCTTTATACTTTGAAGCCATTTTAGTCCCAAAATTTTAGTTGAAGTGAAGATGGTTAACCTCCGTGATTGAAGTTCAGAAAACCCACACACCATCTTATGTCATGTCGTATTTAGTGCATATTAAAATGGGATAGTAGAGTTATTGGACAGATACATATGGGGACTGATATCCGCACCAACATGTTTGGATAACGGCACTACTCACTTTGTGTTACACTTTTCTAATTGAATGTTGATACTTGATAGTATCTCTAGTATTGTACCAGCCGTGAAAATGTAATTAAAAATTTCAAGTGTAAAGCAAAGTGAGTCGTGCCATTATTCAAATATGCTAGTGCGGATATCAATTCCACACACACACCATCAGAACATGAGGTATGAGATGGTGAGCCCCACCCTAATGCATAGGTTAGGTAGAGATTGTGGAACCCACCTCATCAATAACATTAGTGGTAAAATGGTGGGCTCCACCCCCCCATCAAAACCTGGTGTAAAACGTTTGGCCCCACTCTATGCATGGGTTTGGGCGGAGATGGTGGTCCCAACACATCAAAACAGGTATAAAAAAGGTGGGTCCAGCCCATGCTAAGGCATGGTTATAAAATGTTCCGCCCCACCCTATGTAAACAAAATATGTGATCAGTGGAAAAGTTCTTCCAATAAAAAAATTTCTAGGAAAAGGTGAAAGATAAATGGAAAGAAACATGCTTAGTATATATTATAAATAGATAGATGGGATTTGCTAGCGTTCGCAAAAGGCATTTCGTAGCTGGTCTATCGCACATAAGACCAGCCACCTCGAGAATGGAGACAAAAGCACGTCGTCTCCATTCACAAGGTGGCTGGTCTGATGTGCGACAGACCAGCCGCTAAATGCCTTTTGTTATGGACACTAGCAATTCCCTGGAAAGATAGATAGATTGTTTTTTTTTTTCGGAAAAGATAACTAATTAAAGAAATTAGGAGATTCTAGTTCATATTATCACCCAAGTTGTTATTGCTTCTAAGAATATGAAAAAAGGTATATCACTCCCTCTTTTTTTTTTTTTGAAAATTGACAATTTCATTGTTACATAAGGGACCAGTGGCCCCTACTTGCATTACATAGAATGAATTAAGGGTGGCTAGGAGCATGCTCCTAGACCAATAAAAAGCCAAAAAATGATCTTCTGGGTCAACCACTACAACGAGTTCTACACTTCCATGCGTTGCCACCCTATCGAATACCGATTTCACTTCCCTTTCGAATTCCTCATCTACTACTGCAGCTGAAAAATGCCTTCACCATTCCTCCTTCCTTTCCTTTACATTGCACAATAGTCTCATTTGAAAGTGCCATATTTGTGGACACATCAAATCATAATTGTGACTTGCCACGTCACTCAGACTGCTCCACCACTTTTTAGCCGGCTAATTCAAAATTTTAAAATTCCGCTCAAAGGTCTAAATCTATTGTGCGCCTCTAACCGGGCACGATAGCCAACTCCATCGAATCCGATCATCGGCGGCTTCTACCTTGCGCCACCGCCCGTTCCGGGGGATCCCCATTAAACCACCAAGCCAAAACTCTAATCTAATCATAGAGACCAGCATTTTTACCCTAATTTCTTCCCCTTTAGCTTCACAAGAACCTACAATCTTAATCCTACCATTATTTTCACCTAATCCTAGAGCCCACCATTGTTCACCCTGATCCTACCCTTCCCCAACCTTCCACCTCGATCATACCTTATCTTTACCCTCCACATCCAACCCATCCTTTTTTTCTCCCGAATCCGGCCACCATTTTTCACATTCCTGCCACGTCCACCACTTTCAACAACTCATCAGCCCATTTTCTCCATCCACCCAACCCAGATCCGATCATTTCCCCCAATAAATCCAGCCCACTCGGACCCAGATCCAGCCATTTCGCACCTCCAGCCACCATTGCTGCATCCCCTGCGAGATCTGCCCAACTCTGGGCATCATCCGGCCACTAGTACCTCCCTTGCCCATCAAGGGAGAGAAATGAAAAGATTAAAAAATTGGAAAGATAGATCTAAGAGAAAGAGAAACCAGAGAAGAAAAAAAAGGGGGAGTAGAAAAAACAGAAAGAGAGAGAACAAGAAGAGATCAAAAAAGTGAAAGAAAAGAAGATAGGGGGAGAAAGAGATATCAGGAAAGGAGAGAGGGAAATCGATAGAAGAGAGAACGATCAACGAGCGATGGGGGAGAAAAAGAAGAGTGAGGGAGAGATGGAAGAGATGAGAGAGAGAGAGAGAGACGGGAGAGAGAGAGGGACGAGATAGGGAAGAGAGAGACGGTAGAGAGAGAGACGAAATAGAGAAGAGAGAGAGAGACGGGAGGGAGAGATAGACGAAATAGGAAAGAAAACACCTCCCTCCC
Organism: Tasmannia lanceolata; assembly: GCF_043159265.1. Classification (NCBI taxonomy): domain Eukaryota; kingdom Viridiplantae; phylum Streptophyta; class Magnoliopsida; order Canellales; family Winteraceae; genus Tasmannia; species Tasmannia lanceolata. Next base: position 10,271,994 of record NW_027518683.1, read on the forward strand.
TAGGGTTTCCATCGACCTAGGGAGGGAGCTCCAAAATCGCCTTCTTTTTCTCAAAGCTTTTTTTTGGTATATCACTCCCTCTAGGCGAATCAATTATGCTATCAATGACTTGGCCAGCTTCCAAGGCCGCCCTCCTTTTCGTGCTGCGGAGGAGAAAATTTTGGAAGAGTCACATTTCACAACAAGAGTCGAATCCAAAATGCATGAACTAATCTTTCCTGGTTTTTTTAATGATAAAGCATATACTATGAGTAAGACAGGCTTAAAAACATGTCCATTCAAAAACAAAACAAAAAATTAAAATGATATAACAACGTATGCATAGTTAATGTTACCGAATAAATACACACGACACAGAGAGATAGAGAATGACCATGTTTTGATAATCGGACAACTCACACATTGTCTTACATTTCTATAAGGTGGTGTTGAGAGCTTTTAGGGAATTGTAATAGGTTTTGACAACCGGTTAAAAAAGTACAAAACAAGGTGATTCGTCCCATTATGGATATATGGAGATTTTATGTGGTGTGTGGCTGTATGGTCCCCTGTACCCAAAAATCATTTTCACAGGATGATCCTAATCCTCTGATCTATAGAGGGACTCAACATTATGGAAACTTCTATAGATCAAAAGAGTTTGGATCATCCCATGGAAATTATTTTTGGGACACAACCCATTTATGTAGTGGCCCGACAAATGGATAGTTTGGATCATCCTATATGCAGTGGGCAGTACAATACTTTTTTGAAAAGAACTCGACCATACAGCCACAAACCGTATAAAAACTCATGTATCATATATATGATATTTTTCCACCTTTTTCGGCATTTGTATCCCTCCTGTTTGTATTTCTCTAAAAAAGGAAGGAGTGCTCAACACATTCCCACTCTCTCACATACACACATGCGCACACATGGATGGGCTCCGCATGTCCCAACAAAGGCATACAATCCTCCCCACAAGAATGATGAGAGCGTAAGGAGGGAACACTATCTGTTGTGTTCAAAAGATGGGGGGTGTTTGAGCAGGGCCTATTTGTTTTCAATCTAAGCAAAGCCTTTGATTTGATTATTACTAAATATATAATCAGCACGTTGTAAAATATGAGAAGGGTTATATATATATATATATATATGAGAAAACGGTTCCTACACATATGTGTAGATAAGTTATCTACACACTAGCTTAAAATACAGTGGGGGCCACATTATTTGGGTGATCCAAACCATTCATTTTTAAGGCCCTCTCATAGATAGAGTGTCCACAAAAAATTAGATTCATAGGATCATCCTAACCATTCGAACTGTGGAGGCAAAAAAATGGACTAATTTGTGAAGGTTTAAAGACATCCATTTTACCTCCACAAATCGTAGGGGGTGCCCAAAAAATCCGCTCCATAGGATCATCCCAACCCTTCAAACTGGGGAGGAGAAAGAGGGGGAAATGGGCGGGTATAAATTTGCCCACTTACCCGTCCATTTTCCCCTCTTTCACCTCCACAGTTCAAAGGGTTGGGATGATCCTATGGAGCTGATTTTTTGGGCACCCCCTATCTATGTCAGGGCCTATCAAATGACCGGTTCGGATCACCCCAAAAATGTGGGCCCACCATGATTTTAGCAGTCACCTCATATAAGCTTATATGAGGGGCCACTCACAATCACTTTCCCCTTATATATATATATATATATATATATATATATATATATATATATATATATATATATATGAGCAATGATAGATGCAAGGGGGCCCTTGCATAAAGAGCCGGAAAAGGGCCCTTGATTGGTTCCAAGTCATCAATAGGAAATGTTGTTTAGGGCCTTTCTTTTTCCCAATCTGCGATGGCTTTACAGCTAAACAACTCTTTGAATACTGTTAACTTGACCTTAAAATAAGGAGTGAGGCTCGTCGGTTTCTTTTAATTTAAGTTCCCATGTTTAACCAACGTGGTCATGGGCTTGGGAGAACATGTGCAATATTATAGAGGAGAAATGGCACGTCTAACGAAGAGAATTTAAAAAGACAACCACTTTAAACACGGTACAGCAATGAGGTCAAGCAGCTTGAAGTTTTAACATTTTGTGTTTTAGATATGGTTCTTGTTTTTATATGTGCTTTGTTTTAAACTCTGTCAAATGCTTTTGATGAGATTCCCTCGTACTAACTAATCTGTACTACATGGGGACATAAATAAACATGTTGATCGATCCTAAATTCCTATTAGATGGCACTCTTGAGAGACATTTATGAGAGCCCTTTTCCATGGCCTAGCCAAAATGATATCAACATCCCCCCTTGTGGATGGGCCGACACAAGTCTTGTGGACTAGTCCTTGGACATGCATGCTCCTGGATGATCAAGCCTCCGGGTTTGACAGAATGGGACATGGCAGACAATGCCTTGTTCCTTAGTGGAATTTAACTATCCAAGCAGGAGAGTAGACTTGTTCCACAACCTTGCAAATGGTCTCTAGAAACAGTGGTGTGAGCGTCTTGAGTCTTTGGGCACCGTACTAATAGCATCATGATCCAAATAGTTCAACAATCGCTCGGGCATAGAGATGCAATAGCCTAATCATATCATTCAGCAAATGGCCTGAACGATCAAATGGCTGGTGCTGCTCGATTTTGTTTTACCGTATATTTGTAGGCCATTCTCTGAACAATTAGAGTCACCCAATGAGTTTGGGTCTTATTCTTGGCTACATCTTATGAACGGCTGAGATTATGCAGATGTGATGTGGGTGGGCCTATTCACAAGTGTCTCATATTGGTGCATCTCATAGTAAAATTCACCTTATAATATCATTCCATGCCAACATTATTACTTTGCACTCATGATCTTGAGCATGAACTATGAAATATAGTGATCGTTGTTAAGCCATCTCTATGTCCAACCCACAAAAATGCCCAAGAATCCAGATCATCCATACGGGCTACCTTTTGTATGCTTCATGACCTAAAATTTAAACTCATTTCTCCTAATTGTGTGACTAAATCTACTTTTGAAAGGTTAACATGCAAAAATTATTGACGAATATCTACTCTTCACACACACACACACACACACACACACACACACACACACACAATGATTTACAGAAGATGATTTCTGCACTGTAATTTGACGTGTAGTTTATCCATTGGATCTGCAACTAAACATTCCTCAGCCATAAGGAAATTGCTTAGTCAATAAATAACTCTTTTAACCATAAAAGGTCATGTAGAGACCTGATCCAAGTCATTGTTAAGTTATTATATAGAGACCAATAATTCCATTCTTGATCGGATTCCTCGTGATGATTCATAACAGGCAAAAGAGGGGCGCATTTACTTTTAGACCACACCAAGACCTCTATTTCTCCTTTCCATCTAAAGAAATTATACACTGGGATATCTCCCATCTTATCGGAGTTTTGGGGGGCCCTAATGTTGATATAGACTAAGATCTATGAGACTTTGATCCGGGACCACATTTGCCCAGCATATAAATCACAATTTATTCAGGTAAGTCGACTCATCGAGTTCTTGTACTGCTGTAGTTCATATGGGTACATTTGTATATAAGTAGTTATTCCCAAATAACAAAAGTGATCTTTGCTAGAAGTCTATATGAAGAAGGGTATAGAATTCCATATGTACATATATAGTGCTCCAAAAGAAATCTATTGTAATGGAGAATAAATGATCAAGAATGCATCTAGAAACCTCCCTGAGGTCTATACATAGCTACGAGGTCCTTCTCCACAATTGCAAAGGAGAATATGAGCTCTAAGAATATGATTTTTTTAATTGATTAGAAGTTGTTTATGTCAAATGCCCCTATTCTTTGTGGATATTATTAATATTCTTGTTCTTTTTCTGCTCCGTTACCTCAATGGTCTTAGGTATCTAGTCTAGGGTATCAAGCTGCACTGAGAGTTTGGATCTCTATACATAGCAACAATGGAATATAAGTGGTAGTAGTGTTTGGTTGTCATACTCTTAGAGTAGTGGTAGGGAATGTCATTACCAATGCGAGAGAAGGGAGAGAGAAAGAGAGAAAACACATTGTTCCCAAGAAATCTAAGCAGAATTTCACCTTAAAAAGCCTATAAAAAAAAAACAATGGAATATATACAACTGTCTTTTATGACTTATTTAGCGTAAATGAGTGAAAAATCTTAACGTTTATTTTTCTCTTCGAAAAAATCTATATGAACCATTTACATAGAGAAAAATTGGTTTGCACTTATAATCGTAAAACTTATACTCATTTATCTGATTCATTTATTCTCTGAACAATAAGCTTTTATTACTTTAAACTAATAATGTCATTGAAGGCGCGTGTTTCAATCAAGACATATATAGACTTCATTAGTTTTGGGGAAATGATATCTTCCTCCCTTGAAGGGATAAAATCCCTCCCTTTAACGGTTTCTGTGAGAATGGTTCACTGCTTGAGGATAAATTCACCCTATTTAATGTTTTTCTTTGACTTTAAAACTTAACAACTAACGTTAAAGGGGGGGTTTTAGCCGTTGGGGGGTATAATTCCCCTAGTTTTAATACCATATTCTTTTTGTAACGTTATAAAAGCCCTTGTGCTATTAATTTACTATAGATTTCTTCAAGTAAATCTTGACTTAATGCTTATTTAATGTATTACTATCGGTAGGGAATTTAACCAAGTAGAAGTCACCCCTAAAAGCTAGCCATTAGAGGGAGAGTGCCCATTCCCTCATAACCCATCCCCATCCATGTCACTTATCCCCATCCATTTCACTTACCAATGTAGGACTATTTGATTCTGCGTGGAATCCCAACACTATCCGATAAAGGCTAGGGGGCTAGAACACTTAGCTTCAATGGTTGATATCGCTAGACGAAGAAGTATTTGGATGTCATGTCACAAGCCACCCCAAGTGATTGGATCAGCTCATATGTCTTGTGGGCCATCATGATTCCAGTTAATTTTTTCTAGTAACTATTCTCTGATTATCCTAAGTCTTTGATCAAGGAGGATCAGAAAGACCCTCCTTTTAAGATTTGCTGTTAAACTTCACAAATTGATCGTTTGTAACCTTGATCATGGAAAAAAAGTCTTCATTTCGCATGGGAATTGGACCCAATGCATAACATGGGAGCAGCTCAACAGTTCAATGGTCCCCAAATCATGTGTAACACGTGTACAGATGTTCATGTCTGACCAAATTAATGGATCGATGCTTGTCTCTCTTGGGATTTGCAAGGCAATTCCCGATGGGACATAAGGGGTTTAGCGCCTACTCATTTCCAACCACCTATAGCATAGATCTCCGTAGGTCATGCTTGGCTACCATGAATTCTTTTTTTCATGGAATATTAGCTTACGCAATGGTGAGGAGAGTGGGAGAGCGGTAGACCCGAGGGGTTGTGAGTAAGGAGAGGGTAAGAAAAGCCAAGAGGAAAACAAGGAAACAAAAAACTCAACCAAGATGTGATTGATTTTTTTCCATGCTTTCTCAAGTTTCTCCCTCTTCCACCCTCCCCAAACATGATTGATTTTTTTCATTGTTTTTAGCCACTTCTCACCTTCTACTCATTGGTGCCCCTCTCAAGTCTCTCCTTCTCCCACGCTCCCTCCCCTTTTCTCACCACTTGAGAAACCAATTTATCAAGAGAAAAAAAAAATAAAAAAATTACTGGTTGTCAAACATGGCAATATATTATATATGTATTTTTCTTTAAAAACATGTTACATTACTTATAGAAAATAATAAGAGTCGTGATTCCGTCCATGAGCCATCTATGGGTGTATCACATTATTCTTCATTGATTTAATCACCTCTTGAGCGTTGTTCCTCAATACTTATCATTGAATAATCTTTTGATTTATATATGCATTAGGAGGTCTATGCCAAAGCCTGTCCGTGCAAATAAAACTTCAGTGCGTTGGAGCCTACTAGGAGTCTAATCAAAACTCTAATCACATTTTCATACATAGTAAGTTACATCTTAACTAACTTTCAAGAGCAAAATAACTTGCCCTCCTTGGACATCTTTTTTGAGAGATTCCCCCTCTTAGTAACATATACACATCAATTTCCCCACTGTAGAATAGGAGATAATTATGTTCTTAAAAGTTACAACAAATGGCTAGCTAGAAAGATACACTATCACTTTCCTATCAACACAAGAGGAGGATATCAAGTAGCTGGTACTTACCATAAGAAGGTATCTGCCAACTGGGTTTGATTGTATTGATGCAATACAAACTTGTTGTGGCTACATGCCATGGAGATTTGTGAGACTCTTGAGAACATTTACTTGCAATTGTAGAGAGGAAATGTAGTTAGCAGTTGTGAGAAGCAGCGCTTCTACTTCCATTCCTTGGCACCCTGGAACTATGCTCACCAGCTTCTTAAGCTTTCTATTTATCAGCCTTCTATTTCTTCTTCTCATAGAGACGTCCCTTTTTCTTCCATGGGCACACCTAGTTCTCATTGTTGGAGGCCTCGGCATAAGAAAAGTTGTAAATCACTTGAGATATATGTTTGATGGATAGTGATATAAATAGGCAAATACTCTCTTCAGGACAGCAAGGAGAAAGAAAAGGCAATCCCTCCTCTTCCCTAGTAATAACTAACCAATCAAGCAATAAGAAAGGCCAAATGTGCAAAAGTAAACATGCATGTTTCTAGCATAGAAACCCTAATAGTAGACTTTGATTTCCATCCACACAAGAGTAGCTGTCTAATCCTTAAATAGGCAATGTAAAATAATGGGGTTTCACATCACATAAGAAATCCACCAACCCAATCTATAGATGGTCCTTTGGAGTGTTTGGTTTCACAAAAGCCGGGATGAATTAGGGGTTTTGCTTGGCATTTGGGTGCCATGTCAGAAAAACTTCTTATTTGGTTGCCAATAGAGCATTGAAATCCCTAAAGACTTCCGGGGATGTCTCTTGGTTTCTAAGGCTTTGTTTGGATGCTTAAGCATTCTTTAGGACTATAAAGTCTACGGAAGGGGCAGGATTTTGGATGCCATGTAAACCTTGGTAAAGCCATTTCTGTTTGGATGCAAGTAAACCAGGAGAGAGAGAGAGAGAGAGAGAGAGAGAGAGGAGGAGGATTAGCTAGAAATCTCTTCTTTTTTGAGATATAATTCATATGTAAATGCTTGTGATACCGCATCACCAGACATGCAATCATTACACATGTTTCTTGTCCGATAATCTCTAAGAATTTTGGTGTTACATTGGCAAACAAACACCATAAAGTTCAAGAAAAATGTATTTTTTTTGCTTAGGGATTACCTGAGGATCCCTCGCATGTGGCATCCAAATAGTTGTCTCCTAGTTATTAATCATTGCATGTTTGCTGAAGTGACACACTTGTCATCTCCCTTTAATATCCAAGCCCAAAACCACAAAAAAGGTGAAATTTTGCTTAGATTTCTTGGGAACAGTGTGTTTTTTCTCTTTCTCTCTCCCTTCTCTCGCATTGGTAATGACACTCCCTACCACTACCTAAGAGTATGACAACCAAACACTACTACCACTATTATCCGAAGTAAGTTCCATACAATACAAATCCAATGATTGTCTCATCCCACTATTTTTTTACTTGTTTTTTTAACTCATGCTCATCTCTGACATATTTGCTGGAAGGCTACATGTCGGTGCATAGACAGTTTGAGTCTTTGGGGATGTTATGAGAGAAGGTTGAAAGGACAGGTTATGAGGATAAAGACGAGCGAGAAAGACTTTCAGAGACAAGGGTAGTGTTGTTACAGGTTGGGCGTCGAAAAGCACGTGAATGTCCCTATCTCTCGTGGTCTCCATTTAAGGCTATCCGCGTGTATGGAGTGATGAGAGGATGGTGACTTTGTGGATTCAGCTCTTCGCTGAAGGAATGTGGAAGATATTTCTTTGCAAGGAGTGTGGCCAGCTTTTGTACACTAGGCAAACTACCTTTATATTATTATGGAAGGATGGACGGGAATATTGCTCAGGACCCCAGCCACCTCCTTGTTTGTGAACACGAGTCTAGGCAAACCCCATCTGTCTATATATAGAGGGGATTGATACCTGTACTAACATATTTTGATAATGGCACTATTCATTTTGTTTTACTCTCTTCTGATGGAATGTCGATAGCATCTTTAGTAGGAGCGCTGATAAGAAATGAGTTCAGAATTATCTTGGCTGATTGCAATTAGCCCTTAAATAATGTTTATACATGGCACTTAAAAGATAAGATTGGAAAGATTAGGATAGAAACATCCTCATCTAACCCAACCACCACGTTTACTTGGTTGCCTATAATCTAACCAATTACTAGATCTCCCAAATTTTACACTAACAATCCTGCGGCGAGATCTATCACACTCTAAAAGGAGCAACATGGGTCGGGCTCAATCCAAGTTTGGCAGTCAACCTTATTTTGGCATCCAAGTTTGGCAGTCAACCTTATTTTGGCTCGGGTTAGGTTGGCATTTCCTCGGATTAGGTTAGGATTGACGCCTTGGCGTTTCTATGTCCGCACGGGACACTCCCTCCCTAGCTAAATGATAAGCTTCTCCATTCGCCGATCACTTCACTTGATAAAAATGGGTTGAATGGTCTTCCACACAATCTCGAATCTCACTGACAATCTCTGAGAATCTCCAGTGGCTGGAATATCTTCCACCTAATCACCTGATGACAGTGAGGAGTCCCTTCTACTACTAGATTTGTTATGGTAATGGCCATAATGGCCTCGTAAGTCGTAACGCATGTGGAGTGCAATGGAAACGTTGCGGGAAAGCGAGTGTAACGACAATCAATGATAAAGACAGGAAATCACTCTATAAATGGTCGATTATATCATTGGAAAGATATGCCTCAAACCACAAAGGAAACTCCCAAATGGATTGATCGTGTACCCCCTTTCAATCATCCTCATGGTTCTTCAAATTACTCTAAGATAATCCAACTGATGATACACCATCATTCTGATTCCCTGGATATATAGCTGCTCTTACTTTTGCTTCATTGGAGTCCTTGATCCCAATCAGTCCTGAAAAAGACCAAATAATGTTATCTTTATCATCCCTAAGGAGACCTCCAATTCCTGCCAGGCCCTCATTACCCAAACTAGAACCATCAAAATTCATTTTAAGCCAACCGGGAACGGGGGGAATCCATCTAGGAGCTACCACCTCCTTATGCTCCCTTGCTCAAGCAGATTTCCTTTCAACAACGACGAATATCTAAATGCAAATACAAACTGAAACTAGGAAGGACTTTGACCCAAGATATGACTAAGGGTAAAATCCTTGAGAAAGAGGAAAAAAAAACTTAGGGCTACATTCTTAAATAAACTAGGATTTAGAGGTGGATTGACCATCCTTGGCCCGAGGCTCAAGTTGGGTAGGGTTAGGGTTAGGGTTAGCGTTGAGGCAATGATAGATATCTTGAGTTGGGCTAGGGTTGACCATCCTTGGCCCAAGTTGCACCCTTAATCTTGAGTATTGTAACAGCTATGAAAAGTTACTTTAAAAAGTGCAAAACAAAGTGGGCGATGCCATTCTCAATATATGGAATGCTAAAGTAAAGTTGTTGTCCTGAGTGGGGGCCCGCCTAGGTATGGGACTGGGTAGGACCCAGCTTGGTATAGGACATGTTTAAATGGCCTTGCCTAACGCGTTCCATCAGCTTTGGAGCTTTTGGCGTAATTGTAAGGTACCTAACGTTCGGCATCAGAGTGGCCACCATGTTCCGTGCTCCAGTCACGGAAGGGGCGCCTTATGGAGAGGACTACTTTCAAAGGGCTACGTGGTAAACCGCCAGAGTGAAAGCCGCCAGAGTGGGCCGCCGCGGAAGGGGCAACCTGTGGAAAATGCTACCTCGTCAGAGTGAAAGCTATCACAGAGTAGGCTGTCAAGGACAGTGGATTCGGAAGCGTGGTGGTATGTTACAGTCCTGAGTGGGGGCCCGCCTAGGTATGAGACTAGGTGGGACCCAAGCTGGTATGGAACATGTTTAAAGGGCCTTACCTAACGCGTTACATCAGCTCTAGAGCTTTTGGCGTATTGGTAAGGTACCTAACAGGTGCCCTTGTAAAAACCAACTACAAAGGAACCCCATTGGATCATCTCACTAAAGTTCATCCATAATGGTACAGAAAAATATAAAAATTAAAGGAAAAATAAATGTACTTAGGTGAGATGGTCCCACAGTGGCGCCCTTGGACGTAGTTGGTTTTTTTGCAAGGCACCTTTGTAGTTTAGTATTCCCTTCTCTCTCTAAATATGTCGCTCAACCAATGGCTCATGGATCTTCATGGACTCAATCATATTCTACGGGCCTGTAGATTAAAACAGACGCATGTTTCCTGATCTTGCAAGCTGAATATCGAACCACCATTGGATCGAACTATGCTCAAAGACCAATATCTTTTTCTATATATGTACTTGATCTACATTATTTATTGACAATCATAGCATCAAATTCAACTTTCCATGTAAGAACATTACAAATTGAAATAGACACATTTTGTCAAAGAACGGGTTACTCGTTGATCGATCGCTCGTGGTTTAGTTTGTTCCAAGGACTCTCATTTGCTCAATTTCTGTTGTATACTAAGCTAACAAAGTTTCAATCTCATGTCCGACTTAGGAGAGAATGCTAGCACAATTCCTTTGGTTGTACATTGATGTGCGTTTATACTCATCTTAACTGCCATATCGTGTTAATCTTATCCCATTATTGGAACTATAAGTAATACAATGGGACTACAATAGGTACCCAACTGTACACAGTAATAGCGATTCCAATTTAAAAAAGATTCACCCGTTGCACTACAATTCCCAATTTTATACTAAGAAAATGTAGCATATCAAGCTATGTGTTGTAGGAGAAGAGACCCCCTCAGGTGCAAGGCCACCTGGCAAGGCATTGGATGTTGTTCCCACTACAGTTCAATGAACGTAGCATAAGAGTCACATATCCTTGCCATACGTCACCAAAAATCTTGCTCAGTACCTTTAAGTACAAAGAAAATAAAACAAAAACCATGGACCATGGTGGTTAAGGCAACTACTTTGTCCTCATATGAGGAATGGTACACCAAGCCCTTTCAAATATTGGCCTAAAGGATGCCCCTATTGGGTGCACCGTGCAGGTCCCCAAGTGCATTTAATACCTTTTGACTTGTACCTTTGTTTACAGCTGTTCTTAATGCACTTGCTAACGTGTACCCTTCAACCGATATCTGCAAGGGCGCCTTTGAGTTTAGCATTCCTCAGTTAATAGCCTAATACTAGCCGTGATTCTTTTCATTGTCAAATTTATTGGAGAATCTTTTCTTTATATCTTATGATTTTTTTTATCATGGTTTCAAAATTTGGTTCCAGAATGCGTTTCGGTCCTCATCGAAACCGAAATTTCGGCCCAAATCTGACGAAATCACTGGCTATTTTATCTTGTACAGAATTTCGACCGACATAACCAAAATTTCGGAAATTAGGAAATTTCCGAAATTTTGGGATGATATTAAATAATTATCAAAAAGCGAGATTTTGGGTGAAATCCCTTAAATTTAGGACGAAATTTCGACCGAAACTAGAAATTTTGGATTTCTGTCGAAATTTAAAACCATGGTTTTGAGGGTGAGGCCCAACATTTTATAACCATGCCTCCAGAAATGTGAGGCCACCATTTTATGCCTCATGGTTTGATGTGGTGGGCCCAACATATCCCCCCAAACCCTTGCATAGGATAGGGCTAAGGCTTTAACCCTTATATTTTTATGGGGTGGTGCTTACCATTTCACACCTCAGGTTTTGATGGGGTGGAACCCGCCATCTTTACCAAACCCATACATTAGCCGGGGCACCATTTTTCGCCTAATGTTATTGATGGGTGAGGCCCACCATTTTACACCTTATATTTTGAGTGGGTGTGGCCCCACCATTTTACGCCCATGCTTAAATACTAGTAACTTTTAAAAATGAAAATGAAATCGCTCCCCCTCCTCTCAACATTTTATACTTTATTATCTGTGGCCTATGGGTAGGTAGAGAGTAGAGCATTGTTGTGATGCAGAAACTAGTATTGGTCTCAGTTTCCATACAAATAAGAGGATGCATATAGTAGGATTTGGATGCATTGGTACGTGTCGGGCTATGTGTCAAATAAGAAGAGGTCCACACTGCCGACCTTATTGTACTAGTCTAAGATTTGTGGGTTCGGCACTAATGGCAATTGACAGAGATTTGAGTGTTTTTACTTGCAAAGTTCAGTGAATGTCGCAGAAACATCAGATATCCTTATCTAATATCAATTCAAATCTTATTGAATGCTCATATGAAACAAAGGACATTCTAGGTGTGGATAATAAGTTTTGCTTTTCTATTACTTCTATATTGTCGGGCATGATAGAAATTGGAACAGTTTGTGTGTTGGACTAACTTTTTCACCAAGTCTAGTTGAGTTTGTTGCGTGTGAATGTCTTCGTTTCTCGAACAAGTTAGTGTAACTCTGTTGCTGTTTGTGGTTTAGTATTTTGTCTTTTTTCTAAAAATTGCATTTTCCATCCTTCCTGTTTGTTTTATCTTAAAAATGGCTTCATATTCAACTCTCAAGAAAGGACAAACAAAATTGGGGCGAAATCTTTTTTTTTTTTGGTTTTTAATGAAATAGGGTACCCCACTCCAATTTTAGGGGCGAGACTATTCCCTACGGATGCATGCAATCACGCTTCGTCTCAAAGGGGGATTTGAACTTGCCTCAACGGGGAACATACCCATGACTTTAAGCCAAAGAGCCACACCCCTACAGGTTGGGGCGAAATCATTTTGTCCTCTCTTTTTTAATTGGCTACAAAGAGCATTTTGAGAGTTATAGTAGCCTTTTACAGCTAGTCAAATAATAAAAGACAAGGTGAATTGGCCCCATCTTATCAAGACATGCTAATGTAAATTTTTAACTTTTAATTACTAAAATCACTCCTTATTTAATATATTAATAAATTTTTATGAGATTTGTTAGGCAATTTCAGTGGAAACAGATAACTTTCCCAGGAGAGAACAGCCACAAGGGATCACTGCATTTTTCACAACAGCATTAAAGAGAAAAAGAAAAGGAGAAAGTAAAAATGGAGTTTTTATATGGTGCCCGACGGTCAAGTATCGAGGATATGGTACTTCCATCGTACCACCCACCACCTTCATGGGACTTGAAGGCCGGCCACCGTATAATTTATCACTAAATGAGCCTATGTGGTTGCTCGCTGACTCACTGTCATGCAACAACCGCTCTTCAAAATGCCTTCTTCGGGATTTGAGGGGATTTTGCGGAGCTTGCATTAGAGAGCAGCCACATTGGTTGAATTAAATGAATCAGTCCAAAAGTAAGCCTATGTGGCTGTTCTCTCAAGCAACAGTAGCTCCGCAAAATGCCCTCTGCTATGGTCAGCAAATCCCAAATAAAAAGGGACCTAGCAAATTCCACTAGCTACATTTTGGGTCCATCAAGTGTGTGGTGGGATGTGGTTGTGACCAGAAATATTGATCTGGTAAGCAGCGACAGATCCCGTCAATTGACTTTTAGAACACCTTGATTGGGCCATTGATCTATCGAGTCGCATTTAAGGTTCCACAAGAAAAGCCAAATCGTCTTGGGACCAAGATCATGTGGGTCATCTCAAGATGTTTTACAAGATTAACGGCCTCAATCATACATGCATCTCCACAAATTGATCATTAGCATTCATGGGGTACCATTACTAGCTGATTCCTAATCCTTCTTAAGAAATAATTAAGAAAGAAGCAATCTTTCACTCTCTTCTTTCTTTTTGGGAAAACACTTCAAAAAATGAAAATCCATTCTGAAAATATAAAGATAAAAGTGAAAATGATCTAAGATTTGGTCATTTTCATGATGTTTTAGGCATTTGTTGGAATTCGAGCTGTTTCTTCCCTGTTCTCTTGGAAACGTGTCGCGATAGAGAACCCTGTTTTCTTTATTACAAAACGGATTTTCGTTTTGCTTCTTTTTTCAAGAGAAGATAATGCAGTGAAGAACATGAGAGGGGAGAATCATGATGGAGCTTTCTCCTAAGCACCATAAGACTCTCTTAGAGCTAGCATTTCACAATGAGAAAACTTTCGTGCCCCCAAGGTTATTTAAAACCTTATAAATGTAAACTTTCGTGCTTCCTCTAATCTTTTTAAAAGTGAAAGAGTCCTATTCAAACTGTATAAATAAGGCCAACCATTAACAATACATTCCAAAGCATTCCATGTATTATGTAAAATTTAAAAGGTATGAAGGTTTGAAATTTCTGTTTCCAAGTTCTCTTTTGTCATTCAATGTACCTTGATGGATGCATAGTTTCTGCCTGCCCATATTGTTTGAGCCCATAAATTCTATATGACAGCCATATCTTTTGTGGACGAATCGGATATGAGATGCGAATGAAATAAATGATTGCCAAGGGAACTTCTGCTTAAACAAGCAGTCCATATATCTCTATCGTGTCACAAATGGTGCAAATTTATTATAGCAACTCATTGGTATCCTCAGCCTCTTTCTTTGTCTTCTTGTATCAAAGATGTTGTCTTGGAGACACATTTTCTTTGGCGGTTTAAACAATCACTACCGGCATTACTACAACATCTCAATTTTACCTTACAGAAGCACAGCAACCACACTATTCAAAGGTGGCACAAATGCGGCCTTCTTATGTCATCCCTGACTTTAGTGTGGGCTTTTAGCTTACGTTGAGGACATCTACTCTTTTCACTCTTGAATGGTAGTACTTGTAATAGCTAGATAACAAAAAAATCCATCCCGAGCTGTATCGATCTGGATGAGAAGGTCCAATGAAGTGAGAAGACCATATCCATGGAAGGTTGAACGGAGCAGATTGTGCACTGTGATGCTGTCCTGATGCACAGTACTAGCAACGTGCATAACATGAGCAATGTCTGGCCAAGTTCCATGGCAAGTTAATAGATATGCAACGTACAATATATGTTTAGTTGTGGCAACAATAATTCAGATACCGATTTTTTTGGTCAAGGCTCCATTTCTTTTCCACTTTAAATGAGTGTAAAACAAATTTATGCCCTTTTCCAAATTGATAGGGTGTTTCTTTCTGCATAAAAATAAATTTTGAGACATGCTAAACTTACAGGAGCCCTTCCAGAAACCGTGTAGAAGGGCGGCACCATAGGCTCCACGTCATTATAAATGCCGTTATAAGTGCCATTATATATGAAGTGGTCCAATGGTGTCGCTCTTCTACACGGTTTCTACAAGGGCTCTTGTCAGTTTAGCATTCATCATAAATTTTAAATACAATGGGCTTTCCTTGTTCAAAGATCTAAACAAGGAAAATGATATATCCGCCTCCTTTTCTTCTCTAATCCGCCCTTTTTAGTCTAAAAAGATTGGTCATAAAGATAATAGAGGGGGTGGCTAGAGGAAGAAAGTGGGTCGAATATATCACTTCCTCTAACCATTCAGTTGTTGACCCCAACAACTGTTCACGTGAAAGAGTGGAGAGAGTGTCCAATTGCCGTGAGAGAGACGGTTGCCGTTAACTTTGTCATTTAAAAAATTTTATGGAAGAAAGTAACTGTCATTTGATTGGTATGGCAATTATTTTCCAGACTAATCAGCAAATATGAAATTCTTAAGTACTATTTAGCAATAATTTTGCAAAGGAGGGAGTAATTGGCAAAAATCCCAAAATACAACTATCAAGGAGGTAAGAAGTCAAAAGTGACGAGATTGTGCCTTTCTACGCTTGGCCCGATCTAAGTGGTTGGGCATCAGAGTTAGCCGATCTCCGAACATGCTAATACACAACTGAAGCACCCTCCACTTAATCGAAGAGCTCATTAAACAAATGTGCGTATCTCCACAGGGGCGGCTAGCTCTTTGTATCACGCTTAAAAAATTTACTATCGTATCTCGCTTTAGAAAAGGGAACAAGTGATATTTATTATAACTATATTAGAGAAATTTTATATGTACATTGTATGTACATATGGTGCTCTAAAAAACTACGTAGCCGTGGAGGATAAATGACCTAGACTAGGTCCAGAAGCCTCCCTAAGCTCTATATAAACTACGGGGTCCTCCTTCATAAGTGCAAGAGAGAGCGTGGGCTCTAGGAATATACTTTTGTTCAGTTGATTAGAAGTCGTTCTTAAAGTTTTGTTGCATGACCTATTGAAAATGATAAGGTGTCATGAATCAGTCGATGAACCACCAATGCCTGCATCATCATATCCTACATCCTTGATTTAATCACCAAGACCAGCTTTAGCTGCGTTTCTCAATATTCACTAATGAATAACTACTTAAATCTTTTGAGTGGTACATGTTGCCAGACCTGTCTATGCCAAGCTATAAATAAGTGCTCAAGCAAATCAAACTTCAGTGCATTGAGCCTACTAAACACCCCTAAGCAAGCCAATAAAGACCCACAAATTTCAGTCAGTTGAGAGCATAAAGCAACCTCATATACAACTTTAAAAAAGGTGATAAACCAACCCATATGTTGCAACAAATAAAATGCTCAACCAACTTCCATCATTTCTACTTTATAAGGAAATTTAATCAACAATATAGTTTGATTGGTGCACTGTTGAATGCGTGAAGTTTATAATAAAGAATGCTTAGTCTCAATGATACATGTCTTCTCTTTTGAACACTCATATTTCACAAGGGTGGCCCCGATTGCACGTTGAGCTATAATGCTTCACAGTTCTTTAGATGCCTATCCTCTTTCTTTTTCTCCTTTTGGGGTTAATGTGTGAAAGGTAGTGGCTCCCACCAAGTCTAAGAAGCAATCCCAACATATCTTCATTTGGAAACTCTCAGTACTTGGAATTTATGGCTTGAAACTCCAGCATATCTTCATTTCCAAATCTTCATTTGGAAGCTCCCATCTGTTGCCCTCTCCCTCCTTTCTCTATTGAATTTTATGATTCTATCATGGTTGGCATGTGTTCCTGTACATTGATTCTTTCAGAATTCTCTAATCAAAACCAGTTTTATACATGATTTTGCTAATCCTAGAGGGCCCCTTTGTTTCCCAACTTCATATATTTTATAAACCAGTGTTGTGGATGATAGTGCCAACTGTCATCTCACTTTAGAAACATTCTTCTACAGTTTTTTATTCCACCTGAAGTCCCCACTCCCTTTTTTCGATAATGGCAGTACTCCTATCTTTTCTAAGAGGTTAAGACAACAGCCAATTGGCGAAGCTTAAACTAGTGGATGCCAATATCAAAACAAGGGGGTTGCTGATCATCATCCTCTTTTTCCATTTTCATTTTCCCTTTTTAGTGTTTTATCAGTTTTCAAGGTAGACAACTCCAATACTTTCATGTTTGTTAGGTACAGAGCAGATGTGGATGGTGGGTTGCCTGTGTGTTAAGAAGCCAAGTTCTATCCAGGAGATAATGGTAATTTAGTAAATTTGTTGGGGTCATTGAAGTCATTTCGCCTCTTCATGCATAGTATATATATAATATCTCATTGTCTTACTATTATCATTCATTAGTAGCCTTTCTCATTTGCTTAAGTTCATCTCCAAGTTTTTTTCTCTTGCTTTAATTGCATGGATTCAGATATGAAGATGACAGCTCCTGAAGCCACTTTGGATTCAATGGATTTTCTTTCGCGTGCATGGTTTAACACTACAATTCATGTCGTAGAACCGATGGTGGATGATAGATCAATCATGCTCCAAGAGAACCTCGTCAAGACGTTTAAGACTGACATAAAAGCTCCGCTATCGGTGAGTAACAATCGAAGGATTTGCTCCTAATCTGATCTCTTTACATTAAATTAATCTAGATTGGCTCATCAGAAGGAATAACATGCAGAGGATGGACATGGATGATGGAGATGTCAAGGCAATACCATCATGGAAATCTGATGACCTGAAGGTAAGTGAAATATGTGTAAGGTGTCGAGAGAAATATATATTGTGACTAGTGAGTTTTTAAAACAACTCTTAGCTATTCTAGCCTTAAAATTTTCTATAGATTCACTTGTTCTAAGTTTCTTTATAAATATTCATTTACAACTTATTGATTTGCATTAGAATGAAAATATGCTTACTCACAAACAAGCACAAGTGATTATGTTAGATAATACTATTACTGAACTTATGTAATTTCTTTCTTTAGTCGTGGATATGCATGCAAAAGGCAATGCACCCAGAACTAAACTACGGCCGTTGTTTCCGAAAGAAATGGGTATGGAGCTTAATCATTTGATTTTCATTTTGATATCTTTTCATTTAGTTACACCCAGATGGAGTAACTAAATGCATCATATAAGAATTCACATCTTTAACTATTTCACGGCTGATGAGGAAGTAAAACAGTCTCTGCAGATGCCATGGAAGCTAATGCCATTCAAGGGAATCTCTATAAAGAAATGGGTGAAGGATTTGAAGCAGAAGAGGAAGGAAGAAGAGAGGTTGCAGAAAGCTGAGGTACATGCAGCCATAACTGTTGCAGGTGTCGCAGCCGCACTTGCAGCTGTTGCGGCAGAGAACGCAAAAAACAACCAACCCAACACTACCAAAGAGGCCGCAGTGGCATCAGCCGCGGCTTTGGTTGCAGCCCAATGTGCTCAAGTCGCAGAAGACATGGGTGCGAACCACGAGCAGCTAAGTGCAGCCATGGGTTCAGCCATGACTACTACCAATGCAGCCAACATCTTTACACTAACAGCTGCAGCTGCAACATGTACTTAATAGTACCCTCTCTCTAATGATTCTTCTTTTCAAGTTTTGGGTTTTGTGGGATGTGACTTTATTTTGCCTTTATTCTATAGCATTGAGAGGAGCAGCTACACTTAGAGCAAGGCCTGGTCGTAGAGAAAGAGATGGAATTGCACCCCCACTTCCACTCAAGGAAAAAAAGGACTTGGGTTTTGACTTTGGGAAGTACAGGATTTTGCTGGCAAAGGGTTCTCAAGTTATTGTAAGAACATCAGATGGTAAGTGGTTGCTATTTTTTTATTTCTTCTTGGGAAATTCGTTTACATATTTTTGGAATGGTATGGGAGAGATCTTGATCAGTTACTTTTCTCTTTATCTTGTTTTCTTTGTTTCTATTTTCTAGGCAAATGCAAGTTAAGATTTGTTTCAGTTATCCTCGACAGCAAAGCCAAGGTCAGCTCCCCCCTTTTTCTTTTTAATAAAAAAAACCTTTTTATGTGCCACTCTAATATACACCAAAACTCAGTGTACCAACCATCTCAAGCGATGTTCAGTGCACTTGCCCACTGATCCTAGCCATCCAATTGACTGATTGCCTCTTGGATGGATCATAGCATGACAAAATCTGCTGCGTCCAGATTTTCCAATCAGCCAACTATCAAATGCTCCTATAATACAGTTATGAACATCCAACGGTGCAGTATTCATGATATGGCCCATCAAAGAGGCGGAACATTGAATGGACGGTCCGGATTGCTCGTAGAGATGTTTAAGTGCTTGAGTGCAAAATTTGATGGGTAATTCATTACTTTTATGACAGGTAATTCTGAGAACTAGGAAGATCAATGTGTTGAAGAGCTTTGCACGCACAAAAGAAAGTAAGTTCAGAGGTAGCTTTTTAATGATTAATGTTCATGTACAAATAACACACACAACACAAAGCAACTCAATAAAAGGTCATATTTAGGTTATTTGTCAATTTTCTTTAATGGGTGTGATTAAAGTTAAAGGTTTGAGGCTGCATCTTACATTGGCAACAGGCATAGTACTCAACTTACATGAGGACTCAATCAGTGAAGCAGACGCGCAGGTTCATTTCATAGCATTGACAACAAGTCGAGGGACAATCAAGCTAGAAATGAAAGATTACGCTCAATACAATGAATGGATTGTGACGATAAATCACATGCTAATGCTCTCCACCACCTTTACTGGATATGAAATCCAATTTTATAGGAATTGAACTGTTTGATTTGTTAAATATTCATCTTATTTTCTGTATCTAAATGGGTTATTCACAGCTTTCTAGAACAAAATCATGAACAATGTGTGAGAAAGAGATTTCATTTATTATTGTTTCTACATGTAAATATTAAGAAGGTTTTTTGGGTCACCCCATAAGCTCTTTGATTTTCTATGAGTATTTGACGAGGAAAACCACATATGCTTTCTGATCTGTGATTTTTCCCCCTTGTGGGGGAATCTCACCTTGACATGATGGTGCTGTTTTAAAATATGAACAATCTAGTTCCTACCATGTTCCTCTTGCAATGATTGTATGCCTGCTTTACACTTCAACATGCCAAAAGAAATGAAAACAAATGTCATTCAACATTAAAGAATATATTATTACTAAATAAAGTCTGTACAAAAGCTTATGGAATGGGAAATAGGTGTCGAGCCTAGTGTGCGCCGCACCACGGCGCTGCAAGTATAAGGCTTACAAGAATGGGGCACAAGTTTGAAACTAGCTTACCTACCGTAAAGATGACAAAAGGACCATAAGAAAACAAGCAAAAAAAAGGTGAATTATATTATGTATATTATATTAGAAATTGTGGGTAATTGTGGTGAGGTCAGCCCAAAGAAGAAATCGTCTGGGACGACCAAGAAATCTGGCTTGCCAAGCGGGTTCATCACTTTCATATACAAAACCACACTTCATATACAATTTCTTTGCCGCTTCATTGTCAACAGCAACATGGGAATACAGATCAGTTATGCCTGAAGAATACCGAGACTTAGTCAAACTATGTTCATCTTTTTTTCAACCAAAATAAAATTTTATGATGGTGTCTGCCAAATTGTATAAAGAGAGAAAAATGAAAAAGTGAGTGAACGACTATTTCAGCTTAAAACACATTTTCTGTTATTCTAGTATTTTTTAAAGAATCATCAAACTGCTGTTGTTTCTAGAGTTCTGTGTGCCAGACAAATGTATCAAAGAGTTCTGTGTGCCAGACAAATGTATCAAAGAGTGACACTCAACTTGCTGCATGGTAACATAGCCAGAATGAATAAATAAGCCCACGCAATAGCCAAGGTATACAATGAACTCTAAAGTACTAGCACAATCAAAGACAAAAACATGATGGACACAGGCTTCAAAAACCCGTGCTCAATCAACTTCTTTCAGGAACCTGTCGAGCTTGGGCTCATAATTCGATTGTAACTTTCTATGAATATGTTGTCTACGATGAGAAGTGTTTAAAATATGCTGTAGGGCGTAATAAGGTATACAGTAGTAAGTTATTTCCCAGTTATATATTGACATTATTTAGTACGGACTTACTCATAGCAAGTTCATATTATATGATCTGATTTACATTACCAGGGTAAGCTTGCTGGGGTCAACTTAGTGAGGGTAATGACACCAAAAATTATATACCTTGGGATTCCAATGTTCTAATAATAGGTCTCACTCCTGAGCATGAACAAAGCCTATTTTTATAGGCAGACCCACATATCCGACAGGTAGAGACCCTTGGAAATCATTATCAAAGCTATCACGGGTGATAGAGTCCTCAACATTTATGCTGCACATTGTATTCTTCCTTTTATTGGATTGATAGCCCTCAATTTCCTCAATGAAGAGGTTGATCAATCTTTCCCAAGGAAGCCTCGGATGCTGCAAACATATAAGAAAACAGAGATAAAGGGATCTTGTCTAAACCTCCAGAGATCTCTCAAGGAACTGAGTTTGCACACCATTTACCATTACTTCAAACCAACTTGATTTCATGAGTGCCCATGTCAAGATGAGCCACTCAAACTAATCATAATCCCTCTCTAGATCTGGCTTTGTTATATATTCCAAGTTAGATCTACGATTGCAATCCATCAGTTTGCTACCACTGTGATTCCATCTAGAGCTTGCTGCCCTGCCATAAGATTATTCCAGTTTAGGGGCACCAGAGAAGCTATAACATGTTAAGTAAAGATAGCTGAGACTACTGTTTCAAAACTCGAACACAGACGAGAACTCAGCCGAGGTAAAAGGGATTCTACTTTGGCCGGTCAATGTTTGACACGGTATATTTTTCATTAATTCGAGGGGAATCAAAGAAATTTTGATTGACTTGGTAAGGCAAAATCATACGAGAGAGAGAGAGAGAGAGAACTCGGACAAGGTAAAAGGAAGTCGACCCACGCAAGTCAAAAATTGACTTTGGTAGTTTTCCAATAGCGGCAGACTTTCAGATAAAATCATATAAACTCCCCCAACTAGGTATATAGGTCTGAACTAAGCATATCACAAACATTTCTTATTTTTAAAGTGGTTGCTATAAATAATGTGTATAAGCCTTCAAGAAGCTATGGGAAGTAATCAAAATTCACCACCATTTGCAGTTTTTATCTTTGCATTCGATGAGTGAGTGGGGATTAAACTTGAATTTGCAAACGTTCTTGCATTATTACATTGATTTGCCCAAGTCGACTTGGTATTGTCCCTACTATAAAATGTTTTTCCTCCTTTCAGTCAATAAAAGAACTCGCTGCTTCAATCTTTTGACTCAACCAAGTCGACATAGATTTTTGCTCCAAGTATGAGTTTTTAAACAGTGATTTCTTGCTGTAGAATTTTATCATTTTTTATTAGTTCTGTAGAAATTCATCATTATTTACATAATTCCAAAAAGTCAAGGAAAATGGACATGAAGAAACACTACGTTTGGGAACCTTAACCATTTGTTAGATTGTAGGCAATATATATTATTAGTTTGTAGCATATACTTTGCATGTTGGGATAGTCTTTTTTTTTTTCAAAAAAAAAAAACAAGACTATTTTGGAAGCTAGTCAATGATGACCCTCCATGGATTCACCTATATAAGCATTGTAATATCCAAAATTCTGGAAAGAGCTGAGCTCTTGAAGGGGAAGCATATAAAGGAAGAGTATGAGCACCTTACGTGATTCATTTCTTCCCCCCAAAGCCCCTATCCATTTCACTCAGAAAGTGCTTCCACCCGAAGCCCCTATGATTACTTCCATTTGAAGAGACTGATTTGCGCCAAAAGTACTAGACTTTGATAAAAGGAATAGGGTGGTGAAGATATTTAATAATAATTTATAAAATAGACTAGAAAGCTGGTCTCGTCCTATATCGTTGGTGATTGGGACCATTGATCTGATGGTCCGACATAAGACAATCTAGAGCAGCCAAGCCCAATGTTGAATGGAGATCACATAAGCAAGATTGAGGCATGCAAAGAATCAATGGCGTAAACACATCTTAAAGGATGCATTTTTTATCAAGCATGATCAAAGGTCCAGAATCACTCGATGAGGGTGGAACCAAGGGTAATTAGGCCGGATTTGTGATAGCCAACAATATTGATGTACCTGATCCTTTTATATGTATCAATATGACCATGTTGTACGTTGATTGTTTTCGTTCATGAAAGCAAAACGTGTAATAGCTATAGTAAAATTTTATAATATTTGTTTGCGGAAAGCTAAACTCAAGGGCATCCTTGCATAGATAAGATGAAAGGGCACCCCCATTGGTCGAAAGTCGCCAAAGGCTTTCGACCAATGGGGGTGCCCTTTCATCTTATTTATTCAAGGGTGCCCATTAGTTTAGCATTCCTCTACTTGTTTTATTTCACTTCTATAAGTATTTTGGGTCTTTTAATTCCTTTATTTCTTTCTTTGACTAATATTTTTTGAACGGTTTTTCCTAATATTTTTTTACTTTCCATTTTTAAATGAATGGAGCACCAAGTTCAGGTTTTTTTTCGCAGCTTGCCGAGATAACAGATACATTGCCAGATGTTGGGCCAACATCAAGTCGGTTCCGCAATAATAAAACCACTCGTCAGGTTTTTTTTTTTTTTAAACTAAGAAGCCACTCGTCAGTTGAAATATGATAATAAAATGTTTAAGTGATTTAATGGATAGCTCTTTAGAAGCAGGAATCTTCCTCCTGGGTGCCGCTCCCAAGCTAGAACCGTGATTCGGCGCTCCTTAGGCAGGGAACCGCTCCCATGGCGCTCTCGAAGAGACGAAAAAACGCTCACATGATGCTTGCAACCTATTTCTATTACTCCATCGACTTACCATCACCAACTAACTTGCATCAAACTCCTCCAACTCTTCAAAGTACTTCATTAGAGCATAGACTATCATCACCACCTAACTTGCATCAAACTCCTCCAACTCTTCAAAGTACTTCATTAGAGCAAGCACAAACACGTCTTCAGAAGGCATAAGGAAAGAGAGCATGAAAATGAAGATAGTTAGAAATTACTACGCTTTTATGCACTTAGATTTTGAAAGATATATATGAAGATGGTTAGAAATTACTATTTTTTGATATACTTGAATTTTGAAAAGCATATAAAGAAAATATTACATAAACGCTCCCATGGCGCTCCCAACCTTAGACTCTTTTATAGCCCCTCACGCTTCCCCGCCCCTGCTCCCGCCCCCGCACCCACGTTGTGCTTCTAAGGATAGCTCTGTGAAGCCGTGCATATTCTTTGGGCTGTAGAGTGTTATCTCAAACATGAAATATTGATGGACCCAATAAACAATGGGAAATTTAATCCGTCATTCAAAGATAACGAGGTGAGTGTTGACATTGGAGCTCCCAAAAGTCAAACATGGTAACTCGTTGAGAATTTTAACAAACAAGAAAGTTAACTGAAGCCTTCGGTCTTTTCGATAAATGCTTTTAGATGTGATAATCATATTAATAACAGAGCAATCAGCAACACAAAACAAAAAAATTATGCAAGAACCTGAAATGACAAAAATACCCTTACATTTAATACATAGTTCTCAATTTTTAGACTCCACTTTTAACTTTCCATATTCAAGGAAAGGTTTGGCACATTAGACATAAAATAGTTCCACTACTGGGCCTTCCAGATTATAGGTTTAGAGAAGAGGTCTCTTCTCTTCCATTTCATAAGCTTCTATGTAAATTTAAATTTTCTTTACTCTTCACTATCCAAAGAAACATTAAACTTCAAAATTTCAGATACTTTTCCTGTTTTTCTGGAAAAATACAAAGTAATAAAATTATCATCAGCATAGAAGCATGCTTATAATGCATATGTAGTTTGCAAATGCTGACAACATTAGTGATCAAGAAAAATGAGCATGGAAAAATTATAAGAAAATCGTTACCCCATCCTCGAGCAATTTTTTTGGACTTGGAAACTAGTGCATAGCCCACACCATTTCTATGCAATTCCTTAGCCACACATACATTGCTGAGATATGCCCTTGCAAAATCAGCTCCAATGCCCTGTTAAAATTACTTCACTCCTAAGAGAGACGAAATTATAATATGATGAAATACTTGATTGTATCATGATCCTACTAAGCCAAAATTTTAGAACTAAAAGTTCTGTACAATAATAATTCAATGATATAAATAGAAAGAAACACAATTCATAGTAAAAAAAAATGCAAAAATAATATAAAAATCAAAGATTCTCTATTTGGATGTGGAAGTCAATTGCATTAAAGAACTTTGATTCCTACAGATTTGTAAGCAAATGGGAGAAAATTATATCCAACTTGTCCAAGCTGATCAAAATGTAAAGAAAGTCTCATCAAGTTTTCGAGGGTATTATTGGGATAGATGTGACTGAAGAGCTAACTACAAACTGCGGACCAATTTATAATGAGTATGCTTTATATTACAGAATCTAAAAATGTCCCTACTCGGTTGTTAAAGGATTTAGCCAGAAGAGCAACTGTTCTGCAAACATGATAGAGCTTTAAATACAACCTAGAAAATATCATGCATCAATGTTGGGCATATGGCACCATGATACAAGAGAAGGGCAGTCACGATTCAAGATAAGCAACGAGAAAAACAAATTGATCTGCCAACTTTTTAGTGAATGCCTTCTAGTGTAACATCACATGACCAAATATATGTGCAAAACTTAACAACAAAATCATCTGACCATAGTGGTCCCTCGGGAACTGCCCCTTTGATGCATAAATGAAGTTGACATTAAAAAAATGAAATTATTACGCTCTTCTCTTTTCTTTGTATCTGACCATATCAGTCCCCAGGGCACTGCCCCTTTGATGTATAAATGATGTTACCATTTGAAAAATAAAAATGAAACATGAAATATGCACAAGTAAGATTGCAAGTAACCTTGAATAAACCAACTAATTATCTTCACACAGAGTTCTCTTAACATTGAAGTTAGGCTGTGCAAGGTGTCAGAAACTGCAAAGTGTGAATACAATCAGGAAAGAAAAAGAAAAACTGGACCAGCCGACCTAGTAAGAAATGATCGAATCCGTAGATGATAATAAATGAAACTCCAGCAGGATATAAATTTCTCAAACTTGTCAATCTATATGATGAAATTGAATTCAAAAGAATGCAACCATTCAATCCCTTACAGTTTCATATAAATCATGATTGAAACAGTTTTCTTTCAGAAAAGGAAAAACAAAACCATTTCAAAACTTGAATTATTTCTGCTAATATATTTCCTGGAGGTCGTATTCTTTTTTGTGTAATTATATTGATATTCATAACCAACCTCTGGCTTCGTCCCTGTTATTTCATCCGCCAACCTCAGACACTGGTTAAGATCCAGGGTCCCAACCACTACTCGATCTTCTCCATTCTCAGAGAACTACAAAAGATAATAACAAAAATGATACTTCTCCATTCTCAGAGAACTACAAAAGATAATAACAAAAATGATACTTCTCCATTCTCAGAGAACTACAAAAGATAATAACAAAAATGATACTTTAGATGTTCACTCAGATTTGGAT
Source organism: Tasmannia lanceolata (assembly GCF_043159265.1). NCBI lineage: Eukaryota > Viridiplantae > Streptophyta > Magnoliopsida > Canellales > Winteraceae > Tasmannia > Tasmannia lanceolata. Next base: position 10,298,748 of record NW_027518683.1, read on the forward strand.
CAGTAACATTTCTTCTAGTAAACTACACAGAAAAAAAGTAATATTCCTTCCTGAGTGTCAATATAATTTGTAATTCTTCAAAAAAGAAGCTTGGACCAACCCAAAAGATATGAAAAAAAAATTGAAGGTATATATAACTTTGTCTGTATCTTGTCGAATTCTAGTGATCTCACACTAGATGTACACATACAAAAATTACAACTGGAAAAATGTTTACCAAATGAACACAAAAGAGCCATAAAGCCTTACACTTTAAAAGCTTTCCATCACCCACAACGCCATGGCCATATCTGATGCAGGAACAATTGAGCAGCAACATATGATGGAGATCAAACAAGCAATGACTAAATCAACTCGTAGGGTTTGAAACCCATACCACGGTTTTGGAGAAAAACTCCAATATGATATGTGACGGAGTTCAACCATGTGAAAGAGCCAAGGCACTCTTCACAAAGGATGTTCCAAAAATTTACTTTGTTCAATCTCTTTCTTTCCTCATGTCATTACATTATATAGATAGCCAAACCAAAAAATAGAAGCCCTAAATGCTAACGTAAGACCTAATAATTAATCTTAATCTTCCATCTAAAGCGGCACAAATAAAAGTTAGAAACATGACTAAAATAACCCAAAAAAAATTAGATATGTCAACTTTTAAAAAAACCCAAAAATAGAAATTCTGTAATAGATATGTAGCACGTCCGTAAATCATCCATAACTTCGGGAAATCACGATCGTGATCTTGGGCTCGTTCGATAGGTAACTGAAAAACCTTTCTAAGGATACCAAAATCAAGTCAAACGAACAAGATTTGATGCCTAAAAAGTAGGATAAATAAAAGATAACAACAATAGAAGTTGAAATAATGAATTGATCCACGTCACATGTTCTTGGTAGCTTCACCTGCATAAATATCACACCCTTTTACCTTTAGAATTGTAATCTTTGTTCGACCTGCAACAAAAATCTCACCCCGTCCCTCTAAAAACCTATGGCCGGTTCATCCCCTGAACCAAAACCCCCTTATTCCTTACAGCCTTGAACCGTTCCCATCAAACTCCAACCTTGCAACTACCTTAAGCCCAACCGAGACCCTACAAACACGTCCCTCAGCCCACATTTGGCCTTACGATCATTCCACATCCAGGCCCAGACTTCTAAAACTCCTAAATTTCAGACTGCTGCACCTTTGAGCTGTTACAGATTTGCAGCAGTTCCAAGATCCCCTCCTAAAACCTGTTACAGGCTAGAAGTTTTACTATATCTAAATCTCATGCCTAACTTTACTCTCCGGTAATGTTGTGGATCGGAAGTCCACTTCTTTTAAGTACACCACATGTAAAACTTATTTATTCTTGATCAATAAGAGATGCGTATTAACCAAACATACTGAAGTGTGGGCAAAGGTACAATGACAGATAGCTACATGAAAACAATACAAGGTTTCTTTAGGATAGACACATCATGAGCATTATAGAAACCTGAGCAAGCATGCTATAAGATTGTTGTCATTTCACACAGGCAATGGCTACAAGGATGTGGATAACCAATTGAATTGCATATATAAAGTATAAACATCAAACCCAAATGAAAATTCTTGCCCAATAAATCATGAAATTAGAAAATATAAAAACTATGTATATGATTGTGAATATAGCATACCTTACAGGCAGAGCAGAATTCATCTGAAGAGCTTAATAATTGCGATAATGGGAGCGTGGCATTTATGCAAGAAACCCTTTTAAACCCTATCCTCTTACCAGAAATACGGTCTTTTAATGCTTCGAATTCACGCTCTGCCAAGTACCCCTTATGATCCTAACAGAACTTGACAAGGAATAAATATCATCAGAGTATTAAAAGAGTAAATAGCTGGTGACCCTGTGCATTTCAAAATTCAACAAAAAGAGCCAAAAAAAACGCCATAGATGCAGCAATGTTACAAGCATAAAATCTCAATTTCAAGCCATGATATCAAGTATGGTCAAAACGATCGAATTACAGCACATGTTTCACTAAGGCCAGGCCATGCTTGGATTGCAAGAATATTTTGAAACAGTTTGGAAAGGAAAAATATTTTCCTAAAATTTCCTACTTTTTTTTAGGCGCGAAATAGATAACTTGAGCCAAATTTATCCAATTTTTAGTTAATGGGACCCTCAATTTATGATAATATCCTTCTAAATTAACCAAAATCACGTCATTTCCTTCTAAATTGTGGAAAGAAAAAAATCCAAAAAAAAAAACTTCCATCAGGAATTTTTTTCTTCTTGCAAATCCAAACAGGGCCTTGGTCACCAGAGCAATCCAAGCAGCAGTGAAATTCACTGACTCTACCAATCAATACAAAGAAGCATAACATCTAAAAGGGAAAAGGACAAAAAAAAAAAAAAACCCTAACCCTAAAAACTGTGTTTTTTTTAGACTTAAGAAGAACAACATACCAGTAGCTCACCTCGACACTATAAGTCTGGTTAATATCATAGAAGGATCGGACGCGGAGAGTAGCCGTGGCCCACAGCTCCTCATCGGAGACTGCTTCGGAGATGATCAATGAATTCCTTTCTAGGGTTAGGGCTTCCTCAGTGCAGAGCTGAGAGAAGATAAGTGGAAAATGGAGACGCTTTTTCCTCGCACAGAAAACACCGGAAAAGAAAATACGAGAATTAGGGCATTTTCGGGCGGAGGGGTAAAAAGGGAAAGGTTTGTAATTACGGGAGGTGGAGGTGGTGCGATCGGGATTTGAAAGGGAAGGAGGGCAGAGCCATTGTACGGACGAGGTGATAAGCGCCATTAACACCTCTCTCTTACTGGATCACAGAAAATATCATCATTCTCATCCTTTGAATACACCGTTACAGACGGAAGGGTGTTTAGGTAATTTCGTATTCTGGATTCTTTGCTTTGTCACGTTGGAAAAGAGTTTACTTTATCTCGATACCTCCAATGGAAATGGATATCGCGTTTCTTCCATCTGCACCGTCCATCTGGTGGGCCACTGTCCAAAAGGTCAACTGATTGGAATATCCTGGTCATCCGATTGGCGGTTTCAAAACAAATGATTGGAATAAAAGAAAGGAACTGTATTGCCTACTTCAAAATTAGGGAAATCCACCTATGTTGGTTTGTCCTATATGAACTTTTCTGCGTATAGGACAAACCAACATTGTTCAGGAAATGATATATATATTCTCCTCCTTTTCTTCCCCAGGCCACTCCCTTGTAGTCTAAAAAGATTAGTCATAAATACACTCGAGGGGAGTGGCCGACGGAGAAAAGAGGGCGAATATATCACCTTGATGGCCAGTACGAAAGGTGGTTCACCCCTCCACGCAGCCAGTACCAAAGGGGTTCATCTGCCGTCAAAAAACCCATTAAATTGTGACTACTAGCAAACCACCTTTCTCTCGATGCTAATATTAATGTTGGCGTGCCCGCTCTTAATTAAAAGAGAAAAGTGTTTCTAGTCCGGCCGACTAGAGATCATTCTCTAGTCCGTCACCCAAAAATACATGGGTCCCACATATTTGGGTGATCTAAAGCATTCATTTGATAGGCCTCATCATAGATAGGATGTCCACAAAAATTCAGCTTCATAGGATCTTCTTAATCCTTCGATTTGTAGAGTTAAAAAATGGACAGATTTGTGGCGGTTTATAGCCGTCCATTTTAAGCTCCACAAATCATAGGGTTGGGATGATCCTATGAAGCTAATTTCTTGTAGACACCGTCTCTATGTCAGAGCCCATCAAATGAATGCTTTACATCACCCAAATATGTGGGACCCATGTGTTTTTGGGTGGCGGACTAGAGAAGGATCTCTAGTCGGCCGGACTAGAAACACTTTCCTCTAATTAAAATAGATACCCCGGCCCCTACATAAGCTGATTGATCTACCCTAGTTAACATCATTTTTTATTTTCATAAGAGGACCACTCCTGAGAGCCTTTATCTACTTGGGAGTGCCTAGATGTACGTATCATTGAAGTAGAAGGAATATAGATTCCAATTTCTTTTTTTCTTTTTCTTTTTCTTTTTTTGCTCTTGCTCTTGTTCCCAAAGGAAAGTTAAATAGTAAAAAAAAAAAGAAAAAGAAGAAGATTGCATTTGGAAAATTTACAGCCACCAACGAGGACTATGATGCGAATAGTAAAAGGCAACCAAACAATGACAGGGAAAGGAAAATATAGCCGACTTCTTATCAAACTAAATTTATGAGAAATGTAGAAAGTTATGGAACTTTTGGTTCCCTATGTGGCTAACTAGTTTTCTTAATTAATTCCGAATTTCAATGAGGGATGTTTTTCATGAATTTTTGTGAATTATTCAATAATTCACGAATCTATTGAGTAGTTCACAAAAATTCATAAACTATCAAAGCTCTAAATTGATGAGAAGAATGTATAATATCATAGAACTTTGTTATTCCTGGAGCGACTATCATATTTACTAAACGCGGCTAATTTTAATTAATAGCAAACTTTCTCGAGAACCATTGAGGGAACCCTATGGTCTTCGATTCATCATCGAACATGCATCCCATCCATAAGATTATGGCCTACAAAGTCCGTGCTTTTAATTTCCGCTTTTAATTTCCTACAATGGAAATTGAAAGGATGCCTAACGGGGCTCTTGGGCACGAGGAAAGTTTAACCATTTATAACTTGCAAAAGACAAAAGAGAGTTGGGGTTTTGAGGAGAGATGAGATTACGGGAAGTGGGGAGAGATGAACAAAGATATCATCAAAATCATGGATATTGAAATCTTAGAGTTGAGTTCCTTCTGATCCACATAGAAGAACCCAACCAGGATTAGAGCTAGATAGATTCCTTTCACCTTCTTCATGAAAATTTTCTAACGGATTCATTTAGCCGACCCCAACTAGTTTGGGACAACGGATTTGTTGAGTTGAGTTGAGTTGAGAGTTGAGTTCCTTCCCAAGGTGATCATTAGACAAACAATGATCCATTTTAGCCTTTTCTTATAGAAAAAATTATAGGATACATTATAGGGATCAGGATTATTACGCGAAGTTATGGTGTCCTAGGATCTTTATCATCGTACATATATAAGACCGACCCATAAATTGCGACATTGATAAAAGGGATCAGCTAGAGTATATTGCAAAAGGCATTTCGCAGATGGTATGATTCATCTGACAGCAGCCACAGAGGTTCACTTTTCAACAGATTTTGTCTTCACTCACGAGGTGGCTGTTGTCAAATGCAACAGACCATCCGCGAAATGCCTTTTGCGATGGACGCTAGCAAATGCCTTGATACAAACTATGAATCTCGAGTACAATACCTTATAGGACCAATCAATCGCAATATTGATACAAAATTAGAGTAAATCTTAATAAGTCATATAAAACAATTTAATGTACTATTTGCCCTTCATCAGCTTTGCTAGGAGAGGAATCACTCAAATTTTTAGGGAAATGATAAATGCGCCCCTTATCATCACTAGGGACACCCAATAGCAGTGTATCAATGACTGCAGAGGGGCTGATGTACTTCACGTCAGAAGGATTCAACATATTTTGATTGCCACGTATGCAGTTGGTTGTCCCAAGTGATGAAAAGGGGCGCATTTATCATTTCCCAATTTTTATTGTAAAATGATGTTGGAGGAGTTTTCTTTTCTCCATTGGTACTTTATTATCCAATCGGGATAGGTTTCTTCTAGGGCCTGGAATAATCGGTGTTGCACCAACTATTAGATATATGAGATTCTGTATTGTAAACTTTAATTTTTCCAATTATTAAATATGAAAGAGATTTTCTGAGCATACATTCTCTATCGTTTTATATAATTTCACATGACCCACCCATACAAAATATTTGAGGGATATGGAACCCACTACCATGTTTTGATAATGGGTCAAACTCACCTTGTCTTTTATTATTTACCCAACTATTAAAAGGAATTACAATTCTCAAAATGTTCTCAGCAGTCAATTAAATTGGAAAAAAAAACAGGTGAGTTTGTCTCACTGTCAAAACATAGTAATGCAAACCCGTACGGGTGTGGCTCTTTGGCTTAAAGTCGTGAGTATGCTCCCCGGTGACGAGAGTTTGAATCCCCTGGCCATGCCCGATGCGTGTGGTTTACCGGTGATTGCGCGCATCCGTAGGGAATAGTCCCCCGTAAAAATTGGGGTGGGGATACTCTATGTCATTAAAAAAACATATTAATGCATGCAAATATCAGTAGCCTGAGAATTATACATTAACAATGAAAAAGGAGGCCTTTGTCCCCAGGCCGCACTTTTTTGAAGAATCCTGCACCCAAGGGCATACAGCCTGGCAGGCCTTCCCTTCCCGCCGAAGCTTCATGGGTGTTGCCCTGTTCCCCGATCATATGTTTTGATGTGAGCTATACTCTGCGATGAGCCACATAGGCGCTGAAAAAGGAGGCCTTTGTCCCCAGCCAGCACTTTTTCGAAGAATCCTGCACCCATGGGCCTATGGTTTGGCAGGCCTTCCCTGTCCGCCGTAGCTTCATGGGTGTTGCCCCGTTCCCCAATCATATGTTTGGATGCGAGCTATACTCTGCAAGGAGTCACACGGGCACATGGCCTTGCTTGTGTTGCCATGTTTCCTTCCCGCCGAGCGCAGCGAGCAGGCCTTCCCCACTCCCTTCATCCAAGCAAGGATGGGACGGTAAGTAGAAACATAACCCGGCATGGCCGTAGGTAAGAGCGGGGGACACTTTTTTCGGTGGGTAGGTTATATGTGTATGTAGGGGGTTAGTGGGCACATGCACTAGTAGATGCGGAGGTAGATTAGGAGGTAGGGAGCAACTCGGGTTGGTTTGGGTTGAGGCCAACCCGACCCGAGGTCCAACCCGATCCAAACCAAGGAATCCATTTTTCCAAACCGAACCCGACCCGACCCGACCCGACCCGAACCGAACGCGACCCGACCCGACCCGAGTGCAACCCAACTCGCGAGTTTTTTAGCTTACAAAAACAAAAAAATGATAAGAAATGTTGGGTTTGACTAGGGTCGGGTTGAACCCAACCCGAGTTGCAACCCTAGACAGAAGGTAAGTGAGCATCACTATGTCAGCAGGTATGTGCGATTTTTTTTTATTTTTTTTTGGTAAGTAAGTTAGGGTTAGGCAGACCCCGACCAGCTAAAATTAATGAGAAAGAGTATTACAATCTAAGGGGGCTCAAAGGCCAACAGGCGAGGAACATGCTCCCAGGCAACAAAAAGAACAAAAGAGACAAGAAGAAACATAAGAGATACAGAGCTATGTCCTTGTGTAGGGGACTCCAGCAGAATCTGTTGCAATAATATCTTTGAGAGGGTTTGGGATGGACGACGGAGGGATGTCATCACCCTTGCAAGGGCAGTCCTCTTTTGAAAGGAAATCAGCAGCTGAGTTTGCTTCTCTCCAAACATGAGTGACTTTCCAGTCAACAAAGGTAGCCAGACCAAGGTAGATTTTGTCCAACAAGGTGAGGGCCTTCCATGGGCAGGGGACTTGAGAGTTGATAATATTGACTGCATTGAGGGAGTCAGATTCAACCCAGATTCTGTTGAGGGCTTTTTCCTGAGCCAAAAAGATTCCATAGTCAATAGCTTTCAGCTCCAAGATTGTGATGTCGTCCCCAGAAGCAGGAATAGAGAAGAGGGCGAGAATAGAGTTGGGATTCCTAATTAGACCTCCCAAGGAGGCACCATTAACAAAAAGGGAAGCATCAGTGTTAATTTTGGCAACACCGACAGGGGGCTTGATCCAGGAGCAGGTTCGAGTTAGATTAGGTTTCAGATGGATAGGGATATTGAAATGGAGAGCAAATTGGAGACTTCTGGGGGAATGGTTATCATGGGGGTGGAGGAATCTAATTCTAGTTTGAATCTTGTCGATGATCAGATGAAGAATATCTCTTTTGTGGGTTGGGGTACCGCCGTGAAGTCTTGAATTTCTTTCCTGCCATATACAATATATGGCTGCCCCAAAAGAAACTTTCATGGCAATGGTATATTGGCTTGAGCCCCTGAATTGATTTCTCACCCATGCTTCTTCATCACATAGAGTTTTGCCAATTTTCCTTCTGTGATTAAATCTCCAGAGCAAAAAGTTCCAAATCCATTTGGAGAAGGCGCAATTAAAGAAAAGGTGGTTTACTGATTCAAGCCCAGAGTGACATAGAAGGCAAGCTTGATCAGTGGTAATACCCATGGAACACAGACGGTCTCTTGTTGGGAGTCTGTTGCTGATGGCTTGCCATGCTGTGAGAGCATGCCGGGGAATGTTTCCTGAAAACCAAATGGTTGAGCACCAGGGAACTTTCTGCGCTTTGATTCTGACTTCGTTCCAGGCTGATTTTGAGGTGAAAATACCATTTGAGCAAGGTTTCCAAATAGCTTTATCAGGGTAGCCAGGGCGGATGATTGCAGAAGAAATGGTCTTTTTTAAGACGGCGAGGTGGGGGAGATCAAACATCTGGTCCCAGATGCCATTAAGGAGAAGTCTACTTAGGTTGGTTTTCTTACTGATGTTGGTTTGAAGAGAGGCAGAAGAGATTTGGTTGGATATAGTCCCTTCAGGGTGCCAAGGGTGGTCCCAGAAGTTTATGTTTTCCCCTGTTCCAATAGAATAGCAAATGTGATTTTTCATGATGTCCCTGGTTTGGAAGATTCCCCTAAATCCCCATGAAGGATGACTGGGCATCTTCATTTGCCAAATGCTTTGGTTTTTTATGTATTTGAGTTGGACCCAGTCATTCCATAGGGATTTCCTATTCGAAATCAGCCCCCAGAATTGCTTCATTTGGCCAATACGGTTGGTGTCTCTGATTCTTCTCAGACCAGCTCCCCCTTCTCTTTTGGGAGTGCAAATGACCTCCCAAGAGATGGCATGAAATTTTTTGTGCCGATCATCTCCACTCCAAAAGAAATTTCTCAGGATTTTTTCAATATCATCTAACACTCCAGCTGGAATGTTGAAAGAAGAGGACCAATAAATCTGAAATGAGTTAAGGACAGACTTTATCAGCTCAAGTCTCCCAGCTCGGGATAGGTTTTTGTTGCACCACGTGGAGATCTTTTTCCTAACTTTAGAAACAAGGGGGATGCAATCAGTAGAGTTCATCCTGGAGGAGGTTAGGGGAAGACCAAGATATTTGATTGGGAGGGTGCCTTCAGGAACTTTTAGAATATCCAGGATGGTCTCTCTACCATGGGTGCAGGCTTTACTGAAGAAGATTTCGCTTTTACTTCGGTTAATGTCGAGGCCAGAGCACATTTTGAATCTATCAAGGCAACTAAGGATTGCTTTAGCTGTGGAAGGGGTTGCATCTGCAAAAATCATCACGTCATCTGCAAAAAGGAGGTGAGAAATTTTTGTTTTGCCCCTTGAAAATGGGGTTCCAAGGGAGCCAATAGATAGAGCTTCGTTTAGGAAACAAGACATCATTTCCATGACAATGGTGAAAAGGAGGGGGGACAGAGGGTCTCCCTGCCTCAAACCATTTGAGGATCTGAAGAAGCCTTTAGGGGATCCATTTAGAAGGATAGAAAAGGAGGGGGTGGAGATACATTGAGATACCCAGTTGCACCAAGTATCATTGAATCCCTGTTTGGACATGAAACTCAAAAGGCTTTGGAGACTTACATTGTCAAAAGCTTTTTGGAGGTCGAGTTTAAGACAGATGGCTTGTTTGGAGTCTTTTGAATGGAAGTTATGCATGACATCATGGGTAAGGAGGATGTTATCTTGAATGAGCCTACCTTTGATGAATGCAGACTGGTTGGGGCTGATGATGTCGCGAATGACTCCACTAAGTCTGGAAGCAAGAATTTTGTTGATAATTTTGTATAAGAAATTGCAGAGGGAGATAGGCCGGAATTTGTCTGGGGAGGTTGCATCAGCTGATTTAGGGATCAAAGTGATGAAAGTGGTGTTTAGCTCTGAGAGCATTTTACCACAATGGAAGAAATTCTAAATAGCAGTTGTCACTTCTTCCCCAATGAGATACCAAAAAGCCTTGAAAAAAGCAGCATTGAACCCATCAGGCCCAGGGCTTTTGTTTCCATCCGCTTGGCGAATGACTCTTTCAATTTCTTCTTTGGAGATAGGATCGGTAAGGGAAGAAGCTTGAAAGGGGGAGATGACCCTTAAAGGGTCAGGGACCTGCCAGAAGTGGGGGTCAGTAGAGTTAAGGGTGTTTTTCAAGTAGTTGACGAAAGATTCTTCTATCTCTGATTTAGAGGTAGAAATATCTCCATTGGGCTTTGTCATTCCGTGGATGTGGTTCATGTTCCTTCTTGAGTTGATGGCTGAGTGGAAGAAATTGGAGTTGGAGTCCCTCAGATTTAGCCAATCGATTCTAGCTTTTTGACGAACAATGGCTTCCTCTTTCCTTGCTACAATGATGAGGTTTTCTCTGATGAGTCTTTCTGTCTCTCTGAGGGAATAGTTTGTGGGATCAACGGCAATTTTAGATTGAATTTCATTTAGTTGATCCTTGATAATTGGGAGGGTGATGTCTATTCTTCCATAGATTTTGTAATTCCAGTTTTTGATAGCTTGTTTCACCAACTTTAGCTTTCTGACTAATCTGAACATGGGAGTCCCTTTAAGATTGATTTGCCACATTCTTTCGACAACTTCATACAAGGAGAGGTCTTCCAGCCAAGCAGAGAAAAATCTAAAGGGGAGGTGATCCCTGGAGGATTCCGGGAGCAAGTGGATAATGATTGGAGAGTGATCAGAAATGCCGGGGTTTTTGTTGACTGCAAAAGATTGAGGAAAAAGGGAGAGCCACTCATCATTTACAAGAACTCTGTCCAATTTTCTCAGTTTGAGATTATCCTTTTTTGACTTGTTTGACCAGGTAAGGGGTGGGCCAATAGTCTTTAGTTCAAGCAGGGAGCAATGATCGATGCAGTCATTGAACTCTTTCATGTCTTCTCTGTTAGGGCTGGCTCCTCCCAGAGTTTCGTTGATGTATCTGATAATGTTGAAGTCGCCAATTATCAGCCACGGGGAGTTTGGGGGCTTTAAACTGTTGAGGTTGTCCCCACAAGGTTCTCCTGTGAATCCCAAAGTTGCTAGCATATACAGCAGTGAGAAAGCATGAGGTTTGTGATTGAAGGTGAAGGACAGTTCCATGGATATGCTGGTCAGAGTCCCCCAGAGGAGTGAAGTTAATGTAGTGGGGGTTCCAGGCAACCCAAATCCTACCCTTGATCACATGAGAGTAATTGGTAACAGCATTCCAATCGGGGCAGATTTCCTGAATGAAGGGGAGGAGGTCATCCTTCTTTGCTTTTGTTTCAAGGAGGCAGATTATCTCAAGGTTTTCAGAGGCAATCAGGTCTCGAGCAACTCCTCTCTTTGTAGAGGAGCAAAGTCCTCTAATATTCCAGCTTGCTAGCTTGATCATTGGAGAAGGGAAGGATTTTAATGGGGGCTGAGTCAGCATCTTGATGGGGATTTTGCATAGGGTAGGTGCAGGTCTTGGGTAAGTGGGGAGGATATTGAGAGGGCAGATTTGGTGAGCAGGGTTGAGAGGGAGATGGAGAGTGGAGGGGGATTGATGATCCTGACCCAGGGGAGGGGGAGATGGGTGGGGGAGGTGGATGGGGGGAGGGGTGTTGGGTTTGAAAAGGGGAGGGAGATTTGAGATAGGGTCTGGGGCAAAACAGGGTGTTGACTGGGTCTGTCAATGGGGATAAATCCGTGGAGTTATCAGGGTGGGGAGAGGATTTGGTGGCTCCATTGGCCTCAAGACCATAAGAAGATATCTGAACCTCTTTGCCTTTGCCATTAGTTTGGTTGCTCTTGTCCATTCCAGGTCTTGGAGGAGGATTAGATAGATCTTCCTCAGAACCTTCATCTGATCCTTCTTCTTGGATCTCACAGAGAAGGATGTCGAATTTGTTTGAAATGATTGTGGGTTTATCCTTTTTGCTCTCCAGAGTTGTGGTTTTCTTTGGGCTTGATGCTGGATTTGGTTTCTTGGAGTTTGGGACTAGGTTGGGGTTGGAGGTTTCAGTGGGGATTAAAACTGAGTTTTGGGTTGTCTCATCAGGGGAGGGTAACATTTCTACTGCTCTCCATTCCTGTTTGGCTTTTGGTTGTTCCTCTCTAATAGATTTTGGGCAAGCTTTGGCAGTATGACTGAAGGTCAGGCACTGAGGGCAGGCAGAGGGTTTCCATTCATAGAGAACTTCTTGAGCTTGGGTTCCTTCAGGTGTTTCTATAATTACAGAATCAGGGAGTTTGGCTCCAATTTGTATTTCAACACAGAGTCTAGCATAGCTCAATCTTGTGCATTCTGCAGTGTGGGAGTCCATGTAGAGGGGGGTGCCTATCAAGCTGGCAATTTTGCTTATCCCATTTTGATTCCAGAACTCAAGTGGGAGACCTGAAAATTTGATCCAAATAGGTACTTTTGTTATTTTTCCCTGATCAAGAAGAGCTTTAGGGGTCCATCTGTTGATAATGAGGGGTTTTCCAGCATAGGAGTGGTTTTCTGTTTCAAGGACAGAGAGACAGTCTCCTGGGCAAGAGAATTTGAAGAGGTAGAATCCTTTATGGAGAGCCATGAGGTGCATTTCTCCCTTGAGTTTCCATTTCCTAGAGAGGTTATCTTTCAAATTCATGAAGTACGGTCTTTTCCCAAGAAAAAAACCAAGGAGGCAGTTCTTCCATTTTTCACCTCCTGAACTGACTTCTTCGGCTCCGAATTTAGCTTTTTCAATTCCTTCAGGAGAGATATGGGGATTTATAAAATTCAAAGTAGGAGGGATTTGAGAGGTTTCTTTTTGGAAGAGGGTACTCCAAGGTCTCAAGAGAGAAGGGTCAGGTTTGGTGGGGTTTTGAGTGTCTTTCCCCTGGTTTGAGAGATCTCCGGGTGAGGTGGGTAATTTAGTCGAAGAGGAGGTTTCAACATATGAGGATTTTTGGGCCTGGTAAGTGGTTGTTGGTGGTTCGGCAGTTGGAGAGTTTTGGCCGTGGAGGGAAGCTGATGGAGGGGTGGTGGTGAACACAAAGGTGGGGATGGGGGGAGTTAAGTTTGAATTTTGGAGAGGGCGGGAATGAGTTTCAGGGAGGAGAGGGAAATGGAAGTTTGATTTTTCTGTCCCATTTCTGAAATATTCAAAGGTGGAAGCTTTTGGTAACCCAGGATTTAGGTTTGGTGACGGACCCGGGATTAGCCCAGTTAGACCGGAGGGTGTAGTGTGTGGTGGGGCAATTAGCAGGTTAGGTTGACTAGCTTTAGGGCTATTCTCGGAATGGTAAGGGATGTTTTTCAATTTATGGATATCAACCTTGCTACGGAGGGAAGATTTGCCCAAAGAGGAAGGAAGATCATCTGGATCGTCTTCTCCAGGGGGAAGATTCGTCTGGGGATATCTGTTCAGAGTAGGGGGCGGTGGGGCTGGTTTGGTTTTGGCAGGGGGGGAGGTTCGCTCTTTTCACTCAGACAAGATCTTCGCGCAAGAAGTTTTGGGTTGGAAAAAATTTCCGAAAGTTTCCTGGAGGGACCAGAGGGTTTACAGTGAGGGGGAGGACGAATCAGTTTTTTGTGCAGACGAGTTCCGGTTTTAGAGTGGGTATCTGGATTATAGTCGATGGATTTCCCTTCCATCGGAGAGGAGACAGGGCACTCAAGGAATCTGTTCGTTGGATTTGAGTAGAAAGGCCAGAGGGTATCTTTTTGTCCGGAGGGTAAGGATAGAGCCACACCAGGGCTGGCTTCATCTTGCACCATTTCAAGACATTTAGCCTCCTGAAATTTGTCACGAAGAGAGCCAACAAAGTTAAAAAAAATTGTCAGAGGGAGAAGATTTCAGAGGCCAACCTTCCCCTTCAACTCTCCGGGGAAAGGAGGTGGGTTGCTTTCCGGGGTCGGGGGGTTCCATAGGAGGAAGATACGAATGGAGGGTTTCTTTCCGATGAGAGGGAGACGATGCTCACCGGTGGGGAGCGGTTAAAACTTCTTTTGAATCAATCGCAGGTATGTGCGATTGAAGGCTGAAAAGAAGTAACCAATGATTACTACAAGGCTAGGTCTAGCAGTTCCGTAGTCACGTAAGGTATGGTCAAAGCAACTCCAAAGTGCAAAGCCACCTCTCTCCCCCGTATAGATTGTGTAAGGCGCGCGTTAGCTCGATTCTTCCCGAAGCACTCAGATGGATATCCTTCTCCTCGATAGACTCGTGGCATCAGCTTGATCTAGACCCTTCATTTAGTAGTAGGCCCTGCTACAAAGATGCCATAAACAATATATCACTTATCAGATAACCATAGCTCAGCTATCCGATAAACAACTTCGGAATAGAAAGTTCAAGAAACCGTAACCTAGAATTTATCTACAAACCCAGGGCGGTACCTTAAATTTTATTAATAAGAAGTAAAGATACAAGAGGAGGACATAAAACCTTGCCTCTAATCCATAATACAAGAAATATATTGCAATACACAGTTGGTCGCCTCAAGTGTCTAGTATTTTACAACAAGTACTATGGGGCCAATTTAATAGGATGATCCAAACCGTTCTTTTAATGATTTTCGAGGTACGGCCCATTTACATTGTGGCCTGACAAAAGAACGGTTTGGATCACCCTATGAAGCCAGCACCACAGTACATTTTAAAAAACCACTGGGAAACTTCACAAACCACGTAAAAAACAAAAAATCACTCCAACAAAATGGTTAAAGAACCGAACGTAGTTAGAGAGTTTAAAACAATGTGATACGTCTCGTTATCAAAACACGGTCGTGCCGATATCTTTTTGTTTTCCTTGGCACGCGGAAAGCAAAGAACACTGCATCCGATCTAGTCAGAGGCCTTAAACTCTCTGTCTCTCTCACTGCATGATTCAAATTCAACGCCACCAAACACGACAAGGCGATAGAGAAAAGCTGCAACCGAGAGCAGCAAGGAAAGGTAAAAGAAGCCCCGTCCCTCACACTCATCCATTTAAAAGGCTCATAATAATCTTACGTAACTCTTTCTTCCCTGCAATCTGCATCTCATGCCAGAGAAGACTCTGCTTCACCATGTATTGTCATGTCCTGATAATGATGATGATGATCAAAGTCAGTAAAGTCTGACTGGATTGGATTCTCTAACACGCAAGAATAATTACACTCAACCATAAAAGGGATAAAAAGTATTAGAACACTTTATCCACACAATATAGACACGCAAGAATAATTACACTCAAGTTGATCTCACGTAGTACGTATTAAGACCATTGATTAATTTGGTATTTCCCAACGAGAAAACCTACATGATAAATCCTGCATTATATTACTTGGTTAGAACATTACTTAGCCAAATCTTCCTAAAAAATTTCACAATACATCTCAATTCGATTCGTTTCTAGATACTATAGGGAAAATGTAATGCAAATCATGCCTTTAATCATGTAATCTTGTGTTTGTTTTAACTTGGTTCTATACTGTATAACCATGAAACCGGATGCACAAGACGTCAAGATACTTCAAAGATAGTTCAGGAGTCGTGCAACAGCGATAGAGACAGAGCAAGACGCTCTTATTCCTGAATTTTCTTTCCTTATCCTTCGCCTTGAAATGCATGTACGTTTTTCGAATTGCGTGATTTGGGGTGTAAAAGATGTGATTCGGGAGCTGTTTTTTGATGTTTACGTTACATAACTGCACTGCACTTGCACTTCTCTCAAATCATTTACCCTTTTCTTAGGAATTTGTATCTCTCTTTCTTACACGAGGAGATTTAATCAGTTACTTTTTCGTGTGCAGAGTGAGAAACATCCATTTAGAATGTATAATTCCTGTATTACATTTAGTAGTTCCCATTCCATTTCTATATAATTCTACCCTCTACAACTAGACATTACAGTCTTGCCTCTTTCTATCACTTCACATTACATAAACATGCCATTTAGTTTCTCTTCCATCTTTTCTCCTCCCACTTCTTGTTTATTCTATTCAACTTGCTCTTATCTGGTTACCAATGAGCTCCAACAAAAATGGAGGTCTTTTTTGTCCTTGGTTTTAGGGTTCAACGAGTATAACGTATGGACAAGGAAAAACAGTCAACCTCAAGGTTCTAACAGTTGGTGCTATCCTCTCTGAGCTTCTCTTTCCTTCTTTTTATCTCTCTTTTCTTTTTCTTATTTCGGGTTTAGTAGTTTTTTTTCTTGACCTTGCAAGACTTTTTCAGGATTAGATGATTTCTATGGCCGCCTTCTACTCCGTTTGAATCTGTAATTTTTAGTTGCCCTCTTGTCACTCCTCCCATCTTTTTCATTTTTGTCTATCCCTCCCGAGCTATCAAAACTATTGTAAGAAATATTATCGAATGCCATGTGGTGTTTTATGGCCTATGAGGGCAAAATGGCAAAACGTGCTTGAAGGTTTCAACCCTTATTTAGTTACTATGTATCTCCTCGTTGTTATTTCTCTCGAATTAATGTTAGAATATCCTCTTGTGTGCATTTTTTTGTTAACTTGCAAAGTAGAGAAAATCATATAAAATTCGTGACTATGCCAGATTTTTTATGTACGTCAGAAGTTTTTGAGTGGGCCTGCTGCCTATTGATAGAGTGAAACCGAGCTACAAGGCACCCTTGCGGGTGATTATACAAAGACCAGAAGCTGATTGGAACTTGCTAGGCCATGTTTGTTTTGAATTTTGAGAACCAATTGTGAGTCCAAAACAGATTAATGTACTTAAACGCAATTTTGACTCCAGTAATCAGATTTGGATGCGAATCAATACTCAAAATCCAAAATGAGCAGAGCCTACAAAGGTGGTTGTATGTGATCCATTCACTTGGTCAGAATGGTAACCATAGGCCCAGCCTAATGCCATTTAGAACACCTTAATCAGCTGATCACTGGACCCTTATCTATCAAAGCTTTTTCAGGTTCTGCCCATAAAAGCGAAACCATTGATTTTTTTTGTAGTCCATTCGGGATGTGACATGTCATATGGCTCACGTCATGATGTTCTACAAGATTCAATGGTCTTGATTTCACGTATATGCCCTTGTCAAACACATGTATGCTTCTCTGTTCCCACCAAAATAGTACACTAATGAATCAATAAACTCAATCTGATCAGGTATAGTGGATAATTCATTAGGCTCCATTCAGTTGCTTCACCTGACTAGGAAAGTGTAGGGATGCGATGCGGCAAATTGAAAGCAAAATAGGAAAGAAATAGAAAGGAGATGAAAAAGAAAACTTGTGAGTTGGGGTGTTTAATTAATTATCAGGAAACTGTGGAGAAAATAAACAGAAAACACAAAGTAAAATAGTACAGAAAGGCATTAAAATTCATCGGAGGAGTTACTTAAAGACCCCAATGTTATTGTTTGCCCAGAAGCCCGTAGAATTGCTGTTGTTCATATGATGGAGATATTTACAAACTTGCAATGGGAATACATCACATAAACACGACATTCAAAACTATAAATGATTGATGAAGATCAAACTCAAGCCAAAAACAAGGAGAAAAAAAAACTGAAGGCAACCCAATCATTTCTCAGCTACTGCCAGTGTCCACAGATTGACTGGAGCAAAACCAGGAACTTCTACTCTCACCATGAGAAGCTGAACGTCGTAAACTAGATCTCGAACACCAACGGAATTGGTTCCGCACTCTCCTATTATCGGTGCAAGGAACCAAAGACAATCCAGTCGCGAGAGCTCCCATGCAAAGGCTGGAATTGAGCTTCATTGATGGGAACCTCTGGCAGCCAAGGGAGCGAAATGTCCCTGACCCCAGAGAGGAAATTCGGGTGCAATGGAAATCGGGTTTGCACAATGGGGTTGACATTGAAGTGGATTCCGAACCTACATTTGAGCAAGTGGTACACAGAGACAACGATAAGCCGGCCCTTGCCAATTCTTTAATTGGATTTGTTCCTGGAAGCTTGATGAAGGAACCTATTCCATGCCGACAGAGAGGGCATGCGATCGAGCCAGGAGGGCCAGGTGTAATAGTTGACGTGCTGTTGGTAGAACATAGATACAACGCACATCTGGTGCAGAATTCATGCCCACAACCTGCAACAAGAGTTCACATTGCATGTGATTTTGATGATTAACAAGAAGTACATGAGGGAATCCCATTATATGCTACAAAACTTGAAAGCAAATCAACCAACAAGAACACAGAAGAGAATGGCATTATAGGTGAAGAATACTAACTAGAATGCTGTTAGATAATTCAAAAAAATGCCAATTAGCAAAGGCCAACTGAAAGAATATATTATAAGTTCCCAACTATAACTATTGAGAACTCTGCTTCAACATTCAAAAGCAATTCAATTAACTTGCAAAACCCACAAAGGAACCACATTCTAAGCCAAGGAATCAAGGATAGAGTGCTCCTAAGATGGCAACTAAGAATGCTCACATTTGCTTATTCATTCCAAGTGAAATGAGGTATACCTTCTGCAGCTACTGTGCATTTTCTTTCCAAACAAACAACACATGGATCCATGCATGTAGGTAGGGAATTGGGGGTCCTCCATCCGCATTCTCTGAAAGAACAAGCATAAGCAATGCATCATAAGTATAGCTTGCAATGTTGCACGTTAACACTTAATATACAATCTCCACAAGTACAATCAGATGCAAATATAAAAATAATTTCTTGTGTCATGTAATCTTACAGAAGAGGCCAGAATTGGAAAGAACAAATAAGATGAAATGATCTAAACTATGATTTAGATCATTTGTATGGACGTTTGCAAGAGGTGAAAATAGAGGATTATTTACAGTTGCTGCCATTCTAATTATCTAAAAATCTTAAGGTGGTTAGTAGTCTTCAAATATTTATTTTGGCATTTCAGAAAAAGTGGACAATGTATCTAAAAAAGTTGTGACAATGCATCTGAACTTAGAGCTCGAGCTCATTCACCTGTTTTTGTTAGGTACCTAACCACTATGCCAAAAGCCACATAACTGATGGAATGCATTAGGAAAGGGCCTTAAGAGCTTAGGGTCGTAACTTTCCACCATGATCCGCAATCGACGCCCCCGGCATCACGCTTTGTGATGTTTTTCCTGATTGTTCTCTAGGTAGTCCTTTTCACAGGTTGCCCCTTCTGTCAGTGATGGCTTTCACTATGGTTGCTCCAGGTAGCCATTTACATAGGTACCCCTTCCATCGCTCACTCGGTGATGGATTTAATTCCCCAGGTAGTCCTTTTCATAGGGCATCCCTTCCTTACCTCACTTGGTGTTGGATAGGATACAAAATGTTAGGTACCTAACTAATATACCAAAAGCCCCATGATTGATGGAACGTGTTAGACTAGGCCCTTAAACCACTTGGTTTAACATTTTTTGCCTATGCACCCAAACATGGAGAGGACTATACTTCTTAATCATGGCAAACCACTATTTTCTTGCAACGCTTTTTTTAGGGGTGCGAGAAGCCGTCGACGCAAGACTGCTACTTCATGATCACACCAGCAAAATCTTGAGATCATTGGCTTGTTGCAATACAAGCATGAGTTAACAAAACAAAGATGAATGTCCTGTGAAAGGAGTATTTTGAACTTCCCAAATTAAAAAGGAACTTCCCAAATTAAAAATAAAATTTCATGAAGCGGCAGTTAAACTTATTTGCTATTATTCAGTTGCAAAGGGACTCTGTACACAAATGATAAATTACAAAAAAAAAAATCATGCCACGGTTAAAAGATCTAGAAAGGAATTTCTAAGGCCTATGACCAGATTGGATGACCTTTGTCAGCTGATATTCTATGCTGTCAAGGGTTCAACAGCAAAAGGACGAAGGTTCAACAGCAAAAGGATGAAACTCATTATAGTTTGCCTATCATCGTTGGTTTCCGGATCGAGTTAATGGGCCCACCTAAGAGTCCTTTTGGGTTACAAAATTTTCTGGTATGAAGCTATGTGCTTACACCCCGTTGGTTTATGATTGTCCCAAGACTTCAGCCTAATGTTGTCATGTGCTCCAAAACAGGGATGTTTCTATCATTTTTAAACAGTTATTCATGTGCTGGACATGTGGCGCAAGAGGGACGGGGCGTGCTGGACATCCTTAAACCATGCCGTTCTTCCTGTCTATTTCCTTTTATTGTCCATGGAACCTGTAAGAAATATAGTAGCTTTCCACATAGGCAGAGGATGAGCTTCATGTATTTCTACTGTTATCATAAGAGGCTTGGGTCACTAACTAGACAAGAAGGCAAAACCCAAACATATTCACTACCTGACCTCAATTTATTCCTTCAAGTTTTACCCAACAAGTCCTATTTTACCACAAAGATTAATTCCTCAAGAGCCTTGCACCACATCTTACTTTCAGAGTCTTCTTAAATCTTCAAGTTCAAACCAAGAATTACCTTGGCTGAGTTCTCTTCCAAGTCCGAGTTTTTAAGCACTGCTAAAAACCGTTCAGCTTAACAGAAATACAAAACCATTTTAAGTTAATGAACAAATCATCCAAATTATTGTACCTTGGAATTTTTTGTTCAAATTTCTAAGTTGATGACTTGTGGGAAATCACAGTTAATAGTTTCATATCGACATTGTTAATACTTAATACTCCTTTGCCATATCCACATGAAACCGCTAAAAGTTTAAAAGCCAAACTTTACCTTATGCTATTATCTTCCTAAGGCGTCCTCTTCATGAGGCCCAAATCTATTTTCCATCCTCAGATCAATTCTCTTCCCGCAATTTTATTATCACACACACACACACACACACCCACCAGGCAACTGACAGGGACAAGTTTGTCAATGTTGGTTCAAGCATGTGGAAAATTTTGGTCACCATCCATTTTGGTTCATGCTCTCTCTCTCTCTCTCTCTCTCTCTCTCTCTCTCTCTCTCTCTCTCTCTCTCTCTCTCTCTCTCTCTCTCTCTCCAACACCTTTTTAATAAATTTTCCAATGCTATCTTCATTAATAAGGTCATGGGACCATCACTACATTCATTTTTAACTATGTTTATTAACAAGAAAATGGAGCCGAGTCCTAATTCGACAATATCCTATAAAAATAACCATTGAAAGAGTTCTAATTATTGATGACCAACATAAAAAGGATATTAACTATAATGAAATTTTTGGGACAATCAGGGTAAATATTTTAAACCTCCCTACTGGAAAAACTGACAAGAATCTCAGCCCCCAAACATAGGTAAGCTCCTCTAGAATACATCCGAATGAAACAAAATGTGTTGCATGATCGAAAAATCCAATGTCAATCCATAGTATTCATGAACCATGGCGAATGTGATTTCCCCTGGACATAGTTTGGTGGTTCAGATAGTTACATTAGCAAAAATAAAGTGTAATAGCATATATCTGTTGAATGTGAAGAGTAAGGCCTGCAATAGGCCAGGGACAGCTTTTTCCACACAGTCAACTCTATAAGCCAGGCTCTCCTTTAGGCTCACAGACCATGCGGCCATGAAGAGCCAACTGATACACCGTGTCTCGTTTTAACTTCAATAATGCTAGTCGAAGGAAAAAGACGTAACATGATAGATCATAAATGCAATGTAATAAGTTATGAAACATAAAACTTTGCCACACAAAAAAAATGAAATGTAATAGATTGATTTACTAAAGTAATTCTATGTAAAACAAAATAATTTAGATCCCACTCACCTAGCAATTTTCATGATGCTCATAAGTGGGAGAGATAGATATGGTGAAGGAAGAATACATGGCCGAACTTCTGGCTGTCTACTCAAAATTCCCTCAAGCCAAAGTCTATGCCACGAACGTGCAACGATCAAGGGAGTCCAACTATGAAAAGACAACAAAAGACAATGATAAGAAAAGCATTTCTTACTGCCACTAATGCAAAAAAAAAAGGAAGCAAGAGATAAACAACATGGCATAGCAGAATCACAAATTTTGGGACCCAGCACACATTGGGTAGTCTCTATAGTCTGCAGTGATTTGAAGACATGACGTTTCAAACAAGTGTTTATAGCTTGAATACAAGTTGAAAAGTCAACAAAGTGCCAGTCTTCTTTCAAAATTATGAAGTAGGATTCTTACATATTCTGGCTTGGGGGCTAGCTTTGCCTTACAAAAATAGGAATTCATGGTTGTCACAATGCATTGTTTCCTCTAAGTTCAAGGGCACACTCAGAATTCGTTTAAAGGCCCAAGAAAGTTCTGATTCTTTGTCTTTTCTCTAGTATTTCCACAGTTTTTTACAGTGAGACTTTCTTTTTATTGGCCAAAATCCATACAAATTCCTGAATCACTAAAGCGTCAATTGCCTGGATGCTGTAATTATATAACAGAGAGAATACAATCGTCCAGAGAGATAAGAAGGTTTGTTCTAGGAATTCAAATTCCCGCAAAGATTAATCTAGTCAAGGAGATACTGGTTTTACTCCTCTATATATCATGTCGGTAATGTTCATTGGCCTAAAGAACTGAATACACATGTACGACATGTACTAAGCAAATGTAGGGGCAGTGGGTACAGAAAAGGAATGGAAAGATACTAAGTTAAGGAAAAACTACTAATGTCTATGTTTTAGGTAGCAGATGGCATAGCATTTGGCTGACGACATTGGAGGGATGTTCCATGGTACACCGAATGGGGCCTAGTTTCTTCTTTAAATCAGTTTTCCATTCCATTGCATCACACTCAATTTGTTGGGCACTACCTGTAGTATTTTGATTGAGAAATGCATATTGCTTGGCAAGTGTATTATCCCAAGTGAGGCCACATGACATGACAATGAGGTATTAGGTTTCCAAATGGTCAATTGGTTAGGAAAGGAATTTGAAGTTTCAATTGGAGATTAATTGCATCTATAGTTAAAAGTTTCGATTCGGGAATAATTCGGTAAGGCAAATATTTGGGAAGAGTTAAGGAAAAACATGTGTTTTTCTAGTTACTACACATGGATTTACTATATAAATATTTATTTTCCTAATTAAGTCACATTAAAAAGCATGCAAGAATGGTTAAGTACATGGGTTTGCTAGATTAGGATGTGAGTTTAAATTTCACTACAATGAATTTTTCTGTACTTATGAATTTCTCATGGGACGTACTCATCATATATATGAAATTGATGGATTATCTGAAATCCGTGTTTAATTCAGAAAACTCATGCTTAATTTGGGAAGTTCTTATTTAAGTAAAAAATGTGAGAAATTTTCAATTGTTCGGAACATTCTGTTGCATCTATTGTTGTACCCTAAACCAAAATCAGTACTAAATGTCTTCGTCATCTGCTAAATTTATTGAACTCAAATTTGATGGAAGCTCTAAAGGAAATCTCTGAGCCTATTCAAGTGTTGGTGAGGTGGTTCAAAATCATTTAGGAGTGATTGTAAAGGTTTTCTCAGACCCTACCAGCATCAAAGATTCCCTCACAAACCTTCACAATTCAAAGGCTGAATTAGTGGATAATTTATTAGTGTAAGTAATATTTCCGAACTATAAATACATACCCATTTGCGTTTTCAGCAGTCAAGCTGGCGCCCCTCACAATAAGAGCCTGTATTTCCACATGGATGGTAAAATTTCATTTCATAAGGTGGGCTTCAAAAATATGTAAATTAAAATCAGGAGAAACGGAACATACTTGACAGCACTGTGCATTTCCACCATAAGCAGCATAATGAAGGGCTGTGCTTCCTGCCCCTGCCAAATGGAAACAACTAAACCATCTTACAGAGAACACATGGCTTTAAAAAAGTTCAATATCTCTTCTCATGGCATTCAGTACAGAATACAATAACTAATTGGGAAGAGAATTACTAAAAAGTGAAAAGCATAAAAAACTTGAGAAACTGTTCACTAAATGAACAATTAGTTTTAGCAGTTAAATTTAATTATTAAACAAAATGATTACACATAGACTACAAAAGTTTCCCATAAGAGACTCCTACAAATCATCCAATATGGGCCAAGCCCAAGAATATATCAGCCTTATACATCAGTCATATAAAGGTTCTTGTTTATTACATTGCATTCCAGATTTTGGTAACTTGCCCTACATTCAATTGCCGTCCCTAACAAATGTGAAATGCACCCCACTTCAGCTAGAAATTTTATTTTCCTGAACTTAGATTTAATCTAAAAGCTAGAGGAGCTTACTAAATGTACATATCATTCAAATCCCAATCAATTTATTTAGTAATATATGGCATGGATCCGATGATACTACTTTCCAAAATTTTAACTACCGTGCTATATATTATTAAATAATATTATCCATGCAGACTTAAAAGAGAAGGTAGTCTTATCTATGCACGGCAGCCAATCCCAGAGGATTATTCAAGATAAAATTATCCATGCAGGGTAGCCAATCCCAAGAACAGCTTACCCAAGAATTTCTATCCCCATGGAGAAGAGCCCTTATGTATAGAGAAAATATCAAAGAACTCTCTACTTATAATAATAACTGGGTCTGTATCTAAATTATCAAATAAATAATGATATATTAATGAGTGTATAGACAACTCCCTTGATGGGGGATCTAGTGAAACATGAAACGCAACCCCAACTAATAAAAGACCAAATTCAAGTGAATATTTCTTAATCAATTTTCAGACGGTCCATTTTTGAAAAATCAAAGAAATTGTCCATCCACACATGGGCATACCTCCACAATATTTTATTCAGATAGTGTTAATGAAAGGCAAACTAACAATTGCCCCAAACCTAGGGAAGAACCAACTAGTTGCTGACTACTAATCATTTGTCAGAACTACAAGCAAGATTAATATTTCAAGTCTCAATATCTATTGTAAGGATTGTGAAGCATTCCACTATGTTACATGGAGGCCAATAACCAAGGCAGAAACTACTAAGTTATACTTATTGTTTTTAAAACCCAACAAATCTGCAATTCAAATCCCACAACTCTTTTCAAATCTCGCAGAAAACAGCTCACGCATCATCTTGAGTCCTATCAAACAAAAATTGTAAATGGACTTTGTGATTGATTTGAGAAGGTAATTGTCAAGGATTTCATGCTTGTTAAATGTCTCAAACTAGTCTTCATGCTGCATATGTTAACAATGGCATACAGATTGCCCTCAAATATAACATTGACTAGGATTTAATGTGGAATTTCAAGATAGAGTCAATTAAAAACTCACAAGGTCACAGTTTTAGAAATTTGATTCAATCTGGCCCTTGTATAATTTTACAATGGATTTGATTTCAGAGCATTGGTTGAAGGCATATTGACAAGCAGTACCAAGATGGAATGTGTTTATTTCACCATTTAAAAAAACCCAGAGCCAATTGCCGACTCACCCTTACTGACTTTTACCTTGGATGAGTTCTCATCTAAGCCCGAGTTTTTTTCCCACCACGTCAATGAAAGAAACAATTAGATGTAGAACCTAGATGTGTACTGTTTTTTGTTTTTTTGTTTTTGAATGGCAACTAGATGTGTACTAATCATTTCAAGTAATTGGTTGGTTGCACAAATGCAGATCATATTCGATGAAAGAATCAAGAGAAAGTAAGAAACTACTGTTGGAGGCTTGGAGCAATCCATTTTCATATGCAACCATTGCAACAATGAATCCAAAAGCAGTAGTAAACATACTAATAAGCAGTCCCAATTACATAGAAAAAAGGGTTGCAAATAAACCAAGCACTCACAATAAGTCCTACAACCTCCTATGACCTAAGTTCCAAGACAACACTAACGAACATAGGATCCAAGACTCAAAACATGAAGATTTTTTTTTAAATGGCAGCCAGTTTATTAATAGCAAAGACCAAGATGGTCAAGATATAGAGAAGACAACATAGAACAATAAAAGAAGCACTACAATAGCACAACAATTAAGGTGGAAGAGAGTCAAAGGTGCTAGATCTTCCTTGGAGACACCATCTCTAGCTAGACTATGCGCCACTGAGTTAGCGGAGAGCCGGAACGTGATTAAACACTAATGAGGACAATCTCATCCAATAGAACATCTCATCAAACATCCTATCAAACCTCGAAGGGGGCTTTTGGGATCCATTAAGCCATTGAATGGCATTCCACGAGTCCCTTTCTCCTATCACGTTGCTTAGATGATCTTTGGCTACCAATTTAATTCCTTGGTAGGCTGTGCTCATCTCCGCTTCCGTAGTGTCCGCCAAGGGGGGCATTTTAAACTTCAAAAAATGAAGTTTAAAAACATCATTTCGCTGTATTATTATAGTTCTGATTTGTATAAAGCTTGAAAAACAGCAACAATGAAAATTGCATTTAACTACTGGTGGAGAAAAGGATTGGATGTGAACCCAATAGATGTGCACTGATCATATTCCAATATCCGCAGAAGTTGTTGCAGGGGACTGAATTCACTAGTTTAAAGTTTAAACTAAGCTGATTCACCTCCTAGCAGATTTCAGATTAAAACCCTCTCTACCTTAAAGTCTAAAGACATGTGAAAGAGGGAACATTGGGCCAACTCCTTCAACCTTGTAATTCAGATCCAAAATTTTAAGTTCATCCATATGGAATACATACATAGAAAAGCAATATCATCGGAGAGTCAAGCATGAATAATTTAAGGTTTATAAACCCAAATGAAGCAGTGCACAGGATGAAAACGAAGGATGGAAAGGGAATTCAGTCTTCCACAAAATTGGGTCCCACAACTTATTCTAATAAGTTGGTGTTTTATTTTAAAAGTCAATTTAAGTATTAAGTGATCGGACCTACTTTATGTTATGTTCTTTAAATTTGAGTTATCGGTAGGGCTCATCATTAGACTTTAAGTCATGTTTAAAGTTTTGAGTCATAGGGACAGGGCCCACTTCACTATTCGCTCACTGTTCACGCACACTTTTCACATCACCATTCATGGGTTTCTTTATTTTGAACTTTTTTGTAGGTAGTTTAAGTGTTTTTACTTACATTAGAATTCGGGTTACATGGAGTTCAGTTGGAAGGTAATTCCAATGTAAGCCCACTTTTTGGGCAGTTTTGAGATAAATAAGACGAAGGGTTTCTTTTTTTTGGAGTTAACTTCCTGGTAATAACTTCTTGGGAAAGCTTTGCCATTCTGTTTTCTTGTGTTGCCTGCATGAAGGAGGAAGCTTCAAGTGTTGAAGATCATTGGTACTTGATCTTTACAAAAGATTGAAGGACCAACCTACTGTTGTAGTCAACCTCGGACGGATCCTTAGTATTTAAAGGTTAGTTTCTGTTATTATTTTCAGCAATAGTTCATCTTTACATAGTTGATTTAAGATTGATTTAGATTGTAAAGATCCAACTTTGGAAATTCATATATCTATATTGAATTCAAAAATCAGAGTTGTATTTCAGTTTTAATTATACAAAAATCCCACTGGATATTGTTTTCTTGAATCTTGAAGTCTGGCTAGTACTACCCTCTACATCAATTGGTATCAGGGAGTCATCCACAACAGATTTTGTCTAAATAATCTTCAATTGTATATCTTATTTACAGCACCACGTCCCAAGAATTTGACAAGGCATATAGCTCAAAAAGCAAATACTGAATATGAAGGGTAATAAGTTCATGGAGATAAGAGAAAGGAGGGACTACCAATCAGGTCGATCGTCGTTCCATCTTCGACTGTGACCTCAGAAACGCAAGCTCCCAAGTCCAAAAGTAACTGTGTGCTCTCAACATGATCATTTAATGCTGCCATGTGGAGGGCAGTTATACCACCATCTGCTGGTTTATTAATTATACTACAGAGAGAACTGCTAAGATACAAAGAAGATAATAACACACAAAGTTAATTGAATCAGAAAAAAAAGAGACAAAAGGCGTACAATTGACAATGAGATACAGCAAAAATTTTACGTAGTATCGAAATTTGTTACAGAATTATCTTGGCTCAATCTTTTCTTTATGATATTCCAACAGTCGGGTATGCTGGGCACGTAATCAGCAACCAAGAGGCGGATGCAACGAGAATGTCCACTTAGTGCCGCAAAGTGGAGAGCTGTACAACCATTGAGATAATCTGTTCTATGGATCTAAAACCAATAAAATTGGCAGTTACTACACTAATCAAATTGCATAATGTGAATGCTAATGACATGGAGGAAAGGTAGGGAAAAATTAGCATCTTACATTGGCTCTAAATAGCATGAGAGTTTGAACAACCTCCCAGTGACCATAGTGGCAGGCTTGCATCAAAGCCGTCTGTTTAAAGTGAAGAACATAGTTATAGTGAAATTCGAAAATTCAAAATCAGAACAAATTCATTTTCAGTTATAAATTCAAGCACTCATATTCCAAATTAAATATCAATGTGGAACAGATTAAGACTATTCTCCATAAAGCTGAGACAGATTACCTGGCCGCGATAATTCCTAAGATTAATATCAACACCAGATTCAAGCAAGAGAGAGACTATCTGAAGATAAAAACAGAATTACCATAATAACATTAAAAAAGATAAAAAAAAGAATCATGAATTTAACAATCTGAAAAGATTCATTGATCAAAACCAAAAAGGGAAAAGAAATTTGTGGGAATGAATTGACATGGATTATTACCTCATGGTGACCTTGAGCTGCAGAGTAGTGGAGTGGAGAATTGCGAACGCCAAAAGTCGAATATCTCGCTAAACGAGGATTACATTCCAAGAGAGCTTTGGCTTCTTGAAGATCCCCATCTCTTGCAGCAGATACAAGTCTCTCCCCAGATGCTGAGCATCCAAAGGAATTGCCCATCATGCTTAGAAATCTCATTTTCCCTATTGGGTAGGAAGATAAATGAGGAAATAAATGAAACCCTTGTTTCTTTTTTACAGAAATCCCTTACTTATCACCTAAAGAACAACAGCCTACATCACAATCTCCAACCATACATCCAAATGAATTGCATATCATGCTCAGAAATCAATGATCTTCATACTATATACAAATATGAAAAGAGAATAGAGAACCCACTTGTATCTCCCCTCACAATTCCTTATTTCATCCAA
Organism: Tasmannia lanceolata; assembly: GCF_043159265.1. Taxonomy (NCBI): domain Eukaryota; kingdom Viridiplantae; phylum Streptophyta; class Magnoliopsida; order Canellales; family Winteraceae; genus Tasmannia; species Tasmannia lanceolata. The sequence goes on from NW_027518683.1 coordinate 10,327,661, forward strand.
AAGTAGAAAGAAAGAAAAAAAAACCCACATTAAAATCTCCCAATTTAAAGCCAATATGAGTACTGCACAAATCCGTCAATGATTTCGACCAGAAGAAAAACAACGCAAATTGAAATTTTCCATCTTACATCCAATACAATGATCCGCCATGTCACGAAATCTAATGATGATCGAGAAATCCAACAGAATAAAACAAAATTATGTTTTGCTACCCTCACATTTTACCAAAAGAACCACGACCCGTTTTCAATCCAATGCCATTCCTTAAAAAAGAAGGCCACCCAGAAACAGAAGAATAAAAACTATTTGACTTGCGTGTGAAAATAGATAAACAGTAAAAAACTAAGGGATTAGTCTAACTCAAAAACATGTTTTTTACAATAAAAGTGAAGGCTGATTCTGGGGACGCAATTGGCAAGGAAGGTGATTCCAAGATTTTATTGGGCGTTGTATCCTCGGGATGGAGATTCCAAGAGTCACCCAAAATCAGCTCAAATTAGTCTGATTGAAAAATAGGTTTTTTAATCTCAGCCACTCAAGAACTAATTTTTCCATTTTGATAGGTAATTTAGATGAGTTATACCAAATCTTATAAAATTAGAGGAATGATGGGTGCAAGGGTGCCCTTGCATAAAAAGCCAGAAAAGAGCGTTTGATTGGATCCATGTCATTAAGTGCAACTGAATTTATTTTTCTATTATAGAGTTGCTAGGAAGACACAAATGTTTCTTGATGCAGGAGCGTGGAGCAACAACATCAAGATAGAGATCAAGGAGCGTGAAAGAGTCAATGCTCTCTTCACAAGTGATGTCTCAAAAAAAAAACTTTATTCAATCTCTTTTTCCTTCCTCATGCCATTACATAATATAAAGAGTCAAAATCTAAGAATAGCAACCTTAAATATTTGCCTAACAATTATTCTCCATCTTCTATACAAAGCAACAAAAATAAAAGCAAGAAATATGACTAAGATAATCTTAAAATAGTAACCCCGTAATAGACACTTACCATATCAACTGCCTATAACTTAGCCAAATCAAGTTCAAATTGCGTAATCTTGGGCTCTTTAGATTGATAATCCAAAAACATTTCTAAAATCACAAAAATCAAGTTAAATAAACAAGTTTTGACGCCCCAAAAAACACTACAAATAAAATAACAAAAATAGTAAATAAAAATAAAAGATTTGATCAACGCCATGCGTTCTACATTTCTGGTACATGAGCCCGAATATTAATCTGGTTAGCCAATTTTTTCTTCTTCTTAGCTTTGATATCTCTAATCCAGATCGTGATTCTTAATAATTAGATTGCAAATTTACTATCCCAATTCTATCCTTAAGAGTCTTACACTCTTACAAATTTGCAAGTCTATTTCTTTACCATTCCCATCTCATTCTACTTATGAAAGATAATCATATGATAAGTAGGTAACAACTCGGGTCGGGAGGGTCAGGTTTTTCATAACCTTAACCTACACAAAAAATTATTCATGTCGAGGCTTTTAAAGGAAAACCCAAGATTCATTAACCCGGCCTTACTCAAAATAGTTCTCGGTCTGGGTCAGGTCGGGTTGGGTTTTTAATGTTAAGCTTAGGACAGTGATTAATTTCAAAGATTGTAGAAAAGATCAAATCTTCAAACCAAAATTTTTTAAATTTAATTTACTAGGTGCATAAATTTAAGGAAACTACTTTTTCACATCACGAATATGACTACCTCAATGAAAGTAATTATATCAATAGCATGAAAATAATTTATCATGTTATTCAAGAGATAATTAAGAAATTCAAAGTACACCTGATATTCGGGACGAGTTTTGGGTTTGAGGTTTTTTCTCTTTAAACCCATCCTAGCCGAGATTGGGTCAGGTTCTTCAACTTGAAAACCGACGCAACCCAAGACCCATGATTTCTTAACCCAACCTGAAGTATTCTTTAAGCCTGATCTGCCAGCATGTTATTAAGGAGATACAGATTAGACTGTCATGTGCACAATAATAAGGCGATATAGCTTAGGCTGTCATGTGCATCCCAAATGCATCTTACTGCATTATGATATACTAATTCAATATTTGATATCGTTGGAGTGCTCATTGTAGGGCCCAGAGAAGAGGCAAAGAGAATATGCATTTAGAGCTCTCTCCATCAATTAACTGGAGTGGAAGTGTTTCCTTCGTGATGTTGTGGTTCTCTTGGGTGCTAGGAAAATTATATTCTTCTTCTTATGCTTCTTGTCGTGTATCCTAATAAATGAAAAGTTCATCTTGCTAAAACGCCCCATTTTCTAATGGTTAATAATTTATATAATAATTCAAATACAAGATGTTTTATCAAAGATTTTTATATGCTGCCGACACGTACTTGCACTTATCTTTTTTTTAAATGTAGTAAGGTCCACATGATTAGATGGTCCAAAGCATTCATTTATTGGAGAATTTATATGGTGAGCACTTGTGAAGTTCAGTATTTTTCAAAAAGTAAATTAGGACCCTCTTCACAGGATGATCTACGCTGAGATCAATAATCAGTTTTAGACTCACAATCAAATTTCAAAATCCAAAAATTCAATTATTGACCTGCCCAATTCAGATCAGTTTTATCTTGGCTAAGTTCTTATGCAGGTTGAGTTTTTCCCTATGAGTCAATGAAAATTCTTTTGACTCGCTCGAGTTAATCTTTTTTAACGGAATCGAGTAATACGTGTAAATGGGGTATCTTGGGCCATAAGATCATAGTTTTAAAACTTCCTGGGTCATCATTGGCTTTCCTAAGTTGAATCTTTTTATGGTTTTACCTTGGCCACATGCTTGTCCGAGTCTGCATTTTTCTCTACAAAGTCAATTAAAACTTCTAACTCTCTTAGTTATGGCCGTGTCCTCAGCCACGTCAACTTAGTACTTGACCACACGATTCCAAGTTGGCTAGGATTTGCTTTGGCTGCGTTTTAACCTGCATCTGCATTTTGAAACACAGACTTTTTGAAATTGGAAAAGCATTTGTGGACACCTGTTTTCTTTATATAGTATAATCCCATTGACAAGCTCCACAATGTTTTGGACCCTTTTCTACATGGATGCACCAATCTTACCTGAATTGAACCAAGTCTATGATGAGTTTTGAGACTTAAATGTCAATGAATATTGGAATTCTTTATTCAAAACCATATCTCAACTTTTCAAGGATGCTTAGTCTTCCTTTCTCCATCTTTCTGTACATTGGTGTTTAGATTCAAACTTTTGATATATTTTATGCACATTAGGCAGAAGTTGTTAAGGTAGGTAAATTGATTAGTACTGTGATATATATATACTGTCATATGATATTTGTCTGTTGGTCTTAGTTTTTCCTCTCCAATCTTTTTTTTTGGTTGGTAAACTCATTGACCCCCTTAGCCTGTGGGCGTAGTCACTGATCAAGACAAATGACGTAAATCTATAATTTTTTTATTTTATTAAGAAGGTAGTTTACTAATTTTGGGTTTAATCTCTTAGCTTTCAAAATATTAAGAATATTAGTTAGTTTATTAAATTTTCCACTTTCTTCCTAGCATAAGTGGGAAATGTAGAACCTTTCAAATTAGAATTTTAAGAGTAATGTTCGTGTTTAGAAGCTTAATTAAAAGAGTTTTTATATGGTGCCCGACCGTTAAAATCTCAAGGGCTAGGTGGCAAACCACCTGCCCTTGGATTTTTATCTGGTTAAAATTGACCAGATCAGATCAAAATCCAAGGGCAGGTGGTTTGCCACCTAGCCCGTCGTCTGATTTTGACTGTCGGGCATCATAAAAATTCTCTAATTAAAAACCCAATTAAATATACAAATTAACCAAGTGATTTGCATAGATATGTCGGGTTGAAATGGTTTGAACGTTCGATTTTGGTTCCAATCTAACTGGTTTCGATCAGTCTGATAGATCCATATTTAAAACATTCAGAGCAACCTTTTTTCTCCCCCTATTTGTAAGAAACAAATGTACCTCCATATTAAGATCCGATTTAGGATAGGAAAAATTATAAATCATTGTTAAATATCGACAGAGATGTCAAGATCTGATTAGGGCCGGACAAATTATAAAAATGCCCTAACTAGTTCATCATAGTTCATTGTAAATTATAAGGTTAGTCTAATAATTTTTATAACCTAATTTAGTTGAAATTACAAGATTATTTTAAAGTATGAGCAATGATAGATGCAAGGCGACCTTGCATAAAGAGCCAAAAAAAGGGCCGTTGATTGGTTCCACATCATCAAGCGTAACGGAATTTACTTTTTCAACTGATTTTAAACGGCTACACTTGATGGCATGGAACCAAACAAGGGCCCTTTACCGGCTCTTTATGCAAGGGCGTCCTTGCATCTATCATTCCTCTTTTGTATATCAAATAAATAAATATTCATGAGTTGCACTAGGTCCTAAGTACTAACATACATCCATTAATTGGAGGAATGATAAACTAAAGGCCGCCCTTGCAAAAAACCAGCTACAAGGCCTTCAGTTTAGCACTCTTGGTGCAATTTTTGTAATGATGGTAAAATAGGTTTTTATTTTGGTGTTGAATGATTCAACTCTTGCCGTTGGATTTAGATGCAGATACGTAGGATCCAATCCTATTGACATCCCAGGTGGATTGTGATCGAGACATGGGCTCTAGCTAGAGCTACAATCTCTCACAGGTTTCAGTCCATGACTTCCCTTTTAGCGGCACGAAAAGTTAAAAATGGAATCCATGAACACAGGAGTGTAATCAAGAAGTGCACGCTTTACTAAAGTGGCTTCATGTCAAAACATAGTATCCAAGGCAACATATCTTCCCATCTTTCTTCCTTTCCCCGCAGGTATCTTCTGACCCCTCTCTCAGTTATAATTTATTTTATTCTATAGAGAGAGATGTACTAGGGGGCAGCAGAAGAACAATATCATAAAGTAGACAATTTCACAGGAAGTATGCTAAAAGGAAGGAAAAATGAATCTTATCGATTTTGGCTACGGGGAATTTAATGGGGGCAGTGGAATTGCTGCAAGTAGTTCTGTAAAGTCAACAAGAGCTTTGGATTTATACTAAGTTGTTTTATTATTATATATCAAGTTCTTTATCATTTATTTACTCTGCTCACAATTTATGACCTATTTTGAATTGTCTTACCTCTCCCTCTCTATTCATCTCCCTTCATTTATTGAGTCGTTGCTTCCTTTTTACCTCTCCTTTTTCCAGTAAAGATAATAACTAGTCTTTATCAATGTCCTGCTAATCCTAAATCTCCACATGATAAGGAGCTAAATAGCTTTCTGTGTTTTTGAGGGGGTTTGGTTTCTATGGAGGGAGATGGGTTTCTGTAGAGATGCTGAACAAGATCAAAAGCTGCATATCTGGTGAGTTTTCTTTTATGTTTTTAGGAAAAATTGTATTGGGTTTTGTTTGAAATAAAGCAAAGAGGGCCTAATTCTCCAATTCCACAACCATTTATTGGTTTAACACCACCTCCTCCCTCTACTAATTATTCCAACATGGTGAACAAGATCAACCCAACTATCTTGCTTATCATTATAATTCTAGCAGTTATCTTTTTTATATCTGGATTGCTTCACATCCTTGTTAAATTTCTCTTAAGACCCACAGACAGAGATCCAGAGGATTTGGAGAATGTGACTGCTTTCCAAGGGCAATTGCAACAACTATTCCATCTCCATGATTCAGGGGTCGATCAGTCCTTCATAGACGCGCTCCCTGTTTTCCTCTATAAGGCCATAATAGGATTGAAAAACCCATTTGATTGTGCTATCTGTTTATGCGAATTTGAGCCAGATGACAAGCTGAGATTGCTGCCCAAATGTAGCCATGCCTTTCATTTAGAATGCATAGATACATGGCTTTTGTCACACTCCACTTGCCCTATTTGTAGGGGTAGCTTGATTCCAGATTTCTCCCCAAATAACAATGGGTCCCCTATTGTTCTTCTTCTTGAGTCTGGCAGTGATAGCTCTAGGGAGATAATTTCAGACAGAGAGGGTGTTGTTGGTATAAGAGGATCAGGAACCCCAGTGGGTTTTCATGGGGAAGATGAATTTGGGTCTTCTTTTACTGATATATCTCAAAAACCGTCGGAAATCGCAGTAATAGAGGAGGCAATTTCGGCAATTTCGACAATTTCAGAGGAGAAAGTTGTTCCTGTTAAGCTTGGGAAGTTCAGGAATGTTGATGTAGTTGTTGGGGGAAGTGAGGCCAGTAGTAGTAACAGTAATGTTGATGGAAGGAGGTGTTTCTCTATGGGCTCTTTTGAGTATGTTTTGGATGATACATCTCTATTGCAAGTAGCAATAAAACCATCAGTGAGAAAACAAAGGACTCATAAACCTTCTCTGCCATTAGGATACAGGCAAGCAATGTCCGAATGCGATTGCCATTCCAATAGAGAAGGGTTTAAGGACTTTGAGGGGATTAAAAGTTCTGATATTAATGGGGATGGTAGTAGAAACACATCAGCTTCTATTGGCAAAAGCAAAAGAGAGAGCTTTTCTGTTTCCAAAATCTGGCTTAGGTCAAAGAGGGACAAGCCGTCCACGGTCGATTCTTCGAGACAGGCTTCCTCTTTTCGACTGCCATTGCATCGAACGGCAGCTGAAGATCTGAAGTTGAAGTCTAATAGTAGTAGAAGGACTAGTTCTGAAGTTGATGTTTCAACGTGGGAGAATCATGGAAGCGAATTGGGTTTGGATGAGGAGGCTCGTAGTTCTAATATCCTGGAGTCTCAGGTTAATCCACCTTCATTTGCAAGAAGAACATTAATTTGGCTCATGGGTAGACAGAATAAAGTGGTTCATTCATCATCCACACCCCACATTTGAATCTTGGAGTTGGGAGGATGAGAGAGAGATACAATAGAAGTGCAAAAGGAGGAAAAAGAAGAAAGATACAAAATCATTTCATTTGGTTGTAATATGTTTGTGTCACAAAGGGGGTCCTATGTGGAAGTTCGATTATTTTTTCAAATTCAAATGTTTACTCTTGATCTGTTTTTGTGACTTGGAATGGCTAGATTATATGTTGTTTTAAAGAGGAATTCTTTCAACTTTTGTTGTTTCAAGCTCTCCAATTCTTAGTAGGAGAGAAGGAGAGAAAAAACAAATACAGGTATCTTTGTTTGCTGCAAATGTATGATAGGGAAGAATCATCATTTCTTTATAAACTCAAATGTTATACAACATTTTTATCTTTTCCTTACTCTTTTCTTGCTGGGTGTTTTTTCATGCCTTGTATCATGGAATTGTTTGATTACATGCTTTCTTATTTCTAGGAAAAAACAGCAGAAGAGCCAAGAGAAAAGAAAAATACCCAATACAGATCTCTGCATTTGTAGTAAAGTTTTTGGATACTATGTCTGATGGTTAAGTTCATTCAAATTCAGAATTTCAAATGCTTTATTTTTATCTTCTTCATCTTGGTTCTTTTCCGTTTTCATGTGCCCTATGTGGCTGCTCATAGGTTCCTAATTTGAACTGGCAACACTGAAAGAGAAAAAAGAAAATGGTAAAAAAGGGTAAGCCAATGAAAATAATAACTTTACATTTTTTTTTTTTGACGTTTGATTACATTGCTTAAATGATGTGGAAGATCCACAGATATTTCAAAATTCAAATTTATATCGAGAGAAAATGACCAAAAAAAAGGGCTTTGATATGACAATGACCTGTCAAGGGGGGCGACTTGGTAATGACCAATGTAAAGTTGTTTGGACGAGAATGCCCCTTACTATACGTTTTTCTCTCTCCCTCTCCCTCTCTCTCCCCCTATCAAATCAAATTACAGGTGATGATTACCTTTCACTTTTTTATTTTCAAAACCCCAAACCACTTCTCTCTCTCTCTCTCACCTGTTTTATTTTCAAAACCCCAAACTACTCTCTCTCTCTCTCTCTCTCTCTCTCTCTCTCTCTCTCTCTCTCTCTCTCTCCGGCGTTCTCTCTCTGGCACTCACTCGCCGGCCCTCTCTCTCCTCGTCACCGGCACAAAAGAGGGCGCTCCCCACACGGCGGCTCGCTTCTCAGGTTGGTACCCCTCTCACTGTCACTTTCTACTTTAATTTTCTCAGTTATTGTTCCCATAAATTCTGGAAAACCCCAAATTTTTTTCAGTTATTGTTCTCCTTAAGTTTCTGGGAACACATTATTGGAAAATGTATGGTTTAAACTAACAATTTCTCAGACATTATTAGTTTAAACACCTAAATTTTGGAATATCAATGGTTTAAACCAATAATCTGTGAACAATTATTGGTCTAAACAACATATTTTTAGAAAATCAGTTGGGAAATATCTAATTTTTGAAACATTCAAGGTTTAAACTTACAGTTTGTCAGAAATTATTGATTTAAACCATTAAGTTTGGAACTATTAATGGTTTAAACAAATCAATTGATAAAGACCTAAATTTTCACAAATCAATGGTTTAAACTTATAAGTTCACATACATTATTGGTTGAAACACTTAAATTGTGAGAAATCATTGGTTTAAACCCCTAATATTTCTGAAACCACTTGAGGAAACCCCTAATTTTTAAAAAATCAATGGTTTAAAACCTATAGTTTCTAACCCATTATTTGGTTAAACCCCTAAAGTTTGAGAAATAAATGGTTTGAAGCAATTATTTTTGAGAATTCATTGGGTTAAACCCGCAATATATAACGAACCAGTTAAGAAAACTCCTAATCTTTTAAAGATCAATTATTTATACAAACAATTTCTCGCACATTATTGGTTTAAACCCCTAAAGTTTGAAAAATCAATGGTTTAAACCAATAATTTGTGAGATATCATATGTTTAAACCACTAATATTTTCAAAATCAGTTGAGAAAACCCCTATTGTTTCAAAGATCATTGGTTTAAATCAATAATTTCTCAAACATTAATGGTTTAAACTCCTAAGTTTTGAAAAACAATAGTTTAAACCAATATTTCTGAGAAATCATAGATTGAAACCCATAATATATCAAAAATCAGTTGTGAGCTTTGAACGATCAATGGTTTAAACCATTAGTTTCTCAGAAATTATTGGTTTAAACCTGTAAAGTTTTGAAAATCAATGGTTTAAACCAATAATTGTTAAGAAATCATTGGTCAAACCCTTAGTATTTAGGAAATCAATTGAGAAAACCCTTGAACTTTGAAAGGTCAATAGTTTAAACCAATAATTGGTTAGAAATTATATATTTAAAGACATAATATTTCTGAAATCAGTTAAGATAACATCTAATTTTTGAGAAATCAATGGTTTAAACCTATAAATTGTTACACATTATCGGCTTAAATCTCAAAAGTTTGAAAAAAATAATGGTTTAAACCAATAATTTGTGAGAAATCAGTTATTTTAAACACTGAAGTTTGAGAAATCAGTTGAGAAAGCCCGTAATTGTTAAAAAATCACTGGTTTAAACCACCATTCCATTGCTTCCTTTGTAGGGGCATAGACCACCATTCGATTGCTTCACTCCAAAGCACCATTCCATTGCATTGCATTAATGCTAATCTCCCTTCCATGGAAATGTATGTAGTTCCCTTTCCATTCTCCACTCTTTCCATTTTTAGCACGTTTAAATTGCTTTAAACAACTTCTAATCATTTTTTAATTTTGTCTTTACAGGAGAGAGGAACGAAGGGCTTCTTTTGTCTTACATGTCGACTGCATTCTAAAGGATGTGGTATCATTTGAATACGTCGGCGGGAAGAAGTTGCCTCTTATTGTGGGTCGGAGAACAAAATTTAGAGATTTTGAGAATCTAATTCATATCAAAATTGGGACCAATCGAAGTGAGGTTTCTCTATCTATAAAGTGTCGATATATTTTTGACCAATCTCAGATTATCTTATATGATATTCGAGATGATGACGACCTTGATCTCAGATCATCTTATATGATATTCCCGCTAGCACTTGCAGTAGTCGAGGTCGAAACGTATGATTGCTGGGTATGGTTCCTGCATTTGTTCCGTTAGAATTTCATTTTGGCAGGACGAGATGTCATCACGATTGGGTCCGACCGAATGAAGGGGTTGCCTAGAGCTGTAGCGGAGGCTCTGCCAGGGTCGCACTAAAAAACCAAACTAACAAAAGAGTAATCATGTATATAATATATGTACTCTTTACCTATAGCACAATAGCGCATCTGGTGATATATCCCGTCTTCCCGTTTTTGGAATATGAATCCAATGACTTTACCAGGAAGTCGTAGACGGGGTATGCCCAAGCATTCTCCCCACGGTCTTTGCTCTTAAGTAGGGGAAGAGGAAGGATTTCGTCCTGTGATCCACAGGGTCAGCCCGGGCAAAAAGCACGAGCAACACAAGAGCAGCAACACATGTCTCACTGTTGCCTGGACCGATGGAATCTCATCCGATCTGGATTCTGCCCTGATAACATCTGCAATCTCACCAAATTTCGCCCAAGCACCGGAAAACCTCCAACCTTCGACCTCCTCTGTCGAATGTCAGTCTACCCTTATTCTTTTCCCTATAAGACTTAGGCTCAATGCCAATGCTAAATCCCTGACTTCAAAGGGGACTAATATGCCACCTATTTTAAATGCCCTCGACTTCGGTATCCAAGATCGCACGAGGACGGTCACTATTGCATTGTGCAATTTCAGACCTTCTAAATTAAGCAAGGCCCCAAATGGGCTGCTCCCTAACATATCAGTATGTGCTTTCCTCAACTTAAGGGGCTGAAGAAGTCGTGAAACTTAGAGGGGCAGCATCTCGACGTAGCATAAGACGCCTGCAAAACAAACCATTATCAGATATATACAACATTTTAAAAAATACAAGGCTTAAAAGAATAACGGAGGCATTACCATGGTTTGATGAGATGATCACTAGGTGGAAAAGATGGAATCAAATCCAATAAATCAGATTTGGACCTGTTCAGACAGAATGTGATGAAAAAATATTAACAACTGATTTAAACCAACTGATTTCTCAAATATTAGGGGATTAAACCAATGATTTCTCATAATTATTGGTTTAAACCATTGATTTTTCAAGATTTAGGGGTTTAAACCAATGATTTATATCAAATATTGGTTTAAACAATTATTTTTTAAAACTTAGGGGCTGATTTTCGAAATACAAGGGGTTTAAACAAATGATTTGTCATAAATTATTGATTTAAACCTTTTATTATTCAAGAGTTAGGGGTTTAAACCAATAAGGTATGAGAAATTATTGGTTTAAACCATATATTTTCGAAAAATTACAGGTTTTCTCTACTGATTTTCAAAAAAATAGAGGTTTTAACCAATGATTTATAAGAAATATTAGTTTAAACCATCATTTTCAAAACTTAAGGGCTGTTTTCCAAAATAGAAAGGATTCAAGCTATTTTTCGAAATAGAAGGGATTCAAACCAATGATTTTTCAAACATTATTGGTTTAAACCATTTATTATTCAACATTTAACGGTTTAAACCAATAATGTGTGAGAATTATTGGTTCAAACCATACAGTTCCCAAAAATTAAGGGTTCTCTAAATTGAATAGGGGTTTTAACAAAATATTTCTATCAAATATTGGTTGAAACCATTATTTTTCAAAACTTAGGGGCTGATTTCGAAAATATAGGGTTTTCTCAACTGATTTGGGAAAATATAGGGTTTCCTAAACTCATTTTCTCAATTTTAAATCAATGATTTCTAACAAATTATTGGTTTAAACCAAACTTTGGGGGTTTAAACACAAAATTTGTGAAAAAATTGGAAGGAATTAGGAGTTTAAACCAAACTTTAGGGCTCTAAACCATACATTTTTAAGAAATTATGGGTTCAAATATACCTTTAGGGCTTTAAACCATATATTTCTAAAAAACATAGGGTTTTAAACCAAACTTTAGAGCTTTAAACCATAGATTTCTAAAAAAAATTAGGGTTTTAGTTGCTGATTTTCCAAACTGAAAGAGAGAGAGTACCAACCCTAACTTATTGGTTTGAGTCTAAACTGATTTGGGAAAATATAGGATTTTCTAAATTGAATTTCTAAACCAAACTTGGAGGTTTAAACTAATAATCTGTGAAAGATTTGGGAAAAATTAAGGGTTTAAACCAAACTTTAGGGCTTTAAACCATAGATTTCTAAAAAAAATTAGGGGTTTAAACAACTGAGAGGGGAGACTACCAACCTGTGAGAGGAGGTTAGCTCAGAATCAGAGGCTACCGGAGAGAGGTGCACAGACCTATGGGGCATTGTGGCCCTCTAATGGACGGTTGAGATCATCCCATGAGAGAAAGAGGGCATTGTGGCCCTCTAATGGATGGTTGGGATCATCCCATGAGAGAGACGGGGGCATTGTGGCCCTTTAGTGGACGATTGGGCTCATCCCATGAGAGAGAGGGGGGCATTGGGGCCCTCTAATGGACGGTTGGGATCATCTCACGGGAGAGAGAGAGAGAGGGGGGCATTGTGGCCCTCTAATGGACTGTTGGGTCATCCCATGAGAGAGAGGCATTGTGGCCCTCTTATTGATGGTTGGGATCATCCCATATGAGAGAGAGAGAGAGAGAGAGAGAGAGAGAGAGAGAGGTGGGGGCATTTTAAAAATGAGGGTATTTTTGTCCTAAACCGACACAAACCAGTCACCATCACTCTAGATTGGTTATTTCCAAGTCCCCCCTTGACAGGTCATTGTCATATCAAAGCCCTTTTTTTTAGTCATTTTCTCTATATCTATAGTTTCATGGGTTCTGTTTTATTTCGATTTTTAAAAGCTGATGGTTCACATAGGGGAGGAGGGACAGCCAAAGAAGTTATGCCTTACAGGCTGTTGGAGTTAATGCAGTGGGCTTTTTGTTTGACGTACTAATGGATGTAGTGTGGGGTTGATTTATGAGAGGAGAGTTTTGTGAATGTTTTTAGGTTTTGTGATCTGTTTTTGAGAGAATATTAAATTGGGTCGCGAGGGCAGTTGAGATGGGAGGCGGTTCATGGGTGTGACATAACCCCAACTTTTGTCCTAGTCCCCTCCTATGTATATAAAAGTCCAATTCCTTAACCATGCCTTTATTAGTGACTTCATTGTTTTATTTTTAGGTTGTTTGTTAGAAAAGTACACGATACTTTAATTTGATTAGGTCTAAACTTTTGAAATTATTGTGTAATTTTTTGTTTTATATGATGGGTAGGTTGGGTGCTTTGGACCGCATTTGGATGGATTGGCATGCTTTTCAAATGTCTACCCTGTTGAGTTTTTGCCCAATAGGAAATAGGCTTGCGCTTGGGTAAGAGATTAGAGTAGTCAAATTATGGTGATGTATGTTTGTGCCTATGTGTTTGTCTTATACTATTGGAAAGGTGAGACCTTGTTGAGTTGTTTACAAGGTGGCGTCATATGCTAATAAAAACAAAAATCCCCTTGTATAGGTAAAAAAAAATGCTTCCTTGTAAAGACAAATCTCTCTCTCTCTCTCTCTCTCTCTCTCTCTCTCTCTCTCTCTCTCTCTCTCTCTCTGCGCGAGCAAAAAATGCAGTAGGGCCAACACAATGAGAATTGGGTTATCCAACCTATTCATCTGTTGAGCCCCACATTGATATGTCGAGTCCCAAAAATCATCTCCATAGGATGATCCTAACCCTCTGATATGAGAAGTTTTCTATAATTTAAGTCAAAACCTCCACAACGTGCTTTTGTTATCCAGTGAGTCAAGTTGACTAAGTCGAGTTCTGAGTCAACTAATGGACTCTGAATAAGCTCTTTAACTGATTGGAGTTCAGAGGCGGATGATACATGCATATTCAGTTAGTGACATCTTATAAATTTTATTTCAGTTTCTCTTTATCTTATCTAATAAAGTGGAAGTTATCCACATGTAGGTGTAGTACAAGAGGCTTTGTTCTATAAATTGTGGTGAAAGGTTCTCTCTAGGACAAAACTGCAAGACACAATAGCTTTATCTGATTGAGGGTTCCTGACTAGAAGAAGTAGACGATATGTGCGTATTGAGCAGTTAACGACAACTTAGGAGATAGAGTTAGATTTTATTTCGGTTTCTCTTGTAAAAGGACTAGGGATGACTCTCTAAATGCTTTGTTATGACTAAAATAAGGTCTTTAAAAGGACTAAGGTGTATTTGACACCACTTCTTGTGAACACCATCCTAAAAGTCATGTATAACTCACATGACTTTAACATCATCCTGACTGTTTATCCAGACCCAACCATGGAGATGTGGTGTGCTAAAAATACTAGCCTTCCCGGAAAAGTGCACAAGCATGTAAATTTAGGATGTAACATTCACGTGTAATTCAAGTGTACTTTTAATTCTTATTTCCTCATTAATGGTTTCTCTTTTTGGAAAAAAACTGAGTCACATGTAACTCACTGTGCTCAAGTTGTTTTAACACAGGCAAGATGCATGAAAGCGATGAAGGTGGGTGGTGCTTGAAAGCGTAGCTCCATAAATGATTTGTAAGGGGCTTATGGACCACATGAGTTAATGAGGATTAATCCCTTAACCATCAACCAACTCTGATGCTTAATCCTTGTAGCACCACATTCTTTCTCTTCTATTGAGCTACCAGCTCGACTCAATTGAGTTGACTGTAATTGACTGAGTTCCCAAGCTTGAAAATAAGCTTAGAATTAGAGAAAGAATAATCTAGAAGAGACTTACAAAGACAATTAATATATATATATATATATATATATATATATATATATATATATATATATATATATATATATATATATATATATATATATGAGGAATAAGATTGTACGCTCGACCGTACCTAAAGTTAGGTACGGTAGAGTGCCAAATCACATGGGTCCCACATTTTTGGTGAGCATCTAAACCCTTCATTTGCAAGGCCCCATCATAGATAGGGTGCACACCAAAAATCAGCTTCATAGGATCATCCTAACCCATCCATTTGTGGAGGCCAAAATGGACAGACAGTGTTTGTCCACAAATCTGCCCATTTTGGCCTCCAGTTTTGGAGGGGTTAGGATGATTCAATGGTGCTGATTTTTGGTATGCACCCTATCTATGATGGGGCCTTGCAAATGAATGATTTAGATGCCCACCAAAAATGGGGGACCCATGTGATTTGGCACTCTACCGTACCTAACTTTAGGTACGGTCGAGTGTACAATCCTTTTCCTCATATATATATATATATATATATATATGAGAGAACGGTTCCTACACATATGTGTAGAGAGTTCTCTACACACTAGCTTAAAATACAGTGGAGGCCCACATTGTTTGGGTGATCCAAGCCATCCATTTTAAAGGCCCTCACATAGATAGGGTGTCTACAAAAAATCAGATCCATAGGATCATCCCAACCCTACGATTTGTGGAGGTAAAATGGATGTCTTTAAACCTTCACAAATTAGTCCATTTTTTGCCTCCACAGTTCGAATGGTTAGGATGATCCTATGGATCTGATTTTTTGTGGACACCCTATCTATGTGAGGGCCTTAAAAATGAATGGTTTGGACACCCAAATAATGTGGCCCCCACTGTATTTTAAGCTAGTGTGTAGATAACTTATCTACACATATGTGTATGAACCGTTTTCTCTCTCTCTCTCTCTCTCTCTCTCTCTATATATATATATATATATATATATATATATATATATATATATGAGAAAACTGTTGGTGAGCTTAAACACACCATTTTTTTGGTGCGCTTAAGTTGTTATAACGCCTCCTATTGGTGCGCTTAAGCGGGACCCAAACATTTAAACAAATGGGAGGCGTTATAACAACTTAAGCGCACCAAAAAAATGGTGAGCTTAAGCGCACCAACAGTTCTCTCTCTCTCTCTCTCTCTCTCTCTCTCTATATATATATATATATATATATATATATATATATAGCAGAAGAGAAAAGAAGAGAATTTTTTGAATTTTTTCAAAATTCTATGAGAATTACACATCACTTTTTTTAACAAATGCACCCATTCAACTCACATATTTTCAATCCTACCCCCTCCTTTATTCTTTTTAACAAAGGCACCCATTAAAGCCACATAATTTCAATCTTACCCCCCTCCTTTATGGGTTTTTAATAAAAAAATCTATAGGGTGATCTTAACCATCCGATTTAAGAGGAATTATGGAAACCTTTATAGATTGGAGGGCTAGGATCAGCCTATGGAAATGATTTTACGGGCACCATGTATTGATGTTGTGTTCCATCACATGGACGGTTTGGATCAACCTATGACGTGGTCCGTACAGTTCTTTGTCGGTTTTTTACTAGAATATATATGCTCGAGCGTACCAAGCTTATGGTACGCTCGAGTGCCCCAATCACATGGGTCCCACATTTTTTTTGGTGATCCAAAGCATTCATTTGCAAGGCCCTATCATAGAGAGGGTGTGGTCTGTCCATTTTGCCCTCCACAAATGGATGGGTTAGGATGATCCTATGGAGCTGATTTTTGGTACACACCCTATCTATGATAAGGCCTTTCAAATGAATGCTTTGTATCATCCTAACAAAGTGGGCCCATATGTGATTGGGCACTCGAGCGTACCATGAGCTTGGTACGCTAGAGCGTACAATCCTTTTCCTCTCTCTCTCTCTCTCTCTATATATATATATATATATATATGTATGTATGTATAGGGGAAACGTTTTCTGCGCTATACCTCACCGTGAGCAGCCCTCTATAAACACCACCTGCATGTTGTTTGACTCATCGTACCGATTCATTCTATAAGACCTCACATAGATAGGGTGTCCCTATGAAACCACCTCCATACCATAATCCTAACCATTCGATTTATAGAAGTTTAATTTGCAGCCATCCATTTGAATACCTCCACTAATCATAACCATAACCATAACCCATAACCCTAATCCTACCTATAACCTACATAACCAATGGGTTGGATGACTCAACCAACTATGGGAAATGGGGTATCTAGAGGGCTGCTCACGGTGAGCGATACCTTAGAAACCTTTTTCCCATATATATATATATGAGAAAACGGTTCCTACACATATGTGTAGATAAGTTATCTACACACTAGCTTAAAATACAGTGGGGGCCACATTATTTGGGTGATCCAAACCATTCATTTTTAAGGCCCTCACATAGATAGGGTGTTTACAAAAAATCAAATCGATAGGATCATCCCAACCCTACGATTTGTGGAGGTAAAATGGATGTCTTTAAACCTTCACAAATTAGTCCAATTTTTGCCTCCACAGTTCGAGTGGTTAGGATGATCCTCTGGATCTGATTTTTTGTGGACACCCTATCTATGTGAGGGCCTTAAAAATGAATGGTTTGGATCACCCAAATAATGTAGCCCCCACTGTATTTTAAGCTAGTGTGTAGATAACTTATCTACACATGTGTGTAGGAACCGTTTTCTCATATATATATATATATATATGAGGAAAAGGATTGTACACTCGACCGTACCTAAAGTTAGGTACGGTAGAGTGCCAAATCACATGGGTCCCCCATTTTTGGTGGGCATCTAAACCATTCATTTGCAAGGCCCCATCATAGATAGGGTGCATACCAAAAATCAGCACCATTGAATCATCCTAACCCCTCCAAAACTGGAGGCCAAAATGGGCAGATTTGTGGACAAACACTGTCTGTCCATTTTGGCCTCCACAAATGGATGGGTTAGGATGATCCTATGGAGCTGATTTTTGGTATGCACCCTATCTATGATGGGGCCTTGCAAATGAATGGTTTAGATGCTCACCCAAAATGTGGGACCCATGTGATTTGGCACTCTACCGTACCTAACTTTAGGTACGGTCGAGCGTACAATCTTATTCCTCTATATATATATATATATATATATATATATATATATATATATATATATATATATGGAAGAGGGTTTCTTTCTTTTTTATAAAGACACCGACTTCGTTAAAATTAAAGGATTACAAGTACACTATAGGTGTTAAAGATTGCCCTGTATAAAATGAGGTGCGAGATGCGCCTGAGTCCTGATTTGGCTAGGCAGTCAGCCAAATTGTTTGTGCTTCTAGGTATGAGTAGTGAATAAAGTTTCTTTCTATTAGTGATTGCATTAAGAGTGGAGAGGTGATAAAATTCATATAATTTTATTTTTCCCTCTTTTGTTTCCCATTGTTCTTTATTGTGGTAATGCTAGGGCTTCTCACATGGCTAGTAACCCAATTTTTCATGTGCGGACTAAACACATAGAGGTGGATTACCACGTGTTGTCAAAGAACTATGTGTTCACTTTGTTCAGCCTGAAATCAGATAAATGACATATTTACAATGGGTCTTTTTGCGTGTTGACATTCCTCACATTTTGAATCAAAATGATGGTTCATCCTCCCATAAATTTTTGGGGGAGTAATACATAATAGGCATGTATTTACTGATTTCATGAACACTTTAATAAACTTAGGTTTTTAGGGTATTAAGACAATTATATATATGAAACATACAAAAGCTTTGTTAGTGATACTTATAATAAAGAAAAGCCAAATCAGGGTCAATGCTTTTTTCCAAAGCAAAACGTGGATTCTCAGTGTCTTAATATAGAACTTTAAGTGACTTGCCTTTTCTTAGTTCGTTAATTTCACACTTGCTTGTGATCTTCATTCTTGGCTCATCCCATATGGTTCAATTCCAATACCTACCCAGGTACTCATTCAATTCTAAAACTGTCAATTTCTACATACCCCAAGGTACAACAAAAAACCCAATTAAATAACAGAGAAATGACAAAAGAGCCAAACCTTACAAGTGATATAGGCCATGTCAAATCAGTTCTGATTTCAGAAAAATCTAGAAGTAAAACAACGATATCGATGTTAAAATCTAGAAGTAAAATCAAGAAGTAAAACAACTCATTCAATTCTAAAACTGTCCATGATCCAATCCATCAATACTGCCTTAGCCAAACAAGGTCAAGTCCTCCTATTGGGTTCAAAAACATACTTGATGATGGAGTCTTTGATCGAAAGAAGATCTGGGAACTCCTTTTGGAGCTTTGAAGCATCCAATTCATTGTTACTTCTCGGAGCCACTATCACCTTTGCCTGTTCTTCCAAATTGAAGTTGACCCATTTGAACCCAGTGTCTATGTAATCTCTATACATTTCTAAAATTTCATTGTGGCTAATTACACCTGGATTGGTGAAGTTCCAGATCCCCCTGCAATTTCTTTTTGCCATCTCTATGGAGATCGGTAAGAGCTCATCCAGCACCGTCATGCTATTCGGTATGTTTACGACTTTGTTGTAGCGGCTGATTTTGGTGATGAAGTTCCGAGGATTGCTCAAGTCCGATGAAATCGGCATCCTGACTCTGAGGGTGCAGAGATTGTCGAATTCTCTCAGAAGCTCCTCTACCTGGATCATTACCAAGCCATGCCTTTGCAGTTAATATCGTAGAGTAATAATACTTGAAATTATGCATGGATATAAAAATATTTACATGCGTAGAAAAATACATATGCCATACTACTAACAGCATTTTACAAAAAACATCCAATTCTTCTGGTTCATTTTCTCCAACCAGGAAAGAAGGGATTTTATAACAATCCAATTAGGTGTAGAAAACTTCATCATATGGTGAAAAACAACAAAATCTTGATACACACAAATATAATGATAGTCTAGCAAAATGGGGAATGAAGAAACAGCCCAAATAACCATTCAAGACAACACTTAATATAGTTGTATCTTCTTAGATTTTGAGAATTAGGTCCAAATAACTATAATGATCTTCTTTTTTTTTTATGGGTAATGATCTTGAGTCTTGACCTCCATTATAGCTTAAAAACCCAAATGGGGGACAAAATAGATTTTACTATAGTAACCATAGTCATATATAGGACAAAGGCTTAGTTGAGTTGAGTAGAACCATAGTTATATATAGGAACCAGAGTTATCTACAAGATTTGGTAGAAGATTTGTCAAGAGGTATGACCTATCATGTACCTCATGACAAAAAAACCTCACAGTTTGAATCATCCAGACTGTTTGATTAATGGGCTATTTTGTGAACCACTGCCCATAACTTCTCTTGACATTCTGCAAGTCGGCCACTGATAAGACTTTAGAAGATCAGATTATTGTGATGCAAGATCATTTCGATGATTTAGTCATAAGCAATTTATTTGTATGTATGTATGCATGTAAAAAACAATATTAAGAAAACTAGATGGAAGCCTAGAACTATAATTGCTTACCATGGCCTTGGTCTTGGAATAGAAAGAGCCAATGAAATTTGGCTTGTCTTCCTCCTTGAACCCAACCCCGGATCCTTCAGGGTGTTCTGTATCATACTCAAATATGCAACCAGTAGCAAAATTCACAACCAAAAGCCCTTTCTCCTTGCAAACATCTGCCAAAGTAAGTGTTCCAACCACATTCGTCCGAATCGTCTCTACCTTATGTGATTCACACCAATCTACATTAGGCCTACCAGTCACACCCGCCCCATTAAATACATGTGTAGGCCTCACCTTTCTTATATCCTCCAAAATTGCTCTCCTATCTTGCAACCTCCCTCTCCCAAACTCGAATTCTATCCTCCTTTCTTTACAAAGCTTCCCTAGTAGCCCTCCTATCCACCCTTTCCTCCCATAGATCAAAAACTTCAATCTCGAATCCTTTCCGGTGACACCACTTGCCCATTTTTGGCACTCTATGAAGCATGATTCGTCATAGGCATTCCCCACCGACGACATTCGCGGATGAGGGAGAAGCGCACCGGAAACATCGCCCCACCAATCTGGATTCTTAGTATACCAGTCTATTGTCATTCTTAGTCCTTCTTCCCAAGGAGTCCTCTCTTCCCATCCCAACTTCTTAAGCTTCTGATCATCCAAGAAGTAACGTTGGTCATTGAAAGGCCGATTTTCGACGAATTTTATCACTTTGCTCGCATCTTGCTTGAAAAGCTTACAAACATCCTCAGCCACATCGAGTACTCGCCGCTCCCTCTTCGTTCCAATATTGTATACACTTCCAATCACTCCACAATGGAGGATCACCTCAAAGGCCTCTGCTACATCCTCGCAGTATAGGTAGCTCCTTACATTTGATCCATCCCCATGGATAGGCAAAGGGGCTCCTTGCATTGCTAGTAAGATGAATTTTGGGATTAGTTTCTCTGGGAATTGGTTGGGACCATACACATTGTTACCACGAGTTGTGATCGTGGGGAGCCCATATGATTGCCGGTAGGCCATGACAAGCATCTCGGCCCCGGCCTTTGTGGCGGAGTAAGGATTGGTGGGGAGGAGCTGGGAAGCCTCAGGGCTGCCCACGTCAGTGTCAATGTCGGTCTCACCGTACACCTCATCGGTGCTGACGTGGATGAATCGCTCAATTTGACGGGTGACCTTGCAGGCCTCAAGGAGCACATGGGTCCCATAGATGTTATTGTTGGTGAATTCGAAGGAATTCCCAAATGAATTGTCCACATGGGTCTGGGCAGCAAAGTGCATTATGGTGTCAATGTCCTCCTCAACAAGGAGGTAATTGATAAGGTCAGCACTCGCAATGTTGCCCTTGATGAACTTGAAGTTGGGGGAGGATCTTGCAGGAAAGAGGTTCATTAGGCTTGAGCAGTAATCGAGCTTGTCGAGAGCGATGATCTTGTAATCAGGATAGTTTCTAATTAGCCTATTGGTGACATGTGAGGCGATGAAACCGGCCGCACCCGTTATAAGGATCGTCCTCGGAGTGTACTTGTCTGGTTGGGAAGACATTTCTTCTTCTTCTTCTTCTTCTTCTTCTTCTTCTCTTCCTTAATCACTTGCTAAACTGAGAAAAAAAGAAAGATAACAAAACCTTTAGAGGTAGTCCTCTTTTTATGTAATATAGAGGAATGATCTAGTGTAATAACATACAATGGATTTACAATAAAAATGATGGAAGATGTTTTTTTTTTTTAATGGGAATGATGGAAGAGTTATCACATGGGTGTTGCACCTAATGGATTTCAAGTAGCGGTAGCTTCATGTGATGAACATTGGATAATGATCCGGTAGGTTTTATCGTTATACCACAATTTTGGTGTAGTCGGTGCTGGTGGTTACATGGGATTATTCTTGACATAGTAAATGCATTTTTAGGGGAATATAGAGTAGATTGGGAAACATACCTGGAACTCCTTTCTTTGAAGAGATGAGACTAAGTACCTCTGCTTGCAAATCTTACAAGACCCATGTAAAAAAAAAGGTGTCAATGGTGCAATTGTTCTATGATTATTTTGAAAGATAGGTGAAGGCAAAAGGAAAACAGAAAGCAATGTGGGTTAAGAATAATTAAAATTGTTAATTGTGATGGAGAGAGGTATGGATCCAGGAAGTTTAAATGAATGAGAAGAAATGGGACGGTTTGTGGAGTAAGGGAGAAAGAACGTGGAGGTAGTTAGAGAGAGAGGGCGTACAGGAGGGTGTGTTGTTACATATCTAATTTTGGGAGGAGATACACGCGGACAGGGAAAACCTGAACAAAAACCGGAAAATAAAAACCAACCAAACCCATCTAACTTCCAAGGCCATGTTTGGATTCCAGGAATTTTTTGGAAAAGTTTGGAAAGGAAAAATATTTGTAAAAGGAACTTGCTAGGTAATTTCGGGAAAAGCAATTTCGCAGCTGGCTTTAGCATGTGAGAATCGCCACACAGATTAACTTTTTGCAGGTCTTGTCTTATTCATTCCATTCATCTGACGTGGCTGTTCTACCATGCAAAAGCCAGCCGCGAAATTGCCTTAGTGAAATATCTGCTTTTTTAACACATGAAAAAAGATAACTTTAACAAAACTTTACTTTAACTTTTTATGTAATCATATTATTTCCTCTGTTTATTATGTAAAGAAATTTTTTTCCAAGAAGACATTTTCCGTCAAAAATGTCTTTCTTGCAATCAAAACAGGTCCTCATGTACTTCCTTTTTTTTTTCGCGGCAATGATTCTTGAAAGAAAAATTCATACCAACAATATGGTGGGCACTGTCCCATTGGCTTAACAGACTCCACAGAGGCCAAGGTTCCCCATCAAAGTAGTCCATTCACGGAAACTAAAGAACTTTCCAAATCATGTTAGGAAATTGCGTTTTGGATTATAGCGGGTAGTGGTTGGCCCAAAGGAAAGCCTTAGTTGGCTCAATTCAAGACGGCACATGCAATTGAAGAAAGTCTAACGGCCTAGAAGATCTCTTCAGCCCAAAGGTGTTGATATTTTCGAAAGCTATTATGTTTTTCAACCGTTGGCATTGCGATAAAGTTTTGAACGGGACCGTTGCACGTTGTAATCTTATCCCAAAGAAGTGATTACATGGATGCAGGTAGCATGATCCATTTTTTGTTTTTTGATTGGCAAGGTGGGGACATGATCATTTTTAGGAAGCATATGGAAGGTAAATTGGAGGTGAAAGGTGATTCCTCTTATGTTATATCTCGAGATGCATGTCCTGTTATGGATTTAGGGGATAATACGACTTACCAGATTTCTGTTGAGGAACAGAAAAACAAACAAACAATGTTAGTGAAACATTTTCCGATGCGGCGAGATGAGGCACGGACTATGTCGCTCTCTTTAAGGTGAATTTGCGCCTCTGAGGAAACTAATTCCGATGCAGCAGATTACTGGCCGCAATCATCCCCATGATACAACAGCCCGACGCACCGTTGATATCCAAGAACTGCACGATCAAAGAGATTCGAACCACCCGAACACTCCAATCGCTCAACAAAATACGTAAAATAAAAGAAGAAGAAAGAAATCTCTGTTTATAATAAGATAGCTAAAACATAAAGAGAACAGTAAACTTCTGAAAGGGTTTTTTTTGATCTGTTGTTATTCTTGAAGAAAACACAGAGAACTTCCTTTTTTTATAAGCCAAAAAGTGTCCGTTCAACACACCCTTTAATGTAGTAAAGACGTTATTTAAGAAAAGAGCCGTTCAAAAAAGTTACAAATGTGAAATGTCCCATCCCAACAGCCACAACGTTCAGGAACATCACAGTTACTCATAAAATGACGGCGGCATTTTTTTACCCAGTTATTCGACATTCCAGTAAGCCGACTTACCCAGGTACGCCAGCTTAACTAATAACGTCAGCGTTATTAGTCAATAACGGACGGACAGAAACAAAAATTAAAATACAGGGGAAGGAAAAACCTTGACTCACATGCGCGGCCGGCCGAGCCGGGCAGCGTGCGTGTGGTATAACAAAAAGCTCATGGGGTTCACTTGGTGGCTCATGCGCGTAGGCCCCCTTTCTCCTCTTCTCATTCACAAAGCTAAAGAAGTGAAAAGCTATATAAAACCATAAAGCTTTTCTCCACTTTCCAATACGGGACTATTCGGTTTTTGGAAGGAAGTGAGCAAACTCATTTTTCAAAACCAAAGTGGCTTCTTTTTGTAAACAAAACAACTTTATAGAAATATTAACACGGGCCACTTTTGTATTAAAATACCAACATGTCCTTGAAAATTAGGGTGTAATTTGTGCAAAATACGATGATTTTTTTTTTTTTTGGGGTGGGTGCGGCCCAGGGATGAAAAGAGGGTGAAAATGTCATTTCTCTTTTTCTTTTCTCTAGTCCATATTCCTAGGACAGCCTCCCTATCCTTCCCAGATAAGCGAACTTGGGAGCCTTTAATTAGTGAACACTCCTAGATCCTCACAACACCTCATCTTCCGTAGGGATCAACTGGCCAAATTAGGGGACTCGCGGGATTCCTTTTATGTTGGGCAATCCTTCCCTGCTGACTTGCACCTGCAATCTTTTTCTCGTTTTATATAGTTATCTTTGCCTTGGAAAAAAAAAGTATGGTGGCCACCATCCTGATGAGGAATGATTAGAATGAAAACCCTAAGCTAACCCATCTAGAAGAGCCGAGCAACCTATTTACCACTTCTCTACAAGGCTTGAAGAGCTGAAGGACTCTGATTACAAGCAGTGGCAGATACAGGATTTACACATAAGGGGGGCAGGCCTGGGGCTGGGCCTATTAAGAAATTTGGCCAAACTCAGCAGGGGCAGCTGCCCCCCCTTATGCCACATGTAGCTCCGCCCCTGTTTACAAGCTTTTTTTATGGGCCAATTTTTATGAGATTTATGTCCAGTCTCCGTTCCCTATAAAATGTTTATTATTTTGTTGTTGCTGTCCGAAATTTTATCTTGACCTAAGGCCCTGTTTGGATTGCAAGGAAAACCTTTTTCACAAAAACTTTTTCTTGATAAATTTTTCTTTCCATGAATTTGATGGAAATGAAATTATTATAGTTAATGCAGTAGAGCGATGTTAACATAAAATTGAAGTTTCTTCTGAATGGAAATTTAGAGCGATGTAATCAAAGATTTGAGGAATGATAGAATGAAGGGCGCGGTCATTGGTCAATTTCAGCAAACTTCAATGAACTTTCCAATTTTTCGGGCACAATCCCACTTTTTTTTTATGCCATCATAAATGCACTTTGCTGAAATTGACCAATGAGGGCGCCCTTGAAGTTTTTTTTTGCAAGGGCACCCTTCATTCAATCATTCCTAAAAAGATTTTATCCTTTTTTTCCGGCAATGATAAATTCACACCCCTCCTAGGATCTTCGCACGACACTACAAGAAAAATAGTTATTACCGATGTTCTTATACCGGCGTTTTACGAAAACGTCCCACGACACTACAAGAAAAATAGTTATTACCGACGTTCTTATACCGGCGTTTTACGAAAACGTCCCTAATAGTCTATTTACACCGACGTTCATAAACAGAACGACGGTGAAGGTTATTCCCGTACGTCGCTAACTAATTCGTTACTTAGTTTAGGATTTACCGACATTAATTAGCGTCGCTGATTGCCTGATTATGAGAACCACACCTCAGTTAATTCCACTTCGGTCTTTATTTCCCAAGCCAAATCCCATTTTGGAAGTGTCTCCCTAAATAGATTTTTCTAGAAAAAAAAAACTTGAAAACCCCTAAAAGGTATTTTGTTTAAGCGCTCAAGAAATTTGGATTCTAGCTTAATTGGTAAAGGGGAGAAAGACTGAAGAGATTCATCTTCAATTCTCTTCACCTACCTTCATTTTCAAGTATAATAACTATTTTTTAATTAATTATTTAATTAGAATACTGATAAGAGCAATTACTTCCGTCTACCTTCATTCACTACCTTCATTCGCCGGGCCTAGAAACCCCATTTCTAGGTGCATGGCCACTCTTGGTTGTGTGTATTATTCATTTAAGCTCAAAATGCATATAACATCATACATGTATTATAGAAAAGTTTGGGTATCTTTTTGATCCATCTCATTTACATCCATGCAACTAGTGGATACATGAAGCTTAAAGATAAATAGCAATACATGACCCTTATTAAGATAGTATTAATACGGCCACCGTCTTATTTAAGCCAAGGTCGGTAACCCTTGAAAGCAGTTCCGTTTTTATTTAAGCTAAAGGTTGGTATCCCTTGAAAGCAGCCAGAAAAATCCTCTCCATCCACAGCTCTTCAGACCCTACAAACAAACACCCCCAAATTGTCAGATCAATGGGTTTTCTTTTAAAAAGTTATCAATAACCTTTAAATTAGTGTCCAATCGCAGGTTACTAATCAAATGGTTAGGAACTTCTAATTGTGTTTAATGGTGACTTACTGTTGATAGTCAATTTGAATTACGCCAGCGTTAGTATCGGCAATAGTGGAGAAAGCTTCTTGAGATAAATCAATGGTTCTTCCTCGGCATCCGGAAGGGCAATAGTCAACAATCGTCACTACAACGCTGGTCCCCGTGCATGGTTGGGCCACACCTTGGTTTGTTGCACCGGTGCACCTAATGGAGTACCTCCTCCCACACGCAGCCCTGTTATCCCATATAACATCACTCGCAGCAGCGATTATAACACCATTGTCTTGGAAACCATAGCACGAGGAAGCTGTCAAAATACAAAGTTTTGCCATGAGCAAGGTTGGAGCCAAATACCAAAAGTAACAGGGGACCCAGAAATCAGCCTAGATTTATTTGTGTGTGTGTGTGTGTGTGTGAGAGAGAGAGAGAGAGAGAAAGAGATTAAAAAAATGGATTTTTCACTACTTAGACTAAAAGATGTCAAAATTACATTTCAGAATCGCTTTACAACTTATTGATGATTGAGGATTTTCGTACAGAGTTCATGTGTCACACTCACACTTACGTCTGAGGTAAAACAGCCTCATAATTAAGGCCATCCTCATAAACAGAGTGATATTATTAGAACCCAAGGATGTGTTGTATCCCCAAAACCTGGGCAATTGGAATATTTTAGCCCTCTAATCAGTAGTTTGTAGCCAAATTCAGCACACAAAATTGCATGTGGATGGAGTGGTTAGAGATCCTCCAATTACTGATATTTTGAGCTATGGCTCATCCGCCTATTGCCATGTGTATAGTGAAAACAACTAAAACCATTTTTGGTGGATCGGGGCATAGTATGATTTTTATTTATTAAGATAAGCATATTTCCTTAGGAGAAAAAGATAACATAGTTTTCTCCCTAACGATCATAAACAAAAGAGAGAGAGAGTGAGTTTTGAATAAGCTGTTCAAAAGAATGGCAATCCTCGTATGATAAATTTAGGGGAGTGATAAATCGACCCCCATATATCTTAAATCGACCCCTATGTGTCTATCTCTCTCCTCTTTCTCTCTTCAACTCAAAGGAGAGAGAAAGACACATAGGGGGTCGATTTAAGATATTTGGAGGTCGATCTATCACTCCCCTAAACTTATCATATGAGGATTGCCATTCTTTTGAACAGCTTATCCAAGACTCCAGAGGAGAGAGAAAGACAAATAGGGGGTCGATTTATCACTACCCTAAGTTTATATTGAGTTAGCTTACCCACTATTTGTGAAACCAACAAATAACTCCTAAAGCTTAAGCTATTAGCGCTGGTGTTACTTAGTCATTTATACATCGAAATTTCCTCTCACGTGTGGCCCCACTTTTGGGTTGGCCTTTCACGTGGATTTTTATTAGGGAAATGATAAATCCGCACCCCTTGTAGGATAATTCGCACCCCTTTAACATGAAAAAGCATTAAAAGTCTGTCACATCGATTCACCCTGAAGGGGTGCAAATTATTCTATAGGAGGTGCGAATTTATCATCATCCTTTTATTATCAAGAAGTTGTTGGATTTTGAAACTAGGACCTGCTGTGAGGCAATCACTCTATACCATGTAAAACAAACAATTAACCTAAGCCTTTTGGAGTAATTGTTTGTTTCACAGTCTTCACCATTTTGATTCTGGTAATATATTATCCAAGAACAAAGGTTGACGTGAACAGAGGATAGCAAGTCTATGATATCTAAGGATAAAATAAACCCGGGCATGCCATTTCATGGTGACAACCCCAGATGGAAAGGAGAGATTGTTTGATTTGAAGGGAATATACTCACGAACATAAGGTGCTGTGTAGTAGCTCGCAGTTCCCGCTACTGCATCTGCCAATGAAACGAGGCCTAACACAGCCCCTACCACCAAAAGAAAACGGATTATCATGGCCATTTTCGTCTAGCCTTTTCACTCTATAACTACACAAATCTCAGTCTTGAGAAAAATCGAAGAGGGTTGGGCCTCCTTTTATAGGATTTATGTCCCGATTTTCTCATTGACTAGTCTTCCATGCCCACAAATTTCGCATGTGGTTTCTATTTCTCTTATTCTTATCCAGAAATTTAGACTATGAAGAATGAGAAATATCATGACTCATGAGAGTCGTGTATCTAGAAATATGACATTGTCATAAGGGAAAGAGGACAAAGGTGGCGGCTTACCATTTCGTGCGGGTTTCTACAAATCAATTCATCTTCTTCGCAAAAATGATATCCACACACCCCCCCTGTTGATTTCCCGAGCCTAGTTGGTTTGCATTTTTCCATGAAAAATAAGGGAAATTTTCGATTTTGGAAAAAAATCCATGAAAAACGAGTTTGAAAATATTCATTTTCCATGGAAAAATTCATAAATCGAACCAGATCCCGGGGAGTGTTTAATAAAAGTGTTGGGTGCTACTATTAAAAGGAGGGAGTGAGAAAAATTCAAAATACAACAAGAAGAATCCTCAGCACATTAAATTAGTTCCGGTCTTATTACGCAAAGAAGTACTTGGTTGAAATTTCTTTACTTTTTGGTCAAGGAAACAAAGCATTTGCACTCAGAAGTCCGGGTAATTTGAGAAATTATAGGGGAGTAATATTATGAGAAGCCTAATCTAAGCTTACCCACATGTATTAGCATACTCAAGACCCTTTTGAGTAGGCTAGGGGTGTCAGTTTGGGCTCGGAAGCTCGCTCGAGCTCGGCTAGGTAAAAGCTTAGCTCGAATCCTTAACGAACTTGGCCCGGCTCGTTAATCTTAAAGAGCCGAGCCCGAGCTAGGCCAAGCTCGGCTCGTTAAGAAATTCGTATATATATATATATATATATATATATATATATGAGAAAACGGTTCCTACTCATATGTGTAGATAAGTTATCTACACACTAGCTTAAAATACAGTGGGGGCCACATTATTTGGGTGATCCAAACCATTCATTTTTAAGGCCCTCACATAGATAGGGTGTCCATGAAAAATCAGATCCATAGGATCATCCTAACCATTCGAACTGTAGAGGCAAAAAATGGACTAATTTGTGAAGGTTTAAAGACATCCATTTTACCTCCACAAATCGTAGGGTTGGGATAATCCTATGGATCTGATTTTTTGTAGACACCCTATCTATGTGAGGGCCTTTAAAATGGATGGCTTGGATCACGCAAACAATGTGGGCCCCCACTGTATTTTAAGCTAGTGTGTAGAGAACTCTCTACACATATGTGTAGGAACCGTTCTCTCTCTCTCTCTCTCTCTATCTCTCTCTCTCTCTCTCTCTCTCTCTATATATATATATATATATATATATATATATATATATATATACACTAAAATGGTATTCCAGGGAGTGAAAGGGAGAGGCAAAATATGTCACTTCTTTTTTGGAACCCAATTTGTTACTTGGACCACCCCCCGTTGTGTAAAAAGAGTAGTCAAATTACACTAGACAGGGTTGTCCAGGGAAGATGAGGGGTGTGAATATATCATTGCCCTTTATATAACCCGAGCTCGGTAAGGCTCGCGAGCGGAGCTCGAGCCCAAACTGACACCCCTAGCCTACTCAAACAAAGGGTCTTGAGTATGCTAATTCATGTTTGTAAAACCCTATTTTTTCTAATTTTTGTCTGCTTCTTTCTAATTGTTTATGTAGGCCCAAAGTGCATTTGTCCTTGAGCATTAATCCAACTAGGGGTGTAAACGAGCCGAGCCGAGCCGAGCTTGGCCAGGCTCGGCTCGGCTCGTTAAGCTCAAAAGTTCGGCTCGGGCTCGAACCAGGCTCGGCCAGGCTCGCGAGCCTTATCGAGCTCGAATTATATTAATTTTACACCCCTCATCTTCCCTGGACAGCCCTATCTAGTGTTTTTTTACTACTCTTTTTACACTAGGGGGGTGGTCCAAGTAACAAATGGGGTTCCAAAAAAGAAGTGACATATTTTGCCTCCCCCTTTCACTCCCTAGACAACCCTTTTAGTGTATATATTAATATATAATATATATATTTAAATATATTAAATTCTTAATGAGCCGAGCCTGGCCTAACTCGGGCTCGGCTCGGCTCGGCTCGTTAAGGATTCGAGCCGAGCTCGAGCGAGCTTCCGAGCCCGAGCCAAAATTGACACCCTTGAATCCAACTAATGGTTTATAATCCAGCAGCACGTGCCTGAGTTGCACTCGTGCTGAGTACGGAACTGTGATGTCATATGATGATGGTGCTCTAACGCAAGCTCCCACTTTAGGTATAATTACTGTCTGAGAAATGCTCCTGACGTTCTCTCAACCGTCCACGTGTCACCCATCAAAAGGTCACTGATTCGCAACACCGATTACTCAGATGCTCTCTCATCCTGCTTTTCCTCTTCTCTTCCTCTCTCCATCTTTCCATAATCTCATCACAGTGGAAGAAAAGAAGGGGCATGAAAAAGCAGAGGCCAATAATCCCTTCAACCGAGTAGGAAAATTCCTATTGTCTTTTTCTCTTTGCTGCATTTTCTTTTTCTTGAATCGTAATTCCTTTGCTTTACTTTATTTTTTTGGTGAATTTTGCAATTTCTCAGTTCATTGATATATTAAATTCCACCTATGTTCAATCAAGAGCAAATTAGAGCTAAATTACTTTATACTCATAGACCCCAGATGGTGAATTCTTGAGAGAAATCATAAAAAACATCAGATTATCAGATTATCCTGTCAAATTTATGGGAACTTGGGCACTTTTTGGTGAATTTTGAAAATTTTCCACCTCATTGAAATCATAAATTCCACCTATGTTCAATCAAGAGCAAATTAGAGCTAAATTACTTTATATGCATACACCCCAGATGGTGAATTTTGGGGAAAAACCATAAAAACCCTAGAATTTCAGATTCCCCACTCAAAATTAGGCCCAATGGCGCGTTTCCCACTCTGATCCATGGTTTTTGTACTCTGGGTAGTTGTGTTAGCTTCGAATTATGGATTTGACAGAGGGAGGGCAAAGCAGGAATCATCTACCCATGGGGGAGACACCGGGGCAGGTCCTGACTGCCGCTGACCATGGGCAAATGCCTCCATTTGAATTGGGTCTCCGGGAAATTGGGGCGTCAAAGACTCCAGATAAGTGTAAGAGGGATGAATGGAGCGAAGGCGGGGTCCTCACCTTGTTGAAAGAGTATGAATCAAAGTGGTTGCTTAGGAATCGTGCCAAGTTGAAGGGCAGTGATTGGGAAGACATTGCACGTCTGGTCTCGGATCGAAAATGTGGGACGAAGGGCTTAAAGACCCCTAACCAATGCAAGAACAAGATAGAATCGATGAAGAAACGGTATCGGGCGGAATCGGCTGGAGCTAGCAATCCAATTTCGGGTTCTTCTTGGCAGTTTTATGGTAGGATGGACGCTTTGTTGAAAGGGACTTACTGTTCTCAAGCTAAAGGAGGTGCTGATTGCACAAATGGAGTAGGAGAGTCTAGTCTACAAGCTTTGCCCAAGGTTGAAATGGGTGATTTGGAGCATGTTTTGAGAAGGGTATCTGACATTGCCAATCCTCAAACAATTGGGAAAACAAAAATTTGTGATAATGTCGAGATAGAGGCGGAGGGGCGTATGCAGGATAGCAATCAAGATGATGGGTCTAACACCTTACCAAATTGTAGGAAAGAAAGCAGGGATGTGGATAGCGATGTCAGGACCCCAAGGAGTAAGTTTCCCAATGCCATTGATGGGTCTGGGAAAGTCAATCCCTTTAAGCGTCGAAAGAGTGCAAGTAGCGATGTGGCAGATAGTATTAGAATGCTAGCTCATTCCATGTTGAAGATTGAGCAGGCACGAATGGAAATGTACAAGGAATCAGAGCGCCTTAGGGCAGATGCAGAGATCAAGCGGAGCGAGATGGAGCTTAAGAGGACAGAAATAATAGCGAAAACCCAGTTGCAGATTGCTAAACTTTTATCCAAGAGACCACGTCGTCGAAACAACAGAAGTGGAAGTTCATCTTTGAGAACTGAACCAAGCATGTCACCATCTGTTCCCATGAATGATGAGTGAAGGCAAGGTTAGTAATGGCCTTTCTCTTTTATTCGGGTGTTGAATTTTATGCAGCAATTGAGTATTCTATCCAAGAATAGGCACAGTGAATGAGTAATTGTTCCAATGGATCTTACCATATATCATGCTTAGGTAGTGAATGTCATGCTATGCCTGCTTCTTCTGTTTTGCCTTTTGTTTTCTATATGAGTTATGAACTATAACTTGGAGAGTACTCTTGAATGAAGTAATATGTCCTGTTATTTGGATCCAGTGGAAGTAGTTTTGAAATAAATTGACAGAAATTTAAAGTTTGTGCGTTTAAATTTTTAGTCCCAATGGTTTTCTCAATTCTGGTGCATGATGTACTTTAGAGATGGGCTCAGAAACTGGTCTGTGTTCTGCCTGCATGCTTGTATGATATGATACCCAGACAAGTTACTTTGAATGGATCGTCGGTGTCCAACATATTCTGTTCTGACACTTGAGGGCACCATGCTCATATTAGTACCCAAACCAAAATGGATGACCTTTATTATTTCCATTGCTAACCAAGACCATCGCTTACTTCCATAAAACTTTGGGTTACAGTCGAGTAATTCTTTGTTGGCTTCGTTCTCTTGTTATGTATAGTAGAGAGAATCTACAAGGCCACTTTTTGATGAATGTTAACAAATCATATTAGTTTCTTTAATTTTTTAACTTTCAACTTATTTTGATTTATTGTAATCATGTCAAAAGATTTGTATCATGTATCCATACCAGACACCAGGTTGACTCACTGAGTGATTCAAGCTATTTTTCTAACTTCCAACTCCTTACCTTGCAAGATTGTCTGCATCTGAATTCTTACTCCTCTTCACATGCTTGAAGGAAATAACAGAACCTTCTGCCAGGTCTTTAAACTCATCTATCCATTAAACCCGTGTGGGCCTTTTTCCGAAAAACTTCACATTAAATCTACATGAATAAAACATGTGAAACTATAAATCCCTAAAACTTGTAATTCTAAGACGGCATAAAGTCTTGTTTACTATTTGTAATCCTTACTAATACTAACCCGTCCTCCCTAACCTACTATAACCCTACTCTGTCTATGCACTTCTCGTTCGCTTCCTATAAGACTTATTGTGTATTACATACTTCATGTTAACTTTCAATGAAGTTTCCATCACGTCTCCTCTCTACTTTCTTTAGAGCTTTTTGCTTCTTACATTTTTTCTTTTCGAAACCTCTCACTTCCCGCTTCCACTTCCCGTATCTCTTATGGTATTTGCTTCCCACTCTGGAGTTTTCGCTTTTTATGGGTCAAGGAGACGGTGAGTGTTAGAAGAGTGGTTACTCCTGAAAATAAAAATGTGAAGTGGAGAGATTTTGGAGTTAATTAGTGATGTATGTTTTTCTGTTTCTTGCTGACGTTGTTTGTGACAACCTCAGCCTGTGGCCTGTTATCTCTTTCTTTCAATAAGTAAATCATCAATCAGGACATGTCTTTGAAGGGAAAAACATGTCAAATATGGATACATGCATGTTTCAAGTGAAAAACAGGTAGGGTGTTTTGAGTAGTTTTCAACCCAAAAATTTAGGTGTTGTGAGAAGTGTCTGCATGGTTAGGGCGCATCTAAAGCTAGCATTTATGAAGCTAAAAAATGAAAAAATTTGAAAAACCATAGAAATTGTGAACAAGTTTTCAGGGCTACATTTTCGAACATTGGCAAGATACAGGTTTGCATATACTTTTAGTTTGTTGCCATGTATTAGTTCATACCTACTTGCGTAAGAAAATTTTAAGATCTCTGAATGACTGGCTGTGTTTGGGTATATGAAATGCAGTCAGAAAAAGCCCAAATTGGACTCGGTAAAATTCAATCTGAAATGCCATCTGAAAAAGCCCGTGTTGCACCAAACCCACCCCTACAGGGAAAGAAGATGGAAAACCATTACCAATTTACACATTGGATAGAGTACAGAATTTATATTCTAGATTTACAATTTGACATTATGTTGATACAATTTTTCTAGTAAAGAAAGATACTGATTCACTGAACCATCAGTAATTACTAATTGAAGTGTCGAATGATTGTCATTCAGTTAACCAATTACAAATTGCATCACAATCATTCCAGTCAAGGTCACCAAGTTCATCCAGGAGATTATAGTAGAGACCAATTCCATAATTGTGTTTTTTTCATGGTTCGAATTGTCATCTCTGTTTCCATAGCTACCAAAAATGTCTTCATCTCCATACATATAATGCTTTACATCCTCAGTTGACAATTGTAAATTCTTTATCTGAAAGCCCATCTCCTACATTACTTAATTTTCCAGCTGCAGGTCGGAGAATAAAACATCTGGACTTTCTGAGTTTATATCTTACTGTATTCTGGGGAGCCTACCATTCCAAAGGAAGTGATGTCTGTGTGGAAGAATTTCTTGATTGGATTTCTCACCAATTTCTCTGTATTTTTTCTCCTCCAATCATACTGATGGAACATGGAATCTTGAGAAAGGAATTGTGGGATGACTTACGGAAGAACACCAGCAGATGCAACAATGGTTGCCAATCGAGACCGCGGACTAGCAAGTGTTATAATGATCAAAGAGAGTCAGCTCAATATGGTTTTCTATCTCAATCAGTTTTAGCTCCCTCTACTACACTTATTTGATTTTTTTTTTTTTTTTTGGTATGATTTTACAGATACACACCTGTGATATCAAAACATTGTCTGAGTTGCTTGCTACCCCATCTAGCTTTCATGAATCAATTATTCTAAGCTCTCAATATCTTGCCAACATTTAAGTTTGCAACTTCAGGCCTCCACTTTTTTCGCTGTTCTCAACTCTCTTTCTTGATAAGATCATTTATTGGCTCTGTTCTACCTTAAACGGATTACACCTTTTTTAATTTTAGCCAACTGGTGGTTTAGACAGCTTATGCCACTGGGTATTTCCATTGTATAAATGAGCTCATAGCTTTCTTCTTTCCTTCATAGATTCAACTTAACTGCATCATCTTATGCACCGTTTCTTTGTCTGGACATCTAAGAACTTCAATCTTTAACATTTCTCCTCAAG
Organism: Tasmannia lanceolata; assembly: GCF_043159265.1. Classification (NCBI taxonomy): domain Eukaryota; kingdom Viridiplantae; phylum Streptophyta; class Magnoliopsida; order Canellales; family Winteraceae; genus Tasmannia; species Tasmannia lanceolata. The sequence continues at coordinate 10,363,344 of NW_027518683.1, forward strand.
TGCTGAACCTGACTACTGCACACAATAAAACATTTAGGAAAAAAAGAAAACGATGCAATATGTTGTATTGATCAAGATCAGATGGATCACTTGAATAGATCCACTCCTGCTCTTGTTAAATAGGTTTACATATAAACACATTCCTGCTCGTTTTAAATACATTTACGTGTAAACCTTTACTCCTTTTGATGTTGCATTATGACCTTGTCACCCAACAAAGAAGGAACCAAGGACATTAAAGCACCATTTATTCAATTATTGTAAGAACATTATATGACCTTGTGACCCAACTAAGAAGGAACCAAGGACATTAAAGCACCATTTATTCAATTGTTGTAACTTGTAAGAGCATTATCCAAGCATCTTCACGAGGTGATGAGTGATCTAACTTCTCCCTCGGGAAAATTTTCTTTTCTTAAAATTTTTAAAGTCAATATCCCTTAAATACGTTCCTATTGGGCTTCATGTTCATTGCAGTTGTTAGGCTACTTGAGTTGTGGCCTCATCCGTCCCATGAGTTTGCTTCCAAGAAAAACAAAAAGAAAGGGTCAAAAGGACTCTTTTACTACCATTCTGAGGCCTCAAGGATTTCCCTAAGCCCAACCAATTTCCACTGTGCTTCTACCTGCTCCTTAGGTGCATGAGCCTAGACTAAACCTATTGAATGGTAGCAAGATGTAGGGCTGGCAACGGGGCGGGATGTTGCATTCCCCGTCCCTGCTTCGGGCGGGGATTGTGGGGAATCCCCGTCCCCGCCCCGTGGAGGAAATCTAACCCCCAACCCCACCACATCCCTGCCGGGGGGAAAAAATCCCCGTACAATCCCCGCCCAATGAAATAAGAAATGTGAGAACTGCTTACATATAGAATATAAGACAAACTTAAATCCCAAGCATATTTTTATGCAAAATGATATTTGCATATAAGACAAACTTAAATCCCAAGCATATTTTTATGCAAAATGATATTTGCATATAAGACAAACTTAAATCCTAAGCATATTTTTATGCAAAATGATATTTGCACAACCTTAGTTGTCTTTTCTTCATTAATTGGCTCGTGAAAGCCTTTGGGAAATGAAATGATCATTTGATAGATCTTTAACTACTAAAAGACAAGATTAGTTTGAAAATATTAAAGTATGTGTGCTGATATCATTTCCCTTATACCCATAACGGTAGATTTGAAATTTGAAATTTTAAATAAGTTATTTTTTATAATGCAAGGTACTAGTATTGAATCGGGGCGGATCGGGGCGGGGCCAAGGTCCTTTCTCCCTGCACCATCCCCGCCCCGGGGAATTTCTTAAATCCCCGTCCCCGCCTAGATCGGGGAACCCTTGCCAGCCCTAGCAAGATGATGTCATCATATGAACCCCAATTTTGCTTCCAAGGAAAACAAAGAGAAAGGGTCAAAAGGACTCTTTTACCACCATTATGTGGCCTCAAGGATTGCCCTAAACCCAATTTTCACTGTGCTTCTAATTGCTGCTTAGGTGCATGAGCCTAGACTGCAAACCTATTGAATGGTAGCAAGATAATGTCATCATATGGACCTCCCACCCCACCCCATGCCCCCGCACACACGCACATGCGCGAGCGCACTCACACACCCAAAACAAGTTTTTTCAAGTATCCTGCCTCGAACAATTTTTTCTTTCAAGTTGATGTCACGGTTCTTTTACTACCAGGGTTGTCATTTGTTGTGTTATTCAAGTATCCTGCCCACTCGCCGGGTTTTTGTATCCCTTAGCAGCTACTTAGATTTTGGAAACCCATCACATCTGAGATAGTTAAATGCATCTTATTATGCGAGAATCTCAAGGTCTTGGCCAAAACTCTCGTTCTTGTTTTCGTTTTTCTGGATAGTGAAAATATTATCAAACCAGACAAAATTACAACAACTCAACTGGCCGCAGGTCAAACAGAGAAAAGAAACACAAATATAGTGACTTAACAGTTAACAGCACCCTCCAAGAGTAGGTATAACCGATAGAAAATAGGGGATCAATCAAATTTGAATTTTATAAAACCAGACTACTCAGAAGATAAGGCTTTTGTACATTACATTAACTCAGGTATGAATGCAAATAAAGAAACAAAAGTCAAAGAGACTGGATCAATTTATATACATTGTAAGTTTCATTATTGTATAGCTTCTATTTCTGTGTGACTGTGTTCAAGTGTAGATTAGACCCTTGTGCATGACACTATTTGTTCTCATTAATGCAATTGCTTATGCTCGTCATTACCACTATTGGATCTTGGGATCTTGACTTCGATTATTATGTTCTTTCTTAGGTTAATTGATTTCTCAGAATGGAGTTCCTTCTGAATCAGTAATCTCATGTTAGTATGTTCTCACATGCATAACTAGTACTGCTTTCATCTCAAGAGATTTATCTTGTATTTATTGTTTTGTAGTGATAAGAACATATTTATTGTAAGATGTTACTCATTTATAAACATAGGGGAGGTTATAAGAGAAGAGTCAATAAACCATCATAAAGGAAATGCAGGAACAAGAGAGCTGGAGCTCTCCACAGACGATGCTTCCCATATTCTGTTGGCTGATGGATGTATGCCTAGGAGAGTCCCAAATGGATTATTATACATGAAGAGACTGCCCATGGATGGTTCCCTTATGTCTTAGTCACACACTTTCGCATTTCTAATGTTTTCCCAGTTATTTATTGGGGAGATGATATCTGTTTTTCTTTGTTTTGATAACTACTGCAGTCCATCTCAAAATAATTATATCAATATACTATATATAAAGAGAAGATTCCTCTCACTATTTTAGGCGGCTTTATTGAAAAGCCAAAAAAAAAATAGACACTTGATTAGTATACCTTGAATGCGGGTTTTTGTGTCTTCATTGTTGTGCGGTCATGGAAAACTAAACTAAACTCAACTCAACTCAACTCAACTAAGCTTTTGTCCCAAACTAGTTGGGGTCGGCTAAATAAACTATATTTTCTTCTTCATTATTCTTACACCTCTAGCAGGCAGACTTTGCATCTCTAGAGAAGATGTCTATCGTCAGGTGGGGTTATAAACTTCGCCACACATGAAGCTCCAAAATTCTCCCACTTTCTCAATTTCGCTATCCAGAATGTTCATATCTGTAAATCCTCCATTTGTAAGCTGCGTGCAATATCGGAAAATAAACTACTGTTTGTCAGCTATGAAAGCTTATTGCCAATAACCCAATTCTAACATCTATTATTATCCATCTTTTATCGCGATGACAAATGTTCGAAAGCTACATACAGGGAAGGCTTCACATTCAACACCAGAGACCTACACATTGGATATTAGGATTGAATGATTAGCATGTTTTTGGGTTATAGGAGAATCAATTCAAAGCCCATCAAATGGGCAGTTCAGATCAATCAAATGTTTGACTCACTGCTATAATGGGCACGCCTCATTGTACTACAATGATTCTGGTCCTAGTAATTCTTCCTCTAGCGTTTGCTTTTAATTTTTTGACAGTTTGTCATCTTTCTGAAAGCAAAGACTAAGATGGTATAAGAAATGAATCAGGGTCTCATCGGGCCTGCCCGTGCGTATTCTACCATTGAGACCACAAGGAAAAATCTTGAAAATTTTAAACAGATTAACCTCATCTATTGGCACTTTCTAGTACTCTGATCGAACGCTACACACACTTGATCGACATATTACTGAGACCGAGCCTTGATCAATCAAAAATCATTTTCAAAATCCTCCTATCTTTCAAAATAATCTGTCAACTGAACGATCCAACTATAACAATTGGCTCAGAAGGATGCAACTAAGAAGACTTCTGATTCAACAAATTCTTGCATATCATACTCTGATCAATTACTTACAGACAAACAGTCGAGATTGATAATATGAACAACATTTGGCTAGATCACTCTCAGCTATTGATCAGTTTCTTATCAATGATTGAAAAATAATAATGAGAAATTACCAAATTACCCATGGCAATAACTATTCCCATAGAGACACGGCTTATAAAGTAAGAGGCTAATTGCATGTCTTAGGTTTAATTAAATGTATTCATTGGTGCTTACATCAACTCATGTAAGTACTCTTGATTAGTGAATCAATTTAAACAATTGATCGAGAGCGGAAATTGACTCATGTCAAAATACCCTTTTAACCTCAATGGGAGTTAATGAGGGGTTGGCACTTAGATTTTCCCCTCAATTGTCTCACCCTCATCTATAAAAAGGCTACTCCAACCCATTTCAGGGATTGTTTAGGCCACTTCACACCATCTTATCATTTATGGCCTCTCTCTCCATTTAGGGCATGTTTGGTTACCATAAAAAAATTCTTCTATGGAATATTTATAGGCTCAATTGTGAGATAGGCAGTGAGGAGGGAGGGGGAGAGGCTTGTGAGGGAAGGAGTGAGGAGAGACAGAGAGATCATGAGAAATCCCTAAAAACAGTGTAAAAACTACTCAACTTCAAATTGTTTTTTTCCCCTGTTTTTAGGGGCTTTTAACACTCCCCTCACTCCCACCTTCTCATGTGTCTTTCCTCTCTGCCCATCTCTCATAACTGCCCGCTAACATTCTTTGAAGTGCTTTTTTATGGTTGTCTGAGATGCCCTTTGTAAACTGTATTCCGTGACCAAAAAAAGTCTTATGGTTGTCAAACGTGGCCTTAGTCTCTACTCCTACACCCTTAAGCCTTGGCCCAGACAGGAAGCACTCCTGCAATCCCTATGAATTGATATTTACACCTACTTTCAATATTTCATGTACTTTCAACACCAACCAAGGAAGAAGAAGGCTTCAAGTTGGTGAATGCTTCATTCAAAGGAACCTTACCGTTTGGATGCCGAGAAAATTTTTATTTGGATTTCTCACATTTGCAGCCCTTTTTGCATTTGTAATTTGGATCGGATGAAATTCTTGGATTTCTAATTCACCAGACAGTGATAAAAATCAGATTTCTAAATTTGCTGTGGAAATAAGAAATTGGAAATCCACAGCAGTTTCCTTCACCCGCTTTGCTCCTCAACCTCTCCCCTCCACTAGGAAGTACTCCCTTCCCTCTCTGTCTCCCTCTGCATGAGCAGCCGGATCTATTCAATTTGTATTCAAAACTCAATTCCAAATCCTAATCCAAATACAAAATGGGAGGTATCGAAACGGGCCCTAAGTTCAGATTTTGAAGTTGCAGAAGTGTAGTTTTATATGTAATTTCCTATTTTTCAAATGTTGTTGTGATGGATTTCAATTGGAAACCAAATGAAAGCTCCACTTTTGTTTGTTAATTGTTACGAAACTAGATCCGTTCCCTAACGGATTTGATCTTCTTAGAGGAAAGATCGGCCTCTTGAACCACTTCGAAGGAAGGATCAATCCTCCTTTATGCACAAAACACAATTTCCGAATAACTTTTCTTCCTTGCTTCCCAAAGAGTGCTTACATCATATTTATATATAAAAAACTCAAGTGACCATTTTCTAAACTACCTTACACCAATCTAAATAATCGTTATCTCTGAGACTCCTAGCAAATCTAAAAATAATGAATATCTAAACTAACTTATTTTTCCCAAAGTGACACCCATTTTGGTAGGTCACATTAATCTTTGGTTTTCAACATTTGTTTGCATTTAGACCATCCTTTCGGCATATCCTCACAAGAAGAAGTCAGACGATACACTAGTCATCAGAGAATAAAGTGGAATGAGACCAAGCCTTTTGGCATCTTTGCTTAAAAATAGGGAATCGATTCTCAACTGGGCCCCATCAGAATGACGTCTATGGGACAATCTTAACCATTCGATCTCTGAAACCTTTTCAATGAGAAAATATAAAGATGAATAACATTTCAATTCAACGCTCTGCCCATCTTATGATCTTACCACCACCGCCAAGAACTATTTTCATCATCTTCTTCAAATAGAAGAGAGAAAGAGAGAGAGAAAGAGAGAGATTCAATTCGAATAAAAATGAACCCAACGAGAGAGAACGAAGAGGACTCCACTTTAAGGCGATTTGTGTGTGATCCTCCAAACGGGAGAGAGATATTCTCATTCTCTACAAACCCTCAAACACCCCAACCACGCCATGACCGTGCTCTTCCTCCAAAACCCAACACCAAATTTTTGTCCTTTCTTCTCCAAACCCTAATAATGGTTCTCGTCATAACCCTCTTCTTCCTCTTCCTCGGCATCGCCGCTCTCGTCCTCATCCACATCTGTATCGCCGGAGGAGCTCTCCGGCGACACCGCCGACGCCCACAAACCTCCGGTTTCAGCTCTGCTTCTTCTGGGTTATCTCCCAAACAGTTACAGAAGCTCCCCTTTTTCGATTACGCGGCCGGAAAACCCTCTTCCTCTTCGGATTGTGCGATTTGCTTGGAGGGTTTTCAACAAGGTGACTTGTGCCGGAGTTTACCGGAGTGTAAGCACGTTTTCCATTTACAGTGTGTTGATACTTGGTTAAAAAAAGCGCCTTTGTGCCCAATTTGCCGTTCTGGGGTTGTTGGCTTGAAGGTTTTGGAGGAGGGTTTTGTTGAATTTGAGCCGGGGATGGGGCCTTTGTGCCCTTTTGGTTGATCTATCCATGTAAGTTTTCACAATTTTGGTTTTCTTGTATTGTACATATTATGCATAAATATGGTGTTGGGTTCTTTTGTTGTTTCTTTTCTTCTATGGTTTGAATACAATAGAATTCGTAGATCAATCAGAGAATGAGAAACATTAGAACACAAAGCAAGACTTGTTCAAAAACTAGTTCTGGATTGCATATTGTTTCTGTTTTCCCCCTATATGAATTGATTAGAGAATTGATGGTCTTGTTCCAGCTATAATATGTTTACCAGAGTTTTCTAGGTGGACTTCAACCGAAGGAGATCGATTTATTATACCTCTCTTGATATTGAAAATAACGGGCATATGGGTGTGAAGAATTTTATGTGATGGTGCTAGGTAATATAGATGAGGATCTTAGGTTCTTTAGCTTTTTCTTCATTCGTAGTAGTACCTGTTCTGGAAACAGACAGAACAACTAGAAAACCTTTGTAGCTTCTGGTATTTGCATTTTTATGCTGGGCTATCCACCATTTCATTGGAGTTCACATCTTTCTTTGGTGTATTAGTTCATATAGGAAGAAAATGATGATAAGGTGAATGTGACTTTTCTAATTGAGGACTTTTCTTCCACTGTTTATCAAAGGCTGTATAAGTAAATCTACGATGGCATCAGGTCTATCTTAGATATTTTGTTTTCACTATATAGATGGTAATTTTGCCTCCTACTTGCAGTTAGTTGAGTACTCCTCCATATTTGGATTATTCATACTTTAGTAGAATCTCAGGCATCCCACCTGAAGGAGGAGAAATCCTCAATATAAAAAGTACCAAAAGTTGCAGTAAATGGAAGTTACATAGCTTAACAACCTTATAAACTCTAAAAACTATTCCTAGCTCTTAATCTTCTAAATGTTAGAGTCATTACTTGATTCAAAAGAAAACAATAGACTTGAATTCCAAGTTTTGGGGACAAAAGCTTTATCCTTGTTTTACTATGATATGATCCACTAAAATAACTCAAAACAACTTTAAGTGATACTTTTATACCATTAAACTGCCCTAGTTCAGAGAAACTCAAAACCCAAAGTTTCCATGTCTACCTTGTTCATATGACTTCTAAACATCTCCAAATAGCTACCTAATAAAACAAAAAGAAAAGACTCCAAAAAGAAAAACGATGGAAATCAAACAAACTTTTTTAGTTCCGTCTTCTTCTTTTTTTCTTTTTTCTTTTGACATGAATGATGGTGCCCTGCATTACATGGTAAAGGCATGATTTATTGTAAATCCATTGGCGGAAAGCTAAACTCATTTTACTTGCTTGGTGAAGCAATTGATGCAACTCATCACTTTTGACGCATTGTTAATTGTTTCTTCCTAATCAATTATTCTTTGCTTCATTACATAGGACAATTAAGCAACGAAATGCTATTGAATCTGTTGTTGGGAAGTAAAAAGATGTAGAAATTGCTTTTTTTTGTGGCATGGAATAATGTTTGTCAATTTTGCTGAGAAGGTAGGTTAGGCATCTGTCACACTACACTAAATAAATTGGTCTGGCTCTTATTTTCATTTTTCTGTGGTGGTGATGGTCCCTTGTGAACAAGATTTCTATGCACCAATTATCTTTGGAGGAAACTTTTTTTTTTAATCGGGCTTTGACAACAACACCGGATTCAACATATTGTTAATCCGCTTTAAACTACGACAACAATCTTTTTCCTTTTGTATGTCCGACATGCTTAGGTCATGGAGGGTGTCATTTTGGTTTGATGAAGGAAAGAGATGTGGAGTTTGTGAGCTTGTATCTAGTGGCGATGGTTTTCGGGCCTTAGATGCCAGGGTGATGGATGGTGGGGATGTTTGCAGTGGCCATGGGTTCGAGCATCAGCAGAGAGAGATTTGTGGGAATGTAATGGGGTGGTGTATGGGTTTCAAAAGGTGGATATATGTTGATGGCAGATGGGAAGCATGAAAGAGGACTGGAGAAGAAGAGATGATGACTACAACAATGATGTTCTATGAATTGGTTTACCTTGGTTGTTCAGTATTTTTTGGGTGTTTTGCTCTTCCTATAAGCATCTTCTTCAACAATAACATTGTGGGGGTATCTTGAGGAGAAAAGGGGTATTGTTTGCAAAATGACTCCATTTGTGTTTTGACTGGGTTCTTTGGATGGGGAATATGAGAATGCTCGAGGGAAAGGAGAATCCAATGATGTGGACTGTTAGGGATATTAAAAGCCTTCTTTTTTCAATGGGTCAACACTAGGCCGGCCAGAGTGCAAAGCATGTTTTTAATGTGCTTACTAGTAAAGTACCAATCTATTAAATCACATTAAAATTCTCCAATCATAGTTCATAGTTGAAGTAAATATTTCATAATGACATTAAAAATAAAGGATAAATCGCATTAAAATTCTTAAATCATAGTTCTTAGTTGAAGTATATATCGCATGATAACATTAAAAATTAGGTAAACACAAAAAACAAGGTCAAAACCTTGCATTTATATCTGTTTTGAGGAACATGAAAATTCTTATCACTTGATTCATAGATGTATTGCCAATGTTGCCGATATGTATATCACAGATACATATCATTTTGGCCTCCAGCCTATTGGCTGACCGATACCGATATTTTGAACCTTGGTTGGCCTGACTCTAATGAAACGGAGGATTGTGCACTATTGACAGGTCTTTGGTTACTCTACCATCTACACTAATCATCCCTTATGCGTGAAGGACAACTCCTCCAACATCATCTTATGGGCAAAGTGCCACTCTCTCTACCCATGGAGACTTGCTGCTGTTGTAGATGAGATCGAGGAGGTTTTTGAGTGCATTGTCTCATCATATCTATTTTTCCCATACCCGTTGTGAAAATCATACAATTCAAATCGAAACATACATATAAATGCATATGAATTGTATGATTCATTTTACTTTCGTTTATAAGTGGTGGGACCCATTTGAAAACTACATAAACTAAAACCCTAACTGAAAATCCTCTTATTGCCTTATTCTATTATGATTGAAGAAGAAGAAGAAGAATTAATAGCAATCTTCCACAGCAACAAAAATCTGTAGGAGGCAAGAACAATAAGTTTGCGACCGCATTTGATTTCACGACCACAAAACGATCAAAGAATAAATTTGCGATCGCATTATATTTCACGATCACAGAACCATAGAACAATATGCTTGTGATCGCATAAGATTTCACGATCACAAATCATTGTAAACAGTGAAGGTCGCTTTCGCTGCGAAAATATCACCATACGTTTGATTCTCCATGGATGCTTAAACTATGGATGCCAGTTGCTGTGTGAGTCAAAAATGACCCAGAGGGATGGTGCAAGCCTTGACAAATCCATCCAAGACAAGATCAAACACTAGAATCACTAAAATCTGTCCGTACTAATGGAGGAAAAACCGAAAGCCGTGATATCTTGGGCTGCAAGTATCATATTGAGAAACCAGTTGTGGATTTAATGTCCTCGAGGGAAACCGATCTTGATAGGAAAGAAATCCCTTTGCAAAAGGTAGCGAAATAAGGATTGATGTCAGTGAAGCATAGGGCTGATATGAGCCGTAAAATGGGGCAGGCACGTTGAAGCAGAAACAGCCAATTAATTTGGCTCTGATATCATGTTGATTGTTTGGATAGGTTATCAATGATGATGGCAAAAATGAAGAATACAAGAAAAGAGAGAGAAGAATAGTAGAGTAATATGTACGAAATGCTAAAGGGGACAGAATACTTTTTTGCCTTATATTAGTGTAGACAATGTATTACAATGCCACTAATACTCTTAATGATACCTAAAGAAATAAAAATCATATATAATTATAAAATACATCACCACTCTATATACCTCTAAGGTAAGGTTCTAATAGTTCTTTTTTGGATTGGGGTTGAGTTTTTGTGAGCCCTATGTGGAAGATCATCGGAAGCCAAAAATAGATGCGAGTCCTGTGATTAGATATATTGTAGTTCTCATTAAAGCTTTGTTAAATAGGGTTGATGTCTAGTAAAAAAGGGGGTCTTATTAGCATTGTGCTTTACTTCTGAGGAAAAATGCGGGAACATAGCTTTTAGGTTAGGGAGATGGAAGTTGGAGGAATAGCTTATGGTTGGGTTGGAAACAGGTTCCCACAATTTTGAGAAGAGGATTAGGTTCAACGGTTGGTGAACTATCCTCGATTTTTTCTTTGAGCTTGTCCACGTCAGCCCTTACCTAAATTCTATTTAGTTAGCAAAGGAAGCAAGTGTAGGCTGTGGATGATTTATCTTCACATGGTTGCAGGTGGGAGTATCTGATAGGCACCAATACGTCGTGGAACTGTATCAAGAAGAACTTTGCAGGATTTTTACAGATGCAAGAAGACCTGAGAAGATCATTATGGGGATTCAGTGCTGGAGGTTGGGGAAATATTGTATCGGTCAAGAAGCACAAAGTGGTATGCTCGATTCCCTTATGAGACCATTATGGCTCAAGTTACATGGATTCTTCTGAATGGGCAAAGTACCTGTGTTAGACATGTGTCGGATTTCCTATACTGGATTCGTTGTGACACTTGTATGTCTCTTTTACCTGTTTTTCTTTTCTGAATAATACTACCAAAACTTTACAATTACAGTTTGTTTTGAGTTGTATTCATCCTAATAGTAAATTTTGGTGGAAATAAAACATACGATTTATTAAGTTTTTTATATGAAAATAGAATAAAATATGTACTTAAAAGTAAGTTTTTGTATGTGAAAATAAAACATAATATTTACTTAACCTTTCAATATATTAACTTGTATAACTTGTGACCATATTATTACATAAAAAAAATTTGGGTCTTGATTAAAATATTTGGGAGAATCCACAAATCTTCTTGTTCAGGTTTGCTGATTCCATCACTCTATGCCCATGTCAGATTCCGACACTCATACCAATAGTGATGCAACATAGAATCCAGGTCAATATTGTGTTAATGCGATATTGACCTCAAAAACCGGTATCCTGCTTCACAGGATAATCTAAAAATGACGTTAAGGATTATCTTATTAAGAAAGGATAATCTTAAGATTTTGGGCATGTTACAGTAGTCTGGCACAAAACAACTTGACTATTCTTACTGAAACCGACATCTTTTTTAACATGAAAAACTAAAAAAAATGTTCACTTTCGTTACGCTTATTACACCAAATTTGTCACAAATGTGGAAGCCATGTCTTAAAACATGGGTTCAAGAGAATGCTCGAGCAAGATGATATGACTCATGGATTCAGATGGTATTGTACCAGCATTTGATTGAGTGACCACAAATGTGAAGCGTGACTCTATTATATTTGATTGGGTATTACTATCTTGCAGTCTACTTGGGATTATTAGTCTACATTGGCAGGTATGGTTATTATGCTTTTGAACAACATTTGAAGTACACAATTTTTGGGGTAATTGTGGGGTTGTAGAGTAGACTAGATTGTGGATTGCAGAAACAATGTTGATGGTAAGTAACGAAGAGATGCTTTATGCTGAAATCCTCTCTAATTAGGCTAACCCAATCATCTAATTGGAGTAATTGCTCGTCGAACTATCCTAATCCTTTTATCTGTGGAGGTTCTTCCTACCAGCTTGGAGTGTCGAAAGATTACATAAAATGTGTTATGACAGTCAAAAATGGGAAAAGGATAGCTACTCTCTTGTTTTGGTAATGGCACTTCATTTCTTTGATGCACATTCAAACTGAGATATGGGCACAAGCCTAAGAAAGTTGTGAAATCCTCACTTTATTGTCTGTTGATGGCTTTTGGGAGGGTGCAACGTTCTTCTAACGAGAGGCATCAAAAGTGGTTATTAGTTCCTATAGTTGCAGGCTTGAGCCTGCCTGAAGAAGATGATGTTAAAGAGTAAAACTGCGTTGGCCTTTTGATCAAGGCTGTACACTGTTATATAGTATATAGGTGAAATTATATGGTATGCACGAGTAGTTGCAGGTGCAAGACATAGGTGCCGTCCTTGATGTTTCATCCAATGACAGCCTCTTAAAAAGTCTTTGGTGGTTGGATCAGATATCAAGGGTGGCACCGTGTCTACCCAGACACCATATAAAAACTCCTGTTAGATGGGTTCTTATATGATGGATGAGCATAATTTTTCCATGCAAAAATATGAGCTGCCAAAAATGCAAGTGGAGTTTATTTGTTCAAAGAACCAAAAGCACGGTTGAACGAGCAGCAGCAGCAGCATCAGTAGCACCCGGCTTTCCACTTGATGTTAAGCCCCGGATAGTGAATTGGGTCACATTCGATATTAGCTAAAAGCGAAAGGCCTCGCTCGCCTATATCTGCGGGAGCTACGCATGCATCCTCACTAATCCTCCTTAGCAGCGGGCAGAAGGCGTTCCACTCTAAACCTTGGCAGAAACGGGTCAGTTATTTCCTAACCCTTGCTACGAATGGATCCAGATGGTCCAATGGATCGTCTGAATCCGATCGTTAATGAAATGGATCTAAACATATGAATAGGATCCATGGGCATATTTCAGATCATCAAATCTAGGATACGAAAAATTTCGGATTCGATATGGGCACGCAACAGATGCCCATTGGATAGTCACGATCCGAAATGTTTTACAAAAATACCCTCCAAATTTCGTTAATGCTAGCAGTTCTATGAAGGGTATTTTGGTCAAAACCTCTCTTATCACTTAATGAATCGGATGGGAATGTGATTTCACGAATTTCAGTCGTTTCATTTCATACTTTCACGAAGGAAAAGAGAAAGGGGTTTTAGGGTAATTTATTCTTTGATAATAGTTATACATTATATTTGTGTATAGAATTTTGATTAGTTTTATTGTTTACAAGCATTATTTTACATATATATTAAACATAGATAAAATTTTAATTTAGTAGAAGAAAATGCATAGAGACACATTAATAGTGGACTGCCATTCTAACTCTTTTTTTTAAAAAAATAATTGTTTACTTAGCTTAGTGGGACATAATGAGAGACTCCGATGGACGATCTAAATTAAAATGGATCGTGATCATGACATGGAAAGTAGGATCCGAATAACAATCTTGACTGTGACATACTTGGATCCATCTCGAATCTCATTGATCAATTAACCTAAATAAATCTTGTTTTCTTCCTTGTATTATGAATTTTGATTTGCCTGAACTAACTAACCTGCAATGTGGAACATTTAAGATTTTTCACAAAAAGGGATACAAGAGGAAAAGAGAGAGAACTAAATCCATTTCCTCATGAACTCAAAACAATCCTAGGATCAAACCCTCCATATAAACAATCTTATTCAAGATTAATAATACATAAAATCCACACATATTATGTCTCTCTAATGCTACTCTTCGACATCCAAAGAACACTAGAGTCAGAGAATACACACACAGGGTTTCAATCATTTAACAAGCAAATTCTGCATTTATGACTCCACAACTAACCTTATGAGCAATGGCAGATTGCAACTCTTCTTCTGCGTTTGGGTTGGCAAAGGAGGAAGAGCACCATTGCTATGACCAAAGCCACTACCACTCCTATCAAACCGAATCCATCGCCGTCATCAGAACAACAGACCTTTCCCATCTTTCTAGTATCACAAACAAAATGAAAGAAAGGATGGAGAACTCTTGTATGAATCAAAAGGTAAAGGTTAAAGGAGCTTTTCCTATCCAAAATACTCCAATTGGCCAACCACCACTGCCCACGTGTCAGCATCTAGAATGGTAGCTTCTATCTATGTGGGAGTTGAACAAACTAAACTACCTTAGCGTCTTTCTAAAGTGACAAATGTTTTGTTTGTTGCTACCTACTACTTTTTTAGGAAAAGACAACAAATGGGGCGGAAATGGAGTGGGAATATCATTTCCATCCTTTTCTTAATTTTTAGGAAATGGAGTAGGAAAAGGGTGGAAATGCAGTCATTTTTAGGAAAAGATGAACAAAAGATTGTAAAATCTCGAGATCTGATCCCATGAAAAATTATAGAATTTTACTAATCTGGGAAGATTTCCATTAACAATAATAAGTGCTTAATATAAGCACTAAGGGATAAACATGGTTATGGATAAAGATTTGATTAGGAAAAGATAATCATAATCTAAATTACTTGCCCAATCTATTCACTCATCCATTGGTCAGATCTCATAAGATCTGATCTACTCTAACATGTGTATTGTCTGTCGTTGAATGATGAACGGCTTATTTGCTTAATGGGTGTTAAGATTAAACTATTGGTCTGATTTTTGGGCTGTAATGAAGAGACAGCATGGCCTATCAAGTGAACGGTTTAGGTCAGTCAATCGTGGGACCCCTATGCCGGCGGCCGGGTTGTCCTACAGTGAGATAGCACCCTACTGAAGCATTTGATTCCTCTTCAAACAAATAGTTTCGATCTTTGAACAACCGACCATCACCTGTACATATTCCAGCCCACATCATATAACTCCGAAATTAAATATTAAATACCAGCTCCCTTTCCAAAATCTTTAATTTGAATGATGTCGCATCTCTTTGTCCTACAAGAGTTCCCTATTTCAAACGGACTAATAAATTCTCCACATGAAAAACCATTATAAGATGTTTGATGGACGTTCCTAACGAATGGGGGAATGCTGGAAAGGTTGGAAATGCTGGAAAAGGAGTGGGTCCCACCATTCATTGATCCAAACTGTGCACTTGATAGGTCTTGCTTTGGATCTTCTGTGGCTCAAAAATCACAGTGATCACACAATTATGCATTCAATAATGTGTATTGTTTGTCGTTGAATGTAAATTGTTTAAATCTTGTTTTTGCCATCAGTGTTCACAATAAAATTTAATCGTTATTGGATGGTAATATTGGATTATCAGTCTGAATTTTAGGCCGGCCGTAAAATATATTTCCAAAGCAAGGCCTTTCAAGTGAAGTAGTCAAGGGTGGGACCCCTATGCTGTAGGAGGGCCACCATGTTGTACTACAATGAGGTCACACCTTACTGAAGCATTTGATCCCTCAACATACAAATGGTTTGGATCATTGAAAATGGCTGCTCCCTTTCCAAGATACTTGAGGGTCTGCTTGGTTGCACAATATCCCGGGTTTTGTTAGGGTTTTGTGGGATTTTTGGCTGCTGCATCACCAAATTATTAATGTAGAGCTTCAAAGTACTAGAGACTACTTGGCTCGTCTCCTTGTCTGGTGATGTGGCATACCAGCAAACTACTAGCAAAATACAAGCAAAAAACCCACCAAAGAAATTTTTTTTTTTTCTAGTAGAATCTTCATATCGATTTGTTTCGCTGTATTGGTACACCCCGTACTAATACTGTAAGAGGTTGATAACGAAAACCATTCGTTTACGACGTCTAGTCCAAAGAGACTAGTTGGCCTGTCTCCTCCCTGTTTAGTTTTAGTTTTAAATTTTTAGTTCACCGCTACACCCTGAATGTACATTGTGTTTTGAATGCCGGGTCTCTAGAAGAGCGTATATTTTAGACCGACTAATTAATCCTTCACATGGGAAACCATCCCAAGATGTTTGACAGAGGCTCCTTATGCGACTGGAAGTTCTATTTATTTTATACCTTCTATTTAACTATAAACGCAGTAACATTTTCCAAGAAGATATCGACAGCCAAATTTAATGCGGAGGGTCATTATCATTTCCCTGAAAAACAACCCCTATGTTGTCACTTCTGTACTTTCTCTCTGTTAAATTTTATTTTTCATTGGTTATAATAAGGGAAATGATTTCTGAGCTCCAGTCACATGTTCGTCGTGAAGTATTTAAAGGATGTTTTGAGGATATTATGGTTCTCAAAAAGCTCTTAAATCCCTTTAAATACTACACGACAAACAAGTGAGCGCATGTTTATCAAAACATTGGAGCGCTGAAATCATTTTCCTATAATAATTATCAATTAGTCTTCCATTATCTTTGACCTTGGGAAGAAAACCCTGCAACTGGATGAAACCGTGAGCATCTTTATGGTTTATAATTCTATAAAACAAGCAAATTTAGTGTATCACAAAGGTTGCTCCCTAATGAAGCATTCCTATAATCCTATCATAATCTGATTTTCAACTACAGAAATTAAAACATAAATATTCTCTATTTAATCTCCGATTACTCCTTACTATGACTAACCAAACCATCTATCAACCCACTTAAGCTCCTATAAGAAGACCCACCTTTTTCCACAGCTTGCCTAGCCACTCGACCCAACTCCTCAGCATTCTCTCTCGCTCTCCTCCCCATCTCTCCTCCCATCAACTCTCTCACTTTCTCACAGATCACCTCCCTCTTCACAAAACTCTCTTCCTCTAAACCCCCCTCTATAATCATCTCTCCAACTTTCAATTCCTCCACCACTAACTTTGCATTCAAACCCTGCTCAGCCATGATAGGCCAAGCCAAAATAGGCACCCCCATACCCACGCTCTCCAACACCGAATTCCACCCACAATGGCTCAAAAACCCACGCGTGGCAGGGTGGGCCAGGATCCTCCTTTGGTGGGCCCACTCCCTTATCATCAACCCCCTCTCTTTCACCCTATCCTCCATCCCTTCAGGTGGGACCCACGTCCTCGATCTTATCACCCAGATAAATGCACACCCCGACATTTCCAACCCGTACCCCGACTCGTCTAGTTGCTCGTCCGAGACACGTGCCTGAGTCCCAAATGACACGTACATAACCGACTCACCCCCCGTTTTATAATACTCGTTCAGCCACTCGATGCACTCGTGGGCCCCATCTTCCTCCTCCATCTCGTCGTACAACACGGTGGGCCCTACAAACCATAGCTTGGCCCCACCCTCGTAGAACGATTCTAGACACGATATATACTCAGCATCAACCTCCAAAAAACTGTTAATAACCACTCCCCAACTCTCTAAATCTGCTTCTCCCATCTCCATAAGAAATTTTGACGAAGGATCGTTGAAGTTAAAATCTTTAACATCTTTAGGCAACTCGGACGGTGTGAACTCAGTGCAACTCGGCAGACCCGGCACTGTGAATCGTTCCGAGTCAGAACTCAGATGCTTGTGTGGAGCGTGTACACATACTGATTTACACACGGCCATTGAGAAAACACCCATACCGTGGAAAGCAAGACGAGGGACGTGGAATTTCTTACAAACGCCGAGTGTCCAACCCATGAAGAAATCGGAGATCACACAAATGGGTAGGTCACGGGCTAGGGACATTTGGCTTAGGGTTTGTTCAAAGGGTTTTTGAAGGGTTTTGGTGGCTATTGAGAAAGTGGTGTGGAGGTCCATAGAAGGGAGTTGGTCTGTGCTCTCGCACCCCTTTGGTAGTCCTTCAACGTGAGGGAACTCGAGCTCGATGACGTGGACTTGGGAGTGGTTTTTGATGGTTTGGAGGATGAAGGGTGAGTTTGATGGGGTGGTGATTATGGTTACTTTTAGACCACGGTTTGATAAGGTTTTGGTGAGGTCTAGTAAGGGTATGGTGTGGCCTTTGGCTGGGAAAGGGAAGATAACGACATGGGAAACCATGGAAGGAGCTTTGGAAGACGAAGCGTTTAATTAGCTTCTTCCTTCGTTTTTTTTTTTTTTTTGGGTATTTGGAGTTATGGGTTCTTGTCTACTTATAGGGTTTATCAATGTTTTTTTGAACCTTTTGTGGGGCTATCGTTATGGAGAAACGACAGAATACATATCGCTACAGTTGGTGAATTTGACTACTTCACTTGCTTGAAGGTGGTACAGCTTTTTTACCGGGGACGCCGCCCTAATTATTTGGCTTTACTTCCATTTACGAGGAAACTTCATTACCCTGAGGTATACGTACAAACAAAGTGTATGGTCCTTTGTTACCTCTTTGCTCGTGCATGTGAGGAGGTGGGGAGAAATCGTATAAATTCTCGTTAAGTGTGAACTTAAGACTCAAAAAGCTAAAACTCCTGGATTTGCTAGGGACCATCGCAGAAAGGCATTTCGCGTCTGGCTGTTGCATTTGAGAGCAGGCTCACTTTTTCGTTTTCATATAATTCTTCAGAGGTGGCTGCTCTCGCATGCAACACCCGGCCGCGAAGTGCCTTTCTGCAATGCTCCTTAGCAAATCCCTTACAAGAAAGATATTATATATCCTTAAATAGTAACCCTCTCAGTCCCTTACCCTATCTCCCTCCTCATGGTGAACAAGAAAGGAAATATTTCTTTGAAAAACTGTTGGCAAAAATATCAAATGAAAGAATGTGGTGGAAGATCAAAGTGACTAGTGGAAGAGACTGAGAATGAAGGGAAAATGATAGGTAGGCAAGGCAAACTCAAGCTTTCTCTTAACTCTTAAGACATCGACCATTTACTTTCAACGGTTATACCTTTAATCTTTATGGTTAGTTTATTTATTATTGGGATTTGCTAGCGTCCATCGCAAAAGGTGTTTCGTGGATGGGCTGTTGCATGTGAGAGCAGCCACCTTATGAATGAATACAAAATCTGCTGAAAAGTGAGCCTGTGGTTGCTCTCACATGCAACAGCCCATCCGCGAAATGCCTTTTGCGCTGGATGCTAGCAAATCCCTTACTTATTTCTTATATATTTTATATTATAAAATTTTTATTTTATTACAGGCTAGCCTTAATGGCCAAACCAATGGCCTTCACATATGTGGAGTCTTGTGTGAGGGGAGAAGATTCGAAAGAGGGGAGAGCCCATATTTATAGTCTCTTTCCCCTCCCTAAGATTTTCTTCCCAAGCAATGCTGAACTAAAAACTTCAGTTGTTTTTCCCAATTTGCTTTCCCTCCTTGAGGATTTTTCTCATTTTATTTTTTATTCAAATTTATTTTTATTTCTATCTTATTCATCCTGTCTTCTTTCTTTCTTTTTTTTCTTTTTTCTTTAGATTTTAAAGATACACCATCCTATCTCCATCTCAATCTATGTGATTTGTTCATCTCACTTGTTTATTTTCATCAGTATATGTGTGTGTGTGATTTTTTCATCTCACTTGTTTCTTTTCATCGGTATATGCGTGTGTGTGTGTGTGTGTGTATGTTCAAGCAATTTTCAACACCGTAAAAATTTGATAAACTCCAATCAATACTTGAACTTCTTTATAGTAGTCAGCTGTGTATCCACAAATTGTCATTTCTGTGACTCTTGAGCAAAGTTTATCTTACAATATGTCACCCGCCACTCCTATGATGTCTAACTTCGATGTCATTGATCTTATCATGATACAACCCCATATATGTTAATTATCCTATTTTAACCCAAGCTTCACGAGTAACCCACACCCACCAAGCCTACTTGGCAGCCTCCATGTACTCTGCCTCAATTGTATATTAGACATTTCCCAACTGAAGCATAGCTTTCCAACTAATAGTCTCACATGTATGAATAAACCGCTATCAATTGATGTAGGCTTCCTCTTGTCCAGCTCACCTGCATAATATGTATCAACATAACTGGTTATATACCCTATTTGCTTTTGCTTCTCAATAGATACTTCAAGTATCTTAGTATCCACATTACCAAATTCCAATGCTCTTTACATGAATTTTTCGTGTACTTTCTAGCAACACTTGAGTACATGTGAGAAATCTAGCTAGTCGCTCACATACAATGACCTTACATGACACTTTCCATTGCATTAGCATATGACACTCTTGGGGTATGCATTCTTTCTCATCCTCTGTGATAGCAAACTAGCACAAAGCCTAGTAGACAAATTGAGAGGATTTGCTCGAGTACCAACCTCTTTTGAACCTTCTTCACATACCTTTCTGTGATACCTACAATTTTCTGGCTTTCGTATCGTTCTAGATTTCCAAACCAAGGATACAGAAGGGAATTATCGATGCCCAAGAATTGACAATGGTTGAAAGCGTCAATGTGGGTGGGTCCCTTCTCCTAGAACATTGTTTTTTCATTTACATTAAATTATAGTATGAGAAGAACTTGAACAATATACCAATAAAATAGAATATAGAGGAGAAAGAAGGGAGTTATTGATTTTCTACCTCCTTGACATGCCTCTTATTTTGTTGCGATTTTTTTACGTAACTCTGTATAGACCACCTAGGTTGCTTATCTTCTACACTCCGTTTCTTTTAATAAAGTCTCACTCACCATTTAAAAGAAAAAATGAGGAGAGTTATAGATGTCTGAAATAAAAAACAAAAAATGATACAATGATGCCCGATGAGGGCGTGGGACAGGGACGGGTCACTACCTACGCACCCTGCATGAGGGCCAGATGGTTGACCTTGCACATGGCGAGAGGACTGGCCATCAATGGTCACTTGTGGCTCGCTACAAATGCTGTTGAAATGGCTTTCCGCTAAATTGCCTATCAAATCACTAAGTTACAATATTCTTTCTATCACGGCAACTCTTAGATTGGCTACTAAAACTAATATATTCTAATCTAAATTTTTGTCTTATGAAAGATAATGTCAATTCTCCGATTAGCTTTAACAGTCAATGGCTGCTTCTAACATAGATTTCAACCTATTTGTATAGTAAATTAAGTTATGTTACATTATCTTATGCAGGATGATATAGACACCCTTGAAATTTGGCATGCCCGGCCGTTTGATAAAAAATAGTATAAGCATATCAAATAAGATAAACCGGCCCATCACTAAATGCATTAATATATACGAAGTCAGATAGGATATTTTCAAACTTCTCATGACCGTAAGAAATTTATATCAATGAATGTAGAAAATTTCATTATACATTTTTAAACATATCCTTCACAAAGAACTTTTAAAATATACCCCCATAAAAATCAGCCTCAGAGATCTAAGCCCTTGTATTTTAAAGTTGCACACTATGAAGCCTCCAAATTTAATCATGCAGATTAACCCATTATCAATTTTTTTATGGAAATGATATATTCGTCCCTTTTTAAACTTGGAACAGCCCCCTCTAGTATAAAAGAGTAGTAAAAAACAAGGTTTAAAATTTCGGTTTCGGTGGCCTGTTTCGGACCTTGAAATTTCAAAATTTCGGTCGAAATCTAGTACAAAAATTGAAACCAATATTTTTCGGTGAAATGTTAAATTAATTTTAAAAAAAACACAGATTTTTTGGGTCAAATTTCGGAAAAACCGAAATTTCAACCGAAATAAATGACCATTTTGGTTTTGGGTGGTTTCGGTGTCGGTCGGATTTCGGTCGAAATTTAAAACCATGGTCATAAATACACTAGGTTGGTCTGTCCCATGAAAAAAAAAGGGATGCATATATTACTTCCATTTTTTAAAAGTTCCGCAAGTATGTGGGCATTCTGCAAACATGATCAATGTAGGCATGCAAGTGCTCCAAATGGGTATTTTGGTCATTGTGGCCCTGTAAACCTCATCCCTTGATTGAACATTGACCAGGGGCGAGGACTAATCTTAGGTAATTAGGGCTGATATCAGCTGATATCACCCTAAATTATTTTAAAATTTAGTCTTCTCCATGCGAGTTGAGTGATACAATAAGAAACCCATAGGGCGTCCTTTCATTGGCTCAGATTGATGGTAAAATGGTCAATTATAAAGGGAGAAATCTGAGCCACTGGATCATGAATGGATGTTGCATGGTTGAGATTCATCATAAAAATTTAAGATTAGTGAGAACATAAAGAAGAAATAATAATTGTTTTACTGTTTGGCTGATGGGGATCTTGTTAGTGTTGCAATCTAATAAATATTCCTCTGTTTGCAATTTAAAGAAAATTTTCAGCTTTTTACAAAGATTTTCTCTTGTTTCTAAAATCCACCTAATTTTAACAAAAACCATTCATGGTTTATGGTTATTTATTTATTTATTGCATTAGAATCTGCTAAAGTATAAGCTTTTGTCTACATTCAAGAGGTGGCTGGTCTGACGTGCAACGGACCAGCTGTGAAATGCCTTTTGCGATGGATGCTAGCATTTCCCAAAGTATAAATGATCAAATAACAACAATTCTAAAATCTTATGCTTTTGGAGTAATTGGTTTTTCCACATGGTACCAGAGCTATTGCCTCACGACAGGTCCCTAGTTCAAAACCCAACAGAACTTAGATATTAAAAATCTACGTGTACAGCCAACCCAAGGAAAGAGGGGCCACACATGAGCTTCTGGAGTAATTGGTTGTTTCACAGACACATGTCTGATGTCTCTGAATCAATCTCAAACCACTATGGCCCTTTAGAGAAGCACGGAGGGGGAGCTGAGCTATCGATCCTGTTGGATTGTCCAAATTTGTGTGGATTGAATCAGAAAATCTCGATCGATCAGGTTCTTTCGTCCTTCGAGGCTCTGATCTGAGGTAGTTGGCGCTTGATTTCGCTAAATTTAGACCTCACCTAGCATACTTACATTTATTTATTTCCATTATGTACGGTTGGATTCCCCATTTATTGTGTATTCTAGGGAGAACTGGAGTCATTGATTGTGATTTTCGAATGGTCATGAGTCCTAGTTGTGTGCCTGTATCTGGTCCGACAGGGTGGATGTGAATGGTATCCCTGTGATTGGTTCAATAGGTATTTTCTAATGGGTCAATCAGACTGCTTGAGAGTGAGAATGAAAGGTGTCTGGGTGTGGTGACGAACTCCTTGTGTGGAATTTAGGAATTTCTGCATTGGGGTCCAGTTGAGGTCCAGTTGGGTCTGAGTGAGCAAAAGACGTTCCCCTTGAGGTCCAGTTGCCTCTCAGGTGCTTGACTAGGAGCATTCGTCGGTGGCTCCACCAATATTTCATGAAATGACAAAATGTGAGGTTTCCACACCGGGAATGCTAAACTGAAGGGTGCCCTTAACAAAAGAAGCTCCAATTGGATCATGTCACCAAAGTGCATTAATTATTTCTTTACTCTTACATTTGTGTGGGAAAAGTGGTATAGGCACATGTTTTGAGATTTTTCACTAGTGCCCTAATTCTTACGATTGAACTAGATTTTTCCTTTTGGGTACTGAAATTGGCACTACCATGTTTTAATAATTGCACAAACTAAGCTTGTCTTTTCTGTTTTAATCCGCTTGTATGAGCATTTTGGGAACTGTAATAACCTTTGACGACTGTTTCAAACAAATAAAAGACAAGCTTCCGCCACCGATTGCTTAAATCTTGTTTGTTTTGGATTTTGAGAATCGATCTTGAGTCCACGACAGATTATTGGACTCAAAATTGAATTAAGGCTCCGTTCGTTACTTCGTTTTAGATTGCGACAATCAATTATGGGCCCCAAGGCCCAAACTGATTATTGGACTCAAAATTATGTTGTTATCACAATCTAAAGGCCCAAGTAGAAGATCCTGGTTTGTCAATCCTTGTGATACTCGGGCCCACTCTTTTATCGCATTTGTAGTTATGTACGTGTGTTATCTTGTCGACTTGTTATCATATAGCTCATACGTTTCGTAGTCTTTTTTGGAAGAAATTTAAATATTTTGGAACTTGTTCATAAACGGTCAGTCAACTAATCTTTTGCAATCACGTCTTCCCCTTTCCATGCCTTAATAATGCGACTGAAATTTCGAACAATGTCTCTCACTTGAGCGGTTCTTCATCAAAGGTGGGGGACTCACCTCTTTTAAATACCTTTCTCTTTCTATTCAGTCGTTATTGACCTGCAAAGGTCCTTAAGTCCTGGTTAATGGCAAACAGCACTCACATGCTTTGCATTCATCGCATTCTGAACTCACACAATTTCCACCCCCTCATCGTCTTTTCTCCTAAAAAAAGACAGCATTTACACCCCCACCACCTTCTTTACATCATGGCACCCATGTTGTTTTTCACTTTTCTGAATGGACTTTGATAGTAATTTGGGAAAGGTAACAACCTATAACAGTTGAGTAGACAAGTGCAAATCAAAACGTTAGAAAATGCCAGGGTCAGTCTGGTTGGAGAGTAGTGGTGAGTTAGAACTCAAATCGCAGTGAAATAGTCTCCTTGTAGAATACTGTAAGTAGTGTTTGGTTGTCAACTGAAGTAAAAGTATTCTCCTTGTAGAGAAGGGTTTGGTTGTCGTTTCCTGGTGCAGAGTGTAGGGGTGTCATTACCAATATAAAGAGAGGAGAAAAAAGTGTTAAATCCCAAGACCCTGCTAGCAAAAAACTACCTTTTTTCAAGTAGTTTCGTGGGGAACAAAAGTCTTACATGGGCCAACAAGGGACATGCGAGGCAGGTAGTCTCCTAGTAGTTTGAATTAAAACTTACAACCAAACACTACAGGTATATGATGTGACACCTCAAAATTGGTCAAAACACCTAGTAAACCCCACAAATTGTGCAATTTAACAGACGTAAGGTGCTTAGAATTTGATATATATTTCGGTCATACTGATCCTAATTATGTCATGCTACTAGGGTGAGAATTTTATAGATCTTTCCACCTAGTGGCACCCATCTAAGAAATTTAACCACCTAGTGGCACCCACCTAATTCTCTGTTACAATTCGCAACAAGCCTTCAACAGCCAATCAGAGACATTTAAATAAAGAGAAGAGTTTATTGATTTTTGCATGTGCATGTGTAAAAAACTGTGAAACCGAATCGGAATACGATGAGTTGAGGGCATCAGTTTTGCCATTTTGGGCTTTTTGGATATGTTCCAAGCAGATCAATGGAACCAGTTTACAGAAATAATTATACTTGGAAACTTAAACCTAATACTGTGTGACAGAAAAAGAAAAACTCAGATATCCTACGAGTCAGCTCCAACAACAACAGAAATAGAAGCAACACAAGGAAACCAGTAGCGGCGTTTCCCATCTCTATGGCCATCATCAATCATTGAAAGACCATCCTGTGTTATTCAATGATGGAATTCAGAAACAACTCAAACAAGGATTATAGAGAATCAAAAGCGATAGGAATGAGGAGGTGACACTTACTTTCAACAGAGTCTCAAGAGCATCAATGGCA
The DNA here is from genome assembly GCF_043159265.1 of Tasmannia lanceolata. Lineage (NCBI taxonomy): Eukaryota > Viridiplantae > Streptophyta > Magnoliopsida > Canellales > Winteraceae > Tasmannia > Tasmannia lanceolata. The sequence goes on from NW_027518683.1 coordinate 10,388,781, forward strand.
CGGCCAGATGACCATGAAAGTCGCCTCTCAAGCTCTTCCACAGTTACATAACCTTGAGCCTGAGCAAGTGGGAAAATGCTTAGAAAATAACCAACAGTAGAAAATGCTAACAGCCAAGAAAAGATGCTGAAAGGAATTACTATAGTTTTGAAATGGCATGTCCTTGGGAGTTAACTGTTGAAAGTATACAATACTAGCACGTATGATAATATATATCTCAGTTTTCTACTTTCTATATAGATAATGGTCGATAGAATTCTACAGATACAATTTATGTTTTCTGAACAGAAACTTTAACAATTAGAGACTAAATGGAAAACCAGTGAGAACTTAAAACTACTGGCACAGTTCAGTGTAATATATGAGCCCATTGAGCCCATGATAACACTGCTATAACATTGTCCTTGAAATGTGTCTGAACTTATACCCCAGGTTTTGTAGTGAGAAGAAGTGAACAGGGAATGGCCCTAGAAAACATTAAAAACATAATATCATATCATGGTATCTAAATAACATATACTGAAAATCCCCGTGGATCACTTGGCGTTGGGTTATGAACCTTGCCCTATACTGCTTCGTATTGATTTCTGCAATCTAGATTTCATAAAAGTGCTACAAATTCCTACCATGTAGGTTGCAAATAAAAAAACTCTTGGTTTATATAGAATAATGAGCTTCGTTTTGTGGTTGCTAGGGGGGTTGGAATCAGCGTTGAGTATTGCGGGGAATAAAATACCATATATGGCCTTGTATTTTTTGTTTTTTTTTGTTTTTTGTTTTTTTTTGAAAGATGACTTTTATTATTCCAATATCAGAAAAACGGGGACAAGATGTCCCCCAACATACAACCATTACATCCCCACTACTATGTGCCAAAAGATTACAAATAGTTAGCTGTGTTAAAGCGTCGTTATGTCTGGTTCAAGAACCACTGACATGGCTTCTAACCATACACCTGCTTTGGCTAGCCCATCTGCCGTTTCATTCGCAGTTCTTATCCTATGAGAGATCTGAGGCTGGATGACTCTCGCTAAGTCCCTGACTTCTGAGATTCAATGATGAAGCTTCCACGCCCCCCTGACCTGTCTTTTGCCCAGGATATAGCGTTGACCAAGTCACCCTCCACCATCAGTTGCCCCCTCTGATTCTGATAGAACCATCTCAACCTATATAGTAAAGCTCTAACCTCGGCTTCATTGGCATCGCAGATCCCCGCCGGCCCTGAAAATGACATAATAGGCTTTCCGTTAGAATCTCGAATGACACCACCAATGCCAGCTGGACCCGGGTTGCCAATGACACTTCCATCAAAACTCAACTTAAAAAAACCCCGCGGGTGGTGCCACCCATCTGGGTTGACTCTTTGCCGTCATTTTCCGTTCTCATATTATAGCGTTCCAATTCCGTAGGATCTCCACAGTGCCGTAATTGATCTTCTTCTTCTGCTTTACCCAGGAAATCAACTCCACTTAACTTTTAGCTTGACCCTATTCACCCCTAATGATGCGTCATCAAAGATTCTGCTGTTCCTTTCTTTCCATATGTTCCAGACAGCCGCATAGGGACTTAGCTTCCACATTGCCAATCCGGTTTCACCATTGGAATCAGGGATTTCAGACCAATTAGTTTGGTACATGGTATGTACAAAATTGTTGGTACATTTTGTAAAGAATTCATGCATTATACAAGACCCGGGTGTGTTTTATGTATGTAATGTAAACATATTCGTGCATTACTACCTAAGAACATTTTCAAATTACTCACATTTTCAAATTACCGAAAAAAGCATATTCAGTGTAATTAGTTATATACAGACATATATGGGAGTTGAGCCAAAGAAATTTGTTACTGGGTATAGATTATCTGCAGGATGGCAGACATGAGCATTTGAAAAGCAAGGGCATGGCCACACTATGATACACAGATACTTTAAATGTGGTATCCAAGCATGTTTAGCACATAGTTGCCACAAATTTACTAGTTGGATGGGAAGCTGGCTTCCCAAAATCTCGCTTCGGAAGTTAAGTTTTTCTCGCTTCCCATATTTAAGGAAAGTGCAGTTCCCATAAACTTCGGACACATTTCCTCACAATTTTAACCTCAACTTTAAGTCAAATGAAGCTTATGTGGATCTTTTTCCAGAAGCTTAAACAACAAATCTACATGATAACCTCCACCCATCCTAAATACTTGCATAATAGTGGGAAAAACGGTTTTAAGATAACCTTCACCCATCCTAAATACTTTCAGGAGAGTGGACAAAACAAAGCCAAACCAGCACCTCTCTCTCTCTACCATTTTATTTTGGTCAGTCAGTTATTTTCCTTAGCCTAAAATAACATTTAAATCTCTCTCTCTCTCTCTCTCTCTCTCTCTCTCTCTATAAAAATGATTAAACTGACCTTAAATATTACAAACCTTGTATCAACAAATTGTTTAAAAGGGAAAGAATGCTCAATGAAAACTTAATTAACTCTAGACAAAGGCATAGAAAATTATGAAGCTGCTATCTGAAATGAGGGTTACTTGAATTAGAAACAAACCTGAGCCAGCTCCAGAATTTCATTATGGTCTTTGTTCAGCTCAGTAGGAACTGAACGCACAAGTTTTTTCTTTCCAACAGAAATCACCTCAAAACCACTGCCCAATGCCTAGAAAATTCATAAATCAAGCATCAGAATCACCCAGCACGAGAAAGTTAGTTTAACAGGGAAATATAATCTAGAGTTCAGAACGCAGATTCTAAAGTGAATGTGCTCATCATAACTAAAAAACAGTGAATTCACAAGAAATATACTAACTAAATTTTAGTATTTTCAACAAATAACACTAGACAAAACAATTAGGTTTCAATATAGTACCTTCAATTTGCTTATAGCACGCAAGCAGTCATCTTCAGATATTGATTCACGAGCAGTTTTTCTCCTTTGACAGAGTAGACTACAGAGTTCCTGCAAGTTGATCAAACCTCCGTTGTGGGATCTAGTAGCCAAGCAAATGTCTACAATTTGTACTCCTGCCTAGCCAAGTATGTAACTTAATCTTAGTAGTTCTTCTATTAAAAGATGGATGCTTGAATTGAAACTTATATCATTTGTGAAAACCACTGGCATTATCTTTTATACAACCAAAATGAATAGACGACAAATTAATTTACATAGCAATACTGATTCTAGAGTGGTTGAGGACTCTGCGAATCAGCAGTCTTTAAAAGGGGAGTTTTTGTTCTCCACATTCAAATATTCGCACTGTTTCACCATTCCATAGCAGTCACCTAACGAATGAACAAAAAATAAAGATTAACTTCTGCCTGCTAAGAATCTACATAATGAAGTCACTTGCAATGATGCCTTGTATTTAGTAAGCTAGTCATATAAGAGCTGAAGGTTAAAAAGCTTCAACAAAGTTGGCGGAAGAAGCTGGGCAGCAAAGGAAATCTGTCATAGTAGAAAACCTGACAGTTTGGATATCATTGAATCATAGTTACGGGGGGGGGGGGGGGGGGGGGGGGGGTGGCGGAGAATACTATCTATGAGATTTGGGGTCAAAACAATCGTCTTTGGTCTTTGGTGCTCAAAATATGCAGGAGCCGTTGGGGGTATTACCGTCGTTTGGAAGGAGGATTTATTCCGATTGGATGAGGGAATAGGGCCTGATTAATGTAGTACTCGTGTTGCTTGAGAGACCGTGGTCTTTCGCGTATCGAGTCATCTGTTATCCGTGTTTTTTTTCTCTCAATCTGGGATTCGTAGGTTGGGTTAGTGTATACCTGGGTTATTTTGTTTTTGGTTTTTATTCTGTAATTGGAGGGGAGGGCCCATATCTTCTGTACATTTGTTATCAATAAATGTGTCAACTTTCAAAAACAAAAAAAAAAGCTTCAACAAAGTAAAACAACCCAAGATATTGGTGCGTGCAACTCGATCATTGGTGCGTGCAAGACGATGATGCCAAACTGCATGAGATAGACAATGGAGAAAGTAAGAAAACTTCTATGATGGACTGTGAAGGAGACTTTGAAACTCGTGGTGCGGACAAGATATATACATTGCTTTGGCCAAATCTTTTAGCAAGTAGATTCCCTAAAAGCACATTCTTCACAAAGACAAAGGAGTAAAAACAGAGTAATGGTGAAGCTATAACGGACAAAAGTTTATGTTGGACACTGGCTAAAATAAACATTAAACCGGAAAAAAACCAAAATAATATGGAATGGAAGGTGAACAAACATCAGTGATGTGTAAAGAATACCCATCACCATGACAATCCGAGAAGAGCCAAAATAAGAAACTACTGATGGGTCTTTTGACAGATGACCAAGGGACCGTGATATGGGCTGCCAATGAAACGGAAGTACAGGCCATCCACCATGGAATAAAACTAATACAAAATATAGAATGGGAGAAGGTGGAAATAGAAAGGGATTCTTTGAACACGATCAGGAGGCTTAAAGGAACACATTCAATTCCTTGAAGATTTGCCGTTCTCTCTGATGAAATCCACAATAGGGTGGGAGGTTCAATTTTGTCTGCACATCATGTCAAGAGGTCTGCTAATGGTGAGGCGGATAAATTGGCTAGAGACGGAGTATTCATAAAGAGATTGGAGCAATTCGACTTTCTTCCTCCTTGAACTTTGGGTATGGCCCTTGATTTGATCTTTTCTTGTACTTCTTCCTCAGCCCTTCTCGGTCTGTTTTTCTAATGAATTTTTTGTCATTTAAAAAGAAAGAAAGAAACTACTGATGGTAGAATACCTGAATCATCTGAAATATGAAGGGATGGCATCTGAAATATGAAGGGATGGAAGCCATGTCCAGCACCCAAGAAGATTCAGAGGGCGTTGAAAGAAAGACCCCCGCATATAATGAGCGAGTGCCATTGGTTAGTTCTGTTGATACTGTGCATTGAAGCAGTGATGATAATATTGCCCATAAATCTGATATCTACAACGTTTTAAGGCAGATGAGAGAACGAAGTGGATCATGAACCACGGGAATATAGTGAGACCTGCTGTGAACATGTGCTCGTGGGAGGTGCAGGTACCACAAGGATCCCCTAGAGGAGGAGGACCTAGGCTCTGGCCAGGTCGTTGGCTAGTTGTTGCTAAGCAAATGAATATTGGTAGTACCAGTAGACACCTCATTTTGATCTTGCCTAACCAGGCATTAGTCACCCCTGAGTTGGGAAACACATCCGCAAATTCACTTCATCTAGCACCAAACATGGTTTTAAATTTCGACCGAAATCGATTTCGGTGGAGACCGACACCGAAATGCATCAAAACCAAAACGGTCATGACAGAAATTTCGGTTTTTCCAAAATTTGACCCAAAAAATCTGTTTTTTTAATATTAATTTAATATTTCACCGAAATTTCAACCGAAATTACTGAAATTTAATATGGAATAAAATATTCGTTTCGGGTTATGTACCAGATTTCGACCGAAATTTCGAAATTCCAGGGGCCAAAACCGGTACCGAAACCGAAATTTTAAACCTTGGCACCAAACACATCATCATAACAGTCTAGAAATTCCCACTGAAAATGGCCAATGCCTTTTCAAGCTCCACCTTGCAGAAAGTACCCCATCAACCTTCGTGAGTCCTTGAAGCAAACCATAGTTACCAGGTCGGGAAACGGATACGGGAAACGAAACATGAAACGGAAACAAGAAACACGTAAAAAAAATTAAAGGGGAAACGAGAAATAGGAAAAGAAAGAAGAACTCATGTGAAATGCATTGGGAGACATCTCGGGAAATGCAAGGGAAACGTTTATGAAACTATTGGGAAACGTTTGAGAAAAGTATGGGAAATGGGAGGGAAACGCAAGGGGAAACATTTTGGAAACGTTTAAAACTTAAAAAATGTATATATCCGCCCCATTTTTTTACTAGGGACAGCCCTCTATAGTGTATTTATGACTCCTCTTTTTAGACTAGATGGGGCTGTCCACAGTAAACTAAAGGGTTCCATTTATACACCCTTAAAAAGTAAAAAAAATTCAAGAAAACGTGTTTCCATGAAAAAAAAAAAACTGTTTCCCCATTCTTGGAAACTCATTTTCAAGATACGAAAACGAGCGTTTCCCATTCTTAGAAACATGTTTGCAAGAATGGGGAAACGAGTTTCCCAAACGTTTCCCATACGTTTCCCCGAAATGGTTTTGGCATTCCCTAGGCATTTCACAATCGTTTCACGTTTTTTTTAAATCCGTTTCGTACCCATTTCAGAAACACGTTTCCACGAAAATGCGTTTCCCGCTTACCTTAGGTGTTTCCTGCAACTATGAATCAAATATTCTTTTGCAATTAGAAACCATCATTTGTCTTTCGTCAACAAAGCTACCTTGACAAAAATGGAAACTTTCCATCAACACCTCCTTTAAGGCACATACTGAAGTAATGGGACATATGTCCCTAACTTCCATTGCCCCTTCTTCTTGTAAAAAAAGTAGAATTAGATCTTTTGTTCTAAAACAAAACCCTCGAGTAAAATTCCCTCAAGAAAGCAACCAGCAATGCCCTTGTGAGAAGGTCCCAAAATTCTTGAAAAAAGGACACGGGAATGCCATTAGGACCCAGAGCTTTGTCTTTATCAATACTAAAAATCGATTTCTAATTTCCTTCTTAAACTATTTTTAACCAACAAGTAAGCTCATCACAAATATTTTTGAAAACCATGTCGTATAAGATTGTCAACACACGTTTTATCTAGAATAAAGCATCCACTGATAGCTCTCAATGATTTCTTCGACCGCTTCTTTCTCCACCATTCAGCTCTCATCCATGATATAATGAATCTAAAGTATACTTCGAGTATTCAACTAGCAAAGGAAAAAACTGTACTTTTTTTTTTTTTTTTTTTGAAAAGGGTAGCCAATCTATTAAAAAAGACCGAGATGGTCAAGGCTGAAATAGAAAAGAAGAAAAAATACAGCAAATAAATAAAATACAATCATGGTGGGAGAGAGTTGAATAAGGCCAAGGGTTCCATAGAGACACCCTCTCTAGCTAAACCATCCGCTTCTGAGTTCGCTGAGCGCAACACATGGTGGAATACCAAGGGAGTGGATTTCACCCAATCATACATTTCATCAAACAGCCTATCAAATCTCCATGGGTGTTTCTCTAGGCTTTTGAAGGCCCCATTGGTGTGGTGGATGCAACGGAAGCAGAAGTTTCAAGTTTGTGTGGTCTACCAAGGACTAAAGCTTTTGATTAGAGATGGGGTGAACAACGTGATTGTAGAAAAACTAAATTTCTATTACCTTCTCTATGCCACATTATCCTAGAATTCTGGCTCCAACTAATGGGTCCGTGCAAGTGCGGTCTACCAAGGACTAAAGCTTTCGATTAGAGATGGGGTGAGCAACGTGATTGTAGAAAAACTGTATATCTATTACCCTCTCTAAGCCATGTTATCCTAGAATTCTGGCTCCAACTAATGGATGCATGCAAGTGCGGTCTACCAAGGACTAAAGTTTTCGATGAGAGATGGGGTGAACAACGTGATTGTAGAAAAACTGTATTTCTATTACCCTCTCTAAGCCACATTATCCTAGAATTCTGGCTCCAACTAATGGGTGCATGCAACATAATTTGATTGGATTAAGAACAGACCGATATTATTCAAATCCTATGATTTTGTCATACAACATGATGCAGTACAGTTGGCATAGCAATTTTTGTTTGATTTTGAACATCCAAATAAGGGTAAAAATCAGAAACAAAGCAGCTAGTTAAAAGGGGATATCTTTTGATATATAAGGGTATTTCGATCTTTCGTTTTCCTTTAAAGGTGATGTGACTTTTTATGTGAGCATGTGACTTCATTAAGGGTAGTTTAGACAGTCCTAGACATTTTTTATTAAGTTAAACTTGCAGCCATTAGATTACAATATAAGAGGGTTGAGATCTGTTTTGGTGTGCAGCCCTAATGCTCCCTTGTTATTTTCATCCAACTTTGTATGGATATCTGATGAATTTTGAAGCCTTTTGCTTGCTCTGCATATTGTTTTCCTTTCGCATGTGATGTGGGATTAAGATGTGGGTGGTTTTAGCTCATCTTTAGCTTAAAATCTGGCACTCTGACTTTCATTAGATTATTTGTGTTTTTTTCCGTCATATCTGATTGCATTACAATACTTATGATTCCATTAGATTATCATGTAAAATGAGTCAAGACAATTATCAATAGCTTGATTGTAATGCTACATGAACTTGATAGCGCATTCAGAGAAGAGCTCGTCCAGGGTAAAACTGACAACTCACACCAGTGAATGATTGGCGAGGCAAGTTTTTTATTGACTCGGAGAGAGCAAAAGGTGGGTTTTACTGACTCTGTAGGGCCAAAAACAAGTCAACTCAGCAGGTATTTGATTCACTCGAGTTATTTTAATAATTACAAGTAACATAACACTAAAACAGCTCCCTCTGACTAATAAATGTTCATTTATTCATTTTTCAAACATCTTCATCATCCTTATAAATATTCATGTTGTTTGCACCAAAAAGCGTAGCCAATTCATAAAAAGCAGTGAACTAGCTCATACAAATTTAAATAAGATAAGATCTAAGGACAAAGAAGATTGATACTGACCAAGTTCATAGTAGAAGTCACCAATCCCCAACAACTCTGCCCAGAATCCCTTGTTCGAAGCTAGAGGATCCACTCCAACCTTCGCACACATCTCATGGAATTGTGACCTGAATGCTGGATTCTTACGAATGTCATTCTGCAGTGGCCCAATGAAATGTTAACTTCAACATAATCATTTAGAGGCTATACAAAATATCATACAAGTTTTTTTTTTTTTTTTTTGAACGTTGGAAGGTTGCATTAAAAGCAAGCAAAGACCAAAATGGTCAGTACATGCGAATAAAAAAGAAAGAAAACAAAAGAAGTACAAAGGGCATCCTCTGAGACATAAGAAAAAAGACAGGCATTAAGGAGGTAGGAAATCAAACAGCTCCAATACCTCTCTAGAAACCCCGTCATGAAAGCATCATACAATTTTAAACTAACTTTTTGAAATTTTGGTCATGAAAGAAGCTATTCAAAGCATCAAGCTTGTTCTAAGATCACAAATACTATGTAATTATGCATGACATTCCATAAGAAAAACAGAATACAGGTAGATGGTAGATAGAAAAGCACAGAACATTCAAAGATGATCCAAAATTTTTTTTCCTCATAAATTATTTCTATCAACGTAAAAGACGTACCGAGTCTACATACAATGGAAATAAGCATGCAGTGTAACAGTACTATCTAGAAATTAATATGCACAAGAGTACGATTGCGGGTATCAATGTTGACATCAACGATCTCTTGGTTCATGCTGATGTAATTGGTTGTTCGGCAACATCACTTCCCATCTCACATCTTGGGCTTCCGTTGGGTTTTGGGGTTCCATCGAAAACTCAATGGGATCCTGTTGTGGAAAGGATTGAAAGGAAGTTGGCATCTTGGAAGAAAAAATATTTGTCATTTGGAGGCAGAATCACTTTGATCAAGGCAGCCATGGCCAATATGCCTGTCTATTTCATGTCTTTATTCAAAATTCCGGCATCGGTGGCGAAGAGAATCGAGAAATTGCAGAGGGATTTTCTTTGAGAGGGATTGGAAAAGGACAAAAAACTTAAACATCTGCTCAGGTGGGATATGGTGTATCGGTCAAAAAAGAATGGTGGGCTTGGGATTGGGAGATTGAGATTAAGAAACAAATTTCTTAAGGGAGATCAATTTGCTCCGTTCAGGAACAATTTCTTCCACTGATCCGATTCAAAGTTGGTAAGGGAGAAAATATTCGGTTTTGGCAGGACCTTTGCGTGGGGCAACAGCCACTTAAGGACAGATTCCCGGACCTCTATAGATTGGCTCTTGATCAACAAGCTCTGGTGGTGGATTACATTAACAAAAGGAATGGGGCTGGAAATTTGGTATGGGATATACAGTTAAGGACCCATCTTACAGATGACGAAATTAATAACTATGCATGTCTCTTAAGCTTATTGGAGGGCTGTTATTTCTCTCCTACATAGGAGGACCGTCTCCTGTGGCAACCCGAATCGGAGGAAGATTTCTTGGTCCAGTCTTTTTTCCAACATATGATCAATGACAATCGGGGGGACTCACACTGCCTTAACATATGGCAACAGTAAATCCCGCCAAGGATATCGGCTTTTGCCTGGACCGTATCGCAGAAATGTATCAATACTTTTGACCGTCTAAAACAACGGAGTCTACATCTAGCCAGTAGATGTGTCCTATGTTGCGAAGCGGAGGAGAACATTGATCACCTATTTATTCACTGCCCATACTCATCATGTATTTGGAACACCATGTTTTCTGTCTTTCGGTATTCTATGGGTAATGCCGTGGGAGGTCTCTGATGTTATCCTAAATTGGAGGGCGTATTTTCTCAGCTGCCTGGGTGAAACATTATGGAAGCCTTTGCCTTTTGCAATTATATGGCACATCTGGAAGGAATGAAACAATCAAGTATTCTCCGACAAAGGTAGGCATTGGAGGCACATTACACTGGAGATAAAGCTGTCCCTTATCACTTGGGCGAAGGCTATTTTCTCAGCTGCCTGGGTGGGTGAAACATTATGGAAGCCTTTGCCTTTGCCTTTTGCAATTATATGGCACATCTGGAAGGAATGAAACAATCGAGTATTCTCCGACAAAGGTAGGCATTGGAGGCACATTACACTGGAGATAAAGCTGTCCCTTATCACTTGGGCGAAGGCAAAAGGAAAATTCTCATACTCTACTGGGAGCGCTTTGAGAAACTGGAATGCAATTCTGAACAAAAAAAGGCCTCGGATCCTATACTCCGCAGTGGGTTGCTCCTGAGGAAGAATGGTTAAAACTTAATTTCGATGGAAGTTCCCTTGGTAACCCTGGACCAGTAGGCTTTGGGGGTTTGATACGCGATCACTCTCGCAGAACCATTATGTCATATTCTGGAACGGCGGGATCCTGTGATGCCAACGAAGCTGAGGCAAGGGGACTGATTTTCGGTCTTCGTTGGTATGCTACCCACAACTTAGGTCCATTGATTGTTGAGGGGGATTCCTCCAATGTAATAGCATGGGCCGGTAGTCAAGGTGGTGGACCATGGAGATTACAGTTCATCCTGGATGAAATTCGGGATCTTGTTAGGAGTATTCATCTGCACCTAATTCATCGGAGGAGAACTGCCAACTCAATGGCGGATTCACTGGCTAAAGAAGGGCGTTTGCATCGGGAACAAATGTAATATGTATTGATTCCCTAGGCTCTTAGTTGGCACTTTGTGCCGCATTGCCCTCTTTGATTTTGTATTTGGGACATCTTGTCCCCATGCCATCTTAATAAAATTTATTGTTTCCTTTCAAAAAAAGAAAAGAAATTCCCAGTTTTGTACATAGATTTACTGATTTGGTGCTTTGTTTCAATAAATAATCTGGTGGTACAACATTATCAACAGGAGCAATTATGTTTCATTTTCCCATAAAAAAGAATATAATTACTTACGAAAAAAGTGTTCACAAATTAATCTACACCCACAAAATCAATAGTTAGGTGCCATGCTCATGGATTAATTCTTGCCACACACACACAAAGTTCATGTCCCAAAAACACGTGGTCCATTTCAATTGAAATTCAGGGGATCAAGCCGTTCTCAATATAGACAAATTATGATTATTTTTCCATAATTTTTAGAGGTGTCTATAATCTCTAGATAGTCTATCATATAATTTTAGGTAAGTTTGAGTTTCAAATTAATTTGATAGGTTACAACAGATTTTCTGAGTTTATCAAGTGGATTTTCTGAGTTTATCAAGTGTTATTGGGCTATGAGACTAGTCTGAAGTTAGAAAATGGTTTAAAATGGAAATATATTCTACTATACCGATTTCTACCCTTATGGCAAGGAAAAGTTGGATTCAGAGGAAGAGGCAGAAATCACATTTGATTCACGGATCCTAAAAAAAATCTGAGGTGGTCATAGGTGAATTTAATGGGGTAATGAATTGTCTGCCCACAACGAACATTAAAAGGAAAAGATAAAATCTACTAGAATATACGAGTACCCTATTTTATGACAATGGTGAGGATGATCGAGGTTTCTTTCTAGTTTGGGGGACTAAAATAGAAATGGAAGACATTAATCAGGACAAAGTTCATGAGATGGATTTTGAGATCATAATAATCAGGATGCAGAACAGGAAAGTGTTCAAGGTAGAGATGAAGGGTGATATAGAGAGCTAGGACATCAATCTCACAGCAATGAAATAAATGGTAGACACATTGTTGGAATTCGGATGACTTGAATTTGAGGGTAGATTCTGTCCAGTATAGGAGGGAGGGGAGATGATGAAGATTACGGACTCCATATACAAAAACTTCAGACATGAAATGGGCCAATATAATCGAAACAGGGACTCTTGTGGACTGTGCAGATGCTGTTGGAAGTGAACCTTATATATCTTCTTTTGACAAAAATCTTCCTGACATGGCCATAGTTAGGACCGTTTCCATGTTCTTTTGAGCTAAAATTTCCCAGATATGACAATAGTTATTTTAGATGTTTTTTGGGAATTTTAACTGAATTTGGGAGTTAAGGTTGGTTATAGGTGGAAAAGAGTGAAAACTGAAGAGTATTTTTAGGTTAAATTTTCTAATTTGGAGTTGGTTTTTGTGATTTTATTACTATTAATATTTAGGAGTCTTTACACATAGGATTTAATGTTTTCCATGGTTGGGACTATAAGATTGCAATATGAATATCAAAGTGAGTAAACTATTTTTGTTGTCATCTTTTCTCACTCCTGATGCGAGAACAAGTACAACCCTCTCCTAACTTATTTTTATTTTCTAATTACTATTTATGTACTGCTGCAAATTAAGATTTGGCTTTTTACTTTCTGTATTTTTCTGTATCTACTCTGTTTGAACAGTATTACTGCTCTACTCATTTTTTCTTTATTTTTTGGTAATACTTCTGATGGAAGTTAGTTTTCACCTTTAAGCCATTCTTGAGATCCAACAATTGTGAATCACATACAAGGATTGTCATCAACAATGTGCCATTTTTGACTTTCCATCATTGCGAATCGGAAGTGGAGATCATCACCAACGCATATCTTTTTCCTCTAAAGCATATTTAGAAAAGTACCCAAAGGCACATGTAAACACTCGTATAACACCAGCCTCAAGCTCAATGGTCAAGGCTTCATTCTTCAACCTAAAGGTTGGAGGTTCAATCCTACCTTACCTACGAAAAAATGCAAAAAGGGAAGGAAATGATGAAAATAAAACTTTTTACCTTGTGTCTGCGAGCAAATTCTTCCAATTGAGAACGGAACGTGGTGAGCTGCTCCTTCATGAGATCTGTTCTGATCTTGGCAACATTTTCTCCAAGTAATCTATATTGATCCTACAAAAACCATCCAATTGGAATTGAATTGATGATAGAAGAGATACAGTCAGCATAGAGGTGGGCACCAAAGTAAAGGGATGTCGATAAAAATAGTGATAGTAGTCAAATACCCGAGCAGCCGCTGCTGTCTGCAAGCCAGAAATTCCAGGCCGCCTCCTCATGCTTCTCAAATTGCCACCACCCTGCTTAGCTAATTAATAAACAGGTAACCATATGTCAGGTACTTTCTGTGTAGATTTTGCGTGAACCCTTATCTATATGGTTCTGCTCTCAGGAATTGCCCTTTTGCTTATCTATATGGCTGCTTCCTTTTCTATCTTTTAAAATTTAAGTCACTTTATAGGTGGATACTTGTTGTTAAAGTCTAAACATCGACGATAAAAATTGTGGATGAATAGTGAAGGACAAGAACAACAAGCTTTTGGGGACTTAACAACATTTCCTACTAAAATGAGGGGAATGATAATATAAGGAGCTTTAATATGAGAAGCATGAGGGAACCTTGATTTGGGCCCACCACATGACATTGACATGATCTGAACCCTTCATTTGATGGATTCTTTAGCAGACATGACAGTCAGAAAATCGTACTAAAAATGATCCCAATTGTCAGTCAATGGCTCACAGATGAATATTGAAGAAAAAACTGAGCACCTATCCACATTCAAGTTCTATGATCATATGGATAGAAATGTCCGAACGATGGCTTTCATATTATATTGTCTTCAAATCAGTCCCCTCAAATGAAGTATCTGAATTGTGATGACATCATGTGAGTAGGCCTAGGACAAAGCTTCTCATAGTATCATTCCATAACTTAACATAGCTTTTGCATGCACAATCATAATAAACTGTGTTTGTCTCATCAAATGAAGTATCCGAATCATGCTGGCAACATGTGAGTAGACCTAGGACAAGCTTCTCATGCGCTTTTCATAGTATCATTCCCTAAATTAATATAACTTTTGCCCGCACAATTTGTGATTGCTTGGCTAATGTATGCACAACTATAGCCAAAAAATTCCACCTCAAAGGTTATAGACAGCTAGGGATAGATAAAGAAATTGCAAAAAAAAAAACAATTAAAAAGTATTGCTGGGGTTCAAATGTACAACTTACTTTCATTTAACTACATTTTTTTCATTTCTATTAATGAAAGTGGAATGATTTTACATGATTCAGACAACCAATGCTAGATAACACAAAATCCAAAAAATCTGAAGTATAAAGAAAAACAAAAATATATTTATCATCTGATTGTATCATAAAGCATGTATTGAAGAAAGTAGATCTTTACCCAAAGTTTTGTTAGAAGAAAAGAAGAAGAAGAAGAAAAGACATGCCCTAATTAGTATCAATTGATCAAAATCATTCACAAAACCTATAATTCATATCGATTGAACAAAATCAAATTTCCCAAAACCTCATCAGAGAAAAAAAAATCTATGATTTCTCAATTCAAAATTTCAATGAAATAATAAAAGAATTTGTCGAAATTACACTCAACGAACTGTAACAACAGAAAAACAAAAGGATGAAAAAGGAAAAGAAATATAGACATAAACAAGCAAATCCAAACCCTAGAACTCTTTCGAGGCTTCAATTTCAAGCAAATACAAGAAAAAAAAAAAACATAGATGCAACTATCAAATCATATAAACAGAAAATTAGGAATTGAATAGGAGAATATTGATCCCAATGTAACATATAGACACTAGAAAGATTAAACTAAAGTATTCTCTATAAGACACGCTGAAAAAAAAATGGAAGAATATCAAAATTTCGAAGGAAACCCACCTGTTAGAATGCTTTGGAAATCGTCGGTATCAAGATGGGTAGAGAACAAGCTCGAAACTCCACCAAAGCTATTTTACATGAATACTTCTAAAACGGGATCCCTTCTAGAAAATAAAAACGGGGTGAGTATGGCCGATCGATAGTCGAGACACGCGCCCCACTTTTTTTTTGTTTTATGCGAATGTTTCAGCATGGGATCTCGTTTTGGTGGCAACCCTCTTAAATAAAAGTGCTTTTTACAAAAGAAGACTTCTACTTTGCTTTATTTGCAAAAACCGTCTTCTAGTTTGACAATTTACAGATAGAGTCATCACATTGTAAATCCGAATATCCGATCATGCCATCAATGTGTGACCGAAATACCCATGGTAGATTTTTTTAAATTTTTTTTGACCGGTTAAAAAGACCAAAACGTCCTTATATTTGAACAACACCAAATTTACCTTGTAAAAATAGTACCAAAATATGTTTTGATATAGGGAGCCCCACCAACTCAACTCAAATCAATGCATCGGGTGGGGCCCACGATTTTACCTCATGTTTTGATGGGTAGGTCCCATGATCTCCACTCAACCCAAGTCATGCATTACGTTGGGGCCCACAATTTTACACCTCATATTTTAATTTGGTGGGGCTCGATATTTTACACTTGTGCATGAACCAAGAATGCTCGTATTTATATAAATGATATTCCCACACCTTATCAAAATGTATGGTAAATGATATTTACGCCCCTTTCGATCATCAGGGACGCCCAGTGCCGGCTGAACAAGAATCACAACTCTTGCCAAATGCTATTAACTATTAAGAACACCTTGATCGGATGATGCTATGCCCTTGATGCACCGAATCTCATCTAGGCTTATACAAAAGCTAAAACATCAATTTTTATTTACTCCTTTATCTTATGCATAGGACTTACGTTGTGGATGGGACCAAAACACCATGTGGCTCACCTACAAGATCAACGGTCTTGATTTCACCTGCATGTTCCTTAGAGGGACTTAAATCAGCTTACCAATGATTGTAATAATAACTTTCTTAATCGACCTATTTTGAAGAAGAAGAGAGTGGGGACTGCTAATATCAATAATAGGAAGTGGAAATATCATTTTTCATAGTAAGGATTTTGCTGGCGTTTCATGAAAGGTATTTTTTGTGATTTAGAGGCATCTCTGTTTAGTTTTTCAATTCAATTGAAATGGCGTGTAAAAAAGAAAATGAAGATAAAAAGAGAATCAAGGACCCAAACACTTGTAAAAATCCAAATCGACTGGAGAGCTTTCTAGTTTGCTACTCCCCACTCCCAGGCAGTTTTCGAAATCTGAAAACAAACAAAGTTATACTCCCAAATCCCAATCAGACTTTAAAATTTAAAAAAAAAAAAAAAACATGGTGAGGGATGATAAGAAATTGGGATTGAGAGAGAGAGAGAGAGAGTACCTTTGTGCCTTTCCCAAATCGCAACTTCCCTGAAAGGGTGGAGGATGCTGAGATGGAGATTTAGAGTCTAGAGCGAGAGGGAGGGAGAGCGGAATAGATGCGATGGAGATGGAATACAAGAGAGAACCCTAAATCGTAAAACGTGTTGGAGATTGAGAGAAATCCCTAAATTGCTTCTATTTACCCTAAAATGTTGCTATTTAGGAATTTAGGAAATAATTAGTCGGGATTTGGAGTAAAAGGGTAAAGCAATAGACGGTAAAGGACTTTTGCCCCCTTTACAATTTTGTGTGAAATAGAAGGTGGGTAAAGGGTATTTTAGGTAAGAATTTGGCATACGAAATTTTTTTCGCCCGGGTGTCCTCCGTGATCAAAAAGGGCGTAAATATCACTTCCCAAATGTATCACTAAGGGCACATTAAGCTATCATGAATTATTTTTTTCTCCTAGAATATTGACTTACCCAATGGTGAGGGACAGTGGGAGAGGGATGGATAGGAGAGGGACTGAGTGAGGAAAGGGCAAGCAAAGCCCGAAAAAGCAAGAAAGAAAAAACTCTACTCAAAATACGAAATGACTTTTTCCTAATTTTTTAGCCACTTCTCACCCTCAACTCATTCGTGCCCTCTCTAAGTCTCCCCTCTCTCACAGCTTGCAGACACTATTTTATCATGAAAAAAAATCCAGGCTGCCCCACACATGGCCTAAAGCGTCACGGGTATTTTGGTCCTTTTATAAATGAAAACACTTCTAAAACGGGATCCCGTTTAGAAAATTTCGAAGATGGCAATGATTGATTTTAAATTTCAAATTTCGAAGAATCCCTCAAAATCCCATTTAGAAATGGGAAGCTCGCGCTCTCCCTCTCTCTCCTCCTTCTCATACCTATGTCTCTTCTATTTATAGTCAACCATTTCGCTGTAGATCTCTACACAAAGGCATATCTCTTGCATAACATAGAGCACGAAACCCCCCTATATGTCAAATTGCTTGCCGAGATCAGAAAAGACATTCGAATTATCGCAGGCGAAGAACTGATCTTCCTAATCGCCACCTATGTTATGTTACTATTCTCGTCTATTGCGACCTTTTGCGCATCGGCCTTGACTTATGCCAGTAATCACTTGACTCTCAATGAATTCTTCTCGAGGTTTGGAAGAACATGGAAGAGGCCTGTGATCACATATTTGTATAACACTGTCTCAAGTTTAGGCTACTTATTGCTCTCTGTGGTTTTGATCGTTTTGCTTTATGTGATGGAAAGTGGTGGTTCACTTGCCTTGGTTGCCTTGGGTGTTATCCTAGCTATCTTTGCCCGCATCTACTGCTCTCCATATCCTAGCTCTCTAGTTCGGACGTTGGGTCTTGTTATTTCAGTAGTAGAAGAAGGTTGCTATGGAATTGAGGCACTTTCCAAAGCTCAAGAGCTAATCAAAGGAAGAAGGCTACAAGGGTTTTTTATCTTCCCTGTTTCTATATTAAACTCCCATTGCCATTTTTTTTATATTTGCTATCAAGATGAGTGATGTTATCCATTTCAAAAAAAAAGATGAGTGATGTTATCAACACGGAAGCGACACGAATTGTCATGGGACTTGTTCTAATTAACATAGCTGGCCTTGTTTCACTCTACACTAGCGTGGTGACCACGGTATTCTACTATGGGTGTAAGAAGAGCCATGGAGAAGAGGTCGAAGTTCAACGGGCTATGAGCTATATCATGCTGCCTGCTAATGTAGGTATTCCATGACCAACCAATTGAGTGAATTGACTGATCATCAGACCACATATGTGACCTGAAAAGAACTTGATGGAACTGTCACGAGAGAGAGAGAGAGATCGTTGTTTTGTGTGTCATTCTTTGGATTGGATCCAATTTCTTGTTGATGAACGCCATCATTCATGCCTATCGAAGTGAACGTACTGTTATCAAATTTTGAACGTGGATCCATTCGACATTTGAATTCTGATGATCCAAACTGTTCATTTGTTCGGCCACAACATAAATAGATCGCACCTTGTAAATCATCTCCATAGGATGATCCTAACCCTCCGATCTATAATGGGATCGCCAGTTCGATCGGAGGTTTAGGATCATCCTATGGAGATGATTTACATGGTGCAAAACATGTGGTGTAAATAGTGGGCCCACTAATATGAGGTCTAAATTATGGACTCCACCTTAAGCATGGTTTAGGGGAGACGGTAGGCCCCACTTATCAAAACATATAAGTGCAAAATATGGGATCGTGTAATTGAAGTCCCATTTACATTACCGGAAAGATATTTCCACCTAATATATTGGCCATGCCCTGTGATATGGCAAAAAAGGAAGGGAAAAGTTGGTTTAATACGGCATTGGTTCAAAACTATGTTAGTAAAAAATGGATTAAATAAATGAAAACGCAAAAAAAACGTCTTGTTTAATACATTTTAGTTTTAAATAAGCGGATAATAAAAGATGTATATGTGTATATATGTGTATCTGTGTGCATCAATCAATACATATGTACAACTAAAATCCTAAAAGGGATTTGTTAGGGTCCATCGCAAAAGGCATTTATTTCACTGCTGGTTTGACATGCGACATACCATCAGCGAAATGCCTTTTGCGATGGACCCTAGCAATTCCCATCCTAAAAATAACATTAACTTTAATATAAAATGTATAAAAGAACCTATGGCGAAATGGTTGACTTATAAATAAAAGAAAAACATTAAGGGTTACCCCTTCAAGGGTAATTTTACCATTTCTAAAAATATAGTGGGGTAAAGTTGAAAAGTTTTCCAAAAACAGACTTTAATACGTCTAAAAAGCATTTTAAATGTTTTCTTAAAAAAAGATGTTTTTTTGCTTTAAAAAGTTTTAAACTTAGGCAGCCCCTACAAAAAGTTTAAAATAGTGTTTTGCTAACTATGCTTTTGCCTAGGGTATCAAGAGTAGGGGTGGCAATGGTTCGGTTTCGGTTCGGTTTGGTTTTACCAAACTAAAACCGAACCAAAACTGAATATTCGGTTCGGTTTCGGTTCGGTTCCGCCAATTTTGCCACCCTTTACTCATAATAATTGCAAATATTCGGTTTCGGTTCGGTTTGATACCCAAACTGAACCAAACCGAAATTTGAATCGGTTTGGTTTAACCAAACCGAAACCGAATTTTCGGTTCGGTTTCGGCTCGGTTCCGGTTCGGTTCGGCCAATTTTGCCACCCCTAATCAAGAGGTTGGATCCAAAATTTACCTTATAATCTAATAGAATCTCTGGCTTTTCTTTTGCATAATTTAATAGAGAAAGAAATGTACCATAAATCACTTTACAATTAGAGGTAAAAGGCAATTTTTGGGGCCCACAAGGGGCATGTATCTGAAATCAAGACAGTTGATCTTTTAGAATATCATGAGGCGACCCACATGGTGTTGATCTCATCCTTGAGGACACCGTTTTCAAATCAACAAATCTAATCACAACAAAAAGGAAGTAGTGGGGGCCAATAAATGTCTTTGCAAAAGGAGCGAAAGACCGAGTAGGAAAACACTTCCAAAATCGAAGTCACTCCTCCGGTCATTTCCCACAAATGGTGCTAAACATGCATAGTGAAAGTAAATCAACAGCTATTCCATCCTTGACGCATGGGCGAACAGATGAGATTCTAGTGAAGTTAGTAAATCAAGGCATTTCAGACACTCTCCCTCACACCCATAGGCTCTGTTCACTTGCGTTCCCGGGAAAGCAAATCCCTGAAAAACAACCTCTTTTTTTCTTGACAAGACAGAATTCTGGTGTCCACTTGCTATCCTGAGAAAGTAACAAGCCTAGGTGGAAAATGTAAAATAATGACATGGAAATTGCCAAAAATGATGTGAAAATGTCTCTTTTCTCACAAGTGTGGGAAACCAAATCCCACTATTTTGGTCGGATTTGCTTTCCCGGGAAAACTAGTGAAAAAAGGTGGGCAAGCAGTTTCTCGGGAAACCTTTTCCTGTACAGTTCCTGCGCACGTGAACAAGCGCGAGAAACCTTTTCCTACACAGTTTCCCTGGATTTCTTTTCCTAATGCCACGTCAGATTCCCAGGAAACCTTTTCTTTTCCTTTCCCGTGAAAACAAGTGAACAAAGCCATATAGAGAAGTAGAGAAAACTACTGCATTCTTGGTAAAGAGGTTGTGCACAATTGGTCAAACAACTTGCAAGGCCCAGCAAGTGAGTCTTTGTTTTGTCTTAACGCAGTTCGATGCATTTATTTCGGATGATGCTGTATGATTGATTACTATCTAAGTTGATCGATGTTCAAACCATGGTTTCAAATTTCAGTTTCTGGATGCATTTCGGTCCTCACCTAAACAGAAATTTTGGTCGAAATTTGACGAAATCATCAAATATGATATTTTATCTTATACCTAATTTCAGCGGAAATTTTGGGAATAAATTATGTAATTAAAAACAATCTAGATTTTTTGGTTGATTTTCCAAGAATTTCAAAATTCCGGGCGAAATTGTGTAACATTTTGGGTATACCCGATTTCGGTTTGGGGGTTGACCGAAATCCAAAATTTCGGTCCGAATTTTTGGATTTCGGTCGAAATTAAAAACCATGGTTGAAACCATTGTTGCCAAAAACTATTGGGGGCGATGAGAAACGCGTTTGGGAAAAGTTTCCAACATATGACAAAAAAGTTGAGAAATTTTTTCTAAAATGCTTGAGAAATACGTGGAAAACATATGGGAAACTTATGTGAAACATGTGTGAAGCACGATGCATGAAAAACGTATGTAAAACAAATAGAAAATGTATGTGAAACATGTGAAAAACTTGTGTGAGACATACGAAAAATATTTTGCAGAAATCGCACCAAAAAATTATGGAATACATATTAAAGAGGAAAATACGTATATAGTAATAAAAAAAATTAAATAAAAAATATGTTAGAAATAAAATACCGTTAGCCAAGCTTGTGGCTTTCTATCTTTGCAGGGATTCTCTTCGAAGCTGAACAGAAGGCATGGGGAAGGGTATTCAAGTCTTGGTGGACAGAGTCTTTGTCAAAAAGTCTAGCGAAAGCAATTTTAAAAAATTTCCAGAAATAACATCAATATGACAAAACGCAACTTGGAAATCTCCTCCTAGTGTGACGTTTGAATTAGAGTTCTCTGAAATTTCCTCCCAAATACCTTTTCGTGTAAGTTAATCTAGAGACCTGATGGTCTCGATGAGCTGTTCCAAATTAAAAATAAAAGTCAACAACAATATTGAAACCAGACAACCCTCTGCACAAGAAATAAACAACTACATATACAAGACCAGCTTCTCTTGGGTGCCTTACAAAGCAAAGATCATCTCAAAAGCTATGACCAAGGAGATGAAACCTTCTTTTATGTCCATGGGTATCCTGGAAATTCTCAAAGAAGCCTTCAAAATCCCATCTAGAAATGGGAAACTCGCGCTCTCCCTCGCTCTCCTCCTACTCATACCTTCCTCTCTTCTATTTCTGGCCAACGATTTTGCCCTCATCCCATTCTTCAAAGATCTGTTCACAAAGGTGTATCTCTTGAAAAAAACGGACCCCGAAAGCCCCGAATATGCCGAATTGCTCGCCGGGATCGGAAAAGACAGTCGAATTATAGCAGGCGAAGAACTGATCTTCATAATAGCCTATTCTATCCTGTCACTATTCTCGACCGTGGCCACGGTCTACGCGTCGGCCATGACTTATTCTGGTAATCACTTGACTCTCAATGAATTGTTATCAAGGATTGGAAAAACATGGAAGAGTCCAGTGATCACATGGTTGTATATCACCCTCTTTAGTTTCGGTTACTTGTTTCTCTTTGTGGTTTTGATCGTTTTCTTCGTTATGATTGGGCTTGCCAGTAATTCAATTGCCTTGGCTGCCTTGGGTGTTATCCTAGTACTAGTACTATTCGTCATCCGCTACTGTTTCAACTTTATTGTAGTTTGGACATTGGGTCTTGTCATTTCGATCATAGAAGAAGGTTGCTATGGAATTGAGGCACTTTCCAAAGCTAAAGAGCTACTCAAAGGAAGAAGGTTACAAGCGTCTGTTCTCTTATTTATTTTAACAATAATTCCCATGGGCATTTCTCAGATATTTGTTAACAAGATGAGTGATGTTAACAACACGGAAGCGACTCGAATAGTCTTGGGACTTGTTCTAATCAACATAAGTGGCCTTTTTTCACTCTATAGTCTTGGGGTGTACACGGTATTTTACTATGAGTGTAAGAAGAGCCACGAAGAAGAGGTTGAAGTGAAAGGGGTGATGGGCTATAGTATGTTACCTGCTAGTGACGTGCCTAATGCATATATTCCATGACCAGCAATTTGAATGGAGGCTGTGTAATGCAGACATATATTATTATGTATATTATACTTTGGTATATGTGCTTTTGTTTTGGTGCTTTCATTCCTCTCGCTCGATTGTGAAATCTAACATGGAGGTCTCCTTTTATGATTTTACTATGAGTGTAAGAAGAGCCACGGAGAAGAGGTTGAAGTTCAACGGGTAATGGGCTATAGTATGTTACCCTAGTGACATGCCAGGGTCCATCGCAAAAGGCATGTCGCGGGTGGTATGTCGCCCACATGCGTTTTGCGATGGATCCTAGCAATTCCCATCCTAAAAATAACATTAACTTTAATATAAAAAGTATAAAAGAAGCTATGGCAAAATGGTTGACTTATAAGTAAAAGAAAAACATTAAGGGTAATTAACCCCTCAAGGGTAATTTTCCCATTTCTAAAATATAGTGGGGTGAAGTTGAAAAGTTTTCCAAAAAAAAGACTTTAATAACTATGCTTTTGCCTAGGGTATCAAGAGGTTGATCCAAAATTTACCTTATAATCGAATAGAATCTCTGGCTTTTCTTTTGCATAATTTAATAGAGAAAGAAATGTACCATAAATCACTTTACAATTAGTGGTAAAAGGCAATTTTTAGGGCATGCATCTGAAATCAAGACAGTTGATCTTTTAGAATATCATGAGGCGACCCACATGGTCTTGATCTCATCCTCGATCTCATCTTGAACGAACATCCCATGCATAAGATAATAATGCAAAAACCACGAGCATAGGATCATCCTATCAAGATATTTTGAAAGCCGTTTTCAAATCAAAAAATCTAATCACAACAAAAAATGAAGTAGTGCAGGCCAATAAATGTCTTTTCAAAAGAAGCGAAAGACTGAGTAGGAAAACACTTCCAAAATCGAAGTCACTCCTCTGGTCATTTCCCACAATTGGTGCTAAACAAGCCTAGTGAAAGTAAATCAAGAGGTATTCCGTCTTTGACGCATGGGCAAACAGATGAGATTCTAGTGAAGTTAGTGAATCAAGGCATTTCCAGACATTCTCCCTCACACCCATATAGAGAAGTAGAGAAATGAACTACTGCATTCTTGGTAAAGGGGTTGTGCACAATTGGTCAAACAACTTGCAAGGCCTGGCAAGTGAGTCTTTGTTATGTCTTAACCCAGTTCGATGCATTTATTTCGGATGATGCTATAGCTATCTATGTTGATGTTGAAACCGTGATCAGAAACGCGTTTCGGAAAACTTTCCAAAATATGACAAAAAACAATTTTTTTTGTGAAATGCTTGAGAAATTCGTGGGAAACATATATATGGGAAACTTAGGTGAGACATGTGTGAAGCACATTAAAAATGTATAAAAACATATGAAAACACACAGAAAATGAATGTGAAAGGTGTGAAAAACTTGTGTAAAACATACGGAAAATATTTTGTAGAAATCACACCAAAAAATTATGGAATACATATTAAAAAGGAAGAAAATAGTATATAGGAATAAAAATGAATAAATAAATAAATAATAGGGAAAAATACACCCAGACCCCTTGTGGTGTCTGACACGTTCAACTTAACCCTTAATGTTTAAAAAGTTACAAGTAAACCCCCTGTGGTTTCAATTTGTATAAAGTACGCCCCCTCAGTTGACGGTTCGTCCATAGATTGAAGGGTTAGGATGATCCGATGGAGCTGATTTTTGGGCACACCCTATCTATGTCAGGGCCCATCAAATGAGCGCTGAGGGGGTCTACCTTACACAAATTGAAACCACAGGAGTTCTACTTGTAACTTTTTAAACATTAGGGGTTAAGTTGAATGTGTCAGAAACCAGAGGGGGTCTAAGTGTATTTTTCCCTAAATAATATGTTAGAAATAAAATATGTAAGGAACATATACATAAATCATCTATATATGCCTATAATTTAAAAAATGATAAAAAAAATCTAGGTGCATTTCTCCCCCTTCCCTTGACATCTTTTTATAATTTCTGAAACGTTTCTTATGCATGTTTAGACGTTTAGCTTCCCAAGCTAGGGTTGAAACCAAACCACTGTCAGCAAAGCTTGTGGCTTTCTATCTTTGCAGGGGTTCTCTTCTTCTTTGGTCAAGGTGGGGCAGGTGAACAGAAGGCATGGGGAAAGGGTATTCAAGTCTTAGTGGACAAACTAGGGAAGCAAACGGGAAATGATATTTTCCCAGCCTCTGATGGATTAAATCATCCCCCCCCCCCCCCCGGAAAACACACCAATTAATTAACGTTATCCGTTAGATTTTAAAGGCAAAGAAAAACGTTAAAGTGGGTGAATTTATCCTCAAGCAATGGACAACTCTCACAGAAACCGTTAAAGAGGGTCAAAATTTTCCACAAGTAACATCAATATGACAAAACGCAACTTGGAAATTTCTAGGGCTGCAACTCGGGTCGGGCGGGTCGGGTTTTGGAGAACCCAACCCTACCCGAGAAATATCTCGGGTCGGGTCGGGTCGGGTTTTTTTCTCGGAAAACCCACGATTCCCAAACCCGGCCCTACCCATGATAAATCTCGGGTCGGTTCGGGTCGGGTCGAGTTTTTTCACGTTGACGCAAATTTTTAAGGAAAATTCTTATTTGGCAAGGCAACTCAACTCATAGAAGCAGAAATTACACTCACATTACACTTGAATCAAACAATGATGTAATTACACTCACATCACGTACACTTGAATCAAACAATGATGTAATCAAACAATGTTGTAATTACAATCAAACAATGCTGAATCAAACACTTGAATCAACTCAACTCATAGAAGCAGAAATTACACTCACATACAGTAACAGTGGGTGCGTGGGTTTTCACTTTTAACTTTGGGATAATTACATTTACACCCCCTCTAGTTTATGACACATCCACTTCCACCCCTATAGTTTAAAACGTGACAAATACACCCCTGTAGTTTCAATTTGTTTAAAGTTTGCCCCATCAGCTGAAGGTTCGTCCATAGATTGAAGGGTTAGGATGATCCGATGGAGCTGATTTTTTGGGCACACCATATCTATGTCAGGACCCATCAAATGAACGCTTTGGATCATCCAAATAATGTGGGCCCCTACCCGAATCCAAACACTACCAAAAAATCATCCAAATAATGTGGGCCCACATTGTTTGGATGATCCAAAGCGTTCATTTGATGGGTCCTGACATAGTTAGGGTGTGCCCAAAAAATCAGCTCCATCGGATCATCCTAACCCTTCAATCTATGGACGAACCTTCAGCTGAGGGGGCCTACCTTAAACAAATTGAAACTACAAGGGTGTATTTGTCACGTTTTAAACTATAGGGGTGGAAGTGGATGTGTCATAAACTAGAGGGGGTGTAAATGTAATTATCCCTTTAACTTTTAACTAACAATAGAAAAAATGTACATACTATAACTTATGTAACTCGGGTCGGGTCGGGTCGGGCCCCTTCAAACCCGGCTCGACCCGAGATTCATGCGGGCTTTTGAATGCTGAACCCGGCTCGACCCGAAACCCATGAAACCTGAACCCGACCCAGGCTATTTTCGGGTCGGGTCGATGCGGGTCGGGTTTTACCCGGCTCGAGTTGCAGCCCTAGAAATTTCCTCCTAGTGTGACGTTCGCATTAGAGAGTGTGTCCGAAATTTCCTCTCCCACATACCTTTCTGCGTAGGAGTTGATCTAGAGACCTGATGGTCTCGATGGCTGTTCCAAATTAAAGAAAAGTCAATAACAATACTGGAACCACACAACCCTCTGCACAAGAAACAAACAACCATATAAACAAGACCAGCTTCTCTTGGGTGCTTTACAAATCTTGATCATCTCAAAAGCTATGACCAAGGAGATTAAACCTTCTTCCATGTCCATGGGTATCCTGGAAATTCTCAAAGAAGCCTTCAAAATCCCATCTAGAAATGGGAAGCTCGCACTCTCCCTCGCTCTCCTCCTACTCATACCTTCCTCTCTTCTATATCTGGCCAACGATTTTGCCCTCATGCCTTTCTTGAAAGATCTGTTCACAAAGGTGTGTCTCTTGAAAAAAACGGACCCCGAAAGCCCCGAATATGCCGAATTGCTCGCCAGGATCGGAAAAGACATTCGAATTATAGCAGGGGAAGAACTGATCTTCATGATAGCCTATTGTATCCTGGGACTATTCTCGACCGTGGCCACGGTCTACGCGTCGGCCATGACTTATTCCGGTAATCACTTGACTCTCAATGAATTGTTATCTAGGATTGGAAAAACATGGAAGAGTCCAGTGATCACATGGTTGTATATCACCCTCTTTAATTTCGGTTACTTGTTTCTCATTGTGGTTTTGATCGTTATGATTGGGCGTGCCAGTAATTCAATTGCCTTGGCTGCCTTGGGTGTTATCTTAGTACTATTGGTTATCCGCTACTGTTTCAACTCTATTGTAGTTTGGACATTGGGTCTTGTTATTTCGATCATAGAAGAAGGTTGCTATGGAATTGAGGCACTTTCCAAAGCTAAAGAGCTACTCAAAGGAAGAAGGTTACAAGGGTCTGTTCTCTTATTTATTTTATCAATAATTCCCACGGGCATTTCTCAGACATTTGTTAACAAGATGAGTGATGTTACGGAAGCGACTCAAATAGTCATGGGACTTGTTGTAATCAACATAAGTGGCCTTTCTTCACTCTATCGTAATGTGGTGTGCGCGGTATTTTACTATGAGTGTAAGAAGGACCACGGAGAAGAGGTTGAAGTTCAAGGGGTGAAGGGCTATAGTATGTTACCTGCTAGTGACATGCCTAATGCAGATATTCCATGACCAGCCATTTGAATGGAGGCTGTGTAATGCAGACATATATTATTATTATGTATATTATACTTTGGTATATATGCTTTTTTTTTGGTGCTTTCATTCCTCTCGCACGATTGTGAAATCTAACAAAGGACGTCTCGTGTTATGATTTTACTATGTGTGTAAGAAGAGCCACGGAGAAGAGGTTGAAGTTCAAGGGGTGATGTGCTATAGTATGTTACCTACTAGTGACTTGCCTAATGCTAATATTCCATGACCAGCCATTTGAATGGAGGCTTTGTAATGCAGACATAATATATATATATATATATAGAGGAAACTGTTGGTGAGCTAGCTTGCCCAATCACATAGGGGCCCACTTTGTTAGGATGATCCAAACCATTCATTTGAAAGTCCCTTACATAGATGGGGGGTGTACCAAAAATCAGCTCCATAGGATCATCCTAACCCCTCCATTTGTGGAGGACAAAAATGGACAGACACAAATCTGCCCCATTTTTGTCCTCCACAAATGGAGGGGTTAGGATGATCCTATGGAGCTGATTTTTGGTACACCCCCTATCTATGATAAGGCCTTGCAAATGAATGGTTTGGATCACTCCCCAAAATGTGGGACCCATGTGATTGGGCAAGCAAGCTTAAGCTCACCAACAATTTCCTCATATATATACATATGAGGAAAGTGTTTCTAGTCGGTAGACTAGATAAGCTTATCTACTCCGCCTTTTAAAAAAATACAGTGGGCCCACGCTTCTTGGATGATCCAAACCATTCATAGGATAGGTCCTAACATAGATAGGGTGTGCCCAAAAAATCAGCACCAAAGGGTCATCCTAGCCCTTCATTTTGTTGGGCACACCGTGTCCAAAATGGACGCATATAAACGTGGACGTTTATATGTGTCCATTCTGGGAACCACAATGCCCAACAAAATGAAGGGCTAGGATGACCCTTTGGTGCTGATTTTTTGGGCACACCCTATCTATGTTAGGACCTATCCTATGAATGGTTTGGATCATCCAAGAAGCGTGGGCCCACTGTATTTTTTTAAAAGGCTGAGTAGATAAGCTTATCTAGGGGGTAGACTAGAAACACTTTCCTCTATATATATATATATATATATATATATATATATATATATTATACTTTGGTATATGTGCTTTTGTTTCGGTGCTTTCATTCCTCTCGCTCGACTTTGAGATCCAACAAAGGAAGTCTCCTTTTATGTGGAGAGGGCAAGCAAGGAAGTCTCCTTTTTAGACAGACCGGAGAGGGACTGAATGAGGAGAGGGCAAGAAAAGTGAAAAAGCCTGAAGGAAACAAAAAACTCTCTTTAATTACGATCCTATTTTTCCTGAGTTTTTTTGCAATTTCCCACCCTCAATTCCTCTTTGTATAGATTGACTTGGGTACGGGCTCTACAACTCATGCCCTCTCAATTCTCTCCCCATCCCTCTCTCCGCACTTGGTAAGCTAGTATTCCAAGAAATAAAATTTCATGGTTGCCAAACATGGCCCGAAGATGTTTGAATACTTAGGACCATGCATTATGGAATTTGTTAGCAAATTTACCCCAAAATTAGCATTTACCTGATAGCCTTCGACAAATTGTTTGTGACTAATTAGGCTTACAAGCCCTTGTGGTAAAAAAGCTCTGAGTTTTGTGCTATCCTCCTTGAGGAGGCTATCCTTCTCCTCCGGTGAAAGCCGGCTGTTACTGGTAGGGATTGTGCGGGGGAGCTAGCCCTTCAATCATGGGTTAGTTTTAATGGGTTAGTTTCATCTCCCATGATTCTCCCTGGTTTTTAGTGTGTAGACTATTCAGTTTAGTTTTAGTTCTTTCAAAGTTCAGTTCTCTCAGATTTTCCTGGGTTTTTCTGGTTTCTTTTATGGCAGAGGTGGCTGAAAATCATCCCTCCAGTGAGGACTCAGGTGATGATACTGTGCAAAAACCGTTTGGAAACTTGAGATATAACTGGTCCCCTCGAATTAAAGATCAGAAAGGAGCAACTGCTCTGGTTGAACCCTGATCATCAATGGAATCTGTTTCCTCCGGCTTGTTGGATGCACAATCCCCAAAGGCTCCTTCTGTTCTGGCTGAAGACATTCTTTCTATGTCATTTATTACGGATTTCATTAAATTCAAGCTCAACAAAGCAGGCTCATTAAGTGAGAAATTAATGCAGCTGAATAATCAAGTCCAAATCGAATGCCTTGACAATTTGCCTAAATATGAAATCAAAGGTGGGCATCATCAAGATAGTAGATGCTGAGATTTCTCCACTTCCTGCCGAATCCTCTATCGATTCATCTTCCTCCTCCAGCAAGAGTAAACAAAAAACAAAAAAAGTAGGAAAAAAACAAAGGATTCCTATAAACACCTCATTTCTGCTGACAAGGATTTGTTTCTGAGCTACGAGGACCGGCTGCGAAGCTTAATGGCAACACCCCCTCCATCGGATCTTCCTTGCCATGGCTCTGAAACCTCCACTCCCTCTCTTCTGGAGGCCTTAAAAACCAGAGATCAAATACCACTCTTGTTTGTGCTAATATCAGAACAGATGCATTAACTGCGTCTATACCTGTTGCTTCTCCTTTTCCAAAAACATAGTGCCCTTCGTTACCTGCTGGCATAGGATGTAAAATAAAGGACAATGAAATATCTGATATGATATCTTCTGAAAGCAAAGTCATCCAGCTCAAGGGTTACCCATCAGTCCCGAAGGGTTCCATCACTCTCAAATCATCCTCAGGAGAGATTTCCCAGCCTATTGTCTATGATTGGAGGCCTAAAGCATGCAATTTATGCTGTGATTTTAGCCATGGTCCCGAAGAATGCCATCTCCTCCCTCCCCAACTCCAAGTAAGGTCGAAAAAAGAATGGAGACCTGTTCAGCCTAAAGGATCCCATCAACCTGAAGAGAAGCTTTTGTCGGATAACTCGACCCGATTTCCAATCAGAGATAACCCCCATGGTTCATCTAAATCTGCTGCTAGTGTGAAGGATCGAGTTCACTCAAATGAGGACTCAGCACCTCCTCTTAAAGCATCATTCTCTGCTTCCCCTACAAATCCCATAGAAGAACCTCCATGGCAGGTGGTTCAAAATAAGAAAGAGAAGAAGGGGAAAATCTCCGGTTCTTTTTCTTCGTCCATCTTCTACCTGTGTTCTCCCCTCTCTATCTAAGCCTCCTCCTAAATTAGCCTAGTTATGTTCTTTCTTTGGTCTATGAGTTGCTCGTTTCTAATCCTTCGATCTCTTTCCCTGTTTTCTTGCTTTTTTGGTTTATTCTGTAATGGGTTCTGCCCTCTCTGTGGTCCTTGTTCTCTCCTGTTTGGTTTGGTTTTTTGTTTGGCCTTCTGTGGTTGCCCCTTCTGCATGTAGAGGGGTTGTTTTTTCATGCTCATTGTATTTTTCTCTTTCATATTAATACGTCTGGTCGGGGTCCTGCCTAACCCCAGCTTGCCAATCAACAAAAAAAGTAGCAAACTGCAATGATGGTACCTTCGCAGACCAGCTTTTGCATGAGAGAGTAGCCACGTGGGCTCACTTTTCAACAGATTTTGTCTTATTCATTTAATTGATATGAGGTACCTGCTCTCTCGTAATGATATCCCTAAAATTTATTATTTTCCTCTAAATTGTAGAAATAAAAAAAGTCTGGAAAATTTTTTCCTCGAAGAATATTTTTTCCTGTATTCTTTAGTTTATTTTTAGAGCATTGGGATTTCGCTATTTATATGTTTCTGCTTCTTGTGTTTCTCTTTATACGTTTCGGTTCAAGCTGGCTGAGTTATGCTGAGAATGGCTGCCAGGTCTGGCATAGAGAAGTCTTTATGTTGACTGGTAATGCGTTGCTCTTGATTTTTATTTTTTTTGGCAGAATAATTTTAGTCAAATTTCTAGTGTTGGCAAGTTTGTGAATGACCCTTACAAGAACATGTGAGATCAGTGGAGGTGAGAGCCCTATGTGAGCAAGTTTGCTAATAGTGTGGTTCTTTTATTCCAGACATCACATACTCAAGCTATTATTTTCACATGTATAAGTTTTCATCTTGGGTTGTCTTTCCCCCATTAAATTATGATTCCATAAGTAGGAACTATGAATAGAAAGATGCTTTGTGCATATTTCTACTGTGAAGATTAGTTCTTCGTGTAGTTATCACATAATTGTGTGCTTTCAAAGCCTATCAAATTTCAGATGTTTCTCTTCATGTTAATCTCTCTGACAGTTTACTTTCTAGGTTCATTGTGGTAATATTATACAACTTTGTGATTTGATTAAATGGCATTGTAGTCCCTCTAAAAGTATTGATGTGTGTTTTATTGTGAGTTGATTGTGGTGTGTTCAGATGTCCAAATATGACACTTTTTATGTGTTTTCATGCACATCCCCTGTCATTTGTTTAACTGCAAAGGAGAAAAAAAGGGAGAGAGATACAATTGGTCAGTAATTTTTGTTATTTATTTGGAATCCTTACAAGTGGAGTGATGCCTGATATAAATTACAGGGTGATTAAATTTTGATACTGTTTGTTGGACACTGGCTCCTATATATTGATGTTCTAAACCACTTATTATTAATCTGTCTCTACTGAGTGCATGTTCTTTGTTAGTTCGAGGCTTTGTTAATCATATCACTAAATGTAAATGTTTCACACAAAACGTCTACTACTAATCACAATCTACATAACTGACTTGGGGGACTGAAATTGACATCCACAAGCATTGTTAAGGCGACAATATGGAAAAATCCTACCCTACCCGAACCGTCCCAAGAAACTATCTCGTAAAAAAATGACCTGAGATAGTTTCTCGAGTAGGGTAGGGTTCATGAAAACCCGACCAGCCCAACCTGAGTTGCAACCCTATAGATGATATCACGTGCCCTACCATTCATCTCCCATGATAGGATTCCACATATCTCGTGATCTTGGATCCCTCTTACTAGCTGTGGCACAGATAGGACTAACTCATCTTTAGTTGGATCATTTCCTCACTTACAGAAGGCTCCTTTGTTCATGTGGTTGGTCTCACAACCTCCTAAGCAGTGTGGTGGGCCTTGGATAATATGTATGCTTATCCCTCCCGAGCTCAAGTGATGCAGATCCGTCTACAAGCTATGGAAAGGAACCATGTCTCCATACCGGAAATCAAGGCCCTGTTCGTTTAAAATTATGACACCCAATTGTAAGTTTCAAACCAATTATTGGAGTCAAAAGTACGTTTAAGACCCTGTTCGTTTAAGATTATGTCAACAGAGTGTGAGTGCCAAACCGATTATTGGACTCAAAATTATGTTTAAATTTGAGAACTCACAATCGGTTTAGCACTCACAATCGGTTTTCAGAACCTTAAACAAACAGGGCCTAATTTGAGTCCAATAATCAGTTTGGCACTCACATTCAATTGTGATAATCTTAAACGAACATGGCCTACGTAAATTAATATGCGTTAGAGGAAGTAAATAGAAATGTAAATTGCCACAAAGTAAATGATTTTAAAGCAAATGACAAAATAAAAATAAAATACAATGAATAATGCATTCTATTTCCAAATTTCAGGACCCATCACCATCACACCGTGTGAATGAGTCATATGGATGCACTTATGTCACCCATACAAGACAGTCTCTATTATTAATCTTATGACACTTAAAAGGTAATTACTCGATCTTTAAAAGAAATCTTTATTAGATTTCTTGCTAGAATTTTGATAAAGTTCTAATTTGGCAGTTGCAGAATATTTACCAAAATTTTCGATTAAGTTCTAATTTCTTGGTGGGGGAGAGGGTGATCCGACTCGAACCCAGGCATGGTGAGTTGGAAAAGATGGTAGTTGAGCATTTGAAGATCTACTAGTTCATTTGAAAAGCTAGTGGTATAAATGTCATCTAGCTGGAGCCACGAAGACGTGAATTTCTCGGGCTTTAATTGAATCCTATAGGGCTATTTGGCATAGGGATGGATGTTGGTGATGGCCGATTCTGGATCAGGCAAGGAGGAGGGTGTTCTTGTTTCTAGGTCAGACAGGAGAAAGGAGGGAATGAAGAGGAGGTACTGACTCAATCGTCGGTTTCAGGAAGTGGCGGAGCCAGGATTTATACATAATGGGGGCAGGCTTCAAATTTTAAAGGGGGCTGGGCCCAATTGAGTTGGGCCAATTTAGGAGTTTGGCCCAACTCAACAGGGACAGCTGCCCCCCTTATGCTACATGTAGCTTCACCCCTGGTTTCAGGTGGACGGAGAGTGGAACAGAAGGAAAGGGAAAGAGGTTCTTGAAATCCCAGGGGTGAGCTGAGATTTCAATATCCACGGGACAGCTATCCCAATTCCTTACTGTCAGCCGTCAACTAGCAGTGTCGACTGACTGCTCCAAACCCCCCGATGGTCCATTTGTTGTCATACGTGCAGTGTGTCCCTTATAGCATCTGTCAAGTGGTGAAGTTGTCTTTACATAGTTTTCAAGTAGACTTTCACTATGGATGCATGGGGGTCGCTCAATAAGAAGTCAGAAGTGAGGAGACAAGCATTGCATTTGTCTTGAATTACCTCTCGGAGAATGGTGGAATAGTCATAGTAGTATTTGGTTGCACAACATAGACTCAAGAGTAGTAGAAAAAGTAAGGGTATCATTACCAATATAGAGAGTGAATAGGAAGAAATGGAAGGGAGAAAGAGAGGAAAAAAAACATATTTTCTAAGATTTTCCAACCAAAATTCTCATTCTTTGGTATAATTTGATTTGAAAGTGAGGAGGGAGGAGGGAGATGAAATAATTATGTCAGAAACATGTTGGGGAGTCTCCTAGAATTTTATTGCAATATCAGAAACCAAACATGAAATCAGCTTTACTTTTCAACCAAAATTCCAGTGGACGCCGAGAGTTTGTGCAACCAAACACTAGGACAGTGATGTTTGGTTGTCATGTAAAATGCTAATAGAATGTTGAAAAATTAGAAGATTGTGCATTTGCTAGTGGTTTGGTGAAGCCCGGGGTGTTACCATAAAAAAAATATCTTTTTTCTAGTATTTTGCTAGTGTTAGGATGCCCCTTAGATAGTTGTTTGTTGGGTGGAACGCTTAGGTTGCCCCTAGTAGTTCTAGTGCCGTTTGGCAACCAAACACATGTAGTAGCCAACTTGGCACCCCAAAACTCAAAATAATTCCTAGTAAAACCGAGCCTTTAGGTAACCAAAGAGAGGGACCGAACAGTCCCAAAAGGTTTCTTTTTGCTTACAAAAGGTCAATACTGTTGGGTATATAATATAACCCATGTATGTTCTAATATAAGCCCAATAGGTAATGGACCAGGTGTAGTGGGCCCATTTGGGCTGGAGCCCATTAACCTCTCGTAACCCTAGTGTATCTCTATATATAGGGGCTGGAGGCAACAAACTTGGTATTCCAAACTAGATACCTTGGGTGTAATGCTTTAAGCATCCTTGCTTAAACCATAATACTCTAACAATCTTAAAGCATTAGATTTTAGGGTTTCCCCGTTTGGTTTTTTGGAACATCGAAGCATCATTGTTTGTGCGTGGGATTAATCCCTCAGAAAAAGAGTTGGGCGTCGGATCTTCTCTCTCAAGGAGCCGTCTCTAACTTGAAGAACAGAGAGAGGGCTTTACAAGTTGGGATCTTAGGGTTTGGGAGAGACCTAGAGAGGAAGAAGAAAGGGCCTCATCTGTGCCGCCACCACCCACAACAGAGAGTGGGTTTTCTGCAAATACTCTCTTGTTTGGGCGTTGGAGGAAACGGTGGATTCTGCTGCTTATTGTTTGAAAATCAATTTTCTAATTTGGACAACCGTTCCAACAAGAGGAACCTGCTCCAAATTCTGTTTTTTTTTATTGGGGTTTTTTAGATCTCCTTCAAGCCCTCGTTTCAGTTTCTCTTCAAACGTTTTGGGTTTTGGCTTCAATCCCTCACGCCCAAATTTGGTGGTCGTTTCTCTATATACAGAAGAGAAGTTTGCTTCTCTACCTTACCGAACCATCAAGTTACAGAGAAGAGATTTCGCCTTTGTTGAATCCTTCTTCCGACATCTCTTTGGGTGGCCTGTTGCTGTTATCCGAGCTGGTTGTGCCTTGTTGCACGGCGGGGGATGCTTCTGTGTTGAGAGGTAAAGGAGACAACACGTCTCTGTTGCACATGCCCACCCAAATAAAGTTGGGTTTGTTTTGATAAAAACCTCACCCCTCATTTTTAGTACTTTTCACCCCGAGTGCTTGTTGTACGACTCCTAAGGAAAAGTGTTATAAAATTCTGTGGGAATTTTTATACTAGTGCCTAGCCCGTGGCTTTCCTAGTCGGCTCTGTTTGTTTTACATGAAAGGTTTATGATAGACAACACTATTTGGGACCAAACCACTGTTGGGGTCGAATTCTTGGAATTTGGATATTGCTGGCTGAATCCGAGCTTGTAGCTGCAATATCTTGGCAACCCTCCCTCACCGGTTGCATTTTGGGTTCGCTTTCTTGTTGGTCGGCCACTCTCTTGGATTCGGTTCTTGCGAACGGTTCACACGGTTCGGTTCTTGCCGTCGTTCTTGGATTGGGTTCTCGCAATTTGCCAATCAGGTGCAATCTTTTCACTTTTTATTTCATATAAATAATATCAAATGGAAAAGATTTCTATGCCTTTTGAGATGGTCAAACTTCACTCCTTTGGTGGATCTGAGTTTACCTCATGGAAGCGAAAGACTCAATTCAGTCTAAAATACATGAACTGTTTTTACACTGTTTTGAGTACCTTTGCTGAGACGGATGAAGACGTTGATGAATCTCAATGGCTTAGGGATGAGGATTTCTGCAAAGACTACTTGTTGAATTGTCTTTCAGATCGTCTTGCAGAAACCTATAGTAAATTAAACACTGCTAAAGCAATATGGGACAACTTAGATGCTCAATTCAAGAAGGAGGATGAATTGTCCAAGACCCATCTTGTGGACAAATTCATGGATTTCAAGTTTCAAGAAGACAAGGAAATCACTCCTCAAGTTACTGATCTAGAGAATCTGAGATCTAAGTTGAATAATGAAAAAATAGTTGTCTGTGATTCATTTCTTGTGGGTGCAATTATATACAAGTTACCATCTGCATGACACTCTTTCAAAACCGAGATGTATCGGAAAAAGGTGCAAGTGGGACTGGATGATCTCAAACGATTCATTCGAATCGAAGATGAGAATCAAGCTAGGAATAACTTGGAGATGGTTAGACAGCAACAATCTACTGGTAATGCGGTAATATATCCCAAGAAATTTCCTCGAAAATCCAAGTCACCAAAAAGTGAACATCCCAAGTTGGAGGCCAAAAAGACTATCTTTCAGAAAAAGAAGGGCAAGTGCCACAACTGTGGGAAATGGGGTCACTTTGCTGCAGAGTGTAAACAACCTAAAAAGGCTAAATCTGACACACCACAAAAGGAAGCTCATATGATGGTGGGCAGTGCTGCGCCTAAGAATTTTATTGCCATGTTAGGAAATGGTAAGGCCAGTACTTCTTCAGACTGGTGGTTAGATACAGGAGCCACCTGTCATGTTTGCAACTCAAAGAAACTACTTACGGATGCTGTTGGCGTGAAAGAGAACGTTACAGTGGCTAGTGGAGCTGAGGCAAAAGTGACACTGCGAACCTGGTCCTTTCTTCAGGTAAAATACTAACTTTAAAAAATGTTAAAGTAGTTCCTGCTATTCAAAAGAATTTAATTTCTACAGTCTTTTGGACAATGCTGGCATGTGTTCATCTTTTTTGGGTGGTAGAGTAACTTTAAATGTTAACTCTTATTATTTTGGCTGTGCTTTCTTAATCGATGGTATGTATAGACTAAGTTTAGCAAATGAAACTGTTAGTCAGGTTAGTTCCACTTTGATTGATCCTAAGTTGTTACACACTAGACTGGGACATGTGAACTATAGAAAAATGGTCAAACTTGCTAACACCTATAATATACCTTTAGATACATCGATTAGATTTGACAGGTGTGAAGTGTGTGCACAAACCAAGATCACTAGAAAACCCTTTCGTTCGGTTTCTAGGAGCACACACCTTCTTGAGTTAATACATTCTGACCTCTGTGACTTAAAAAGTTTCACTACTCGAGGTGGTCGGAAGTATTTAATCACTTTTATAGACGTTTTTTCTAGATTTTGTCATATTTATCTCCTAAAATCGAAAGATGAAGCTTTTGATAAATTTAAAATTTTCAAGAATCGTGTTGAAAATCAATTGAACTTGAAAATTAAGCGATTTAGGAGTGATAGAGGAGGAGAATACACTTTGACAGAGTTCAAGGAATTCTGTGCCTCTCAGGGCATAATACTTGAAACTACTGCTCCTTACTCACCTCAATCTAATGGCATAGCTGAACGTAAGAACCGGACGTTAACTGAAATGTTAAACTCTATGTTATTGACAGCTGGCATGCCTACTAGCTATTGGGGAGAAGCAGTTTTAACTGCAAATCACATCCTGAATAGAGTACACCACTCTAAGTTGACCACTACTCCTTATGAGTTATGGCATAAACATCCTTGTAGATATGACACTCTTAAGACTTGGGGCTGTATTGCTTATGTGAGGATACAAGACCCTAGGAGACTTAAGGTAGGACCTAGAACAAACACTTGTGTTTATCTAGGTGGTGCAGAAGATAGTGCTGCTGATCGGTTTTTGGATCTATCTACCAATTTGGTTATAGAATCTAGAGATGCAGTATTCTTTGAGAATAAATTTCTCAGAGATCATGGTTTGAACCTACCTGGCGATACTGAAATGGTTATAGAATCGCATGTAGAGTTTGAACAGAATACTTCTGACACCTGTCCTACACTGATTTCTGCATC
Source organism: Tasmannia lanceolata (assembly GCF_043159265.1). NCBI lineage: Eukaryota > Viridiplantae > Streptophyta > Magnoliopsida > Canellales > Winteraceae > Tasmannia > Tasmannia lanceolata. The sequence goes on from NW_027518683.1 coordinate 10,427,427, forward strand.
AGAACCTTTAAGAGTTTCTACAAGAGATAGAGTACCCAAGAACTTTGGTGAGGACTTTGTGACCTACCATGTAGAGAATGATCCATCAACCTATAAGGAAGCGATGAGATCTAGGGACTCTTTGTTATGGGCAGAAGCCATTGATGATGAAATGAGCTCTCTGCTACAAAATCAAACTTGGCAGCTAGTCGATTTGCCAAAAGGGGCTAAGACTGTGGGCTGTAAGTGGATTTTGAAGAAGAAACTTAATCCTGACGGATCCATAGCTCGGTATAAAGCACGTTTAGTAGCTAAGGGCTATATACTCAAGTCAGTGGGATAGACTACTTTGATGTTTACTCACCGGTCTGTCATTTGGCAACGATAAGAATTCTTCTTGCTTTGGCTTCTATTGAGAAGTATATTGTGCATCAAATGGATGTAAAAACGGCTTTCCTTAATGGAGACCTCATAGAAGAAATCTACATGAACCAACCTAAAGGGTTTGTCATGGAAGGTTTCGAGAACAAAGTTTGTAAGTTACACAAATTTTTGTATGGTCTTAAACAAGCACCTAAATTGTGGCATCAAAAATTTGACAAGGTAGTAAAGAGCTTTGGTTTTCAAACCAGTTACTCAGATAAATGCCTTTACTATCGTTTTGTGTCGAATAAGGTCGTGATTATTTGTTTGTGTGTAGATGTTGATTCTTCTTTCCAATCTCTTTCTGTGATAAGAAATGTGAAACTACCATTGGGTAAAGACTTCGACATGAAAAGACCTGGGTGTTGTTAACACCACTCTTGGTATGAAAGTAAGTTTTTGAAAGGCAAGGAATCACCCTTGGCCTAGCCCATTATACGAAAAACTTCTTTCCTTTTGAGGATGCAGTGAGTGCAAACCGATTGAGACACCATTTTAATTATACCAAGAAGCTGATCTCTAAGGAAGAGACAGTGTGAGTCAGTTAGATTATTATAAACTAATTGGTAGCCTCATGTTTGTGTTGCACTAGGCCAGACATAGCCTTTATAGTTGGCATGCTGAGTCGTTTTTTACTAGCAATCCTGGCCATGAGCATAGAGATGCCCTTATGAAGCTGATGAGATACCTTTCGTGTACTCAAGAGTATGCTCAAAACTATGGTGGCCATCCACTTCTCATGGAAGAATATTCTGATGAATCATGGGGATCAGAATCAGGGAACAGCAAATCTACTGCTGTCGTGTGGAAGTCGAATTGGAACTTTATGCTCTAGCTTCAGTTGCAAATGAAAGCAGGGGAGATAAAGATTTTGATTATGGTTATGGACATTCCATTGACCCAGTTAAGGATCAGTTCCTTAAGTGTGTTCTGTGATAATCAAGCTACAATTACGATTGTGAAGAACTCACTCTTTAATGGTAAGAGGAGACATCTTAGGCTGAAACATGCCATGCTGAATTATCTCAAGAACACGAGATTATTACTTTGATTGATACGAAATCGAAGGATAATATAGCTGATGCTCTCATATAGGGGTTGACCAAAGATCGAATATTCAAAACTGTGGGGGAGATGGGGTTAAAGTCTATATAGACTGGACTTAACCTACATCCATGTTATTTTGAATCTTCGAATCTCTCTTTTGGCCAAGATAAGCACTTGATATGTTTCGACGATGTTTACAGTTGTTGTGTGTCATTCCACATTTGATGACATGTCCTTTTTGGGAAAGGTTGTACATTCCAAACTTGATGATACAGCTTAACTCAAATATGGATAAGATGACTGTAACATTCCAAAAAGAAACATGAAATGGTTCTTTGCAAAAGAAACTATTTGGTCTTGTTCTTTAATGAAACTTGACAATTAGGAATGGTTATTTGCAAAAGAAGCTGTTAAGGTCTTGTTCTTTATTGAAACTTGACAATGATGCTTATGGTGAGAGTGATACTGATACTTTTTCAGCCATTTTGAATTGTACTAAGTTCTTCTTCAGGTAGAACTAGATACTTTCGTGAATTATGGAATTGTACTAAGTTCTTCTTCAGGTAGAACTAGATACTTTAGTGTTTTACACAAATGATTGGATTCATTTTCATGAAATTCATATTTGGTAATTCACAGGGATTGGCGAAAAGGAGGAGCTTGTCTTGATTTGGACTTTGATGAAGATGACTTACTTGATGAGTAAATCTTCTAAAGTCATAAAGACTATGCTTACATTTCAGTATGCATAGAGTTCACTTTTTTGTGGAACTTTATTTTGGATCTTGATGAGAATCATACCTCATGAATGAATTCATCTAAGATCAGTGGGATTCACTTATATGTGAAATTACCTTTTGGTTGAGTTTAGCTTGTTGTATATCTAAAACTCTTGGTTTCTCATAAAAGGATTCATGTTTTCATTTGGATTACAGATCTTTTATGATATAGACCATATGGTGATATGGATGATTCAATAATTTTGTTTGGACATCACATTATCTATCTATTGGATTGTGCTATATGTAGAACATAGGAGGAGATTGTTGGATATATAATATAACCCATGTATGTTCTAATATAAGCCCAATAGGTAATGGACCAGGTGTAGTGGGCCCATTTGGGCTGGAGCCCATTAACCTCTCGTAACCCTAGTGTATCTCTATATATAGGGGCTGGAGGCAACAAACTTGGTATTCCAAACTAGATACCTTGGGTGTAATGCTTTAAGCATCCTTGCTTAAACCCTAATACTCTAACAAATACTACCAAATGTGTTGGGGGTCACTAAAACTAGGGCAGATAGATGTGTACATATATAAAATCACATTTGCTAATGGGTCCATGCCCGTCCGAATTGATTTGCACAGGCTAGCTCCTATGGATAGACCCTTGTTTCCGTGGAAAAAGTCTTATGTACGTTAGGGATGGCTCACATTGACAATGCTAATCAATTAGGAAAAGTCTTAAACGTAATATAAAGTGGATTTTTGGGCTAACTAACGATTAACTCTCCTCTATAGTCCAAGATTAGTAAGAATCAAGTGCAATAGGGAAACTAACCCAAATCCCTAGCAGTGGTTTTTTAATGAATCAACACACATTAAGAAATAAACCAGGCTTTCAGGGTATTCTCTCTAGTTGCTCCATGATCTACCAAGAAGCCTAAAGGCTTGGATAGATCCGTGACTGGCTTGCATCTAATAATCGTAGTCAATAAGTCAAGATAAGGAAATTTGACAAAAAAAGATCCACAAAAGCACAAAAAAGCAGCTTGGAAATTTCCACCCATTGTCCATTAGCATATAGAACGTTTCTTGGAAATTCCCCCCAAGGTGCCGTTCTCGTTAAGGAAAATTTATTTAGTCATCGACCGCGTCTTCAAGAGAGAGAGAGAGTGAGAGAGACCTCCAGATAAAAAGTTAAAAACAATGGAACGAGATAACACAAGAAACAACTACAAATACTAGACCAAGATCATCTCAAAAGCAATGACCATGGAGATGAAACCTTCTTTCATGGCCATGGGTATCCTGGGAATTCTCAGTGAAGCCCTTAAAATCCCTTTCAGAAATGGGAAGCTCGCCCTCTCCCTTGCTCTCCTCCTCCTCATACCTTCCTCTCTTCTATTTCTAGCCAACGATTTTGCCCTCAGGCCTTTATCCTTAGATCTGTTCGAAAAGGCCTATCTCTTGAAAAAAACTGACCCCAAAAGCCATGAATATTCCGAATTGCTCTCCGGGATTGTTGAAGACATTCGAATTATGGCGGGCAAGGAATTGATCTTCATAATAGTAAGCTGTATCATATCACTATTCTCGTACATGGCCGCAGTTTATGCGTCGGCCGTGACGTACGCCGATAAATACTTGACTCTCAATGAATTGTTATATAGGATTGGAAAAACATGGAAGAGGCCAGTGATCACTTGGTTGTATATGCTGCTCTTAAGTCTCGGCTACTTGTTGCTCATTGTGGTTTTGATCCTTTTTCTCCATGTGATTGGAAGTGGTTCTTCATTTGTCTTGGGTGCCTTGAGTGTTATCCTAGCTCTATTTGCTATCCTCTCCTGTTTCTACCTAGTTGTAGTTTGGACGTTGGGTCTTGTTATTTCAATAATAGAAGAAGGTTGCTATGGAATTGAGGCACTTTCCAAAGCTCATGAGCTAATCAAAGGAAGAAGGGTACAAGGGGTTGTTCTCTTCCTTATTTCAACAATAATTCCCATGGCCATTTCTCAGATACTTGCTATCAAGATGACTGATATTAACAACACGGAATCGACTCAAATAATCAAGGGACTTGTTTTAATCAACATAAGTGGTTTTGCTTCACTCTACACTCATGTGGTATCCACGGTATTCTACTACGAGTGTAAGAAGAGCCATGGAGAGGAGGTTGAAGTGCAAGGGATGATGGGCTATAGTAAGGTGCCTCCTGCCCAACTTAATGCAGATCTTCCATGACCAGCTCTTTGAATGGAGGCTATGTTCGTATATAGATGAAGAAATATATTTTACTTTCATATATGTGCTTGTCTTTTGCAGCTTTTCTTCTTCTCGCATCTGAGATCCAATAAGGGAAGTCTACTCATGTGCTACTAGTCGCAATGCACACGATATGTTTTCGTGCTCTTCCATTGTTTGATTACTCATGAAAAACAGTAAATGGAACAACCCCACTTAATGTTTTGTGAGGAATGATAAACTGAAGGCCTCCCTTGCAAAAACAAGCTATACATAGGCGCCCTTGAAAAAACCAACTACAAGGGTGCCCCATTGGTCTATCTCAACAAAGTTAATGTATAGGGGCACATGGAAACATGAAAATGGAAAATTAAAAGAATAAGAGAAAAGGACCCTTGTATTTTAGAGAAATTATATGGTGCTTGCCTTTGTGGGCCGTACATCAAAACTCAAAAGTACCACCCTTGATATTTGATCCAACATTAGCCTCTTAAAAAGTGTGCTGCTGTTGGATCAAATATCAAGGGCGGTACCGCCCACAAGGGACTTGACGGTCGGACACCATATAAAAACTCTGCATTTTACTTCTAATATGATAGTTGGCGGTGACTTTTGAATTCACTCCAGAATTGCGTCTTGCAACAAAAAAGACTTCCCCTTCAAGGCACATTTACCTCTTTTTCCCCCAATTTCTCACATTCGACTTACTGCTGCGTGGGGTCACCTTGGAAAAAAGTTGGGTCAACTCAGTAAAATGTTGGTCGACTCAGGTCCAAAGTGGGTCACCACAGTAAAATATGGGGTCATGTCAATTTGTGTGCATTTTCATTCAAATTGGACACTGCTACTTTTTTCTGACACGACCCCACTTTCTAGTTAGGAAGGTTGCCTTGTTTCCCACGATTCTAGTGGGAGGCAAAAATAGCAAGTGTATGTTTTTTGGTTTTTTGGAAAACCTAAGTATAAAGCCCACATTGTGTGACTCTTGGGGGCAGTTGCAAAACATGGGAAGGGAGAGAGAGAGAGAGAGAGAGAGAGAGAGAGAGAGAGAGAGAGAGAGAGAGAGAGAGAGAGATTCTTCTTGGGTTTTCTCGGGGTTTTCTCTCGGGTTACTCTTGCGTACGGTCTTGGTTGAGTGGACAAGGAAAGGGCCATATGTTTGTGGGTTCGGGTTAAATCCTTGTAATCTTTGTAATATTGTTTTTCTCATCGTAAAAGACCGTTGTCTCTTTGATGATGAGGAAATCTTTGAAGCTTGCAACAGATGGAATCACAGGCTTCTTGTTGGGGCGTAGATCGTATTTTATGGGTCTGCAGGAACATCTTGGGAAATTGAAAATTACGTGGAGACTTCTAGCTCCATGCATCAACAAATTGGTTCTTCCTTTTCAAGTTTACTTGTGAAGAAGACTGCTTACAAGTCCTCGAATCCAACCATTCTTATGCAGGAAGACCCCTCACTCTCCGCTAATGGTCGCTAGAAATCGCATTGGAAAAACCAGAACTCTCCTCAATTCCTATTTGGATTCGCATGCCAGGATTACCTAGAACTTCAATGGCCTCAGCAGGATAGCTAGAAGTATAGGAAACCCCCTATACACAGATTCTCAAACCACTAAAGCTTCATGCCTCAACTTTGCTAGGCTTTGTGTGGAAGTTGAAGCAAGATCTCCACTTCCAGATTCAATTACCATCCAATCCCCCAATGTAATTCTCCTTCAAAGAATCAAGTATGAGTGGAAACCCCCCTCATGCTCTCACTGCAAAAACTTCAACCACTCAATAGAAATCTGCCCTAGGATAGAAAAACCAAACCAAAAACTCCCCAAACAGGAATGGAGGCATGTTCCCAATATAGCTCTTCCAGAAGACATACAAATCTCTAGAAGCAATGAACAGAACCCAGCTCTAGTTCACAAACTGGAAAATTGAAACCAGGAGGAGGAGGATGTCCAACTGAAAAATTCCTTCTTCATCCTTGATTCCAATCCTGAGGAAGAAGATGTAAATGATTAAAGAACAATTTGACTCTGAATTTCACTCTATTAGTGAAGAAGAATCATCAGACAACGAAATCTCAGAGTTGGGAGAGGAACTTAGCCAAGCTGAAGTATTGTCCAAATTTGAGAACAAACTATCAGAAGTTGAGGAAGAGCCGGAGAAATAGGAAGCTGGGTCAGGAGATGATAGCCCTCCTCCCACTGAGGACAAACCAACAAAAATAGAGGACAAACCATTGAGAACAAACCACCAAAAGATAAGGAAGAGCCAGAGAATCAAGAAGTTGAGTCAGAAGATATAGACCTCCTGAAACATTAGGGGCTTCAAGTTCTCTCAAGCTATCTACCCACACTGGCATTTCCTTTGTACTCCATATCTAGTTTGTCTCAAGGATAGGAGTGTTGATTTTCATACTAAAATGTATCTTTCTTTTTCATTAGATAAACCGGTAGGGGTCACCGCCAAACCCCATCTTACCTATCAAAAGAAAAGATCGTTGTCTCGATTGTGGACGTAGGCATCTTGGCTAAACCACATAAAATCTCGATGTTCATCTTATGGCTTGCTTTTATTTTATACTTTTTTGTTTGCTTGTGCACGATCTGATCAGATTTGTTGTGCGGGTTTTCTCATTACCAGAGTTTTTAGACATTTGATTGAGACAATCAAGAAGTTAGCCTTGTGAATTAGGACTATCATTCTAATGTGATTGAGGAGAGAATTATAATTACAAGGTCCATGTTACCTATAATTACAAGGTCCATCTTCTAGAAATCAAGGCGATTCAACATGCTCTCAAATTGGCAAAAGGAAGAAATTTTATCAAGATTTGGGTAGAATCTGAGTCTCTTATGGCTGTGAATATCATTAATGATGTTTGGCCATGCCCTTGGAGAGCTATTCATATTGTGGCCCAGATTAAAGACTATCTCTCCCAACTTGATACTTGGAAGGTCTCCACACTTGGCGGGAAGCGAATTCTGCAGCTGGTCTGCTCTCCAAACCGGATGGTAGCTGCAAGGGAGAAGACATCCCTATAGATCAAATCCCCATTTTGCTCTCTGAAATCACCTCGAAAGATGCTTTTGGGTACAAATATCTTAGAGATGACTCCTGAAGTTTGTTCAATTCTTTTGGCTGCTTGCCTTTGCTGCCCTTGTGCCCCCCCACCCCCCCCCCCCCCCCCCCCCCCCGCCTTGTAATTCTCTTCATTTGGTTCAATATAGATGGTTGGGCCCCCACCTTACGTACCAAAAAAAACAAAAGAAAATATAATTACAAGGTCAATTGTAGGTGATTTGTCATCCTTCGACTCTTTGGCCATGTTTGGCAGCAATGAATGTGTTTTCCATAGAATATTATCAATTGGTGAGAAGCAGCAATGAAGGTGAGAGAGGAAGAGGATTGAGAGGGCATGAGTGACGAATGGGGTGAGGAGTGGCTAAAAATAGGTGAAAAATAAAGGGGGGCTAATAGTGTTCTATTAGCCCCCTTTTCTCCCTCAGCCTTATAAATTATGACTACACTTTTTACATTACAAAGGTGGCTTCTATTGCCTTTGTCGCACTTGATTTTGATGCGGAGAATACAGAGGCAACGACTACAGCAACGCTAAAGAGAGGGGAATAGAGATGGATTAGTAGAAATGGGAGAGCTTAAAGTAAAATAAAATAAAGGAAAACGGAGATTTAAAGGGTTTATTGTACTTTTAGATTTGCCAGCAATGGAAGAATCTATGAGAAGATGCCTGATATGAAAGGAAGGGGGAAGAGAAACGCTAGGATTTGGGCTTGATAAAAGGAAGAAATACAAAAATAAACTTAGGCTGCCCTTAGATGGCTCAAAAGAAGTCAAAGAATTCACATCCTAGTCCTATTTCTACTTTGATTCCATTGTCAATAGAATGATATATGATGATTTAGAAAAATCAAATAAAATTTTCATTTCAATCGAGGTGAAAACTGAAGAGGTTGTTTCACCTCCATCCCCTCACCTAAAAAACACCCTTTTCATTTTAATGTCAATATATGGCTGAGATTAATCTCATTAAAAACAAAAGTGAGGAATGATAGATACAAGGGAGCCCTTGCATAAAGAGCCAAAAAAGGGCTCTTCATTGGATCCACGTCATCAAATGTAACTGATTTTGCCTTTTCAACCAATTTTAAATTGTAACTGAAAATGATTGGATCCAATGAAGAGCCCTTTTTTGGCTCTTTAAGCAAGGGCTCCCCTGTATCTATCATTGCTCTTAAAAAATATGTCGTCTTACAGAAATTATATGGTGCCCAGAGTACGTCAAAAGTACGGCCTTTGATATTTGATCCAACAGCAGCCTCTTAAAATGTAGGTAAGAGGCTATTGTTGGATCAAATATAAAGGGTGGTACCGTCCACACGTGACTTCACGCTCCGGCACCACATAAAATATCTTCCGTTTGGTTGCTGAAACATGATATTAGGGCTGCAACTCGAGCCGGGTTTTACCCGACCCGCATCGACCCGACCCGACCCGACCCGAAAATAGCCTGGGTTGGGTTCAGGTTTCATGGGTTTCGGGTCGAGCCGGGTTGAGCATTCAAAAGCCCGCATGAATCTCGGGTCGAGCCGGGTTTGAAGGGGCCCGACCCGACCCGACCCAAGTTACATAAGTTATAGTATGTACATTTTTTTCTATTGTTAATTAAAAGTTAAAAGTGAAAACCTACGCACCCACTGTTATTGTATGTGAGTGTAATTTTTGCTTCTATGAGTTGAGTTGATTCAAGTGTTTGATTCAGCATTGTTTGATTGTAATTACAACATTGTTTGATTCAAGTGTAATTACATCATTGTTTGATTCAAGTGTAATGTGAGTGTAATTTCTGCTTCTATGAGTTGAGTTGCCTTGCCAAACAAGAATTTTCCTTAAAAAATTGCGTCAACGTGAAAAAACCCGGCCCGACCCGACCCAACCCGAGATTTATCATGGGTAGGGCGGGGTTTGGGAATCGTGGGTTTTCCAAAAAAAAACCTGACCCGACTCGACCCAAGATATTTCTCAGGTAGGGTTGGGTTCTCCAAAACCCGACCCGCCCGACCCGAGTTGCAGCCCTACATGATATCATGGGCTTTCTTACCAAAATGTGATTAAGCTTGGATTTTGGTAGGATTATGGAAACTCTTTTCATAAAAAGAGAAAAGTCTTCCATTTCGCCATTTTTGCAAAAATTCTTAGAATTGCATCTCACTATATTCACCCCCTTGTTTTAAAAGTAATAAGGGCGCATGTTAGGGCAGCCGTTTTCTCGCTTGGAACCCCTATTGAAAACTCAAGGAAAGCCTTGATCGATCTTCCTTTAGGCACATGCATGCAATTTCGAAGTAGGGAGAAAATAAGAAGTCACAAATCTAATGTGAGGAAAAGTGTACCCCTCTCTAAAACTACTCTCTCAACTAGATAAAAAGCTAGAAACACACGCACGCACAAAAAAAAGAGAACCTTACAATCCTAAAAGGGCAGAAAAAGCCTAAACCTACGTCTTCAACTTATTTTCAAAGTGTTTTCCTATTTGCTGTAAGACCAATGTGTTCTGGTAATTTTAAAAGAAATGAATATTTTTGGGCGATGATACTTTCACGCCCTGCTGTACGCATTCACCCCCTTTTAACGTGATTTGACGTCAAAAAAACGTTAAAGTTGCCTCACGTAATAAGGGGCGCGAATGCGCCATGTGCACGATGATAAAGTTTATTAATGTTGCTGCTATGACAAGTCTGGCCTATAGCCTTTGTTACCATCCTCATCACAAGATTCTAGGACTTTGATAAGGCATGATAAAAAGACATCCTCTGAGGCTCTGTTTGGTTAGATAAGATTTTAGTGGAAGTAGTAGTCAACAAGGAGGTGACAAGGGTGGGATATGTGTAGACTTGTCTAGAGAAGATTAGAGGGAATTTTGATACTGTGTTTGGTTAGATGTCAAAGCATGTGGGAGAATGGAGGGGGTGTCATTAACAAAATAAATAGTTGAAGAGAGAAAGAGAGAAAAAAGTAATGATTACACATGGCATATCATATTCTACTCTTCTCCCCTCTAAAATTTACCAAAAACAAGGTTTGGCATTGGAAAAGTAGGGGAGGGGACAATCCCGCCACATAGGCGCCACCTAAGCAAAAAGCTAATAATGATGTCTCTTCCATGTCTAGTAGCTAAAAAATCACAACCAAACAACATTTGGTATTTCATTTTCCTAGAAAATGCTCAGCCGTCTTCCGTACTTTTTGCAACCAAACAGAGCCCAAGGCTTTAATTTTTTTACTTGCCTCAAACTAGAGGGTGAGATCTTGCTTTGGGAATGGGCCATCAAATCATCAGTATGATCATGAAGCACATATGCCACGTAATCATAGTTGTTCTCATTCATTAAGAGAATATAGTCATTGTAGTTGATCTCTAAATTAATAAATAGATTGAAGAGGAAGACAATATTTTGTTGATGAAAGAAAGTGACTATGATCCAACGCACAACTGTCATATGTACTTGGGTGATTAGGATTGTTGCAGATGGGTCGTCACGGGCAGCAACCCACACAGTGGATCCATATCTGATGCCAAATGGAGATCTCATTTGTGAGATTAAGGTGTACTTGCAAAATTAATCAACAAATTATAACATTTTAAGACGTCTTTTTCCTCATCATTGATCCAGAGAGATTATCCAATGAGGATGGGACCAATTGCAACAGGCCGGACATGGAAAGACCAACAATACTCACCAACCTACATGTGGCTGTGGGTCCATGCTGTATATGTTATTTTTCCTTTAACAAAATCTTTGATCTTCTTAAAAGATATTTCCATTAATAAAGTTGAGATAAAAAAAAAAAAAAAGACAAAGTAAGGGAAGTGATATATCCGCCCCTTTTATCACTAGGAACACCCCCTGTCAGTGTTTGTGGCAATCAGGGGCATTGAATTCTTCCGACTAAGTACAACAGCCCCTCTTTAGTCACTGATGCACTGACCGGGGGTGTTCCTGGTGATCAAAAGGGGCGGATATATCATTTCCCTAAAGTAGAGGGAGGCAGTTTTGCCTCCGTCACAACCTAAGTGTGTTGCCAGGAAATCAGCCTTTCACTCTCTTGATTAAAAACATACCTTTGAATGAGATCAATCGCAGACCTTACTAACTGAGTGAAACGCTGATTTATGGCAAGTCCAGTGTTTTTTTGGAATTTACAGTGGGGCCCACTTCTTAGAATGATCTAAACTGTTTATTTGATGGGCCACAATCTAAATAGATTGTGCTCAAGTAAATCAACTCCATAGAACGATCCAAACCCTCTGATCTGCAATGGGACTGTTTTTCTTTGTATTTAAAACTTAACTAAGAACGTTGGTCGCGGGGGGAGGGATATCATTTCCCTACATAAAAATCTCTACTCATTAGAGGGTTAGGATCATATTTTGGAGATGATTTACGGAGCACAGCTTGTGTATGCTGTGGCCCATGAAATGAACAGTTTGGATCCTCCTCAGTAGTGGCCCCACCGTACATTCTAAAAAACACTAGACTTCACGCCCGAACAGCATATAACCAAGCAAGTAGAAAAAATCAACGATGGATTTTCAAAGCAACAATCGGACGAAAAAAACACAAGCGTACCGACAGAAGCAAAAACCTTCTAACTTGGTGCCAAAGGGCAGAACAGAGCTGTTCTTCCCCCATTCGTCGCTCTATCCAAATTTCCACGATCAGCAAAATCCTTCCCCTTCTCTCTCCACCGAATAACAATAAACAACTCCCCTGAATCTACAAGGAACGTGTACCCATCTTTTTTCTACTATAAAATCTCGAACCCATCTCTCTTTTTTTCTGTTTTTTAATCTAAAAATTACTTTTCGTTCGATTATATATGTTTCCTTGTACCTCTAATTCAATTTCTCATTTTATCATCATCGTACGGATGAATTTACTGCCACGTGTACGCTAATTAGGTACATGAATATTGCTTTCCGGCCTTATTCTAGACTAGATGTCAAAAAAATGTTAAGAAGACCCGCAACCCATCTAAGAACAAAACCCTAATAACATTTTGATCATTCCACAAAAAAGTTGGAAAAGCCAATATATGGCCAAGGAGGAGATGCCAATGGTCATTGACTCGCCAAAGCTGTTGGATGTTACAGGAATTCTAAGAGAAGCCTTCAAGATCACATGCAAAAATGGGAAGCTCATGCTCTCAATCATGCTCCTAGTGTTCTTCCCTTTCTCTCTCCTTGTTTTGGGCCACTATCTCTTATCTGGGCCTCTCATAATCGAGATCGAGGAACAAGATTCCTACGATCTATCCATAAACCATCAAGATGCCACAGTTTTCATGTGTCACCAATTGGGTTTTTTACTTGCCTTCTCTCTTCTCTCTGTCTTCTCAATGGCCACCACCATTTACGCATCGGCCACAACTTATGTAGGTACGTTTTTGAATCTCAAGGAGGTACTTCTGAGAATTATAACAATATGGAAGAGGCCAGCAATTACATGGTTATATGCTATGCTTATCACTTTGGCCTATGCTTTTCTCGTTCTTGTGTTATTTGGGGCTTTTTCATTGGTTACTAGTAGTGTTGCTGCCTTGAAAACTTGGATTGGCTTTGTGGGCACTTTGGCAATGGTCTTTTTTCTCTATTTAGATGCAATTTGGCTTTTGGGTATTGTGATTTCGGTAGTGGAAGAGGGTTGTTATGGGATGAAGGCAATTGGGAAGGGTGTAGAGTTAATTGGAGGAAGAAAGGTTCAAGGGTTTGGTCTGATTCTAGTTTTGGTTATGTTAAGCGTGCCAATTTATTTGCTTTTCTGTCTCAACGTAATCGATGATGAACTTGGAAGTGCTACTCGGTTTGTTATTGGAACCATTACAATTGTTCTTTTTTGCTTCCTGAAGGTTTTCACCTTTGTTGTGTTCACAGTGTTTTATTATCAATGTAAGAGGAGTCATGGAGAGAACATAGAGATGGAAGGGGAGGAAATGTATGGTTTACTTTCCACTGGTCTTCATATTGATGATTCTATTCCTTAAATCATACATATTTTTGGGGCTTCTATTCATTTACCACTCTGTTGCCCTTAGTTAAGTTGCTGATTATTATTGGGGTACCCTATGTCATCAGAAAAGAAAAAAGAAAAAAAAAGTTGCTGATTAATGGGTTCCTTTCAGTTACCTAGATTGGAGAGGTTTGTCATCTGTCCTTCAGCAAAGATAGGGTACACTACGATAGATATCAACTAGCAATAAGCTTGGGAAGTACCTCTACGGTGATGAAAGAATGGGATCGATGACATGTTCCTTTTACTTCCCTTTTCCATGGGCAATACAGAGCAATTTCTTGTTTTGATTTATTTCCCTTTTCTAAGGGCAATACAGAACAATTTCTTGTTTGGATATAATTCTAGTTTATTTTCTTATTTGGCTTTTTCTCATAGACTAAACTTTATACTTCCTGCCAAGTGATCAATGGATCTTCATACTATTGCTGTTGTGATGCATTCTTGTATTCTGTTTGTGACTAATCAGCACTATAAACTTTGCCCCAACTGACACCGAAAATAGACCGATTTGATATCACCCCTCAATTAGAAATTAGCAAAAGCAATGTCCCCTTACGAGAGCGTCTCATGGAGACATTCAAAAACCATTCTCTTGATTCTCATTTTGGTATAAAAAAATCAGAACGATTTTTTTTAGTACTCCCTAAAACATGGTCACATTTGGTTAACTCGATCCAAGCATTATTTTCTGTTTTTTAGCATAATGCTGTTAGGCTGTGGCAGGAAAATAAATTCTTGATTAACTATAGTTTTGAGATATATGCCATCTCTCTTTCAGAAGAATGTATGCATGCCTCGATAAAGTGTGATCTATGCTATATGCAGATGAGACCAATCAAATGTGGGTCTCTCCATGGCATGTAAGTCGGACACTATGAAGCGCAATACTTGCTAAACTATCCCTTCTATATCATAATAATTATGCGACTAGCCTAAGCATGATTTTGTAGTCTCTAAAAGAACAGACATGGCTCTTACCTAAAGGAAAAATAGAAACATACAACGTTACTATGATGAAACTTCAACAGTAACCTTCTAGATGAGATGATCCTGCTTAACATAGTAGATAAACTACCTAAATTCCCAGATTCAAGCCCAACTTAGATGAACCCCACATCCTATGCATCCATATAACAGTGAGATAAAATATTATCCCCAGCCAAATATTTGCAATTTGAAGTCAAAAGAATCATGAATAGTTCTGTACGTCCTCACAACAGCTTCACATATAGAATATAACCAATCAGGATTGAGTGACCCTTGGACTCCGTCTCCAAAAGGAATGGTAACCCAAATGACCAATGGCCCAAAACCAACATCCCTTGGAGTCACATGAGAATGCTAAAGTGTTCCCCATCAAGTTAGTGAGACTGACACATGCAATGACTAAAGTGAAAGGACCACATAAAAATGTATCTTGGAAGGCTCCTAAAAGGAAGTTGCCACATCCTCTATCATTTCCTCTAGAAATGCACTAATGCTCCAAATCCATTTACAACTTAAAGAAACTCATCCTATGTCCACAGATTAAATCTGGAAATAAAGTGGTACCTCTCAGTAATTTACCAGTCTGCAATGAAAAAGAAAAGGGAATTGAAATGATGTATTCACCCCCATTTTCTTCCTTGGTCCACGTTGTAGTGGAAAAAGAATATACAAAATACACTAAAGGGGGTGGCCACGAGAGAAAAGGAGCCAAATATATCACTTACCAAAAGAAAAATCAAAATATAAAGAACCTGACTAACATGACAAGCATAGTATTAATTCACAAGAACAAGCACATGCATTGTAAAATTTTAGATGACAGTAATGTCTGATTATTCATTAACACTGACTCCAACTCCAACTGTGCTTAAATAAGCACTTACAGTTACAGATAAGATAAACTTAAGAAAAGAGATAAAGATAAGATTTGGCCTAAGACTATCCTAATCCAATCTTCCTCGACCCAACTACTTGATCATGCAAACCCATCCCTAGACCCAACAGTCAGATCTAATCATATCTTAACACTCCCCCTCAAACGTATATTGATTGAAATTTTATATAAGTTTGCTTACAATAAAAAATTCTCAAATTGATTACAATAAAAAGTCCCCAACACACTTAGCGGCATACTGCCGAATCTTCTAGTATAACACACATCAAGTTGATGATGAAGGTCCATTAACGTTCACTGATGCTTCTTGTTGAATGTACGCTAATACCGGTTGCCAAAAGGAAGCCACAATGGGCTAGATGAGACTCAAGGCCTCGATGGGCGAGTCTCTATAAAATGAGTCACTATGGACTAATGCCAAAATTGGTGAGAATGAGCCCGATGGGCAAGACAACTCTCCCAGGCACGCACTCCGAGGGTCCAAGGCATCTACCTCAAGGGACTGAAGCACCTCAACTGAGTAGAGTAGTTATTTCAGGCACGCACCACGCACCTCGAATAGAGGTACCTCGACTGAAATAAATTGGAAAAAGAAGACTTTGAAGAAAAAGAAGCTAGAGATGAACAACAACTAGTGGCTTAAGGACAAGACAAAAATTATTGGCAAACATCAAGGACCATATAAACCTTTTAAAAGGAATTGAAGAACAACAACTAGTGGCTTAAGGACAAGACAAAAATTATTGGCAAACATCAAGGACCATATAAACCTTTTAAAAGGAATTGAACACCGTGTGTTAAAAAAGAGAGGTGCAAATATCAATTCTTAGGATATGCATGTTGAATAAGATGAGGAAAGGGGTGTTTCAAGTTAAACGTGAGACCGCCAAAGGTAAGGGTTATCATTGAAATTATACTAGAACACGACAAGGCAAAAAAGGAATGGGTGATCATATTAATTTTGTAGTCCTCAAGGCAAAAGGGGGTAATAGAATGGAAACTGACCAAGATAGAGGGATGAAATGGGTGGCTAATTTCACTAAAAGACAATATAAGAGTGCACAGAGGAAACCAGTTAGGAAAGGAGTTATATTCTTCTACCCTTTTCTCTTTAGAAGTCTCTTCCTGATTTTCTGTCTCTTGGTGGTTACCTGTGTCTTGGTGGTTAGACAGGTTGCAGGTAGTTTACCACAGGCAAAACACCTTTTTCTGGCATGGCAGCATCAACACCATCTTTAGAGCCTTAAGAAGCACGGTTTTCATGATCTCATTTTTTTTTAATCTGCAACATTTGCATCTTTAGCACTATCTGCTGTCTTGGTCTAAGGGCGTCGGCGGAATAGGGTTTTGAGAGGGAACCGTTTAAGGATGACGATTTCATCAACAGTTAATGTAACTCACTTCTAATTATGGAGAAGCTGCCCCAATTACCACCATCGACTACAGATAGATTAGTAAAGACGCTGTGACATTAACGCTGTCCTCCAAGGTTCCAAAGTATGGGATGGGAACGGAGGAAAGTAGGTGCTGTCAAAGGAAGGATATGTTACTATGGCCAGCCGAGGAAGGAAAAAGACAGGTGCAAGACACCCACAAACTGTTTGTGGGTGGATCTAAGAGAGTGATACGCAGAAAGATGTGGTTTGGATGAAGATTATGATGGCAATCGACTGGTCCGGCCGACGACGATTCACCGTCCGCCGGAGGACGGGATCAAAGATGCTCCCGCTCTGATACCATGTAAAATTTTAGATGACAGTAATGTCTGATTATTCATTAACACTAACTCCAACTCCAACTGTGCAAATCTTAAGAACTTACAGTTACAGATAAAGATAAACTTAAGAAAAGAGATAAAGATAAGATTTGGCCTAAGATTATCCTAATCCAATCTTCCTCAACCCAATTACTTGATCATGCAAATCCATCCCTAGACCTAACGGTCAGATCTAATCATATCTTAACATGCATCTCTGCCATTTGGTTGCCATTCTTATTTTTGTTTTATTAAAGACCATTTAGTTGCCATTCTTATTTTTGTTTTATTAAAGACATGAAAACAATAAAACCTCCCTCTCTCCTCCCTCGTGGTCTCTTTATCAATCTATGTTTGTGCCGTCAGGTGTTTTCTAGCTAACGAAAAGTAGTGTTTTATTCTTGTTTTTTCCTTGATAAAAATGGAATAAAATGGAGAAGAGAAGCAGCCGGCGATGGGACTGTGATGGCAACTGTAATAGCACGACAATGCTATGGCAACAGAAGGAGAGAAGAAAGGACGGTCAATGAGACGAAGGGTTTGGCGCCCTACGGCTTAGAAGAAATGAGAGTGATTGAGAGGGTTTGTTGTATTTTTTTTAAACATTTGATAGAAATAAAATAAAAATATTAATTAAGCTAGCAATGGCACCACAACAGCAACAACAGCAATAGTGGTGGCATGACGATGGAAGAAGAGAGGAGAGGACAGCTGATGAGGAGAATGGGAGGGTTTGCCTCGAGCTTTTGGGATTTGATAAAGGAAGGAAATACATAGACAAACTATAAGCTAATAAAAGATAGCCCTCCATCATGTTTGGTAACATTTTGTTTATCTCATATTTTCAAAACTCTTCCGAGGCATGGTGGACTCCCCCGAGTCGACTCCATTTTACCTTCGTCGTGTTCTTATCCAAGTTCGCATTTTCCCTACAATGTCAATGAGACTTTTCCAAGTTATGATCACATCAACTGAGTACTCAGCTGTGTCAACTGAGTACTGGGCTGTGCCATACCGAGTCGACTAGGATTTGCCTTAGCCACAATCTGACCTACGTCTGCATTTTGAAACATTGATTTACCTAGTGTAAGAGAAGTGCAAAGGCAAGAGAAAATTGAGGGGTTGTGAGTGAGGAGAGTATAGGATGGGGTTGGAAAACAGTAAAAATAAAATTATTATTTTAAATTGGGTTTTTCTCTTTGTGTCCCAACCTCCTCGCCATGCTCCCTCCACTCAAGGCCCTCTCAAATCTCTCCCCCACCAGCCCTTGCTACCCATCTGACTCTGGGTAAACAAATTTTCCACCACACATGGGTGAACCGGTTTGTGTTTTCTCAAACCTGGACAAAAGATAAACGCAGCACTATTTTCAGAAGTAGCTCGTTCCGATTAAGTGGGACGGTGCAAAAGATTTTTTTTTCTATTTTATAGGGCGAGGTGGTTTTGTCATTTAGGTGATGTTCCTTTCGACTCAAAATGGACATGGAACAAAATTAAAGACCTTTTTTAAGTTGAAATTTGGGTGTAAAATTACACCCATTTTGCGTAGAAAGAACGGGATAAAAAAAAAGAAACCAATAGTCTATTGTTGTTTCCGTACTCGGTTCCCAAACCAATTTCGTATCATTATCCAAATAAACTTTAAGCTCCTAGTCAAATGGTTTGGTATTTCTTTCAAAAAGCACCTCTTACAAGCATTAGCACCCATAACCCTTACGAGGTGCTGTCTGAAGAAGAGAGGATGAGTCCCAGCAATGAGCTAAAGAAATGGGAAGCCGGGTCAGGAAATGATGGCCCTCTTCTCTTTGAGGACAAAGCACTGAGAACAAACCATTAGAAGTTGAGGAAGAGCCAAAGAATCAGAAAGCTCGTCAATCCAATGTGCTTGAAATCTGTTTGTCCCTCATTACACTAGTATTTGGATCATTCGGGTCTTTTGTTTTCCCTTCCTAATGTGTCTCAAGGATAGGGATGGTTTCAAAACTTAAATGTATCATCTTTCTTTTCATATAATAAACTGGTAGGGGTCCTCGCCAAACCAAAGCTTACCTACGCAAAAAATTTGTTATTTCTTCTATGAATATTACAATATAAACTATTTTCCAATAAGTTTTTCATTAAGAATTAAGTCAGATTTACCAAACAAAGGCTAATTAATTTTTATGCCCAATTTAGGCATAAAATTTTTTAGAGTAAAATTGCACTCGTGCTTTTGGTTAGAACCAATGCCAATATCCATATTAACTCTATTAGATGAGAGTGAATTTCTTGAATTCTCTCCTTTCCAAAGCTGCGCAAAGCGACCCCAAGATCAAAGCCTCACCCCTCTTTCCCCCTTTGATGAGAGACCCTCGCCCGGCTTCCATCATGCCTCTCAGATTGACCAATGCACCAGCCTGCTGGTGGCGAACACTCTGGGTGATGCATGCTAAGTTGTTCACCTTGTAGACTGATTTATAGCAAGTGTAGGCCTAAATACCCCTCCGTAAAGCCAAAGTATCCTTCCTCTAGTGTTAAAATAACAAAAATGTACATATCTCTTGGGAAACGATGAAGTACGCCTATCTCATGGGAAATGACCAAAGTACTCTTATCTCATCTAAAATAGTAAAACAACCTTGTCTTAGAAAATGACAAAAATACATGTATCTCATGAAAAAAGTAATCATTTCTCATAGAAAATATGACAAAAATCCCCTCTCATAGAGAATGACCTATTGTAAAAAAAAATGGTAAAATTATTCTTAACTCACTTTAAAAGACTAAAACACCCATATTTTATGAAAAATATCAACGTACCTCTCAATCTCATAAAAATAAATAAAACATATCTTATGCAAATGACCAAAATACCCATATCTAATTAAAATTGTTAAAAATAACCAGACTTGTGGAAAATGAGAAAGAAATCCATGTCTCATAAAATAACAAAGGGGAGTGAAAAATCGACTCCCCAAATTGATAAATCGACTCCTCATGTGTCTTTCTCTCTCCTCTAGGTTAGAGAGAGAAAGAGGAGAGAGATAGACACATGGGGAGTTGATTTATCCATTTGGGGAGTCGATTTATCACTGCCCAATAACAAAATACCCATATCACATGAAAAAAAAATGGCAGTAATCTTCTTCAATTAAAATTATGTTAGTATTAAAAGATATTTTCATTACCACGCACAACAGTTTAGGTAGAGATCAAAAAAGAAGGCAAAGGGTGAAAAGGCTAAAAGAGAATGAAGTTCCATTAGGAAAGTAAAGATAAAAGGCAAAGAAATAAAAAGGCTAAAACAGAGATGCCCAAACCTGCAAACGTGAAGTATTTTATCTAGACTCCATTTTGGGGTGTCAAATGACCCAAGATGATCCCATGGATTGAAAAGATCTGAACAGTAATGGTCATTATTTGGGCACAACAGTTGGATTTGAATCGTGTCCACTGGTTCATAGCCTAAGGTCTAAAATGATTTTGGATTGAGCCCCAAACAGTCATAAATTTTGGTTAAACTAGCCTTAAGACGCCCATCTACAAAAAAAACATACCCTTTTTATTCACGTCCGGTTATGTATAGTTATGAAGGCTGTTTGGGTCGTGACTAATGAGTTCACAATTAAACTAACCTCAGCCATTCACAAAAAACGAATAGGCTTATTTGGGAGCAATGCACTTAGTCGCAGATGTGAAATCAACTCCCATTTATGAGGGGTATTTTGTAACACTTAAAAACTCTACTTAAGAAGACAAATAATACTTTATTTATTTCTTTTTTTATTCATGATTATTCTTCTTCCTCTCTCTGGTATCTTCTTTCTACCCTCCTCTAACCCTAAGCCCTATGTACAACTTAAGTGGAAGGTTTGATCTTCAAAGCAATAAACAAATGGGGAAGCGGACCCCATATAGGACAGTGCTGAGAGAGAGAGAGACTAGGGGGTCCATTTATCACTGCCCTAAACAAATCCGACTAGAAAAACAAGCGTATCGACAAAGCAAAACTTTGAAATTCGGGCCAAAGAGAAAAAAACAGGAGGTGTTCTTCTCCCATTCGTCACTGCAAAGTACACCATATTTACAATGACCAGCAACAATATTCCTTACACTTTCCACCAAACAGCCAATAAACAAATTCCCCACCAAGATAGGTGATAGAACAAAACGTGAACCCCATCTCTCTCTTTTCCTCTTGTTCTCTTTTTTTAGTCTAAAAACGTGAAACCATCATCCCGATGATTACATCTTCGTCAACAATGTTTGGTTGAAGCTTCTCCGTTTCTTCCTCAGGTGGCCCTCCAAATTCCTTTTCTTTTATCACCGTGCTTCCTCTCTCCTTTATTTTATCATCATCGTACGGATGAGTTTTACTTCCACGTACACGCTAATTACCAATTAGGTTGGTGAAGATTTTTCTCCATTACATTACAACTCTAGTTTATTACCCATAGTCGTGATTCTTGACCTTTAACCAAGGATTATGAAAAAGACGTCACTTAAACGTTGATTTTATACTCCCAAATCTGACGGATGAGATCGCATCTGGGTCATCCTATGATGATGGCCATCACTCATCAGATTAAGAGTCCCGATCACGAACCAGACATGTCAAGGTTCCATTGTCTGGTCAATAGACCTGGCAAAAGTGACCGAGACCCGCTCGTAATTTACGGGTCTGGGTCACTAAATTGGGCCAGTCTGGGTATACCGCGGGTGCCCCTAAAAAACCAAGTGATCAAGATTTTATATGGTGTAGCCCTTATAGTCCCATTTTTTTCAGAAAGTAACCACTTCATAGGATGATCTAAACCGCCCATGTGATGGAACATAACATAAATAGGTTGTGCTCCAAAATCATTTACATAGGATGATCCTAGCCCTCCAATCTATAGAGGTTTCCATAGATAATAATTTGCAATTCCTCCATAGATCAGAGGGCTAGGATCATACTATGTGTTATGCCTAAAATTAGTAACAGATACGGCAGTGACGAAAGAGCTGATCGGGTGGGCCTAAGGTACCGAACTGGAGGTATTATGCCCTGCACAGGAACGCACGAGGTCAGATGTCCAACCCGGAGTCGTTGCTCCGGATGGGCCCTTCAACACTCAAGTGAGCAGAGGAGCAGAGCTAAAGCTTTAAGATGGTAGTTTGGATGTATCATCATCGTACGGATGAGTTTTACTTCCATGTACACGCTAATTACCAATTAGGTTGGTGAAGATTTTTCTCCATTACATTACAACTCTAGTTTATTACCCATAGTCGTGATTCTTGACCTTTAACCAAGGATTATGAAAAAGACGTCACTTAAACGTTGATTTTATACTCCCAAATCTGACGGATGAGATCGCATCTGGGTCATCCTATGATGATGGCCATCACTCATCGGATTAAGAGTCCCGATCACGAACCAGACATGTCACGATTCCACTGTCTGGTCAATAGACCTGGCAAAAGTGACCGGGACCCGCTCGTAATTTACGGGTTTGGGTCACTAAATTGGGCCAGTCTGGGTATACCGCGGGTGCCCCTAAAAAACCAAGTGATCAAGATTTTATATGGTGTAAGCCCTTATAGTCCCATTTTTTCAGAAAGTAACCACTTCATAAGATGATCTAAACCGCCCATGTTATGGAACATAACATAAATAGGTTGTGCTCCAAAAATCATTTAAATAGGATGATCCTAGCCCTCCAATCTATAGAGGTTTCCATAGATAATAATTTGCAATTCCTCCATAAATCAGAGGGCTAGGATCATACTATGTGTTATGCCTAAAATTAGTAACAGATACTGCAGTGACGAAAGAGCTGATCTAGTGGGCCTAAGGTACCGAACTGGAGGTATTATGCCCTGCACAGGAACGCACGAGGTCAGATGTCCAACCCGGAGTCGTTGCTCCGGACGGGCCCTTCAACACTCAAGTCAGTATGAGCAGAGGAGCAGAGCTAAAGCTTTAAGATGGTAGTTTGGAAGTTATTACCCCCTTTCTTGGCATGAGTGAAGGCTATTTATAGTGAGAGCCCTAGGGTGGTTGAATTACCTATCCTAGGACAGATGTCGGCCCATTTGTGGGTTTAGGTTTACCTGCTCTTGGCAGATTACCGAGCTACCCCTGGGTGGGTGCCAAATTCATGGTGGGCCCTTCGAGGGCCACATGTCGACAGGTAATTGGTTGCTGCTTTTCATACCCCATCACATGGACAGTTTGGATCATCCTATTATAGTGTGGGGATAAAAAAAGCAAGGAAAATAAACTGGGTGGACCTGCAGGTCCACCCGGCCCATACTACACGGACCCATACGGGGTGGTGAAACCCGGCCCGGCCCGACCCACCAGTTTGCCAGGTCTAATGGTCAAAAAGAAAGAAGACCACCACTGTCATCTTGTCTGTATAAAATAATGAGAAATGATGGAGGGTACAGCCTATATATCACAGTACAGCGTATAAGATAAGGGAATCATCTCTGGTGCTGATCTATCACAAAAAACACAGCCCAAACCCATCTCAGAACAAACCCTAGCATTTGGATCATTACACAAGAAGGTTGGAAAATTCAACCAATGGCTAAGGAGGTGGTACCAGTGGCCATGGATTCACCCAAGCTATTGGATGTTACAGGAATTCTAAGAGAAGCCTTCGAAATCCCCTTTAAAAATTCAAAGCTCATGCTCTCAATCTTTCTACTAGTGTTTTTCCCTTTCTCTCTCCTTGTTTTGGCCCACTATCTCTTATCCGGGCCTCTCATAATCGAGATCGAGTCTCAAGAATCCTACGATCTCTCCATAAACCATCAAAATGCCACAATTTTCGTGTGTCACCAATTTGGGTTTTCAATTGCCTTTTCAATTCTCTCTATCTTCTCAATGGCAATCACTATCCACGCATCAGCCTCAACTTACATAGGTAAGTCTTTGAATCTCAAAGAGACCCTTTTGAGAATTATCACTATTTGGAAGAGGCCTACGATTACGTGGCTATATGCTATGCTTATCACTTTGGCCTATGCTTTTCTCGTTCTTATGCTATTTGGGGCTTTTTCATTGATTACTAGTAGTGTTCATGCCTTGATAACTTGGATTGGCTTGGTGGGTATTTTGGGAATGTTGTTTTATCTCTATTTAGTTGCAGTTTGGCTTTTGGGTCTGGTGATTTCAGTAGTAGAAGAGGGTTCTTATGGGATGAAGGCTATTGGGAAGGCTGTAGAGTTAATTGGAGGAAGAAGGGTTCAAGGGTTTGGTCTAATTCTAGTTTTGGGTATGTTAAGCGTGCCGATTTATTTGCTATTCTCTTTAAACGTGATCGAGGATGAAATTGGAAGTGCTACCCGGTTTGTGATTGGAATTATTACAACTGTTCTTCTTTGTTGTCTGAATCTTTTCACCTTTGTTGTTTTTACTGTGTTTTATTATCAATGTAAGAAGAGTCATGGAGAGAAAGTAGAGATGGAAGGGAGGGAAACATATAGTTTAGTTTCTACTGCTCTTCATGTTGTTGATTCTGTTCCTTGAATCATACATATTTTTTGGGGCTTTTATTATTTACCACACTCTTGTCCATATATAAGCTGCTGTTTATTGGGTTCCTATCAGTTAATCTGTATTTCCCTTTTTTGGGGGCTCTTACTTTTATCTGTCTCTTTCTAGTATAATTTTAGCTCATTTAAGATTTCCATGCCTGGCAACAATGAAAAATTAGGGGTCAGAGTTTTGATGAGGCACAAATGGAGAGAGAGCATGATCATGAGAAATCCCTAAAAAAACAGTGAAAAAATACGCTACTTCAATTTTATTTTCCTTCTTGTTTTTCAGGGCCCTTTCATGCTCCCTCACTCACATCCCTCTCAAGTCTCTCCCTCTCAGTCCATCTCACACAACTAGCCCCACTAAAATTCCATCGAATATTTTTCATGATTGCCAAACATACCTTAGATGACTGCTTTATTCGATCTTTTTAACTTTGTAAGTCTTAGAAGTGACGGGTCTTGATACTATTGTTGGTGTAATGTATTTCTTGAATTCTGTTGGGGGGGGGAGTGATCACCTGGGGAGAACATCTTCTTGTCTGGGCGTGGTTGGGACCCAGAACACTAACTTTACCTTGTTATTTGGGCATCTTTTTAAGAGAATTTATATGATGGATGGCCGTGAAAACACGTGAAGTCTTAAAAAGTAGGTACCGCCCACTTTTTTTTATGATCCAAACCGTTCATCTATTTGGGCACAACGTAAATAGGGTGTGTCCCAAAAATCATTTCCATAGGATGATCCTAACCCTTCGATCTGTAAAAATGACCATCATATAAATTCTCTCTTTTTAAATAGGAACAATTACCAATGGGGGACAAAAGATGTTTAGTCAGTATAAGCTAGACGAAAATGCCCTTTGGCATTTAGAACACGTTTACCCCTTGTTTTTTCCTTTCTTCCCTCTTGTTTTACTTTTCCATTTTCACTTTTTTTATTTTTACCCTACTAGTCATCTTCCTCCTCAATCAGCAACCGACAATGGCAAGTCTTGAAAACTTAGAACTTGAGTTCTTACCATCTATCTCTTTGTATCTAGGTTTTGTTTTTCTTTTGTTTTTTAGGGTTTTGCACTATTTTTCATTCCTATGTTTTTTATTTATCTTGTTTAGGGTTTAAGTGGTTTGTATTTTAGGGTGTGTTCTAGAGGTAATGTATAGCTTCACTCACTTTTTAGGAAACAATTGGTTGTATAAGAAAATTTTGATGCAATACATGAATGGGATGGCTACACATTTTTTGATGTACTTAAATTTTTTTGTAATACACGAATTTGGATGTAATACATGAAGCGCATTTAATGAATACAACATCCATTTCTTTTGTTATTTCTATCATGAGCAGAATTGTAATGCCATTAGAAGAGTTGTTATAGGCAGGAGGTTTTGTAGCAGAAGGGGTTTATCAACTCTCTGGAAGGGTGTTAGCAACTCTCAAAAGTAGGGTTACCAATTTTCAAATGGGCTTATTGAGTCCCTGAAAATTGGCCGAGTGTGCTGGAGTTTTGGAAGAGGGTTTTCAAGTCTCTGGGA
The DNA here is from genome assembly GCF_043159265.1 of Tasmannia lanceolata. Classification (NCBI taxonomy): domain Eukaryota; kingdom Viridiplantae; phylum Streptophyta; class Magnoliopsida; order Canellales; family Winteraceae; genus Tasmannia; species Tasmannia lanceolata. Next base: position 10,453,620 of record NW_027518683.1, read on the forward strand.
TTGGGGTTATCTAGTATAAAAAATGGGGTTACCAATTTCCGAATGGGATTCCCTAAAAATTGGCCGAGGGTACTAGAGTTTTGGAAGGGGGTTTTCAAGTATCTCATATTGAGATTATCTAGTATTAAAAATAGGGCTACCAATTTCCAAATGGGATTCCTTGAAAATTGGCTAAGGGTACTGAAGTTTTGGAAGGGGGTTTTCAAGTCTCTGGGATTGGGGTTATCTTGTATAAAAATGGGGTTACCAATTTCCGAATGGGCTTATCAAGTCCCTTGTGAACACGTTTTTATTTCCCATTTTTTTTCACTCATTCATTTTCACCATTTTTTTCTTTCTCCCCTACGATTCATCTTCCTCATCCGCCATTGAAAGGGAGAAGGAGAAATGGAAAACCCTAAAACAAATGAAAAACAAAACCTACATACAAAGAGATAGATTGGAATGAACTCACATTTTAAGTTTTCGAGACTTCCTAGCGACAATGGTCGATGAGGAAGATGACTGGTAGGGTAAAAAAACAAAGTTGAAAATGGAAAAGTTAAAAAAAGAAGGAAGAAGAGGGGAGAGTGGAAAAGTAAAACGTTTTACTTAAGAAAAGGGCATTTTTGTCCAGCTTTTACTGACAAGGCCTCTTTTGTCCATCGTTGATAATTTAAAAAAAAGCATGGGTCTTGTTGACAATTTCGTCATTTTTTAGTCCCCCATTGGTAATTTTTCCTTTCAAATATTTGTACCAAACATTTATGTACCATAGTGGGCTTAGTTTTAGCCTTTTAGGGTAATTTAAAACAAGGGAAATGATATCCCCCCCTAAACGGGTAAAATCCCCCTCTTTAACGGTTTCTTTGTGGATGGTTCACTACTTGAGGATAAATGCACCCTCTATAACGTTTTTCGTTGCCTTTAAAACTTAACGAATAACGTTAAGGAGGATTTTATTCATAGAGAGAGAGAGAGAGAGAGGGGGGGGATATCTGGTTTTCTGTGGACGCATGGATTTTTCCACTCTTTATTCGTTAATTTATCCTGTGCGTAGGAACATCATATTTTCATGAAAATGATAGAAATTTTTCCTCAAATTCAATTTCCTTCGAAAGAAGAGCTACGACAGATAAGATAGCAGAGAAATATACTAGCTACTTGGAAAAACAGATAAAATTGAGGTAGGAAAATTAATAAAAAGACATTATTTTTAAATGAAGTATACTTGAGAAAATTAAGAATCTACAAGGAAAAGACATGACCCTAAGAAAATCATGATAAAATTTGAGGACGGAGGCCGGTTTCAGGTTACTAAGGTCTCAACCCTAATCCAACCTGAAGTTAAGTCGGGTTGGCTTTTCCCAACCAACCAAAGGAAAGGCCAACCCAAACCGAACCAAAATCGGGTTCGAGTTGAGCCCAACCCAAGTTGCACTCTTATTTCTAGACTCGTGAATCTCGGGTCAAAGCTGCCATCACGATAAGCATCACATTAAAAACTTTATAAAGGACAGAAATTTGACTAACGTGTAGTCTTTCTAGAATTTTTCTGGAGCAAAGTAAGGCCATTCGGTGGAAATACGAGAAAGGGAGAAAAGTCTACTCGAGAGGAAAAAGGGAAATTGGAGCGTGGTTTCCGATTTGCATCGCTCTCAAGGGGTACAGAAAATAGATGACAAGAGCATCCGAGCTTTGAATAATGGTCCCAAAACTAATTTCCTTGAATTGTTGGTTCTCAGAGAAGAAATTTTTTAGAGGGTTTTTTTAAAACCCTGTGAGAAAAGAGCGGACCTCCAAATATATGATTGACAGAGGACCTACAAGAGGAACGGAAATTCTTAAGAGGGTTATTATAGAAATGTGAAGAAATTTTTAGCTAAATTTCATTCTCTAAATTATAAGATCACTGTCTTATAAAAAGACCCACTGTGTTGATTCGTACGTGGGTTAGTAGTATAGTGGTAAGTAGTGTTTGGTTGTCAACCTCATAGAGAAGTGGTACAAGGTCATCAGAGAGAAAAGAGGGTAAGAGAGACAGAGAGAGACATCATTCCCAATAAATCCAAACAAAAATCCAACCTTCTGTAGTTTTGGCTTGGATTTCATAATGAGGGGAGGGGAAAGGGTGACACATCAGTAAACATGTATTATTACCCAAAAGACATTCCTGATACTTTAAAGGTTTTTCAATGCTATATTGGCAACCAAATAAGGAGTACTGCTGATGTACCAACCAAATACCAATGAAAATCTTTGAAGAAGATCACCATGGATTTCTGTCAATGCTGATCCGGTAGAATCCTGAAAAACTTGGGTGCTCAAAAGCAATTGGATGGATGCCAAAAGGGTTGGATTGGAAGAGCGACTAGAGTATTGTTTCTAAAAACATTTGTCTCTCAGGAGTGTTCGGATTTGCAACTCTCTTTTGCAGCACATGCGAAAGTGCTTTCTTAATTAATGGGAAAACATTTATACTCCCATGGGGTGGTGGGCGGTTGCTAATTTTCCAGCAACTTTCCTGGAAAGGCTTTTCCATCTCCACTCGGGAGAGGTTTCTCCATTTCCAACTATTTTTTCTTGTAAAGGCTTTTTCATCTCCACTCAGGAGAGGCTACTCCATTTCCAACACGGCCTACGAATTAGGTCCGTTCGATCATCGATCAAGGGCCCACAAACAACACATAGGAGAGACTCATCTACTCCACTAAATGGGCCCCACACCACCAATCACACTCACCCACCTAAAGCAACTACCTTCTCAATAGGTGGGATATTTTCAACCACCTAATGGGACACCCACACCAAGCTGGTCCACCAACTGATGTGGCATGCCCATCCCCTTCCAATGTCCCCAATGCGTATGCCATGCAATTGATAAAGGCACCCTTTAAATCAATTTGAGTATACAAAATAATACATGTAATTGTAATTTGAAAAACAAATGCAAGTAGGCGTGCGCAATACGTGTCCGGGGATTGTCATGTGATGATCTTCACTAATGGCCATACTTAGATCATCACGGATTACAGATCGAGGGCTGATGGCCACACGATCCAACAATTCCAAGCAAAATCCTTAAGTCATCCTAGCTGTTGTGCAACCAAACACAAAATGAAGACACTTTGAAAGCTAGAGAGCTCGTTCTAGGAGAAAGCTTCAAGGCTTTCTTTCAATGGTGATGTTAACAAATCTATCCCTTTGTCATTTATGTTTTGTTGGGCTTTATGATATCACTTGTTTGGATTAATGAAAAACTTAGAATTTAGCTTAATTTTTTGGAGTGACTATGAATTTGAAAATCTCTTTCAAGAGTGACTATGAATTTGAAAATCTCTTTCAAATTCATTTGTCTTTGAAAGGCAGGGGAAGATAGAATAGTACTAAAACTCATGAGTCAACACGAATCTCTTTCTAGTTAATTCCACAGGCAGGGGGCAGAGGCACATATAGCATGAGGGGGGCCATGGCCCCCCAATGTCTTGCAAAATCCCTTTTATATTGTATGGATGTACATGCATGCTTAGCTAGTTTAGTGGCCACGGCCCCCAATGACCCATGCAGCCAAGTGTAAATTAGTTCGGCCTCTCTAAGTGTAAATTCCTGGCTCCGCTCCACAGCGTACTAAAATGGGTTGAATTGTCAACAACTCATTGTGTAGGGGTGTCAATGTATCTACTTCTGAATAGATCCACCTACACCTTGGTCATGATCCGTTCTTGATCTTTAATCGGTACGATCTTTTTTCACAGTGCTTTGTGAATCTTACTTTTTTGAGTTTGGGTCATGATCCATTGCTAATCGGAATGTTTGCCAGAGTGTCCTAGGTCCTACTTACATTGTACACAGTTAAGACGTAGGATTAGGGGACAGAAGAGAAAGAAACATGAGAGAGAGAATCATGATCTAAAAGTATCCTATTGAGAAGAATGCTAAACTCAGCAGGCGAATGCACTTTGGTGACATTCAACCAGTGGGAGCGCCCTCTCTTCCTATTTCTGTAAGGGTACCTTGAGTTTAGCATTCCTCTAAGAGTGCTGCTATGGAGACCGAGAATGGAACCAGAGTGGAACTGTACAAATCCCCACATACCACATGGCATGGGAGGGAAGTTTTGTCATTTTAAGGGGAAAAAAAAGCCAAAGAATTAGGAACAAGATTCCTAACATGTCAAGATCCTATTTGTTCGGTTCCACTCTACATCATCAGGTTGAACCCGAACCCGGCCCGAGTTGCACCAGTAGTTCAGAAGGGCATTTCCGTAGTTTTAGAGAAATAACAAGGGCGTCTCAGTAAATTTAGAGAGAATATCTTCAGCGTAGGTTAACTAACATGCGCCACGGAGTCATGTGTTTACAAGTCTCCCCTCCACTGTTACGTATTTAACAGAGAAACATATGGTTAGAGAATGGAGAGTGAGAGTGGATTGAAGAGAGAGAGAGAGAGAGAGAGAGAGAGAGATGGGGTCCTTGTCTTTACGCAGTCATGGCGTTTTACTTAACCGCTGTCCACTCTCCTTCTCGACTTCCTCCTCCACACCAATCCTCAAGTAAGAATCTTCCTGAAAATCTCTCTTTGGAATTTCTCTATTTGAAGGTTCATTTTTTTTTTTAATTTCTTTCACAATTAGGATCCACCCTGTCCTTGATCTTCTGAGTAAGCACCTGGGTTAGTTGAAAATCTTAAAAATATGACATCTCTGTGAAGAAAATTAAGAAATTAGGGCGACCATTTTTGTGTTAACTGTTAATGGAAAATTAAATTTTACCTGTTTGTGTTTTCTATCATATACTACAATTTTTTCACTTGAATATTTGCAATTGTTTCATTGGTTCTCTGTGTCAGTTTGTTTTCTTGCTTTAAGGCTAGAATACTAGGTTTAAAAAATAGGGAATTGCTTAATGGGCCAAAATCAACATTTTATAAGTGTGTAGAGACTCATTGTTAGATAAATTGGGCAACCCACTATGGCATTTCAAGGGTTGACTTAGTTAGCTAGTTTGTGTGCACAGGCATGTGTGTCTCTCATGGCTTTACAGGCATATCTGAAGCCATTGGCTTGAGTTTTTCCGTGGGGAGAAAGCCTTAATCTGTAATCTCCTTTAACTACAAGAGGGAGTTCCTCCCTTTAATGTATGGGAGACTAGGAATGCTTGAAAGAACAAATTCAGCTAGGTTTGCTATTACTTAATGTTGAATCCTTTGAGCTCTAGACTTCAATGGGTACTTTTACTTTTCTTGTAGAGTAGTTTACTTAGGTTAAGTGGTTGGACTTGGTCGCCTGCTTGCTTGTTCAATAAGCAGGAGTTTTGTAACCTCTCTTCAAGGATTTTTTTTCCTTCCTATTCATCTTAGTGATGTGTTGAATCAACTAAATGTTTCTTTCAGTAGTTCCTTTTTTGGTGAAACATTCCTGGGGCCTGCTCATCCAAGGTTGCTAAACAGTTATAATTTTGTATGATCTTCATAATACCAAATATCTACAACTAGATTACTATTCCTTGTGTCATCATTATAAACACTTATATTTTTTTTCTATCTATGCTATGGATAAAAAACTTTGTGTTTGTGAGAATATTTGCTCACATGTCCTTGTAATTTATCTACTACCAAGGTGGTAAATGAAGGCTATAAACAATCCTTAGGAAGATGTTGGTTAGATTCTTGCCAAAAGATTTGAGGCTTTGAATTTTTTATGGTTTATGGTCGAATGCATTGACATCCTGATTCCAATTTTCAGAAGCAACTGCCCTATTCTTCACTTCATTTGTATCATGTGATTTTATTTGAAACTAATACTTGTTTTGTTTTTTTCCAGTGGGCGAATGCAAAGGAAACGAGATACCAGCATGGTTATCTATAGAAGTAGCAGTCAAACATTTCGGGTTTTGGCCAATGCTAATGTATGCATCAAAGCTTCTTCATATAGTCCCGATAGTTTTGGTTTGAATATGATCAAGATTTTGTAGATATGTGTTGCATGAATTAAATCTGTGAAAACATTTATCTTACTAAAGATCCAGTAGGATTGTCACCCATTAGTCAATTTTAATATTGTTGACAAATTTTTATTGAGAGTGAGCAAATTAACTACTTATCAATCGCAAGTCATGGCAGAACTGACTGTATCTTTAACTGTATAGATTTCGTGGTACGTCTGGCTTACTTAGATAAAGTCATTAGCTTTTGCGATGTTTATAGTCAGTGGTATATGGAAATAATTCCAAAAGTAATTTACCTAATAAAAGTGGTTAGAAATGTCCAAAGCCTAATGCGCCTGACAAAAAGAGAGATGAGAATCTTGCATTAAGGGTCAAACTTTGCATCTTTTTTTTACTTATTAGTTACTAGTCTCCTTGTAGTAATCTAGATTCCCATTGTTGCTCCCTGCTGATGTTATCTTGCCTAGTTTAGCGAAGGCCGTATTTAACAGCTCTTTTCCAGTACCATAAATAGTTCCTAGTGACACTAACAAAGTTTTCTAAAGTACATAATTACAAAAGATTTTAACACGTGAACCCTTTATGTGAGAAATATTTTAACATGTGAACCCTTACATTAATGAAGTCTGTGGTCTTAGAACATGAAGACTATTTAGGGCCCGTTTGGATACCTCATATTTTGTATTTGGATTTGGAATTGAGTTTTGAATACAAAATGAATAGATCTGCCAGCTCATGTTGAGGGGGGGAGAGAGAGAGGGAAGGGGGTACTTCCTACTGGAAGGGAGAGGTTGAGGAGCAAAAAGAGTGAAGGAAACTGCAAGATCTGTGGATTTCCAATTACTTATTTCCACAGCATATTTGGGAATCTGATTTTTTTTCACTATCAGTCGCTGATTTGGAAATCCAAGGATTTGATCTGGATCCAAATCACAGCGCAAAAAGGGCTGCAAATGTGAGAAATCCAAATCAATATCTTCTCGGCATCCAAACGAGCCCTTAGTTTATTTGGGATATTTGAGCCATAAAGCCCAAAGGTCGAAGGAAGCAATGAATATGTAATTAGAATTGGGAGCAACTATAGGGCTTGCATTAGGGTTAAAATCTGGTCAGGTTCATCATGAGATAACCATTCTATGACCCCACCATTTCACATTCAAATCTGAAACCCTGTTTCGAACAGATATAGAGGGAGAGCAATAGCCCTAGAGTCATCTCCAATGAAGCATAGATAGGGGTTCTCAACAAGTTGCAGACCAGTGCATTCAATGGATTCAACTGGTCATCAATCATAGACATAATGGTTTGGATTTGTCCTTCTAATATAGTATTAAGTCTGGAAATCTAGAAGCAATAGGCCTCTCTCTGATAGATCTGTCTCTTTAGATGTGGTCATACTCCATTTGAAACATCCCTTCAAAACCTTGTCCAAATTATATACAAATGAATGAATGACAACAAAAGAAGGTACAAAATTTTTTTGCTCGAGTTTCTTTAGGAAATAAGATTTAAGTTAAAGTGCTATGGTTTGCAATTTGGAAATCAAGGTGGTCTAGGACAAACCGGTTCATAATTAGTGTAAACAAAAGAGAATCATGAGCCATGTGTCACCTACTGGCACTATATGTTCAACCTCAAGGAGACAAACAAAAATCCATCCATGTTATATTAGGAGCTTGTTCAACCTCAAGGAGTCAAATAAAGATCCTTCAGTAATATTAGGAGCTTGAGTATCTAGCTTTTGCATTTTTCAAGTATGGATCGGAGACTTTTGTCAGTTGGCTGATCGCTTAAGGGTTTATCCATGGAGGCTGCAGCTTGATTTAAGAAATAGAACTTGGTCAAGAAGCTCGTCACTTTGAAGATTTCTCATCTTCTCAGATGATGGATCTAAATAGCAAATAATTTTGACAAAACTTTCCGTGGTTTTGGAATTGTGAACAACTTGGTCAAGACTTCTTTTTTCAATTTTTCAGTTGCCTCCATTGTTTTTACCTGTTTATTTTGTTATTTTTCTCTATCGTCAGTACATTCTGTATGTTGTCTCAATAAACAAAAGAAATTCTACTTGGTTTTTTTGTGGATGCAAAATATACTTGGTGATTTAGAGTTGTGCACCATCCATCACTTGTACCTTCAAACAAAGAACTGCTGCGATGCAGTTCAGATAGTTGTCAATATTTTATGGTGGTTTCTGGAATTTCTATGGAAAGTTTTTATGACAAGTGACAACATTATGATAACATATTGATGTGCACAACCATATTTTTCATGCACTTTTTTACTTTCTTTTAAGTGTTTCTATGTTTGTTTTTTGCACATACAGGTTTCTCCAGGGAAAAGAGCTGATAAAACTGATGTGATCATGGTTGATCCTTTGGAAGCCAAGCGCTTGGCTGCCATACAAATGCAAGAAATTCAGTCCAAAGAGAAGTTCAAAGTGAGTGAACTTTCTGATGTTCTTAATAAATTACTCAAGTGAAGAAGTTGAGTGCCCTTGGGCATGATAAACAGAAGTTACACATGAACCAGAAGACTCTAATGCTATGATTTGTGGATACGAACAAGTGTCAGACACGGCAAACCAGAAGACTCTAATGCTATCTGTGCATGGCTGCACAACCCATGGGGGGGCCACATTTTTTTGGGGGATCCAAAGCATTCATTTGGAAGGCCCTTCCATGGATAGGGTGTGTACCAAAAATCAGCCGGAAATGGTTTGTGTGCAGCTACACATATAAGCTATCTATGCATGGCTGCACAAACCATAGTGGGGGCCACATTTTTTGAGGGATCCAAAGCATTCATTTGGAAGGCCCTTCCATGGATAGGGTGTGTACCAAAAATCAGCCCTATAGGATCATCCTAACCCTGCCATTTGTGGAGGGGGAAATGGGCAGAAAGATGGACACACAGTGTCTGCCCATTTTCCCCTCCACATTTGATTGGGTTAGGATAATCCTATAGGGCTGATTTTTGGTACACACCCTATCCATGGAAGGGCCTTCCAAATGAATGCTTTGGATCCCCCCAAAAATGTTGCCCCCCTATGATTTCTGAGCTCTGCTCAGATAAACTAAGCTGATCTGAGAAGCTGCTCACAAACCATGAGTTTTTGAGAGAGAGAGAGAGGACCGGTGATTTTGTATCACCAACTCAACAAAACTACCATAAGTTTTTCACTTATGCTGGCTGGTTTATGTGTTCATATGTTGTCTTTTGAAATTATGTTTTCCACTTCGAACATTGTGTGTGATTCTTGACTGTGGGATTCACTTCATATATGTATGTGGCAGTTTGTCACATTAGAAGAAATAAAATGCCATGATCTAGCTTTTGTAGGATACCGTCAGTGGAGATGTCTACCAACATTATTCCCCATGTTTTTATCCATGTCAAGTCAACGCCTGATTCAATCGATTTGACTCTATTCGGTACCCTGTTAAAACCCCGTTGGGGGCTGTTATCCATGGGGATGGAAAGCTGGGATTTATTTTACCTTTGGATAGGCTTGCTATCCTCTTTCCACAGAACAGCCCCAGTGGATAGGGTATACTAAGCAGGGTAGCCAATTCGAAGGGTTTCTCAAGATAAAATTTTCCAAGCAGGGTAGCTAATCCAGGACCTGCGTATCCAAGGATTACTATCCCCGTGGACTTGTTTACTGATTCATCTCAGAAATAGCCAAGTCTGAAGGACTCGATGGAGTCCTAGTACTCGAGGAAAATGTGGCCAATACTTTCTGGAAATCTATGAAAATGCTGGCAAATCCAATGTCAACGCAATTTTATACTGTGGATATTCCAGGATATTGCTAATCTGAGTGGCGACTATTTACTCAGTTTTTTCTTTCTCCTTTTTCATTTTGGTTGGGGTGGGGAATCAGTGAAACATTTGTTTAGTTTTTCACACTTCTTTGATATAGATATATGGACATTAGAGTTCCAATTTTTCCAGGACAAGCTTTTTCAACTTGCTTAGAGTTCAATAATGCAGGAGACGAGTCATATTATTCTACCATGGTCCAATAGAGAATGTAACAATAAACATTACGTCCAACCTATGTTGGATGGATTCTTTGCCCCTATGCCGAATCCGTGTCGACACGCGAATCGGACATGGATTCACGTAGGACATGCCCGGATTCTTGTCGTAGCCGTGTCCCGCATAAATCCTGTTTTTTCAGGGGCCAAGAACTTGCGCTCTAAGTAACTAAGACTAATTAGGTAGAGAATTGGATGATCCTTACTTTTAGATATTTTCATTGTTGCTGGAGTGGAATTCAGGATTTCTTAGTAAACATCTGTTCCCAACATGGTGTTAGCAGAAAAAGTAAGTTCCTATTTACTTTTTATTACTTTTGAATCTGACCAGAGCGACATGAACTCAGAGACAACGTCAAATCGAAGCGATTAATGGAGCATGGGCAATGATTGGTCTCACAGCGGCGTTGGTCATTGAAGGTCACACTGGAAATAATATTCTGAACCAGGTAAGTTGGTTAAAATTATGCATATACGTTATAGATAGATATGTTTAGTTATCCTTAATTTTTTTTCTCCTTATATACAGTTGGCTGGCTATTGGGGCTCCATCACTGGTTTCTTTCTGTAGTACTAAATTTTCGAATATGAGAGTTGTTGCGGAGCCAAAATGAAGTCTAAATGAGCAATTTGATGTCTAAACCATTCTTTTTCAGCAGATAGAACTTATACTCTTTCAGATATATATTGTAAACATGCATTATTGAATGGGATCAAAGAAAAGGGTTGTTAATGTAAGTTTCTCCTCACCCACAACATGCAGAATGACTTTTCATCCTCTTGGTGGGAACACTGGATTGTTTGGCTTTGGGCACTCATGTAAAAGAATATGAAAAGAAAAACCAAAATTTTGTCTGATGTCTTTCTTTTTAAAACATAGAAATTGCCGGATGCCAGTTGGTATTTGAGCTTGACTTGCCAGTTTTTTTTTTCCCCCTTCTATGGCTTGCTGCAGAGACTTTTTAGTCTTTTGGAAAAAATCCCCATGTTGCTTTTCTAAGTTTTTTTTAGAGGCAAACTGGCTTTAACTCACAAACCTATGCCACATACAAAGCAAAGACGAGAATTTATATGATGGGTGGCCGTGAAAACACGTGAAGTCTACAAAAGTAGGTACGTCCCACTCCATATGATGATCCAAACAGTTCCCCAAAAATCATATCCATAGGATGATCCTAACCCTCCGATCTGTAGAAGGGGCACTCCATATTCAGATCAGTTCAGATCGGAGGCTTAGGATCATCCTATGGAAATGATTTTTGGGGCACAACCTATTATTTACGTTGTGCACAAACAGATGAACGGTTTGGATCATCATATGGAGTGGGCCGTACCTACTTTTTAAGAATTCACATGTTTTCACGGCCACCCATCAATATAAATTCTCAAGCAAAGACCCCCTCCTAGTTTTAAGGGGTGTAAATTAAAACACTCTTTGCCTTTGCGCATTTGTGCTTTTTCTGTGGGGAGGATGAAAAAAATTAGATAGATCATTTTGATCCGTCCGTTTCAACAGTAACCTCGCCCAATTTTATAATAGAAGTTGAACCAAAAATCGACCCGAGTCGCCCCTCTATCCTCCAGTTCTATAGATGAATGCTTGATTGTTCATCTCGCGACTCCACCTTAAACCTCCAATGGATTAAAGGGTGATCCTAACCATCCAATGAAGAGCATATGTATGGTCAATAAAGCATGTAGGCAACTCTTTAAATTCAACAACCAAAAATACACTACATTATTAGATAGTTAGGATTCAGTGATTGGAGTGATTCTTGGGCCATTGGAGACCCAGATAGAGCAAGCAACACGTGGGCCCATGTAATATTTACCCTCTTCTTTCAAACTCTCCTCTTCTCTTCAAGATCCCTCTTATCTCCAAATCCACTTATTCAACTTCCCCTATTTCTTCTTACAAAGGAACAACAGTAACAGTGTAGGCTTGTGCAGAAGAAAATTCTCTCAATTGGAAGAAATCCATCATGAAAACATGTAGTATGTCACAGAACTTAAAATGGGCAGTGCATGTAACTCACTTTCTCTCTTCTTAAATAACCGATGTGCTTTATAGCCTACAAATTGAAATAAAAATTATTCTCATTAGTAGCTAGCGCGCAAATGCCCGATCTCTTTCAAGTGCTTCACTTTCTCAAACTCTGGAGCAGTGTAGTTCTTCTCCACTTCCCATGCAAGTTGAGACATACAATTGAATGATGATTTCGCAGCCTTTTCATCAGTAACTTCTCTGGGGAAGGGAATTCGGACCTCGTATAAATCATCTTGAGAACGAAGACGGACGTCGAAACCTAACCGGTCAACCCATATCATCTTTGCCTCTGTCACCTGCCAGTTCACATGTAATGGTCAATAATGGTACGAATTTCTGTCTGCAAACCAGATTCTAAAATCACCCACATTCAATTTCAAATCCACATTCTAAAATCAGCCCAAATTCTGATTCTGATGATATACATGTAGTAAATAGAGGTGTATCATGTATCCTGCAACTACCATCGTAGTGCATTATTTCTTCCAGTAACAAACAGATTTCTACTTTTCCAATAAGTCTAGAACAGGAATTTCCAAGAAAATAATTGAAATATCAGATGCAAACCAGAAATCCCAAATCCACGTAAACGTTGCAGAAACGATGAACATCCTCCATGTGGTTGGCATTCATCCCAGTCGCAAGCTTTTCTGCACAGTTCCGAAGAGGATCAGGGGTGGCGTTTATATATTTTGATGAGGTCACCCATATACCGTCCTGAAATATACATCCAAAAGTAAAATAGAAAAGGAATTATAAAGTTACAGAGAATGAAATATAATCATTAATTTCTGAATTTTTATAATATTCTAGACATCAGATTATATGTCTTATCTTAATGAACTAAATTTAATAAGCGAAAATGATATATACCAATAGCATGTATGCATCTGACTCACCAAGTTGCAGCAATCGATACACAAAAACATGTGGAATCCTTTATACACATCTAAGTCAAATGTTAGGGACTGAATTTGCATGCATATATAAATGCAGAAGTGGTGATATTGCCAGCAACTTATGTACAGGTGATGAGTTCACGAAGGATTAGATTGCTTTGGCAACTCTGTAATTTAGTTAATTATGTGACACTGCATTTTTCAAGTACACATACATTTGTACACAGTGGTGGCGAAAGTGTACTATTCATGGTGTCAGGTATTTGGAGTCTTTCTTACTTGAGTAGCAAGGTTGCCAGTTCACCAACTCACAAGAACGGCTACGTCATGTCAGTAGTTTCATATATCCTTAGCCTGTGTATATGGGAATGGATTGGCGTGAATTTGTAATACACTAGTGGTGATACTGCTGCTTTCACTCACAATTTATGTGCAGGTTATGAGTTCATGATGGATTTAATTTGTGGTATCAAACCTATTATTGTGTTAATAATTGAGTATCCCATTGTGTATTTCTCAAGTATCTCATTGTGTGCCTTTCAAGTACAGGGTTGCACGATGTTTTGTCTGTCTTTCATTAACTTGAGCAGCAAGGTTATTAGGAGCAAGTCATGCACAACTAAAATGGAGTATTCATCCTTGGCATATTTCCTTTATAGCAAGTCGCACAATGCCACAACATTCAATCCCTGTTCCACATTCAGATCAAGTGACCACTTTTTTGCGGTCAATGTCAATAAGATCATATGTATACTTATGCTGTGGTAACATTCAGATCGGGTGTTATAACTGCCTTTAACAAATATAGTATACTGTATCAGATATGCAATGCAGAGTACCATGATTAATATGTAACAGTAACCCAAAATGAACCCTTCATACCTCCCAGAAATCTTCCATCTGTAGCACTTGTTCCACAGCAACTACATACATAAGGTCTTCATCCACTTCCTCTCCGAACCTCTTTGCCCAAATTGCATGAAGCTCCTGCCAAGCAAGCAATTTCTAAACATCTGAGAGAAAACGCTAATCTAAAAAATAACCTCCAATCAATAGAGACACACAACAGAACATGCATTTCTTCTTTTTTTTTCCATTTCAATAACAAAAAAACCCAATCCCTAATCAACAGAAACAACTAATAGCACCAGAAAAGTTGTGGCTTTAAGAAATGCGACAGGACTCAAGACAAATGCCAGCAACATAACGCAAAAAATTCTAATTTATATCCAGGTCATTAAATTGAGTTACTAGATTCTGGAAAGCAAAATATTTTCAACACCAATGGTGAAGAAGTCTGACCAAACTTTCGCAATATCGGGCCTTTTCTCATTGTGGACATGGTAGACACTTCGAAGCCAACTACAACTGCCATGTCCAACATCCATCTATAATTGAGATAAAAGGCAAAATAGTTTGGTAACAGTGATTTTATAATTTACAGATTGCAGAACTAAAACTAGATATTCGCACATGATTCTTTGATCCATCTGCAAAGACCAAGAATACTTTGAGGAATTCAATCAAGTGCTTTCACAAAGCAGATAACAACAAAACTTCATAAGTTGCAGACAGTTAAACCCAGTTTCACCAGCAATGTCAAAATGTGAACCTCTACGAATGCAGAAATTGAAATACTTTAAGACAAAAGGTAACAATCATGATAAACAAATAGAGAAACGAGCCCCTTGCCATGTGCATTGCTAAACCAATTAAATTTCAGAAATGACTTACACTTTGAAACCGTAAGCCATTAACTGTGCATCCAAAAAAATAAAAATCACATGTCACATCTCTACAAGAAGGAAAGACCATCGAAATGGTGTTTTATGCAATGGTGGATCCAAGAGTTCTCCATCATTTTCCTAGCAGGAGATCAGAAGAAGCTTTTCGGAGAACATTGCTGAAGGTTTTGCATTGGATACATGGAAAATGTGAAGAAGAAAGAAGAAGGTCTCGGGATGGTAATTTTCTCCCACTGAAGATTCAGAACAAAACTGTTTGGTGACATGGAGTACAACAAATTTATAATAAAGGCCACACCTTCCAAGTCATTCACAAAAATGAAAATTAGGCCTCAATGTACACATGAACATGTTAAATTTTACTAGTATGCTTGAATAAACATTCATAAAGTAAATTATGCGATTCTAGGAATGCCGTTAAAAACTGGTCATTGAGTAGAACTAAAAGAAAAAGAAAAGAGCAAACAAGGAACAAGGTTGTCCATCTCCTTGGAAAAACTTCTTTAAATTCTTGAATCATGAAATTATTGCCTCATTCATTGTCGGGTGGGTATCTTCATTAGGGCTGCAAAAGGGTCAAGGGGAGCCTGTAGCCCTATGTACCGGGTTCATGTCGAGTGTACAACCCTGCCAAGCTAAGCCAGGCCTCTATGTTGCATCAGTAAGGGTATGTGTCAAATATGACACGGTCACACGGGTATCGAGTGCCAGATTCGGCAAACCTCAAAAAGAAAAAATTGTGGATTCGCCAAAATGTTTCAATCAGTTCTTAAATTTTAAGTGTTTCACATAATTTTTTGAAAAATGAAGTGTTTCTCATAATAATATAGTTATAAGTTATAACAAGTAATATATTAAAAGTTAAATAAATTAAATATATTTCCATTTCAAAACTTACTATTAGGATGGATAAAGATGAAAACATGTGGTAATTGTAAAGTCGCGGTAGTAGTATTCAGATAAAACAGATAAAAGAGAACTAGAAGTGTTGTGCAGAACTACTTAAGTATTGGAATCCGACACATGTCAGATACGATACTTCCTTTTCTATTTTGAAGTATTGTGAGGATTGTTATTGGATCAAAGCAATTCCCTTAATGGACCAATTCAAGCTTGGGCAACCCCATCTTGTCAGAATTTACATGGAAAAAGTTACTCTGAAGTCTAAACAAATAATATGTGTTAATACCTCAAAGGCCTAGTGCTAGTAGTCTCACCATTCAACGTGGCAGAACTTCTTCCTATAAAGATATAGATCCCGCCTCCAAAAAACAACATTTGACCTCTGGGTCAAAGCTCACCTTTGTGAAAACAGAAACCCATTTTAGGACCTCTTGGGCTTCTGTTGTCGGTTGCCTCTAGCCAAGGATTCAAGCATCGATATTGATTCGGACTTCGGTCCCCAAGTGGAAGTACTTCATGAAAGTGTATGGAAGTCTATGAAAATCTTGTTAAATCATGGAAGTATATTGAAGTTCATGCAAACGATGGAAATTCAAGATGAAACCTTAGGAAATGATAGAATGAGCAATGATCATATAGGCAAGACAATCATCCATAATGGTTTGACAAGATCAAACACCTAGTACCATACATCTTCACACTTGTCTAAAACAATTAAGTTCATTCAAAACATAGATAATTCATATATTTTGAAAACTAATTATCAAGTCATTTCTTTTACTTTTCAACTTACTCATCTTATTAATAGAATGTGCATTAATATTTCTGGATATATGGGTTTTTATGTTGTTATGTAGGTACATGCAAGGAATCAAACTTCAGACTTTGGTCCTAACTTACTCCTGACATCAGCCCACATCAAAGTCTTCACATATCGGCAGAAATCAAAATGTATCGATGGAAGTTTAGGACCATGCCTCTAGCAAGGTCTATAAGGTCCTTCTCCTAACAAACTTCTCAACAAGAGCTTCGCATCCATGTCAGGCCCCAATCTTTGAATACGGAAGAATATAGCATGCATCCCTCACGGGCCCGTTTTCTCTCCCAACCATTTGCTCACATAATTGCTTTCTCATCTACCATTCAAAAAAAAAAAAAACTGCTTTCTCATCTACCCACAGAAATCTGTACTTAAACACCATGAGAAATTAGGATTTCAAATCAAGTATAACAAGTAAACCTTAAGTTTTTAAGTAGAGGTGATGTAGTTCAGAAATTGTCACTCTACCCACTAGTGATGACGTTAGCATTGCAAGAACCTTGTCACCAGTTACTCATCAGTAAATTTCTTTCTCGCCAACCCACTGAACCGTTCTTAAACACAATGAGAAATTAGGATTTCAAATCAAATAAACAAGTAACCCTTGAGTTTTTTGAGTAGCTGTGCTGGGATACCATTACAATTGCAAGAAGAACCTTGGTCATCAGTAAATTGTTTAAAGACCAAGGTTGATGAATTTGAAAGAAAGATATCACCAAATTGTCCCTACTTATAATGCCAACATGCTACTTCATCTGAATTGTTACAAATTGCTTTCATTCAAATGGCAATATGCTAATATATAAGTTATAAAGATAGGATAAAAAAAATTTACAAAAAAGGAGAAGGCATACCTTCAAAACCAATCTGTCATCAGGTTTATTAAGGCTTCCTTGTAAAGTACACTGTGGAGTCCGTGATCCGCATTGCTCTAACTGGTTTAGAAAACACAAGCTTAGCAGACTAAAGAAATTTTTTTTTAAAAAAAAGTTCATCTAAAAGAAAACTAAAACAGAAAATTTTCAGCAGTATGAGCTATTGGTGGAGTATTGAGAACCATGTGGAAACAAAGTTAAGAGTTAAGACAAGGCTAAAGCTAAAAACTTGATTAGTGTTACTAACAAAAGGAATTAACATTAGCTAAACTAAGTCTAGCAAATACAAGAACCTAGAATGTTTGGGAGCTTTGGAGAGCTGCTTGTGCAGAGATTAGAGAGAGAAAGACAACAAGAACATTAAGGAAGAAAAAAAGGAAGAGAAATTCAAGAAAATTAGTAGCTTAAATTGAAGAAACCCTAGGCAAGTTACTAAATATGTTTTATGAGTTATTGGTAAATTGAATTGTAGTAATTCTTTCATAGAATATTACTGATTTGCAGGAATCCAGGAGGTTGGCACATAACATGTTTGATCAAATGCATGAATGAAGTTAAATTGAAAATTTTTCTAGAATCCAAAGTACCTGGACATGAAGAGTGGATCTTCTATCCATAGAGAATTGACGATTCCTAGGGTTTAAACACAAGATAGGCGTGCCTTCTGAGTCCACAACGAAACGAACGCCGATACCCAGTGGCCAACCTTCTTGGGTCAATGTAGAAAGGGTTCCTACAGAAGAGAGTTCCATGATAGTTCTAGAAACTTCAGCTGGAGAGGGTTTTGTTTGAAGATCCTTTGGAGTAATTGTCTGGGCTACAGAAACAGAGCATTTTGGAGAATTAATGGGGGATTTGAGACATGGGTTTTGCTTGAGAGGATTGAAAAGGGTGTTTTTTCTGGGAGGTAATGCAAAAAAGGTAGTGACAGAGAAGGGTTTAGAGGAGAGAGAAGATGGGAAGATGGAAGGAATTGGGGGAGAAATGAGGGAATTAGTGGAAGGAATCATTTGGGGAAGTGGGCTTTTTGGGAATGATTGGATTAGATGGTTGAATTGATGATCAGAGGCTTGGAAGAGACATGTGAATGGTGAGAATGATGCTGTGGAGAGAACCAGATAGGACACTTAGAAGAAGAAAAAAGATAAAAGGGGTGCGAATTATCCAATAGGGGGTGCGAATATATCACTACCCTAAAAGAAAACAAGGTAAGAAGTTCTAGGGAGCTGATATCGCACTCCCTTCTCTGGTTTTAAGAAGTTTTAAATAATTTACCCAAAAAAAGGATAGAGAGGGTGCAAATATCAAAACAAAGAAGTGAACCAATTAGTCTTTACTTCTAAACAAAAATGAAACAAAAATTATCTAGAGTCCAACTAGGCAAATCTCCACCGTTGAGATTAATCCTAACAAACAATGTTACGTCCCAAACATGGATATGCATGTGTAATCAAGACCGTTGATCTTGTAATTCATCGCGAGGCAACCTACATGATCTAGAACCCTAATGCTTTTCTTAGAAGAACTCTAAACAATGCTTTATTGGATAAGGGGTTAGGATCATCCGATCACTGGTACAAGTGGGCCATCTTTTTAGCATATTTGAAGTATCTAACATCGAATGGTTTCTCATAAAATAAAGAGGGCTGCCAATATAAAATGAAGGGAGTGCAAATATCATCTCCCTTTAAATTTAAAAATGATTTAGTTATCATACTCAACTCCTTTGTACGCCAAGAAAGCACGAACAGGGCCACGAAATGCTTAATTAAGATTATATTTGGGGGACTGATATCCCCCACTGCAATATTTTGATAATGGCACTGCTCACTTTGCTTTGCTCTTTTTTAATTAGCTTTTCTTGGCTGGCACAATACTCAAGTTTCTATCTACATCCAATTAAAAAATGTTTAAAACAAAGGTGATAATGTTATTAACAAGGTCCCCAACAAATTGCACTGATCGGATGATCCTAAAAATTGCACCTATCAGATTACAGTGTTTTACCTCCTTAAGAAAGGAGACGACAATCATGAAGCTTAGCACAAATACCACACCGGATTAAGATCTCTACACTTATATGCTTACCCACTTTTGGTAGGCACACCTACAGCTGCCTCCCAAAAGACTGGTTCTAATCATGGTTTTAAAGTTTTACTAACCTTGGTTCCAATCAATATATTAGTGCCTTGTGTACAGTGTAGATTTGTTCATTCAAATTGTGTACAATATTTACAACAAGAGAACTACCCACAAATTATTTATATACGGATGAAGACCCCGGACTTGAGAATGAGCTTTATGTTCTGCATGAAGCTGAAGGGTACATGGGTTACCATTTTGGTTCCACAAGCAGCTGGGAGGGCTAGAAAGAGGCCCTTGTATCAAGAAATGGGTCATAAATTATTTTTATGCATTCGTGAGAAAGAACTGCAGAGTTGGAGGTGCAAACCTCAGTTCTTGGACCAACCTTTTGGGTGTTAGCATGATATACATTGGCCTGGGCATTAAGTTTTCTGTTCTTGCGATCAGAGATCTGAGGGTGAAGCATACTCCAACTGCCTGGATAGGACAAAGGAACAACAGTTTCTGTCGATGAACAAATTGCTAGATCTACAGCAGTTTCTGTCGTGGAACAAATTGCTTGATCTCACTGAAAGCCCACCAAAAGCAAGAAATGGTGAAGGAATTAATGATTAAATTAACAGCAAGAGCAAATACTGAAATAGACCGACCATTCAAAAAAAAATAGTGAAATAGACAACCCTCTAGACAAAACTTTTGAGCCATTCTGCTATAAAAGGGCCTCAGAATTTGACTAATGATATTGTGCTTTTTCATGATCAAAAGTTTTGAAGCTATCTGTACCTTGTTGAAACCGATTGTGGGCCCAAAACTGAGTATTGGACTCCACGTTTAGTTTGGAGTCAAATAATAGGTTTGGGGTCCACAATCGGCTGCAACAATCTGAAATGAATAGTCTAAAAATCCATTTGTGATTCTCCAATGGCACTATTCATTATCATGTTAAATCATAGTCATCAAGCCCAGGCATTTCAGATACCAGATTTCCAGCAATAGTTGCAGTCTTGTGCAGAAATTATTTCTTGATACAAGAATATAAATGGATGACAGTTTACTATTCTAGAAAAATAAGACAATGAGAAATCATGATCATGCTCTACTATGAACGGTATGTTGCCTACTCCAGAGTGTAAGCCTTTTGGAAATGGTAGAAAACCCATTACCACCCTAAGGCTACCGCCTAGGCTAACAAACTCATTTCACCCCAGTTGGTAGAATTTCTGGCAAGTGGAATATGATAGATACTAAGAGCATACTATCATTCATTGGAACTATAATCAAAGTTAAAAATCTTACAATTTGAATTGATTCATATGGGAAAGAATTTGAATCTTATGTTTGAATCCTTTGTCCCAAATCCTACTTGAATCTTATGATTTTTGGGTGAAAATCTAACTATTCATGGTTTGAATCTTACTATTTTACTCATATAATGATCTGACGAAAAAACAGCAACCATGATATATAAGCTCATTGTTCAGTTTTTGCTTGCTGAAACTATTTGGGTCTGCAAATGTTCTCACTTGTTTATTTTTTCTTTTCATACGTCATGGAAACTTTTATTAAAAGAAAAAAAGAAAAAAGAAAGACATTATGAAAGGGGCAGAGCTTGCTCAGTGGGTGAGTTTGTGCAATCATGAAAACATGGTAATGCCAATATCAGTAGCCTGTGTGTGTGTGTGTGTCTAAGGGGGTGATTGTATCTGTGCTACCTTGTTTTAATAATGACACTACTCTATTTACACTTTTCTAGTTAGCTTTTAAAAGCTGTTATAATTCCGAAAGAGCTATCAACAACCAAGCAGAAAATGGTTCAACAAAGGAAAACCATTATCAAAACAAGGGAGTGTAAACATAATTTCCATATATATGGTGCGGGGAAAGGGGGTTGCGGAGGTAGTTAGGGTGAGCATGTGTATGCACAAGCATTAAGTGCACTTGCACAAGAGCAAGTGCTTAAATTCCGTAACATAACTAACTCAAGACGGACAATTAACATGAAGTAGACCCATATTGCAGCATTCCATCTCTTAAATTGGAGGTCATTCATTGATAAGTATAGAGTGGAGAGGTAGACGGACAGTTAACAGAAACATGCATTACAGATCAGTATGTACACAAAATCCATGACTTCTGGCAAATGTCATTCATTGATAAGTATAGAGTGGAGAAGTTATCATGAAGATTTATGCAATGAGAAACGCATTATTCAATAGTTCACATTTCCAAAATCAACACTGAAGCTCAAGTGATGCCATGGCAATTTCTACGATAAGCCTGTTGTTAGGTTACATCCAAACTATTATTTTTCTTCTTCTTTTTTGAATGGTACAGTCGTCTAAATTATTTATACTTGAAATAATCCCATCATAAAAACCAAAGCGATCTAAATACAGAATACAGTCTACATGTTGACAACAACCTTTGACTAGGCAGAGAACTCTAGTGTTAGGGCATCAAACTCCTATCAATAAAAGAATTTTTCTTTTTCTTCAAAGAACAAGTAAAAATTCTTCTTCAAAGAATAAGCATGAACCACTTTTTTAATAGTATCATAGTTTCACTAAGTAGCAATAGAAGTGCAAACCGTTCACAAGACTAAGGGGATTGCATAATTCCAGAATGTAAGATTCTACAGTATGTACATATATACCCAGGTCATTGATGAAATGAAGGATTCTGCAACTCAGAATAAGTTAAAAAAAATCCTCATTTTCGAACATGGCTAAAAAAAACTACAAGAAATGGAACTAAAAAACTATTGCTACAAATATACAACAGCAACATCATTCTTGAGTTTTGACACATATAAACATCATCCATGAGCTCAATGTTAGGGGCCTCTTTGAGTTTAGTCAACTACTCTGAAATAAGAAAACAGCAAAAAAAGGAACCTAGAAAAGACTTCAAGCCTTTCTGAGGCCATTTCTGCAGGCAGAGTAATCTTTCACCATCAAGATTTCGCCACAAAACTTTTTTGGCACCTGTTCCAATTCTTTCCCTTCTTGCCATGCTTGCCCTACCAATACTCCCGGTCCAACATGGCGAACATATACAACCACATGATCATTGAATGGCCATGGGTGTTTCACTGCAAATGTACAAAAGAGAAAACCGATATATTAAAATAAAATAACTAAAAAAAGTAGGAACTCTTTTATATTATCGATAATAAAGCAACAACACGAGCAAAGCTATGCCACCAAGATATGGGCACCTATGTCCAACACAGGACTTATATAACACGAAGAAGCTAAGTTGTATATTTCGTTTCGTTTCGGCCGAAACAGGCCGAAATTTCGGTTTTGGTCTGGAAACCGGTACGAAATCCGGTCGGAATCGTTTCGTTCCGTATTTCGTTCCGTTTCGGCCTTTTCGGTCTGTTTCGGCCGAAATTGTCTGACAAGGTGGAAAGAAATTTTAAAAAAATTATGGGAATGCCATTATAGCCATTGGGACTGTTTTTAGAACATTCTACCCTCATTTTATGACTGTTTATGACCGTTACACACTTTCCCACCAACTAAGATCTACTATAATCTTCTTTTAAGCTCTTCAAGCTTCTCTAATTTTCTAACAATTTCTGATTTTTTTGCATTTTTTCATATTTTTAACTATTTAAAAAAAAATCTCTTTGGAAAGCAGAACGAAAAGTTTCGACCGAAACGCGGAACGAAACGGCCGAAACACCGAAGCGTTCCGTTCCAGTCACCAAAACGAAACGGCGAACGAAACGGATTTCACAACTCGGCGAAGAAGTAAACATTTGCACACACAAGCATATATTGAACCTACTTGGACATTAGGACCAAGTTTGATATTATAACGTCACATAAATATGAACTCCAAAGGTAAATCTATGGAAAGAAAGTGGTAAAGTAAATATATGAGTGCAACGTGCAGAGTATAACGGACTAATAGAAAATGTAATGGCATATATGTGGTGAAATTCAAATATCTGATGAACTCTATTTCCCTAAGACATTTTAGCAACCCACTTACTTGGTTTTGGAAAGCCTTCCGGGAAATCACAGAGATCCAAAAGCCCGTCCCCAAATTCATATGCCAAATCACAAGGCTGTTCTGTTGACATTACTTCCTTAACCTGTCTCACTGAAAAGTATAACGGACTATTTGAATTTGCTATTCTGCTCAAAACGGATCCACCTGAATATCCAACATTTATTGTTCTGAGTTATGATGTTTATGTGTAGTGTGAATAACATCAACCTTAGACAATGAATAAAAAATGCATGTTGATAAAAGTATGAATTTTCATTTTTTTTATCCAAGAAGCAGTGAACAGATATTTACAGCTTGATTAACAAATTGCTAAATCCAATTGAATCTCTCCATACATCACACGGATATTTTCAGAAAAAAAAATTGCTTAGACATAAGAAATAAAATCACTAAGCTCGCACGAGTTCATTTTTTCCCAATTTCATCATGAAGATAGTCCCTGATACTGCAATTATGTATAAGGAAAGAACCTTGCTATCAGGAAATGGAAAGCAACTGCCAGCAGAGGAAAGAAACGGGGGTAAAATGGCTTCATAATGCAAGTTAGGACCTGATTCCACACAAGAATTTAGCTTTATCCATTGTTGGTTCTATATTAAGCAGGACACTATTTTCTCCAAAAAAAAATACTAAGCAGAACAATCGAGATATTTAGAAACATAGTAGGTAAGGTTGTCTTCTCATTCTCGTGCACTCTAAAAAGGAGGACTGAGTGTTATGCAAACCAGCTCCCAATTTAATTTTACTCTTATCTTTCTAGCAACAGGCACAATGAACTCTGCACAAATTTTTTTAATCAATTGCAAAGTTTTTATAGGGCAATGGAAATTGATTCCCAGAAAGAAATAATGATCTGTACGCAATGTATCATCCTACCTCCCAGTGTACATGGAAAAGGGATATCTGAAATGTTTTGATATATGTCACCCCAAGCACTCTTCAGGGATATTCAACGGTACTGAGATAGAATACTAGAGATGGGAAGCACGAATAAGTGTCGATTGACAAATGGTGTGGCTGTGAGACCAAAGTTCCAAGAAAATGATATAGACCACTGGAGCACAGGAGTTACTAATACATGCATGACCCTTTTGATAGTATTAAAAAAATAAGATGGGATCAGAGCCTCAATACCCAGATCAGAAGTCAAAGATTAGATGCCAATGTAAAATTAAATTAGAGATCACTTTATAAGACTGTCCCTGTTAGTCTTGTATAATCCACTAACAATAAGAGACAAGATGAGATGGGCCATTTTAATATAAATTTGAATTTTAAACATGGCCTTATCAAGAGGGGGATTGTGACTGTTGATTGTGAGTGTGTCGATTCGACAAGTTTTAGAGTCTCTTATCAAGTTTTGCATCTTAAAATTTGAACTTCGCATTCAGAAGAGTGCAAAAAAGGATTTAATATTACATTATTAAATAAGCCCCAAGTTATTGCAATATTTACTTTATTGCAAATCACAACCTTGGATATTAAATACATCAAGTTATTGTTTCATATTACCTTTATTAGAATCACAGGTTCTCCATTTAAAAGTTCACAGTTCTTAGGATTTTCTAACTCTTGAGAGTTTGAAGAAAAAATGTTACATCTTTTATGGTGAACTTGGTTGAGTCTTTTTTTTTTAATGGTTGAACTTGGTTGAGTCTTGTTCAACTTTAGTCAAACATTTTCCAAATTATGGCTAGAATCTCAATTTTAAACCAAGGCTCAATTAGTAGCTAAAGAACCCTAGGTTAAGCTGTTTCAAGAGATCCTAATACTGATCAGGAAGAATGACAATGAGGATATGACATAGACACATGATTGGGGCCACATACACAAACTATAGAGTCCAAAATTGACTAAAATTGATGATAACATCATGCTACAATGAATATAAGCAATATAAGCACAATTTACGTCAACATAACAAATTTACCAAGGAATATCCGTCCATAAGCCTTCCCATCCTTGACACGGAATAGAGCCTGATACATGAGAAAGTTTAGGGCCACAATTACATGGTGCCTTCAAATAACTATAAAATAATCTACAAATAAGAAAAGTAAAGTGATATGTTCATAGCTTAATAACTTTCTAGAATATCAATTAGAGTTGACCTTCTTGAAGCCATTTATCCAGGCAATAGGCAGGGGACCTATGTCACAGTGTTGACAGACATCATCATCATCAAATGCATACAGATTTCAACATATAAAAAAAATGTGTGAAACGGATTTCAGATTTAGAACAGATAACAATTTAAGAATAATGTAACGTTTGGATGAATGGTTTAACAATTGTAACTACAAAAGCTAGCTCACACTTATGATACGAACATACCTGCCAAAGTCCAACATGGAATCAATGTGTCTAACAATAGAGACACTCTAAATTCCAATAGATTAGTGCGTCTGCACACAAATCATAAAATCCACTTCGTAGTACAAGCGTAAGAAGCTTAAAACATAAAATGTAACTCTCTCTCTCTCTCTCTCTCTCTCTCTCTCTCTCTCTCTTATATATATATATATATATATATATATATATATACGAGAATATCATAGAAAAAGTCATGTTAGCTGCATCTGGTTGTTGTTTTTTTTTTTGAATTTTTTGAATTTTTTTTATTTTTTTATTTTTGAATGGCAACTGCATCTGGTTGTTAAAATAGAATATCAATAGCCATAGATCAACCGGACCTTCACGTGGGAGATTAATTTCCCCTTCCATAGCTGCAAGTCCATTTGTTGCTTGTGTAAAGCTCTTGCATATTAATGGGCCACCTTGAACCTAGGGTTTCATACTCTTATTTACCAATGTCACATCCTGACTGTCATCTTCCAAAAAGAATAATAGACAAGGTCATGGTAGATACCCCATGCAACAGTGAAACATGTCTCCACAACACTACCACACTAACTCGGTAGGAAACTTGTGAGTGTAGGTGTGTGTTTGAGTATGTTAAGGGAGAGGTTGGGAGTTAAGAGAGTTGGGATTATGAGTAGGAAAGGGATTAGAGTATTGTCATCTGGATATGGATGTGGATCATGGATCCAGATTTATATTTACACACCAAGAGAAATGGATTAAGGAGCCAAATATAAATGTTGACCTATGGAGGAAAGAAGTTTGGAAAATGAAAGGAAGAAATAAAGTATAAATAAGAAAAAGAAATAATAAAAAACAATGATCTAGAGAAACTTGACCAAGATAAATGCTAACAGGGAAAAGGCACAACTGAAATAATAAAAGTTTGGTGATCTCATGGAGATCGAATATCATAAAAGGGCTCGGAGATTCACGATCCCCTGAGGCTTCAAGAGAATGAATCCATATCAAAACCTGGCTCCAATACCATGAAAAAACTTTAGTAGAGGAAAGGGAGAAGAATAAATCCCAAACTGACTAAACGATTCATTTGCACCGAAAGACTCGAATAACCCTCATATATAAAAGAATAACAAATCCATTACAGGCACCATAAACTAATGCTACTTATTTCTCTCTTTTTTTGGTAGGTAAGCTGGGATCGAACCCCCGAACTCAAGGTGAAAGAACATAGTCTTTACCAGCTGAGCTAGAGGCTCGACCCCTTGCTATTTATTTCTCCAACAGATATAAGGCTTTATCCAGTATTTGTTTCAGATACGTGCTGCATTAGATGCCAGCGCATCCCCACAAATATAATAAGAACTATTATATAATATAAACACGATATAGAAGAATATGTAAGAACACATTATCATTCAAAAAAAATTATACAAGAACATAAAATGGCCAAAGGTATCAAGTTATGGATGTAAATTAAACTATAAACAATATCACAGAGAACACAAGAGTTGGATACGTGTATCTGATACCCATGCCAGACAAGCATATCTAACATCTAAACTTTTCAAAACAAATACTTACGCTAGATAAGCACACATAAAGTTTCACGACTTAAATGAAAAAAAGAAATGTTCTAAATATTTATTCAACCAATTAGATTGTTTATAAATTATAAATATATAAGCCTATGAAGGTTGTGTGCTAAGATTTTTTTTCTTAATGGTGGGTTATGTGCTAAGATCCAAGATAAAGCTTTTCATTTTTTTTTTTGGATAAAGGCTCCCTTGCACATAGAACAGACCAAAGATCTATCTTGAACACAACTTAGCAAAAAGATACCTCCACTTGTTCGGCAATTCCAAAATTCAGTTGATACTAAAGATTCTCCCATAGATAGCAAACTAGATGCACTTTGCTTTACCAACTTAGAATCCTCATAGCGTGTGCCAGAAATTTCCCAAGTCCTTGATATGAGCCTACACCATAATTAAACAAATAATCCTTTACATCAGCTGCACAGCACAAGTAGATATAACTAAACTAATGGAAACGTTGAAGCAGTCAATTATGTGGGAGGACACTGGAAAACATCCAAATCTTTTTTTTAAATGGTGAAAACATCCATATCTTAACTCCAAGAGAAGCTAAAAGAAATCACCTAGGTTTCAGCAAGTGGAGCAACCGACGCCGTCTTTCCTCTGGAATATCACCAATTTTTTTCCTAGAGAATACACAGAAATTGGAATCTTAATGAGTTTAGAATGCAACCTTTTCGCATAGATGCCATATACAAGGTACAGATATCCGTAAATAACTTAAGAAAGTACCACCACTGATATAAACAACTGTACCATACATGGAATAAGGCAGTAAATAAGAGCCTTTTTTGAATGATGAAGATTTATTTAAAATGGATAAAAGATCAATGACTAATACGGTCAAGAAACACCAAAGCAAAAAAGGCAAGAAAATAAAAGCTATTACCAACTAATGTCTTTCAAAATAATCCCTCCCCATACATATAGCAGGTGACAGAAAGAGGCTGTATCATACATGGAAGAATGCAGCATTACCATCGACAGTCTTCCAAAATAATCTGCTTCTAGTATATCGCAAGTGATTAATAGAGAATATATATATATATATATATATATATATATATATATATATATATATATATATATATATATATATAGAGAGAGAGAGAGAGAGAGAGAGAGAGGAAAGTGTTTTTGAGCTCGAGCTTAGAAACTCATGGGGTGATCCAAAGCATTCATTTGAAAGGCCCTTTCATAGATAGCGTGTGTACAAAAAATCAAGTGGTTAGGATCATCCTAACCCTTCCATTTGTAGAGGGAAAAAATGCGCAGATCCGTGGAGGAACAGTATCTGTCCATTTTTCACACCACTTTTGGATGGGTTAGGAGGATCCTAACGACCTGATTTTTGGTACACAGCCTATCCATGTAAGGGCCTTTCAAATGAATGCTTTGGATCACCCCAAAAATGTGGGCCCACATGAGTTTTTGAGCTCAAGCTCAGATAAGCTTATCTGAGCTCGAGCTCAGAATCACTTTCCTCATATATATATATATATATATATATTCTAAAGTGTTTAAGCTACAAAAGAAATCCGGCCACCATGTTGCATACTTGAATGTATGAGGCTCATTTACATCAAGGATATGAAAATCTAACCCCAATAATTAGTACAGCATGCTTTCAAAATTGAGAAGGATCATTGACACAAGGGACCTGTCTAGAGGAGGAGGATCCCTTTCAACTATAAGGTTGTGAAAGAACCATATGGCTGATAAACCTGAAAATGAAAGAAAAAAACCCCCAAAATGGGGCTCCCAAAGGCCAATCAGATGCGAATGGTAAAAGTAACAATGTAACTTTGGATGCCTATAATATACTTGCTTAAATAATAGTGTTTGACTTGCTTCAATAAGATTTTCTATATCATCAATAGTTTATCATCACAGCTTGATCATGTCTAGGAGTGGCTACTGCTTCAACACATGTGCTGCTATTGCTTATAGGGTTTGCAGGAGATAGAACAGCGCTATTCTCAAATGCTACTATTGCCAGTAATTACATACTCAAGAAAAATGAATAACCATAACTACTAATAACCATTCATTAAAAAATTGGACTCGGATTAAAACTCAACCAAGGTAAGAATGAGTCCACTCATGCAATTGAAAGACTGATGCAATCATTTTTTTAATAACTGGCGCGAGTCAAAGCATTTTTTATGGACTTGGTAGGGCCGAACTCGGACCAAACCAATAACCATGAATTTATTCTTAAAACTAACAAAAGCCATCAAAACATCGCCAGTAAGAACCCTGCATTGCATTTTCCATCCACTTCTCCTCTAATCTCACATCCACTTTAAAAAGCAAACAGTGGACAATCTTTTCCAAATTCATCTGCTTTGTAGTCATATCACCCCATACGGTTCACAGCTCACTAATTCCAAGCAAGCATTCCAGGTAAAAAATAGCTTAAAGTACATATTTAGTTCATTGAATCAGTTCACAGCTCAAAAGGGATTTGGAACGAACTCGATAACTATAATCTTTTTCCTTCTGATTCTTTTTCTTATTATCAGATTCAACAACAGTCACTTTATCACTACCTCAGCTCATTAATGATTTCCAAAGTTAAAAAAGCTGGATCTCAAAACAAACCTAAGATAGCTTCCAAAACAAAAGAATAGAAATCAATTCAATTGATTCTGGAAAATTGAAACGGAGGCTTAATGTTATAATTACACACCACCATCGATATATAATGTCCTCCATTTCTCCAAAGAAAGTACTGTCTTCTACTGAAATTAGGGCTCCGAAAAAAATAACAAAAGACTCACCAAAGATACGAGGCTGGATTGTACGAAGACGGATCCAATGGGATCAGTTCTTTTGGGGGATCTAAAAGCGCTACTATATCCTGCTCGTCTAGATAAGCTCTGCTTCCTCCCGGCAACAATTCGTACGGCTGGTCATCCCACGGGGATAACCCCTCTGCTTTACTCCCATCAATGGCTCTGATTTTTCCTCCGAAAGCATTTCTTCGAGATCTGAAGGTTCGATACGGAGGAAACCCTAACCCTAGATGTACAAGAAGAAAAGAGGGTGAGACTAATGCGTAGGAGATTGTGTAGTAAGTAATACGAATAACGAAGTTTTCAAGTAAGTGAGAGAAGATTCAGTTGTTTTGGTGGAGCTTACCCTTAGAAAACCCTAACCCTAACCCTAAATGTACGAACTTGATTTGGCGCGAGAAGCTGCTGGAAGCCGTTAAAGAGATACAGCGAGAGTTGCAAGGACGGTTCGGGGAGATCACCTGCATTTTCTGCGAAAAGAGAGATGAGGGTTTTTGAGAGGTTTTAGCGCATTGATGGGTGAGTTATACTGAAGGTTGAAACTCGGGACCGGTTCAACCCCCGAAAAGATAGGTCGGGTTGAGGTTTGGGCAACCCGAACCACATGGCCACATCCAACCCGACTTTTTTGTGAAGTTTTTTTTTTGTTTTTTTTTTATTTTTTGTAAGCTTGAAAACTGGGGTAGGGTCAGGTCAGGTTCGGGTTGGGGTTGGGGAAAAAACAAAAGGTTCCTCTAGTCGGGTTGGCCTCGAACCAACCCGAGTTGCACCCCTGTGACTTTA
The DNA here is from genome assembly GCF_043159265.1 of Tasmannia lanceolata. NCBI lineage: Eukaryota > Viridiplantae > Streptophyta > Magnoliopsida > Canellales > Winteraceae > Tasmannia > Tasmannia lanceolata. Next base: position 10,484,485 of record NW_027518683.1, read on the forward strand.
ACTTTGTACTATTAATTATAAATGCACTTTCATGACGTGCAACCAACAAGAGCACCCTTTCATTTGATTTTTTGCAAGGGCACCCTTAAGTTTAGTGTTCTTCTTCTATCCAAATTGTCATGAGAGTGAAAGGAAGGATTGAATGCCGAGGGACTGACCAAGAGAGATGTGGTGCCATTGCATGATGGATTTGGACAAAAAGGATGAAATGATTTTTCATTAGAGTAATGTACCACCCAATAGTACAATTAATGCTAAAACCGACTTGTTGAGAAAATCTGGTGGGCAAATTCCATCCGATCGTGCACAAATTGATGGAAAAGAAAAATAAACACAAGCCACACGATGAACACCAAGATTTACCTAGTTTAGCCAAGCCTACATCCATAGGGGAGAAACACGATCTTCCATTATGAGAAAAACAATATACAAGGATTACAATGGATTAACCCGAAACCCACAAACCCGCAACCCTTTTCTTGCTTCTCTCACTCAAGACTCTACATCGAGAGCAACTCGGGAAAAAAAAAAACAAGAAGAAACCCTTTTCTTCTTTCTCCTTTTCTCATCCTCACTCCCCTTGCTTTTTCTCTCTTTCTCTCCTCCCACATTTTGCTGCCATTCTCGCCACGCCACACTTCACGAAGAGTTTTGAAACCTTATATATCTATGTTTCCAAAACCTAGACAAAGAAGGTAACGGTTTTGGTTTTCTATGAAGTTTCCCAACGAAAAAGGAATCATGGGAAACAAAGTAACAATACTTCTTGACCAGCCCATGCATAGCTTAGATCACTGTGAATGTGGTGTACCAATGGAACGTAGTTTTGGTCGAGAAGGGTCCATATGATTTTGTTCGACCAAGATGCAGTGGTAGAGGATTGGCTAAGACAGTGTCAGCTCTTTCGGGATAAAAAATTATTTGAAAAATTATTTCACCATAGTTACAAAGTTTCGATTAAGGAATAAATGGCAAGGCAAATGTTTGAGAATTACAAAAAGAAATTGAAAAAAAAGAAAAGATGCGAGTATTGTTCTATTTATTACACACATATCTGCTATATGTACACTTATTTTCTAAGTAACACATAATAAAAACTACAGAAGGATTGTTAAATGCGCAGAGTACTATTTGAGTTCAACTTTTAGTCGTGTCTTTTCATTAGTTTTGAATTTTTCATAAAATTAGCATTTTATTAGGAAGAAATCGGGTTTAATTAAAAAAAATTGTGCTTAGTTTGAGAAGAAAATTAATTTTTAATAATTTTGGATTTTTTAAAGTTTAAACCTAAGTACAAAAGAATTGGGATTTTTTTTTTGGGGAAAATTACATTTACACCCCCTCTAGTTTCTGACATATCCACTTCCACCCCTATAGTTTAAAACGTGACAAATACACCCCTGTAGTTTCAATTTGTTTAAGGTAGGCCCCCTCAATTGAAGGTTCGTCCATAAATTGAAGGGTTAGGATGATCCGATGGAGCTGATTTTTTGAGCACATCCTATCTATGTCAGGGCCCATCAAATGAACGCTTTGGATCATCCAAACAATGTGGGCCCATACCCGAATCCAAACACTACAAAAAAATCATCCAAATAATGTGGGCCCACATTGTTTTAAGTTGCAACTTGCAACTCTGTTATTAATTTTGTTTTCGAATGGCAAAGGTTGTAGAAGCCACTCTCTCTTTCTAGAGGCTTCCTTTTGGTGAGGAAACACTAGAGAGGGGAGCATGGATGACTGGAGGCTATAAAAAATCCCACTGCGTGGATGTAAAGTAAAAACAGTGATGGAATATTATTTTTTTCCACATTGAAACGAATATTCCATGGAAAAACAATTCAGGTAAATGAAGACTCGTTTGGAATCCAAGAGAAAAGGATCCAAGTTGAATTTCCCTTCATGCAAATGGAAGTATTGGGCGGCTATTGACTAGATTTGGCCCTAGGAAGATCTCACGAGGCACTATTATTTATGCTGACCTTTGGCCGATCCAGACCGTCCATTTATTAAGGTCCGTATACCACGGGAATTGGATCATATTAAACAAAGGTGGGGCCTACTATGTAAATGTGACGCACCTTTTTTTTAGTACAACGTGGTGAAGCAATAAGCATTAGCCATTTGGTCCCTATTCCACGGTGCTTATTCAATGCATCACGGATCTTATCTTCAAGGGAAGATATATTTGGGCCCTTCTCACTCCCATCCACTTGCTCCACATTGGAAAGTTGTTTGAAAGTACCACCGAGTATACACTACTTAACCTCAGTATCCAAGTATAAAGTTTATTGATATCATCCCTCTAAATTAACCACACTCACTTCATTATCCTCTAAATCGTGGAAATAGAAATTTTTCCCTAGAAAGAATATTTAGGAATATTCCCAACATGTCTGCCAGTACCTCAATATATCAGTCCACACACACACCGGTATCAACTGCCTTTTGACACATCAATATATCAGAAATATTTGAGAATATACCCGACACATCTGCCGATATATCGGTGTCGGAGGGGGTCTGATACCACCAATATATAAATATCTTCAAGCATGGGTGATATGTTAGTGGTTTATGTCCTACACCATACCCAAAGATGCCACGAAGCGGAAAGAGAAGAGCGTGATTAAGATATTCACAGCTCCTCAAAAGCAGAATAGGATGGTGACATTTCTTCAATCTCCATTGAAGGCGATTGAGCCCACTCATCAACAGAAGGTTATTTTCAATAAAAGGTGGTACCAAGGACGGAGATTCGATCTCCTATCAATCCAATCCATGGAACCGATAAAAGTGGAGGAGTTGTGATTGCTCTATCAACATACTTTCCCTGTTATTTCAGCGAGGATTTGATATTTACACTCCCTTATTGTTCAAGTGCCCACAAAGGCCAAAACCCCTTTAGATGCCTAGTATGAACTCAACCATTCAAAGACATCATGACCGGGAAAAAAGATGGCCAATAAAAAAAAGTGCAGTTTATATTTAATATACGTATGTATATGGTGGGAAAACTTGGGGGGTCCCGAAGGTATTTAAAACCTTATAAAGGTAAAGTATGTTATAATTATTAAATACCTAATTGTGCTCATCTTTTACACGTAAAGGTAGTCAATGCAGAGAACCCAATCACGTTTTCATGCCTTGTCCATTCAGGAGGGTTGATTTTTCAAAACCTCACTGGAAAACGTAGCTATCTCTCTCAGTCGTCTCACGATGCCTCTTTTGTTGAATTTGTCCTTTTATTTTTTTTCATTTCATTTCGCTTCTTGAAATCAATTGGTTTTAAATGCCACAACTAATCACCTAACTGTATAATTGTATATAGAGGCCGACTATGTGGGCACAACATCACCATCATTCGTATTGATCAATTTTGGGGCACCGAAAGAGGATATGTTATGTGTAATCGAGACAGTTGATCTCGTACACCACTCACATGCTCTTCATCACATGCCAAATGAAAAACCGTTTCAAAAGAAAAAAACCCATTCGATCTGTTGGGACCCGTGTAGAACTCACCTTTAAAAGCTAGCCGTTAAGTGGAGGGTGCCCATTCACATATAAGCCCATCCACATCTGATGCGGAATCTTTGCTTTCACGTGGAACCCCCAACAATTTCCCCCTCCATGGGGAAGCTACGTGGACAATCTCACCCCCTCCATGCAGCAAGAATGAGACCTTCCCCGAGGGATTTTTCTATCATAAGAGGCATACCGAGGCTACTGAGATCATCCCCGTGTAGTGGCGGAGCCAGGATCTATACATAAGGGGGACAGGCTTCAAATTTTGAAGGGGGCTAGGCCCAATTGAGTTGGGCCTATCAAGGAGTTTGGCCCAACTCAAGAGGGACACCTACCCCTTTATAGTACATGTAGCTCCGCCCCTGTCCCCGTGGGATTTTTCCGTTCTCGGAGGGACATCCATGGTCACTACGGCCCGGCTCTGATACCACTTAATACCTCATCTGAAAGCAACTATCATAGCATTCTTTTGTAGCTCATTAACTTCGACAATTTCACTCTGATAACACCTATTGAGACCTGGGCAAAACTCACCCTTAAAAGGTAGCCCATTAAGGGAAAGGTGCCCATTCCCATATAAGCCCATCCACATCCTATCAATCTTCGGATGTAGTATCTTTGCTTTCAGGTGGAACCCCAAACACGATCGAGGTGGAGCAATGTCTCAGATCCATGATCACCATTTGGATCAAAAGATCAGATCAAGTCTACATTATGAAGGTGGGCCCAAAAAATGGCTGTTAGGAACTAGCCTAACAATGCCAATCTTTTACGCCATTATTTTCCCATAAGGGGTCTGTCATTGTTCAAAGAGGGGGACACGCGATCCACTATTCATTGAGGCCCAACCTAACACCATCAAAATCTAATCTAAAGGATTAGGTTAGGTTTTCAAATTATAAATTGTGTACTGTTGCTCCGATACTTTTTTTCCTTAAAAACTCAATTAAAATAAGCTAATTAGGGTGCGGTTAATACTTAACACAAGCAAATTATTTAAGTGGAAGAAAAAGAAGAGTGGTTACCTAAGGCTGATGAGTAGCAAGGTATATTGTCTGTGGTCTTTAGGTATTGTTGCATATCTAGAAGGCAATACCTTGTCCTACCGAAAAGACATTATATTTTTATCCCGTAGTGTGTATTTATTAACATTGATTTGTTGGATAATGGGCCCTATCTTATCTTAACAGGGAACACACAGCGAGAATATTGAAAGAGAAGAAAGCGGAATATTCCTTTCTATAAATTGCAAGCATATCTAGACTAGAGTCTAGAGCCCTTTCCCCTACGAAACAAAACACCTTTTTAAAGATGGTGCTAATCCGTTTTCTAGAAGCTATCTTTGGTGGGGCCCTCTGGTACATTAAGATATTTCTTTAAAAAAATTAGGACCGTTGGATTATCTAACCTCCACAGATAAACTTCAAATCCCTAACGAGTTGAGACTTTTTTTTGGTAAAGTTTAAGCGGTGGATTTTAGTCTAGCATTATCCATTTATCCCCGTATGTATGATGTATGTATTTTTTTTATCGGTATTGACGTGGGGCCCATACGGAGGTTACCAGAAATTCGTATTTTGAAGCAGTGGACCGACGAAGTAACGTGTGCGCTCACAACCTGGGACCCACAGAGAGGAAATTTTCGGATAGGGGATACTGACATTTAGAGGGTCAAACCGAAGCCGTGCATGCCACGTCATCATGCACACGTCAGCGGTGGGAGATGGGAAATAAATAGAATAGCCACGTCGGCAGTCAAAAGCCGGCCTTGATATTTTAAATCTTAAATCGTCCAACCATAGATAGCCACGTCTCTGGTAGAACCCAGATGAATGCCGCGTGTCCCTAATGAAGCGTGGACGGTTCGCAGAGGGCGTTGGGTTTTAAATTGAAAGAGTCTTATCTTGGTGGAGGGTAAAATGGATCGTTATCTCAAAAGCACGTGCCAGCTGGAGCTTATCCACGAGCGTGACCGGGTGCGTGCTTTTTACAGCTGTAATGAAACGCTAAATGGTCACCGACACGTGGCAACGAGCGTGCCGTTTTTAAAAGATTTCGGAGAAGAGATATCCCCGTTTCTAGAAGTACAGTAATTTTTAGATTTATAACGATCCTACGGATAACGGATTCATCCAAAAATACAATATTAATGCCAAAATGGGAGAATAATCTATTTTAACAAATGGACCCACGAAAAAGACAGGTGGGTCATCACAACCGTTCATACTGTGGGCCCTACCATAAAAAGGTCAAAGTCCTACAAATTGCTCCAATCAAACAATCTCAATCCTTCAATAAAATCCAATCTTCTATTGTGTGTGGGCCCAATTGGATTACGTCGAGATACTGAAAAAGGCACGCACTAATCAGACTATCTCAGATTCTCAATCCCTCCACAAACCCAATCTTTTCTTTTGATATTTTGTGTCATTTTTTCATAATGTGTGGGCCCCGTAAGGATTACGTCGTGATAAAAAACCGACTCCAATTTAGGGAGATATTAGATCTGATTTAAAATCTTTTAAACTTAGAAACAGAAATCTCGTGCGCATATTACGTGACCGGATATAACAGGTTAAACATGGATAAGAAACACGGTATAAAGGGTTATTTTCAGTTTCTGGTGCTCATATTTCAGAAGAAGCCCTCTCGTAGATAGATAGAGAGAGATTCGAGTTGTTTAAGAGTTGAAGAAAAGAGAAGCAAGGGAACGTTAGAAAGGATCCGTTCAACGTACGATGATTTCCTCCGCCCTTTGTCTCCCCTTATCTACAGGTCTGTAATCATTTCTCCTCATTCATATACCAAACAGGCAAACAGAAGAGAAGAATAAAATGATTTCTCTCTCTCTTCCTATTCCTCTTCCTTCTCTTAAATTCATGTTGATCGTCTGCAACACACATAGATAAAATAAAAAAACACAATAAACCCACCAAACCCACACCCTAAAATTGAGAAAAGGCGTGAAAATCAAAACCCTTAGTTTGTTCAAAGATGATGTCTCGATCGTGTGCAAATCTGTTAGATTTGGTCTCCGGTGAGGATTTCCCCAATCTGGGCCGGACCATAAACCGTCTCCCTAGAGTCATGACCGTACCCGGAATCATATCCGATTTTGAAAACGACGATTCTCGCAGTGATGAATCGGACGAAGTTGTCTCGTCTGTTGCCCTAGAGAGACGGATAATCGTCTCCAACCAGCTCCCTCTCCGGGCCCACCGCGAACCCTCCGGCGCCACCTGGCGTTTCGAGTGGGACCAAGACGCCCTCGTCCTTCAGCTCAAGGATGGATTTCCCTCTGATGTAGAAGCCATCTACGTTGGTTGCCTGAAAGCTGACGTGGACCTCTCACAGCAGGACGAGATTGCACAACTCCTTTACGAGAAATTCCGTTGTGTCCCCACCTTCCTCCCTGCTGAAATTCAGAACAAATTCTACCATGGATTTTGTAAACACCACCTTTGGCCTCTCTTCCACTACATGCTCCCTCTTTCCCCCAATCATGGCGCCCGTTTTGATAGATCGATGTGGCAGGCTTATGTGTCTGCGAATAAGATCTTCGCGGATAAGGTTATGGAGGTCATAAACCCTGATGAGGATTATGTTTGGATCCATGATTATCATTTGATGGTATTGCCCTCGTTCTTACGGAAACGATCCAATCGGGTTAAGCTCGGATTCTTCTTGCACAGCCCTTTCCCGTCGTCGGAGATCTATAGAACGTTACCCGTGCGTGATGAGATCCTCCGAGCTCTGTTGAATTCGGATCTTATTGGTTTCCATACTTTCGATTACGCGCGACATTTTCTTTCATGTTGTAGTAGGATGCTAGGTTTGGATTATGAATCGAAAAGAGGTTATATTGGGCTTGAGTATTATGGTAGAACTGTGAGCATTAAGATTCTCCCTGCTGGAATCCATATGGGTCAGTTGAAATCTGTGCTCTCGCTTTCTGATACTGCGACCAAGGTTCGAGAGCTGAAAGAGCAGTTTGAGGGGAAGACTGTGTTGTTGGGTGTTGATGACATGGATTTGTTTAAGGGGATTAGTTTGAAGTTTCTTGCACTTGGGCAGCTTCTAGAACAGCATCCAGAATTGAAAGGGAAAGTGGTTTTGGTGCAGATTGCTAATCCGGCGAGGAGCCGTGGTCAGGATGCGCAGGAGGTTCAGAATGAAACCAATGTTGTGGCTGCAAAGATCAATGAGATGTATGGGTATGCTGGTTATGAGCCAATTATCCTCATCAATGGCCCAGTTTCGACCCTTGACAAGGTTGCTTACTATACCATCTCTGAATGTTGCGTGGTGAATGCGGTGAGGGATGGGATGAATTTGATCTCTTACAAGTATACAGTCTGTAGGCAAGGAACACCTGCGTTGGATATGGCTTTGGGTATCGATACCAATGCGTCCCCGAGAAAGAGCATTATTGTTGTATCTGAATTCATTGGCTGCTCTCCATCTCTCAGTGGAGCTATCAGGGTCAATCCATGGAATATCGATGCAGTGTCTGATGCCATGAATCTGGCCATCACTATGCCAGAGGCAGAGAAGCAGTTGAGACATGAGAAGCACTATAAATATATTAGTTCTCATGATGTTGCTTACTGGGCTCAGAGTTTCTACCAGGATCTGGAGAGAGCTTGCAGAGATCATTTCCACAGAAGGTGTTGGGGCATTGGATTTGGTTTGGGTTTCAGGGTTGTTGCTTTGGGTCCAAATTTCAGGAAAATATCAGTTGAGCACATTGCCCCCGCATACAAGGCGGCAAATAGCAGAGTGATTTTACTGGATTACGATGGTACTGTGATGCCGCAAGCTTCCATCAACAAAACCCCCAGCAGTGAGGTTATTTCTATTTTGAATAGCTTATGTGGGGATCCTAAGAATATTGTTTTTATCGTCAGTGGTAGAGGGAAAGAGTCTTTAAGTATGTGGTTTTCCCCTTGCAAGAATTTGGGAATTTCAGCGGAGCATGGCTACTTCACGAGGTATTGAGCTTATGTACATGTTGACAGACTTATTGTTTCATTCTCTGCTTCATCATTTGTAGCTTATTTTCGTTTCCCTGCTGAGTTATATGTATTTTTTATTCATTGCAGTAATCTTTTGATTATATGCATCTTTGATTGATCCGTGGTAGTAGTCTACTCATTATATGTATCTTTAATAGATTCATACTGTTGTTCTGGTTGTATGCATTTTTGGTTGATAAACGTGGTGCTTCTGTTGTAGGTGGAATAGCGATTCTCCATGGGAATCCTGTTTGCTAGCCACAGATTTTGAATGGAAAAATATAGCTGAACCTGTAATGAAACTCTACACAGAGACAACCGATGGGTCTTATATTGAGCACAAAGAAAGTGCACTGGTTTGGCACCATCAAGAAGCTGACCCAGATTTTGGATCATGCCAGGCTAAGGAACTTCTCGATCACCTAGAGAACGTGCTTGCTAACGAGCCCGTGGTTGTAAAAAGGGGTCAGCATATAGTGGAAGTGAAACCACAGGTGAAGTAATTGCCTTTTCCTCTCATCCCAGTGTTAAATGGTCTAGCAGTGTGGCTTATAATTGAAATCTTGCTGACTACATGCAGGGCATAAGCAAAGGTATAGTTGTAGAAAACGTGATCTCCACCACATTGAGTAGGGGAAAGCCTCCGGATTTTGTGTTGTGCATTGGGGATGACAGGTCGGATGAAGACATGTTTGAGAGCCTCGCAAGTGCTGTTACCAACCCATCCATGCCCGCAATAGCTGAAGTTTTTGCTTGCACTGTCGGTCAGAAGCCGAGCAAGGCAAAATACTTCCTCGATGATACTGTTGACGTTATAAAATTGCTTCAAGGGCTGGCCTCTGCCTCGGTCCAACCACCAAAATCTGTTCATCAAGTGTCATTTGAAGGCTATCTTTGAACTATACTGAAGACTCTCATCCTCTTGCCTTTGAGACCTCGCATACAAATATGACTTTACAAGTTGATATCTGGTTCCTTTGAAGGTCTAGGGGATATGGGGTCTTAAATTTGGAGATGAAAGTCCCTTTGCCAATGTCATTCCGAACTGAGAGCACATGAAGTCAGTTAAACAAGAATCAAAGCCAATTTGTACATGTGAAACTGCCTGCATCTACAGGTCATACAAGATACAATACTCAAAAAATTGCCCCTCATTCTAGTTTTTTTTGTTTGATAGCTTGTGACTTTGATGGAGATTCAATGCAGATTCAGCAATGCAGTAGATTTTCTACACTGATACCAGTTGAAGGTCCTTTTTTGATTGGCTGTCTTCTTTATAAAAAGGAAAATAATCATCTCTGAATCAGATTACTTTGAATGTACATATCTCAGTACTTTCAGCTTCTTGTTTTCAATTTCTTTTTAGAACATTTGTGGAAATTACTGATGAATCAACTCTCTCTCTCTCTCGTTGAGTTGCACAGTTCAACCACTGCCTCCTGCAGGAACAAAACTATTGCCATATATTATTATTGATTAATGGTTTTTTAATAGGGCGCTGATATCTCCCCCCCCCCCCGCCCGACGGTCTCTGTGAGAGTGGCTCGCTGCTTTAGGATAAATTCACCCCTTTAAAACCTAACGAATAGAGTCGGGGGTTTATCCATCAGGGGCGCGGATATCATTTCCCTTTTGAATATTCTATATCAGGAGATTATTCCATAGTGGGGCCCACTTGTATGGCACCTCGTGTGGACTTAAGACCACCTTTGAACAGGTTATGGGCAGATTCAATGTTGTTGGAAGTGGGTTGGTGGGAAGGAATAGGTGGTCTAAGGCGTCTTTGGATGCCCCCAAAATTGGTCCTTATCTACTAAAATGATTCATTTATTTAATCTTATTTGCAAGTGGAACATTTTGGCCTCTTTGGAAGTATATTTGTTTATCCCATCCTAGAATAAGTTGGGAGAAGGCACCGCTTTAGATTTTCATATAATAATATCCTCCCATCCACCTTCCCTGCTTACTGCCGTTGCAATTCTCCAGGGACAGTTATCCCTGTGCCCAATAAACCCACTAGGAAAGCTATCTCCACCTGGCAGGCTAACATTGAGAACGTGGGGATAGCATTTCTATTTGATTACGAGTGACACCAGATGTTCACGTTGTACTCTCCAAATAATCAACTCACTGGATGGTTGGGATTGTTGTACGAATGCACTGATATTTTGTTTTGATTTTTCTAACAAAGGCATTTTGTCGGTATTTCGACTAATCTGGGTCCAGATTTAACCCTAATTTTCTTGATTATAATAATTATGTAAGGGAGATGATATTTTCACCCCCTCAGCAGTACGCATTCACCCCCCTTATAGCGTGAACAATGGGCAACTTAAACGATTTTTGACGTAGAATCATGTTAAAGCAAGGACGATGCCTTTTTGGAACATTAATTCGGATCCATGTGTTGGTGTGGGAGGGGGGGGCAATTGCCCCCCTGAAAAATCTGAAAAAAATCTAAATAGCAAAAATGCCCTTTGCCCCCTTCAATTTCCTAATTTTCGTGAAGGTGGGCAAATGTCTTTACGTTAATTGTATACCCTTTTTGGTCCAAAAGCCATTTGTGGCTATTTTTCCTTTCCAAAATAGCAAGATTTTAGGGATTTGTTTCCAATATTTTAGCAATTCTCTCTCTCTCTCTCTCTCTCTCTCTCTCTCTCACACACACACACACACACAGGAACAAAAAGATACTAAAGGGTTGGGACACACAATCAGTTCTCAAAATCCAGAACAAACAGCCCCTCTCTTTCTCTCCACCCCAAGTCTCAGGCAAATTGCATACAAATTACTAAATTAGAATCTTAAGTTGTTTATGAGTTTTTATTTCTCTTCTTTTAAGTCTTAAGCAAGTCAACTCTCAAGGTATGTAACACTCGTGTATACCAGATGAACTAGTAGATAGTAGACTAATTTTGCTAGTTTGTTAAATCTAATTATTTTGTGGTTTGTAATGACGCAGCATTAATTCAATAACTATGGACTAAATTGGTTAGCTGAATCTAATTTGTTAAGCTCTTAATAGAATCGAATCAGTCAGCCATTATTTTAGTGAGTTGTTATATGATGCTTGTACAGATTTTCCCATGGGCATGATCGAGTTTGATGATCAGATTGGCGAACACAAGTTTCTCTATATGTTTGTCCCTACTTACTTGGATGATTGGCTCTTGATGGATTTTAAGCATTGATCACATTAATGTTCAATGGACAATATTAAATCTCTTAGAGACTGAGATCGTTCTCGGGGATGAAATCAGAAAGAACGGTTGGTTTCGGAACAATGGCTGGAACTACAGAGCTGCTCGATGAAGACCCGCCCTAGATTGGCACACCAACCTCCTTATCCACGGAACTATGCACGATGCCTTTTTCCAGATGGATATGAGTTCCCGACTTTTACATATTTTATGGTACTGGTAATGCCAAAGGACACTTGCGGCGCTTTGTTTGCCCATGTAGGATAACATAGTTTAGGAATCCATGGTTACTGGTCCAATTTCCATTTTTTGATAAAAATGACCCTTCATCCACTGTTCTACCCTTACCTATTGAAGATCACACCGAGTTTTCAGCCTTTCCCTCTCCCATTGATACCACATCTTCACCCTTGACCACCCCGGCCTCCACCACGGCGTTCTACTCGCACTTCCAAATCCCCTTCTTACCTTATGGACTATCATCATGGTTTGGCCGTGCAACCTCTCCCTAATTCAACACATCCATGCAGGACACACATCAAAAATAGAAATAGCATAAAGAACAGAAAGAAGGAAGAGAGAATATGGAGGTGTGGTCGACAGCATCCTTGCGCTTTCTGTTTGCGCAGTAGTGTTGGTATAGTTCGATAGAAAGAAAGCTCGCATTCCTTATTAAGATGTTGGAAGGAAGGAGAGGCAAATCCCTTATGATACACCAGATCCGGCTCGGTTATTGATAGAGTGAATAGATCCGCCATTTCTTGAAATATCTCTTCTTATTCAAAATCGTGGTCTAACGTGTATCCTCCTTTGTTCCGGTCATGGAATAGATGAAATAAATCAAAAAATGGATTTTTGGCCAAATGCCAATCCTTTGTTTTTTAAGGAGAAAAAGAGTTTAGTTTCGAGAATGCTATTTTCTCATTTCTTTCTCGTAGCAAGAAGACACTAAGACGCACCCACTACACACCACACACTCAGACGACTAGCGTGGTCCTTCCCCATTGAAGAGCCACGACCTTCCTTCTGGCTTTAAGGGATATTGCAGTCAGTTAATGATTTCATTTTATGATAGGTAAGGAAGACGCCACATATGGAAAGGGACAGGCCCGACAAAGAGATGGTCTCATTGGTCTTGCCCGTCTGATACTTGGTTAACTCATTCATCTTGATGTTCCCACTGATACCTAATCGATAACGAACCTGAATGGCTTTTTTATGTCTAATTCCATCTATTTTTGTTGAGGCAATTCTGACTTGTTCATCAGGAACTGATCTAGCTCCTGAGATATATGACATTCTTGATCCTTCCTATTCCTGGTCTTCTCGGCTGGAATCTAAAATGGTTGTCTCCCTCTACTCTGTTACGTGCAAGCGTAACGGATGGCATATTAGGCCGATTACCCAAAAGATAAATATCTTTATGTGGTGTTTTCCCCTCTCTCTTTCCTATTTTGAGTTAGAAAATATAAGAAAGGAAGGATGACCACAAGAAGTGTGTGTTTGGTTTGCTTCGAGGGAAACCAGTACCTCCAAAAAGTTAGACGGTGCCAAGAGAAAGAAATTCCATTCATATTCCTTCTTGCTCTACAACATTCCCACTTTATAGAAGATAACTGAAATAAGCCTAAAAACTAGCAAAAGATAGAATAACTACCTAACACTAACATTGTGGGGATATAGGATTTATCCACGTTCTAACCACTTTGACTGTTCAACAACTTTATTGACACCTGGATTGAGCACGTAACATACTCCCTGTAGAGTCTTGAGTGAAGTTCACTTGCTGTTGTTCAAGCTCCGCTCGTTGCCTACTCCACGAGTCACCACAGCTTCGCCTACGCTACTTGTATATAGACAATAATAGTGCCAAAAGTCTTCCCTTCGCATAGCTCATTGAACCTTCCAATCTTTATTTACCTGATTGAGAGGGATTTTAAAAAGCACAGCACGGAATTAGATGAGTCATCATCGGCCCTGCCATGGCTTCTGTATCCACTTCTGAACCGGACACATATAGTGAGTGCATTGAATCACAGGTCAACGGAATGGGAAGAAGAGGGTCAGCCAAACAGCAGTCCACTTTGTTTGTACATTTGCTGTGCTGAAGCAGACCAATCAAGCATTTGAGAAAAAGGTAAGATTATTACCTTAATTGTGACCTTGAGGGGGTATACAACGAAAGAATGTCCAGACAAAGCTTGACTGTGTCTGGATGAGTGATCCAGGTTCTGAACATGTTCAAAATAAGCTAGCCTGTGTTCTTCATTCTCAAAATCGAGTACAGTGGAAACAAAAGAAAGAGCAGAGTTAGCTAACCCCTTTTCCAACTGAAAGATCTGACTTCGCTAACCATTCGAGAGGGAGAATCATGGAATATAACACCCAATGGGAGTGGGACACCTATAACTGGCTTGCCTATCACTCAGAGGTGTCAGTGCCAACAAAGCCTTACTTCTCTTTAGGTAACCACTCTATACAAGTCTGGAGCTATGTCTGAAAGTATATTAATGTAGGCACGCTTAGCTCTTGGTAGGTCAGGAGCAGAGGTTGTAGTATAGCAGTCAAAAATCCAACTTCTGAAAGGGGATATCCGGTTCACTTTTATAGGTTTTCCTAATAAAAAAGAGGGCTGAACTACAACCTCCTAAAATGAATAGCCGATGGCTGCCTACAAAAAGCAAACATTTCCCGATGGCGAGTCAAGCAGTGGCTCCGCTGAGTGGCAAGCCGGCGGAGAAGTGCGCCAAATGCACTAACACAAGGCCTAACAGTCTTGGAACTATTATGTGCTTAACACCCTTATCTCCCGGAAAATCGCCCCTCTATAAGCATTAACTAACGCAGTATTGGTGGGAGCTTACGCAACTCCCCGGTCCAAGGACAGTCGTAAAATTAGCATGATACTTATGAATTATCAATGTAAAATGGCATTCCTTTTAGATCATGAATTTGGTCTTATAAGATTTTTTTCTGATCAATTGTTTTTTTGTAAATTTTTTTTATGCCCCCGCTTTAGCAAATTCCTGGCTCCGCCCCTGGCTCCAAATGTAGTATACTAGTAGTCATCCAAAGAAGCCCTAATCCTAGACAGAAAATGAAATACGAAACATGGGATAAAAGCAATTCCAAGACAACCTTTTCTCGAATACAGGAAATCAAAGATAAGGTCTTATTCGAGGACAATGTATCCAGTTTGACGGTAGCCTTTTGGTTGTAGGGGGTGCAACTCGGGTCAGGTTCAACCCGAAAAAATCACAGGATTGGGTTTGAGTCGGGTTCGGGTTGAGGCGTCGGGTTGACCTGAACAGGATCAAAACCCGACAATTAAAATTTTTTTTTTTACCATTTCTTGTTTCATCTTTTTTGAACATAAAACCCTAAAAGGGAAAGATATCATCATAACTGGTTAACCCGACCCTAATTGGGAAATCGGGTTGGGTTCAGGTTGAGATATTAATTTTTCGGATTACCCGGGTTAGCCTTGGTCGGGTTGAGACCGTTCTGGTTGAAGGTTTAGAGTTTCGGGTTGGCTTCAACCCGACCCAACCCGAATTGCATCCCTATTTGTTTGGGGCCTGTTTGTTTCCTCCGTTTATGTATCTTCAATATTCGATTATAACCGAATAACCGAACCGAATTGGTTTGGTCGGTTCGGTTTTGGTTTTTTTTTTTTGGAAATTTAGTTATTCCGGTTCGGGTTCGGTTATCTAAAAAAAATAAAATCGGTTAACCGAATAACCAAAATTATTGATAAAACCATTATTTTTTCAAAAAAATTGCTACATGGTCTCCCCGTAGGATGATCAAAACCGTCCATTTGATTGATCACAACTTAATTAGGTTGTGCTCAAAAAATCATTTCAATAGGATGATCCTAGCCCTCCGATCCAAACCGAGATTTTGCTTCTTCTTTTTTCCCTTTTTCTCCAACTATTCGGTTAACCGAATAACCGGTTCGGTTTCGGTTTCGGTTTGGGTTTTGAAAATTTCAGTTCGGTTTCGGTTATCGAAATTTGACAAGTTATATTTGATAAGCTATTCGGTTCGGTTCGGTTCTAACCGACCGCGAACACCCTGTCTATTCCGATAAATACGAGCAAAGTCTTTTCTGCCTTGAAAATAAATAAAAGAACTTCTAGGGTTTCTAATCTTCGTGGGACTTCTCTCCTGCGATTCCTTATTGTTTCGACGAAAAACTCTCGTTTCTTCTTCGTTTAAAGGTAAACACTAATCTCTTCTCTACTTCTCTCATATCGTCATCCCATCAGTTTTTTTCACCCATTTGGATCTATACCAAAACCATTCAATGTTTCCTATCTGTTAATTTTCGGTCCTTGAAACCCTAGACTTTTAGTAGTTTCTATATAAGGACCTTCTCTATTTTTCTGATCTATAGACATCTTGTCTCCGTCAATTCAAGCATCATATGAAAACGAGCCTAGTGTCACGGGGAAACAGTTCAGGACACAACCGGTATTAAAATCCAAACCTACCTCGTCTCGTTGCGTCTTGAGAAGTCGTCATTTACAGCACCTTTGGTTGCCACTGGTGGTTAAGAGGGTAGGTTGGCCAAACTCTATAGGAGGAGTTGACCCCGTGACTTGCTGACTCCTCCCCCGTTAGGCCCAGCAGGTGTGGGCAGGAACCTTGGCGGCTTGCTCATGGGTTGCAAGAGGACTTGCTTGTGCATCTGTCGCACATAGCAGGAAATCATACTTCAACTCGTAGGCATGCCCTAAGGGAGATTTGGGTGCGGACTGCGAGCTATCCATAGGGATGCTCTAGTTTCTTTGGCGAGGATGGGTGCCAAAGACAGTGCATGTTGGGTTGGGTTCCCATATGCATTGCGCGTACGGACCGGTGCAGGGGGCTACCTATACTGTTTGCCCTTCGCACCGCGGTACGTCTGGTGGGTAGGCCATTCTCTAGGTCTTCCATGGGTTCGTGCCGGGGCGTCTTCGGTTGCCCTCGCAAAGTATACACCTTATGGATCAGTCCATGGGGCATCTTGCTCCTTGAATGACCAAGCCCCAGCGCTTGGCGGATTGGTGCGTGGCATCGTCATGCCTCGTACTCGATGGACTTTGCATTAGGCCCCAAGGCCTTATGTTCGATGTACTCGTGATGCAGACTGATCATGAGTGTAGGTATCTAGAAGCGCATGTCAAGATCTGAGCCAAGTAGCATGTTGAACAGCTTAGAGTTTGTGTGCAGATTCGAAGCATCAAGGGGTGTTGGCGTGTAGGGCCTTTAAAGCCTTGCACGATTGAAGGCTTGCCCTAGCATTTGTGCATGTTGGGGCGCCGCACGGGTTATTCCGTTGCTCAAATATTTGGCCCGTGACACTAGGCTAAAAGTATGCCACGCTTAAACAGATTCGCTAGAGATTTGTTAGCCAGCACGCACCACTACACGAATGTGAAGATTGTTGATGTATTGTTGTGTCACTTGTATTATACACACCTATCTCCGTTGATAAATTCCATATCTGAAAGTTCTTCTAAGTACTTGGAGAGGTCACTGATTAGACTCAGCTCAGGCTATGTTATGGGCTAGCTTAGTTTATTGAAAGTTTGAGAGTAACTGTTCAATTTTTGCTTATCTTAACAGCGTTTTTAATTTTTTGGACTCAACTGTAATGAGTTATTACCACTTGATTTGCTAATTGAGACCCGGTCCAGTTTTTACGAACTGAAATTGTTTCAACTCAAAATTTTGACTAAATTATTACCTTCTAGACTTGGTTTTCACTTTCAAGTCAACTTCAACTTGGCCTATCATAGTATAATGCTGGAATGCAGCAAATAGAGCATGCATATGAAATAAACTACTCGGTTTTCCAAATTTTTACATTCGTATCAAGTTCTCATTCAAGTCCAAATTTTTTAACACTGATGGATTCTTTTTTCATATGCAGCTCATGGGATAATAGCTTCATAGTCTAGAAGATAATTCTATATGGTGTAATGCATGTTCATTTGAATGGATTGCGCTTTTTTTTTCTTTCTGAAAGTTAATAGTTTTGTATTGTTCTAGCCTATACCATTTCTGATTTTAAAATCCCAAGTTAGAAGATGTCCTTAACTTTTCCCCTCTTTGACATTTATGTTGGATATGTATGTCTGCTAGCAATGTCTCGTGTATATGTTGGGAATTTGGACCCTAGGACAACTGAACGGGAACTTGAAATATAAGAAATGTATTTTTTTTTACCTTATAGCTAATGTATATGTCGGGCATGCATGTTTTTTTAATGGAACATCAATGTGATGATATGACTGTTAAAACAGCCTTAATGCATCTTTTGTCTAATTTTTGCTATTCTTTACGTATTTGTAATCTTTATATGTTGATGTAGTCCTGAATGAAGGTCATTGTTTTGGATCTTAGCGAAACTAAAGCGCAAATCAAGAAGAAATAAACAAGAACACAGCTTACATCTTCAAGTGGCAAGTAGAATTCAACTTCCTCAAAAGTATAATGCAATGCTCTAAAAGGCCCTTAGGAATTGTATTTATACCCCACATATGTGAAAATAAAAATTCTCAATTAAAGTTTCCAACTTCTAATTTTGGATTGAGGTTTTTGGAAATTGAATTAGAATCAAAATTCCAAAAAACCAGACCTAAACCCACGCAAATAGCCATATCTTGATTCTAAAACACCACCTAGAACAACCTCTACAATTCAATAAAAATACTGAAAAATCCAAAAAAATAAATAGCATTGTTCATGGAACTTCAATGCGTACGAACCAGACTGCCGCCCTGCTGATGTCAACATGACACTATGATATCTTCACTAGTAAGAGTGATAACACCTCATGTTAGCCCTTCCATTTTGAATGAAAAGTACGAACATAATCAATTGAGGAAGCTTACTTTATCACTGTTTCTTTTCTTCTCTTAAATATCGGCCTTATCTTCTTTCCCATGCAACCACACACCATCTGAAGTTGAACCTAAAATTCATAAGCATACCACTTCTACTTTTAGGTCATTAATTTTGCATTTTTAAATTTTATTTGCATATTGTTGTATTAAAAAAGTGTTTCCACTGCTCAACCTGTCAAGATTTCTTCTGTCCATGCTTTGCAGTTGATCGTAGAAATACTGAACTCCCCCGCCACCCCCCACACCTTTTTTTTTAATCTCTCTTCGATCTGTTGATTGGAGCTTCAAATCTTGTTTTTCAAGATTCAGTGTAGTTGATCCAGGTGATTTATGCCAAATGACCACAAAGCAACAAACATTCAAGGAAACAGGACTCAACTCGGGCGAGAATTCTGTCGAGGTAAATGGGAGTTGAGTCGACTCGGGTGAGTCAATGATTGACGTAATCAGTTTTTCATTAATTTGGCCTGAGTCAAAAGGAGTTTTGATTGACTTGGTAGGGCAGAATTTGGAATCAGACGTGAACTCAGACTAGGTAAAAGGGAGTTGGCTTTGATGAGTTGACAATTAATTTGGGTAGTTTTTAAACAGCGCTTCATGGAATCTGATGCTCCATACTTGAGCCTTTAGACACTAACAGCTTATGTTACTTTTGGATGTGAAACGATACAACACAAGTAGGCATCCGTGTGGCTTTGGCTCTTCATCTTAAGGCTCAGTTTTGAAGTTGCTGTCAAATATGCCAAACATCCACTCCACAATCTCTAATTCCACTTCATTATATGAGTATCTTTAAAAATTATAACCGCTAACTCATGCATGAATTGCATCATATTTCTCTACATCTCAGACTTACTGTGCGCTTCAGTCATGTCAAGCATTCAAGGGCGATATAAAATGCTACTTGAAACATTTTCTTTGACATATGATTGTTCTACTTTGGTTGGTTTTTCTAATAATGGCATTTCTTTCTTTTGCCTTCTGGCAAAAGCCTCTTTGTGTCACTTCTTGAAAGCTTGTTATACTTGGGAATTCTCTCTACTTTGTCAGTTGATTCAATTTCATTTTCTGCATTATATGGATCGTTACATGAATTTGCATTCAACTCTTATCTTTTTTGTTTGTATCATTACTTGTTTAACATGACTCGACTGTGAGATGCAGTATATGGGTCGCACGAAAACCACCAGGCTATGCTTTAACCGACTTTGATGACCGCCGTGATGCTCTAGATGCAATTCGTGAATTGGATGGTTTGTAGAAAACTTCGTTCTACTTTTGATTGCTATTCAAAATTTAATAATGGATGTTGTGTTTCATACATCCACACAGTCAAGTCACAACCCCTTAGCTTTTTTGGATGTATGTAGGTATATTATTCTGTCGAAGTAATCACAAATTCATTGTAAAATACTTATCTATGCCAAGAAAGGTAGGGGTTGTGTTTTGTATGTTTGATAGATGTTTGTTGTAGGGTATGGAGCTAAGGGTGATAAAGATGGGGACCGGTATATGCAAATTAGTGTTATATAAATTTGATGGATATTGGGTTGACTTGAATGAACGAAAGATGTATTGGATCCCCTAGCTTGATCGTGCAAGTTTTGACCATGTAACAACCTCTTCGTCGAGGAGTGTCCAAGAGATGCTAGAGAAAGAAATGCAGCACTGATTGGCAAAGAGACTGTTCCAGCCACAAGAGAGAGTTCAGGTGAGAAAATTAAGGGAAAAGATTATGCGACAAAGGGAAAGATTGAGGAGAAGTGGAGGCTGCAATTCGATGCGTAAGAGGATAATAAAATGAGATGAATGACTGCTGTGACAACTGGTAAAATAAGTGGCGAAACAGAGAGAACAACAAGCTTCTCAGCCAGGGACCTAGTGGAGGAAATTGGGAAAGGAGGTGAGAAGTTATTATAGCACTGATTGAAACAAATATAAGGAGATGATTGAGATGAGGAATGGTGGAGAGAAAGGAGGCGGTTGTAGGATCCAGCATTGGGAAACTTGGAGGTAGAGATAGGGCAGTGGTAGGATTTTCTGGTGGGTGGGGGAATTAGCACTACTTTTGATTACCCTTCTCTCCAAGAACACGGCTGAAAGCACCTATCACCGATGACACTCGACATTCGATGTTGCCATTCATTTCTGCGCTGCCGCTTGGAATCCTACGTTCTGCATCTTCACTGCTCAGTAATTTGCAGACAAGAAATCCATGCAGAGATACAAGTCCAGCAGAGTTCGATCCGTATCATCTTGACTTAGTTCTGCTTCGCCTCTTTTTTTAACAATACCGAGTCGGGTTCTTCTCCTACGCATCCTAAATATTAGGTTCTACCCCATTCTCCTTGATGTGTATTTTGTAAATTTTATAGGCAGGAAATGGCAGTTAAATAGAGGGAAACTGGAATGGGTGCGCCATCACAAGCGCATGGTTATGCACCTTTTGTTGCAATGTTGAAAGTCATGAGCCTGTCTATATCTGATGCCTTTTGAGTAGATTCCTGGTTCTAGTAATGAAGCTAAAGGGAAACATCTCTGTGTTGAATTCCTTCTGCTCCTTTAAATCCAACGGGCAGTCAAAAGTCAGTGCAAAGTGTTAGATTACAAAAAAAAATGGGTGCAAATTTAAAACTAGGTCGTGCATGTATTTTCAGTTTGGACGGTACTTGACGGTAGGATGCTCCCAAAATTATCTACCGAGGGTTAGAAATTAAGAATCTTCCAACGGAGAAGATTTGATTGGCAAGGCCTATTTGAATTGAATCTTCCAACGGAGGGTTAGATAAATAGACACATCCGATTCAAGGAACTCTTTGATTTGAATTGATTCTTTTGTCCCACAGTGAGATTTAGAAGCATTGAATGGACCAATTCGAGAACAAGTGGATAGTGAAGAAATTAGAAAAGATTGGCATTCCTTATTTCGTAAAATTGGGTTCCTTGATGTTGAGTAAATGATTGAATCCTCCTCTCCTTCGTATAAAAAAAGATCCATATTCTTTTTTGGGCCTACAATGTGGCATATGTGATACGAACACAGTTGATCTTGTGGAACATCATGAGGCAAATCTTGGAACAAAACTTGGGTCGAGGAAATTCCTCCCCAATGCTCTAATATCAAGGGGAACAAGGGGTGTGGAAATATCAATTTCATACCCCTTGATATTTCAACACCCCTATGAAATTGATATTTCCACACCCCTTGCTATTAGAGGGTTGTGGAGGAATTTCCTCCGCAATGCTGGGGAGCCAAGTTCCGTTCCAAATCTTGGTCCCATTATGAACAAACATCCATTGCCGATGATAAAGTAGTACAAATCAGCTGTTAAGCGATTTATAGCGGACCCCTAAAAGGGACTTGATAGATGGAGGGAGGTCCTAAGATCATCCGATCGAGATGATCTCACGCTCATTTATCCGGTCCTATGTTTGCTCTCTCTGATCAAATAAACGAGGCAGAAGCGGGCCCCATCAAGTGTCTTTTAAGAATTAGAGTAAAAGCGACTTGCCCTAAAGACCATTGATCTTGTTAAACATCAAGAGATCAAGACCGTTGATCAAGCCTGCAAAAGAAAAAAAAGAAAAAAAAAGACAGAAGAACAGACAGTCAAAAAGGAAAGCGAGAGAGCGTCGTGGCCATGGTCATGGAAGAGTCTAACTCACGTCAATTTGGCGAAACATACAAACTGGAGAGACGGCAAGAGGAGGAGTATGTTTTTGTTTTACGATCTTCACCAACTTTTTGTTTGCTTCTGAAAATCAGCTAATTCACCCAAATACTCTCTTTGTCTCTCTTCTAATACTTACGTGTTTTTTTATGGAGGAGTGGTCAACATGCATAGTACTTATGTTTCAGCTATTTCAAACCCTAGGCTGCTCTTAGTCAATTGAATTGGACTCAGAAAATTGGTTTCCATTCCTCTGTATTTTGATCTTTACTCGTCGTATGGGGATCAACAATGACAAGCTTGTGAGGTCATTCTTATTTTCATTTCTTTTTTTTTCTGCTTCAGCGTATCTTTTCTAGAATAATTCGAATTATAGGTTTTCTGTGTTGAATTTCTAGGTTCCATCCAGATGCTATATTACACCCACAAGTAGCATGGGAAAAAACAAATACAGACATTTTAGCAAAACCTTTGCGACCTTACCATGTTTCTGATCCTCTACTTTGTAAAACAAGCGTGGGGCCAAAGGCCAGTGGGTCTAAGGTTTTCCCTGAAGACCATGAGCCATGGCGAAAAAGGATACTTGATCCAGGAAGTGAGATTGTCTTGAAATGGAATAGGGTTTTCTTTATATCATGCTTGGTTGCCCTTTTCATAGACCCATTGTATTTTTACCTGCCTTCTGTGGGGGGTAATTCTTGTACGAACATGGACTTGAATCTTGGAATTGTTCTCACTTGTTTAAGAACTGTTGCGGATTTTTTCTATGTGTTGCACATGGTTATAAAGTTCAGGATGGCATATGTAGCCCCGAGTTCGCGGGTGTTTGGGAGAGGTGAACTTGTCATGGATTCTAAGAAGATTGCTATGAGGTATTTAAGGTCGGATTTTTTTATAGATTTTGCTGCAACATTGCCTCTTCCTCAGGTATTTTTTTTTTTTTTTTTTTTGGACTTTGCTCTACAAATTTTAATGTTTGGTCTTGCTGAAAGACCCCATCTTTTGATTGCTTCTTATTGATTTTGTATTAGTAGTTGGTTGTATGCTTGTTGAATTTTAAGTCCTCTCTCAAGCACTGTATTCTTCAGCAGAACTTTTCACTAAGTGCCTTCTGATTGTACTATACTACTAATGTGATCATAAAGAAGTCCTTGGAGAAGTTTTTTTTTTCTTTTGGTTACACTAATCAAAGAGTAAAATTAACTACCATCAGTTAATTGTCTATGCAACTGTTCAAATTTCCACACCAGATTATTAGTTAATATGTAGCGCTCATAAAATTTGTTTGACTCTCAAACTTTGTGTGTCAAGTGGAATTTTTCTTATGAAGTGGTTATGTTGTTGGTTGTGAGAGAGATTGACCATAACAATTTCTAGAATTTTGGTGCAGATTGTCATATGGTTTATTTTACCAGCATTCAGAAGCTCGAATGCTTCTCATACAAACAATGCCCTTGCTCTTATCGTTCTGCTCCAATATGTTCCCAGATTGTATCTTATTTTCCCATTAATCTCTCAAATTATCAAAGCTA
This sequence comes from Tasmannia lanceolata, assembly GCF_043159265.1. Classification (NCBI taxonomy): domain Eukaryota; kingdom Viridiplantae; phylum Streptophyta; class Magnoliopsida; order Canellales; family Winteraceae; genus Tasmannia; species Tasmannia lanceolata. The sequence goes on from NW_027518683.1 coordinate 10,508,327, forward strand.
CTGGAGTTGTTACAAAGACTGCTTGGGCAGGAGCTGTATTTAATCTGCTACTTTACATGTTAGCTAGTCATGTACGTAATTGTTCATATCTATTGATATTTGATCTACTCAAGAGGAACTTGTAACACTACTTTTCTGGATTCTTTGATCATCTTTTGTGTAGGTTTTCAGTTTTCATTACAGAATCAATTACTATTTCTTGTTCTTTTAATGTAGGTCCTAGGAGCATCATGGTATTTGCTGTCAATTGGACGACAGACCACATGCTGGAAAAAGGAATGCCGAAATGAAACTCCTTTAAGCATAAAATGCAGTCTTGATTATTTGAACTGTGATTCTTTGGAGGATAAGAATCGCCAGATTTGGGCTAACAGCACTCTTGTGTTTAATAACTGTGATCCCAGTAATAGCAGTATCAGTTTTAATTATGGCATATTTGCAAATGCACTGACTAATAATGTTGTCTCCTCGAGGTTCCTTGAGAAATACTTCTATTGTCTGTGGTGGGGTTTACAGAACTTAAGGTATTTATTTCTTCTCTCTCCCACACTTCTCTTTTGCATGTCAATGACAAGCTAGCTTGGGGCTGTTTGGGGCAGGACATTCTTTGTATGATTTGTCAATTAATCGTCATGTAAAGACAGGGAGATAGCTTGGTTTAAGTTAGACATTTCACATGGTTAGAGTAGAGCGATATGTATCCTTATGGCTTAGGCCTAGGCATATTGGGTCTATTTGCTTGGGGGGGGGGGGGGGGGGGGGGGGAGGTGCACTTTCTAGGATTAGGAGAAGTGTCAAGTTAAGCGGCTGGGATTTTGACATAAATTGCATAATTTGGGGTTCCTAGAAGGCTCCTAGTGTTTCCCTCAGCCAAAGATTTGTAAGATCTAAAAGTAGCGTAATCCTACCCTTGGTCCAGGGGTAATCTTGAAAATTGTTTGAAGGGGATAAAAGACTTTAGGCCCATGAGTAGCCAAAATCATGGCTGATCGCCTTAAGTCAGTCATCCCTTCCATTATTTCCCCTTTCTGAGGAGCGTTTATGGAAGGCAGACAGATTCTAGATGGGATCCTCATTGCCCAACGAATGCTAGGAGTCATGGCATAAGGAGAAAACTCCAGGGGTTGTCTGCAAAATTGATTTGGAGAAGGTGCTGCGAACATGTGGTTTGGTCTTTTGTGGATTATGTGCTAGGAAGAATGGGTTTTGGTTTAACCTAGAGGAAGTGGACGAAGGAATGAATCTCAAACCCCTCTTTCTTAGTGATTATTAATGGAAGTCCTAAAGGATTTTTCCAAAGATCGAGGGGTTTAAGTCAGGGAGATCCGTTCTCTCCTTGGGGTTGCAGTACTTTTAAGTGTAAAATGGAAATAATTATCTCTAGCGCCTTATCTAATGCTTGTTGCAATATGAATGCCTAGCTCAAGTGTCTTGGTGTGTCACTATCAGATACGTACTTGGTTTGAAGATCAAGAGGGGAAAATATATTCAAAACCAATGGTGAGCGTCATTTACAATGCATTAGAATGTTGGAAATAGTACTTGTATGAGCCTGATGTCATGGTTGTTGAATGAAGCCAAGCTCAGGTTTCTTGGTGGATCATTGTTAGCCGGTTGTTTGGTTAGATGAACAAGAGGCAAAAATGTGATGAGAAGAAACTTGACCCAGGCATCTTAGTGGAACATGGTCAGCCAGTTATTGAGTCTTCTACGGTGAACATAGCCCCTTCTGTAATGTAATTCAGGAAAAAAATGTTATGATAGTTTGGAGGTTTGGTGAGTTTACATGTGGATTGAAGGGTGTGCTCTCTACTTTGGTTTGGTAGGCGAGGCACAATGTGCATGCTATGAGATTGGTTATAGAAGCTGACTCGTGATGTTATCTGTATTTGCCATATCATTATTCATTGACTAGTGAAATTGATGGATAATAATTAGCCTTTTTTATATGTACATTAAAGTTCATGAAAATCTGTTACATGTTTCTTTGCAGTTCATATGGGCAGACTTTGAAAACCAGCACATTCATTGGGGAAACATTATTTGCAATTGGTTATAGAAGCTGACTCGTGATGTTTTCTGTATTTGCCATGCCTTTATTCATTGACTAGTGAAATTGATGGATAATAATTTTCCTTTTTTATATGTACATTAAAGTTCATGAAAATCTGTTACATGTTTCTTTGCAGTTCATATGGGCAGACTTTGACAACCAGCACATTCATCGGGGAAACATTATTTGCAATACTCATTGCCATATTGGGTCTGGTTTTGTTTGCACATCTGATTGGGAACATGCAGGTATTTAACATAGCTTCATTCTTAAGTTTCACCATTTAACTTTCAAGGTTTAAATGAGTATCTGGTTAATGAGAATCTTGAAATGTCATTATCTAGTTGTTCAATCGGCTTGGAGGAGATCCCATTTTCTTGGTCTTCTTGATGTACCGTTTGTTTGTTTCATTTGATGTAATGCTATCTAGCACTCTAGGCTATGTTTGACCATCATCAATCCTAGTCAAGATTTTTGTTGTGTGCGCCATTTTAGTAGATTATTTACATGGGAGATCCAGTTGTGAGTCTTTTTTGGTCCTATTGCTTTGGTTTATATTTATTGTTTCTGCCAAATCATTCTGAATCACAACTTTTAGGTTGAGATAGTCATGTGATGTACTTTTATGCGAGATAACTGAATTTTGTGGTGGACATCCTCTCCCACGCATTTATCTTCATACCTACATGAGTGATGCGCCTTGAGATTTATTGCTATAAATCAAAGGGAAAAAATCATCTGTATTTGATTAAGATGGAACATTGATTGGAGTGTGGATTGATGATTTAGACTGTTCATTAACAATCTTTTTTTAGAAAAATATTTATATTGAGGTATGCAATTTAGATAAATAGACATGTATATTGAGGGATGGGTAGGGTCAACTCCATGACTTTCATACCCTATTTACGATGTGAAATTGATCTCTCCATCTCTACCTTTTTCCCAAGGGTTTATATGGTCATTTCGTATTCTTGCTTTCGATTATTTTATTGTTTTGTGAATACTTTTTGCAACTATACATTTGTTTGCATGATAACTACGGCCAGTACTTTGCTGCATTTTGTAAGTCTCAATACTATATTTACTTGAAGAAATGCTAGCTCATCGCGTTATGTTGATCAGGAAAACTACCATAAAAATATCTACCTTGGTTTTGTGCATCTATTGTAGATAATATTATTCTTGTGTCATTATGTTTGAATGGCATAGTTTCGCTAAGAATTCATCCTTGTATCATAGATAAGCTTTCTACTTGTAATCCATTGCTGGATATGGTTTAAAATATGCTTTTAATTTGAATCCTTCCCCTTTTTGTGACTTAACTGTATGGTTAGTTTCTCTTATTTGGTATAGACGTACTTGCAATCTCTCACTGTCAGACTTGAAGAGTGGAGACTCAAGCGAAGAGATACGGAAGAGTGGATGAGACATCGTCAACTACCTCAAGATTTACGGAATCGAGTGCGGCGGTTTGTTCAATACAAGTGGCTTGCAACGCGAGGAGTAGATGAAGAATCTATTCTGCAAGCCTTACCTACCGATCTTCGTCGAGATATTCAACGTCACTTATGCTTGGACCTTGTTCGACGGGTATGCATTTGCCCAAATTTTTGCTTACTTGTTTAAGTTCTAGAAACATTTGGACTTCAATCAATATGTTTCACGTTCTCATGTAAAATGTTTTGTTTTGTTTTTTTATTATTAGTCTCAATAGAGTATGTTTGCATTAGCACTACAATTCTCGTTCAACTTTGTTTCTTTTAAAATGATGGTAGGTGACTTTATATTAGCAAATTTGAGTGTTGGGTTTGTTCTATGGGATTTGCTAGCGTCCATCGCAAAAGGCATTTTTTTTGCAATGGATTCAAATTTCAGATCTGCGCCAATGTCCCTTCGAAAACTTAGATCTACACCCCTATATTTCTCAAACCCATAGATCTGCTCCTCTAACCCATTCACATACCCAGACTCCTTCAAAAAACCTAGATCTGCAACCACACCCTATTCAAAACTCAAAACCCATCAGATCTGTCCATTTGCACCATTCAAAACCCATCAGATCTATCCATGTACACCATCCAAAAGCCATAACCCATCAGATCTGACCACACCATTCGGAACCCAATACCTATCAGATCAGCCCAGACCTACCATTCGAAATCCAAAATCTTAGATCCGGATCCCGAAACCCTAGATATACCCTGCCAACCTGTTGTCTGTCTTCCTAACATCTAGAGTGCCTCCAACTATAGATATGAAAGCCGAACATCTAGATTTAAGTTCTATACCCCTAGATGTACCACCCTACACCCAAGATGTACCACCCTACACCCTAGATCTCAGTCCCAAGAACATAGAGCTACAACTCTGCTCTGTAGAGCTGAAACCCAAATCACTAATCTAAGCCCTACATCCCTAGATCTATGTCCCAAAACGGTAGATCTACTTCCTAAAAATATTTAGATCTAGGCCCTCACCACGTATAAATCTCATAGGTTTTGGTTCCATCTCCTCCACATGCATCAGTTATTAGGAGCAAGTGGGTCTATTCTATCAAATTCAATTCTGATAGGGGCTTCTATCGTTATAAAGCTCGTCTAATGGGTCAGGTTTCAAGCAAGACTATGGGATTGATTACGAAGAAACATTTGCTCTGTTCGCTAAAATGACCACTGTTCGTACTTTGATTGTATTTGTATCTGCACGACAATGGCCTATGTATCAAATGGATGCTAAGAACCTCTTTTTTACATGGAAACCTCATTGAAACATTATGCATGACGCCCACCCCAAGCTCTTCTGTTTCTGTATCATCTTTTAGTTTGCAAACTAAAAAAATTACTGTATGGCCTTAAGCAATCACCATGATCTTGGCTTGAAAATTTTTGCACCACCGTAGTTTCTCATGGATTTCAAAAGAATGCCCCTCTTACTATTCCTTGTTCACACCTTGTCCGAAATCATTATCCTACTATCTATGTTGCTGCCATTATTATCTCTGGCAATGATCCCGATGGTATTGCACGGCTCAAAACTTTTCAGCAGTCATCTTTTCAATTGAAGGACTTGGGTCCCCTCAAATACTTTCTTGGATTGGAAATATCACTCTAAAAAAGAGGCACCTTGTTAGTCTATAACTGGGATTTAATTGCACTTGCACATCTGATAGTTGAAAATATAGTTGACACACCTCTCGAGCTTACTGTGAAGTATTGTGAATCAGACGACGGGCCTCTTGATGATCCGATTGGATACTGATGTCCCTTGGGCAGTTTGGTTTACCAGGTTGAATATTGCTTACTCTGTTGAGATAGGAAGTCAATTTGTCTTTTCTCCTCGTACAATTCATCCCACATACATGCATAGAATCATTAGGTACTTACCAGGGACAGTGGGTTGGGGCCTCTTCTGTGTGCCATCTTCTTTGGAGTTGGCTGATTTTGACTGGGTAGGATGTCTTGGATGCCTTAACACACGATGTGCGACTACCAGTTGGTGCATATTTTTTGTATTGTTCGATCATCTCTTGGAAATGTAAGAAACAAGATGTTTCAAAATCTTTAGCTGAATCAGAATATCGATCCATGTAACTACATTACCGATTGAAGATAGAATAGGAAAGGAAAGCTCATCAGCTTGGAGAGTGCTCCAGGAAAGGGAGTCCTGTGGATCGGGGAGTTGTGCAAGCTCTCATCAGTATCACAATAATGAAAGAAGTAGTGCATGATATCTGCTTGGAAAGCTGTATGCTTCATCTCTGTAGGCGGAGCTCGCTAAGCCCTGTGTTAACCAAATGCCCAAAAAAAAATTTGCACTTACTGGCTTCATATAACTCAGGAAACACTAGTTTTCTCGAAGCCTCTTGCACATATCTCTCATCAAAGGGTGTTATTCTATAACTTTGACCAGCAGGTTTCCTGCTAACCCGAGCGAGCATTCAAATATCTGTCCCCCATTCGCCCAGCAGGTTTCCTGCTAACCCGAGCGAGCATTCAAATATCTGTCCCACATTCGCACACTTTTCTCAGAATTTGGTGTATCACTATTTTCATCCACACCTCTCCATGGAGATAATAAGTGTCATTCAGTTTGCTATCAATCTCATTTTTCATGAGCAATCGAAGCACATTGAAGTTGATTGTCGTTCTCTACATCAGTCCTATGACCAAGGTAAAGACATTGTTCCTCAAACATGAGGTTGGAGGTTCAATCCCAGGTTACCTACCCAAAAAAATGTGCCAATGTTGCATATATAGAAACCTACAAAAATACACACATGCACTCATGCATCTATGTATATACCTACAAAAAATGTGTCAATGTTGCATATATAGAAACCTACAAAATACACACATGCACTCAAAAATTTGGACAATCCTACAAATGAGGCATGTATACCTACCTACTCAAGCAAAAGTTTTCTCCGGAACAAAGAAAAGATTCTTAACTTACTTATAACTAGAGAGAAGTTTTTGTAACTCGATCATTTACAAACAAAAAAACTCCATCATTTTTTTGAATTTTGTTGTAAATTTCAAAAATTCACGAATCACGATAAATAGTTGCATTTTCCAAAACAAGAGCAGCATCATAATTTTCCATGTCTAATATATTAGCTACACCCTATCACACATTTATGTGTTGGCATCATCATTTCTCCAGCCAATGCTGCCAGCCCAAGCCTTTATCACTGGGTATTTTACTGCTGCTGTAATCCTATTAAATTTTAGACCTTCTAATACCTCTTATATGGTTTTTTTTTGGTTAATATTAATACCTCTTATATGGTTTTTTTTTATATGGTATCTAATCTTGGACACCTTTTTCTGCTTATGATCTCATCTTTCAAATGCAAATCTGCAGTATATGTACATTTTACCAATCCCCATTTGTCTTGTCTGAATTGCAGGTCCCTTTCTTCTCAGAGATGGACGGTCAGCTTCTTGACGCCATATGTGAACGTCTAGTATCCTCATTAAACACTGAAGGTACCTACATTGTTCGTGAGGGTGACCCCGTAACGGAGATGCTCTTTATTATTCGAGGGAGATTAGAGAGTTCTACTACCAATGGAGGCAGAACTGGTTTCTTCAATTCTATAACTCTCAGACCCGGTGATTTTTGTGGGGAGGAGATACTTGCATGGGCTTTGCTCCCAAAGTCCACTCTCCACTTGCCTTCTTCCACAAGGACAGTTAGAGCTCTTGTTGAAGTAGAAGCTTTTGCATTACAAGCAGAGGACCTTAAGTTTGTCGCCAACCAATTTAGACGTCTACACAGTAAGAAGCTCCAACACACATTCCGTTTCTACTCCCACCATTGGAGAACATGGGCTGCTTGTTTTATACAGGCAGCTTGGCGTCGATTCAAGAGAAGGAAGATGGCTCAGAAGGTTAGGACTGTTGAGATGTCCAAATTACAAAAGCCTGAAGAGCCTAACTTCTATACTGATCACGATGATTATGAGTAACTACGCAGCCACTGCTGATTTATAATACCCACCTATACCTTGTGTTTTTGCCACCAAAGAAGTCACAGGAATCCATATAATAGGCCTAAATTTAAAATCTTCCTGCAAGAGTCTAAATCTGAACCAGTCATCTGGTTGTTTGGTTAAGACAGTTTAGTGAAGATTAGAGTTTGACATTGTATCTATATGTTTTTGTTTGAATTATGGTTTGTAATTTCATCATAGGGATCCCTTTATGAAATTGGGTACTGTATTGTGGGTGTTTTCAGGCGGTTGAATAGGGTTGGGCTTATTTTGTATTGTCAAAATCAATAGTGTAAACTTTTTTCATCATGGTGGGAACTGGGAAGTGCCATTTTATTTGATATTTAGGGAGATGATATTTTCACCTCTCTGTAGTATGCATTCGCCCCGTTATAATGTGAACAGTGGGCAACTTTAAATGTCAAATCACGTTAACGGGGCGAATGCGTACTGCAGGGGGGGTGTAGTTTGTAAGTCATTCAAATCTTTTTGGTATGTGCTATGACTGTCGAGGTGGCTATCTGCGCTCCGATTGCTTCAATTCATCAAATGGGTTCTTGAACTGGCTTTTGAGTTTTTGAGGGCGTTTGGAGACGTGTTAGACCCTTTCTCACAATAGGAAAACAGGGATTCCATGAAACGTTTTTTTCTTGGTTGGTAAATATAAGATTTATTGACCCATTGTATCATTTCCTTCTTCTTTTTTCCTCTTGTTTCTAATTAAAGTCTCCGTTTCTTTCAAAAGAAAATGGAAACTAACCTTAATACTCATGTCTCATTTTCCCTTTCATATGAAAATGCATCATGTTACAACTTACAAATATGTATGACTAATTACACATACACATTCCCTTTCCTAACCCACCGTCTGCCAAAGTAGCCACCTAAATAACACCTATTGGTATCATATACCCAGGATGTATCGTACCATTTTTCTTCCCCCAGTGTAATATGTGCAGAGACAACCCACATTCTAGATAACATTGATCGAGATTTTATATAGTACTAGTGGGGAACCCGTGGGATGCACGTGGCGGTGAATAAAAAGTAAAAGATATTAACACTCGGATGGTTAGAGAGATACAATACGGTTGGAAACTTGGAAAGTAGTCCTAATTTAGTTAGTCGAAAAGAGACGTGCTGGAATGGTCTATCAGAGATATGGATAGTATAATAGTCCCACATTGGGAGTGGAGAGAGAAAGTTCCTGAGTTATATGTGTAGACCCCCATTCCCTGTGTAGACGCGTTTTCTGCTAAAAAACAAAACCGCGGAGGGTTGCGGCCTAGAACCAGACAATATCTACATAGATGGTCGGGGCGTTACAGAGAGAGTGAGATTACTCGTACCAAACGACTCTATTTTGGCAGGCCACGACTTAAATAGGTTGTAGCCCATAAATCACCTCCATAGGATGATCCTAACCCTCCAATCATTAGAGGTTTCTATAATGTGTTGTCCCTGCACAGATAGGAGGGTTAGGATGATCCAAGCCGTTCCTTTTTGGGGTACAACCTATTTAGGTTGTGGCCCAACAATAAACGGTTTGGATCATCCTACAAAGTGGGCCCACAGAACTTTTAAGCTACATTAGAAAAAAGAAAAAAGAAATATTACAATCTAGGATAAATCATTCCGGATACATCATCGGAAACAATATTTGCAAGTTCCTCTAGAACCAATTCAAGAGAAATTGAGTCTCCTTTACAGATACACTTGAGTTTGGATAAGAAGTCAGCTGCTCTATTTCCTTCACGCCAAATGTGGGTCAGCTTCTACCTCTCAAAAGAGTTGAGCATGGATCTAATTGATTCGAGCGTTGAGATTTTCCGCCATGGGCACGGCCAAAGCAGGTCTACAGCCATAACAGCGATGAGCGAATCAGATTCTACCCACAGCCTCTTAACTTGGTGCTTCGCGGCTAATTTGATTCCATGATGGATGGCTTCAATTTCTAATTATTGGATTGGGTGAGGATTGCAGTTAACAGAGAAGAGAGAAAGGATTGCACCCTTGTGGTCTCGGAGAAGGCCTCCAATCGAGGCGGTATCACTAGCCAGGGAGGCGTCCGGATTCAACTTGATCTCATAGGCAGCAGGAGGTTCCCAATGACAGAATTTTGGTTCGGTGGCTTTACTGAACAGGGGAAGATTAAAGTTGTTGGAAATTCTTTGGTTTTCTGCAGAATCTTCATCTTCCAGCTTGAGGGCCAAAATACGAGATCTCGTAGCATTGATAATTCTACTTAGAAGGAACCTTTTATGGGTTTTTTTTTTTGAAATAGTCTCGAATTCCTTTCCTGCCAGAGCAAGTAGATTGAAGTAGTGAGAAGTGTTCGGACAAGGGTGTAGGTCTGCCCTTTTTTCTTGAATTTGCTCCTAATCCAGATTTCCTCGTCAGATAGGGATTTTTTTTGCTTTCTTCTATCTGAGATGCGGCGGAGAATCAAGCGCCATATCCATGCCGAGTAAGAGCAGTTGAAGAAAATGTGGTTAACACTTTCGGAGGCAGAATTGCAGAGAAGGCAGGAGCGATCATGGTCGGGGCCGAGGAAATGAAGGTTATCTCTGGTACTCATTTTGTCCTAAAGAGTTTGCCATGCTGTGATACTGAACTTCGGAGTGTGACCGGCGAACCAGACTGATGATACCCAAGGAGGTTTAGGATTAGGAGATCTAACAGCGTTCCAAGCACTACGTAGCCTGAATTTGCCATCAGATTCCGGCTTTCAAATCGGGTTAGAATTAGCAGCTTCTGTGAAAAGACATGTATTGATGGTCTGCTTAAGCTCTTGAAGATGAGGAAGCACTTGAATCAAATCCCACCCACCTAGAAATTTAGCCTCATCAATAGAAGCTTTCTTTGCGCATGTTTTGTGCTTTCTTATGCACGCTAATGAAATGCTGTCAGCCTGTCAAACATTAAATAGGTCTGCTACAAAACAATTGAGCTTATAGCACACGTTAGGGTTTTTTGATAGGTGAAAAGGCTTTAAATGCGATGTTTAGGGTGAAGAGAGTCAATGAGAAGAAATAGCTTTAACTAATGATGGGTGAAGGTTTTAGTGATCCAATAGTGTAAGTTGGTACATGTGTGTGAAGAAGCTAAAAACCATCATATAAGGACTGTGAGAAGTGTGTTTTTAGGCTCTCTTTGGTTGCCCAAAAGACCGGGTTTCTCCTTGGATTTTAGTTGGCTTAGGGGTGCCACGTCAGCAAAATACCCTGCTAGGTTGCCAAAATAGAGTAACAAACCTCAGAAAGGTAATGGGGAGTATCTCACAATTCAATTGTCAGGTATTAATACCTAGAGTAATGGATCTCTGTTCTGTGGCTAAATATAAAATAAACAACATAAATTATGAGGCAAGTCTTTCTGCGCATAAGCGGCTTAAAAAGCCACCCATTGGTTCGTATGGCGGGTCCACCTTTGCGGGGTCCACAAAAAGCGACCAAACGTTACTTTTTAAGCCACATAAGTGCAGCGAGCTCCATGCGCAGCTGCACAGGAACACTTTTCTCATAAATTATTTTGTAATATAAAATCTTGCTAACGGAGTGCTAATAGCAATGAAATTTTGATGTGATACAGCGACGGAAATAAAATCCGTCACTATAAAATGTCCAGGGGACACTCAGGACTGTTAATTTCCTATCACTATAAAGGGTTTTTATTGTGGTGTAGATATTGAATAGACTTCTGCCATTAAAAAACAAAAATAGATATATTGAATAATAGGAAGACTGCTAACGTGCCTTTTGATGTGGAGGAAAATTGTTTAAGAATTATAACTATACTAATCAAATAACTAATTTTCAAAAGCAGTGTCGAGACCATCACATTGCACATGGCACACGTTTTAGTGAGTAATTGATCTAATGGACCACGACTAGCTGGTAATGTGTCTTAGTAGCTTGCCGAAACGAAGGTCATGCCCATGGTTTTAAAATTTTGACCGAAATCCGAAATTTTGGATTTCGGTCAACATCGACACCAAAACTGAAATTGGCGAAATGGTACCAGATTTCAGCCGAAATTTCAAGAAATTCAACCCAAAAAATCTCAAATTTATTAATTATATAGCATTTTCCCAAAATTTCGACCGAAATTCCAAAATTTGGTATTAAATAATATATTATTTTTTAATGGTGTACCCGATTTTGGCCGAAATTTCGGTTTAGGTGAGGGCCGAAACACATTCCAAAACCAAAATTTAAAACCATGGTCATGCCTAGTTGAACAAGGCCTGCAAACATTTAATTATCAAGGTAGCAACTTTCAGTCATGGCCAAGGATTAGCAAGCAATTACAACTTTCAACCTCACATGCTTTTCTTTTCCCTTCTAACTTTTAAGGCCATAGAAGTCATGTTGTTGAATTCATATTGCCTTATTTTATTCCATTTCTCTGTTTATTGATCATTTTGTTCTATATGATATGTGGTTGCTTTGTTTTTGGCACTCTTAACAAGTATTTGCACTAGGGTCAATCAGGGCCATGCTGTGCCTTGTAGGGCGGGCAATGGGTTGAGGTTTTTCGGCCCTGACGCCGAGATAATGGGATCCAAGGTTGGGCTAGGGTTTTGAAAAACCCGACCCTGTTGCAGCCCTAAAAATGACAGTATATATGTACTAAGGAGGGGGTACAGTGTCATCTTTCTACAGTTGAACATTAAGAGGCTCTAGCCTTCCCTCTTAAAGCTAGAACATGGCATGTTTGGCTGTTGCGTGTGACCATAAAACATAAAGATGCTTGGGGCCCAACAAGATTGAAGGGCAACATTTCTCTCTACACTCTATATCATTTAACTGTAATTGAAAAAAGGTGGGCATACCAAAAACCTAAGTTTCCCTTACTTAAACCTTATCCTTCACTGCCTACCGACAGTTTCTTTTACCAAACCAAAGAAAAGTCATTTGGAGCAAAAGGAACAAAAGGAATCAGAACAATAGAAAACAAATAAAAACCCATAAACAATACAAAACAAAGAAAACCCATACAAAATAAAGACAAAGGGGCATCAGATATCTTTACTTTAAAAAAAAAAACTAAATCAATTCAAATATACATATCACTGTTACACATCTCAGTATAAATGGATTGGGAAAACAGAACCCAAATTGCTCAGCTTTGACAATAAAGCCGGATCCACTGTTTTTTCTTTTCTTTTTCTTTTTTAATCTTCTTTCTTTTCATTCCAGCTTCTTCAAATACATATATGGGCTGAATCTGAATACAAAACCACACCCAAACAAGAAAAAAACTGGTCCTACCTATAACACCATCAATTCAAAACAAGAATGCCTATGTAACAAACAGCAAAAAAAGACAAAGTTCGAAGGGGAGAAAAATTCATAAAAATCCTATCCGTGGCAATTCGAATACGATAAACTTAATTATTAGGAAGGAATTCCACCTCCTTGGCCACCATTTGCAGAAGCGAAGAATTGAACTTCAATAGGAAGAATTGAACAAGTTTGTTCAGCGAATCAAATGCAAATTCAATCCAGATTTACTTGGCATCGAAAAATGCATGTTGGATGACTGCTAACAAATGATAGTTTTTTCTTACTTCAGCTCATTTGTTCCCCAATTAGATCAAGACCCACGAGGAGAAATGACACTCCTTGGAAGAGTAGGAAGTAGAAGTGGACCCCTTGAGCAGATAACAGGCTCCTAACCGATGCCGTGAGTAGGAGAAATGCGAGAGCGAGCTCTTTCTTGAAGATTTTATTGACCTTTTTCACAGGATTGGGAGCTTCTGGCTGTTCCTTCAATCTGTTCAGCTCAGCAAGCTCACTCTCCGAAGCACTTCTGAGAAGTTGTGGATGGTTCATGATTTTCGATTCTTCCTCAGCAGCAGCAATTAAATCAGATTCGGATGATCTACCTGTTTTTTTAGTGACAACCCACTCGTACGAATTCCCTAACTGGAACAATCCAGATACCATGGCATTGAACTTGGTCACTGACATGGTGTTCTCAAATAAGAGATAGGGGACGATGAAAGGGAAAGATCTAGGGGCTGGGAGAATGCTGAGAAATGACATGAAAACGGGGATATAGCAAATCACCCACACAGGCAACTCTGCCTCGGGCACGAACATTGTTAGAGGGAGAATTATGCAAAATAATGTGAAAGAATAAAATGGAAGGATCAGTTTCCTCAAGAGAAAAAATAGCAGTACTAAATTTGCTTTCTTCAAAACTGATAGCTGCAAAACAAAATTAAGCGCTCCTTAGAAATCATTAGTGGGGGAGACTAGGAAAAGCAATGATGCTATGAATAATAAACTAGGAAAGGTATGGTAATGGTAAGGTTGTAATTCTAGCAAGATGACAAACCTTGGAAGTGATAATAGCAGGAAGACATAGGCGGAAAAGTTGCATTGGACCAGAATGCCATCGATGTTGCTGTTTCCGATAAGCTTCATAGGACTCTGGGACTTCACAGAGGACCTGGAAATAACTCTCACAACTAGGATCAACAAGCAACTCACTTAAACAAGCAGGATAGAATTTAGAGCTTTCCATGAAGAAATAATACCTTGACATCGTTGAGGAAGATGAATTTCCACCCATTGAGATGGGCACGAACAGCAATATCCATATCCTCTACTGTCGTTCTCTCAAGCCAACCGCCAGACTCCTCTAGAGCTTTGATTCTCCAAACACCAGCGGTACCATTAAACCCAAAAAAGTTCAAGAAAATGCCATTAACCTGTTGCTCCACCTCAAAGTGGAAACATAGATTAACATTTTGGAGGCGAGTTAACAAGTTCTCATCCTTGTTTACGAAAGCCCATCGAGCCTGAACCAACCCTAGTTCAGGATTGTCCTGAATCACACAGTAGAAGAGGAACTGATACACTAGGAGAATTGCAGTCATGTGTGGTGAAATTTGCTAAAATGGGGGAATTTGTTTACCTTAAAATGTGGAACTGTTTGCTTGAGGAAATCTGGATTTGGTTGGAAATCCGCATCAAAAATTGCAACAAACTCATACCCCTTGACATAGTCACAATTCATGGCAGACTTGAGATTCCCAGCTTTGTAACCAGTTCTAACCAAGCGATGGCGATAGATGATATTGATGCCCTTTTGACTCCACTTCGTTACCTCTGCTTTTATCAAGCGTACTATGTTTTCATCATCAGAGTCATCGAGAACTTGTATCAACAAACGATCTTTCGGCCAATCAATCTGGCAGACAGCAGAAATGGATTGCTCGTATACCTGGAGGCAAATCCAGATATCTATCAAAATTCTAGGAGTGTTCTTTTGGGGGGTGAATATCATCTAAATGAATACTAGTTGGTATGAGCTCCTAAATCTTCTGGAGTATGCTTGGAATTCAATAATATAATTGGATCAATTACTACCATTGCTTCTTAGAATTTGGGGTCTTCAATAAGGATAATATGGGTGCCATAAAAAAATGAGGATAATATGGGTAATATAAGCAACTTAATATGCAGGCCATTGGTTAACTTATACTGGACTATGAGCTCAAACTTAACTATCAAATCTGAGAGGAAAATAGACTGTCAATTCCAACTAAAGGGAAAACTACATAAAAAGTAAGGGTGCAACTCGGGTCGATTTTTTGGAATTCGAGTTGAGCAATCAGTTCTAATTCGGGTTGATTCCAATTCATTTTTTAGCGAAAGCTCAACCTGACCCGACCCAAATTGCACCCCTAATAAAAACAAAAAAAATGGGCAGCTGAGCTTCTTACCTCTCTCTCATTGCACATCGGTATCTGAACAAGAACCATGGGATAGTCATAGCCAGACCTTTCCACATCCTCAGATTTGAAGGGATCCCCTTCAATTCTAGGCTTGATTTTTTTGTACTTGATCCAGAAACACCCAATACATAAGATTAACCGATCCGCTGACTGGATAAGGAAAAGGACAACACAAAAGTTCGACAAGGCTTGAATTGGAACAGCAATGTAGTCAGCTCGAAACGACAACCATGAGAGATAGACCGCATGAACCCATCCTTGAATTTCTGCCCTCTGTGGGATGTGCAAATTGGGTTTCCTAAAGTTCCAACCATTCAAGTGGGCGAACACCTCAAACGCGAGAATTGCCAAAGAAACCACTAGAAAACCTCTGATGAACCTAAAGAGTAACTTTCCTTTACTTGACTTCTCTGATTCCATGGCTACTCCCTGTTGAAAAATCAGCCTTTTCTTAACAGCTCCAAGCAATGCCCACAAGACCGTCGCGACCCAAGCGACACAACCGACGGCTCGGTGAGCCCTGAGGAGCAAAACCCATGTAAATTGCTTTACATTCTTACCCCTATCCTTGTCAATCGGCCGAAATGCGGTATCAGGGCCATCTATTTCCACAACTGAGTAGTTGGGATTCTCCATTGTCACTACAACAGGCGTTCCCTTTCGTGTTTCCTTTGCCCACCAGTCAGAGAAATCAAAGCTTGGAGCCATTTCCCCCAAATTCACAACAGAGAAAAAGGCTAAACCCAAGAAACAAAACCCTAAATCTCCCCCCAAAATGCCCTACTCTTCACAACCCAGATCTCAAAATCAAGAAACTCAAAGAACCCATTCAAAGTTTCCACATAGAAAACCAGATCCCCCCCTCAAAACATCAAAAAACCCCAATTCTAACTCTGCATTTCAGACCCAATGGTAAAACTGAAGGAACTAGAGTTCTATCTAGTACCCACTGTTGTACAAGCTACCATTGGGAAAACAGCATTATAGAGAAAGGTATCTGCAGTTGTAAAGCTAAGCATGTGGGTATTATTTAATGTGTCAAAAACAAACAAATCCTATTTTTTTAGCTCTACAAAATATTACCATTGGTTGATTGGCTCCTGTCAAAGAGAGAAAAGCCCACATAAACCATAACCTACAAGGAAAAGCCTAGAACTACCACACTACAACATCTCTTTGTAAAATGGAAACAGAACCCAGTTAGGGTTTTGACAGTAAAATGGGATTTAAGTGGTAGAACATGAAAAAACTCATCACAGTAGCAGCAAAATAGCAAACACAAACATGTAGAAGTATAATAAGTAGAAAAGGATTGGAAAGGAATAGTGACGGACAACGTAGATCCCAACCGATCTTGATCTCCTCCAAACCCGAGCCCAAATGGCAGACACCCTTGATTTCTGTTCTTCTAAATATAGAATAAATACAGCCTGGATTGCATAAAACCAGCAGCTAACTTTCACGGTAAAACAATAAAATAAGCGGAAACCATAAAACATGAGAGAGAGAGAGAGAGGTATTACATTTTTTGGGACCTTTTAAATTTGGGATTACATTTTTTGAAGGTCAAAAGATGGAAACGTCCTATCCGTAATAAGGTATTTGGTAGCGATTACAAAGTCAATTTCGCAAAATTACCTACCAAAATTCCCACTAAAAAACATTCCTTTAACTGGCCACAAAGAACCTACAACTATGTGGTGATGGTGCATTTTGGAATTAGCCATGGCAAACATATGATTTTTTTTTTCCTATAGTTGGTGGAAAGGTTGTCCAGAATGTTTTTGAGGAAAAAGAAATTCAACTCATACAAGCCAGCCCGACCCAAATGAGATTGAATTTCAAAACCCTTATTTGGATATAAACCCAAAGGTTGTCCAAAGTGTTGATGTATAACAAATGACTAAATGACACCAACTCCAACAAGCAACAGCTTGAGCTTTTGGAGTAATTGGTCGTTTCACATGGTATCAGAGCAACATGTTCTGGGTTCAAGACTCACACCACCTCGATATTAAGTCCACTTATAAGGCCAACCCAAAAAAAAAAGAGGGGCCACGCGTGAAGGGGATTGTTGAAGTATAATGGCAGCTAGGAATTTTTTTCATGTGCTAAAAGAGGTGTCTCCAAGTGTTGAAAGAGCGTAGGGCAGGTAGGAGAAGGAGAGACTTGACAGGCGACGAATGAGTTGAGGGTTAGAAGGGGCTAAAAAACCAGGAAAGAGTCAGTCTTCTTTTAAGTTGTTTTTTGTTTCATGAATTTTCAGACTTTTCATGCCCTCTTCTCACTTAGGCCCTCTTGTATCTATCCCTCTCCCAACATCCCTCACCATTGGGTAAGCAAATATTTCAAGAAAAAAGATTCATAGTAGCCAAATGTGCCCCAAGTGTAAAACAATTCTCATCAAACGATGTCATATTGAAGATCCAAGGATCCAACAATGTCGTGTGATAGCAAACTGTGATGGCTGGATGCCTCATCTCAAGTAGTCTCAAATTGATATGAAATTTACCTTGATAGGAAGATAAGAGCAAAAATTATGACCAAAACAATTTTTACGCAGGTGGGTTATCATGTGGCAACATGTTAAATGATACTGAAACTACCCCAAAACTTACCCTCTCATAAACTTCCTCAAAAGTCAAAACTACCCTCTCACACACTACTGGAGAGAAACTAAATTTCGTTTGGTAAACGTAGGTGGTTGTGCTATCGATATTTAGGGGCCGTTTGAATACGCGGATTTTAGAATTCGGGATTTCTTCAAAATTGTAGCTAAGAGACAAGAGAAGCAGACCGGCCGTCGTTTTTGACTCGTTTTTTTACTTCTCGCTCTTCTTTTCGTCAGCAAAAGAGTAGCAAATCCTCCCATATTTTCAAGTTTTAGAGATCTTATGATGCAGGAGAGATTTTTAAAACCTGAATTTCTCACTTAAAATCCAAGAAATACTGCCAGGACAGCAAACAACAAACAACAGCTTGACCATGAACCCTCTTTTACACTGTTTTCAAACTAAAAACCTGGATTCTAAATTCCGCGTATCCAAACGGCCCTATGCAGAAAGTTGAAATTAGAAACGAACCTTAGGAAAGAAGGAAGAAGGGGATACAGAAAATATCATAGAAAAAATAATTATTTCTATCCATTGTTTTAATTTCTTTAATGGCTGTGAGACTATGAATTGAAAGGCCTACGTTATGATGGCATTACATATGCATGTTAGGATATCATCAAACACATGCATATGTGAAAGTGAGGAAGCAAAGGAGATTCTGTAATAAGTGATTGAAATGACATAATTATTCCCTCAATTAGGTGTAAGGTGAAATTTGCATTTAAGTATCTGAGTCATTTGTAAATACACTACTGGGACATGGTGTTTCTTCTAGAAAGTATTGAAAACTTCTCTATTATTAACTTATTCAGTGATATCTGACAATTAGTAAATAACAACTTAACAAGAGACCTTTATCTCATGACCATATTTGAAGTCTTTAACTAAGAATAATGAAATGATGGTAGATCTATCTAATATTTTTACGAGGATACTGATATCCGCACCCTGTTTGGACAACGGGACAAAATCAGTACTGAATCATTACAGCATATTCTTCTCCAATTCCTCACCATCTTTGGCATGAAACTGCAGTTGGTCCCACCAAGATTGGATGATCATAACCCTTAGATATTAATCAGCATTATGATAACCTTTATGACCAATTAGTCCTAAAGTGCTTAATTTTTTCAAACGATCTTGCTCCCTAATTCTTTTAAGAGAACCGGTAGGAAGATTGACACATGTGAGGTTCAGAGATTGTCTTTTTAGCATTTTCCTTCTTCTAAAAGTAATTAGAAAGAAGCTTCTTAACTCATAATAACTCAACTTGTCTTGTCGAGGAATGGAATGCTAAACTGAAGGGCCCCCCATTTGATCCACCTGACCCAATTCACCAATTGTATTTAGCATTTCTTTAATTTTGGATTTATCAATCCGACGTATTATAAATGAGGTAGGCTGCCCTTCAGTTTAGCATTTATCATGTCTTAAACAAGTTAAAATATCAAAAAAAGACGAGGGGTGGCAGGACGTCACAGTGGAACGAGTATGGATTAATTGAGAGCGTTCATCTAGTGGGCCACCCATGGATGAACCGTAGAAAAAACTTATATTGGCTGAAAAATGGGATTTCCATATTGGATCGTGATTGAACGGCTAAGATCATTTTGTGGGTACGACAAGGAGGTGGCCCACCATAACGTACCAGCGTGTTCAAATTCCACGAGTTCAACGCGCCGTGTTTTTGCCGAGTAAATCAACCAGGGAGGTCACCGACAGTCCAAAACGCGGACCCACATTTGACTCCAAATGAGATTAGAACCATCCATGCATCATCCAAAGCCATGACCGTGTTGACGTGGTAATTTTTCCACCACAGGTCGTTATCCAGGGGAAAATCCACTTTTACATAAACCAAACACCAAACCTGTAGGCCACGTGTAAATGTCCCGAACCAAATCATTTCGCCGGGCCCACTCTTTGCGTCTTCCTTTGCTGTCTGTATTCTAAAAATCATGTGTACATGCGATAGGCCCTGTCAAACAGCTAAATTTAATATTCCAGCCAGGCACCCGTACACGTGTCAACGCTGAAGGAGAGTTGGATGACGGGGGGGGCCACTATGTGGATGGGCCATAGCTCTGAAAATCATGCTGATTAGACTATCCTAACCATTTGATCAAAACTTCGATTGGACGGGTAAGATAGTCAGATGGCATTCATATCAACAATCTAACCCCTTTGCATCTGTGCCACGTGTAGAGTGGAGATGGTCGGAAGAACCTCTCTTTACCAAATTAGTGGCTTCATTTCATGCACTTGGCAAACCATGTTTCAACGCCAAAGACACGTGAAACCAACCGCAGGTAAATATAGATGAGAACCTCTAAATCTAAGGCTTTTAGCTTGTGTAAGGATCTCAAAAGCTCCTAAATGGGGGTGTGAATTACTCAAGGTAAAACCAAATAGTTCAAAGAACACGAAAGCAATTACCACTAAATATAGCTTAGAATCTCTGAGGTATAGCCCATTTAGAACAGTAGTAAATATCTTACCTCGATCTTTAAGTAATTTAAAGGGAACGAATCCCCAAAAGCTGAACCAATCTTAACGAATTACAGCCAACACTATAAATTTAGCCTTTCTAACTATATATCTAAAAAGATTCAACCTTGCTACACCTAGATGGGTTGCATTACACTCCACATGTTGTCGATGAAGAGAGGTATAAGTTAAAAGTCAACCTCTCTCTCTCTCTCTCTCTCTCTCTCTCTCTCTCTCTCTCTCTCTCTAAATATAAAGAGAAATGATATTTCCACCCCCTTTTGTTTGTCTTTTCGAGAAAATGAAGTCATTTTCATGAGAAGACATGAAAAATGTGAATTGTGGGGCAAATGAATTTATTTTCAGGAAAAGACAAAAAAATGTGAAATGTGGGTGGAACTCGAATCAGTCTTAGGAAAAGACTAACAAAAAAGGGTGGGAATATCAGTCTCCATTAGATGTATATCAGTGAAAATCCAAGGAAGAAAGCAAAATGCATGGAGAGAGAGCAAAGAGAAGGTTCTTTTGCTTTTCTAATCTTTTTTATATAAGTTGGTGTGTTATTTTGAAGAGCATTTCCCCACCGGCCACCGACACCACAATGTCACGTTAAGCATGAGACCTGTTACACTTACCAGTTCCAAGCTCACCCACATTTATTGCCACGTGGATTTCGATGCAAATATTAGGAGTTCCACGCTCCCCCATGCTTCTCATTATTATATTTCACTTGGTTACTAATGTAGGGATTAACTAAATATTCTGTCAACCCTAATTTTAAAATAGTCCTGAGTTGAGTACGCTAGACGTCCTTTTATTTAACAAGAGTTTTAGTTTTGATTGGAAGAGTTGAGATTAGTATGAGGGCGCATCGATCTGATGGGCCACAACTCATAGTGGGTCTTGATCTGATGGACCAACTGGCACGGTTTGAACCATGAGATACTGAATAAGTGTTCTCTTTTCTCAGTAGGGATTATAAATGAGAATAACATATGAACCCCGGCCACATGAGATGAATGAGACATACTTATATGTGGGCCCCAACCACGGCATGAGCTGTTTTGTTTTGTTTAGGATGTGGGTTCCGCTGTATGTCAGCCAATCAGGATGCATCTTTCAGGGTCTGACTTGTTGGGGGTGATGGCTTTTGTTTTGTGAATACTACCGCGAATTCCGGCTTTCTTTGTGGCTGGGAATGTGGTAGATGAAATTCTTAGGGGGACCAACTTGTTTAAAAATGGGAAAATCACTATCAACTATCAAAAGAATTTTGGTTTTATGTGACGTTGGCAGCAACACATGAGGAAGAGGGGGTGGATACATTTGGAATGTAACTCTATGATGTAGATTTTTATACCTTTTTTTTATGCTAAAATGAAAGTCACTTTTTAACTTCTTTTCTAACTTATTAGACCCTACTTCGGCCCCGTTTACCTGATCATAATTCCAGCCAAAAGCAGCTGAGAACACCTTGATGGGATGATCCTAACCCCTGTTTAGGGTTCCGCCAAGAAAGGCTAAACTATTAATTTGTTTAGTCATAAATCTTAGGCATAAGATGTTTGTTGGCATGGGCCTAAGACCATGTGGGTTGTTGTGCTCGAAGTAGCCTAGCATAGCAGTTCACGTCAGCGAGGAGAAGGACTTTCGATTAACATCAACATGTCTCTGTTGCATACTTGCATTGTTACGTGCTTGTATGGTCCCACATAGGCATAGTCACGTTAGAAATTAGCAAGATTTTCTCTGTGTTAATCTTTTCTTATTTTGGTAGGATAATAATTAGCATTTATGATAGCTATTTAAGTAATTGCTATTTGATAGGGATTTGATAAGGAAGTTACCTATTTAATAGGTGACTAGCCTATTTCGTTGGGAGGCAGTCAGGCAGCGCCTACTTTCATGGGGAGCATTACGTTTGTAAACATTTATTTAAATCTTGTAAACGACATTGGAATGAATGAAGAAAGTTATTCCAAATTTGTGTTTTTTGCACAGAGAGGAGGAACGACCCTTCCCTCGAAGTGGGTCAAGAGGCCGATCTTCCCTCTGAGAAAATCAATCCGTTGCGATTCGAATCGGGTTCGTAACATGCATCTATAACAAGTCCAAAAAGATTTGAGTTAGTTGGGTTTCCTTTAGATATTGGGGAGGGGGGATTTAAGTCATTCAAATCCAAAAAAGAAAAAAAAAATTCTCACTTTTTTTCAAGTAGTTACCTAATTCTGAGTGGGATTTGAGGCGTAAGAGTTGTAGTTACTGATTAGGGAGTTAGTAATAATTATTAGAGTAAAGCAATGGTCTAGATTAAATCCTAGTTAGAGGAGTTAAGAGGTTAATATAAAGCTACGTGCAAGGAGTGTTTTGCACAATTTTGACTGTTTTTGTTTTCTGAAATAAGAATTCCCATATTTCTCCAAAAAGGGTGCTGGCTTTACCTCATTCTTCGTGGATTAGTAAAACACCTCTTAGTTCTTCTCGCTGTTAGAGCCCTTCCTGCAACAAAATTATGAAATTGTGACAATAGAGATGTTCAACGCTCTTCAGGCTGCTGTTAATCAAATAGCGGAGCAATTGGCATAGTTGGATATTCTTGAGCGCAAGCAACCCCATATCGACGACGGTGATTGGCAGCAACATGCTCAAGCTCTACACCAAACTTTACACACCAGCCCTAGAGTTCCTATCTTCTAGAGGAGGATTATTCAATCGAGGAAGAGCTTGATGACATCTTCCACTGAAGACATGCCCATGGTTGCATTCCTCAAGTGGAGGCTCGTGAACGTGGCTTTCATATTAAGGTGGATTTACCCAAGTTCAACAACCAACTTCGCATGGAACATTTCATCGATTGGCTTGTGGTGATCAAGAGATTTTTCGACACAGGGAGTATAAAAGGAGATGAAAATGAAAATTGTGGCTATCAAGCTTAAGAGAGGAGCTTCGGCATTGTGCGTCAGCTCCAACTTTCTTATATAAGGATGGGGAAGCGATCAATCCAAACATGGGTACAGATATGTCAAATCCTTCGTGAGAGGTTTCTACCCAATGATTATGATCAAGTACTCTTCTAAAAGCACCAAAATTACCACGAAGGTAGACGATCAATGCGAGATTATATGGAGGAACTCTACATGCCAAGTTTAATAACGATATTTCAGAGATTGATGCGCATTATGTATTACTACTCTACATCAAAGGTCTTTATCAGGCAATCTAAGACAAGAACACTCCCTACCTAATTTGGACGCTATTTGACTCCATGAATATGACAGAACGAGTGGATACCATGCTCAACCAGTTGAGAAAGAGGACTACTTACATGAGTCAAGCCATGGTAGGAGCACCGCGAGTGGTGGTTCTAATGGTAAAAAGAGAACGTGGTTCTAAATCCTTCTGTTGGGAAGTTTTCCCAAGCACTTATGATGCAATGAAGAGGACGTGGAGAAGAAGTTCTTTCTACTTTGATAATGACCCTAGTTACATAGCATGATCCGTACGATTCATACTTCAAGCAACGGATCATGTGCTACAAGTACTACCAGTTGAGTCGCCGATCCAACCAATATCCCCAAAGCAACCAGAGTGCTACCAATATAGCTGTTAGTGACGCGTATAAAGAGGTGATCTGGAGCAGTAATGAAGAGGAGAAACATTTAGAAGATCTCATCCTTACTACTAGTATTCCTAGGTGATCTTTGGTGATGAAGCGTGCAATGTGCTCACCAAAAGTAGAGGAGTTCATGCAGCATCACAATCACTGTACTCCCTACAAGTTCGACTGGATTTTAAAGGAAAATGATTAGAAGGTAACTGAACATTGTTAAATTTGTGTTGAGATTGGTGCTTACAATGATGAGGTTTTATATAACATTATAGATATGGATGCTTTTCATCTATTATTTGGGAGGCCTTGCCATTTTAACAAGAATTCCATTCATAAAGGAAGTGCTAATGTCTTCATTGTTTGCAAACAATAAGAGCTATGCTTTTCAACATTTGATGGATCAGAAAACCCTCAAAAATTCTCAAATGAAGAAGTACTTCTATTTGGAGAATTTTGATTATAATTGTATTTGTAATAGGGCGAAGATATTTTCACGCCCTTGCATTACGCATGCGCCTCCCTTCTTATAACGTGATTTGAAGTCAAAAAGCATTAAAGTTGCCCACTTTTCACGTCAAATCAGTTATAAGGGGAGCACGTGCGTAATGCAGGGGGAGTGAAAAACTGAAAATATCATCTCCCTTGTAATTTTGTAGGGAGAAATTCAATTAAATCGTAAATTAATTGATTACAAGTCTTGTGGTTGTTTGGCCTTTTTTTTTTATAAATATGCAATTTGATTAAAAACTTATGGAGCAATTGAAGATCCTACATAGGGCCTATTAGGTGCACAATCATATTAACAAAGGTGAGGCCCACTGTGTGATAGCAGGAATACCTCCTATGATTGCTATAAGGCGGGGGCCCTCCTCAAGCATTTCTCTTTTTTGAATATTCATTAAGGTTGTGTTCTTGAACCCTTCTCGGCGGACCTTCTATGGTTTTTTTTCCCATTTCGGAGAATAAAAATGGAGGGAAAAAAAATCAGAGAAAGGGAAATGTTGAAGAATGCAGGCAAAGGCAATGTTTGTTTTGGGTTTTGAGAACCGATTTGAGTCCAAAACTGATTATTGTTCTGAAACTAACCCGTTTAATTTTGAGTCCAATAATCAGTTCTAGATTCAAAATCTGTTCTCAAAATACAAAACAAACCGGCCTGAGTAATTCAAAGATGGCTGACTTTCAAATTAATATCTGTTTAAGGACAACTCAACTCGTATTTGATTGGTATTATGAATAAAGTTGAATCATCACATGATATAGGTGAGGCAAAGTCATGTAGCAGGTGTAATCACGGTGATCTCATTCTCATTGTAGGTTCGATATCATGTGAAAATTGACCACAAAAATGTCTAAAATAAGTTTCTATAAGTGTCGTACAATTTGGATTCCCATGTCGTGGTTTTAGAACTCAAAAGTCAAATCCTTTCCGCAAAGCAGGAAACTGATTCAGCCCCAAAATGTTCATACTCTCTCCCCAAAAAGACTAACGAGCCAGAGAAAGTGATCGAGAATTATAGGAAATTGAACACCTTACTTAAGCTACAGGTGAGTCTCGTTGCTCTCTGATCAAGATCACAAGGTGTTCCGTGCCAATCATTTCTCTCCTTTTCTTTCTTTCATTCAAACTGCTTCCTTTCATTCACAAGTAACACCACTAGGCAAACAAGATGTAAAAATATATGGGCTGTTCCATGAGAGGAGGCACATAGGTTCAGATTTTGTCTCATTCATTAAATTCATCTGAGGTCGCTGCTCTCTTATGCAACAGCTGGTGCGCAAAATGCCTTCCGCGATAGTCCCTAGCAAAAATCCGATATATTTTTTAGGAAATTAACTGTACCACTAACATGTTATCTTTTCTGGAAGAATCCTTCATCTCACAGGCGGAGAAAGAAAACTTATTTGGGCTCCAAATCCTAGGTACATATTTTTGGTAAAGTCCTTCAAGATCCTTAACAGCACCTCTCATTCTTTGCATGACTTTTTGGAGCAAGGGGAGTTATATAGGAATTTGAAGGAAATTTGACTGTATCACTGACATGTTATCTGTTCCGGAAGAGTCCCATCTCACAGGCGGAGAAAGATAGAACCTATTTGGGCTCCAAATCCTAGACATATTTTTGGTTTGAGTCCTTCAAGATCCTAAACAGCACCTCTCATTCTTTGCAGACTTTTTGGAGCAAGATATAGACCCACACCTTTGGTTGGACTGCATGCCTTGAGAGAACAAACACACAAGATTTGTCTCAAAACGAGGAAGTTCAGGCCTGCAAACATATGTCCAATGTGCCACGTTGAAGAGGAAAGAACTGATTCCAATCAAGTAGGGTAGATAGGGGCCATTGGGAAACCTCTGCCCCATGATTTTCTACTGTAATTTTAAACCCTCCAAAAAAAAATAAAAATTCTGCCCTTAGTTTTATTCTCTTTAATGAATAATTATTTGTTTCAAAACTAGTATAAATAACCCAAGAATGGGGTTTTACGAATTTGTTAAAAATTAGGTATTCATTTGTTTCCTCAAGGAATGCAGCCCAAAGCAAACACTAGGTACAAACCATTTATGATAAAGCATCATATGTTCTGTAATGTACCATATCCTTGTTTATGCGTATCAGTAGTAGTAGAAGTAAACTCGGGAGGGTGTGGCTCTTTGGCGTAAAGTCATGGGTATGCTCCCCAGTGACGAGCGTTCAAATCCCCCCTTGTTCAACCGATGCGCGTGGTCTACCGGGTGCCTGCGTGCATCCCTAGGGACTAGTCCTGCCCCACGAAGTGGGGTGGGAATACCCTATGGCATCAAAAAAAAAAAAAGTAGTAGTAGAAGTATTGGTTTCTACAATAGACATAACTGTAATGCACCTTTGAAGCTCTCATACAGAACCTGATAACAATGCTTTCAGATTTACTAATAGCTGCTTAATTTTGATTGATTGTATCGCTCGTGATTTTTTAGTGACCAAAATACCCTTTATAACCAAAATAAAGGATGAAAAAGTCCTACAAAGCATGTAATTGCCAATTATACCCATCAGGGAAATGAAATGACTGTCTCACAGTGATATAATATACATGAATAAATAAAACACCAGAACAGATTCGAGTACTTACTAATAAGAGAGAAATTTGGTGAGGCTTATATTCTGGCTTTCACTAAAAGCCCACCCTTCTCCATTGTTACTTTTGATAATAAATTCTGCAATCATGTTAAGTGAAAGTAACAATCAAGTTGCACCACAATGGAAGATTATCACACCCTTTGCATTTTCATCTTTGTTGATAAATGAAGATAGTAAATTTGCTTACTCAAATAGCAGTTTGCAAGTACTAAGATCTCTTCATATTTGTTTTTTATTCATGATGATAATAACTGATATCAAATTTACCTGCCTTAAGTGGATGATAGTAACTGATTGAAAATTATAAAATAACAAAAATAGAAAACAGAGGATAGTAAATTCTTGAATACCTCAAATACCAACTTTTATTTATGATTGGCCTCTGCATCGGAGATTATCTTTCGTGGCTTACTCATTTTTTGCTGATACTTGGCACACGAATACCAGACACCACCAGCTGTGTTGATGACCAATCCCGCCACATTGAGAGCATGAACTTGCACACCGCCCAACAAGACAAAACCGAAGGTCTGGAAAGAAGTGGGATGCAGAGAGAAAATGTTAATCCTCGTGCTTGAACACGATTGGCTGGATCTATATAAATAGACATGCTGTGAAAGAAGCAATATACTCACTGTGGAGCCCACTCCTTTGAGAACTCCGACTATTGTAGTGGTGAGAGCCGAGTTGACTATGGTGCACAAGAACATGGTGTAATTGAGAACGATGCCCATAACCAAAGAAAGAATGAGAATAACCAAAAATGTTAATGAATTAGCCTGTTGATGAAGAAAGATTACGTTAGTAACAATTTAACTTCCACCAAAATCCAAATATGACACATTTTCTACAATGAAAACTTGTCCTCTCAGCATTCAAATTTCACTCAGAATGAGAGAAGAATTGGCAATACATCACTCTAAAATTAATAGAAAATTATTTAACGAGTAGTACTGACTACTGAGAGATTAATGTTCAAGAGAAATTCAAAAGTACATTGGGATGCATAACAAGAAAAGAAGTGCAATAATACGCCATCACTAAAATGCATCTCTGAAACATCAATTTTTTGCAAATGATGGAAATATTGGATTTTTAATGGCATAATGGTGGGATTATCATAGAAGTTCTTTTCTTTTGGTAGTCTGTGTTATGACCATAAGCCCTTTATAGCTCCCAAAATCTTCTACTAGAGTGAAGTGCCAATTGCTAGAATAATGTTGTTCTACGGAAAAATGTGACGACAGTCAAGTGAAGGCGATGTGATTCAGTCATTATCTTAGCCATTAAATTAAGTTTTTTTTCCTATTGGATTATTGGACATGTGTTATGTTCCTTTTAGGTGGTATTTTTACTTAATTTATTAGCCTTCATTTAGCCTATATGTGGGGGGTGTCCACATCAGCCTATGGCCCACCATAACCTGTTACCCATTGCCCACCTACCCTTTAAAAAAAATTTAAATTATAACTTTTTACCCATGGCACATTTAATCTTTTTGAAACCCTTAAACCCCTTATATTTATTTTCCTTTAATTCTATTGGTTGTCCTATGCCCACCCACCTAACCTAAACACACACCTCTATGTAGATACCCATAAAACACACCCTAAGATCCTAATTTTGAAAATTTTAAAAAAGAAGCTCCCTGTTGTGTTAAGGTACCCCCCTCTCCGCCCGCCCCACCCCCCACACCCCCCCCCCCCCGCCCCCCTTCCTGCATTCTCCTTCCCACTCCTCCCTCTCTTGCTTATTTGTCTCTTTTCCTTTCTTCAACCTTCCCAGTTGGGTTCATAAACCGCTCCCCCCTCAGTTCAGTTCGTGAATCGCTCCCCTTTCGACCCCCATCTTTCCCCTTTTCTTGATCTTGATTTCTATCACTAAGCTACACTTTTCCCTTTCTATCTATTCTCACACCCATCAACATGACATCCACATGCTCTAAACCCATTATTGGAGTGGCACATGGAGATGCCAATGGTCGAAGATCACCCAGTCAAACAACCATTCCAACAGAGGACTTGAGCATGGAATTCTGATCAATTTTTTTCTTTACCGTCCATTTTAAGAAAACACGGTATGAAAGGGTTCAATGAGATCTAGGGTTTGTCTGCCATATTTCACTTAGTTTAGAGTTTTCGGGAGATAAATGGATTGTACGGTCTATGGTTCTTAGTTTCTTAGATATAATGTTCATTATTAGAGAAAAATGTTTCTAAGCACGTGCTTAGGGAGCTCCCTAAGCACAAGTGGCTTAAAAAGCCACCGATTGGTTCGTATGGCGGGTCCACCTCTGCAGGGTCCACAAAAAGCGACCAATCGGTGGCCTTTTAAGCCACTTGTGCTTAGGGAGCTCCCTAAGCACGTACTTAGAAACACTTTTCTCATATTAAAACCATTCAAAACAAAATGTTCATTATATTAATGATTTTTAAAACTTAAGAGAAATCGAAACGAATACAACAAGAGAAAATGAGAAGAAAAATATAATTAATCTTCTTAGTAATGAAATGGTGATCATTCAAAAAGAAAAAAGAAAAATATGATGAAATGATAAAGAGGAGTATGAGAAAAGTGTAATGACGGTGTACTGGAAAAGCTTTTTCCTTGTTATTCCTTTGACCATCTCAGTCAGTGTTTCTTCTCTTTAATAAGTTTCATCACCAGAAAAAACATGAACTGACAAACTAGAATTTCCATATGGAAACTCTTAGCACTTCCAAGAATTGGACAAAATTCACAAGGCTTGGCTCTAGTACCATGACAAAATTTGAGAATCATCTCTCCTTGATTAAGTGTTTTGATTTACCACTAATATACACGTAAGTACCATGAGAAACTTCACATGTGAGAAACACCATGCACACCATCAACATGAAATCCACATGCTCTAAACCCATTATTGGAGTGGCACATGGAGATGCCATTGGTCGAAGATCACCCAGTCAAACAACCATTCCAACAAAGGACTTGAGCATGAAATTGTGATCAATTTTTTCTTAACCATCCTCTCTCTCTCTCTCTCTCTCTCACACACACACACACAATAATTTAAGAAAACATGGTATGAATGGGTTCAATGAGAAATGAAAAATAGTAAATAGCTCATTAGTCATAGAAACCATGGTAATAATGAGTTCTAATAATGGGTTCAATGAGAAATGAAAAATAGTAAATAGCCCATTAGTTATTTCTTAACAAACTTCACATTGCTTCTATCCCAAAGATGTGCACCCCATGAATCCAGATTCACTAAGACTGAATAGCAAAATAATAAAAAATTCAATGTAATATATGGTAATTATTTTTTTAATGGGTATACAGTAATTCTTATATGAGGTCTTAGACCACTCTATCTTGATTCAATGCGACAGTTCGCACTAAGTGCAACTTAAGGTTAAGAACTTGACATAGGGAGATGGAAGGATTTTTTCAGTGGAAGAATAATGGATGTTGAGAGTGTTGACTGCAATTTAATCGTCTCTTGGTTCAGAATGTAAATATTCTGGTCAGCCTCAACAAAGTCAGTGTATCAGATAGCATATTCATTGTGCTTCATCCCTTATGATATATGCATCAAAAATATACACAAGATGACACCTGACAGCATCCATTGCATGTTTGCGCACTTTTTCCTCACCAAATCAATGAGTAAACAATTCAAGAAATTGGAATGTGTATCATCATCGATAGGAAGAAAGATGCACAACTACCATAGCTGTTTCCCCGCATGTTTAATCCTACCAGATTTGGACACTAAATATCTTGTCATTGACGTGTTTTTAGTGACACCTTATTGTTGAATACTTGTATAATGAGTGTTCTAATACAAGTCTCAGAGCAAATCATAGAGTAATAACTTTCTTTTGAAAAAAAGGATTGCAGTACCAAGGGTTATAATATTCAGGTTTTAAATACAAGAATAACAGAACCAGATCATACACCATATTAAGATAAGACAAATCAACAAATCATAGAGTAATAATTTCCCAGATAATGTAGAAAAGTAAATTCCACATGTGTTCAAGAATGGTCAAGTAAACATTGCAAGAGAAGCAATTGTATACAGACTGACCTTTTCAAATAACAAAGATAAAGAATGTGGGAACTCTCCTGTGGCTATGATAAGGAACAGGAGAAAAGGAAGAGACAGAAATCCATTGTAGAACATTAATTCAACTGATGAGAGCCCATCCTCTGCACCTGACTTCTCCACTAATAGCAGATACATTGCCTGCATGCATAATCAAGTATTAACATCACTAAGACAATAATAAAGAAAGATTCCAGTTTTTTACATGATTAAGATGCAATTCCACAGATTGAGACCAAAGTTTCCAGGCTAAAATTGATATAAAGACAGGGAATATAAAAGTATATGCCTAACCTGGAAAAACACAGACGTAAGAGCCATGCTGTATCCAAAGAGGTCAAAAGAAAAATCTCCCACTGCTGCAATGATTACCCCAACAGCAATGGATATAACTGAAAGGGAAACCTGTAAGACAATGGGATGCAAGAAAGGACTTAAGAGGAACTTTTCAATTTAAAGGAAACTTGAAAGAATTAGAGGTGTTTGTTTGTAGGGAATCGAATTCATGTTTCTTGCACATGTTCTTTAGAAATTAGGTAATCATCTTTTCGTTTCTTTTTGCTTGAGAATATACCAAAATTTAATAAAAAAAAACAGAAAAAGAAGTACAAAACACAATTAGAATAAGGGCAGAGCAAGCCCAATACTTAACCCATCCCTGTAAACACGCCTCCTTCATTAATGAATGGGCCAACTCATTGGCCTACCAAAGAACATGGACATTGAAGAAAACAGTTCTTATCTTTACAGACACCCCCAACTCATTAAGTAATCATTCTACTGTCAGAATGTGCAAGTTCTTTTGAAGTTAAAATGAGCTAGTTATTTCGAAGTTAAAATCTCAGTCAACCACTACATTAATTGCATCGCATAGAAAGATTGGAGCACACTTGGCTAATCAAAATTTCCTGTGGCTTTACTCTTATGTTACCATGCCTTGTTAGAAGTTAAATGAGCATTTCATATAATCAAATTGACAGCAGAATCTGCATTCCTACACATAAGTCTCTTAACCTAGAGACAAAACAGAGTATCCATTTTCAGCAACCAATGTTAAAAGTATGTGACATAGATTGCTTGTCAGGCGGGCCTTTCGTGGATAGAAAACAACCAAAAAGTCACAGAAACAGCATTCAAGCCAGAGGAAAGAGAGCAGGTTTGAAAAGAAGAAATGAAACATCGGCAATCTGTTTTTTCAAAACAAAAAAGTGGAGGCAAGGGGGCAGATCTAAAGGAAAAAATAGAGCCAAGAAAGATAAGAGCAAGGGAGAGGTGCACAAGCAGATCTCAAAAAGAAAAAAAAATTCAAAGAAAAAAAAACTGACTCAGTCTGATCAGGTCCTGGAGTTCATCCCCTGTCTGTTATATTGGCTTGGACGAGTGTGTTGCCTTTGTCAGCTTGGCTTCCAGTGAGGTCTTCCTCTTCATGTCCCTATAGAGAAAATCAGAGAAAGGGGAGACCGGAGGAAGGCAACAGGGGAAGATGAAAGACTGAAACCTAAACCCCAAACGTTTAAGTTAATAATGACACATTAGTGGATCACATGTTCCTCCATTGCAATTTGGCTAAAGGTGTGTGGATCACATGTTCCTTCATTGCAAGTTGGCTAGAGAGGTGTGGGGCAAAGTCTTGAATAGATTCACCATTTCGTTGGTTTTCCCTGTTAGACTCATTGATCTTTTAGAGGGTTGATCTTTTGTACCTAGGAGGAGAAAAAAGGAAAGATCTTATGGAGCATGTCGTTATTAGCTACGGTATGGGTATCATGGAAGGAAAGGAATGCGTGGGTATTCAGGGGGTTGGTTAAAAGCACTCAATTCATCTTCTTAAAGGGCTCTTTTTAACTATATCCTGGGTAAAGATCCTCCCCTCTTTCAAATTTGTTTCAGCCAATGATCTTTGGCTCAAGTGGAGAGAGGTCGACTCTAGCAACGAACAGGTGGTAGCCCCCTCCCGAGACTAGGAGCCACCTGGTTAGATAATCATACACACCAAACTTAAATCAATAATAAAAGATAACGGTAGCCCTGCTACAGTAAAAGGCCCAAACCATACAAAATGAATTACCTAGGTACCTCCCAATATTTCAATAACCCAATAACCATTACTGATGGGATAAATAAGAAATTAATGATGCCTAGACCATCAGTCTTTGAGTAGTTTTAGGAATATAATTCACATACCTGTGTTGATGGCCTCCCCTTGCCTGAAAAAAATCCAGCCACCAAGACAGCAAGAGGTGTAAGTCTTTTCAACGCAATGTACATTGGAATATTGACCCCTTTCAAGCTTGCTAATGCGAATGCGACATTTGCGTTATAAAACAGTGAAACTGGGAGAAGTTTCTTCACAGTCATCAAGTTCACACTTTTGGATTTTGTATACCCCGTTACTCGACCAAAGTGTATAAGCAAAGTTGTTGCCAATTGCTATACAGGAAAGAAATAATATTTATGTCAATAAATAACAAAAATCTAGATGACTTATTACACAGCTGAAGTACTTTACCAGTACCTGCAATGTGAGAAGAGTCATTGAGTGTGCATACTGCATAAGAAGTGCCTTGTTGATAAAAACCATGGCCATGGAAGCAATTCCATAGGATAAAGCAGCACATAAACTACAATCCAAAAAATATAAAAACGGAATCAAACACGCCTTGGAGAACATAATTACCTAGTAACACGTTGAGATATATTAGCATTTAATTGCATATCTAATTTCATAGGCGTAGAACTGCGGAGCAACATCAAAGCACTTCTTGATGTTATGAAGCTACATGCAGAAGTATAGTTCTTAATATTGACATGTAAGCAGAAACAGGAAATGTAAGAGCATTTCTTCATTATATTAAATGATTAACAAGTGCCTGGCACTAAAAACCCTTTTGAGGGTTAGCCCCAATCCTCATGAATAGCATGCTACTGGATTCCTGGCATACATTTTATTTTATAAGAATTAATTAATTAAAAATTTTAAAAAAAAAGGAAAGGCAAATTGAAAAATAAGCAAAAGGAAAAATAACAGAACCTAGATATTATAATAAGGGTGTGTTACTGTGTTTGGTTTTTGTCAACAATCCCAATTTTACATGATTTCTTAAAATCAGAAAATTAAAAAACATTTGGCTACATTCAGGAAGGATGTGTGTGTGCGCGCGCGCACGAGCTTATGTTGTTCATTCTACAGGTACTACATTTTCCTCTTGCTGTGAAGAATTGAATCTGCACCTCTTCTGCAATTCCTCTTCCCTATTTTTCATCTAAATTCTTGGTTTTCTAGGTTTGATGGCTGGGGGAAGATGGTTCCAATAGTCATGTTGAGAAAAATATGTGGATCCTTCTTTTGTTTCTTTTACCTTTGCAGTTCATTTTCATTTTAAGCCTCAGACGGAATATCTAAAATTGCAGGAATTGGCTGTAGTTATAAACTAGAAACATGAACATACACGCAAAATACTGGCTAATCCATACAATAGCAGCGACTTGTGATGAACTCTTTGGAAGCATCTTTTTTCCTTTTCCTTTTGGAAGCATCTTCAATGGGATTTATTGTTTTTGTGGGGGAGTCCACAATAAGGCAGTTTGTCATTGTCTTCAAATCAACATTACACACTTCCACTAAAAAAATCCAGTTATAGTGATGTCATCAACAGTCACAGCAATGAGCAATGAGTTGTTGGTAGGAATCTGAGCTCAGTTGGTCACTATACGTTGAGTTGTTTGGATTTCCAGCTCTGATTCATGGAGAGAAAATTCATATCGTAGTAGTTCAACCATCAAAAGAATTTCAGAGACAGAAAAGATCTCGAGCGATTTCTTTTTACTCTAATCTCTCCACGTTATTGAGATTCATTCGAATGAGATCTAGGATATTATCATATTACTCCGAAGTTAGATCTTAAAATCCATTTTAAGCCTCCATTACCTCCACAGCTTGTCATTGCCCCCAATTCTTGTTGTTGCAGTCAGCATCATCGCCCCAACTCGTTGTTTCCATGGACCCACTCTTTCTCCTAGCGTACACGACCATGGTTTTAAATTTCAGCCGAAACGAAACTATTTCGGTTTCGGCACAAACCGAAACGAAATTCACATGCATAGAAGCACGAAGCAGGTGCGGGAGCGGGATCGAGTACGGGAACGGGGGCGGGGAAGCGTGGGGGTCTAGAAGAGTCTAGGGTTGGGAGCGCCGTGGAAGCGTTAATGTAATATTTTCATCATATGTCTTTCAAAATTCAAGTACATAAAAAATTGTAATTTTTAACTTTCATTTTATAAATCTTTCAAAAGTTAAGTACATCAAAAGTAGTAATTTCTAACCGTCTTCATTTTCTTGCGCTCTTTCCTCATGCCTGCTGAAGATTTGCCTCTATGCTTGCTCCAATGAAGTACTTTGAACAGTTGGAGGAGTTTGGTGCAAGTAAGTTGATGAGGGGGTTACTAATGGAGTAATAGGAGCGGGTTGGGAGCGTCATGAGAGCGGTTTCCATCTCTTCAGGATCACGGTCCCCGGAAGCTCCTTCCAAAGGAGCGCCGAATCGAGGTTTCGAGTCGGGATCGGCACCCCGAGGGAAGATTCCTGCTTCTAAGATTCAAACAGGGGAAGAAAGAACAAGGGAGTGTCTCCAATAAAAAAAATGATAGTCTATAAGCTCCCTCCGTTGCCAGGGAGACAGCAATCTCGTTCCCTTCTCTGCAAATGCAGGAAAAGAGGACTCTAGAGGAACACAAAAATCAAGTTCTTCTAAAAAGGTACATGTTATTATCAAGGTTTGAACATCCCTTAAAATCCAAAGCTGCCCGTGACAGAGTTTCAGAGGGGTTGCAGAAAAAACTTAGAAAGGCTCATTGCAGTCTTCAACCTGGGCAGGCATCCAACGAGGCGTCATTCAAACCCTCACAGTTGGGCACAAAAGGCCCAAGCATAATGAGAGAAACTGTGGCACTTTCAAACACCTTTGCACCATCTAACTCCCAGTAACTTCAAATTTGTCAGTTGGATTAGACTATTTGAAGCCTTGGGTTTTCAAGGGTTAAGAAAGTGGCACTAGGACACTGTTCTTAATTCATTTGTCTATCTGTTTTCCATCAGACTATTTTAGCATTTTTATTTTTATTTTTGAATGGTACTATTTTAGCATTTTAGCTTCATGTGGAATCTCACACCAATGTCGACGATAAAGAACGAAGATAAGGAATCTGACAAAAGGGCAGACATACCTTATGATCTCATTCCAAGGCAGAAAATTAAATTGTGACGCCAAGGGACAGAGAATACACCCCAAAAAATGTGTACACAAATGAAATGAAATGAAATTATGTGAAACTATAAAGTTCTTGTGATTCTGCTTTGCAACACAAAGATTTTGATAGAATAGATTCATTTCAGGAGATAAAAATAGTGAAATTAAAAAATTAACGAAAACAATTCATGCTGGGATGGAATTACAAGGATGAATTAAATATCCAAAAATTTCTCATCGCATATTTCGCTCCAAAGACATTACTAAGTTAACTTTCAGTAAAGTAAAGATAATGAAGAGAGAGGGAAAAAAAACCTCATAAACGAGCTCGGTTCGGCCTCGCTTTCCATGGCAACAAGTAAAGGTTTAGAAGAATTTGAATCTGCCGCTCTCACCAAAAATCTAACCAAATCAGATCTATAAAAACAAAAACATAACATAATAATTCCCACGGAAAAAATGAAAAGAAAAGGAGAAGAAAAAAGAAAAAAGAAAAAACACACCTGCAGATTAAATTACATCGTCGAGAGCAGAAAAAACACTCAACCACCGCAAAATTCAACAGGATTTTGAGAAAGAACCTGAAGAACAAATGAATCCGAACAATAGACAGATAAATAAACTCAAATTCCGATACGAAACCCGCTAATATAGATGAGAGAAAAACAAAAGAAAATCACCTGAGAAATGGTTACATCATCCGATCGCTAACGTGATTTGAGGTTCTTTAAGAGGAGAAGATCGGATGCGGAAGAGATCTAGGGTTTTCAGATCGGGGGCGAAAAAACCGAAGCTGGTATTTCAAAACCCTAAAAAATGTGAAATTAAAAAATTGGGGAAAATTGGGTGGTTTCGTCAACAGCTGGCGTAGATTTTCCATGCTAAGGAGACAACGACCCATCTATCTGTCCCACGTTTCCCGTTGCCTTTGCAAAAATCCGAACAAAACCAGAGGCCCCTCCCCTCTATTTTTATTTTTTTTTCATCTCTATGCTCTCGTTGACTATGATGGTTTTGTATTATCCATAATCCATCTACGTGAGTGTGGGTCCCAGGAAAGAATAGTACCCTGTCTCTGTGGGCCCCTTACCATTACCATGAGTAAATTCAGATCCCGGTATCTGCACCGTCCAGAAAGTAAACAGTTAATCCAATTGTAAGTCTAAGCTTATTATTGGGTTGGGTTCAACCTTAAACTTTTTTTTAGTCCAATAATCAATTTTGGACTTGCAATCAGTTCTCAAAATCAAAACCGGGCCTAAACAATTGGTTTTCAATAAAAATATGAAAATCAAAATTTCCATGAAAAATGAAATCACATGGTACAGGAGGATTACATTTTTTATGGAAAAAAAAATCCAATAAAAATTTTCCTTGCATCCAAACTGGGCATTGGGATTGTAAAGACTAGTTTTGGCCGAATGATAAATTTGCCACTTTATTTAAGAGGGTTTCGTTGTCCTTTGTCACCGTCATTATCAAAAATAAAAATGTTCCATTTATCAAATTTCGGTCCGAAATTTCGATCTAATGACATTATTTAATAATTAAAAAAAAGTGTTACAAAATTTCGGTCCGAAATTTCAGAATTTTGGTTTTCCGGAAGTCTGAAACCGGTACCGAAATCAAAATCTTAAACCTTGGTCACTACTCACTAAATATAAGGATAGTCTTGGGATTATGTCAGGGTTAATGTTTAAAATGATGATATTATAATATCAGATATAAGGTTAGTGGAGACTTGCTCATTAAAAAAAACTCTCATTTAAGTTCTACACTGGGTACGTAGTTATTAACCCTAATCTCCGCTCCACGAGCAATGGTAATCATCCCTTTTAATTGACCCTAATCTCCGCTCCTAGAGCAATGGTAATCATCCCTTTTAATTGCAGCATCTCACATGCTTGTCACATTCATTTTATGTCCCCAACAACTATGCCATTTGTCAAGCAATAATGATGTCGTCGGTATACAACCGTAAGATACATTTTGTTTGGAGCCATCCACGATGATGTTAGCATGATCCTGAAGCGTACTTGTACTGAGAAGGAAGTCGAAAATAACCATATTTGGCTAGTGCAATAGATAACGTGAGGTCTGCCAAACTATGGTAGAGCTTCGCCTGCGAGTGGCGAGCGAGCTGACTAATGGGTGATAGGGGGCAATGTAAAGTGACTCCGTTGTGTACCCTATTAGTCAAGTGCAAGTGCGAGAGGAGCCCCTGTTAGCAAGGGTCCTCTCACATAAAGGTTTTGAAGAAACTATACTATGAAGGGTATTAAGAGGGACACGAGAGGAATATTGTTTGTTCAGGTCCAGAGTTGATGCGACGAGAAGCTGGTGAAAGAACTGAGTTTAAAGGGATCAGAAAAATAATTTGGAACATAGGAAGTTGGACATTTGTACGGCAAATCCTCACCAGAAATCAAGCCCTCCCGGTTGTATGTGGTTTGATGTTGAACGATCTGAGGAGAAATCTCACTCTGATACCACTCGACGTAGTGGCGTGCAGCTGGAGAAATGCATGTCGCGATCTTCCATTTGATGAAAAAAACTGGAGAAAGTCACCATCTCCAGCGTCAGAACAGGAATCATTGAATCCACAAGGAAGATGAAAAAAAAAAAAAACTAAAATTGTTATGCCGTTCAATGAAAAGATACACCACTTATTTATTAAGTTTTTCAAAGTTTCTTCTCCAGCTAAGACTCCCAACTTACCTAATTTAACTAGAATTAGAATTCCTAACAATAATTCTCACCATGTGATAATTAATTGTTCCCTAATACAAATAAAGCTAAGAAACAAACGGAAATAAGGAAAAATGTCCTACATCAATATTGTGGCAAAAATAGTTGGAAAATTGTTTGATTTGATAATCCTAGCCAATGGGTGTGGGGATCTTGAATATAGAGTATTGTGGTAAGGGAAATGATATTCCCCCTCCTCCGAAAATCATCCTATGGAAATGATTTTCGGGGCACAACCTATTTACATTGCGGCCATCAAATGTATGATTTGGATCATCCTATGATGTGGGTCGTACAGTAACATTAAGGCCCAATTGTAGACCAACCCATATTTTTCAAAATGAAGCAATTGTCCATACCATAGGAATGTAAATAGGTTGTGCCCCAAAATTGTTTCCATAGGATGATCATAACCCTCCAATCTTTAGAGGTTTCCATCAGTTTCTCTCTAGATCTAGATCGGAGGGCTAGGATCATCCTGAGGAAATGATTTTTTGGGATACTGGCTTCTCAAATGGATAGTTCTGATGATCCTATGGTGTGGGCCGTACGGTTCGTTTTGAAAAACATGAGTGGGCTACCTTGCTAAAAACCAACCGTCCGGAGTGTTGTAGTGTTGTAGAGGATAAATGATAGATTTTATCCGGGAAAGGGAGGAATATGACTACACAAAAAAACGCAGAACGTGAGCTCGGCTGCTTTCTATTAATAGCGTGAGGATATCCGGCCGTTTCCCCATTTCCAAATCGGAATTCGATGGCACGAAAAAAATTCTCACTGGCGATTAAATACTTTGCATTTTTACATTATCTCCTAACTCATTCCAAGCCACAAAAAACCTAGCGTCTCCATTGGGCCCTTTTTCCATTATTCACGTACTTTTTCTCTCTCTGTCACTTTCTCCCCCAAATGTTCCAGAAAAATCCTCGGGAAGAGCCGAGAGAATTCCAAAAAAAGTAATTGCCTTGTTTTTGGAATGTCTCGTCACTACCTCTACTACTATCAATCGCACGGCCATGTGCGTTATTCTAGAAAACTTCATATTGATTTAGGGTTTCGTCCGTATTTTCTTTGTTCTGCTTCGTTTCAGAGATGGCCATGGCGGAGAAGGATTCTGAGTTTTTCATAGAGACCGCGGCAGAGGATGATGATGATGATGATGTTGAAGAAGAAAGGATAGATTTCAGTAGTAATGACGAAGAGGAGAGAGAAGAAGGGGAGATGAATTCGTCTCATTTTTCCTCAAGCCAATGGCCTCAGAGTTACAGGTATTCTACTCTTCTTATTTTTCTTCTTCTTGTTATTTAATTATTTTTATACTTAGT
Source organism: Tasmannia lanceolata (assembly GCF_043159265.1). Lineage (NCBI taxonomy): Eukaryota > Viridiplantae > Streptophyta > Magnoliopsida > Canellales > Winteraceae > Tasmannia > Tasmannia lanceolata. Next base: position 10,548,873 of record NW_027518683.1, read on the forward strand.
TGAAGTCCTGGACTTTCACGTGCAAATATTTTAATCTTAGTTGTTCAAGTTTAATAGGTTTTGCCTTAATTTGAGTGCTTACTGGAAGTTCTAAGATCTTATTTCTCCAACAGGAAATCAACTGATTCTTACACAATCGCCGCGTCACCAAACTTTGGAATCCTCCTCCGTGCACCCAGTGTTCGATATTCAAGTCTTGACCTGTCTACTCAAAGGAGTCCTGATCTGGACCCGAAATTGCCTCTGCTGCATGATAAAAGCATATCTGAGAGACAAGAATCTGATAGAAACTTGAGTTCCTCGCATTCACAACATACCGGAGAAGGATACATTGCTCAGGGTTGTAGCTTCTCGCAGACTATATTCAATGGTAGACTACATACATTCCAACGAATAACAGTTCCTGTGATCATTTACTCTGTTAGTTTTTGTGGTGTCCACATGAACCCTTTCGATTTCTCCCATTGGGTTACTTATGTCTAACCTGGAGAGAGTAATTCGTATTCTACATTCAATGTAGACACCCATCCTTGTCTTTATTACTGGCAATTCATGGTTTGAAGGTTGACTGCAAAAAATGAACTCATTTTTCATAAACAGGTGTGAATGTATTGGCTGGTGTGGGGCTTCTCTCTATACCGTATACAATCAAAGAGGCTGGCTGGGCAAGTTTGGCACTGTTAGTTCTTTTTGCAGTTGTCTGCTGTTATACAGGTGTTCTCATGAAACATTGTTTTGAGAGCAAAGAAGGCATTTTAACTTACCCAGATATTGGAGAAGCTGCATATGGGAGACCTGGACGCCTTTTCATCTCTGTGAGTTTTTCAAAATATCTTTGCTTTTCATGATAGCATGATTGCTCACTTCATCAGGTTAACAGGAGTTGTATGTTTGCCTGCTAAAATACCTCTCTCTGGAAAATAATAATTTTCTTCAATATAACTTCCACATAATGAATTTTGGCCGTGTTATGTTTGGATGCATTTATCCTTTCCACACGCACACACATATATATAGGGGGTGCGGTATCTGAGCTCAAGCTCAGATAGAATTTCTGAGGTAGAGTTTTTATATAGGGCATCTCCCATGTTGTTTGACTCATCCAACGCATACATTCCATAGAACATGACATAGATAGGTTGTTCCTAAGAAACCATCTCCATAGGATCATCCTAACCGTTCGATCTGTAGAGGCACAAAATGGACCATTTTGTAGCCGTCCATTTTAAACCTCCACAAATCAACGCTTAACATGATCCTATGAAGATGATTTCTTAGGGACACTCTATCTATGTTAGGTCCTACAAAACCAATATCTAACATAACCCAAACAACATTGGCACCCACCCTATTTAAAAACTCTACCTCTGAAATTCTATCTGAGCTTGAGCTCAGAAACCATTTACCTATATATATATATGAGGAAAATGTTCCTGAGCTATAACTCAGATAAGCTTATCTGAGCTATAGCTCAAAAACACATGTGGCCCCACATTTTTGGGGGATCCAAAGCATTCATTTGGAAGGCCCTTCCATGGATAGGGTGTGTACCAAAAATCAGCCCTATAGGATCATCCTAACCCTGCCATTTGTAGAGGAAAAAATGGGCAGAAACATGGACACACATCGTCTGTCCATTTCCCCCTCCACCTTTGATTGGGTTTGGATGATTATATAGGGCTGATTTTTGGTACACACCCTATCCCTTCCAAATGAATGCTTTGGATCCCCCAAAAAATGTGGGGCCACATGTGTTTTTGAGCTATAGCTCAGATAAGCTTATCTGAGCTATAGCTCAGTTAAGCTTATCAGAGAGAGAGAGAGAGAGAGAGAGAGAGGGAGGAAATGGTTTGTGAGCAGCAGCTCAGTTAAGCTTATCTGAGCAGAGCTCACAAACCGTAGGGGCCACATTTTTTGGGGGATCCAAAGCAATTTTTTGGAAGGCCCTTCCATGGATAGGGTGTGTACCAAAAATCAGCCTTATAGGATCATCCTAACCTTGCCATTTGTGGAGGGGAAAAATGGGCAGAAACATGGACACACAGTGTTTGCTCATTTCCCCTTCTACCTTTGATTGGGTTAGGATGATCCTATAGGGCTGATTTTTGGTACACACCCTATCCATGGAAGGGCCTTCCAAAAGAATGCTTTGGATCCCCCAAAAAATGTGGCCCCCCTATGGTTTCTGAGCTCTACTCAGATAAGCTTATCTGAGCAGCTGCTCACAAACCATTTCCTCACGCGCGCACACACACACACACACACACACACACACGCGCGCGCGTGTGAAATATGGTTGCATGTATAAAGACCAAAATATCCTTCTAACAAAAGCAATGACAAAAAAGAGAGTGATCAAGAATCTAGTGTCCTCAATGAACTATGGAAAAAAGAAAATGAAGCAATAAGGGGAGAAGAGGAGGGAGGGGATGAGAAAGCTTTAGATTTGGAGCGAAAATGTAGTTGCTTAAACAAAAAATAATGGAATGGAGGAAAGATGAGCTAGATGGATTCTCAATGAAGTACATGGTGCTGAGAGATAGAGGAGCTTGATTAGAATCAACAAATTAGGGAAGAAAAAATTCTGGGGAGGGAAAAGGCTCGACCAGAATATGCGAAGATGTTAAGTTTTGAAGAATTGGTTAGTGGCATAAATGTAAAGCATTATGGCTAAAAATGGGGACAAAAACACAACTTTTCTTCACAAGATGGTGAGCACGAGAGGGGAAATTAATATTATTGTGCTTGTCTATGGACACGATTTTAAATTTCCACAGAAAAAGATACGAAATGACCGAAGTGTTTCTACTTTCATCCCCACCGAGTGCATACTGAAACCAAAACCATTAAGTGTATATTGCATTATTTCGGTCAAAACATGAAAACATGTTGGTTTGACAGGTTTAGTTGGAATTTTGAGTAAAAGCCTTATAAAATCACGAAAATGTATACAAACATATGCAAATGATGGGAATTTAAGATGAAACTTATGAGATGCTAGAAAATTATTTATTTTATTCAAAAGTAAGTAAATAATCAATTCCTTCTATTAAAAATATTATAAAACAATAATTAATACTTAAAATCATAAAAAACTTGAATAGGCAAGAAAATTATATAAATAACATAATTCATACTATTGTAGCGTTTATATATTATATTTTATAATATTATAACTAATTTTTGTTTTTTACTAAGAAATTAAAGAAAAAAAATAACTGATAGAAAAACTAAAAAACTAAAGTAAAATCAAAGCATGTGCAAATTTAGCCATGCCTTGTTATTCATACAAAGAAAAATCTTTTGTTGCCATTTAGTGTACTGGTGGTATATTATAACCAGTATGTGTTACATAATTATATGTAATGTGGTGCATGTCTAATGTGGTGCATGTATTATGCATAAATATTTATGTAAATTACATATAAAATGTGATATGTATTGAATTATTAGGCATGTGCGACAACATATGGCATTAGGTGTTCGATGCTGTCAAACCATAATTTTTTTTGCCTATGTGATGGTTTTTTATGTGTATTATTCTAGCACTTCCTGAAGTTTCATCTCAAATATCCATTATTTGTATGTGTTTCTGTATATTTTCATGATTTTATAGGAAATCTACCGAAATTTTCATCCAAAATCGACATGTTTTCATTTCTGTCACGACTGAAATGCATACCGAAATTGAAATTTAAAACCTTGGAAGGATGGTGGAGGACAAGGAGGTCATTGATTAACTCATTTATCCTAGTACAAAAACCTTTACTTGAGTAGCAGATACTGGAAACCAAGACTTGATGGGCTTGACTTCTAATAGATTTTTAGTGCCAAAGTCGATAGTCTTGAGGAGTTTGAGGAAGTGGAGGTTAGGGAGGCGGTCGATCTCTGGGGACATATGGCCGGAACCAGATCGATTCTCTATGGTTTGTTACCTGACGTTGTTGGAGATGGTGAAAGGGAAGGATCAACAAAATCGTTAAAGCCACATTTGTCACCCTTATTTCGAAGGATGGAGCAAGAGAAGTAATGATGAAAGCTTGTATCTCGGGTGCGGCGTTCTCTGTCATTCTTAATGGGTGTTCGATGAGCTTCTTTATGAGCTCATGGGTCTTAGGCTAGGAGACCCTTTATCTCCTTTATTATTCACAATAGTTGGTGAAGGTTTAAACAAAATGCCATCTAAGGAGAAACAAAATGGATTCTTTGAAGGAGTGAGGATGAATAGTGGACCCTATTACTCAATTATATTTCGCTGATGATGTTCTTACTTTCCGCGGTTCAAAAAGGGATCAAATCAGAAAAAGTGTGACGATGGGATGTAATGTGGAGGACAATCAGCTTGAGATGTTGGCGATTAAGTTTGGATTTGGCAAGGTGAGTTGCCTATTTCTTATTTGGCCTTCTCACTGGGCTTTGGTATTCCTGAGAGGATGAAGTAGAAATTAGTGGGATGGAAGAAGTCATATATATATTTTTTGTGGGATATATTACTCTAAAGGCGGCTCTATTGAACCTCACGACATTTGTTTCTTTGTTTAAGCCTTTAAGATGCCCAGATCTATATGGAATCGGATGGAGGAGTTGCAACTTGCAAGACTGCAACTGTTCAGAGAATTTGCTGGAACATTAAGGCATCAATCAGTCGTTGGGCACCATCGAAGGAGTTTTTTGGATTCTCATTCAGGATTTTATCCATAAGTGAGATTATCTGAGGTCATATTCTGAAAAGAAGATTACTTCTGTTTGGAGAAGTCTACGTCTATCATTATTAAGCTCAACTTGGACAGGTATTCCATTGGTAATCGGGTACCATCTGGCGGGCATGTGTGTCCAGAGATACAAATGTGATCATTCTATACTCATTTTCTGTTAACTGGGATGAGAGCTTTTTATGAATGTAGCTTTCCCCGCAGTATTGAACGACCTATAGCTGTTTCGTTGGCTAAATCTGGTGTATGTAGAGAACTTATGTATGAGGGGCAATCTCTTCCCCCCTATGTAACCTTTTTCTTTAAAATATCAGTCATTAAAAAAGCATGATGTAAAACCGGGTTTAGGTCAAAATTGATGATTTCGAACTCCTATAAAATGGGGGTTTAGGTCAAAATTGGTCATATAAAGTTTCCATTTATTTTATTGCCTTAGTTATGGATGTGTTGAATAATTTCCAGTGCACCCTGAATTTTCTAATTAGCATCCTAATTATGTGGGATCTGATACATATGAGGGCACCTAGTTTATCGTGCTCATATGGTTTTTCACCTACTAGCTGGATTTCACCTTTTCTTATTTGATTACATACCATACAAATGGATAGGATAAGTCATTTTACCATTTTCTGCTGTGATTTCTAGACAATGACAACTACACTTGAGTGGAACGCCCCAATTCATCTACAAATTCTGAAATATAGCTTTTTTTTTATTGCTATTTATTTATAACTTAATTATGAAAATAAGTGGGAAATGATATCTGAGCCAAGGTGTTTCGATAAACAAGCGCTCCACTTGTTTGTCGTGTAGTATTTAAAGGGTTTAAAGAGCTTTTTGAGAACCGTAATATCCTCTGAAATCCCTTTAAATACTACACAACAAACAAGTGGAGCGCTTGTTCAGATATCATTTCCCAAAAAATAGGATTCTGTAAATTTATAGGTTTTCTTTTCAGTTTCGGTCTACAAGATCTTCTGATGCTGCTGCAATGTATTCTTGTTGCAGATAATTTTGTACTTGGAGTTATACGTAAGTGGACCGCAGATTTTGATTTAATGGAGTAAATTATCCAAATTTTGCTTTTCTTGGCTCACTTGCTTTTATGAACCCTGTTGCAAACTTATGAAATTTCTTTTTTCTTTTTCATGAGTGCAGTCATATTGTGTTGAATTTATTATTTTAGAAGGTGATAATCTTACGAGGATGTTTCCTGGAACTTCCTTTGATTGGGCCGGTGTGCATGTTGACTCTGTGCATTTCTTTGGGATGTTAACTGCTGTTATTGTTCTACCAACTGTTTGGTTGAGAGATCTCCGTGTTATATCGTATCTTTCAGGTCTGATAGTCTTATCATCTTTCATGTGTCTCTGTTGTTTTCTGACTCTAAGGGGCTGTTTGTGTACATGGATTTTAGAATCCAGGTTTTAGTTTGAAAGCAGTGTAGAATTCTGGATTTTACAATCCATTATCCTGGATTTTAAGTAAGAAATCCATGTTTTAGAAATCTCTCCCCCATCTTGAGATTTCTGAAACCTGAATTTAGGACGATCTCCTACTCTCTTGCTTGACGAAAAGAGGGGTGAGAAATCAGAAAACGACGGGACAGTCTCCTTCTTCCCTTGTTTGTCTGCCATCCAGGATTTTGAGGAAATCCAAGATTCTAAACTCCGCGTATCCAAATGGTCCCTAAAAGATTGGATTTTTTTATGATAGCTTATCATCTCAATTTTATCTCACCTTTTTTATTTTGCAGCTGGTGGTGTGTTTGCAACTCTTCTGATATTTGTTTCAGTGCTTCTTGTTGGTACCGTGGATGGAATAGGGTTCCATCAGACTGGTTCAGTTGTGACCTGGAGTCGTCTCCCATTTGCTGTTGGAGTCTATGGGTTTTGCTACTCTGGGCATTCAGTTTTTCCTAATATTTACCAATCTATGTCTGACCGGACTAAGTTTAACAAGGCATTGATAGTTTGGTATGACAATCTTGTTTTGGCTGTAGGAATCAAGTAATTTGGACCAGTTCCTGGTTTCTGCTTCATATTTTCCACTCAAAATAGCTTTATTTTGATCTTTCTATACAGCTTTGCTTTGTGTACTGCAATATACGGGTCTGTTGCTACAATGGGGTTTCTAATGTTTGGTCAGCGCACCCTGTCTCAAATAACTTTGAATTTACCAAAGCGTTCCTTTTCTTCAGAAGTTGCATTGTGGACAACGGTAACTATCTGAGAGTTTTGTTTTTCTTGTTCTCGTTCTTATACAACTGTCGTTTCCTTTTTGCTTTTACTTTAGGGTTTCTTTAAGTTCTTAACTTGCTATTCTGGCCTTGTTTTCAGGTGATCAATCCTTTCACCAAATATCCTTCTAGCTGTGAAAACACCTGATCTGTTTTTTAAAATTGAGTTTAGGTTGGTGTTAAAGTTTTGCAGCACCTTAATTGTGTAACAGATGAAATTGGTTTTCTTAACATCAAACAGATATGCTTTATTGATGAATCCATTGGCCAAGAGTTTGGAGGAGTTGTTGCCTATGAGAGCCTCACATGAAATCTGGTGCACCATTCTTCTAAGAACAGGGCTTGTCTTCTCGACTGTATGCGTGGCGTTTCTTCTGCCCTTTTTTGGTATGTATATTTTAGCAGTATATAGATAATTTCCTTCCCAGTTTATGGGTAGAACATGTGAAACAGTAACATTTCTCTATTACTTGGTTCTTTGAGGAGTTGGAAATTGTGACTAAATTGCACATCATATTCATTGAATCTGGTCTTTAATCTCTTTTCAAATATCTGAACAATGATACTGGGATAACAAGAAGGTTTATTTTGCACCCTCTTGACGGGAAGCTAATGCCAAGCAAAAATTCAGAAACCACCAGGCGAGATTTCGAACTTGAAGAGGGTCAGACTGAAAATGGGGTGGCAATATCAGCCTCCATTATTTTTCTTCTTCTTTGGAGACAACAATGAAAATCAATTTATGAGAGAAACAAAATTAGAAGGGGCAGAGATTGCCCCACCCGTAAAGCTCAATGGGTGGAGAACCTTTTGGAGCTCAATAATCTTTAAGTTTAAAAGTGTTGCAATCAGTCCCTATACAAATTAAGCGTTTGATAACAAACCAATCATGATAGAACGTCTATTTTAGGCTAGCATTGAAATAGCTCCTCGATGGAATTAAAATTCTACCCAAACATGCATTGCAAATAGCATATTACGCCAATCGAAAGAGAATACTCACACGCCAGCAACAATATAAGGTCTCTGATAATCTCAGTCAATAATATGACACGAAATGAAAATCTAGGGCCCAAACAACCTCTAAAGGGGTACCGGGGAGTCATAGAAATCCGGTCTAATGGGCTGAAAATATAACAAGATCAGATATTACCATAAGGTAATTATGTCGTCCTCAAATCTTTCGTGGAGGAGGCCAAATTTTTTTTTTTAATATTAGAGGAAGCCAAGAATGATGGCGGATAATCCGGAAGACCCGAACAATCAAAGAAACAACAGCCATTACCTGTAGATAAGGCCCAAGAGAGAAGATATGATGTATGGGTGATCACGTAAGCCCCCAGACAACGAGGTGTAAAAGTGAATTAAGAAGGAAGGAACATGAAAAAATGTGAGAGGAAGGGACTCTTATCAACTTATTTCTAATAGCCATGGAAACATTCCTAGGGGCTGTTAGAATAGAATATGGAGAAAAGGAGAACAAAGGGGGTAGAGAGTAGGGGAAAAAGACGAAAGAAAGGATTGTGACAGCCAAGGCTGCAACAACATTCAAAGACTGGTTTTTGGAAGAGAAACCATGAGGGGAGGGGGGAAAGAAAGGAAGAAATAAAAAAAAAAAAAAAGAAGGAAAGAAAGAGGAGAGATGGAGAGAAGTAAGAGGAGAGAAGAAGAAGAAAAGAGGAAAGCACGGAAGGATACCTTGGCAAAGGAGGAGGGATTTTTCTCCTTTTTGCTCCAAGGGGTTGGAGATACTCCATTTATGACTACTCCTTGGGGGCTACACGAAAATCACTTCAAAATTAGGTCTTTTCTCCCCTCTTGGCCTCATTAAATAGAGCTTAGGCAGTTTTAGTGATGGGCCACTCCAACAAACAATTTGATAGAAGTAACTAACTAAAGTCATTAGATTAATGACTTAAATGTACATACCTAATAATAAAACAAGCACTCACAACTTAAGGGTAATATTGACAGTGTAGGTGATGGGATGTATGGAGGTATTGTGAGCCCTAGTTTATGTGACAAAGCCCACATCTAGGCTCTAAAATATCAACACAATGAGATATAATGTCCTAGAAACTAAACAAATGGAAAATCTCTAAGGATGACATGTAGATAAAGGCCGGATCACATCAATTCTCCTTGGGTGGAAAGAACTCAACTCCATCGAGTAAAATGCTGGAATACGGCCTCGCGAAGACATCGCATCAGAACGACATCTAGCCACGAACCAAATCTCCCAGTCCTCACAAGATCCCCATCGATTACTGTTTCATCGTGCTCACCCTCACGTGATTTCTCATTCGTCCCCTCATGCTCCACACCACAATCATGGGGATCATTTCTTCCTTCACTCTCATTTCTATCCTCATCATTTACATGTTCTGCCAATTGGTGACGATTGAATGCCTGACGCAGACAATGTAATGCCATGTTATCCGATTCACCACATGTGAAATACTTGATGATAGTATCTTGTGGTTCAAGACCTAAAAGTCCACGCTCTGCACTCGTTTTATCTAACAGGTGGTCTCGTGGTTGTAATTTTAAGAGCAAGAGTGAAGTTTCAGCGAATTGCTACAGGACCTCTGTTAATGTAGAAGGGACTCTATTAAAGTCATTTTGCCTCGCCTTGCCTTGCACAGGTGGATAGGCTGGGCGAGTATTCCTAAGAGTCGTGGCATCCTTGGGAGCCTATGCCCAAGATGTTTGTTAATGCGATTCAGGTAACACTATTCCTGGTTAACATGTTTGAGTGTTGATCCAGTGTAGCATGGTGCGTTGTTCCCAGGACCCTTGGGGCTTTGCTCGTCCTTGCCCCTAAGTGTGAGTAAAAAGTCAAATACTATTACAGTTTTGTCATAATGCTTGTGAGTTTTTGAAAGCAATTAATTACGAAATTCAAACAGATAATGGCTTATTAATTGGCAGCTCAAGTAGGTGTTTGGAAGCACTATCATCAATTTTTCTAGAGCTGTTGGTTTGGTTTATTTGTGCTTTCATCACATGGTTGTATCAATTTTATATGGTAGTAAACTGAGTGTTGTATGTTTTATGATCTTGCTCATGCAGGTCTTGTGATGGCTTTAATTGGTTCTCTCCTCAGTATACTTGTGGTAAACCGTAAACTCTTGCTTGATACATGCACCATAGTTTTCAATATATTGTTTTCAATACATCCATAGTTGTTGCATCTAATGAGTAGTATCCAATTTGTAGATTTGTGCACTCTATGGATTAAATGATTCCATGAGTTGGAACCTCCCAGGGATTGTTAGGCTGTGATGGGGTTGTTTGGACTGCTTAGATTTCAGAGAACTGATCTTATCATCTTCCCATTTATAAAATTATCAAAACCTGCAAAAATTATGAACAGATAAATATCTTACTGTTCAATTGGTACATATTCCTTTGATCTACAAACGCCATGAAGCCTGAGAAATTGTTAAAAAAGGGCGGCCCAGTGCACGAGGCTGTCGCCATAGTGAGGTGGATCACAATATAGCTTGTAATTTTTTTCTTGAAACATTCTTTTAATGACGGAGATATGCAGAAGCTCAGGATAGTTTCGTAGTCGTTACCCCCAATAATATGCATAAGAGAGTGCTGAAAACTTGGTAGGTATGAAAGAATGGGTCATCATTCTGTCAATCTTTATTTTTTTCCTAGAGGTTGTATGGTTGTATGGTTTCTCCTATATTCCAAAATAGAATTTTCAGGGAAGATAGACTGGATACCCATTTACTAGCCCTAAAATATGTCTTTATTCTGTTAATCTTTAGTTTTTCCTAGAAGTTGTATGCTTTCTCCTAAATTCCAAAATAGAATTGGAGGAGGCCAATAAAGAAAGGTGGGGAAGACGATTCAGGGAAGATAGACTGGAAACCTGTTTAGTAGCCCTACAAATTCAGTAATATTTTCTCGGACTGAACTGTATATATGACAGGTTACTACCCCAAGTACCTAAAGAAGGTTCAGGGAAGATATAGTGGAGACCTGTTGTTTAAGGTCCATTTATCTCTCTGGGTTCGAATGAAATAAGTGTTTCTCAATTTGTATTCTAAGAACGCCGCATGCAATTCTTTGTTCAAAAGGTGTCACACATGTTGCTAGTGTCGAAAATAGGTGACTTACATATGATATTACCTATGGTATGGCCTTTGTATTCACTTGTATTTACATAGTGCATACATAAGTAGTTAGGAATATTCTTTTATGCCCTTGGCTCATGTACTATGCAAAAGGGTCTTATTTAATTTGGTTTATGATGATTTTATATAAACGTCGTGGGGCAGAACTTGAATTCTTCATTTCTCAATTTCGTGTGCTAGGGTTTGCCCTTTTTTCCTTTTCTCTTCCGTATTCTCTTTGGTTTTTGCATGGTTTGACATGGTATCAGAACCAAGGAAATCATGAACTTAAGATCCCTTCAATGCCTCAAGAGAGACTATCAAGGATTTAACAAAGAGATCATCTCTTCTTTTCTCTCTTGCATTTTCTCTTCTTCTTTGCCTTCCCCACTATCGGAGTCCTGCACCAAGGTTCTTTCCTTCTCCTCTATCAGAGTTGTTGAGATCCTAACGCAAGCCATCAAAAACCCTGATACCCCAAACATCCACCATTCAAATCCATAATCACATCCACCACCTAAACCTTTCGAACCGTAATCTCCTAAGCCCACTATATTCTAAAACCCTAATCCCATTACCTATACACCATTCAAAACTCTGATCCCATTACTTTCCCATTTGAAACCCTATTTTCCTAAGCCCCCTCCATGGAAGTTGCTTTAACATTTGAAAGAAGTATTGTTTATCAAGTCAAATGGTTGTTCTTTAAAGCTGTTATTGCAGCTTCCATACTGTTACAGAGTTGGGGTTGCAATTACCACTCAATACTACGTAAACTCTGTAACTTTTGGTCAAGCATTTATGTTATTCTGTTTCTCTAATGGATGCCTGACATGCTGGTTAAAGCAGGCAAAGATGGTCCCCATGTTGGGCACTGCAAGGGACTTGTGGTTTTGCAATGTAAAGGGTCTCTTGGGATGCCTCCAAAACTTATTTGCATTTACTCTTAATTGCAAATCGTTTCAAAGTAAAATATGTTTATTTGCCCATAATGGTTATAATAGTCTTAGAAACGATACAGTTAATGGCTTCCAAAGAGACTTTAAGTTCCCATTTGCAAATAAGATTTAATTAAAATAAGCTTTATTTTCAAATTAGTACTGATTTTAGTGGGCATGCAAAGAGTATGCTCGTAGGAAGTACCATATTCATTAAAACATGCATATGTAAAACAAGAGGGATTTCATTTTTTACTTTTCTCTAATTCTCTAACTTCTTTAATTGTTCCTCCTTTTTTTTTAAATTGTTTTTGCAATGACTTCTCAGTGATGTGGTTCTTGGTAGGCGGTTATAACACCAGCTCTCTGTTTCTTAAAGATAGTGGGGAAGAAAGCAACACCTTTGCAGGTATAGCCTGAAATTTATTTGCGCACTTGCATGTTCATACACAAATAGGCAAAATTTCTTTGATTGGTAGCAATTTTTATAGCAGAATTCCCTTTGAGAAAGCCTTGGGAGCCTTTTTAGAACGAAAAACATTTTGTTGGTTAAATTTCTTGCAAGATTTTCCTGTCTTGTTTCGGCAATGATGAATAATTTATGGGGAATCACACAAATTTCTGCTGCGACTGATCGAGTGCTTTGTATTCTCATATTCAGGTTACTCTAAGCATCATAATAACTATATTTGGAACCATTAGTGCAGTACTGGGGACGTACTCTTCATTGTCGCAGATTGTGCAAAACTACTGAGCTACTCAACCCTTCAAAGATGAAGTGGTGATGTTGAGTTGATCATGGAATGAAAAGAAAATTACCCTCAAAGTTGGAGGTTTTGGATGGATGCCCTTGACCATTATTACTTGTTTATTCATTTGTATTGAAATGTAGTTCCATTTATTACATTGCTTGGAATTAGGAATGCAAGTATGATTGCGACCTGGTTCCAACCAAAATTCATCATCTGAGTCATCAAGAACATAACTCGATTTGATGAGAATAATAGAATTGATAAATGGTTCTTGGTCAGAATTACACAGAACAGATCTGCAAATCTTGCAATTCAACACTTGTTCCAAGTTTGGATTTTCAGAGATTTCCATCTAGATTATTGATCAACCATGAACGAGGCCTTATGGGATGGTTGTGCCAGTTTTTTGGGTGTTTGCCAAAACTATCCTTGGTAAAATGGGACTGTTCACTACGGGGATAGAAATCCATGGATAAGCTGTTCTTGGGATTGGGCTATCCCGTTTGAATAAGTTAATCTTGATATTATCTTGTCCATTGTTCACCAATTTTGTTTTGATAATGGGGTTGAGCATCTAGTTCAATTGGGGTCAAGGGCTCAAGGCTTTGTTCTTCAACATTGCGAGCCGAAAGGTTCAATCCAAGCTTACATATAAAAAAAAATTTGTTTTGATAATATTTTATCTAAGAGCAAAGCTTGACATGAACAAAGGATGGTCTATCCAAGTACAAAATTAACCCTGACTTGCTGTCCCTGTGGCGAACAGCCCCTGGGGTTCACATCATTACTCGAGTTGTCAATTGTTTAGGCAATTAGTATAAGAGGAGGCAATATTGACACCCCTTATTCCAGCATTTCAGCCCATTTTGTTTGTCTTTTTGTAGAAATGCATTCATTTTCACCCCCTCATCATATATTTGTCGTTTTCCTGCCTCTGAAAAGCTTCTGTTTTAGGAGGCAAGCCATGTGGTCTTGGTTCCATACCAAACGAACATCTAATGTGTAAGATAAAGAATTATAAAAATCAATAGTTTAGCTTTTGTTGGGGGAACCCTAAAAAGGGGATTGATGAAATCAAAGGACCTCTGAACCAAAACCCAACAGATTCTCAGCGGATTCGATCGCATGGATATTGTACAAGTGGCGGAACCCTAGGATCTAGCCTAGCTGCCACCATTCTTCTAAAATTTTCTTTTTGATAGCGGCACTTCACACTTTATTAATCACTTTTCTAACTAGCTACCGAGAGAGTTCTAATTGAAGGGCTGAGATTGGAGTGTCGTTAAGCTCTGTTTGGATGGTTAAGCATTCTTTGGGCAAGTAAAGCCCATGGAGGGGGGCAGGATTTTGGATGCAACTAAAACCCATGTAACGCCATGAGCTTTATTCTGTTTGGATGGAAGTTATCAGAGAGAGAGAGAGAGAGAGAGAGAGAGAGAGAGAGAGAGAGAGAGAGAGAGAGAGAGAGAGAGAGAGAGAGAGAGAGAGAGAGAGAGAGAGAGAGAGAGAGAGAGAGAGAGAGAGAGAGAGAGGATTACCTGGAAATTTTTGATACTTTGTGCTTGGTTGCCAGTGTAGCATTAAAATCCTTGAAAACTACTAGACAAGAAAACAAGTGTAATAATTGCATGTCTAGTGACGTGGCATCACTAAGATTTTCATATGAAGTAACTCAAAAAAGAAAATTTTCTTTGGTAATCCTCTCTCTCTCTCTCTCTTAGTTTACTTGCATCCAAACATAATAAAGCACATGGCTTTACCTGGGGTTTAAGTGCATCCAAAATCCTGCCCCTTCCTTCCGTGGACTTTACTTGCCCCAAAAATGCTTAAGTATCCAAACAGCGCCTAAAGTTGAAGAAAGTGCATGTTTTTGCGATTGCTTGAGGATGCCTTGAATTCGGCATCCAAGCAGAGCCTGAAGCGAGGGAGTATTGGGAATCGATTCCCATAGACACAATTCAATGGTATAGCCCATAGGCCCACCCTGTTTCCTTGGCTACAAGCTGTAAACTTGTCTGTAACTTAACTAACCAGATAAGCCTGTATGTACAGATTCGGTATCAATTGGGTGACAAGTTCGAGAAAAAGGAGTGAATTATTGGCTTTTTTGGCCTGAATCGAAGACCCACTTTGTGCATTTAATGCCTCTTCTTATATAAGAGGTAAAAACAACTTTCTACAGAAAAGCGACCCAAAGTCTCTCAAACGAATAAAACACAGAGTACGGTAAGTGGGAAGAAGGAGAGGTCATTGTGTTTAGATGCTTTTGGACATTAAAAAGTGCCTAGATAGATGTGCCTCCGACCCAGGCCTGATGGCAAAAGCTATCCAACACTCACTGTACTATTTACAGTCTTGAAAGTCTCTGACTCCTCCTAAATATTTAAAGACACTGTTGGGATTTTTTTTCTCCTTTCCTTCTCTCTTCAGAAAAACAACAAAGACGTGACTAGAGTAGTGGGCGTGCGAAGTGTTCCTCAGAGCAGGATTACCTTCTGAAAAGCTGTCCAAGTTCCTTTCTTCTATCCTTTTTGTAACAACATTACAGTCCTTAGTTACTCATCCTTTCCCCGGTCTAGAGAGAGAGAGAGAGAGAGACTAGCATTAGCATTGCACCCATGAACACTATAGAGAGTCGCTTAGCATTGCACCCATGAACACTATAAATTACATTTAATGAATCAACAAACTTGGCCATAATGTGTATTTCTCATACAAAAAGTATGTCTTCTTTCAGCACTTAACTAATACAACCTTGTGTTGAAGTATAAATGATTAAATAACACCAACTTTAACAGCTTAAGCTTTTGGAGTAATTGGTTGTTTCACACCTTGAACCTGGTACTACTGAGTAATCCTCCACCATGCTCTTCACCACTCCCACACTAGATTTTTCTATTAAAGTTTGGCTGAAAAAGCAAGTCAATTCATTACAAATGATAAAACGGATATTCAAATTTGAAATTTAAAGTGCATTTGCCATAGAGGAGAAAGCTACACCCATAAAGTCTCTTTAGAAAGAGCCACACGTGAATAATAAGATATCGAACTTTCTATCAGTACGCATGCTTAGCTTTAAGAAGATGACAACATAGATTGGATTGCTTCAAATTTCAAATTCAAGCTAAGGAAACATTTGTATAAGTTTTGGTTTCTAAAGGAAATAATGTCGGGGCTGTTTGGGATGGGTTAAATTAAATTTTATTGGAAAAATCAATGAATAAAGATTGTCATGGAAAGAGAAACTCTACAGGCCAACTGGAATTAAATTTCTGATAAAAAAAAAGGAAAATATTGGATTTTAGAAAAAATATTTCTAGAAAAAATGAGTAAGCCAAACGCTGGAAATGTTACTTTCCAAGGATTTTTTTTTTCTTCCACAGAACAAAACAATGGTTGCATAATTTCAGTGGTTTACTTGGTATTTTGATTAATGAATTTTATGCTGTCATTCCATCTGCTAGTGGTGTTCGGTAGCATTCTTTTATTAAAACTATTTGGAAATTATTGCCTTGTCTCTACCTCTTTTGCTCATGTATTAAAACTTTTGTCCCCCACTAAAAACTTAAAAAAAAAAAAGGTATTTTGTTAGCAGGACCTGGGAATTTAGCACTCTCCCTTTCTCTCCTAGCTCTATATAGGTCACAACACCCCCTACTGCCCCTTTATTTTGGTAATGACACTTGCTCCAGAAAACTACGACTTCAGTTGACAATCAAACGCTACTTACCACTACTCTACGAGGAGACTACTCACTACTCTTACACTTGTTGACTACTTTATTTCTAACTCACGACTATTCTACAAGGCAAATATTTTCATCCAAATAGAGTCCTAAGGTATAACTTTCACTAAGGGATGCTTCAGAACAACTCGACCTCAATGTAATATAATGGGGTGGGCCTACTAGGACATAATGGGTCCCACTCTTGATGGATATGAAGCGTCCAATTTTTTAGTGCAATATGCAACGTCCATTTGATAGGACTTTTTTTGGATATGGTATGGTCTGAAAATAGTGCCAACCATGCAATCCTAAGATCCAATGCATTTTTTTTATTAGTGTTAACCGTTACATACATGAAGATTTTAATTATTCGATAATATACATTATTCGATAATTGCCGTGATGCATGGCCATTGGATATCTAAATTCTAAAGCAAGGCCTAACAAATCGTCATGAGTGTTGGTGTTGGAGTATGCAGAGGCCACATGATTGATAGTGATAACAAAAGTAAGAGGGAAATAAAGCAACAAACTAGAACACAAATATTTACGTGGTTCAGCAGTGCCTACATCCGCAGGACAGCAACGAAGACTTCTTCTTCACTAATCAGAGAGAAATTATAGAGTACACACTCACCCTCCCAAATAGAAAACATCCCTTCACAAGAAAAGAACCCGCCCCTTACAAGAAATATTGTCCCCCCTCTTACACAAAGGATCTCTCACTGATTTTCCCTCTATTACACGGTACAAGGCATAAGCCTATTTATAGAGTCTTTGTACTGTAAGTTTGTCAGTCCGTGAGAAACTAGGATGATTCACAGGACGGGCACACTGCTACGGTTTCAAAAAACCGTATATGGATGGGATAGTGGAGAGTCGATTTCCTAATACAAACTGACCTTCCCTTATTAAATACCGCACACGACACTTACTCAACACAGTCAGGCACATTAGTCCTCTAGTTTGACCAGAATAGAAGACATCTGCACAACAATAAAGCCTATCTAACATTGGGCCTACAGTCTAAAGCAGCATTTAGATGATCACATTGTATGTATATGAGATCCGCTTGGAAGACACACCCATATCATGTGGCTCCCTAATAGCCCTCCCCTTTATGCCACGTATCCAACAATGCCTTATTGACCATCTTTTTAAGGCATAAAAACACTTTTATCTTTATTAAAGTGACAAACATTACGGCATTACGCATATACAAGTATATGCGGTGATATTAAGCGGGCCATTTTGAACCACCCTCACACCAGCGTGTCCTCATATCTCTGATGAACATTCCTACTCCTCCATTTCCTCTTTCATTTGATTCATTACTATTAATACCCAAAATCTTTTCTTTGTATTCCTCTTGCAAAACTGACAAGATTAAACAAAGAAAAAGAACACAACCAAAGGAGAGACAGAGAGAGAGAGACAGAGAGAGAGAGAGAATTATTACAACTTATAATGCCCATTATGGGCCTTTTTTACAGCAATAATGAGACTCTTCTCTCCCAGACTTTGACTAATGAATCATCTGCCACATCTCATCATCTTGCTTCCTTATCTTCTCTTGTCGTTTTCTATAATGGCTTCAAAAAAGGAGGTCAGCCAGGTCCTAAACTATCTTAGGTATGTCATTAAAACTATGATATACCCATTAAAGACAACAAAATTCTTGCAGGAATTTTCGGGATTAGTATGGAAAATAATTTTTTTTTTTTCCAAAATTTTATGCTTTTCCATTGTTTATGAGGAAAAAGATCTTGAACTACCATAGTGCAAGTTTAACTTACAGGGACCTTTAATTTATAATGATATCCCTAAATTTATCATTTCCATCTTAATTGTATATAGACAAAAAAAGTTTCCACCCAACGGAAAAAAATTTCTTAAGAAATGTTTTTCCTGCAATCTGAACAAAATCTAATTTATTTATTTTTGCAAAAGGAAAATGTTCTTGCCGGCTTCTTGGAACTGGGTACCGGATCCTCTGGTTCCATTTGAGGAGCACCCTCTGCAGCAGTAGGCATCGACGCTGCCCCTAAATCATCCGGTAGGAAAGGGTGGACGGCCTCATAGAGTTCGTCGCTGGGGCGAGGTTCGGGTGGCGGCTCTGCTGCCGGAACTTTTAAGTAGATTTTGTCTTATTTGGAAATTTTCACAAGCAACAGCAATCGACACCACATGCATCTTATTTGGGATTTTTATCAAAAATCTTAGTTTATGTAACCAATATTCTTGGGCGATGATAAATTCGCCCCCCGCCTGTAGGATAATTCGCATCCCCTTTTTAACGTCAATTTATGTTACAAGGGGCCCGAATTATCCTAGAGGGGGTGCGAATTTATCATATCCCATTTATGTTTGTGCGTTCCCACTTGCCATGTGCCCGTACCCCGCGTGAATTTTGGATCCTTCTAATATCGGACGTGACGGATGCCAAACTCTTTGTCTATATTATGTGTAAAAACTAGTCACATCATTCGTTCTCTTTGAAATTCGAGCGGTAGCTCGAGATTATGATTGGTGCTATCTCACCCAATCACCTGGGTGGTAATTAGTTGAATTACCCCGCCTTCAAGCATCAATGTGAATGAAAATGTTTAAAATGTTTTCCAATCTTTCAATAAGTATTTATACCATGGGATTTTCCATTTTCAGCTGACTTTTGCCCTCACTCTTAAGCAGATTTTGTCTTATTCATCTATTTCATCCCTTCTCTCTGCAAAAGTAGGCTGTGAAATGGTTTTCTGCGAAATTGCCTAGCAAATCCCTTATACCATATAGTTTTTAATTTTTCTTCCATTGTCAAACCATGTATGTATATAAATACTTGCAACCTCGCGTATATCATTTAATTCCTAAGCTCCTTCCTATAAACTAAAAAGCTGTTCTGGTTGACCGCCGTCGACCAGAAAATCAGTGGGGCCTCACACTGTTTGGACAATGCAAACCATTGATTTGATGGGCCCTCCCACATATAGGGGGTGCCCAAGAATCATCCTAACACTTTGATTTGTGGAGGTTCAAAATGGACGTGTTTAAAATCTGTCCATTTTAAACCTCCACAACCGAAGGGCTAGGATGATCCTGCGGAGATGATTTTTTGGGCGCACCCTATGGGCCATCAAATGAATGGTTCGGACGAGCCAAAGAAAGAGTGCCCCCAAAGAAAGTGTGCCCCACTCTGTTTCTGATCATTCGACCAGATAAATACAACACTTTTATAAATATTTAATATAAATGTTTTTCTATTTTGTAAGAAATTTCAAAGACTTTCTGGGGACTTTAAAAAATATCTGCTTCCCTAATGACAGACTTTGGTTAATTGACCAAATGATATATAATAGTCTTGGATTTTCATTTGAAAATTTTAAAAAAAATAGATATATCAGCCGACCTGTAGCATCCATACCCAACATATCGCCCGCATCCGATATATTCACCATATATGTGAGGGCCTATCAAATGAATGGTTTGGATCACCCAAACAATGTGGGCCCACTGTATTTTAAGCCGATAGAGTAGCTAAGTTAGCTACTCGATCGAGTAGCTACATATATATTGTGAGCTAGAGCTCACAAACCATATATCCCATAGTTTTATAGGTTATAGTTATGGTTATGGTTTATGGTTAGGGTTATGATCTGTGGAGGTTTAAAATGGATGGCTAGAAATTACGCTCCTATAGATCGAATGGTTAGGAATATGGTATGGAGATGATTTCTATATGAGTTGCTATAGACTTAATGGGTTAGATGAGTTAAACAACCATGGGAGATGGGTATTCTAAGCTCTAGCGCAGGCTGAGCTCTAGCTCACAAACCGCGCCCCCTATATGTGTTAAGCGTATTTAAAACCATTCCACCCGTTAGATATCAAATTTTACTTTTCACTCCTGAAAGATCAAAATTCACCCATTTTAGTTTCACCCCTTTCTCATTAATTACATATTTCCAGGTGATCTCGCACATGCCATAGCCAGCAAGTAGTAGGTGGGGACAGGCAGAGGCTAACAAGCTTTCTTGGCTTGGGGAATTGGGAGATGGGTATCTTTGAATGTGTCCAAAAGGCTGCCTTTAGGGTGAGAAAAAGACATGCAAAATAGAGAAAGCTTTTGCATTATTATTCAAACAAGAGTAGTGAGGGAGGAAAAAAAAAGGTGAAGAGAGTGAGATTTTCCATAAAAAAGTAGTTGGATTTTGTTTTGATTCCCAAAAGCTGCCTATATGACATTACTCTTGGACTCACATACTAAATTAATGTGTGAGAAATAAAGGCGTAGCGAATAGAAACGAAAAACGCCACCTTCTTTGCTTTTTGTGAACGGACAAGAGAGTGAGAGTCTCTTTCTGGGGAGGACTTTGGAAGAGAGAAGAATAGAAAGGAAGAAAACGTCTCTCTAATTACGAAAACGCCACTCTTCTCTCTAGTTACCCAAAATGTCCTCACCTCACGTGGATAATGCCTTGAAAATAAGGGTGGTACTGGGAAAATTGGTAATAGATATTTATTGGATGGTTGGGTAGAGAAGATGAAGGGAAATGAATGAGGATCACATGGTTGGTGATCGTTGAGGTGGGGCCCACACCCTTTTTTTTGTTTTTTCGAACATTTGATTGTTGCGTCGGTTGACGCCTTTATGAGTACTATGTCCTGTTTCCAAATTCCAAGTGGAGAGTTGGTCTTGACACCCATAATATTACTCGTTTCCCACCATTTTAGTTTGTCGTATTTGCATACACGACAGACTAACAGGAGTGTCTCGCGTAATTTTATGGGTACCACCTCCCCCTTTCAATTGTACGGCTAGATTATCTGAAACTCGATCATACATAGATCATCTTTACATCTAACTAGTGGGGCCCATCATTTTGGTGATCTAGATCGTTCATCTGATGGCCAGGCCTCAGAGTGGATGGGTTAGGTCATCATTCATCTCTCTCCCACCACCATCTAGACAAAATGATTTGATAAGGGAGATATTTGGGGATGGGGTTCATGGGACGGATGAACGGTCCAGAGTGCGCGATGATTTTTTATCTAAATTAAGTACAAATTCAACAAAAAAAAAAAAAACATGTAATTATACCGTGTTTGGTGTTATCGTTAGAGGATGCACGTGAAAAAGGTGCTATTACACATTTTCCATTTGTATGCTACCAACTGCATAGTTAGGAGAATTTGGTAGGTGCAATTTCATATCAATACTCTTATATTTTGTAACAAAATTTTCCGAAAAATACAAGAGTTCTTGAAAAACCACGAATTTTACGGCACGTTTTTAACTTTTAAAAGACCGAATAATTTAAAAAATTTCGGATATTTTGAAGTACTTGTTAATTTTACTTTTTAATAGTTAGTTAATTAATTTCTCATACATTACTTTTAAATATTGTGAGAAATTCAAAATTATTATATAGATCTTATAGTGAAAATTCAAATCATCTTGATGGGGCTGGCCGAGGGAAGAAAAGGGGGCGAAAATTGAATCTTCTCCTTACAAATCAAGCTCCTTAGATGACCTAATTTCGATGATTAATCTAATTCCTCGATCAATCTTAAGATTATTAATGTCCTTGAGAATTAATCTAAGGCTGCTGCACTAGTTATGTTAGTGGCCCCACAGTTGATTAGTTTCTGGCATTGGGCCCCACAAGCATCAAATAGGACAGTTTTTCATAATTGTCCATACGGAAAAAACTCTGAAAGTGGTTCCACTTAATTATTAAAAAAGGACGATGATATTGGCACCCATTAGGAATGCCTAATTTTAAGGGTGCCAATATCAGCCCTGAGGACAAGACACTTAATCATGCATCCATTAAAACCCCAACATCTGTCTTCAAATTAAGGAATGAGAAAAATTAAAGTACAGAAATACCCTTGGCCTTATCCAATATTTAATGCATTGAATTCAATCCATGAAGTGCGTATCCCAAGCCTTGTTGTCCCCACATTATACAGTGGTAATTCCGTCCCTTGATATTGCATCTAGCCACTTGTTTTAATAACGCCACTCCTCCTTCGGATGTACACTCTCCTAATTACCACTCACAACCTATTAGAAACCCCTCTAAAGCTATCAATACTCAACTAATTTAATTTCCAGAACTCTTCCTTCTCATGTCACCTGAAAAATGATGGGTCCCAACAGATTAACGGTTAAGATCAAGTGTACAATCCAAATGGGCCCACATCTAATGGTAATTTGAATAAGTGACTGAGTGAGTGCACGGTGCACCTATACTTATGTTTGTTCTTTCCTAAAACTTGAAAACATTAGAAAAGGGGTAGAAATATACATCGGAATTTCCGTGCAATTATAGAGCACACCAAGGTGACAGAGAAGAGTAAATGGTTTTGTTGGTGAGAACAGCTTTATGCATTTAATGTGATCAAAGGAAGAGAGAAGAGTAATAAATGGGGTGAAAAGGTCAATGGTTGGAAGAATTCAAAATGGCCGAAACAGAGGCGTAGAAAAATCCAGAGAGACTAAGTACAACTGCTTTCTTTTCTAGCCCCTGTTTGGACTGCAAGAAAAATATTTCTCAAGGAAAAGTTTTTGAGGGAGATAGTGATCGGTGAGGATCCTCTAGTAGGAAGATTGTGATTCTCTTGGATCACATGAGAAGTATAATACTTCACCCACACCCAATATACAACTTTTATAATATTATTCACTTTTGACAAAAACCAACACACTTTCTAGGGTTTATTTATTCATATGTAGGGGTATCTTTTTGTAAAAGAAAAGATTTTTCTCCCAACTTCCGGATCAAAGACTTTCTTCACATGTAATGTATTGAAAAATATACCCTCCCCCCCCATGCTTTTATCTTAATTCGATATTTCCCTTTAATTATCTCTGACTCCATCTTGCTTAAAGGAGGATTAAAATTAATTATCCGGGTTACAGGAGAGAGAGGAAATAGGAGCCTGTCTGTTCCTTTTATACAGAAAATGTTAGATAAAAAGGTGAGAGAATGAACTTATTGTTGTTTTAAGCTTGTAAATGCTCCGATTAAGCTAATAATACTCTAAAATAAGTTTATATTATTGATGGGGATCTTGAGGATAGTGACATTTAGGCCCTGATTGGTTTGCAGGAATTTTCCGGAAAAGTTTGGAAAGAGAAAAACTTTTTCATTGTTTGATTTCAAATGAAAAAAGTAACTTGAAGTATATCAGTTCAAGTTTTCTTTAGAGGGAAATTCAATTTATAATTATAACTCCTCTAAATAAGTCATAGCCATATGATTTCTCTCCAAAGTGTGGAGATGAAAAATATTTCCCAGAATATTTTTTTCACAAAAAATGTTTTTCCTGCAATCCAAACAGGGCCTTTACTTCGAACATTTGAAATGAAAACATGTTTAATACGTTGACCTAAGTTTTAAAATGCAATACTAATATTTTAATAGAATTGGATTTTGGGTGCAATTTGAGTGAATTTGAAATCTATTTAAAATTAGGGTTGATCGAGTTTTGAAATCATTGATTTCTGATCGACACCCTCGATCGAATTTTCATATTAATTTCAATATATTCATTTTATTAGCTAATTAATGTGGAGCAAGTTTTAAATAAATATTATATATCAGTTTCCAAAATGACCTTACCTAAAGAGATAACACATTTTAAATGAAGATATCCCAAATCTATTTAAATGTTCAAATTGTTTATGGGTTTATATAAAGCTTATAATAAACATTTAACTCTTGAAATTTTTATAGTGCAAGTTACAAACCTATATATACTAGGGCTGCAACTCGAGCCGGGTTTTACCCGACTCGCATCGACCCGACCCGAAAATAACCTGGGTCGGGTTCAGGTTTCATGGATTTCGGGTCGAGCCGGGTTGAGCATTCAAAAGCCCGCATGAATCTCGGGTCAAGCCGGGTTTGAAGGGGCCCGACCCGACCCGACCCGAGTTACATAAGTTGTAGTATGTACATTTTTTTCTATTGTTAGTTACAAGTTAAAAGTGAAAACCCACGCACCCACTGTTATTGTATGTGAGTGTAATTTCTGCTTCTATGAGTTGAGTTGATTCAAGCGTTTGATTCAGCATTGTTTGATTGTAATTACAACATTGTTTGATTACGGCATTGTTTGATTCAAGTGTAATGTGAGTGTAATTACATCATTGTTTGATTCAAGTGTAATGTGAGTGTAATTTCCACTTCTATGAGTTGAGTTGTCTTGCCAAACAAGAATTTTCCTTAAAAAATTGCGTCAACGTGAAAAAACCCGACCCGACCCGACCCGACCCGAGATTAATCATGGGTAGGGCCGGGTTTGGGAATCGTGGGTTTTCCGAAAAAAAACCCGACCCGACCCAACCCGAGATATTTCTCGGGTAGGGTTGGGTTCTCCAAAACCCAACCCGCCCGACCCGAGTTGCAGCCCTAATATATACCACATGCTACCTTGCCATTTGGATAGTAATTTTTTAAAAGATTTGTTTCTAGAAAGGCTAGAAATCAAATTCAGCCCTTTTAGGCAACCCATGTATACCTATTACTCCTATGATTCAAATCTGGTAATAAAACCCTCTTTCCTCGTTGTGTGTGAGAATAATGGTTAATGAATTTCAGTCTAACAAGGTAGAATGAAAGGTTTGAATTAATATGCCACTTTTGATACCCTGGCAAACCCCAGTAACCTTAGTGACATGCTTAGACTTTAAAGAAACCCCAAATCAAGGCAAATTCAATTAAAGTATGTACGTAGGCCCTCATAAACGATAAGGATCTTAATTAACTTTTAAAAACCCTAACTTTATGGCTTGATTTGCCCTCATCAAAAGCACTAATTCATTAACTTAAGATATGGTCTATTTATAACTTTTTTTTGTGATATGGCCAAAAGAGTTGGTCATTCTTGGTAGCCTTTTGTGCTAAAAAGTTGGATGCTTGAGTGTAAAGTTTGCAATTAGATATGATAAACAATGTTAAGATTAGTGATGAGGATAGGAAAAATTTCACCATATAGTGGAAATTGAGCTTTATGTGCCCCTTCTAAGTAGGTTTCCATATTTTGGTAAGTTTTAAGGAATCCCAAGTCTAGAAAGTTAAAGAGAAGATGCCTTGTGCTAAGAAACAAGCTTTTGAGAAGCATCTCTCATTCGGATGGCCTTTGTTGAGCATGACCATCACCTTACTACCTTTTGCAATAACTTCTTTTAATAATACAACCCTTTTCTAAAGAGAATAGTTGGTCTTCCTTGCTTGATTGGTGTTTCTCATGCCTAATTCAACTGCTCAAAAAAGCACACCCACTTTCTTTATTCTAAACTAAAAAGTAAGGAGTGGGGTGTTGAAAATTGCAGTCCCTTTAGTTGGAAGAAGCTACCAAAACCTTTTTGGAGGCCTCAATTCACATAGCTGTGATTATATACGTTGCTTAAAGTTTGACCTAGATGACACATATGAAACTCAAATGTAAGATGAGCACCTCAGGGTTGGCTTGCACTAGTGAAAAGGCTTATGGGCCCTCATGTTTCGTTATTTTCTATCAAATGTGCAGTGGGGAAGCTTCCTTCTGAGCTGGAGGGGTCCCTAACCACTTGTAGCTTTCTTGCCTGTTCAGCAATGTCCTGAGCTTTGGGAGGCCTAGGTGAGAGATCCTTACAGTTTTCATCTCCACATGGTTGCTTGGGAAATTAAGGGTATGTAGAATCATGGTTCCACAAACAATTATTGGAGTAGGAGAAAAGAAAGGTGGTTCTTTTAGTGGGAACAATATGTATATATATATATATATATATATATAAAATGAGAGAGAGAGAGAGAGAGAGAGAGAGAGAGTAGGATGATGGCAAGAGATCTAAGGATCTCTAAAAGTGGTGGGAGTTGGAGTGATGAGGTAAGTTGTGCCTCTTAAAGTGTGGGGTTATTATTAGAGTATCATGCTTAAGATGTGGGTTTGATAGGGACAAAAGGTGGGAAGCTTGTCAAGGAAACTTCATAAACCGTCCAAAGCAACCACTTTTGTAAAGGTAGGGATGGTGTTAGCTGCTTTGATGCTCCAACTAATGTGACTCATCTGTGCAACCACTTTTTCTAAATTCATGAACGCTAGTGTGTGCTCATATTCTACACAAAATCTAGTCACTTTCAAATTCCTTCTGCAATATATTAATATTAATATTTGTTTTCTATGCATATTACACACACAGAGAGTTAGAGAGAGGCTACTGATATCAGCACTACCATGTTTTGAGAGAGAGAGAGAGAGATAGAGGCTACTGATATCAGCACTACCATGTTTTGATAATTCTGCTAACTCATCTTGTCTTTTATTGTTTAAACAGCTGTCAGTTTATTACATTTCCCAAAAAGCTATCAGAAGACAATGAAAGAAGAAAAGACAAGCTAATTTTCAATTATTAAAGTGTAGTGTCAATATCAGTACCTTATATATAGACACTTGCAGAAAGAAGAATGCATAGAGAGAGAGAGAGAGAATAGAATTTTATTAAATTAAGAAATAACTTTTAACAAGCTCCCCTATGTATAGGAGTTTGACCTAAAAGTATGGTTTTAAATTTTGGTTTCGTAACAAATTTCGGTCTCCACCGAAATTGGGTAAAATAATAATAAAATCAATATTTTAGTAAAATTTCGGCAGAAAATACTGTAATTTTTCAGCCTAAATTTCCGAAATTTGGTAAATTTTGAAATTTTCAGCTTCGGTATTGCCCGGTCGAAATTTAAAACCACGCCTATATGGGTATATATATTGAGGAATAATATCTGCACGACTCATCAGCCTATCAATTGGGCAGATATCAGCAGCTCGTGTGTGTGAATGATACTTCCACCCACTTTTCTGGCATGTACACCCCTTCTGTCTGTCTATTCCTGAAAAGTTATTTTCAAAGAAAACAAACAAAAGGATATCGAGACTACGTTGTTTTTATAATGGCACTCTTCTTTTAATAAATTTTCTTCTAATAATTAGCTATCGAAGGATATTAGTATTCAATAGCTATGAACAACCAATGAGAAAAGTGTTTAATAAAGTGAGCAATATTGCTACTATTCTAATCAATTAGTTTTTTTCAATATTAGTTCTCATACTTCTTTTTTTATTCTTATTTTAAATCCTAGTAATTAATTCAAGGATATGTTGTAGCTTTATGAGAACTTTTAAGATATGTTCCACCTTTATGAGAACTCCTGATAAACATTGTGCATGGGCCCACTCACATGCATGAACATGAACCAAAATTTTCAAGCATTTCCCCACCATGGGGGATGTCATTGCCTACAAATTCTTTTATCAAACAATTCTACCCATCTCACTAAAGTGTAGACCACTTATAATATTTTATGTATTCTACTTTTAGGCAATATATGGATGAAATTGTCATTAGATATTCATAATAGATATTGGGCAGTGATAAATCGACTCCCCAAATGGATAAATCGACTCCCCTGTGTTTATCTCTCTCATCTTTCTCTCTCTAACCTAGAGGAAAGAGAAAGACACATGGGGGAGTCTATTTATCTCTCTCTCTCCGAGTTGTAAAATATTCAACATATTGGGCCCTTAAATATTGCGATACATTAATCCGATATATTGTTAGATAACGGTAAAAATATCGATATCAGAGGTATGCCCATGTCAATAGTTCCGATCCGATCCGATCGAGATTTAAAAACTTGCTCTCCATATTATTTATTTGGCCACTGATATAGGGCACAACCGTGATTTGATAACGAGTGGAACTCACCTTGTCTTATATGTTTTAAGCAGCTTGTTACAATTCCGAGAAAGCTATCAACATCCATTGATAGCTACTTAAAACAAATGATACAAGATGATTTCGGGTCATTATCAAAATATTGATATGCCAATATCAGTCCCCATTTTATTATTTTTGAATAACTTATTTATTTTTAATGGAATGCTAAATTGGAGGGTGCCCTTGCCAAAAATAAGCAACTAATGGAATGCTAAATTGGAGGGTGCCCTTGCAAAAAACCAGCTACAAGGGTCCCCTTGTTGCTTATTTTTGGCAAGGGCACCCTTCAATTTAGTATTGCTCTTATTATTATTATGACCAGGGATTTGCTATACAAAGGAAATTTTTGATAAGGATAGGGATAAAAATGTCCATAGGTCTTTACAACGTTACACTCGAGTAGAATTTGGGAAAAATTACCTGAATGCAAAGCTTCTCGTTTTTCATTTGAGAATTGGAGTTCGGGATTTTTCCATTCCTTTGTTAGTTAAATAAGGTCTGATTCGAGGGTAATTTTGGTGGGATCTTTGTAGTAATAAAACGCTGAGATAAAAATACAAATACGGAGAATCCGTATTTTATACGGTATAAATACAGAAACGTATACTTCACACATTTTGATTTTCTCGGATGCTGGAAAAAGGAGAGCAGCGTCAATCGCAGAGGAGTTGTTGATTAAAGCCATAAAACGCGTTTTCCTAAAAACCGGCTTTTATTCAATAAATCGTACTTTTACTCGTTCTCTCAAAATATCGCAAAAAAAAAAAAAAAAAAAAAAAAAAAAACATTAATAAAACTGACCCAAGTATTCAAAGTACCTTTTTTTTTTTAAAGGGAAGTGATATTTACGCCCCTTTTAATCACCAGGGACACCCAGAGCAAGTGTACGTGGCAATCAAGGCCACTGGATTTTTTTGACGTCAAGTACATGAGCCCCCTTTAGTCATTGATACACTGGCGGCAGGTGTCCCTGGTGATGAAAAGGGGCGTAAGTATCACTTCCCTTTTTCTTTTTATCACTTTATCTCTTCCGTTTGAAATTTGAAAAAAAAAAAAATGATAATATGAAAAGAACGTATTTCCAACCATTTTGTTTGTCTTGTTCTGAAAATAAGAACGGGACAAACACACAGAACAAGACAAACACAGGTAAAAATGCTGGAAATGTCTCACCACATGTGCCCCACTTTTTGGTTGGCTCCACAAGTGGATTTTTAATATAAAGGAGTTGTTGGGTTTTGAACCCTCGTGAAAAAAAACTAATTTCTCCGGAAGCTTTAAACCTTGGAGTTGAGGTTATTTAATCGTTTATACTACATGAACAGGCCCCTCACGTGTGGCCTCTCTTTTATTTTTTATTTTTTTTTGGGTTTGGCCATGCATGCGGTCCCTCTTTTGGGTTGGCCATACAGGTGGACTTTTTAATATCAAGGAGTTGTGAGTTTTGAACTGAGAAAACTTTAACATGTAGCTCTTATACCATGTGAATCATCTATACTTCATCAAATCCAAAGTCCTCATTTTGGATTTTGTGAATTAATATTATGTCCAAAACTGATTATTACTGAAGAAAACATTTAATTTTGGGGTAAAAATTGGTTCTTCAAAATCCAAAACAAATAATTAATTTTGTACTCAAAATCAATTTGCTAAATCCAAAACGAAGAGGACATAAGTAAATGATCCCTACACATGTGACTCTTCAAGTTTAAATGTACCACCAATTCAACATTTGTGTACTTAGGAGGTAGGAGTTAGGACGAACAGCATTAGATGAATTGCTCGTAGTCTAAACAATTGTTGAATTTTAGCCGTCCGATCAATTAATATGACAGCCAGCCACTAATATTGAATAACCATGCACGGACACATGGGGTGGTAATGGGATTTTACAGTCGTGGACTATTCGTAGTGGGCCCCTTCCTTCCTCCGTCCTTCTTATGGTTTGATTATGAATGCAAATTTATTTCCGAATAACCAAAAGGAGTTCTAAAAACAATGGTCCCCATCTCTTTTTTGTACCCATTTTGGGGGGTTGTTTTTCCATGAAAATTTAATTCCAGGGTACGAATAATCAAGAAATTCATACAAAGAAAAGAAAAAGAAAAAGAAATCCACCGCGTGGGTTGAGACATGGTTTGAACGGGAACAGAAGCAATCTCGTATTTTTCTTTGTTACGTCTCAACGGAAATATAAAAGAGAGAGAGAGAGAGAGAGAGAGAGCTCGAAAAACGCGTAAAAGGTGAGAGAGCGTGCGTTATGAAGAGGAATATGATGATTTCATTTTGCCGACTTTAATGACTTAAAAAGTAGTGAAAAGGTTGGAGGCAAAGAGAAAGAGATAGTCTCTTTACTGAGGAAAAAAAAAGGGGTAGAAGGATGTGAGAAAAGGTGAAATCCGTGAGGTTGCGTGTGAAAAGCAGATATTTGGTTGAAAGGCACGAGAGTGAGAACGAAAGCAAAAAAAAAAAAAAAAAAAGACCCCTCAGTCAATAGATAGTCAGCAACAAATTGAGAAGAAGAGAATATTTATTTACAGAGGAAATGCTAAAAAGTTAGCTTTGTCTAAAAATTATTATACAGTCTTATGAATACGGAGGTTCGATTTCTGTCGGGGTTTTTTTTTCTTTCTTTTTATATGGGCTTCTACTTAGAAATCTATAAATGGTGAATTTTCTTCTCCTTTCTTAACGCGTGTTTGGTAATCGTTTTTTACTGGAAGTTTGTTTTTTTATTTGGGAGATTTTGATTGAATTGAAAAAGGCGATGTTTATCTTCACAGAGTGGGGAAATTCGGGTTAGAGGAGATCCGAGCTTTCGTTATCGAACGCCTTTTCACTGTTGAATTTCCGCAGAGAGAAAGCGAGATCCAACTTGGGTTTTTTTTTCGATTCTTCGTCGAGGGGGAATGAATTTGAGAGAGTTCACACCAGAGAGAAAAAGCACAAGTATCGAAAAGAGGATTTGGGTTCTTTCAGAGGAATCGTTATTCGTCTCTCCCTAGTCCTTGGATTGGTAGTGTTTAAAGAAAAAGGATTTGGGTTCTTTCAGAGGAATCGTTATTCGTCTCTCCCTAGTCCTTGGATTGGTAGTATTTAAGGAAAAAGGATTTGGGTTCTTTTTTTTTTCTTACTTTATTGTTAAAATTTATGAAACAGAGATGAGATGTCTCTTAAACTGTTGCTGGATTTGAAGGATTTCAAGTACGCCTTCACACCTCAATTCTAGGAAGATTTCACGTCTGAATAGTTTGAAATTTGTTTCATTCTCATTCCTAATTTTAAACTGGAATTAGAGATTAGGAAGATGAGAACAGGGCTGAGTACAATTCAACAAACCCTAACCCCAGAGGCAGCCAGCGTTCTCAACCACTCGATCGCCGAGGCGGGGCGGAGGAACCACGGCCAAACCACACCCCTCCACGTGGCCGCCACCCTCCTCGCCTCCCCCTCCGGTTACCTCCGGCAAGCGTGTATCCGGTCCCACCCGAATTCCTCCCACCCCCTCCAATGCCGAGCCCTAGAGCTCTGTTTCAGTGTCGCCCTAGAACGCCTCCCCTCTGCCCAAAACCTCTCTCCTGGCCTTGAACCCCCAATCTCAAACGCCCTAATGGCTGCCCTTAAAAGGGCCCAAGCCCACCAGAGACGTGGGTGCCCTGAACAACAGCAACAGCCTCTTCTCGCGGTTAAGGTCGAGCTCGAACAGCTTATAGTTTCGATCCTTGATGACCCTAGTGTTAGTAGAGTGATGCGCGAAGCGAGCTTCTCTAGTCCTGCTGTGAAGGCCACTATTGAACAGTCATTAAATTCATCTGGGTCTGTGAATTCGTCGACAATTGGGGGCGGGGGAGGGGGATTAGGGTTAGGGTTTCGTCCGAATTCGACGATGAATAGGAATTTGTATATGAACCCTAGGTTGCAACCTGGGAGTTGTGAGCAATCTGGGCAGCAGAGGAGGGAGGAGGTAAAGCGGGTCATCGATATTCTGTTAAGGAGTAAGAAGAAAAATCCGGTTTTAGTTGGGGAGTCTGAACCAGAGATTGTGATGAGAGAACTGTTGCAAAGGATTGAGAAAAATGAAATTGGAGAAGGGATGATTAAAAATGTTCAGGTTGTTTCTTTGCAGAAGGAATTTGGGTCTGATAGATCACAGATAACAATGAAGCTGAAGGAATTGGGGAATTTGATTGAGAATCGAATCAGTAGTACTCGCGGTTGCAATGGTGTAGTTCTTGATTTGGGTGATCTGAAATGGCTTGTTGAACAGCCTATGAGGTTTGGGGTTCCTGGTTCGGGTTCGATTCAGCAGCAGATTCTTTCGGAGACAGGACGGGCTGTGATCGCCGAGATGGGGAAGTTATTGGCGAGGTTTGGAGAGGGTAATCATCGGCTTTGGTTGATTGGGACTGCAACTTGCGAGACCTATTTGAGGTGCCAAGTCTATCATCCGTCTATGGAGAATGATTGGGATTTGCAGGCGGTGCCGATCACTGCGAGGTCGCCCATTCCTGGGCTGTTTCCAAGGTGTGTTTTCTGTTTTTCTTTGATTAAATGTTATGGGTTTTCAATTTTTGTATTCATCTTAGCTTTGGTTCACGGATTCATGTTCTCTGCTTGCACAGATGAGGTTGATTTTATTTTATTTTATAACAATTGTTTTGAAAGAATCGTCTTATGAATGAACAGTAGCAATCTTGTAGAGATTAAAAATTCTTTCCTTTGATAACAGCTGCTTGGGATTGGATTTTAGGTAGACAATTGAGGAAATAAGAATATATATATATATATATATATATATATATATATATATATATATTTTATTTTTTTTTCGAATGTTATAAGAATAAGATTTTAGGTAGGCAGTTGAGGAAATAAGATTTTCTTTTTGTTTCTAAGATTGTGATTCTTCCTAGGTGAGAGGCAGAGAATTACTGTTCAATGGATGTTCTTTTCTTCATTAGAAAACCCTAGGAAATGTATGATTGTGAAGACAATTCTCTCATTCTGCATCCTGTTTTCCCATTACTGAAAATCTTCCATTTCTATATTTTTTTAAACCTGGAGATGGTTTTCTACAGGAAAGTGACCCATGGCCATATACTGCTATCTCACCAGTTTATATTAGACATTATGTTTACAATAAGCTTAAGCAGTACTATTTTTAATCACAGGCTTAGGGGCAATGGTATTCTAAGCAGTTCAGTTGAATCTCTAACCCCAATCAAGGGTTTTCCAATTGAGGGAACAACATGCTCAACCAAACGCCAGTCTGAAAACACGGATCCAGCTCGAGAAGTGAACTGTTGTCCAACCTGTTTGAAAAATTACGAACATGAGCTAACGAAGCTTCTAGGAAAGGAATGCGAGAAGCCCACTTCAGATGCCAAACCAGAATCACGGCAGCCATTGCCACAGTGGATGCAGATAGCAAAACTAAACAATGGTGGCATCAAAGCTGTAGAACAACCACAGGTATATGCTTCATTTATAATCTGAATTCGCTTATAGGCAATTACTGAACCTCCTCTATTATCTTCAAATAAAAACTTCCAATTGATTCAGTACTACATTCCTTCTATATTGTTTTATAGAGCAAGGATGAAGAACTCATTTTGAAGCAGAAGACCGAAGAATTGCAGAGAAAATGGAATGACACCTGCCGCCATCTCCACCCCAGTTTTTTCATTCAAACCATTGCCTCAGAGAGGTCTTTACCAACAACTCCCTCTACCACTAGTCTATACAACTCAAACCTAGTTGGGCGCCAACCCTTCCAACCCAAATTACACCCAACTCGAAATCCTACAACCACCCTACAAATGAACCACAATCTCATACCAAATCCATCTGAACGTCCCACCACTCCACCACCTAGAAGCCCAGTAAGGACTGATCTTGTTCTCGGGCGACCAAAGATCCCCGAACAACAGTCTTTGGAGAACACTCACAAAGAACGGATCAAAGATTTCCCAGGATGTGTTCAGGACAAATTCTCCAATTGGCAAAACGAGAAACACGCCATTGCTTTAGACGCCGACTCTTTCAAGAGACTCTTCAAGGGTCTTACAGAGAAGGTAGGGTGGCAATCAGAAGCTGCATCAGCAGTGGCTACAACTGTAATCCAATGCAAATCAGGCAATGGGAGACGCCGTGGTGTCGGAGCGAAGGGCGACTCATGGCTTCTGTTTGCAGGCCCGGATAAAGTCGGTAAGAGAAAGATGGCGTCAGCATTGTCGGAGCTTGTCTATGGGTCCAATCCAATTACCATCCATCTCCGCTCACGAGCCGAGGAAACCGAAGAATCCGACATGAATTTCCGTGGGAAAACCGTGTTGGATCGAGTAGCAGAGGCAGTTAAAAGGAATCCTTTCTCTGTGGTGGTGCTTGAGGACATTGACAAAGCAGATATGCTTGTCCACAGTAGTTTAAAACGCGCAATTGAAAAAGGTCGATTAACGGATTCCTATGGGCGTGAGTTTGGATTAGGGAGCGTAATCTTCATCCTCACCGCCAATTGGGTACCTGAAAATCTTAAGAATTCAAATTCACTCAATTTAAATTCCCCTCCACTCTTAGAAGAGAAACTCGCCGCCGAGGTAGTTCGCGGGTGGGAATTACAGCTATTAGTCTGCCGGAAGTCTGGCAAACGCCGACCGGAATGGAATCAAGAAGATAACAGGGTAATCAAGCCGCGAAAAGATGGAAGCCCAGGTGCTATATCATTTGATCTGAATTTAGCCGCAGACGTCAATGAAGAACCCACAGAAGGATCTCGTAATTCGAGCGATCTGACCGTTGATCATGAGAATGATCATGGCCTTACGAACAAGTGGCGGGTGCAATCCTCTGCTGAGCTGTTTGATTCTATGGATGATACCATTGTTTTTAAGCATGTGGACTTTGCACCACTTAGAAGGAAGGTTGCAGAGACCATTGGTGTGAAATTTGAGGGACGGTCGATTGAGGTGGATGATGATGTTCTAGACCGGATTGTGGGTGGTGTTTGGTTCGGTCAGACCGGGTTAGAGGAATGGGTGGACCGGGTTCTGGTTCCGGCTTTTCAGCAGCTGAAGAAAAGTTTCCCGGTTGATGATAGTACGGTTTTTAGGCTTTTGCCAGTGAGGGGAGGGCACGTGCCGGTTTCGGAGTCAAGGAGTAGTAGTGGTCGGGATTTTCTGCCGAGTAAGATTACGGTAGTGGCAGACGGCCTGTGATTGATAGGGTTTTATTTCTTTCACTGAAGGGGGTGGATATGTAAATAAGGGGGGGTAATTTTGTAGCGGATATCGGGGATTTGTCAGAAAATGGAATGAGGTGGACGAGGCGTGAAGAGATGGATGCGTGTCTCTCAGTCAGAAAAAGGGCAGGGGAAGGGAAACTTTTAACGACCGGGAGAGATATTTACTTTTTTTTTTTTTTTTTTTACTATCCCTTCTGCACCTTTGCAATTTATTATTGTTGTTGTAGTTATTAAGTGGATAAATAAATAAATAAGAGCGTGATGAGGTGGGGGCTGCTCAGTGATGGATCGTCTTTAGAAATTAGCAATCTTTGTTGTTTGCATGATGTGATGAGTGGGTCCCCCTAGCTTTACGTGGGCCCCACCCCTATCACCTTGTAATTGTTTCCACTGCATATACTCCGATGTCTATTTATGTTAATTAATGTCAAAAGAGGTTCTTATATCTTTGTTTGGTTGCACAATAGTGAGGGACCTATAGGGGGGCGGGGGTATAAAAGAAGACATACCAGAAAAGAATCTACGAGTTTAACAACTATAACAATAGTTACGAGCTAAGTCTCTCTTAACAAGCATAACAATAGTTACACTACTCTACGAGGTAAGTCTCACTTAACTACAAGACTTGTCTCCTCCATGTTGACTACTTACACCACTAATCTGGCAACCAAATTGAGACTAACGAGAAATCCAATTTTTAACATATCCAACACGTTCGCATGTATGCAACACTTGACATGACTCCCTTACTTTAGGGGTTTTTTAGAGAGAGGAAAGCTGTGCATGAACCATGGAAGATGGTGACATAGAGAAAAAGTTAGTTTTGAGTTGGAAATGGCATGTGGTTAGTCAGGTATATGTAGTCTATGGTGAGATTCCTATTTTCTTCTCCTTTTCTCCTGCCAAACTTGAAAAGGAAAAGAGAGGAAAAACTATCCATGCTTTCACTTTTAATATGGAACATTTCCCTCTTCCCTCTACAGCCACAAAATCTAAATGCAACCTTTTCTCATATCCCTTCCAGTTCATTCATTTGTTAAACCCAACTCCCACCTTAACAAGGCCTGTCGACACTACAAAAGGCCATTCGCGTTCCCACATAGATCTAGAGATAGAGAAAGATTAGGGAATCCCGATTATATTGATGTATGATTCTTACCCAAAAAAGGAAGGTGGTGATCGATTACGTATAAAGAAGAAAAATTCTTCGTATGGCATTAAGTTGGGTGTGGGTTCCCATCAGTCTCTCCTTTTGTCTTCCTTTCCCACATGAGAGGGAGAGAGAGCGAGAGGAACCAACTCCCAAAAGCAAATGCCATAGACAAATTCATAAAGCTGTAAAACATGTCATATGGAATTTGTCTACGTGTTTTTCATCCCCAATTTTCTTTCTAACACGCCCTCTCTCACAGGATTTCATGAAAATTTTCGTAGCTGTGTCAAACATGAGCATAAAAAGGCTTAGAAAAGTAAGAATTCTATTTCAAAAGGAGGATGTAAACTCTCTCTCCCTCTCATCTTAACCCACTTTCCAAGCAGACCGACCTGTTTTGTCTGGATGCAAAAAAGAAAGATGGAGATTTCTTCAGGCACCTTTATTCCTTTACTCCACGCGTCAAATTAAGCTTTTTGCGAAAGAAACCAAAACCCAACCACTCCTCCTTTTCAAAGAAAAAACAGTACCACTCCTTTAGTCCTTTTCAAAGGAATCTCTCTCTCTATCTCTCTCTACTTTAATTGTTTCCTACTTTAATTGTTTCCTACAACACACGGCAGGACTGACCATGTGACTCAAAGGGCTCCTTTTCTTATTCGAGAGGGTCTCTTTTTTGCATTTGATGACACTGAGTCTTTGTCTTTATTCGGCAAAGGCTACCTTTTGGATGCATTCAAACCGTCAAACCAAAAAGCTTGTTGCCTTCATCTCCTTATTTCGGTCTTGCCACCTAGCCCTTGTAAATTACCCGGTCAGCCACATATAAAAACTCATGTGGCCGACCGGGTTAACGTAAGGACTCGCTGTATAGAGGCAGGAAATCCTGATCGGAATAGTTTGAGTTCTCTCCGATGAGCTAGATGCCGAACTACTAGAGGACCCGGACTCCTCTAAATCAGACCTAGAACCGGACTCAGCTAGCCCTTGCTATTTTGACGGTCGGGCATCATATAAATTCTCATATAATATACACCGAGATCAGATGTGGGAAGGAGAGCACTCTGCAAGTTCTAATTTTTGTTTGGGGATACGATACGGAAAATAAAATTGCAAAAATGGGACACTGCCCATACAAAGATATATGGGGATGGAGATATCAGCCTCGTTAAATAATACATCCTCTCTTCTTTCATTGGACAAATGCCTCTAAGATTTTTAATAATTTCTCGACTTTCCATCTTACCCCTTTAGAAGGGTATTTTCGTCATTGTGTAAGTTCCAAAAAAGGTTTTACCAGCCAAGTGGTGTTCTGTTGACCGACTTGGCGTGTCAAACGAGTGGAGACGTAACTCGGTTTCCAGAAATAGAAGAGACGTGTGAAAAATAATTCAAACGGGTAAAGTGGATGAAGAAGAATTTATCCCCCATCTTGACTTCTGGATAGAGATCCAAATATTGCATCAATTAGATAATCTTAAATCTTTGCCATCTAATCAAGGAATTACTTTTCTAAATCAAAACTGATCACATCGATTAGACAATCTTAACTACTTTATTTCCAAAATGGAATCCCGTTTTCAAAGTGTTTTCCTTATTTTAAGTTAATCTTCTTTTCAAACGGGACATTAAGGCGTCTTTGAAAGTAAGCAACGATACTAGTGGGACTACGTGTTGGGAAATTATTCTCATTTGAGAAGAAATGCCCACAAATTAAGTACATTTAGCTAAAATGATAGCAAATGCATGTTCCCCTATCTCCATCTCGCTGATTTATTTTCACTTGATAAGAAATGCCAAGAAATTAAGTACATTGAGCTAAAGATGATAGCAAATGCATGTTCCCCTATCCCCATTGATTCTTTTTCTTCAGTAGTGAGCACCTGAGTGGGAATCTGATGCTGCAGCTGGGTATGGCTTGGGGCTTAGAATAAGATTTGTAGTTAAAAATAGGGGAAATGATACTTGTAGAGAGGAGGAGAAGAAGAGAGGGAGAAAGAACGGGAGTCATATTATGACAAGAGATGCAATTGAAAAGAGATACTCAGAGAGCCTTTGAATTAGGAGTGCAACTCGGGTCGGGTTGGATCGGGTTGAGGCCAACCCTAACCTAACCCAAGATAGCATTCCCTCAACACTAACCCTAACCCAACCCAATCGGAGCCTCAGGTTGAGGGTAGTCAACCCTAACCCAACCGATCTAACCCGAAATCGGGTTGGGTTGGTTCTGGTTCACCTTGGGCCAAACAGAAATAATACAGTAACCCAAAGAAAATCAAGATAAAAATAGAGTCGGGTTGTCAAGGCCTCAACCCTAATCCAACGCAAAATTAAATCATGTTGGCTTTTCCCAACCCTAAGCCAATCCGAGGAAATGCCAGCTCAACCTGAGCGAAAATCGGGTTTAACCCGTCACCTCTGGGTTGAGCCCCACCCAAGTTGCACCCCTACTTAGAATAAATGGGGAAGTCTTTATGGGAGTTTACTATTAAATGGGAATATAAGAGCATCCCAAAATCTTGACATTCATAGACCCACCCATAGTGGGTGGAATTGTTCATCAAGTTGGCCCCTCAAATGTGCATGGTGTAGGAAAAACTATTGTGTGAGGAAAAACTATTGGAGAATGGAAATAGGAACAAACCTGAAGAAATTTTAATTAAAAAATATGAGTGTAGGCCCCACACCATATGATGTGGCCACTGCAAAATAAGTATTCTATAACATCGCACCGGTTGAAATATATTTCATTATATAATTTAAAAAGTCTAAGGCTCTTTTCGATTAGGTCAAAATAATTTTAGGAAATTTTAAAAGTTAGAATTTAAATTATTTGATTATATAATTTAAAATTTTAGAATTTCAGGAGGTTTAACCGTTTAAGGACCTGTTAAATTAAGATTAATCTTACTGATTATGAGTCCAAAAACCAATTATTGGACTCAAATAGGATTTCACCTATGTTTTTTAGGAAGTGGGAATCTTTTGCTGAGAGTTTTTATAGGGTGTAAGCCGGAATATCCTGAAATTTTCGGGTGTCTCAGATAGGTTACAGTGCAATATAACCTTCGGGCCTGTGTGAAATGATCATGTCCATTGGACAAACACGTCTGGCCCAATTCCATTCCCCACATATGATTGTAGTACCTTGATCTATACTCCCAAGACTATTGAAGCGTTGGTTTGTTGTGACTTGTGAAGTATTTTCGTGATGGTCCAATGGATTAACAATCTTGATTATACACATCCCATGTGGGACTCATGAATATGTTTGAATTCAATCATGAGAGTGATATTCGTATTAATGGTTGTGAAGTATTTTTATATGGTATTGTCAAGTATTTTTCAAAAAGTACTGTACGGCTTACACTGTAGGATGATCCAAACCGTCCATTTGACGTGCAACAATGTAAATCGGCAGTGCCTGTAAAATCATTTCCATATTATGATCCCAGCCCATCGATCTAGAGTGGTTTCCATAATATGTAGTTCTTATCTAGATCGGAGCGCTGGGATCATCTTATGGAAATGACTTTTTGGACGCAACCTATTTATGTTGTGGCGAGTCAAATGGATGGTTTGGATCAGCCTATTGTGCAATCCGTACAATACTTTATGAAAAAGACTGAACTATAGGGGCTTACACCATATTAATATCATATAATCAAGATTGCTGATTTGTACCAGTTGTACCAGAGAGAGAGAGAGAGAGAGAGAGGTGTGGAGACATTGCTAATCTTCCAGAAGGGGTATATGGTGTGGGATCAAGATCATGTAGGTCGCTTGGATGTTTAAAATCAATGAATGATCTTGTTTGCTCTGTTATGCCCAAGCAGGTTGATCATTAAGATCATATTAATAATGAGGAATGATAGATGCAAGGGTGCCCTTACATAAAGAGCCTGGAAACGGCCCCTGATTGGATCTAAGCCATTTTCGGTAACCTTACAATATCACTTGAGAAAGAAAATTCAGTTGCACTTAATGGCGTGGCTATGCAAGGGCGCCTTCATCTATCATTCCTCATTAATAAGAGAGAACGGTTCCTACACATATGTGTAAATAACACTAGCTTAAAATACAGTGGGGGCCACATTATTTGGGTGATCCAAACCATTCATTTTTAAGCCCTCACATAGATAGGGTGTCCACAAAAAATAAGATCTATAGGATCATCCTAACCATTCGAATTGTGGAGGCAAAAAATGGAGTAATTTGTGAAGGTTTAAAGACATCCATTTTACCTCCACAAATCGTAGGGTTGGGATGATCCTATGGATCTGATTTTTTGAAGACACCCTATCTATGTGAGGGCCTTTAAAATGGATGGCTTGGATCACCCAAACAATGTGGGCCCCCACTGTATTTTAAGCTAGTGTGTAGAGAACTCTCTACACATACTAATTTATAAATTCAAGCACTTGATCATTACTATCTATATTTTACCTCGTAAACAACTTATTCATAAATCAATATTTTTTGGGGAGTGATAAATCGACTCCCATATATCTTAAATCCACCCCCATGTGTCTATCTATCTCCTCTTTCTCTCTCTAACCCAGAGGAGAGAGAAAGACACATGGGGTCGATTTAAGATATTTGGGAGCCGATTTATCACTGCCCTATTTTTTGCATGAAAAATTTGGGCTACTTAAAACCCCTTCATTGCTACTCGGCCAAGGACTGCCATTGAAGCCCTATGTACTTGCCTTTTTACTCTCTATTTATCATGAAAGATAATGAGCGGCAATGCTATAAAATTAAAATTGAACATGCAT
This sequence comes from Tasmannia lanceolata, assembly GCF_043159265.1. NCBI lineage: Eukaryota > Viridiplantae > Streptophyta > Magnoliopsida > Canellales > Winteraceae > Tasmannia > Tasmannia lanceolata. The sequence goes on from NW_027518683.1 coordinate 10,590,300, forward strand.
GGAAACTAAAAACAGAAACTGTTTCTTAATGTCTTTGAATCTGATAGATAGGTTTACGTACACGTATTTGGTGAGAGATTGAGATAAGGAAGGACTTTTTTAATCGGAAAGATAGGGAGATAATTTTGCTGGAGAAATTGTGTAGAGAGAAATTCGGATTCGCAGAGATTTTCCTTTTATTGAAATCATTTTGCGTTATGTGAAAAGGATGCCACCTAGAATATTCCATGTCAGCCCGAACAATGAAACACCCATGCTGCTATATTATAATAGACAAGAATCTTCTCCTAATCTCCCTCAGGAATTCCAACATTTCGGTGGAAAATGGGGAGAAGATTAGAGGGGGAAACATTGTCGTCACGTAGACAAAAAGGCAATAATGATGTCTAAAAGTTGTCTGGTAGTCAAAGTGCAAAATGGCAACCAAACATGCTTTGAGAAGATCTTCGGAAGATTATCTTCCGATGATCTCCCTAAAATAAGCATCCAAACAGGGCATAAGGAAAATGATATATCAGCCTTTTTTCTACTTGGCACCTCTCTCTCTCTCTCTCTCTCTCTCTCTCTCTCTCTCTCTCTCTCTCTCTCTCTCAAACACACAAAACACAAATGAAAAAGAAGAAGAAATTAAAATATAAACAACAAAAACAATGAAGAAAAAACAAAACAAATATAAGTAGAAACGGTCATTCTTTATTACATTTTATTATATCACAATCCCATTTCAATGAGCAAGGAATTGTTAAGGGTCAAAAACAGTGTTTACTACTTATCCAGAACCACCATTTACATGTCCTAAAAACACTTAGGGATATTGGAGTTCTTCGCCAAGCACACAGCAGCGTATGCATACTAATTGGAGGAAGCATTTGCAGCACTTGCCCGAATCGCACACTTCATTACATGGTGACCCTCAAAACAACAAATCCAACCATAAGCCCACCTTATCCTTTCCCAAAATATACAAAATACGTATAAAAACCAATACCGAAAAGCCTTTTTAAGGCTATTTTTTTTCTTATAGTAAAATAGAGATGACAATCGAAAACGAAATTGGAATAGGATGTTTACTTCTATTTGGTTCGTAAAGGATAGGCGTGACGCCGTTAACCTCGTCGACTAATAGATGACGATTAGTTGCTTTAGCAACCTCTTTTGTTGCAATGGCTGCCACAAGGAGTGCTACAAAGAAGAATTTCAAAGACGACATTTCTCCTAAGCTTGTGCCTAGCAATGTCTCTATGTGCCCTATATATAAGTCAGTGATGGCTATACTTTGTTTTAAAAAAATCGGCAAGCTTATCTTGTTGCTTCTAAATTAGGGATGGTAAATAACGCTGACCTGATTTGATGGCTTCTAAATTAGGGATGGTAATTAACGTTGACGTGATTTGATGAATTTGGAGACATGTATAAAATCTTTCTTTTAATGGAATAATTTTAATTAGAGGAATTCTATGGAAAAGTTAAAAATCACTGTAAGCATGTGTTTTTATTTTTTATTTTTCATTTTGAAAGTGAAAAATAGAAAACCTTTGTTTCCCTTTTTATTTACCACCTTGCCACTCTCCTTTTAAGTATGGGAATGCCCCCAAACTTCCTCAAATTTACGAGAGGATGCCATCAGCCATAAAACAAAGACTTCTCTTTCTATTTTTGTTTTTTTCTCAAAAAAAAAAAGCCTCAAATCCCATTTTTTCCCCTAAAAACCTTCTTTAAGGGAGATGATTTTTTCACTACCCCTTTTAACGTGATTTGACATCAAAAAGCGTTAAAGTCTGGCACAATTCACTTTAAAAGGGGCCGGATAATCCTAAGGGGGGTGAAAAAATCATCTCCCTTCTTTAAATGGCAAGAATCAATGCAAATCAAAGATCCTTGGCCAAACATTTCATCTCTACCAAAAATCGCAATCAATTTCACTTGCTTCTTGATTTGCAAACAATTTTCATTCCTAAAACTCACCACAATCCGTTTTTTCAAAAACCCTAAAATTTTCTCAATTGATCCTCTCCCAACGGCTATTTTCGCCCATTTTCACTCTATAAAAACCCATGCGAGGGTTCACTAAAAACACAACCACTCTCACCCGAGAAAACCCACATCAAAAGTTGTCTTTTCTCAAACATTTCCTTCTCATTTCTATTTTTATTTCTCTGTATTTTCTATTCTCCTTTTACTGCTCGGACGGCATTCAAAAAAGCCTTCAAACAGGGTCTCCGAGACCCACCTTCATCCTCCTCTTCCCTCAGTTTCATCGGTTCATTCGTATCTCGGGAAGGTGCAAATGGGGAACCCCTAAACCTATTTATGTTGTTAAATATTCATTTTTTTGTACAGATTTATTCTTATCTTGTAAATCTGTCCTTCCATATCGCATATAACAACTTGAAAGTTGTGAATTTCTTTACCCATTTATAGTGATGTTTATGAAATCGTTGAGTTTCCCACTTACATTCTCAAAATGGTTTGGATTACTAAGGAGGCTAAAATCGTAGGTTTTTCTTTCTTAATTTACCCGCATATTTAATAGATAATGACACTCCATTTTAAGCAATTACGTACGCATAGGCTCAGTTATGATAACGACACCCATTCCTAGGTAACAACTCTAGGCTCAATTGTGATAGTAACACTCATTCCAAGGAAATAGTTCACAGGCTGGTCTAACATGCGACAGACCAGCCGCAAAATGCCTTTTGCTATGGCGCTAGCAATTCCCATCTAATATTATTATAACCATTATTTACAAATAATAATATTGAACTTAAAAATCATTTGCTAATAAGATCACATGCAAAATAATTTTTATAGGTATCGATACCACCAAAATTGTTCTTTATTTCTGAATAAGATTATTTTATTTAATCTTATATGTAAATGGGAAGGTATGGTGGTCTTTGAAAGCCATTAAATATTTCACTTCTAAGACTATTGTATACATTATTTTTAAAAAAATCATATTTAACTTCAAAACAATTTTTATTTAAGGCCCTACCATTAAAACATCATTGAATTTTGGTTCCCCAAAGCTTGAGATTAAGGTTGAGAGTGGTAGGGAGAGATAGAATGGGGACCTAATATTGTACAGCAGCTTGCCATTCAAGAAAAAATATTGTGTAGTGGGCAGAGGAGAAGGTTCAATTTATTAGAAAGCACCTTCAGAGTAGACAAAAGAATTATGCAGATATTAGAAGGCAGAAACTAGAGTTTGAGGTTGAAAAAACAAATCTCACTTTCCCACAACTCCTGTCCCCTCTCATCACTAGCTCTCACTCTCTCAAAACTGATTGTTAGACTCAAAATTAGGTTTAAATTTGAGTCTAATAATCAATTTGGCACCCACAATCGGTTGTGATAATCTTAAACGAACAGGGCCTAAGTCGTTGAGACAGTATGTATAGCTTTCCCCATTGGTAGAAATCAACTTAAAGAGACCCACAAACAATTTCATTACCCATTAGTTTCACATTACTTGAACAAAAATCTAATGTTCAGCTATTCCTTTCCATCATTAAAACAAGATTTGTTGAACCAAATCCAATTGAATAATCAAAAGTGGAATTGATCCACACTGTCTGGTGGGTTATTTCATTGGAAAGAGACCATATTTCATCTCTCTTAGAGAAACTCTCAGCCGCAAGTGGCATCTTCAAGGATCCCTTCAGCTCTATACTTTAGAAAATGGCTTTTTTCTATTCAAATTCTCATCTTCTGAGGATTGTACTAGAGTTCTTGAAGACACATCTCATAATTTTGGTGGTCGTCCTTTACTTCTTCAGAGATGGGATCCAGATTCTTCCATGGAGAAGAAAAGCCTTCCAGAAATCCCGATTTGGATCCGCCTTCCTGGATTACATCTAAAATTCTGGAGTTCTCATTGCCTCAGCAGGATTGCGAGCATGATAGGCAAACCTCTCTATATGGATACTCATACTGCTGAAGCAACCCGTTTGAATTATGCCCGAATGTGCATCCAAGTCAAGGCCGGTGATCCTCTTCCCGAAGCTATAACCCTTCGCACCTCTTCTGCCAGTATTCTGCAGAATATAATATATGATTGGAAACCAAAATTCTGCACTCACTGTAAAGATTTCAGCCACCTCTCTGAGAATTGTTCCCCTCTCCCTCAGAAGCCGGCCGAGCAACCAAGAAATGTGTGGAGACCAGTTCAAAAATCAATAGTTCCTATCTTGTCTAAAGAGATCATTCTCTCTAAGCCCAGCTCTATAGACTCTGAACTTGTTGAAATTCCAGTAGCCTCCCTTCACTCTGAAGCCCATTCCTCTGCTAGAGGGGTGCCTATTGTTAATTCTCATAGAAACAGCTTTGAGGCTCTTAACATTCTCAATGGAGAGCTCCCCGGCTTGGGAGATCCAAAGGAACTCCCTTCCTCCTCCTTGGGAGCTGCTAGAAACCATAGTTCAGAACCCGATGGTGAAGCTTGGCAAAAAGTCAAAAAAAAAAAAAAAAAAAGAAGAGACCCGCGCCCTCTTTTTGTTTGATGCTTATGCTTTTGTGCCATCTGTGACCTCGATCGTTGTTTATGTGAGTGTGTTTGTTATCTCTTCTTAGTTAGCCCGGGTTTGGGCATGTATTTTGCAGCTTAATTGTATCACTCTTTTCTATCAATATATCTGGTTGGGGTCCGCCTAACCCCAAATTACCCATCAAAAAAAAAGTATATCTTATTTCCACATGCTATTTATTGATCTAGTGTCACCATGCTGGGCCCCAATTTCCATTGACAAATAAAAAATCATCTCAGTTAGCCACATTTAAGAGGGACGCTCTCAGTCAACAAAATTCTAGAAGAAGATGAGGTCAATGGAAGGCAAAATATGGGAGTGCGGATATCGGCTGCTTATCTAATATCAAGATAAGAGTTAGAATTCACTGGAGTTTTTTTCATTCAAACCTCAACGCATCAAAGGAAATGCATACATCATCTCTCCCTCTCTTCAAAAATTCCACAGTTTGAAATAAACTATGGGTCCCAACTCCCAAGCATTAGATCTTTTATTATAATTCTTATACATTCCCTTGAAAAGCAAACTAAAAGGACAAGCAGATTGGAATGTGATACTCATGAGAACAAGTAGATGACAAAACCTAACATGCTTTATAGCTTGTCTTTTGGAAGTTTTACAGGCTTTTGGCAAACCACGCTTCCCTTTTCCCTCTAATATAAAAGTAAGAATAAATTAATGGAAATCATTGAATTTTGCACCCCATAACTTTCCCCTTTTCATTTTTAATTATTCTACATCTACCAAGATAAACACATATAATATGAGAATTTATATGATGGGTGGCCGTGAAAACACGTGAAGTCTAAAAAAGTAGGTACGGCCCACTTTTTTTTATGATCCAAACCGTTCATCTGTTTGGGCACAACGTAAATAGGTTGTGCCCCAAAAATCATTTCCATAGGATGATCCTAACCCTCCGATCTGGAGAAGATTCCATAAATGATTTTTGGAAATCTCCATTTTCAGATCAGTTCAGATCGGAGGGTTAGGATCATCCTATGGAAATGAAATTGGGACATAACCTATTTACGTTGTGCCCAAACAGATGAACGGTTTGGATCATAAAAAAAAAATGGGCCGTACCTACTTTTTTAGACTTCACGTGTTTTCACGTCCACCCATCATATAAATTCTCATATAATAGAACTTAAAATTGATGCAAAAATTGTTTTGGATTATAAAGAAGTTAGCTTAATTTATCAGGAAACTAGCTCCTCTAAGTGAAGTTCTATAATCAAGGAAGTCCTAACTCTAGATAAGTTAGGAGTCTTAGTGATAGTTAAGTTATAAGGCTATTTAGAAGTCTAATAGCAGTGATTTCATTGTTTGGATTGGATAATAATTCATTGAATGAAAACTATAAATATTGGACGTGTGACGTAGTGTTAGCTTTTCTTGAATAAGGTTGGTTTTTTCAAAGTATCTTTTGTTTTTCTCTTGCGTATTAAATGAGTAAAGCCTCTTGTTGAGTGGCCGACACTAGCCGACCCCTTGGAAGGAAGTTGGCTGTTAACATGGTTTTAAATTTCAACCGAAATCCGAAATTTTAGATTTCGGTGGAGACTGACACTGAAACCGATCAAAACCGAAACGGTCATTTATTTCGGTCGAAATTTCAGTTTTTCCGAAATTTGACCCAAAAAATCTGTTTTTTTTTTAATATTCATTTAATATTTCGCCGAAATTTTGGTAATTTCGGCCGAAATTTAATATTGAATAAAATATTGGTTTCGGGTTTTGTACCAGATTTTGACCGAAATTTCAAGGTCCGAAACTGGTACCGAAACTGAAATTTTAAACCTTGGCTGTTACTTGTTACTGCAAACAAAAGGTGTATAAGGAACTAAATCTCTGTCAATATATAATATCAGTCCCCTGCACATTTCCAGCATTTTTCACACCCTTTTGTCTGAGAAGGCAAAACAAAACATGCATTGTAATGAGGTGGAGATGCAATCATTTTTAGGAAAAATCAACCAATGCTTTTGGCTCCATAATACCTATGTCCGGGTACAAAATATATATATAATGATAAAGGAAGGAAGTACAAATTTTATTGTGTTCATGTCCTGACCATTAAGTTATTGAATTCAGGTTGAGACCTAACTCGTCCTTCCTTTCTTTTGCTATTCCCAAAAAAAAAAAAAAATCTAACTCGTCCCTTTTGATTGTGTCAGCTTGGTCTAGGTTTTACCAGACCCGAAAATACCTTGGGGTTCAGAAATCAGGTTGAAAAACTCGACCTAATCTTAGGTAAGATGATACTACATTTATGAACTTCTTATGATAAGATGATACTACATTTATGAAATATTGTCTGATTAATTGAGAAATGGTTTGCCACCCTGAGTATGTGGGTCGGCTCAGAATTAAGAATATGGGAGGCTATGGAGTCTCCAATTTGGAAGAACTGCAAGTCAGTTTTCCAATCTTTATCCTCACCTTTTCTTTTTTGTTGGAGCAGAGCAAAAACATTATTTTGGCTGTATGGTTGGTGTGATATGTCCTTGGCTTCCACCTTTCCAAATCTTTTTGCCCGAGGTATCAACCCTAGAGCATCAGCTGAGGATTACTCTGAGAGTTGGGAATCTCAGAGAAATGACTCCGCTATTGCACGAGGTAATTCCCTCATAATCGCGGTTGAATTCGCACGACTTTCTTCTTTGGTTTGCTCACGCTATTTTTTGCATAAAGATAATGATGATTAGTTGGTTAGGTCCTTGGAGCAAAGTGGTGAATTCACTTTCAAATCTTTCATGGTAGAATCATTAGGTTTGTTGTTGATCGTAAATTCCCAAATGTTTGGAATTCCCATGCTTCCCCAAGTGCCAATGTATTCCATTGATGTGTTCTTCACGGTTAAATTCCTACCGGCGACCAACTTGTCACTAAAATAGTGTGATGACTCTGCATTATGTTTGTTGTCTTACTTAAAATCCAGGATTCTAAAGAAAAGCGAAACGGACGGTCTCCTTCTCTCATCTCCCATCTAGTATTGAAGAAATCCAAGATTCTAAAATCCGCATATCACAGCCCCAGCCCCAGCCCCTTGTTACCTACAATCTATGAAATTAGTCTCTATCCTTAGCCAAACATTAAAACCCCAACCTTGGAAACATTCTCAGGTAGAATCAGGTTTATGGTGGCAACGAATTTTAACATAAATCATTTGGAATAAAATTGTCATAAGCATAAACATTGAAGGCCTCTGTGGGTGGCACCTAAATTGGCCCTCTTATTGTAAAAATAAAAATAAAAATAAAAAAATAAAAAATATCTATTTAAAGATAATTCAAGCCATTAACTGTAGCATTTATGAAACTATAATAACCATTATTAGGATATATAATCATATTTAACTTCAAAACTATTTGCATATGATGTTATATGAGGAACACCCTTTTTGGTTATTTTCACTAATCCATTAAAATAATACAAGAACTATTAATCAATACATCCTTATTCAATTATAGAAGTTGCATATAAGAAAAATTAAAGAGCAAGCCCAATAATTCAAAAGTACGAATTCAAAATAGAAGAATGAGGTCTTTTTGGGGGGGTAATGCCACCCCTAAAATTAGGCCCTTCCACCAATATCGGTTTGGAGGCCGTCTAGCATATAAAAAACACAACAAATTGGAAAAGCTAGAAGCGTCAAAATTTAGGGGTGGCAATACAAACATGCTTGACCCTAAGCCTTAACACCTTGAAAATAAAATTTGTAAACATAAAGTTCATGCACAAGATATATCTTACAGGTGATTAATGTGCATTTGTTATTATTGGTTTTTATTTTGATCAAATGAAAATAAAAACCAATAATAACAAATAAACGGTAAGATATCTTCCCATCTGGATTCTTAGGAGGGTTTCCTGTGTAGATAAAGAGAAAACAAAACTTAGTTCACAATGGAATTGACTAACATGGCATAGGAGCTTATGGGATTCTACAAATAATGAAACCCACTAGACCCAAATCCACCAACTTTTTCTCAGTGGAACCATGCAAAAATATTATGAAATAAAAAGGAAGAATACAACCGTAGATCACCAACAATAAGGCCAGCCAATTTTCTTTTATGTTTACTTCCTTGATCCTCTGAATATCAGAATCCAACAGCCACTTAGCCACACATAACGCCATCCATTTCTCAGTTAATCTTCTTTCCAGTCATCTCCAAACCAGTACCATTCACCTCTTGTCTCTGTCGCTTGCAATTTAAATGTAAGCCCTTGTCATTGTCCCAAAATGTATCCATATTACCACCATCGGCAGATAAAATTGGGTCCGCAAGTCCATTGCTGTCGGTAGTAAGTTTCAAGGAATTGTCGCCGCCTCCATGACCTTCTTGAACAACTTCAGAAGTCTTGTGCAACTTCCTTCTCGATGGCTTGTCGAGAAAACCAGGATAAATCAATGGCTTTGTGCAATTCGAAAAATCCTCGTCATTTTGACAGAATGATGATGATATGCCATGCTCGTGAACCATATTACCATTTTGATCAGGAATGACATGGTCAACAAATCCATTGCCATTGGTTTCGCCTAGGTCTACTTCCCCATCTTTGTTCAGAGGTTTTTTCCTAGGTGGCTTGTCAAGAAAACCAGGAGAAAGTAATGGCTTCGTGCAATCTAGAACTGGACCCTTGTTGTTCTCACATAATGTCTGTATCCTCACATCATTAGTACTGCCATTTTGATCAGGAAAAACAAGGCCAGTGTGTCCATTGCAATCCGCATAACAGGGAGAACCAAGTGCAACCGGTTCTTTCTTGGCCGTCATATTCCCATTCAAAGATTTATTGGATGGCTTATCAAGAATGTCAGGAGAATGGTCCTCGTGGTCTCCACCAAAGGTTTCAAGACTTGCATCCTGGTCATGGAGCTTCCCATTATTTGGCTGAGCAAAAACAGGTTCAACAAGCCCATTGCACTCACCACCATCCTTGCTGGAACAACAAATTTCTTCAGGTTCTGGTTGAGCCTTTTCATCCCTCTTCACAGACTTCTTTCTGGCGGGCTTGTCAAGGAAACCACGAGAAAATAGCTGTTTAGATTTTCGACCAGAACTAGTTTCTCCAGGCTGGATTGGAGATTTAGCTAATGCACTCTCAGTTTCTGGGAAAAGCTTGTCTAACTTAGCACTTCCATTTTGTGAAAGTGATGGATCACTTGTTATTAGTGCCTGCTTCGACCTGGGGTTTGAAAAACAAGTTGAGAGAGAAATATTTGCGTTGTCTACTGATGTTGGCTCTGAACTTAAAGCATCAACAGAGATGGGAGATGTATTCGCCATCTTGTCGGCCATAAAGTTGTCAGATGAAGTTTCTGAATCCTGGAACTCCTTAACCCAAATGTTTCCAGTACCATTTTCTTCCTTGAAGTTGCAGTCCACATTAGAACTAGTGCAGGAATCTTGGCATTTTGACATATAAGCTCTAATGGTAGACGGCTCACTAGCCAATACTAAACTGGTGGGTTGTCTATATCTATACATAACTTCGTCAGATGACACGTCTTCCACGCCAAGAGAATGGTGGCTCAGGCTCACTTCTTCAAGATCTGTTGACCCCAGGGAGCTTTCTTCGGAAATATCCAAACCAACAACCGTGGGAACTTCTCTTAATACCTCAGAATTAACCTTGATGGTATCAACCAAATCCATATCCTCTCGTTCTTCTCTTGCATCTTTGTGATCCATTTTGATAGGTAATTCTCCTTCATAACCAGAATCCGTTGACATCTGACTAATGTCAGAAGAGAGGCACTCAGAAGCGCTAACAGAGTCCGCTAACTCAGCACTGCCAGCTTCAACTGATTCCATCGAGCCTTGTATTGATTCTTGGGGCACTTCCAGTGATTGTGGTATCTCCTTTGTCACAGGTTCCAAGGGCTTGAAAGTGGGCTGCCGCGCAAATACCCTAACAGACAACAAAACATAAGTAAGTCATCCATTTAGAAATTCACATGATGTTAATTCATGATGCACATGCACAAGCAAATGCCCTATCCATATGCCCACATGCCATCACATTCAACACAAAGACATCAAACAAAAATATGTAACTGATGGTGACTTGGAACGCTAATGGATACGCGGACATCTAAAGCAGGTTAATATTCATATTTCATACAAAAAGAACAAAAAATCTCCTACTAAAGAAGAAAATTAGCACAATCCAAAAGCCCAAATAGAATTTCCACTATGGGTTTTCACAAGAACCGTAATACATAGAAGAGAAATTATCAAATTGTCAAAAAAAAATGTCAAAAATTCCTTTTTCTCATCAACCGGACACTTGTATCTTTTTACAAGAATAAAGACTCATCCTAATAAAAGACTAAACAAAACTAAAAGTAGACTCCTCTTAAGAAAAGATTCCAAACAAATTAAAACTCAAGATAACCTATGATCTTTGGCTACTAACAAATCCTAGCTAAAGAAAAGGATAAATATTAGTAGAAAAAATCTCTAACGTGTGGCTTGATTCTCATCTCCAAATTCTCTCTTGATGTGCCTGCATCAGACTCCCCGGGTTGGAGAAAGCCCGTCCTCATATTTAAATCTTCGAAAAGTGCACGTTCTTACTAATTTTCGTCGGCATCATTTCCAATGATTCAAAAAAATCCGTCCTCAAGTTTGGTAAGTGTCGAAGAATGCTAATCATGTGAAACCCTAGAGCATCAAACTCTTCTACATAATCTCTAGGATGGAAAGATGATCTTTCTTGATCCTGAATTGGCTTGAATTCAAAAATGTCCATTATAGGCTTTAATGTATGATCTAGTAAAAATGGATCGGCAAATATTGATGAAGAAATGAAATTAGTATTTCGCCATTCATCCACCACTTCGATCTCCATGCCGTCAGATCCAATTTCTTTTGCTTCTTCGTTCGTGATTTCATAGCACACAACAACCATCTCTTGTGTCACCACATCCTCGCAACTCCCACTATCAATGATAAGATTATTCATAGTACGCCGAGTAACCAACGCCTCGCCACGATCATTCCAAGTGATCTCGTCACCCTCATCATCATTGTAGTCGTCAAAACACGGTTGTTCATTTAGAACCGTTGATTCGACCAACTCGTCAAACTCTTCGATCAAATCTAGATGTGGTTGTTCATTTAGAAAATTCGATTCGACCAACTCATCAAATTCCTCGTTCAAATTAACGTTACTTCGATTTGGGCACGCTGCTGCTGTATGGCCAAAGCCCAAGCACTTGAAGCACATATCAATACCACGGTGGGGTTGAGTAGGACCCATCTAAACTTGAACTTCTCTTTCACCCGGCACACCCCGAGAAGCACGATGATCAAAAGGGTTAACATCTTTCGAGACGAGACTATTTTTAAAGCCTTTCCGAGTTTCGAAACACGCTACACGTTTCGTAAGTTGTTAGACTTGCATCCTTAATTCTTCGACTTCATCGATTTGGTGATCTCAATGATGAGACTCTAAACGAACACCTCGATCACACCCATGAGCCATGGTAGTCACCTCTTCACGACAAACATCAAAGATCCACAAGAGCTTTGATACCAAATTAGTGCGAGCGGAAGAAGAAAATTAGCACAATCCAAAAGCCCAAATAGAATTTCCACTATGATCCACAGTTTTCACAAGAACCATAATACAAATAAAAGAAATTATCAAATTGTTAAAAAAAACCTCAAAAGCCCCCCTTTTCTTATCAACCAGACACTTATATCTTTTTACAAGAATAAAAACTCCTAACAATAAAAGACTCTAAACAAAACCAAAACTTGACTCCTCTTAAGAAAAGACTCCAAACAAATTAAAACTCAAGATAACCTATGATCTTTGGCTACTAACAAATTCTAGGTAAAGACAAGGATAAACATTAGTAGAAAAAACCTCTAACATGAGGCTTTATTCTCGGCTCCAAATTCTCTATGGATGCGCGCTTGTATCAAAATTAAGGCAACTCATATAATAATCAAGAATCCAACTTCATAAGGGAAGAAAAGATCAGAAACATCCATTACTGTAAAGCAGAACTTATGAAGTGTTATATTTGAAAGATTTTACAAGAATTACATTATATTATAAATGCTTGATATTGTTTTTTGAAAAATGACATATTTCATTAATATTCAGATAGCATTCGGGACCAAGAGTCCCAGCCTGCAATACAAAATATTAAGATGAATTGGCACGGGCATACCCAAGACCAATTCAAAAGTAACCAAAATAAGTTGCAGTAAAAACACAAACTATTTCTTTCCTCCATTCTATAGCATGCCTTCTTTACATCTTTCATAGCATTCTTTCAAAACTTTCATCTGTACCTTTTTGAAACTGCACATAATTCTGATTCCCCTAGACAAGTACCTCTTGAAACTACAAGTAAACTGATTCCTTCTGAAACTACAAAACTTACATCATGAAACTCTAAAACTCCAGATCTGATATAAAACTCTAAGAAGGTATAGCAAAGCTAGAGTATCCAGACAGGAAAACCTAAGCGAAAGAAGAATCTCTCAAGCTATAGCTATTGAAGATTGAAAACTTCTGGATAACAATAGGCAATTCACAATGCTATTAAACAATAAGTATCTTGGATGATTATGAAAGGGATTTACCCTCTAACGACCTACAACCCAAATCATGAAACTCCAACAAAAGCCGCCAGATTAGATAAAAACTACACTACCACCAATAGGCACTAGACTGAGGGAAGAGTCAACCCTAAACAAGAGACATCAGGATCCTCAAGCCTAGGGGATGAACCTCCAACCAAGGAAAACACTTAAAATGAAACAATCCCAAAAACACCTATCTCCTACTATAATCCGGTCTTCATTTTTCTTTCTAATTCCTATTTTTCTCTCCTTCATTTCTTTATCTATTCCTTTTCTCTTCTTTTTTTTCCTTCCTCTTCTTCTTCCTACTCTTTTTTCCTTACAATGAAACAATCCCAAAAACACCTATCTCCTACTATAATCCGGTCTTCATTTTTCTTTCTAATTCCTATTTTTCTCTCCTTCATTTCTTTATCTATTCCTTTTCTCTTCTTTTTTTTCCTTCCTCTTCTTCTTCCTACTCTTTTTTCCTTACAATGAAACAATCTCAAAAACACCTATCTCCTACTATAATCCGGTCTTCATTTTTCTTTCTAATTTCTATTTTTCTCTCCTTCATTTCTTTATCTATTCCTTTTCTCTTCTTTTTTTCCTTCCTCTTCTTCTTCCTACTCTTTTTTCCTTTTTTTTTCCCGGGGCCGGAAGGCCTTTCATTTAGGGTTGCTACCCTCGGCCCCCTTCTTTCCGCCATCCTTCTCAAGTTCGGACTTCCTTCGTTCTTTCATATCTCTAATTACCATAGACCGAAACAAATTCTTAGTGGCAAAAAAAAAAATTGGCCATAAATGCTTGATATTTTGGAAATACGAAATTGATAATGAGGATCTTACCTGCTATATAGAAGCATATATGCTCCCTGAGAGAGAACCTCCTCTAGTTCTACATTCATGACCTACAAAAAGTAAATAGTGAGACCAAGAAAACAACCAACTAAACTATACATGATAAGTTTCCTGAAATCAATTACCTTACAGTCATCGATCCGGTACCAATTCCCAGATAAATCCTTAGTATAGCATATGTAATGGCCGAAATAAGAAGCATTCAACATGTCCACATGGACAACAACCGCATAAAGCCTGTATAGATTAGTACCATCTCCTGCTTCGCTCATGTACTTACCAAGGTCCAATATCTCGGGAAATGTTACTCTCTTGTTCAATTTTCCGAACCTCCCACTCTGTGCAAGTCATTGAAAAAATAAGAGGCTCGCAGAAACATCACCTCAAGAGGAAAAAAATTATAAAATGCAAAAGACAGTTCCAGTTAGAACCTGAAATCTCTTAAGAGCAATAGTGAGAATATTTGGAGGCTGGTGAACAGTGAGCCGTTTCCATGCCTTGACATAATCATTGCACCTGCATACATGACCAGAAATTGATATGTACTAATGGAGTAAAGAACTGAAAGTAAAAATGAAAACAAAAGTTGATTATCTAGGGGCATGTAGAAAACACCAAATCCAAAGGTAATATGATACATGAGAATCACTAAAGTACCCAACAGATCAAAATCATCATACAGGATAAATTTAGTAAAACAGAGAATATGTTACAAGGCAGAAAGAGTGTGGTCTAAGAAACACCCTCTTTCACAAGAGTTACAAACGGCTCTCTACTAAAATCCAAATTTTCATTATGATGTTTGCAATCCTCGACTGGAACTGGACATGGCATATTAGCCCAATCTAAACATTAGACAAGATTCCCTACACCAAATGATGCTCCCTTATTGCTCATTCATGAAGATTCAGAAGCCGGAAAGAATAATTTTAGCCTCACTTCAATTGACTCTTTGATACCAATCACAATGGAGACCACCTTGATCACATATGGACCTACACTTGGAATCCTATTATTTAAAGAAACTCACGGTTCTTTCGGCACTCAAATGTGATGTGATCCATCATCCATAGACTTTAATTTAGTTTCTTTTCAAGAGAAAATTGTTTAGATCTATTATTTGGGATTTTTTTTAGTTGTATTTTTTATCCCATATATGGGAGGTGTCCATGTCAACATATGGCCCACCTTTCTCAATTTTTCCCCCAACGCCTCTCTCTCTCTCTCTCTCATCCTATTGGTTATTACTATGGCCCACCACTTAAATCCCTTTTAAACTCACTTAAAGAAACTCTAAAATCCCATGACCCACATTTATTCTCCTTTACCCCCTCTTAATTTTCCTTTTATCCTATTAGTTAGACTTTTGGGCCCACCATTTAACATACAACCAAAACCCGAACACAACCCCCAAAACACTAAACCTTGGAATATGAAAACAGCTTCTCTGCTTAGGTAGCCGTCCCCTTTTCCCCTTCCTCTCTTCCCTCCCTCCGTGCTCTTTGTTTTCCCTCCTTCCTTCTTCTTTCCCCTTCTCTCACCCTCATGGCTAGGGGTATGTTCACTTGTTTTCCGCGCGAAAGAAAAGAAAAGAAAGGAAAAGAATCTGACGTGGCAAAATAGAAAAGAAAGGAAAAGAAATTGTGATGGAAAACATGTCCTGTGGTCGTTCAGTTGCCAGAAACACAGAGAAATCCAGAGAAACTAAGCAGGGAAAGGAAATTAAGCTGTTCGGTTGCACAGAAACCCAGAGAAACTACACAGAAACTGCATAAACTTGATTCAAGTCCTCATTTGGATCCAATTTTGTCTTATATAAGTTGTGGGGCCAAATTATGGGCTACAAATATAAGTTGTGGCTCACAAGTGGGCCCAAATTAAGTTTGTTAGTAGTGGGCTGAAAATATGACAACCATAGCAATCAACACAATAATAATGGCTATTATAAAAAACCATGAAGTATTGCATCTATGGCTAGGCCATCCACATGACTATGGTGGTCTTCTTTGCTATCTTCATGCCAGTCCTCATGGCAGTCTTCACGGTGGTTATCAAGGTGGTCTGCACAGCGCTCTTCACGATCTCTCGTCCATGATCTTGTATCTAGGAACATAAAACAATTCAAACTATGCTAGCTCACCATAAGATCTCTTTCAGGTAGTTAGTAGGGTAGCTTAATAATGTGGCACAAATGGCCCCAAATCTATATATTCTGGACTCAGAAGAAAGTCTTCAAATTGGAGTACCATTGTAACCCTTGGATGCATGTTCTAGTATTAACTTGGGCTTCTATTCAAGGCCACTCAACTTAAAATAGTTGAACTGAAACTAACCTTCCTTGAAACTGAGACTAACCTTCCAATATGCTACTCAAAGATGTTGAGTTTACAGTGAGCTAATGACATATATGGTGACTTCTGTCACAAATGCAGATGACCTTCATTGGATAAGGCAACTTCCAAATGATTCCAAAGTAGTTTAAGATGGATTCAATAGCATCATTGGCCATTGGCGGCAACACATACACATGGCAGGCAAATGACAGAGGTCTTTCAAACCCAAACACAAACAGGTGGCATGCGAATGATGGGTTTTCAAACCCACAGCATACATGAACACTTCCCCAATTTTCCCTTTCACATTAGCATTAACAGGGATAGGAACAATGCAGTTTGGGTTGAATTTTTCCTTTCATCGGGCTAAGGACGGGATCAACTTCCCGTGGTGCTTCGCATATGCGTTGAGGAGATCTTGAATTCTATCGAGGGTCATGAGTTTTCATTCCAGAACATGTACCATTCGACCAACAGTGAGGCGAAGTGCCTTGCCCGTAGTGTATCGGCGGAAGATGTCTTTGATCACGTAGTCCTTAAAGGAGAGCACTCATGTATCTTGTATTTTTTTATGGTATTCTTCGACCATTTCGATCGAGGGTTTTTTCCTCTTTAAACTCAACTCAACTCAACTAAGCCTTTGTCCCAAACTAGTTGGGGTTGGCTAATGAATCCTTTAGAAGAAAAAAAAATTCTCCTCTTTTTACTTAATAAAATTTTTACCACGCAAAAAAAAAAGTCGGTGACGGTGTGAGGGTAGAATATGCACATGATTGTTTTGTTTGGCTTCTGTATAGCTGTACATAGATATGCATAGAATAATAGGCTGACTTAGTCAATACCTATGTGCATAAATAGCTATAGAGGGTCAAATTAACCCTCCATAAATCATGACCTCCATAAATCTGGGCAATATTCAATGAGCTGGAAACAATATTATGTTCCAAATAATATCAGACTGTCCTGATAGCCTATATTGCCCTGGTTATGCATTTCAATGAGAAATGCAGTACATATCAACTTAACCTAACCAACAAAGAGATACAAAGGAAAAAGGAAACAAAATATATCATATATAGATAATTAGCTAGCCTGGAAATGCTTAATACAAGAAAGGAGTATGCATACCCATCACATTTATACATGTTTTCTCCGTCAAGCCATTCATTAACAGTGAACTGATCTAGGCAATCCTCTAAAGATGAAGCATCTCCTTGAATTTCAACAGTCAAATCCATCATATTCTCGTAACGGTACGAGATCTTTTTGCATTTTGTGCACATCACCTGAAAATAGAGCTGAATTGGTAAGAAGATGCCAAGAAACAAAACTCAACAGTAATTTTCCTAGAATGTAGAAGAAAAAGGTAATTAGATTTCAATTTCTCTTGCCAAACTTTTGGGACATAATGAAAGAATGTTATTAAAAGCAGTAATATTTTTTTTTTGTTGAATGGTATTAAAAGCAGCAATAGTTACAAAACATTGTCAACAAAGGTAACCAAAACAAACAAGTACAATACAAAAACAGCAAAAACCAAAAAACGAAATCAATCTACAAGGTGACAACAAGAATGCTACTACAATATGGTTAACGCAGTTACAACATGAGAATTATCTTATGAACACCTTACCTTTTTTTTTAGTAACGGTAACTTTATTAAAATCCAAAGGGAATACATGCTATTTGTTTAGAAGCGAGGCAACAAGATGTCACCTGACCTTGTTACAATCAGTGTACACCTATTCCAGTTCCATGCCCAAAAAATCATCCACTACCCAAAATTCGTGGTCATCACCACCATCTCTGATTTTTTCACTCCCTCATTTGCAAGTTTGTCCGCTTCATCATTCGCTGATCTGCGCATGAGCGAATAATTTGGGCGGATAACCCTATAACAGTCTCAGATCTCAAAAATGATATTCGCCAATTTCCACGGCCCGGGTGCCGACTCATTAAGCCATTATGACATTTGAAGAATCTCCCGCCGCTATCAAAGGATAGGATAAATTCGATCTAAACTACTTTAACCCCCGGAGTAAGCCCTTGGCCTCCGCCTCATTGGAGTCAAAAATGCCAATGGGACCAGAAAACAACATAAACATCCTAACCTTCAGAATCACAGATCAGACCTCCTACCCCTGCGGGTCTGGGTTTCCCTTTGGCGCTACCAACAAAGTTTAAGTTTTAAGCAGCCAGACCGCGGGGGGGGGGGGGGGGGGGCATCGAGGTGAGGGATGGTCTTTAACTTCTCTTTCCCAAATGATTACCCTCTAGTTACGAATGATCTTCGCCCAGGAGTAGTTGAGCAACACGTGCGCCATTTTTGCCCATGCAACCAGATCAACCTTGATTTCAGTCATTATTCTGCCGATGCCTTTTTCTTTCTCCTCAAAGAGGCTTCTATTTTTCTCCTCAAAGAGGCTTCTATTTCTTTATTGCCATATATGCCATTTAATAGGATGGGGACATGCTTCCATAAGATCCGTCCCACTTTGTCAAAGGGACTGCTACTCCAGTGTAATATCGCCCTTTTAATGGAACGGTGGAAGACCCATGCAAAGCCAAAGCTCCTGATGAAAAGACAGTGCAATAATAGATGATTAAAGTGGAAACCCGGACAATCAGAATTGAATGGCATCAGCAGAGTATACTTTTTTTAATGGCATCGGCATACTTCAGAGATGGTGAGAGCTCTCTACATAGATCCAATGCTTCCAAGATAGCATTCAGTGCCTCCTATAAGGGCTAGGCTCCAACTAACACCCAAGCAACCACATCTTTCACCACAATTTGTTTTTTGAAAATTGACAAATATATTCATACCAGCAAAATTTACAATGGGGACCAGTAGTCCCACTCAATTTACATAGTATGAATTGCCAGGAGCATTCTCCTTGGCCTAAAAGAAAAACCCGTTACACCTTACATTATCCGATAGCCTCAATTGTATCGAATCCAACAAAAAGTGCCATATTGTGGGGCCCACCAAGTCAAGATCGTGACCTGCCATGTCATACAAACTTTTCCACCACATTCTGAATTTGATTTTCAAAAATCTCGCTCGAAAGCCCAGAGCTATTGTGCGCCCCTAAGTGTGCACGATAGCCAACCACGCAACAACACCGTCGGATCTCCGGTGGCCTCCACCTCGAACCACCACCAAAACCCGGCAGGATGAACCTATAGCCAGTCTTCCATGGCTCCATGTCCAGCAACCCACAGCCTTTCACGGCCTCTGGCTACCTCCACGGATTTCCTCGGCTCCAGATCCAGCTTCACGGCCTCCATGGCTTCAGATCCGGCTTCCATGGCTCCATATCCTGCCTCCACGGCCCCATATCCTGCCTCCATAGCCCTAGATCTAGCCACCACGGAAGAGCCGTACTCCAGATCTAGCCTCCACGGTTCTAGCTTCAACCTCCACTGCTCATCTTTTGCCAGCCATGAGAGAGGCGAGAAAGAAAGGACAAGCCTCAAAAAACAATGGGGAGAGACGAGAAAGAGAGGGCGAGATTCAAAGATAGAGAGAAAGAGAGGGAGACAGGAGAGAGAGAGAGAGAGAGAGAGAGAGAGAGAGACCGCATCCCTCCCTAGGGCATCCGTCGACCTAGGGAGGGAGCCTTTCACCTATCTCCTTTTTTACCAGCAAGTCCAATGATGACAAAACAATCCTAATCCATCTTTCACCGCAATTGCCCCAACAATTCCATCTTAAAAATACAAGTTGGGCACAAACTTCAGTTTCATTTGAAACCTTAATGCCCCTAGGGCCCAAGAAAACCTTGATAAGCTTCGAAAAATATTTCCACTAAATTGCAACAAGAATTATAAAAAAAAATAACATGAGAGCTAAAGGGAAGGCATAATCATTCTAGCAGGAATAACATCCAACGTAATCTGGATCAAAGAAATGTCCCTCAATTATGGAAACTATCACCAACAGAAAGGCCCCAAACCAAGTGCCCAATGGATAACAAGTGATTTCATCTCCGTAATAGATTTTCAAGGAAAAGAAACTCCTTTTGTGCACATTCCCCAGAAAACAGCAAACTGCTAAATCCTCCATAGAATCGCTCCTTATCAACAAATGGCCCTTTTGACTTATTGATAAAAAAATAGCTGAGTAACTGAAGCCAAAGGCATCAAAGAAATGCCAAAGCAACAGTGCTGCCACCTCACAATGTATTACAAGGTGGTCACTAGATTCATATTGTCCCCTGAGCGTAAAAACACATGTTTGCAAGTCCATATTTATTTTCCTTCAAAACAGAGAAATAGAACAACACAGATCGTGGGAGCAGCAGAGATTGCACGGACTCGGCCCTCTTCGTAAGGGTGCCCACAATAACATTAGCACAATGAGGGGCATGGGAGAAAAACAAAGGTTGGGGGCAGCTGTCCAATATCTCCTTGATTTCATCGAGGACAACAGCGATTCTCCAAGGCTTCATGGAGTCATTCTTGGCCCATGAAATCACATTGGAGGAGTCACCTTCAACACAAAGGAGATGGGTGCAAAGGCTTGATACTAGTCCCCAATAACGAAATATGAATAAACAGATACGAGTTGGAGATACAACCCAGCATTTCATGAATATAAAGCAAAGAGCATACCAATACCATACCATAAGATAATATATAAGAAAAATTAGAAAATTAACCAGATTATCGTAGAAAATGGAAATACTAACACAGAGATTATAGCATCCATAAGATTCGCATGCTAAAAATTCAAATTGCAAATATGCAACACTAAGAACCACATAGCTAACTTGACGACAGTTCCATACAATTGAAGCATGATACTTAATTAGACAGATAGAACTACCCATGAAGTATCTAGTTTGAAATTGACATTGTATCGTGGGGGACAAAACAAGTAACTCTTATTCAAGAATCCCGGTACCATAGGATGGGGTCAACCTGAGTCTTCGAATAGAACTTTTTCTAGCATTGACAATTATACGACAATATTCTCGATCATAAAACACACATGCCACATATATGGTATATTACAACTGTTCTCATCATCTTTTTATGGAAACTGGAACACTCCTGACGTAGTCAAGACTCCATTTACCTTTCTAGTCAAAACAGCATATTCCTACAAACTCATTCATTATACAAAAAACAAATTAAGAAAGGACTAAAATAACTGGGTCATACTTAAATACCTCTTACTTAAATACCTCCTATTAACCATGTAATAACCCATAGACTAAGTCAAACCTACATGGATGCACCACATGGATGACAAGCGGAAGATTCATATAGTCGCTATGTGGCTGTACTTTCTAAGTGAAATTGCTTAGAAACCCTAGGTGTGATTTCCTAGGTTCACCTTCTCTATTTTTTCAGTTTTCTATTAATCCTATCAAATTTCCGATGGCTCAGCTTCTAATGCATGAAACCCTAACCGTACGCTCTGATTTTCACCTTCCTTCAACCCTTTTCATCATCATAAAACCCTAGTTCGTCTTCTTGAAACCCTAGTCAAAGCCCTGGAACCCTAATCTCCTTTATCTGGTTTCCTCAGTCCAACAGCAATAGAATTTGCACTCCCCAATCGACCTGCTTTAAACATCCTCGGTTTTCACTTCTAGTTCGTCTTCTTGAAACCCTAGTCAAAACCCTGGAACCCTAATCACCTTTATCTGGTTTCCTCAGTCCAACAGCAAAAGAATGTGCACTCCCCAATCGACCAGACTTAAACATCCTCGGTTTTCACTTCCAATGCAATTTCCTTAAACATCCTCGGTTTTCACTTTCAATGCAATTCCCTATCATGTACCATTTTCTTATTTAACCCAACCCTAGACCGACCAGATTGGTGCTCATCACTAAGATCCTGCATCAAATTCCTTTTTTCCACCCACAAAATGAAACTATCTAATGGGATCTGCTGTGGCTTGGGCAGTAAATTAGGCAATTTATTTTGTCAAAGGGACAGCAGTTGGTGTGAATTCCAATGAGTAAAAAAGTTACGGCATAAAGCAAGGGATTCACTAGAAATATAGCAAAACAACTCTGGTTGGGGGGAGGGGTCAAACAAACATCTACTAAATTGTGAACTTTCAATTTTTATGGGAATTTGCATTTTTCTACAAAACAGATTGAAGAGAATGGCATGCTTCTTTCAAAATTTTCAACCGCATTCTGTGCTTAAGGAGGATAAGAACCAAAACCTAAAATAGCAAAGCAGGAAGCTGAAATACTAGGGGAAAATAAGAAGGTTAACCTGAGATTGAAGTTGACCACCAAATATGTGTTGAATCAAGGTCGTCTCTTGAGTGCTAGGATCAAGGACCTTTTCTCCCCCAAACTCATCAAGGCAAACTGACTGCATAGTGTCAATTGCAAACCTACAAAGTAGAATACAATGAAATTTCAGCCTTCTAGATTTTTTAAGTCATCTAAAGAATCCATTTTAAAAATTCAATAAATTCATCCAATTACACACACACACCTCTCTCTCTCTCTCTCTCTCTCTCTCTCTCTCTCTCTCTCTCTCTCTCTCTCTCTCTCTATATATATATATATATATATATATATATATATATATATGAGGAAAAGGATTGTACGCTCGAGTGTACCAAGCTTATGGTATGCTCGAGTGCCCAATCACATGTGGGCCCACTTTGTTAGGATGATCCAAAGCATTCATTTGAAAGGCCCTTACATAGATGGGATGTGTACCAAAAAAAAGCTCCATAGGATCATCCTAACCCATCCATTTGTGGAGGTCAAAATGGACAGACACTGTTTGTCCACAAATCTGCCCATTTTTGCCCTCCACTTTTGGAGGGGTTAGGATGATTCAATGGAGCTGATTTTTGGTGCACACTCTATCTATGATAGGGCCCTGCAAATGAATGCTTTGGATCACCACAAAAAATGTGGGACCCATGTGATTGGGCACTCGAGCGTACCATAAGCTTGGTACGCTCGAGCGTACAACAATCCTTTTCCTATATATATATATATATATATATATATATATATATATATATATATATATATATTGACATTGAAATAAATCCCAGTTAAGCCTTTAAGTCACACACACACACACACACACACACACACACACACATCCCAGTGAAATAAATCCCAGTGAAGCCTTTAAGTTATACATCTCTCTCTCTCTCTCTGTCACAAATGTCGTTCTCGGGAATTTCTCGGCAAGGGAAAATCTCGGGATATATTAACGGTAAAATTAAAATTATTTAAAAAATATATAAATATATTAAATTTAAGAAAAAAATATAAAATAAAAATATTGAAAAAATATGGCGATATTATCAGGATATTTTATGGTAAAAATGAAAATATCGCTATATTTTGAAAATCTCAAGATTAGTTCGGGATTTTGTCGTTTTATCAAAATCTCGCGATAAGAACGCTATATTTTGAAAATATAGGAGATTTTTATGACATAGCTCTCTCTCTCTCTCTCTCTCTCTCTCTCTCTCTCTCTCTCTCTCTCTGGCATTGAAATAAATCCCAGTGAAGGCTTCAAGTAAAGGAACCTCATGAACTCGTGAGCATCCTCCTGCTTCCCATAGCCAAGATTACCACCAATATTAGGTAACCGAGAAAGAATATTGATAGGTGAGAATGGACGCAAGCTCTGGCTCACTCTCTGAATATGGGACTGAAGCTCGCATAAGAAACACCAATCATTCCGGTTGCCTGAAATAACAAGAAAACAAGTTGAAAAGCTTAGAGATTCTTCACACCATTATCTAAGAAAAATAAGAGAAATGAATTATTTGACATTTTGTCTTTACATTCTCTTGAGTGGCCCTTCTCCAACAAGTAGGCGACAAGAGGCCGAGTGGATGCAAGGCATTGTAGAACCACATTGGCAAAGCAGCTGTATGGAAAGCAGTTAGTAACTTAAATACAGAGGCTCGACAAGCTCAGTGTAACTTATAAATGATACGTTTTTGCTTGACAAAGAAGTTCTGTAATAACTTAAAAACATAAAGATAAATCATTTCAGTGCCTCATGATACATGCTATGATTTTGCTTTTTGAGGTGTTAAAGAAATTTAAATTAGCAATGAGATACTAAGAAACAATATCCTAATAAAATTTTGCCACTCGAACCTGTTTCCACAATTTAGAAGCCCACAAGGTGGAAATCCCGTACTCTCCCAGTTAAAAAGCTTCACGAATTCATCATATGGGAAAAGAACCTGCAGAAAATGAAATAGCGCAGTCCGTGGTGTATTATTACATGAGCAGAAGAAACCATGCATATTACACATGATCTTAGCCAAAAGGCCGAGAAAGGTATGTTCTTATCAGTTTAATATATGATACGTGGTCCATCAGACCACAAGATATTAACCTAATTTTTTGTGGGGAAGGGCCCACCACAATAGCTTGCTATTGGGGCTCTTACGCATCGCCCATGCGTTGCAGGACTGCACAGGCCCAGCGCACGCCAATAAAAGTTCGAATTAAAAAGAAAAAGAAAAAAACCACTCATATTGAAAAAGAGTTGAACTTCTAGTTTAAGAGGCCAACAAATCAGTCACCTTCTTCGGTTGTTCCAGCACCTTACAGTTTCCTCGGGCGGGCACCAATGAAGGTGCAGTACTTAAATTATCCACCCGTCCAGAAGCTGTCCTTCTTCCATTGGCACTACTACTAGATGTTGTTGAACCTAGTTTCTCAGGTGACTTCAATCCCTTGCATTTTAATTTGTGATCGGCTTGCCAATGCTTTGACTGGCAAATTTTGGAGCTGAAAATAATAAGAAAGCATTTTTACCTTCAAAATTTGCAAACTAGAAACTGCTCCAAAATCCAAGAATATTAATCATAAAGAGAAATAAAAAAGAACCTTCAATGAAAGAGTGCACATAATCAGTAAAAGGAACTAGAAAATAGTTGAACCTTTTACACATAAAGAAGTGTATCATGCAAAATAATAATAAAGGGCAACTCCTACAGTGCTTTATTAAAATCAACAATATGATTAAGATATAGGCCAGCGATTCCAGAGGTCTGCTTCCTGTGGCTTATATTTTTTTTTCTTCAACTCAACTAAGCCTTTGTCCCAAACTAGTTGGGATCGGCATATTTTATTTTCTTATGGCTTATATTTATAAAGAGGTTTATGCATATTCAAAAGGCAAGAAAAATCATGATAGCACCTCATAAAACATTGTTGTTATGACAAATGAGTTTTAGTAATTAGTTTCGTTAGGGATGTAGCTCTAGCCATTAGTTAATTAATGTTTCTTTACCTTTTGCCTCATCCAAGATGGACCCCTCCAGGCCTTGGCTTGATTAAGCTAAATTTTGATGGAACCCAGGACCTGCTGGAAAAGGGAGGGCTCTTAGAGATGAGACGGTCGCACGATATGGGCTTTTTCTGACCCCATCAGAGTAAAGGACTTGAAAGAGGCGAAAGTGAGAGCCTTGTTTCACGGATTCTCTCAATGTTATCAGGTGGATGGATGAGAGTAATCCCCATCTGTGGAGGTTCGCGGACATTATTGAAGAGATCCAAGATCGCGTCGAGGGGTTCCCAATTCGCTTTCAGCATGCCGATCGAGCAACAGTGATACAGACCAGGGTTGAGCCTCTAGCTCAGTTGGTCAAGGCTTTGTTCTCCAACCTTAAGGTCGGAGGTTCAATCCCAACATGCCTACTAAAAAAACAGTGATGCAAACCGACTAGCCCAATCTCCTGTTGATAGAGATTAGAGATCAATTAGAGATTATTACTATCTTCCTCCTTAATCCCTCTGCTTGTATGGAGTAGTATGTTGTGTAGTTTGTTTGTTCCTTCTTTTGTACTGTTTCCGACCATCTCAGTCACGGCTTCTCTCTTTTTAAATAAAATGCTTCACCATTAAAAAAAAAGCTTCTTACTACAAGTGAAAAAATGATATCATTCTTTTTCATTCTTGTGATATCAGTGGCTATGTCCTTCACTATAACAATATGATATTCTTTCCTACTTGTATGTTTCAGGGGCTGAGACTAAGGGCATTTATCTGTACCAAAATCTCCTATTAAGAAAATAAAGCGAAAGAGAGCATACAAGCTACAAGGAGAACAGACAAAAAACCATAAGTAACAGGAAAAGGAAGAGGCAACCACCAAGCAAGCACAAAGCCATGCACCAAAGGAAAGAACAAAGAAGATAAACACACACACACACCCCTCTCCAACACCCACGCACACCCAAAATCCCAGCAAGAATGTAGGCCTCCTTATTCACCATTCAATGAACATGACTGAAGTAGACTTCCTTCAAGAATCAGAAATCCATAATCTCCATAGAAACTTTACCGCTCAACCACCTAATGACACCCAGCGATCCTGATGACAAACTTCAAGCCCTTGCTGTCATCTCTAAACCCTCTAGCTTTAGTTAAAGCTGAGCTTGAAGGAATTGGGGATGGGAATACATCTCACGGCCGGCTCGTCACAAATATCTTTGACATTCTAGAAATATCGCAATTTCATCCCAACAAATTGATAAAACGACAAAAAACTCAAACTTATCCGAAGGTTTTAACTAATATCATGATATTTTTATTTATTTATTATTTTGGAACCTCTGCCTTCCATTTCCATCAGTGGAGATTAAATTTAGACAACGAAATTCATTATAAACAAGAGCCCAAAGATCATTTGCCTCCAATACCTCTAATAGTGGCAAAACAATCTTCTCCCTCTAAAAGTTCTGAAATTGCATTCTTTCCAATGGCTCAACGAGATAATCGTAAGGCACAACTTCCAAAGAATCCTTCCTCTAAGTAGAATAGGCCAGTCAACCAAACTACCATAAAGATCGTTAATGGTCAGCAGCATTGACCAAGGCAGCTTGAACAATCAAGAAGTATAAGCACCAAACCCACAACAACAAGAAGTGAAAAGAAGATTACTCATCCTATCATCCTTGTAGCAAATCACACTTTTTTTCCTGAAAGATAATATAGCACACATTTCTTGAAAACTGGAAACCCTGATCTTGAAGATGAACACTGGTAAGAATCTTATCCTTGATAGTCACCCAAGAAAATGTCTATCAGAGTTTTGACACAGCCATGGTTTTAAATTTCGGCCGAAATACCGAAATTTAAAACCAAAACGAAATCTTATAATTTCGGTTTCGGCCGAAATTATAAGATTTTTGCTGAAATTTCGGCTGAGGCCGAAACCAAAATTTCAATCCTTGCCCCTTGGACACAGCATCCGTCAGAACACCATGTGAGAATAAAAAAAAACATAGCCAATCAGCACGTCGTGTGTTAAGAGAAAAAACAACTCATTTACAATGTTGTGTAGAGAGCAGCCAATGGAGTAATCCCTACAAAAGATAAAAATATTTTAAGGCAAGAGGATTATAGGATTATAGAATAACGGATAACCCTTCTAGGGAAAATTCAGCAGATAGAAAAACTGTACAGCTTCACCATTAAAAGTCGTATGATATAAACAGAGAACTCTCAGTTTTCACTTTTGAACCTACTCGCTTTTTTGAGAAAGAGTCGGTAGAGCCTACTCAACGTCTGAACCTACTCTCTTGCTAAATTTAAAGCTCTAATTGGACTCAATGCTTTCCTCGTCACCATTCTTAGTCCCAAATAAACTATAAAAGCAAATAACCCACTAAGTCCTATTTTAGAAAAAAAGACTTTTTTTTAATGGTAAAAGATTTCGTTTAAACCAACCAAAGACCGAGAAAGGCTTTACAAGAGCAACAACAAAGGAAAAAAATACAGAATAGAAACAGCAAAAGATCATCTAAGAATAAAGAGAAAGTCAAGGGGAGCGAGTCAAGCAGTTCCTCGTCTGCCCTTGAGACACCCTCTCTAGCTAATCTATCCGCTACCTCATTAGCTGACCTCCTAACATGACAGAAAGTAATCGTCGTTGCACCCAACCTATCTCTAATATCATCAAAATAGGGGCGAATCTCCAAGGGACGGAAAGAGAACCTCAAAGCAATCTAATCACATTCAGGGAGTCCCCTTCAATCACTATCTTATTTAGATCATACGATTCGAGGAACTTTATTACCTGATAAACCGGACGAACTTCAGCTTCATTAGCATCAGCCTGCCAATGGGACCTGAAAACACCCATTTCACTTCTCCCTTGTCATCCCTAAGAATACCCCCAATTCCAGCTGGGCCGGGGTTACCCAAGCTAGAACCATCAAAGTTTAATTTCAGAAACCCAAGAGAAGGAGGCTCCTACTTTTGGACGATTTTTTGCGCTCGCTCAGCATCAAGGCAAATTTCTTTCTATCCATACCATAAGTCAGGAGCCAACACAATTCAAAAGCTTGGGAGTGTTCTCACTCATGAAATAGTGCAAGCAATTACCTTGTTGAAGAGGACAAGAGAACTCTTTGAGTAACCTTTTAAGACCCGAGCATTGCCTTCTTTCCATAAAAAAACATAAAGTGGCTAAAAGGCAAACATCCAAAGGACCCTCCCTTTTTTCCTCCAAGTAACCAAAGGCCAACATTCCAAAAGATCAATGAGCTTGGCAGGAAAGACCCAATACAAGCCGAATCAAGAAAGAACACTGCTCCATACCTCTCTCACTATACAGTGAATGAAGATATGGATTCACTGATTCCCCATCTTCAATACACGGCGGGCAATGGTCTACGATCAACATATCTCGAGCTCTCAAGAAGTCGATCGTCTGGATTCTTTCTAGGACAGCAGCCCATCCAAAAATAGGCTTTTAGAAAAAAGACTTCAACTAAAAGACCACCTAGACCTTCTCGAACTTCTAACTTTATTTCCTGATTTAACTTGGACTACAAGCCAGTTTCCTAACATCTAATAACGGCCCCAATTAACTTAGAAGAATTTTCAAATTAGAAAATTGACTCCCAAAAGAGCGCTACTTGATCTCTTTAAACTTCTAGAAACCTATCCTAAATACCCAATTTGACTTAACAGATTCCAAAAGTAAAACACTGAAAAAAGGTTGCCATTAAAAATAGTACAACACTAAATAAGGCCCACAAAAATACAAGCATAGCCCTTTCAAATACCACTTTGAAAAACTCAAAGATTGCCCCTCTTGATCTTCTATTTCTTTCTTTTCAACACATACTTTTCAGATGCAACACAATCCCACTTCTAAGACCCTCCGACCAAGATGTCCTTTGGAATACAAACATCCTCAAGCCTTTCCAAAAATCCACCAAACTATCGACCTCCTCCTTCCTCGAACCCCTACTGCAATCATAAACCTTAGAGCTAGTCACCTTGTTTCTTAACAAATTCTAACATCTGATCTTTCACAGATTCTTTCGGGAGCCCACAAAGCACATGTCAACATGTTTCGACACAGACTCAGACACGACTGGTTTCTTTACAGTGTTGCGTCATTACCTAGAAGCTTCCTACCTTGGAGGCAATTAGGCGCCCTTAAGACCCCTGACAATATGTTTGAACCAAACATAGAAAAGCCATTTTGCTAATTGATTGCTCATCTAAAACCCAATATGTATCTAACACAAGATTCTCATACAATTTACGTATTGGAAACATTTGTTGACATTGAACACCAAGAACCTCCACGTGTGTTGCCGCCCCAAGTGGACATATCAATCAGTGAATCACATCTTACCAAGCAATGTATAAAGCGTAATCTTTTTCACATCACCAAATGCACTTTGTGTAGATACTACGACAAATCGACAATAGTATAATAGATAGTGTGATATTTTAGCAATCAGAATAAGTGTTGCTGACCATTCTTAGAATAGAATAGGTAGTTTTGATGTGCCTGCTGAATGAAGAGACTATCATGTGGCAGAGCTTGAATAGGATGCATTCAGGGCCAATGGGTGTTGGGGAGCTGAAGGGGAGGAAAATAGCTGCATGGATGAACAATTGTCTCATTTGCTCATTAGCTATTATAGGCAGGTGCCAACATAAAACCAGCTCTCCTTAAAACAAATAGGCACATTGCAGTATTATAATATCTAAGAATTTGCAATCAAATGACTTGCAAAAGTTCACAATTCTATCTTTTGTAAGACATACTTTTCTCTACAGTTCATTCATGTTCTCTCAGCACTAAGAGCTAAGAGCTAGGATTCCATCTTTTGCAGGATGTACCAGGAGACAATTTTGGCCACTTATAAAGTTCACAAACTATAAAAAACCCCTTCTAACAGTCCTATAAAATGGTGTCTCAACATAGAATTCCAAACCCAGATTCGTCTCACTTACATTGAAAACTCACCTTGAACTGAAGTAGATGGACGAGATGCATTAATTATAAAAATTATCAAAATCGATGCCATCTACAAACTTAATGAAAGGATACGAAAGGTATAGTTTTTGCTAACAAGTGCCCGAGCGGCCAAAGGCACTCATTAAGGTGTACTGGAAACATAATTTACAAATATTTCCGACGAAAAAGGCTTAAAACATTTGTAAAATCTCAAAACGTGTGTAAAATTATGTTTCCAATGCACCGTACTGACTGCCCTAATCATTAGCAAAACCAATAGTATGGGTCTGATGCACATCCACGCGAAAACAAACCTAACAATATCAGCCTCTAAATTTCCGACGAAAATCACAAACAAATACAATAAATGCTACAATACAAGAAACCAGAAAATAATCATTCAAACCAGAAAATTAGATTACTAATTAAGCCAATCACCAACCCTAAAACACGTAGAAACAGAAAGAAAGAACAGAGACAGAAAAACCTACAATTAGATTGTCCATAAATAAACAAATCCTTTCATTTACAACAAACGAAATTACGAAACCCTAAAAAAATAAAAGAATTACCAGTATCGGAGGACCTTGCATCGGGAGCATTTCTTACTGCCGGGACTGCCGCAGACGAAGCAGGTACCACCTGCCTCGCCGGCCAACATCCGGCCAGAACTCGCCGGAGGGCAATCTCCGGCGCCCTCTCCTTCGAATTTCGCCTCTACAACGAGATACCTAGAGGCCGTGATTTTCACAAGGTGGATCAATAAGATGACGAATACAAGTGCGATGAAGACAAATTGCAAAAGTGCCGAGAGATCGAGGGGAATCCCCAATACATGCATCTACACTCCCACCGTATTAGGGTTTTCATCGAGATTTCACAGAGAGAATAAGCCCTAATACACAACTCTCTCTCTCTCTCTCTCTCTCTCTCTCTCTCTCTACCTTATTATTCTTCTTCTCTTTCAATATATCCTACGTTTCTTTCTACATTCGGGCGAGCGAGACTCCCTTTTTTGGGTGTTCTCTAGCCGTTTCGGAGTCGTTTCGCTTTCTTCTAGATGAAGAAAGGGAAGGCTTTTTAGACTTTGGTTGCTAATTATAATTTGGTAACTGATATTGGCACTACTATTTTTTATAATTGGACCAATACATTTTGTCTGTTTTTATTTAACCAGCTGTCAAAAGTTGGTACAATAATAAAAGGCAAGGCGAGTGAGTTTTATTATCTAAGCATGGTAGTGCCAATATCAATGGTCTAATTTTAGTATGAAGATCGGGTGATGATAATGGCATCCTTAATTAGCTATCCACGTGCACTCTTATCATTGGTAAAATAAAAGGAGTGTCGATGATATCAAAGATGATTAACTCATTTTATGGTAATCTACTCCAGAGGGAAGAATTTTCCTTTGATGCGCTTTTTACCCTAAAAGTGATTTTCCGTTGCTCCAATATTCAGGGTAAAGTAAAAAACTTGTATTTCAATTTCAGTGTTCTACAGTTACATTGACCACTTGTTGTAGAGGGTAAATGTATAACTTTTCTCAATCGGACTGCATGTCACGAAACATATTAGAGGGCTAAGATCATCTTCCCATGGAGATTTTCCTATTGCGGCCTATCTTGGGTAAATAGGTTGCCGGGTTTTTTTTGGTCCTTGGGATTTATGTGGGAGAAAAAAAATCCCAAGAGATTAGTGGGGAAAAAAAAGTCCTAGAAGTATCCCGGTAAAATAAAAATTCCATGTTCAGTTGACCGGACTATGGTGGGAAAAAAAAAAACTTCGTTTGGCTACTTGAACTGTTGGGAAGAAAAAAATTCTTCTCAAGCTTATTTTTGGTTCCTGGGAATCTGGGATTATTTTGGTTCCTAAGATTATTTTGCGATGGGATGAAAAGGCAATCATTACAAAAGTGGGATTAAAAAATTCACCACACAAGCAATCATTACTAGAGTGGGATTGAAAAAATTCTAGTGCCAAAAGGCAACCTAACATGGGATAGGATCAAATTTTTATTAAAACTTCCTAGGACAAAAATTTTACTGGCAACCAAACGGAGCATAAATGAATGGCTCCGATCATCAAAATAAGTGGCCTCCATTACGTGGTAGTATTTATGATCGAAGTGAATGGGTTTTCATCAAAATAGAAAGTTGAGAAAGATATTGAATAAAAAGATCCTTACTAATAAAAAAAACTAAAAATGGTGTATATGGAGAATGGGTGAAAGTATTTCACTCTCTTATAAAATAGCCAAAATGCCCTTACATCGTCCGAAATAACTAAAAGGTCCCTATTCCATAAAATAACCAAATACGCATATGAAATTTACCAAAGAACCCCTATCTCAAAAAATGACCAAAATACGTGTACCCCATGGAATAGGGTATCTCGGTCATTTTATTTGAGAAGGGTACTGTGGTGATTTTATGATATAAGGATTTTTTTGGTTACTTTTTATGCTATGGTGGTACTGGTCATTTTTTATGAATTAGGGGTATTTTGATAATTTTCTATGACCAATGCTAATTTGTTCATTTTATGAGTTAAGGGCATTTTTGCCATTTCCATGATATAAGGGTATTTTGGTCATTTTAAGAGATATAGGCACTGGTTATTTTCTGCAAAATAAAATAGTGATAATTTGGTCATTTTCTATGGCCAATTGGTATTTTGATTATTTTCTATAAAAATGGGGATAAGGGTATTTTGGTCATTTTCTAAGAGACGAGGGTGCTCTCTCCAAGCTGAAGACCGATTCAATCAAAACACAACATCACAGGAAACTCAAACTCATCTCCTTCGTATCCATAGTTCGTTCTCTGTGATACAACAATTAAAGGTAACAAAGATACAGAGGAAAGATCGAAATTTAAAAAAATTATGAATTAAAAAATCAAACTAACTAAGATGCTTTAGTGACATTGTTGTGTGCCTGATCGGCCGTAACACAATAAATAAAAGGAAAAAGATAGAACGGAGAAGGGGACCCCATTTACACCACTAACATGTACATGACAGGCATCAATTCTTTCCCTTCAATCAAGTGAATTGACGACATGGACATCACCGTCACTGTCTGTTTCATCACCACCTAACAAAGGTTTTAAGGTAATAAGCATCTGTACTCCATATTCTCGAGGAGTCACTGTTCCACAACCATAATGTTATGTTGACTTTTTCTTCCAATAACTCCACAACGTGTGATGGTGGATTGCGTAGTGTAGTTAGAGTAGTTGTTGTAGTTAAGTTGTTGTAGGGGTGCATAACCCACGTCCTGTACATGTTTGTGTAAATGCCTGTCTCAGTTCTAGTCTTAAGGGAGTATGGTGTAGTGCTAGTGTTTAGGAGGGAAGTCTATGGTGAAAAGTAGTCTACAAATGTGAGTGTTGTAAGTGTCTCTGGGTATGTAATTTTATCTAATTAATGCATTTGCATTTGCATTTGGAGGTTGGTTTCCCTCGAAGAAACTATCTTATTTTCCCTAATCCTCTTCTTCTAATCACTTGTGATTCTGTTCTAGAACCCTGTCAAAATAGGTTCCAGCAAGAAGAAAGGGAAGAGTCGTGAGCTTTCTTATTTGGCTCGTGATAATATCCCAAGCTACTTGGGTTCTTCGATTCCAATTACTCGATTTAATTCTCGGGCACATAACACATAACAGCTCGGGTCAGATTCCACAGGCATAACAGCTCTGTCAGTGCTAGGGGTGCAGCTCTGGTCAGGTTCAACCCGAAAAAAGATAGAACAGAGAAGGGGATCCCATTTACACCACTAACATGTACATGACAGGCATCAATTCTTTCCCTTCAATCAAGTGAATTGACGACATAGACATCACCGTCACTGTCTGTTTCATCACCACCTAACAAAGGTTTTAAGGTAATAAGCATCTGTACTCCATATTCTTGAGGAGACACTGTTCCACAACCATAATGTTATGTTGATTTTTTCTTCCAATAACTCCACAACGTGTGATGGTGGATTGCGTGGTGTAGTTAGAGTAGTTGTTGTGGTTGAGTTGTTGTAGGGGTGCATGACCCACGTCCTGTACATGTTTGTGTAAATGCCTGTGTCAGTCCTAGTCTTTAGGGAGTATGGTGTAGTGCTAGTGTTTAGGAGGGAAGTCTATGGTGAAAAGTAGTCTACAAATGTGAGTGTTGTAAGTGTGTCTGGGTCTGTAATTTTATCTAATTAATGCATTTGCAGTTGGAGGTTGGTTTCCCTTGAAGAAACTATCTTATTTTCCCTAATCCTCTTCTTCTAATCACTTGTGATTCTGTTCTAGAACCCTGTCAAAATAGGTTCCAGCAAGAAGAAAGGGAAGAGTCGTGAGCTTTCTTATTTGGCTCGTGATAATATCCAAAGCTACTTGGGTTCTTCGATTCCAATTACTCAATCTAATTCTCGGGCACATAACACATAACAGCTCGGGTCAGGTTCCACAGGCATAACAACTCTGTCAGTGCTAGGGGTGCAGCTCTGGTCAGGTTCAGTTCGGGTTGAGTTCTTGGGCAACCTGACCCGAGTGAAACCCGTCCATTTTCATCATTTTAAAGTTGGGTTGGATCAGGTTGAAATGGTACGTTACAACTAGGGTGGCGCAGCTGGCGCTAGGGGTGCAAATTGGGTCGAGTTCAACCCAAAAAAAGGTCGGGTCAGGTTGAGTTCGGGTTGACTTTTCCCAACCCGGGTCGGATTTGGGTTGAGGGTTTGGCAATCCCACCCGAGTGAAACCTGACATTTTTTATTTTTAAGCTTAAAAACTCAGGTCAGGTTGGAAAGACAGGTTCCTCGGGTCGGTCGGGTTCGGGTTAGAAAAATGGGATCCTCGGGTCGGGTCGGCCTCAACCCGACCCAAGTTGCACCCCTAGGTGGCGCCCCCTTTGTTGGCCTTTACAGTGCCATGGACCAGCTGTCAACCAGATCTTAGTCCCCATTACTTTCCATTATTTCAAGTGACAAAATCAGATATCAATTCCCTTGTATAGCATTTTGTTTTTCCCCGAACATTCCCACCCTACATCCCATCCAAATGGGTGGTGGGACAGTAATCATCGAGTCCTATGTCGAATAGATGGCTGAAAGTGAAATTTTCCGGGTTGTCTTGCCTAAACATCGGATACCAGGGAACTCGCTTAAAACCCTAGGTGGCAAGGGAAATGCTATAGTTCTTCCCTTTAGTTTTCCGGGCCAGCACCTTGTAGTGTAAAATGAGTACACGCAAAAAGTGAACCGGACCTGTGGGTCCACCCGTAATTTACCGGTCTGGATTGCTAAATTAATGACCCATTGAAATGTGACCCAGCCCGTACGGGTCCCTTCAAAACTGAGCCAGGTAAGGTAAATCTGTGGGTGCCTGCAGGTGCCTATAAAAACCCAAATGATTGAGATTTTAAATGGTGTGAGCCCTTATAGTCCCATATTTACTGTACGGACCTCATCAAAGGATGATCTCAACCGTTCATGTGATGGAACACAATGTGAACATGCTGTGCCCCACAAATCATTTCCATAGGATGATCCTAGCCCTCCGATCAATAGAGGTTCCATATATAATAATATGCAATTCTTCCATAGATCAAAAGGGCTAGGATCGTCCTATGGAAATGATTTTATTTGGCACAAACATTTTACCTTATGGCCCATCACATGGACAGTTTGGATCATCCTATTATAGTGTGGGTGTAAAAATAGGAAAAAAAAACGGGCGAACCGCCTGTTCACGCGGCCCATATGGGTGGTCTCCGTATTCACAAAATAGTGACCTATACCACCCGGCCCGTACGGGTGGGTCAAACCCGGCCGGTGGCAGATCTAAAAATGAGTAGTCATAACTCATAAGTACACCAGAGGGCTGGCTGAAGGAAGAAAAAGGGGGCGAATATATCACTTTCCTGGCCACCTGCTTTCGGCTGCGTCCATGTGTCATCGCGAGCGGAAAACATTCTTAGTGCGTGTTTGGCGTACCGTTTAGCGTTTGAAACACCGTTTTGGGGCCAAACGGCCATTTGGGAGTGTTTGGGTGCGCAGCCACCGTTTGAAACGCCGTTTGAAACACCGTTTTAAACCCTCAAAACGGCGTTTTGCAAACGGATCGGGGGAGGTCCGTTTGCAAAACGTCGTTTTGAACGGAGTTTTCGGGCTACGGGTTTTTATATGTTTGCCCTCACAAAAACCCATTTTTACGTATATGAGTGCGTTTATTGCGTTACGTCAAATATAAAAAAAGTGGGGGTGTTAATATCATTCTTGAGGACACAAATTTGTTAAATTGTTAATATTTAATTCAAAACAAGGGGCTGCTGATATCATTATATGATCTCTTAATTTTGATTTTTTAAAGACAAAAGAATTAAAAGAAACCCTAGTTTCTTACTTTCTTCATTTACTTTGTAAAGTTGCAAACTCTCTCACGCCTCACTGCCTCAGCGCCTCCACTCGTCCTTCAAATCAGGCAAATCCGACCGTTGAGAAGAAGAAGGAGAAGAACCCCAAAGGTATAGCCATTTTTTTTTTTTTGGCAATGATGTTAAATTTTAATAGTGTTTGAATGAGATCCTAATAATCTTTTAATATTAGGCCTAATAAGAGAGTAGTTGAGTTACATTGAAGTCAACCAAACAATACCCTTTTTGGTCATTTTACCACTAAAACTCTGTTTTGGGGCATTTGCAACCAAACACCCAATACCTCCGTTTGCCTTTTAAAACACCGTTTTGATCTGGCTAACAAAACATGAAAATGCCGTTCGGCAAAACGGAGTTTTAAACACTATTTCAAACGGTACGCCAAACACACCCTCAGGAGTCTACCAAAATACAGAAAAAGAAACCAAATGCCGATAGGGTGATAACAACCTGACAAGCATTTGGCTGACCGAGAGAGAGAGAGAGAGAGAGAGAGAGAGAGAGAGAGATGGCATCGGCAGCTGGATCAGGCGGTGCAGTACCGCTTTGGAGAGCGGCGGGCATGACGTACATCACATACTCAAATATCTGCGCCTCTCTTCTCCGCAACATTCTCAAGGAGCCCCACAGAATCGATGCTCTCAATCGAGAGAAAGTCCATTTCGTCGTCACCAAATGGGCGGACGGAAAGCCTCTGAAACCAAGTAGGTTCATCGGATCCTAATCCCAGGGTTTTATCTTCTTTTTGTTCTGTTTTGATTCCTTTAATATTGGTTTTCTATTTCTTTTTGTTTGTGAGGCCCTAGATTTTGCCCTCTAAATGCTTCGTTGTTTTAATATAGTATTCGGATAAGTTATGAGGGTTTATTGAAGATTAGTGTCTATGTTGACGAATATGCATTTTATATCGGAAAGGCAAACTGATTTGGTTTGTCGTATGCTGATTGTTGGGCAAAAGTAGTACTATGTGTTGATATTTTTCGTACAGCTGTAAAAAACTTTGGAAATGAAACTAATCAGGACATCCTGAATTTCGAAAATGCTGCAAATTTGTGATGATACAAATTTTGTGATTGGAGAGCTTGATAATTGTAGCACCTGCCAATCTACCACCAGCAAATACATGGAAAAAAATCGAAGATCTTTTTTTTTTTAAAATAGAAAAATCCAAGATCTTGCACAACAAGATAAACCACAACCACCAAATGGAAGCAAAACAAACAAACACAAGAAGACAAGAATATACGCGGTTCACCACAGTGGGCTACTCCACGGACAAGGCAACACTCAATCCACTATTTAGAACCAAAATAGTACAATGTTACCACTGCCGGTAAAATCTACTGATAAAACCCTTCTCTCCAACCTTTTATGCAACCACGAAGCAACCCTCAAATCTCTATAATGAGTGAGGAAAACTCATTTGGAAAAATCCTCCAATACAATGCTTCTCTTGCAAAGAAGAAATCTCTATGGAGAAGAAGAGTAATGGAAGAACAAGAATACACCTTTATAAACAAGAAGAGGAGGAAAAAAACCCTTTTTTGCTTCACCACAAAAAAAATCTTCCAAGAGCCGAGAAAACCCCTCTTGTTGCCCTAAACCTTCTCTTCAAACTTGAATAGAAGAAAAACTTTGCTTTTGCTTCACCACAAAAGCCCCAGAGCTCCCAAGAGAAAACCCCCCTTGCCTTGCCTTAGCTTTCTCCTCAAGAAGAACCTCGCTTTTGCTTCACAACAAAAGCCCTCCTAAGGCCTCCAGGGTTCAAAACTGGTACATGAAGAGTCAAAACAAAAGCGCTCCTAGAGCCCAAGAGAAAACCCCTCTTTCTTATCCTAGCTTTCTCCTCAACCTTGAGGAGAAGAAGAACCTTGCTTTTGCTTCATCACAAAAGCCATCCTACAGCCCCCAAGAGAAAACCCCTCTTGCCTTGCCCTAGCTTTCTCCTCAAGAAGAACCTTGCTTTTGCTTCACCACGAAAGCCCTCCAAGGGTCCTCAAGAGAAAAACCCCTCTGGTCTTGCCCTAGACTTTTCTCCTCTCTTCTTTACATTTTTCCTTCTTCTTCAAAGCCCTCTCTTTCATATACAAGCCCTATATAGAGAGAGAAAACACATCCCACTTAAAAAGACCAAGTGGGATCCATTCCAAGAATGAAGTAGAACCGGTGATTTTGTATCACCAATTCAATAGATGTGTTGATATTTTCATAGAGCTGTAAAAATCTTTGGAAATGAAACTAATAAGGGAACCTTGGATTTTGAAAACGCCGCAATTTTGTGATGGTAGAGCTTGATAATATAAGTCATGGTGTTGCATGCATTTTCCTTTTTTGAATGGTGAAAATTGACAAGGAATGTGGATTTTGACTAATATTGGATTCTTTGATTACAATCTAGTACTAATGAGTTTTTATATAAAGGGATAAACATAGAAAGGGATAAGGATAAGAAAGGAGGGAGATAATCCTATTATAATGCAGTTAGCATAATTTCCTAATCTAATCAACGAACCATCCAACGGTCAAATCTTGTATGATCTGATCTATTCTAATATGCCCCCGCAAACATATCTGGATTGAAAATCAACATACGTTTGGTTACAATGAAATTCCTCAATAAAATGATAAGTAGAATTTGCCAATTTGATGCATACCGTTGATGTAGGACACAATTTGATGCATACCGTTGGTTACAATAAAATGCACGCTTCTGCCGCATCAACCGTTAAACGTTGATGGCAATGTCCATTAATGATGTTGGGTGATGCATGTTGTCGAAGAAAGTCATAAGGATGGGAGTTGAGCCTTGATTGACGAGTCTGCATGGGTTGGTTTTGGATATCAATTCTCATGAAAATGGATCCCTATAGACTAGTGTCTTAATGGACAAGTCTTCATGGGTCGATTTTAGCTATTGATCCTCATCGATCATGGAAGCTGGAATACTTTTTACAGCTCAAGAGAATCGAAGTAGCTTAATTGAAAAGAGCTCCTACTACAGACATGCACCTCAATTAGGGCGCCTGATTTGAAATAGACCAAAGAAAAAAATATGATTGAAAAAATAAGAAAGAAAA
Organism: Tasmannia lanceolata; assembly: GCF_043159265.1. Classification (NCBI taxonomy): domain Eukaryota; kingdom Viridiplantae; phylum Streptophyta; class Magnoliopsida; order Canellales; family Winteraceae; genus Tasmannia; species Tasmannia lanceolata. The sequence continues at coordinate 10,630,351 of NW_027518683.1, forward strand.
TGAGAAGACGAAGCAACAGCTAGCGGCTAGGATGATGACGGAAATTATTGGCAATAGTACGAAACTTTGAAAATTTTGGACAGTGCGCTTGAAAAAGAGGGTGCAAATATCAAATGTGGGGAGTAGGATATTTCACTTAGAATGAGAGAAACTGCGGGGGAGGGGGGGGGGGAGTGTTAAATATCAATTATGAGAAAATCATGGAAAGAATAGCCATCGGAGGAGAAGGGAGGGAAAAGAGGACATGTGATAAAAGTAATTATAGAAGAAAAAGAGGGAAAAGATCTACAATGTGATTTTTATGGGGAAGCTAGTTCTTAAGTTAGATGTTAAAATGTACCTAACATAAGAGAGGTGGGGCCTATCTCTATGGGTTAATGGCTCCTCGATTGTGTTAAATGCTACAACATTAGCCTAAACTTGACGATAGCTTGGGTTAAAGCTTGGGTTAAAGTTATCCCATGCTTCAAATTTGTATCCGCATATGAATTATGGGAAGGATGACGGGTAGTGTGCTTCAGTGAGGAGAATAAGCAGAAAGTCTTCTAAGAATGGGCTCCTCCCGATCCAGGATTTCTGAAACTTCATTTCGATGGGTCTTGCTTGGGGAACCCTGGTCCGGCGGGCATTGGGGGTGTTTTGAGAAATGACCGCGGTGAGCTCATTTGGTCCTTTGCAGGGCCAATTGGGGTGATAGACTCTACGGAGGCGTAAGTGGGACCCTACTCATCAAGGCATCAAGCTACTTGTTAATGAGCAATTGTTTAACGTGGTGATTGAAGGAGATTCCCTCAATGTTATTAGGTGGCTCAATGGGGCGGGTTCTCACCCTTGGAGATTTGATGATATTTTAGACGAAATGCTAGATGGGATGGGATCTTCAATGTTCCTCTTTAGGCACATTCGTAGATCTGCTAATTCGATGGCAGATGCCTTGGCCAGAGATGGTGTGACTTTGGAGGATTTGGCCTCCTTAAAGCTCTATTTTTTGCAGTCTCCTGTATTTCTCATTATTTCTTGTTCTTGCTTTGTGCTTCCTTTCTATATTTGACTATCTCGGTCTTTCGTTAATGAAATTGGCTACCATTTAGGGAAAAAAAAACATTAGCCTAAACTTAAACGAGGCACATGTTAGCATGAGAAAGGTAAGTTAGATAAAAAGAAAGAGAGCAGACCATAAAAAAAAATTCACAGGGTTGGAGATGAAGGCTTGAGTATTCAAAAATTGAGGTTTTGGATGAAAGAAAAGAGAGAGATTAGGGTTTTAAAGGTGAGTGGAACCGGATTTGATTTTGGAAGAAAGAAGAGGAAGAAAAGTAAGGGTTTCAAAGATTAGAAAAAGCCAAAATGGAGAAGAGAAAAACTGAAAAAAGAAATGAAATATCTATTTAGAATAGTGAATGTTGGTCTTTAGCTTTTCCTTTGATAGATATCCCGCTTTGATACCACGTATATATAAAGATTTAGCGTGAAGAAGTGAGATGAAGAAAGAAGTCAAGACAAAATATTTGGAAGGAAGAGTGTTTTTTATTAATTTCCAATTCTACGAATACAGTAACTTAGATATTGTTTATGACAGATGACCAAACTGTCCTCACTGGTAGTCGTACTCTTGACCAAATGCCCTCGCTTAAACTCTAAATTTGGGGGGGGGGGGTTGTCAGAAATGAATTTGGTAGACCATATGTGAATTTTTTTTATGTCGGAGTTATTAATTGAAGTCACAACTTGATTAGAATACTGTCTTTTTAAATTAAAGGTCATTCTTCCTAAAATTCTTTTGGACATATGGCAATAATTCTAATATTACTTTTTTTTTTTTTTTTTAATTTTCATTGCTTTGTTTATTTTTCTTGTGGTAGCACATCAATGTATTACGACGAGAGACTTGATGTTGGATTGCGTATGTTTGTCTCAAACTATATATTTCTTGGCTTTTACTACTATTTTTCTTTATTGGGATGATAAACTCTCTATAAGATGTAATGGATGATAATTGGTTCTAGAAGGTTGATGGATATTATTTCTGCCTACTATTATTATTTATTGTTATTATTATTGTTTTTGTTGTCGTCGTCTTCTGTGTGTGGATGGGTGTTGGATGAAGCGGTGTTGATCTAAATTTATTGAACCCAATATTCTGTAAGTTTATCTTATTTCTTTTCCATTGGTCAGATAACTTTGAGGTTATTAGTTGATATGTTGTCTTAAGTTGTCCACATGGGGTGGTAGATGCATGTCAATTTTGGCGGCATGGCAACAAAGATGAAATATTCATTATTACTTTCGTTGGGCATGTCGGTTCAACCATTGCAAACATGGGGGGGTAGATGCATGTCAATTTTGGCGGCATGGCAACAAAGATGAAATATTCATTATTATTTTCGTTGGGCATGTCGGTTCAACCATTGCAATTGAGGTTGTGGTTCTTTTTCTGCGGGATGATATTGTTCTCCTTCCGAGCATTTGTTAAGAATTGGAATGAGGAAATTCATTGGCTTAAAAAGGGCCTTCCCCTCTGCTCTATAGAGCTTAATTCCAATAAATGGATATCCATCTAAAGCCTTTAAATCCAAACAGATCCCTCACTTCCATAGGGAGGGACATCTTTTGGATAGTTTCGCCAACTGGTGTGGGTGTGTAAATTTCACCATTGAGGAATCCATTTGTATTGCTTCTTCCATAAAAACTATCCTTTTGAACCAAAAGTATCTACAAACTCAAATAAAGTCATAGAAAACATGTCATTTTAAGTGAATGGGTTCGTTCGACTTATGTTTAAAAACTCGAACTCAAGACGAGAACTTGGCCGTGGTTAAAAGAGTCAACTCATGTGAGTCACTGATTGACGCTATCAACTTTTCATTAGCTTGGTCAATCAAAGGAGTATTTTGATTGACTTAGTAAGGGAAAACTTGGACTCGGATGAGAACTTGGCCAACCCGAGTGTTTAAGAAGGGCCCTCAACAGATAACATATTGATCAAGTGCAATAACAAGATAATAATATTATTGTCTTATGTAGGCCTTCAACTTGGACATGTGCAAGTATTGGAGTCAACAATTCAGGATTATTTTTACAACTATAAGCACATGAGCTTTTAAGTTACCTACAAGTGGTTATAAGCTAATAGTGACATTATGGATGGGTTTCACTTAGAAGGTAGGTTACTTTTCATTCTTTAAGGATGGAAACTAATGTGTTCTTGCGTCAATTGGGATCTGATTAGCCCAGCTCACACACCTTTTCTTACTAGGTCATTTTTTTTTCATGTAATGTGACATACTATAAAAAAGGACAGGGAAAGAATAAAGTACTGATCACCAATAAAATTGCTCCATGATCACCAATAAAATTACTTCAAAGTAAAGAAAAATGAAAACAAGTAGATAGCTCTCTACTAGACACTCCCTCTTTATTTTTTTTCTTTTTGATGAAGGAGGCTCATATACGGAACGTCTCGAAATAATACCCGGAGCGGGAGATTCAATTAACTGAGATTCAGAAGCTGAAATTTCACCTCCCTCATCAATAGGTTTAGCCTGAACAAAAAATGTTGGATCCTCTATGTCTGGAACGGTAACTAAGCATGATCGGTGGGGAGGGGAGGAGGATTGGCAATGTCTACTTTGTCGGTACCATAACTTTGGATGGCGGATTAGATGTAGAAGGTGTCCGCAAGCTAGATTGAATCCCCCCCCCCCCCCCCCCCCCCCCCTCATCCCGCACATCTTGGGGAGGGGAGACCCTTAGGGAGATCTAAGCATGATCAAGATAATAGATCATGAGCATGGTTTTGCTCTCCCTGTCAATATCTTAACTTTAGATGGCGGGATGATTGTCGCTGGTGTCATAGGACCAGAATCCCCTCAAAATAGGTTCCTCGTGCTAGCTCATCATTTAGAGTAGAATCCAATGGTGGTGAAGATGATCTTTGGCCTGATTCGGGTACAATTTATTGCCACAAAAGTTTAGGGGTTCCACTTTTATCTATCTCGGGCACGGAAGTGGATGTGCGAATGGGTTCCCTAAGAGCCTGCCTGATAGGGAAAAAGAAAAACCATAATGAGACCCTGCAGGGGCTCTAGAAATGGACACAGGTGTCCTGGGAAATCCCATCTTTACATTGTCGTTCTATGTTGGGGAAGAATGAAGTTCTTTTTATGTTTGAATCAGAATCACAAGCATTACAGATTCTCGCTAAGGCTGCGGCCCTGGATAACCATTTGCTTTCCCTCTCACCATGGAAAAAGGAATTTATTCAAGGAGAGGAAGCTCTCTGGGAGGAAGCTCTCTGGGTTCACTTTTATGGCATCCCATTGCACGCCTGGGCTGTTTCAACGGTGGAGGCATTAGGGGGCCTTTTTGGTAAGGTTGTAGAAACTAAGATAGAGGGCAACCACCAGAATTGTATGAGTTACATCTCGGCCAAGATTCTAGCCCCTCGCTGGCTTTTCCCTAATTCCTGTGTTAAGCTCAAAATTTTAGACCAGACCTATATTATTGGGGTTGATCTCTCGAAGGAAAATCCTTCTTCACCGGTGGAACGATCTCCGGCAAGTAAAAGGCTTTTGCCTGATGAGCCGTTGGGCCCCGTATGGGATTCAAATTTTCAATCTAACCAATCAAATCCTCATGTCGAGATGCCTAAGAATGCGCCGTTGGTCTGCTATGAAAAAGGTGTGATGGGACCTGAAGAGAGAAATTGAGACCTTTCTGGACTGTTGGTGAGTCCCGAGAAATATAAGCCTATATACCCTGCCCGTAGGCAGAAAACTGCTTCGTTGGCTTCACCTTTCACTAATACCAATACGTTTTGTCTTCACCCTAGAGCCAGGAAGAGTTTTGAGTATCGTGCCCCTGGCGGTTCTTACGATGGCTTAAATCCCCTAGCTAGAGGGTCAATATCATAAGAAAATTTCCTTATGAATATATTGGTGAATATCTTGGTTTTAAAACCATGATCAAGGAAGATAAACAGCAGATTGTTGAAGCTCCTAAAATTTTATTTCAAGTCTGGCAGGATAGGTCCCATCTATAGCTAACTCAGTAGCCGTGGATCCTGGGGTTGAAGGAGATTATAGCGATTAAAGCGTTTATGGCTGCATTGATTAACTTACCTTCCTCGGTAGCTGGGAAGTTGTATTTTCAGCCTCCTAGCGCTCTCTTCTAGGAGCGGAGGCTTCAAGGTCTTGGGTTTGGTATTAAAAAGGGTACCCCCAATCTCATATTTTGAAGAGACTCAAGCCTAAAGATAGATCTCTTCTTTCTGGCTACCATTTATAAAGGAGGAATGGCATCTCCTGATGATTCAAGAGAATCCTCATCTTGCTCTGGAAGACGACTTCTTAAGCTAGAGCCTCAAGCCAAGCCGGGCCGTTCACTGGGTATAGACTATGTGGGATTATTCTATTAAAGGTCAACCATTTACCATTATTCAGGTACTCTCTCTTTAGGATAGTTGGGTTCGGTGAAAGGGTTGGGTGGTGGCAAAAATGGGATAAGACTAAAGCGGTGGGTATCCAGCGGGTGGAAGAAAAGCCTACAACCACCGAATCTCCGGAAGTTCTGAACATGATTCCAGAGGTTTTTCTCCTTTTCTTGCTAGTGTCCCAGATACATCATACAATGGAGGAGGTTCCTTCGGTTTTGACGACTTGCCTAGAAGCTCTAACTGAATGACTATCTAGTTGGTGATGACAAGTCCGTTTTGATGAATGCCTTGTCTCCTTGTTTTTGAAAAAGATGAGCGTGGGACCTTAAGAAATAAAGGGTAGAGGAGGAAGAATTCGAAAGGAAAGTGAAATAGTCGCTCCAACAGGTGGAAGTGTATGGTAGTGCAGACCTCATTGTAGTAGTTGACCCTGAAGATTTTTGGTTTGTTACGGGCTTAGGAGCATGCTGCTAGCCTCCGTTATTTGGTTCTATGTAGTGCAAGTAAGGGACCCCTAGTCCCAATGTAATTTTCATAGTATCAATGAAATTGTCAATTTAAAAAAAAAAGAAGGTTTAGCCTGAACCTCCTCTTCCGTCGAATTAACACGACCAATTGGTTGGAATAGGAATAAGTAATGCGACTGCTGCCATCAATTTTCTCCATCAGTGCTTGCTGAACTGTGCAATCATCGTCGTCCAACTTAGTGGAGTTTGGTGGAAGGGGCTGCCATCTTGCCACAAGCCCACAATTCTATTCTTTAGAATTCTTCTCATCATGATAGATTTCCAATTCCTAAGAACGGTGTCTGTGGAGTAACCCCAAAATTCTTTTCTAATCCTTGCTCAACTAACCACATTGAATTTGATCTTCCAAGCCATCAAAGTACCTCTATCCTCAAAAGTGAACTAGTTCCTCTCTTCCAGACACTCTCCCAAAGTGCTCCACTTCCACCATTCAACATTTGCGTCCCTATGAGAGTATGGGAAAATCATTCCAATATATCTTAAGAATGTTTCTTACAAGGACATTCATATTCAATTAGAGGGTATACAAAAATTTTAACTGATATTTGGGTTGCCCAAAGATGTAAGTATAAAGTGATATAATTTGTGTATGCATAGGCACACTGCCTGCAACATTAGCAAGCTAGCATTAGTTGGTATTGTACACTAGCAAAGGTCTCCTCATAAAGTGGTTATGGAGATTGGCAGAGGAGAGGGATGATTTTTGGCAAACTATTATTATGTGCAAGGTGATTGGTTGGGAGTGTTAGAGGGGACTTTCTCTCTTATTAGATACAGGGTGGGGATTAGGTTTTGAGATCTTTGGGTGGGTCTTTATTCCTTTGTGCATGCTTATTAGTCACAAGAATGAAGAAAGTTATAAGTGGACGCAATTTATTTCCATCTATTTTTGTAGATTGCTATGCCCAACAATTTGTCAACAAGCTTTGAACACTCATGCTGAGAGAATTTCCAGGTTTACTTATATAAATCAGAAACTTCCTTGTTACGAGGCATGCAGATATATTCAGCTAGTTGTGTTGTTTTGGCCGGGAAGTTTTTTCTCTTTACTAGTTGGAAAAATGAAAGAGGGTCAAGTATTGATGGACTGAGTACTTTGTTTCGTGGACGATGTTTTATGGTGATAGATCAGCTGGATCTAGTGCAATCAATGGGATCTGCAAATTTAGAATGCACTAAATGAATCTTTACATCGTAGATATTTTCCCTTTTGTATTCTTGTATAAAACTTCTCTGTGTTACTGTTTCTTGTGCTAATGAATTTTTCCACTGGTTTATTCATTAGTACTGCGTTCGGATACGCCAGAGTAGGAGGCTAGTGATGGAGAAGTCTCATGGGAGGACTGGACACATTTCATTGGTTATCAGGTTAGTTGTTTACCATCCTTGTGGATGTGGTTTTTGTGTTGTTCTAAAGTTGTTTAGCCTAAGATCACATTTTGAGGTTGCACGGAAGGTGTGCTGATATAATATAATTACAGATAAAAGTTAAAATGTTGAACTGATTCAGCTTCTATTCCTTAGTAATGAAATGTGGACAGCTTTGGAAACTGGATTAGTACCTAAAGGAGATTACTTGATTTGTAAAATTTATAGCTCACGTGCATGATACAAATAAGTTCGTGTGCAAACCCAGTTCCATGTCCATATAAAGCCATGATTGTATATCTATCTAGTTAAGTAGCATTTTCAGATCAGCCAACAAACGTGGTGAGTTCTACTTGATCAATGCAAGCATGGCTCATCTGTAATTGAATGTGACTGATCATTTATTTATCGACAGAGGGTGAGAATTTGTACATTTTCTACCATAAAAGGTTCTGGTTTTGTAAGACAGGTAATTTGATAGATACATATGGAATGTGGCTAAGATAGTAGTGGTTTTAACATACTATTTGGAGCTGATTCAACCTTCGTCTACAAAAAGCATGGTTTTTGGCAGCAGCCCCTTTAGCACTCTTTTACACTAAAAGGGGCTGTCTCCCGCCGCAGTGGTCCCATCCACCGTGATCAAGGGTTAATGAAACTAAACTTTGATGGGTCAAGTTTAAACAATCTAGGTCTTGCAAGTATAAGAGGAGTGTTGAGAGACTATCGGGGCATGATTAGGTGGGCTTTCTTTGGCCCCATTGGGATCAAATTAGTTGAGGAGAGGGTTCTAAGAGATTGATAGTAGAGGGAGATTCGCTCAATGTAATAAGGTGGTTAGATGGAAGTCGTCCCCACCCTTGGAGGTTTGATCCAATGGTAGATGAGATCTAGGACCGAATAGCAGATTCTCACGTTCAGTTCGAGCACGAGTGGAGATCAGCCAAAGATGTTGTGGATAGATTGGCCTCCGTTGTTTTTAGTTTTTGTGTGTTTTCTTTCTTTTGTCTTTTCTATCTTTGGCTCTAATCTTGTATCTACCTCCTCGGTCGCTCCTCCTCTTCGTTGCTCTAATAAATTTCTTCTCATCCATCATGGGAAATAAAAACAGAGGGGGCTGTCCCAGGTAAAAAAGTGGTGAGTATATCTTCCTCTTCATTGCTATCTTAGTTGCTCATTACGAGTGGCAGTTCATCGGCTCGTTCATCAAAGCAAACAGTACACGTGGAGGAGCATGATTCACATTCCCGGGGAGTGCATATTCGTGGGGCTTTCTCCTATCATTTTTCTTATGCTCTGTTTGGTTGGTTGTTGATGGCTGGGAGATTAGGAGAAGAAGAATTCAAACAGAATTAGACAAGCATGGAAGATGGGGAGAAGAGTAGGAGGAAGATTTGTGAGTAGTGTTTGGTTGCGCGAGAAAACTAGCGGAAAATGTTGGGTGTCGTTATCAAAATATAGGATGGGAGAGAGAGAAAGAGAAAAAAAGAATAAGACAAGAATCTTCTCCTAATTCTCCACACAAATTTCTCCATTTTGATGAAAAAAGGAGAGAAGATTATGGGGGAACATCTCCGCCACATAGGCGCCACCTAGGATAAAATGCAATAATGATGTCTAAAAGTTGTCTAGTGGTCAAACGTCTACATGACAACCAAACATGCTTTGGGGAGATCTTTGGAAGATCTCGAGCATTTGAAACTCCTACAATCCCCCCAAAATGAGCAACCAAACAGAGCATATATGATCTGCATTACTTGGAATGACCAGGGAAATCTTGTGGCGTGAAACACCTTGTGTAGTTTGTGAGGGGATCCATCAGTCTGACCTTTACAAAACTTGAAGTGACATATTTGCCTCCTTTTATTCCCAGTTCACCCTTTTAGTGTATTTATTATTACTAATATTTTTACACTAGGAGGGGGTGGCCTAGGGAATAAAATGGGGCAGGTTTATCATTTGGGAAATGATAGCCCCCCCCCCCCCCCCGCGGATAAAATCTCCCCTTAACGGTTCCTGTGAGAATGGTTCAGTGCTTGAGGATAAATGCACCCCTGTTTAACGTTTTTCCCTTTAAAACTTAATGAATAACGTGGCCGGGGGGTGGTGGAATGTGTGGTACAATGGGCGCTCTCATAATTAATGCTCATTAAATTTATAATCTCTTTTATCCTTTTGCTAGGCCAAGAAAACCGGCATTATTCCTACATTAGTAATTTATTATAATCCCTTATTTCTATTACTTAATAAAGAAAAAATAAGATAAACTATTGATATAAGATATAAGAGAGTACTTCTTAGAAAATGTTGTTCAAACTACCTATACTTTACAATACTGTGCGTAGGTACAACATAGGAGAAGGAAGAGAAACAACATTAGAAAAGAAAACGGGGGTCAAAATTCACAAATCCTAATCGCATTTCATACCACTAGCATTCTGAGAGGATTAGCGGGTGTGTATTTATAGTATGTTTCTAACCAAAAGAGTGTAAGACCGTCAACTCATCTTTCTCAAATGAAAAGAAGTGTAACCGTTCATCTCTAACCACTGGAATAGAATGAGTTTTGGTTCTATTTTCTTATTATATTTCAGGGTTTTTATTTACTTTGAATTCGTTCGGGTTTTTTCTTGAAAAACTCTTTGGAACTGCCTTCTTAAGTTTTTTTTATTGAGTCTTAATTTTTTATTATTGGGCAGTGATATTTCCCCCTCCATAAAATCCCCCATGCTACTCTACAGCTGGTACAACAACTACAAACCGGTCTCTCTCTCCCCACCCCAACAATTAATTTGTTAAATCTTTGAGCAAGATAGGCCCACCCATGTTTTTCAAAATGAACCGTATGGTCCACACCATAGTATGATCCAAGCCGTCCATTTGATGGGCCACATCGTAAATAGGTTGTCCCAAAAAATCATTTCCACAGGATGATCCTAGCCCTCCAATGAGGCTTTTGATCATCCTATGCAAATGATTTTGGGGGCACAACCTAAGCACGTTGCTGCCCATCAAATGGACAGCTTGGATCATCCTATGGTGTGGACCGTACACTTCATTTTAAAAAATGTGGGTGGGGCCTACAATTGGGTGTTAATGTTACTATACGACCCACACCATAGCATGATCCAAACATCCATTTGATGGGCCACAATGTAAATAGGTTGTGTCCCAACAATCATTTCCATGAGATGATTGCAACCCTCCAATCTGTAGAGGTTTTCATAATATGCAATTTCTCTTTTGATTGGAGGGCTAGGATCATCCAAAATGATTTTTTGGTACACGACCTATTTACGTTGTGGCCCATCAAATGGACGGCTTCATTTTGAAAAACATGGGTGGGGTCTACCTTGCTCCAAGATTTAATTATTGTGCCCACCAACCGTTCGAGTTGGGAGAGTGAGGCCGGTTTGGAATTGTTGTACCGGCTGCAAAGAAATTTGCTTGTAGTCTTGTACGATATACAATTCCTAAGCCATAAAGAAATTTGATCGCCCATTTGGGAGACGTTATTTTCACCCCGCTGCAGTACGCATTCGCACCCCTGATAACGTAAAGAGTGGGCGACTTTTAACTTTAACGTAATCACGTAATCACGTTAACAGTGCGCGAATGCATACTGAAGGAAGGGCGACATTGTGAAAATATCATGCGCTTTGACTTTTTATTTATTATGTTATAAACGTAAAGTTGGGAAATGTGATCGGCACTACTGTATTTTGATGAGTGCACTCCTCACTTTATTAAAAGTACGGTATGGCCCCATCGTAGAATGATCCAAACCGTTCATCAGATGGGCCACAGACTAAATAGTAGGGGTGTCAATGGATTCAGACGGTCTGATGGATTGTCCGAAGGTCTGATGGATTGTCCGAATCCGAACGTTACTGAACGGGATCTAAACATATGAATAGGATCCATGGGTATATTTCGGATCATCAAATATGGGATCCGAAAATTTTTTGGATTGTGTATGGGCACACCACAGATGCCCATTGGATAGTCACGATCCGAAATGGTTTACAAAAATACCCTTCAAATTTTGTAAATGCTAGCCGTTCTATGGAGGGTATTTTGGTCAAAACCTCTCATCACTTAATGAATCGGATCGGAAGGCGATTTCACTCATTTCAATCGTTTCATTTCATACTTTCACGAAGGAAAAGAGAGAGGGTTTCGTTCTTTATGCATCATATTCGTTGATACTAGTTATACATTATATTTATGCATGTAATTTTGATTAGTTTTATTGTTTACAAGCATTATTATATATATAAATTAAACGTAGATAAATTTTTAGTTGAAGAAAATGCATAGAGACACACTAATAGTGGACTACCATTCTATCTCTTTTTAAAAACAAATTGTTTACTTAAGAGTAGTGGGACATAATAAGACACTTCGATGGATAGTCCGAATTAAAATGGATCGTGATCATGACGTGAAAAGTAGGATCCGAAGAACAATCCTACTCCGACCGACCGATAAGGAATTTGAATGGATCGTGAGTGTGACATTGGTGGATCCGACCGACTCGAAGTGGATCCGTTGACACCCCTACTAAATAGGTTGCGGCTGTGCCCTAAAAAATTTTACGTTTGTAAGGTTTAAACCGGAGCCCGGACCAAGGTGGGCCGGGTCATCGGGCCGACCTGCTCCAAAAATCGGACTCAAGGCGTCTGCAGTATTTTCCGCAACGGACCCACTGAAAAGGGCCGTATTTTGAATATTATAATAAGGCCACAACTCTTCTTCTCCTTTGAGAACCAAACTGTAAACCCTAAAAATTTCCTGAAACTCTCATTTTTTCCATGAACCCTAGAGAGAGAGAGAGCTGGTCTGTCTAAATAAAACGCTAGAAACCCGAATAACAAACCCAAAAATAAATAAAACAACACCTCTCTCTCTCTCTCTCTCTCTCTCTCTCTGTTTCTGTCTCTGTCTCTGTCTCTCTCTCTCTCCAACGAAGAAACCTCCTACATCGCTATATTCACGGCAACATTCATTTGGTTTCAGGAAGACGACGACTATTAGGTTTCCCCTTTCGTGAAAACCAAACATAGTGTTCTCCTTGCTGCGAAGTCATTCCAATCCCTTTCCATTCCTATTCAATGCCGCAGTTATCTTCTCAGTACGAAGATTGTGGAGTCGAAGATGATTTTGACGAAGATATGGAAGCCCTGAAAAGAGCTTGCATCTTAACTGGAAAAAACCCTAACGAGATCGATGATGATGCTGCCATTTCCGATTCCGAAGGGAATAGCGGTGAAATCGACGATCTAGAATTGGTTCGGAGCATACAAGAACGATTCTCGCTTCCTTTGCCCAACGATAATCCCATCCCTCTCGCAATATCTCGGGATTTTAACACGCCAGGGAATAATAATTCGGACGATGAAGATGATTTCGAGACCCTCCGTGCGATTCAAAGGCGGTTTACAAAATACAGTACTGGTAAGCTTTAAATTAGTTTTGTGTTATTGTTATATCGAATGAGTGATTTTTGTTTTTGCTTGATAGAAATTCTAGGGTTTCTAAAAATATTTTCAATGAGTTTACATTGCTGCTTTTATATGTATATATGATTCTTTAGCACATGAACAATGTGCTAAAGAATAAGTTGTCAACTGATTAAAATAAGGTGATAGAGATAGAGAATTGCCAATATCAAATACTTTGATTCTAATACAAGCTTTCTATAATTATTTTTTGGAGTTACTACTATTATGCCGAAAAAAAAAAATCTAAAATCCTGCTGCTTTCTACTATATATTGGTATCATAGCTTTTAATATTCATGAAACTCCAGAATAATAGGGTGAAATGATATCCAGCATTTCTATATTCTGATAATGACACTCCTTAGCTCTCATTATTTATGCAACCTGAATAATGGAAGGAAAATGATATACTGCACTCCCACACTACGATAATGACTGTACTCGCTTTGTACACTCCTCTAATTGAAGTAAGCCTAACAGCTCTCAAACTCAGATAAGGCTTGATATCATGCAATCCAAACCTTATCAGATACGATAATGACTGTACTCGCTTTGTACTCAATCAGATAAGGTTTGATATCATGCAATCCAAACATGGCCTTTTGTCAATCTTATTGATTTTTCAATTAAGTTTTAGTACATAAATAATACTAACATGCCCCCTAACATTTACCCTATAAAATAAAATTTTAAAAGTCAATTTAGGAACAAAATAGCAAAAATATGAAACCCATAACATGTAATCGTAGTACTAAGTTCATGTAATTAAATCCCTACGTTGTTTAAGACTCTTTAAGTTGTGCCTATAGCAAACATTAATTATTATATAAATCTCATTTTGGTCAGTAGAAGTCTATGTCCAGAATCATAGCAAAGTGATGTCACTTTACATGGTTCCCCTTTAAAGTGGATAATTTGAATGGAAATTATAGTAAATTTCTAGCTTTCTTTTATTGTATTTTGTAGTAGTTTTGGTAACGAATAAGTTATCAAAATCTTTGAAATTAATGTGTTTCATTGGATTGTTTGTCTAATCTGTAGATTTGTGTACAACTTGGTGTTTCCTATTAGCATCATATGAAGATCCCAAAAATTTCTTGATATTTTAAGAACCTATAACAAAGTTGGTGTAACGGATGAAAATAATATTTACATCCAAAATGCAAACAAACTATAGCTAGATCCATCTAAGTTGAACATAAGACTTAAGCCACCTAAACTTTAATTTCTTCTATCATTAAAAAAAATTAATTAATTTCTTCTTTCTGCACAGAGCAATAAGGAACTGACACTGAAAGTGAAACTTTTCACTTGTATACTACAAACATGAAATTCCAAACTAAAGAAAGAAGCAAAGTTACTATAGAAAAGAGTTTCCTTTGGTCCGGTAAGTTGGAACCAGGCAAGAAACCCTGTAGTAGGTAAAATCAGAACTTTCTAGGTTAGTCAATTTCCAGTTTTATGATATACAGAGGATTTAGGGAAGTTGCAGATATGAAGAAGAAAGAGTGGAATGAAAAATAGAAGTGGAAAAAAGGAAAATAAGTGAATATTAAAGAAGAAGGGTAGGTGGAAATTCCATTTAAAAAAAAAGGGTAGGTGGAAATTGGAAAACAAACGAAACGGTGCTTTAGGGTGCAATTGTTTTGAATCATAGCCCACCGTGGGAGAAGAAGAGATGGTAGAGAAACGGTGAGCAAAAACAAGTGAAGAATAATACCTTCAGCTCTTGCTTGTGCACAGAAGGGAAGGAGAGAGAAAGTTCGAGAGAGACGTCCAGGAAGAGAGAGACAGTCGCAACTCGCAAGGCATTAGGTGAAGGAGAGGAGGACAGCTGCAGTTTTGATTTGGACGGATGTACAGGGCCATTTGACCTTCAAATGACAGGAATGACCTTCCGAAATGGGATGGCGTGGGATGTTTTGGTTAAACACAACAGGATGCAAAGGGAATTACAGCAAAAGATCGTGCCAAAAAAATATGATTCTCCGCACAATAACACGTGTAAGCTTATTTGGACATATACGTAGGGGTAAAAAATGGTGCCAAGTGACAGAAAAGGGCCTGTGAAAACCGGTTGTCGGTTGCAGCTGTTTCGTACCCTGGTGCAAAAGTAGGCAGGATGTCGATGGAAATTGAAGGAAAGAACGTGCCAAAAAAATATAGGATTCTCGCTTTTAGTATAGTAAGGATTTATTAATCTTTCAAAAAATTTATTTTATTTTTTATGCATGCTTTGGTGTGATTTTGCTATTTTTTATTTTCTATTTTACTTCTGTTTATGAGATTATGAAGCTCATAGTTCAATAGTTTTGGCCATTCACATACTTATTCTTTACGTTTTTACCCAGTGCATAAGCAGAAGAAGTTCAGTGCTCCTTTTGTCCTTAAAGAATTTGGCTAGTGGGATTAGTCATTAGTCAATTGGGATAGTTATTTAAATTTGCCTTGGAAATATATACCTAATCTTAATTTCATTTATTGGTTATTGCATGCACATCATTAAGTGTCCTTTGGATGTATATTCAGGTGCCTGTGTCGATGTATATTAAGGTGGCTCTGTCCATGCATTTAAGAAGTTGGTTGTCATTTATGCATTGGGACTATAGGCATTTGAATCTCAAGTATTGTCCTCATTACAAACTTCTCATTTGAACTTCAAAACAGTGTGCATGCAAATTTCTTTTTGAGCATTTGAAAGGAAGAAAACATTGTCTCATATACGGGTAAGTAGTATTATTCTTCAAACTCTTTCTTCCTAATTAGTGCTTTGTAATCATGCTACAAAAATGAAACCGATTTTATATGACCACCTTCTTGTTTTGGTTAAGTGTCGACCTTGTCTTCTTCTTCTTCTTCTTCGGTTTTTGGTTTTGGTCTTTCCCTTTGGCATTTAGGCAATTCTGGATCACTAGACCTTTGAGAAATGAGAATTAGGGTTTTTAGGTTGTGATTGTGACCTCAAACTTTTATTCCTATTCATATTTAAATGTGCCATTCAAATATGTGCAGTAGTTACCGACATATGTGTATCAATCCTTATATCAGGTGCCTCAACTTTTCCTCACAACCACTTTTGTAGTTTGTACTAGTCTCCCACTTTTTCTTGTACCATCTCTCTCTCTTCTTTTGGACACTATTATAGTAGTTCTACCACTGGTCTCCCGAACTATTAGAGTTTTGTCTTCTAGAGAATATTTGCAGTTGTTTCTATGTCGATTCTAGTTTCTTCACCATTTTATTGTCACATCATCAGTTTTGGTCCTGTGTTTTGTTCAAGTAACATTACATGAATCACCTAAGAGTTGCATTCCGTCACTCTCTTTTCAGTAGTTGATCTTAGTTGCTGGATTCTTCTTCCTGGATTTATGGTCCTCAATCCTCTTTGTGAAACAGATCCCTCGTTATATAATGGCTGAGAAGTGAGAATTCCTTTAATAAAGGAATCAAGTTTGCTTCAACATTTGTTCCATCATTGTTGATATTAAGTGATGAAGAAATTTGTTCAGATCTATGTATGATTTATAAGGACATTGTAATGCTTAAAAGTGGCTATTGGATGATCCAACTTTCAGGTGAATATGAAATGTTCTTGGAGGTCCTGTAATCTACAATTATTTCTGGTCGTTTTGCCGTGTTAATGAGTGCCTACGTCTCTTCTTCCTACATGCTTCCATCCATGCAAATGCTTTGTACCCATGCCTTCCTCCAGGTAACATAGCCCCAGGTGCTTGTTTCTCTAGATTTTTGCTTCCAACCTTCCTGGGAACATGGTATTCTGTCTTAGAAATTACTATAATTTGCGTGTGATCTGACTTTGTATATCCTTACTTATGCATCTAAAAACCAATCCAAAAGTATCAGTGAACAGACTCTGGGCATGTGCTTGCAGCATACCAAAAACCAAACATTTTCCTGATCACGAATTCCTTCACAAAGGTTTATTGTTTGTGAGTGTTTGGTTTAATTGTGATTCTTGATTTGTCTATCAGATTTTTTGACTTGTTACGAGAAGTCTCACTAGCTTAAGCCATACTATGCCGACTTACATTATAATTTTATTGGATGCCTGTTGCGGCAACATCCCATGGCTGGTCATTTTGGGTCTCATTCCAATTTGAATATCATATATGTGGTGTTAAAGATTGGGCACCGGTTTCTTTTTTTGTCTGGTGATTTCTTTTTTCTTTCTTTCTTCATTATTTTAAGCTGCTCCTCATGTCCTGAGACAGACATAGCCTGGAGGTTTTCTATTCAATTCATTATTCACATATGTTTGTGCAGATGGCTTAAAAAAGAACAATGAGGACACTTCTAATACTCTTTTTGGAGAACACAGTAATGGTAGGGCCATGGTTGAAGAGTTTCCAGATTCAGACCTAGCTCACGCCATTTCCTGTCCATTACAATATTCTTGTAACACAAGTCTTGGAAATCAGCCTTCTGGTTTCACTCAATGGGACCCACCAAAAGATGGAACACACAAGTTATCTGTGGTGCCACTCAATAATTCTAGCTTCCCACAGCCCGCACAGTTGTTCATTGATGCCATTAAGAAGAACAGGTCATGTCAGAAATTTATTAGGAGTAAGCTGATAGAGATCGAAGCAAGGATTGAGGAGAACAAGGAACTCAAGAGGCGCGTCAAGTGTCTTGTGGATTTTCAGGTTTCCTGCAGAAGGAAGGTTGGGAGACTTTTTAGCCAGCAAAACAATCCTTATGTTCAGTTAATCTCACTTCCAAAACCCAGGATTTCAAACGTTGTGAAGGTTGTATTCTTTACCTTTTTTTTTCTTCGAATGGTATTCTTTAACATTTTGTTATACAAGTTAGTTAAAAGATTACATTCTTTACTTTCCATGCTGGAGTAGTGTTTCCCGAATTTCTTGAGATGTGACTTCATCCATTTATATCTTTACAACCTTATGCATTTTTGCTGATGCCTACTTTGGTGCATGTTGGAGCTCCTTTCTGGATTCTATAGTTTTGCTGATGCCTATATAAATTGACCTGTGTCTTTATTTTAAAACTATTACACTGGAAATTTGTTTTAAATGTATGGTTCTTGTCTTTAATTTATACGGGGCAATTATGCTATGTATTCATATAACTCATTGTCTTTATAGGTCTGCTTTTCATGTTCAGTCACAAGCATTATTCTTTCTGAACCTGTTCATTGGGGGTGTTAATTTTATATAAGTTTATTTTTTTATGTTGAAAGCACATATTTAACATAAGATCTTGACCAATGTGCTTTCATTTGATTTTTCTGAAAACTGAGATTGGATAGAAAATCACTTTAGGGGTAGAATTGAATCTGTGCAAATCCAATAATACTTGTTTCGTCATGTTTGGCCTTCTACCTATTGCGACGCTAATCTTCTTCTTGCTCAGTTTGGAGTTGACAGAGACTAGTTTTCAATATTTGATTGTCTCCCACTCTTAGGGGTCTTTGTTTTTTTGCTTTTGTTGTTTTTCTTATGTTTCCTTTTTCCCCTGTTCTGCTTTCACTGCTTGTATTTCTCTTTGCTTGGTGTTTTTTGGCCATCTCAGTTATCGAGCTTTGTGTCACGGGGAAACAGTTCAGGACACAACCGGTATTAAAATCCATCTCGTCTCGTCTCGTTGCGTCTTGGAAATGCGTTGTTTATAGCACCTTTGGTCGCCACTCGCTGCTAAGCTGGTTGGTTGGCCAAACTCTATAGGAGGAGTTGACCCCGTGACTTGCTGACTCCTCCCCCGTTAGGCCCAGCAGGTGTGGGCAGGAGCCTTGGTGGCTTGCTCATGGGTTGCAAGAAGACTTGCTTGTGCATCTGTTGCACACAGTAGGAAATCATACTTCAACTCGTAGGCGTGCCCTGAGGGAGCTTTGGGTGCGGACTGCGAGCTATCCATAGGGATGCTCCAGTTTCTTTGGTCGAGGATGGGGGCCAAAGACAGTGTATGTTGGGTTGGGTTCCCACATGCATTGCGCGTACGGACCGGTGCTGGGGGCTACGTATACTGTTTGCCCTTCAGCACCGCGGTACGTCCGGTGGGTAGGCCATTCTCTAGGTCTTCCATCGGTTCGTGCCGGTGCGACTTCGGTTGCCCTCGCAAGGTGTACACCTTGCGGATCAGTCCATGGGGCATCTTGCTCCTTGGATGACCAAGCCCCAGCGCTTGGCGGATTGGTGCGTGGCATCGTCATGCCTCGTACTCGATGGACTTTGCATTAGGCCCCAAGGCCTTATGTTCGATGTACTCGTGATGCAGGCCGATCTTGAGTGTGGGTATCTAGAAGCGCATGTCAAGATCTGAGCCAAGTAGCCTGTTGAACAGCTTAGAGTTTGTGTGCACATGAGAAGCATCAAGGGGTGTTGGCGTGTAGGGCCTTTAAAGGCTTGCACGATTGAAGGCTGGCTCTAGCATTCGTGCATGTTGGGGCGCCGCACGGGTTATTCCGTTGCTCAAATATTTGGCCCGTGACAGTTTTGGCTCTCTTTTAATTGATTCCACCATTAAAAGTTTGTTGAAGGGAATTTGGTGACATGGGAGAGTAAGAAACTAAGTTTTGTCGCCAAATATAGTGTTGAGGCAGTGTAGCAGCAATACACACTGTACATTACTTTAGAAACAAAGTGTTCTCTTCAAATCTTGTGCTGATGCAGAGTCCCACGCAATTACACATGCACGTGCGCGCGTCGCGCACACACGCTGTACATGAATTAATGCAAGAGATGAAATGTAAGAATGATGAGTTAATGGAGATGTTTTATGATAATCAAATTTTTACGTACATAGTCAGTAATTTGGTGTTTTATGAAAGAACGAAACATATTGAAGTAGATTGTCCATTTATTTATAAAAAGGTTACTAGTAAACAAATATGTACTCCATATGTGAAGTTAAAAGATTAATTGGTAGACATATTCACCAAGCACTTGGTCGTAATTAGTTTCAGATGATTCGTTTCAAGGGCGGAATGAGTGATATGTATGCTCCAACTTGAGGGAGAGTGTTGAAGTCCTATTATTATCTTTGTTTCTTTTATTTATGTAGTGAGGGGTATTCTTGGTTTTCTACCTAATAATGGCATACTTGTAATTAGAGTATCCTTACTAATGTAAATAACATCGTGTGGAGATGAGAGTCTCGGTCTTGGAGGGAATCAATCCTTTTCTTGATGCCATGATCTCACGCATATTTGTTTTTCTCATTCTGTCTTTATGTTTCTCTGCCTTCTAGCTTATTTTCTTCCATTTTCTTTGATTGATAATTGCTCAATGTATTTGCCTAGTATTGGGCTTAAAATGGCTTCGGCTTTGAGTGGGAGTGTTGAAGTCCTATTATTATCTTTGTTTATTTTATTTGTATTGTGTGGGGCATTCTTATCTTTCTATCTAATAATGGTATACTTATAATTAAGTAGTTCTTACTTCTTACTAATATCAATAACACCATGTGGGGATGAGTGGCTCAGATTTGGAGGCAGTCAATCCTTTTCTTGATGTCAAGCTCTCCCTCTCACTTTCATGTATTCATTTTTCTCTTCCTCTATTTCAGCTTTTGTCGCCTTCTCTCTTTCTTCTAGTTTCTTTCACTGACAATTGCTTTATGCATTTGCCTAGCAATTGAGCTTAAAATGGCTTTGGCCTTGTTTCTCTTGGTTTTGTTGAGCTCTATGGTTTTTCTTTTTAATGAAAACTCCACTCATTTGAATACCAAAGCATGATTGCACACCATACTTAATTTTGTTTTATTATTTTCTTACCAAGTTAACCAAGGTACGTTGTGCGTGCACTGTAGTCCATAGTCTAGTATGGGGGTTAATGGTGTCATGTGTTACATCTTAGAAGTGGTGTTACATTTAATATGATGTTTGTGCTTTGTTTTTAGGGTAATTTTTATGGTAGTGACATATGAGTCTTTTCAAGAATTTATGTACATACTCTCGCTTGACAATATGATGCATCCGATGACGATCGTAAATTGGGTACTGCAGGTTAAAGATAAGAAGGTTTCTGGCTTGCATTTTGTTCCAAATGAAAATTCTCATGTTCCCAATTACAAGATGGTAATGGAAAAATTCCCTGTCTCACTGCCTAGGCGGCCTTGGTCGAAGATAGAGAGGGAGAATCTCGCAAAGGGAATAAAACAACAATTTCAAGAAATGTTGCTACAAAAGTCAATGGAAGGCTATAGGTGTGCTAGTTTGGAAATATTTTCTTTAGGTTTCATTTTTTTTAAATAATTCTTTAGGTTTCTATTATTCTTCCAATTTATGTATCTGGATGCATTTTTCCTTGACAGTGGTTCAGAGGGATCTTCAGGGGATTCAATTTCTTTAGATAACATTATTGCATCGATTGCCGATCATGAAATCACTCCTGAAAATATTAGATCATTCCTACCTCATGTTGATTGGGAGCGGTTGGCTTCCATGTATGTTACGGGTCATTCTGGTTCAGAATGTGAAGCAAGGTAACACTTCTTGTTTGTTGAGAAGTAGCCATGTATATCAATTGTGTATTGTTTCTTCTTTTACTTTCGTGCATCATTGTCTTCTTTTGAAGTTGGAACTACCATTTCACCCCCGATTGGATATATAAGTAAATCGATAAATTTATTATATTCGGATCTTTCTTTCTTTCTTTACTTATTTGAGAGATAATGGTAATTGATTGAAAAAAGATAATGGTAATTCACAATACCATTAGCCTCTGTCAATATGAAAAAGCGGGACTTATAAACCCCTACATGGATCTAACATCTTATCTTCCTAATGTGCTAGCCTCCCATGCCTTGTATTGTGATGAAGGACAAAAAAAAGGACGTCGAGTCACCTTCCACCTAAAATCTCCCATCCAACTTGTTTACAAGCACTTGGATGCTGCTGAGAAGAGTCCACTGAAACAGAATTACGGGGGTTCAAGAAATAAGGGAAATTTGTTACCCAAAATAAGAGAGTGTCACCTTCATAACAAACTACAAAGTACTTACTAACTGGAATTCTACTATAAATTTGTTACTCAAAATAAGACAGTGTCACCTTCATAACAAAGTACTTACTAACTGGAATTCTACTATGTTTTCCCCATATGGAAATTTTGTTTGATGGTTGTGGATCCATGGTTCTCTCCTTGTTCCTTCAATATTCTATCATGGAACCAGATCTTCACATATCTGGCTTGTTGCAATCTGAATTTGTCCATGCTTGAATTAAAATTTTTAGGTATTTTTTGTCTTTTCCTTGCTTATTTATTGCTGTGCTTTGCATAGATTATGTGTATGACCAGCTTGAATGTGTGTTTCATAGCTGCCAATGTGTTGGGATTACAATGATTTAATTTTTTTTTGTTGGCCTTACCTGCAGGTGGTTGAACATTGAAGATCCCATGATCAACCATAGTCGATGGACCAAACTCGAGGATAAAAATCTGTTATTTATTGCCCAGCAGAGGGGGATTTATAACTGGATCGAAATTGCATCTTCATTGGGGTCAAATAGAACCCCTTTTCAGTGCTTGGCCCGTTATCAACGAAGTCTTAATGCCAATGTTTTGAGAAGGGAATGGACAGAAGATGATGATGCTCATCTCCGTGCAGTTGTGGAAGCTTTGGGCGAGGTTGATTGGCAGCTAGTAGCTTCTAATCTCGAAGGCAGGGTAGGTCCTCAATGTTCTAATAGGTCAGTACGTTCTTATTTCTGATAGGCCTGGTGCAATGTTATTTTTGCCCTCGAATAGTGACAACTCTTACTAAAGCTAATTGGTCGAGTATAATTGTGTATATAAATCCTGTTAGAAAATATGGAAAATCATTTGTATATGAGAAAAATACTTTGATCCCATGATACTGGTTTTTCTGATAGCCTTGTACTTTTGGGCCTGCTCGTGGATTTTTTCCCATCCAATCTGATTATGTGACCCTGTTGAATGCAGATGGAGGAAAACACTACACCCTTCTATAAAAAGGGTAGGGAGATGGACTGTAGATGAAGACAAACGTTTAAAAATAGCTGTGACGCTTTTTGGGCCCAAACAATGGATGAAAATAGCTCAGTTTGTTCCTGGCCGAACTCAAGTTCAATGTAGAGAAAGGTAAAATTAAGATCAGATCCTACTCAAAATTTAACTACAATTTCTTTGATTAAATGAGTGGCTTGATCTGGTGACAGGTGGCTCAATGCTCTAGATCCATCTTTAAATCTGGGACAATGGACGGAAGAGGAGGATTCTAAGTTGAAAGCAGCCATATCTGAACATGGACATTGCTGGTCCAAGGTTGCAGCATTTGTGCCTCCACGTACTGACAGTCAGTGCAGGAGGTATGGATTATCTGCCTCTATTCTCTTGGTTTGGAGACATTTAAATCCTTCCGATCAAGCTTATGACCGGCTAATGAGTATTTGTTTACTCAAAAAATTAAAAACAGAAAATCAAGAAAAAGGCAAATAAAAAGTATTTATTTCTCCTGCTTATAAAATATCAATCTTTTAGACATAGGAAACCCTAGATATGGAATTAAGGAGCTTTTAGCGACTTTTGAGACTGGCATCATTTGTAATACTTGAGAACAACCCGACTTAGCCCTGACTACAGGATAATAGTTTTTCATGCTAAGTCACAAATATCATTCTAAGGAATTTCTCGGCATGGGAAGATCTCAGGATATATTAAATTTTTTTAATTCTTTTTGGATATACATCGGGAAAAATGATAAAAATAAAATTATTGAAAAATATAGAAACTTAAGAAAAAATACTAAATTAAAAATATCATTAAAATACCGTAAAAATATCATGACTTTATCGGGATATTATTGTGTTAAATGAAAATATTGCTTTATTTTTAAAATTCTTCGAATTATTTCGTGATTTTGTTGTTTTATCCAAATGTTGCGATAAAATCGCTATAATTTGAAAATATCGGAGATATTTGTGACATAGGTTTCATGTGCTTTGACTATTCAGGAGATGGAAGGTTTTACTTCCACATGAGGTGCCGTTGGTACAGGCCGCTCGGAAGATACAGCGAGCTGCTCTTATTACCAACTTCGTAGATCGGGAGGAGGAGCGGCCTGCTCTTGGCCCTAATGACTTTACTCTTGCTGCGCCAGAGATAAATAGTCTTTCTGAAATTGGAAATGAGAATGCTAAAAGGAAACAAAAGAAAAAATCACGGTAATTTTGCTTACAACATTTTCCTTGAATATGACTTCAATTACTTTTGCTCTCACTATATTCATATTTCTGTTGGTGTCATTCACTTTAAATGTGCAGGGATATGCCAGATTCTGAGAAGCAGATTGCCTCTTGCAGTAATGATCCCTCAAGGCCGAGCTCCACAAAGTCTATGAGTAACGCTGAGACTCGTGAAGAAGAAATTTTAAGAACAGTAGGTGAGGACGTTGAGACACTTTGTGGGGATAATACTCTCCCAAATCAGAGACAGAAAAAGGCATCTAAGTCAAGTTCTAAGAAGGATAAATGCATTCAACCGACGGAGGGCCATGGAGGTCTTCTAAATCCAGACCATTCAATTTTGGACACTAGATACACCACTAATGCTTCCTTACCTGAAAACTTGGGGTCAGCTGATGTGGCTCAGAAGGCTAGATCCAAGCAACCGAGGGCTAAAGGTAAAGTCCGTGTGAGAGAAATTTCAGCAACAACAGATGGTGATGGTGTAACTGACAATGTGAAAAGATGTCTTGAAGTTGGTAATAATGACATTATTCCAGACCAGGCTCTTCCTGGGAAGACAAGGGAGAAGAAAAAGGCCCCTAAGCAATTGTCTAAGAGAGATGCATGTGGTCAACAGGGTGATGCCCAATTTGTTCTACAACGTACTGGAGACGAAGGGAATGTAACTGGCAATGTGGAGGGAAGGCTTGTGCTTGCTCATCTAGAAAACTCAATTTTGGACATAACGGACCCTAATGTAACTGACAATGTGGAGGGAAGGATTGTGCTTGCTCATATGGAAAACTCAATTTCGGACATAATGGGCCCTAATGTGGCTTCCTTTCAGCAAGACACAATGAAAACAGGCATCCCTCAAGAGAGTAGATCCCGAAGATCAAGGGCTAAAAGTAAAGCTCATCCAAAGAAGATTTCAGTACCTACGGATAGTGCTGATGTGGCTAACACAGTGAAGAAGAGAAGGATTGAATTTGTTCCGGGCCAGGCTTTTGAGGCTTTTCCTTGGGAAAAGAGGGAGAAGAAAAAAGAACCTAAGCTGCCATCTAAGGATCAAGTGGCTTTACAATGCCTGGGACATGAAGGTGTTCAACCTGTTGAGGGCGATGAAACTCTGCCACATCTGGCCCTGACCATTTTGGAGACTCTGGACAGCAATGTTTTGTCCCAAAATAGCTCAACCACACCAAGTGTCGATATTGTACCAGATTCTGCCGAAAACAGAATTGTTTCTTTGTGTGTAGCCCAGAATGGACAGGGAATTACTGATCCAGAAAAGAAAGATAATGATAACCACACTCCTGCATCAACTTTCAACTATTCCAATGGAAGTCTGGATAGAACATTTCATATTGTTGGAGGAATGGTTGATCTCCCCTGTTCGCGTTTGTGCTTAGCTGATGAATCTTTGGATTGCTTTCCTTCTCATCAACAAGATGGTGCCAGAGAATCCATAGTGTTGTCACATTTAAAGGTGATTGAGCCTCGTCGTCCAGATGTTACAATTCCTTTTGAGCAATGCGAAGTGACTGCATTACAAAGTAGTCTACATCATATTGGAAGAGAAGAAACCAATACTGGCATATCTAATCCTCCTGATATTGGCCTCCAGGAAATGAAGCCCCCCATGATTCCTGATTCATTTGATAGCAAGAAGGATAACGGGCTCAAGAGGAGCAGAAGGGCTTCGCGGAAAGCTATGAACTACAAAGAAATGGCTGAGGGTACATATTTTGATTGAGTAATGAATATAGCACGAGAGGGTGCAGTTTTATGGAATTCTTGAGAGTATAGATGCTTTCCGGGGCGTTTTTCTATGATGTTCCTTACACATATCATCTGCCTATAGACGAGAAAACCAATTTTGTACGAAGAGAAGATTGCAGGAGATGCCTATAGTGTTGTTTTAATTAGGCATCATCCATCCCATACTTATGTACACTGACGTTTGCTTCTGGCTTGACGGATACTCTGTGTGGTATGCTGCCTAGGGTTGTTTTTGGTGTGTATTTTTTTAACAGAAAACACTGGCAATGTACCCTCACATAGAAATTGACTTCATTTCTACCATCTTTAATATGGGGAAAAAAAGGAATGAAGAAGCTTTTTGGTATGATTACATCTAATGACAAATCGCTGTTTGGAGCTGGTAACTCGATCATATCAAGAAATCCTTCTTTTCTAACAGTTTCAAGAAGCTGGAGAGAGCATTTGATGAGGTACAGTCTTTAAAAATACTGAATTTCTTACAAGTTTGAATCTTTATAAATTTCTGAATAATTCTAAACTTTCTCTACTTTCAAATTAAAAGCAAAATTTTAGAATGAAACCCAAATATGTCAAATTAAATATTTAAATTCAAATTTGATGAATCATTTTTCAATTTTCTCGTGTATTGTTTATGAATTTTGCAAGAAATTCAAAATGGGAACTGAACACACATCCTCATCTAGCAAACACAGGCACTTTACCAGTCATAATGTGCCTTTTATTGTCGTATTTAAAAAATAATCAGGAACATAATTGATATATGAACGTGCCTTTTGTTGTCTTATTTAAAAAAATAATCAGATTTATAATTGATATATGAACGTATTTCTTTTTTCTAAACTTTTTTCGAAACCTTGCCTCGTGGGGAGTCCACAGCTTACTTCGTGGAGTGTCCACGGCCAGCCTACCTCATGGAGAGTCGGCAACCAGCCTCGTGGGGAATTCACGACCATCACTGTGGAAAGTCCACAGCCTGCCTCTTCACCCATGGGGAGTCTACATTCATCCTCGTAGATAGCCCACAACCTGCCTCGTGGGGAGTCCACAGTTTACTTCGTGGAGTGTCCACAGCTAGCCTACCTCGTGGAGAGTCGATAGCCCGTCTCGTGGGGAGTCCACTACCATCACAATTGAGAGTCCACAGTCTGCCTCTCCACTCATGGGGAGCCCATGTCCATCTCCGTGGAGAGTCCACAGCCTGCCTTGTGAGGGAGCCCACAGCTTACTTGGTGGAGTATCCACGGCTAGCCCTACCTCACGAAGAGTCGACAGCCAGCCTCGTGAGGAGTCCACGACCATCACAGTGGACAATTCACAACCTATCTCTCTACCCATGGGGAGTCCATTGTCCGCCTCATGGGGAGTCCACGGCCATCACCGTGGGGATTTCACAGCCTATTTCGTGGCGTGTCCACCGCCATCCCTACCCCATGGAGAGTCGCAAACATGTCGCATGGAGAGTCCACGACCGACCATGCTTCGTGGGGAGTCCACAGCCTACCCTCATTTGTGAGGAGTCCACACTCTACACATTAGTTCCTCAGGGTGCCAAATCACTACCAAGATATAGGACAGTTGCACACCGTTCAGGGTTGAGAACCGTCACTCATACACTAGGACTAGTCAGGATTAGTGACACTCCCACATGTACATCCAACAACAAAAGAAGCAAGGATGCGACAACAAAATCCTCAACGTACGTGGTTTGCCATCGCATCCTTAGGGGGCATTTGTGGACATCAAAAATTTATTTGTACCAAATTACAAAATTACCCACAATATCTTAAGTGGACCCTAAACCCATAAAAAAGGGTTTTACATGTAAATGGTCCCACTTGGGCCCAAATGGGAGGCCACTAAGTGGCAAGTCCAAGGGTCTCCAATTCAAGTACAACCTAGTACCACTAAAATAAACAAAGGGCAGTGGGACCCACAACCACTTACACCACTATGCAAAGTGGTTGCATGATGGGGTATAAAGGCATTTCCTCTCTTTTCTAAAGGGGGAGAAGCAAAGGGAGAGAGAAAGCAAGCAAAGAGACAAAAAGTTTTTTAAAAAAAAAAGAAGAGAAGAAAGGCCAAGCAAAAAGAAAAAGAAGGGTATATAGAAAGCTTCCAAAAGAAAGAGAAAATCTCCATCCATAACAAAAAGGCAATCAAGTACTTGAAGCCACCAGATAAGGCCCTTCAGTGGAGGAATTCACACATCTCCACAGCCAATAAAGCGTGAAGCCCGGAGTGAAGTTCATAGATCTTCAAATACCGAAAGAACGAGAATCGCGCTGCGAAAGCCCTTGTCTTCACCACTTTAATTGTTAATCAGAGGATTTCAGAAAATTATACCACTTTTCTTGTAATTGCAAATTTCTTTGTAATTTGTCGTGAATTTTGTGTTATTGAATTCGCAAAATTTGTGTCTATGGATACACTCGAGGTGGCTAAAATCAGCCCCTCTCCAGCCATAGATACACTAGAGGTGGCTGTCCCAAGTTTAAAAAGGGGCAGATATATCGTTTCTCTAGAAACAATATGGAATGTCAGTCCCCAAGGCAAGGCCTTAAAGAAGTGTTTTAACTTTTACCTGTTCGGATTTGTGCGGCCTTCTAAATTAAAATAATAAAAATTAAAAAGTGAAGAAACTTTAAGTTGTCATGGAATGGATGCTCCTAATTTTTCTTAGGGCACGTTTGGCTACCATTTTTTTTTTTTTTTTTCCATGATAAATGGGTGTCCAAGTGGAGACTACGAAAACAAAAATCAGAAAACTAGTGTCACCAAGTGATAGAAGTGGGTGAAAATAAGGAAACAAAAAAATCAAACTAGGATCCACTTTTCATTCTGATCTCAATTGTGCCCTCGTTTTCTCTTCTTCTCTTGTTTGATAAGGAACGACCCAACCAGGGAAAGATAAATGTGGGCCCCACTTTTGATTGAATGTGGACCAATGGCTCATGACTTTTCCATGAACTGAAAAATCAAGGTGATTGAATAATCCCAACCATCCAATTAAATGAATCTTTCGCATTTGTTTTTCTCTACCTTCCCTGTACAAGCTCTCTTGATCGGATGGTTAAGATCATCCAACCACTGATTTTTGGAATGTTGGATATCGAAGGTGGGCCCAGCTGGTCAGACGGGTTGCCGAAGTTGGAGCCCACCCACGTGTAATATGCACATAACTCATCATGCAATAACCGTAACACGAGATTTTATTCTTAGTGCACGTGAAGTCCAATATTTTTCAGAAAATAAGTGGTGGTTACAACCTATTAACGTTGTGGCCTAACAGCTATGAAGTGGGCCCTACTGTACTTTCTAAACAATACTGCACTTAAAGCGCACCTCACCATATAAAATCTCCCTTAAAACATGTTTGAGATGAAATTTTTTTAATCTCTCTCTCTCTTAATTGAGAGACTCTCAAATTTTGTTTTTCCTTTTAGGCCCTTGTTTTTGGTAGGTAAGCTGGATTGAACCTCTGACCTCGAGGTTTAAAAACAAAGCCTTGAACATTGAGCTAGAGGCTCAATCCCGCCATTAGGCCCTGTTTGGATTGCAGGAAAATCATTTCTTGAGAAATAGTTTTTTTAAATTTCAACGATTTAGTTGCAAATGATAAATATTTCTAGGGATATCAATGTAAATTAGTGGTCCCTGTAAATAGTATTTCTGGTGGGAGTGGTTCGATTCTTTTTTTTTTTTTTTTTCATATGTAATCAGGCCAGGTAAAACTGTAAAAGCATGAAGTTTTGAAAAAAAGGGTTTTTTCTAAAAATTTCTTGCAAACCAAACTGGGCTTGTAGAGCTTTTACATACACTGACATTTACAATATTAGTAAGAGGGTCCATCGCAAAAGGCATTTCGCGTATGGTATGCTGCATGTCAGACCAGTCACCTAGTGAATAAAGACAAAAGCTGCAGAAAAGTGAGCCTGTGGCTGTGTGGCTGGTCTAACATCGACAGACCATCCGTGAAATGCCTTTGTGATGGACGCTAGCAAATCCCTAGTAAGAGTGGCATCTAATAAGGGATTTCCATGGGAATTTCTCAGAAAGGCACTTTGCACTGACTTTTGAATGTTAGAACAATCACCTCTTGATGAACTAAATGAATAAGACAAAATCTGCTGAAAAGTGAACCTGTGTGGCTGTTCTCGCATGCAAAAGTCATCTGCAAAATGCCTTTCTGCGAAATATCCTAGCAAATTCCATTTGTGTAGCATATTGCCCGCCAGTTGGAGGTCCAATGGGTAGATGAGAACATAAATATGCCGTGTGTATTTATTGTATTTGAATCGACAGGAAAATTTGAGGTGGGGTCATGTAAACCTCTTCATTCAGTACACCATGTAGGAAGGATTGATGTTAAATTGACGAATCAGTCGAACGTTTGAGTGGGCCATAGAAATCACTAGCCCATTGTGGGTTTAATCAATGGGTTGAACTACTCTCCCCAAAATCAATTCTAACCTGTTGATTATAGCCCAGACGTCCCTTGTTTATTTCAATGCTACCATTTGCATGTTTCTTACTTGAAAGAGCTTGAAAAAGCAAAACGCTTACTAATAGGGGCCCTCTCACTTACTATACTAATACGGGATAATAAGGATTCTACATGGCTATTTAGCCTTATACACGAGGTGAGATAACTCTCATTCAATGGCTTTTTAAGCCGTTTTAATAAGGTGTTACAGTTGTTGTCACGGTAGCAGCTAGGCTCCAATGCATGGACAATCGGTGTAAGATCGATCCCTGCTGCTGAAAATCTAATTGCATCTAATTATATAGTAGGTGGTATCAATTCCTGGAGAAATGATATGATGGGTGGCTGTACAAACCTGTATTTATCAAGAAGTACGGTATGGCCCATTCCATAGGATGATCCAAACCGTCCATTTGATGGGCCACAATGTAAATAGGTTGTGCCCCAAAAATCATTTCCATAGGATGATCCTAACTCTCAGATCTAGATAGGGAGGGACGGACATTATGGAAACTTCAATAAATCTCAGGGTTATGATCATCTTATGGAATGATTTTTGGTACACAACCTATTTACGTTGATTATTTGAGCGGAGCAAAGGCATGTATTGGTTCAACAGTATGGAGTTACTTTCTTTCAACTAAACCCCAGAGTATTGGTGAGAGATTTTGATACCCTTCAGTATCTATGTAATGATTCAATCTTTTTGAACTAAAGAAAGATTTTCCAAACATCAGATTTCTAGAGCTAGATTTTGGGCATGGGCTGAAAATCATTAAAGGATGTGCCTGCATGAGATAGTAAATAAAGGTGGCTGTCTGTGGCTATTGTGCCCCATGGGTGTAATGCATATATTGAATTTGGAATCCAAATAATTGAACCTGGTCCCACCATGATTGGATAATCCTATGAGCTTGATCAATCAACCATCTTTAGGGGTCCGCCAAGAAAAGCTAAATTGTTGATTTTTGTAGGTTTTGACGTTACACATGGGTGCCATCTACTTCCATGCAAAGGGACCACACACGTGGAAGGGGGAGTATTGGCTCTCATAAAAAGCTTAAGCCTTAAAAAGCATATTTTTTTTTGCATGTACCATGATGTTACCGACACCATATCAAAAAAAGATACAACTTAGGCCGGGTCAGGGGCGATGCCATAAATTTTGCACAGGGGGGGCAAAAATTATAGTAATTTTTTATCTATCTTAAAATTAAGATAGAAAAAATTTCTATCTAAAATTTTGCACAAGGGGGCAAAAATTATAGTAAATTTTGCACAAAGAAGGGAGATAAAAATCGTAACATTAAAATTTTAAACTTGTTTTCTAGCTTAGGAATGATTGGAAACGGGGGCATATTTTTAAAAAAGGGTTAAGTATAAAAAAATATTAAAAAATAAAGGTATATATTATATTTTTTCCAAAAAATAAGGGGGGCAATTGTCCCTCTTTCCTTACAAGTGGCATCGCCCCTGGGCCGGGTACTTACATTTAGTAGGGAGAGAAAGAGATTAAAATTACAAGTGGGTCCAACTTCATTTACGCTCTATTTCTAATTGAGTGTTTTAAGATGAGGTGGTCTAAATGTAGTCCCCAAAAAATAATTTTTTTAGTCACCAATTTCCAAAAAAAAATAAATAAATTTAGTCACCAGTTTCATTTTTTGTTACTAATCTCAATTACTCTGAGAGAGAGAGAGAGTTTAAAATTAGAGAAAAATACAGATATACCCCTCAACTTTTTGATATTTTCAACGATAACCCTGACTTTTCAAAGTCATACACCTCGTGAATTTTCACCGTCCATGAAGTAGATCCCCTGATTTTTCACCCTCTAGTTCAAAATTCATCAAAGACACCCCCTGACAATTTTTTCGTTCCCGTCCACCCTGTCACTTAACAAGCATTATTGAATACTAAGGGGCGGAGGCACATATAGCATGAGAGGGGCCATGCCCCACCCCCCCAATGACTAGCAAAATCTCTTTTATGGTTCATGGCATGCACATGAATGCTTGAATAGTTTAATGGTCATGGCCCCTCAATGACCAATGCAAGCCAGTGTAAATTAGTCTGGCCCTGCAAGAGTAAATTCCTAGCTCTGCCCCTGACTAAGGGGGTGTTGTTGATGACTTCGAAAAGTCAGGGTTATCATTGAAAATGTCATTAAGTTGAGGGGGTGTTGTTGACTTACCAACTTCTCCAAAAGCAGAAGCTGTTGGAGAAAGGCGTAATTTATCTTTTATACTTTAACACTCCTCCGCACATGTGGCCCACTTGGCAAACACGTGGCAAATGTGGTCCCACTTTGGGCCGATCGTCGGATGTTGATACCATGTTGACTTACCAACTTCTCCAAAAGAGGCGTAGCCGGAAGCGCGAAGATCGAGTCGAGGTTGATTAATATCAACACAGATCATAATAAACCTTCGAATCCATGAAGGGCGCTCGTCAGATCCTCGAAGAGCTATTCTTCGAATCCACGAAGAACGAGATAAACAACTTTCTCTACCAAGAAAGAGAAAAAAAAAATTTATTTCATAAAACAAACATGAACTGTGCAACAACCCTTGCACATAGGCTTTTATAAAATCACTAACTTCTTCTCTAAGTAAATCTCTACTTTATAAAATTATTTGAAGCCAATTCCTATATTAGACTAAACTTCTATGCCTAATTGACTAAATTTCTAAATCTACATGGACTAAAATTATAAGAAAAGGCAACAAGCCATATTTGTCTAAAACTACGTAACAGCTAGTAGGAAACAAATAACTAAAAAAAAAAACTCTATTTATACCCACTAAATGTACTTATTGGATTCGTGGGACACTTTCTAATTTTTAACTTTGTAGCCAAAAGAAGTGGCCATGTCAAAAAGCTTACGATGTTGGAGAAAGGCATTATTTATCTTTTATATACTTTTAACACAGGTGTACGTGTCTGTAATTTTCCCTTAAAATTACAAATAAAGCAAGCGGGTCCAACTTCATTTACTCTCTCTCTCTCTCTAGTTGAGAGTTTTAAGTTGAGGTGGTCTAAATGTGTTCCCCAAAAAATAATTATTTTAGTCACCAATTTCCAAAAGAAAACAAATTTTTAGCCACTAATTTCCATTTCTGTTACAAATCTCTATTACTCCCGGCCATTCCTGAAAGTTAGTATCTGTGTTGTGCAAAGGAGCCACCACGCGACAGAGCCCCTAAGAAGATCGACTCATATTTAAAAATGTTTACACATCAATATATGGGCCGATGTGTCCATATCGGTCCACCTCCGATACCGATATAATCCTCAGAGAAAAAGCATGTAGTCGAGAATTGAATAGGTGTTAGGTATAGCGGTGTAGTTGTAAGATAAAAACATGGGTCTTTTTTATCTACGGAATTTTTCCATTCTGAGTGTTTAATACGACGCTGACCTGACAGGTGAGCACTTCTTAAAAGCAATATTCAGAGTGCGGTTCAGCTCGATATAGACTAAAGACCAACCAGAATTGACTAACAGATGTTGCAAGGGGATGAAGGGGTCCCACCTGGCACATACTTTCTTGTTTTTCTTGGGAGATGATAAATTCGCACTCCCTGTAGGATAATTCGCACTCCATATCTACGCTTTTTTACTTCAAATCACGTTGCAGTGGTGCAGATTGATGAATTATCCTACAGGAGGTGAGAATTTGTCATCACACTTTTTCTTTTTCATTAAATATAAGAGGGATTTGCTAGGGACCATCGCAGAAAGACAAATTACTGCTGGCTGTTGTATAAGAGCAGCCACTTCAGCTGAATTAGATGAATAACAAAATCTGCTGAAAAGTTGTGGCTGCTTTCACATGCAAAGGCCAACTGCGAATTGCTTTTTTTTTTGGATGGGTAAGCTGGGGTTAGGCAGACCCTACCAGATTTCTTTAAATAAAAAAACAATTAAAAACATGAAGGGGGCATGAGGGCCAGAAATTGCCTTTCCTTGATGGTACCCAGCAAATCCCAATCTAATCTAATCTAACTACTATATATAAAGGCAAAATGATGGGTTAATGTGTTCCACCCTTTGCCAAAAATTTCGTCTATATCCCAGTTGTATTATGCATGTTCTTTTCAATAAGACGTTATAATATTACCTACTTTCTTTAGGGTAAAATCGTAATCTACATCTATCTACATATATAAAGGCAAAATCTTGGGTTATTTTCTTCCACCCTTTGGCAAAAATTCCATCTATATCCCAAGTGTATTATGCTTATTCTCTTGCATAAGAAGTTATGATATTACCTACTTTCTTTAAGGTAAAATCTTAATCTACATACGAAAAGTACCGACATAGGGTACCTGTCTATGACAATTACGGAAAAAAGTACCAAGAAGAGGTAAGGACATATGACAAGGACTAAAGAACTACTTGATATTACTTATTTAGGACACTTGCAAAATATTGACGGATTCCGGGCACCTTAAGCGGAACAACAATTATGGAAACCTCTATCGATTGGAGGGCTAGGATCAACCTATGGAAATGATAATGATTTTATGGCCACAACCGATTGATGTTGTGTTCCATCACATGGACGGTTTGGATCAACCTATAACCCTCTATAGATCGAAGGGTTCAGATCAACTTATGAAAATTATTTTTAGGGCACCACCTATGTAGGCAGTGACCCATCTAATGGATGGTTTGGATCATCCTATGGTACGGGCCATACCGTACATTTTAATAAAGTGAGGAGTGCGATCATCAAAATACGGTGAGTAGTGCTATTACAAAATACAACATATGGAAATGATTTTATGGTCACAACCGATTGATGTTGTGTTCCATCACATGGACGGTTTGGATCGACCTATAACCCTCTATAGATCGGCGGGTTTGGATCAACCTATGAAAATTATTTTTGGGGCACCACCTATGTAGGCAGTGGCCCATCTAATGGACGGTTTGGATCATCCTATGGTGAGTAGTGCTATTGCAAAAACTTCGTTGTTTTAGCGCTTCTTTATTAATGTTCATGTATTAATAATTTTTCTTTTACCTTTATGCTATGAGGTATATAGGCTATGAGGTGTATTCCATATTACTTTCTTAAGAGGAAGTCTTATTTTTTAATGCAATATTATGTTTGATTGACAAATATTTAGAGCTTTTGAGAGCAATTACTGATATATTTAGCCTATTTACTTTCACCACCACCTCGCTCTATTTTTCATGTATTATAGCTTTTTTTCCTTTTTTAAAATTAACTTTCATTTTCTCTTTGAAACCATTGCTTATTTACTTTAAAAGTTATATTTGGACCATGCTTAATGGCATTTTGAGTTTTCTATATGTAATTCCTCCAAATATCTTGCTGATGTTCTTATGAATTTTTTTGAGCTTTATCCTTCTCCGGATTTCTTTTATATGATTTTTCATGTTTCAGATCTCTACAAGAAGAGTTTTTTCAACAATCATCTGTCAAATCACTACTCGAGGGACATCATTTCAAGATTCAAGGGTGGTGGGCAATCATGGATATGCCCGCAACGTATGGTTTTTTTTTCTTTTCTGGGTATCTTTGAATATAGTGTTCTCTTTTTGTTGGCTTTCATAGATTTAGGTTTTGGCTGACCATCCAGAGTAAATGTCCATCTAATTATATAGATGGATGCTTGGCTACTTTATTCTTATTTTGATTGATTGAAAATCTTCTTTCTTTCTTTTTTTTTTCATTTCTTAAAGCATTGTTTGTTATATTCTTAGTCTGAAATATGTAATGTATGATCTGAGAATTCCTTTGGATTATATTTGCATTTTGCTTGAATTGCTTTTATGAAGTTCAATAATCACATTATATGGGCCACTTCATGCCAAAAACAAACCTTTCGCCATCCAAACGAGTCTTATAGAACTTAATTTGTGATTATTTTGATGAGAAATTGATTGCACGCATGACAAACACAAAGCTCCAACTAAGCCATTTTGAAATTTTAGTACAATATTAAATTACCACCGCAGCTGTTCCTTTTAATCCAGTCAAATATTAGATTTCCACTTCATGTTGCACTATTTGAATTGATATTTGGGTCCCTCGTGCAACGCATGTGCATTTTTACTAGTTTATAATAATGCAGAAATGACCTAGGACAAAAAAGATCTGCTTGTCAGTGGTTTTTGTTTTGAAATCTAAAAATTACATAATATATTGGCCGAAATTACAACATGTTGGCCATGGTCCGATATGATTGATATTTCCATAACAAACAATTTTAGACTAGGTGTCTCACATAGAGAAAAGAGTAGGAACTACTCCCCATAGTAGAAAACTTATCTACTCCGTGGGCTTAAAATATAATGGGGGCCACATTGTTTCGGTGATCGAAAGCTTTCATTTGATTGGCCCTCACACAGTTAGGGTGTGTCCAAAAATCAGCTCCATAGGATCATCCCAACCCTTTGATTCTTATTTGTGAGGGCCCATCAAATGAATGCCCAAACAATGTGCCCCCCAGTATAGATTTCAAAAACACCGGTCCGTTATTTCTGGTAGGTATTTTAGTAATATTATCACTTACAAAGGTTATTTTTAATTAGGGTCTATCCGGCTTAGATCCTGAAAACGACCTTGGTCGGCCGAAAACCCGAAACAAGCCCGACGAGTGACCAATCCCGACAAAGACCTCCTTTCTTCTCTCTCTCTGCAATTATCATTCATTAAAATAATAATAGAATAGAAAGCCATAAAAGTTGAAAAAGAAGTGAAAAGAAAAGCAGGGAAAGAATATCAATATCCCTCACTGTCATTTTCTTTCTCTTTTCAATACTTTTCCCCCCCTTCATATTTTTCATTTCCAACGGCATTAATCGTCTCTACAAATCGGAAATGGCTGGAATCCGTAACGGAGAAGTGGAATTGCCCGATTCTCCGGCAAACGGCGAGTCGACTCGGATCAGGGCACGATCGTCGATCGTGGACTCTTTGAAGGGATGTGGACTCTCTGGGATCCGGATTGATAAAGATGATCTGAAGCGTAGAATTCTGATCCCTGAATATCTCCGCTTAGCCATGGTCGAAGCAATCAGTTCAAAGGATCCCGCCGCCGCCGCCGGACGGTACGCCTCCGACGGTGGCGCCGCCAGTGCACCGGAGGCGCCGATGGTTGTTTTTGTAAATTCTCGCAGCGGTGGTCGCCATGGAACCATTCTCAAAGGCAGGCTTCAGGAACTTATGGGCCAAGAACAGGTCCGATTTTAAGTTATCGAATTTTCTCTTCTTACTTTTATTTCTGTTTTGGTCTTTGTGTGGAGTCTTAGTTTATTAGTTTAACTGCCACTTGAATTTTCAATTTTCACCTGTTTTTTTTTCTTTTTCGCTAGTGTTTTAATTCTCTCTCTCTCTCTCTCTCTCTCTCTCTCTCTCTCTCTCTCTTCTTATTTTTTATTTCTGTTTTGGTCCTTGTATGTAATCTTAGTTCATTAGTTTAACTGGTACTTGAATTTTCAATTTTTCGCCTCTTTCGTTTTTTCCTTTTTATGTAATCTCAGTTCATTAGTTTAACTGGTACTTGAATTTTCAATTTTCACTTGTTTCGGGGTTGGTTTTTTTTTTTTTTTTTGGTCTTCTTATTTTTATTTCTGTTTTGTTCCTTGTATGTAATCTTAGTTCGTTAGTTTAATTGATACTTCAATTTTCAATTTTCACATGTTTCAGTTTGTGTGTGTGTGTGTGTGTGTGTTAATTCTCATTTTTTTCATGCTGAAGTCAAAATTGAAATAACGCTAGAAACAACAGAGCAGGGAATCTAAAAGCATATCCCTTGTTTGTTCAAGTGCTGGGACTAAACTCACTAAACTATAGGCTCACTCACGCGCTCTTGGGGAATTCATATCCAGTACAGAGCAAAGTCACTGTTTTTTCTAGTGTTCGCTTCGTTTGACCATTCGTACTCCTGTTGAGAATCATCCTGTCCAACTAGTAAGGCCCTGTTGATTATGACCACCGATTGTGAGTCCAAAACCAATTATTGGACTCAAAATTTACGTTTAGCCCCTGTTGTTTAAGATTATGACCACCGATTGTGAGTCCAAAACCAATTATTGGACTCAAAATTTACGTTTAGGCCCTGTTGTTTAAGATTATGACCACCGATTGTGAGTCCAAAACCAATTATTGGACTCAAAATTTACGTTTAGGCCCTGTTCGTTTGAGATTGTGACAATATAACCCCGAATCGATTATTTGACTCAAAATTACGTTTAATCTTGAGTCCAATAATCTGTTGGGACAATCTCAAATGAACACGGCCTTAATTATGAGTCCAATAGCTGGTTTTCGACTCACAGGGCCTAAATGTCTTGCAGGTGTTGCCCTTGCGTAGCATGATTTAGTTAAATCCCTACGCTTGTAGATTGTGATGAAACTGAACTATTTTTCTGATGCATCTTTCTGTGGTTTACTGAATGCTTGGTTTTTGGGCATTGATCTGTTTTTGAGGTTTTCAGGTCTTTTATGCACACCACGTGCATCTTGCAGATTTATGTTTATTTTCATTTCTGATTTTTTTTCTTAAGCTTATGATGGAATTATATGTGGGATTCTTGATTGAAAAGGTTTTTTGGAGTTCTATTTCCAAATATCATATGATCTTCTTGATTGAAAATGAAATATCTCCAATATTTCTTTCCTGCAGCTCGGGTTGTTCTGCTAATACTTTCAACAATGTTCCCTTTATCTGTTTAATGAATCTACCCTCTGGTTGTTTACAGCAATCTTTTCTATTGATTATATGCTTCAAATATGGTGTTAATGTACTATCTGTTTATTTTAAGCACAGTAACATACATAAATTTGTTCACTGACAAGGATCTGTTCACTTCTTGTTAAAGTACAACCGAATGGTTTTAAACTCTTTTATGAAGGGAAAGTGTTGATTCCAAAAATTACATGATTGTCCTTTTTCATATGTAATGCAGGTTTTTGATCTTTCAACCGTGAAGCCTACTGAATTCGTCCAGTATGGATTGGCTTGCCTGGAGCAGTTGGCTAATCTTGGGGATCCTTGTGCAAGAGAGACACGTGAGAAGATGAGGGTCATGGTGTGTTGGTTTTGATTTCTCTTTTGGTCACATTATTTGAATGTGGCTCTAGTTTGTATGGGTACACCTCTAAATATGTTTCTTTTTTCCACCTGTCTGGAAATGCATGCGTGTCTCTTTGTATGTATGAATGAGTGCATTTGTTGGTGCTTATGATCTATGGTGTTTTTGCCAACGTGCGTACTGCCTTGATTGGTAGGATGTAAATTAATTGTTGTGAAGAACCTGAGATTCTTCCTGGCAGGTTGCAGGAGGTGATGGTACTGTGGGTTGGGTTTTGGGAAGCATTGCAGAACTTTATGAGCAGAAACGAGAGCCTATACCTCCAGTTGGGATCATTCCCCTTGGTACGGGCAATGATTTGTCTAGGAGCTTTGGTTGGGTAAGGACTAATGAGTTCTTGGATTTCCAGTTACCTTGTTGCTAGCTACCTTACCTTTTCATTGAATCTGCACTTAATGTTTTCTCCAGGGTGGTTCATTTCCTTTTGCATGGAGGTCAGCAGTCAAGCGATCCCTGTATAAGGCTGTTACTGGCCCAGTTTGTCGTCTTGATAGGTGGGCATTCATTCTGTTCTCTATGTTTCAAGCCCGTGAGGATGGTTCATTTCCGTCATTCATGAGATTTTTTCTGGTGAATTACTTGAATCACTGAAACATTCTGAGTATGATATCCACTGGCTACGAGGCATTGGTGGATTCCATAAGGCTATTGCGAGGTGTTAATTGTTGTGATGCAACATACTGAAGAAGATCTAGGACATTCATATCCATCTAGATTTGAGTGCTGTGACCATAGTTACTGGAAGCTCCCTAGTTAGGTCAGAAGCTTGCTTCGAAAGCAAAATTTTTCTTGCCTCCCAAATTTAGCAGAAGCATGCTTGTAACATGTTTCCTCTTAATTGAGAATATACTTCCTATTTAGTTGATTCCTGAACTAAAAGAGTGTTTGTTTTTTGCTAAAAGAGTGTTTTCCTCTTTTAGTAATGCTAAAGGAGTGCATTTAAGACTTAAATAAATCATCATAAGTTTCAAATAAAACTCATGCGATTTTTTTTTCAAGAACTTGACATTAAATCCAATTGAATTAACCTTGAAGCTTGCAAGGTTTTGAGCAGAAACATTACTAGCTAGTTTTATGCCGTTTGCTGTTACACAAGCAGATTTTAAAAGATCTTCCACATCAATATCGTAATTTTATCAAATTCTTTGTCCAACAGCTTGTTATTGTTTCATGTTCATAAACTCTTGTTTCTTTTTAATCTTTAAACTGATTAGTGATAATGAAAATTTACTTGTATGTTGATGCAGTTGGCGTGTTGTTGTATTGATGCCTGCAGAAGAAACTGTAGAACTGCCACATTCTCTGAGACATACTGAGTACCCATTTGGTCAGGTTGTGAATGTTGTTATATTGTCTCCGTTCGATGATGTAGTGGGTTGTATGCTTTTGCGGATCATATACTGTCAAATTGAACGTAGATATAAATGAAGACAGTTCCATTATCCAAACAAGGAAGTGCTTTGTTTCCCTAAATAAATTATGTTAAATTTGTGCCCTTCAAAAAAAAAAAAAAATCTTAAATTTGTTGCCATATGTCACTGGTGTTGTTTAACTCTCATATGCTATATGCAGCTGAAGAACAAGTTATCTTTCAGAGGGGAACAATCTTTACTTTTGGAGTCTATCTGTTTATTCAATTAGTACAAACAAACAATACTGATTAGTTTGCATTCTTCTTTAAAACCGGTCAGGAAGGAACTCTGGAAATGTAACATTTTTGGCCGCTAGATGTACACATATTTTTACTGTTCTAACAATGTATTTACTGTACCGTTGGTAACTCATTTGGCCGATGAATTGGTTACTGTTAATCATTTCCATTGATGAATAAACATGTTCATATTGACTCTTTTATCATATATAATAAATCTATTTCATGCATAATCGCATCATCAAATCAATAAATCTATTTGCTAGCGTCCATCTCAGAAGTCATTTCGCGGATGGTCTGTTGCATGTTACAGCAGGCACACAGGCTCACTTTTCAGCAGATTTTGTCTTCATTCACGAGGTGGCTGCTGTCAGATGCAACAGACCATCCGTGAAATGCCTTCTGCGATGGACGCTAGCAAATCCCTTCTTTTAAAATTTTCAGACAGAATGGTTCTCTAGGATCAATTGGTTCTACATTGCATCAGCAACATTCACCAGTGGAACTTACAGAATTTGCTGTTCTTTTCTGATAATTATTGTCTTGTGTACACTGACATGGAATACCCACTTCATAATGTTAACCCGACTAATATAAATAGCCCTCAGCTGTAAACATGGTTTTAAATTTCAACCGAAATACCGAAATTTTGACCGTAATCTCGGATTTCTTCCGGGATCGAAATTTAAAACCGAAACCGAAATTTAAATTTTTTGGCCAAAATTATAATATTTCCCCAAAGTTTGCACCGAAACTGAAATTGCCACCGAAATTTCATTTTCGGCTGAGGCTGAAACCGTAACCGAAATTTCAATCCTTGGCTGTAAATGATTTCTAATTATTCGAAAAAGATGCACAAACTAGTCGAATAATTTCAGATGCTTCCATTTTTATTGAAAATGTATATAATGTATAGAGAGGTAAATTATCGTAGACATTTATTTTTTATGTTTTGGTTTGTTTCTAGCTTTCATTTTTGTTGATGGAAGCTTGTTAGTGCTTGAAACATCAGAGGTGAGCCAGAGTTTTGTTTGTGGGTAATACAGACTATGTTCTGTACGATCTTGTGGTGGGGCCAATGGACAACCTTCTAACCCTGTAACTTAACTTGAGAGCTGAATGGACGGGCAACTGTCTGGCTTCATGTTTGGTTGAACCTTCAGTCATTGCTGTAGTGGTAGAGTTGTAGAGGTGGATTCTCATTTTGTGTTTCATTTCATGGTATGTTGCACGCCAACTGGGTCCTAGCAAGTTTAGTCTCATTGAGGCTTTTGGATTCTACACGTTGGACATTTTTTTTTATCATCAAAATTTTTTATATGAAACCTGAGCTAATCTCTCTCTCTCTCTCTGCCCCCCAAAAAAACTGAGCTATCTTGAGTTGGATTCATAGTGCAGAGGATTATTTGCATGGTTGTATTTTGAGGAAAACAGATAATCATGCCTTTAATTTTAGAACTGAGGTTTGTACTGATATATAATGATGCAATATGTTGTTGAGTATCAAATAGAGCATACCCACACAAGGCAAGAACTGAATTGAATATCATTGGAGCCAAAGATGATGCATGGATCAAAGGCATGGATTTATTTGAAGATCAAATGGAGAAGAAGATAAGGTTTCAAGACTTGGAGAAGATCAAATTGAAGACTCAAGTGAAGATTTGAAGTGTCTGTTACTCTGTTAAAGTATAAAAGATAAACAACGCCTTTCTCCAACAGCTTAAGCTATTGGAGAAGTTGGTAAGTAAACATGGTATCAGAGCCAAAGGTCTCGAGTTCAAACCTCCCAGATAGCAAAAATCCACATGTGATGGTCGGCCCAAAGTGGGACCACATGTGCCACGTGTTTGCCGAGTGGGCCACACGTGCGGGGGAGTGTTAAAGTATAAAAGATAAACAACGCCTTTCTCCAACAGCTT
Organism: Tasmannia lanceolata; assembly: GCF_043159265.1. Taxonomy (NCBI): domain Eukaryota; kingdom Viridiplantae; phylum Streptophyta; class Magnoliopsida; order Canellales; family Winteraceae; genus Tasmannia; species Tasmannia lanceolata. Next base: position 10,673,326 of record NW_027518683.1, read on the forward strand.
AAGCTATTGGAGAAGTTGGTAAGTTAACAGTGTCCAAGTCTTAGTTAGAGTGTATGAGCTAGTCCCTCAATAGTATCTGTGGATAATGGCACTAGGGCTAATCTAAAACAACGATAATGGATTTAGGAAAGCTTCAAATAATTTTGAAATTATTTTAAACAGAAAGTAGACTCTCTTAGCTTTCCGGAATGCACAAGAACATCGAAATCTAATAAAAACGAAGGAGATATGAATTTTGTAGTTAATCGCGCAATCCAGAAATCCTGGTATGGACCTCCATGGAGGCGATTTGTCCAAAAAATATATATATGAGCAACGGCTTGCATGGAGCTGAAGCCTCCTTACCGGGCGTTGGAGCCAATAACGGCTACTTTTGGATTCCTTGCTCTATATAAAGGGTCTTATGCCCCTTAAACTAGAATAGGACACTAATGGGCTATCTGTGATCATTATAGAAGGTGTTTAACATCCTTGTGCCAGTACTTGTGATCTTTTGGTGGGTCAGACACAGGAATTCATTTGTAAATCCTTTGTGAGTGAATTGTAGTGAGCCCAAAGTGTATATCCAACTTGTGAGAAATTGTTTTGTTTTTCTTTAATTGTAAATTGGTGGATGGCACCGTATCAACCCTCAGTCATGAGCTTGGGGACAGCTTGGGTTGGTGGAGTGGCACCGGATCAACCTTGGCAAGCTTGGGGATAAAGCTCGGATTGTAAGCGGTTTGGCCTTCAGCTGTAAGAAGTCCGGGATAGTGGAAGCACGGGAGGGAACATCTCGTGAGAGTGGATGTCGGCCAGTATTGGGCTGAACCACTATAAAATCTCTGGTGCACTTCTTTTCTCTTCTCTCTGTCTTTATCCTTATCTTGCTTTGGGTTTGAATTCATTGTTTATTTGTTCTTGCTTTAAATTGTGAAATTATCTTTGAAAAAACGATAGTTTTTAAAACCCAATTCACCCCCCTCTTGGGTTGCTTTACTTGGGTCACACATCCTATCAGTTAGCCAATTCCCATGGATCCGGTGGTTTTTTCTGAGCCCATGCCAACGCATTTCATGAGTCATCTTCAATAATTAAAGGTCCCAATCAGTGTCTCACAATCCATCTAGGAACCCATAGTAGTGCCCGCGCTTCTGCCTTATTGGAGCCACAAATGCCAGCTAGACCGGAGAATGATAGAATAGTATTAACATTTTCATCTTGGAATATGCCATCTTAGTATTAACCCAATTTCTCTCCATTGATGTAAAGCAAAAAACTTACAATATGTATTTGCCACCAAGTGCATTTCTCTCTAGTTGAGTCCAAAATCCATATTGCCCAAGGGCCACGTAGGAAGGGACTATGCAATGTGATCATAACTGTTCTCAGTCACCTTTAGTTGCTATGCCAACCAACAGCCTTCTCTGCTGCATCGTTTTATTCATTGGTCATTGGCATATTAAAGATTAGATACATTATAAAACTATGGAACTGAGGGTATCTTTTTAATTGAAAACAGGAAACTTCATGTCATTTTTGGCATAACTTATATGGTAGCATCTCTCTGTTTTTTCTTTCTCATCATCATCATTATTATTTTGAATGGTGACTCTTTCTCGTCATTATTAATTGAAGCTTTTGCTGTACTGTCAATATTTCTGTGTGTTGGAGAGTATTTTGGTCATTACGTGTAGTGTTGAGGGTATTGTTGTCTTTATACATCTAACCCTACTTTGGGCTCTATATATACATTCATATTCATTGGACCTCCCTTCAGTGGAGACTCACCATCTTCTCCCTCACTCTTCTTCTTCCTTATCCTTATCCACTTGTCTAACACTGTGGTGCTATTTATTTAACCTTTTCTGAGTGTAAGCTATACTGGACTTCATGCAGGACAGAGATATAGAAGGGGACTTGCCTGAAAAAGTTACTTGCTTTGAAGGAGTGTTTTATAACTATTTTAGCATAGGTATGCTCTTGAACTTTGTAATATTCCATTTGTGTATCCTATCATTTGCATTGGTATTTTCTAATGGCTTTTCTTTATCATTTGCATATGATTTTTTTAAACGATATCCTCTTTATTTTCCCTATGGGTCTGTTCCAGTGAGGGGTAAATACGAGGGAGTAATCCATTTCAGGGTAAATCATTTCAATGTAATCTACTTACCATGTAAATATAGAGGGGGTATATTATTTCTAGCGTTCCAGGACCACATATTGTAGAGGGTAAATGTCATAAGGGTATTTTAATCATATTACATGACTTAGGGGTATTTTGGTCATTTCACCCACTCGATAGTGGTATGTCAGCCATTTTCCATGACTCGGGGGTATTCTGGTCATTTTTACCGGATACGTCGTATTTTGATCATTTTTGTCATGAGGGTATTTTTGTCATTTTCATGATTCCGGGGTATTCGAGTTATTTTACCCTGCATTGGGGTATTTTGATCATTTTTATATCATAAAGGGTATTTAGTCATTTTCTATGACAGGTATTTTGGTCATTTTCACCCTAGGTATTTCGGTCATTTTCCATTATGCAGAGGTATCATGGTTATTGTTACCTGATTGACATATTTTGATCATTTTTTATGTTGTAGGGGTATTTTAGTCATTTTTATTACTTTAGAGTATTGTGTTTATTTTTACATGATATTGGGGTATTTTAGTCATTTTCCATGACTCGGGGGTATTCTAGTCATTTTTACCCTATATGGTGGGTATGTTCATTGTTTCATGTCGATATTTTAGTCATTTTCAATGACTTAGGGGTATTTTGGTCATTTTCACCCGATATAGGGGCATTTCGGTCATTTTCATGATGCAGGGGTAATATAGGGGTATTTCGGCCATTTCTATGATGCAGGGGCATTATGGTCATTTTACCCAATACCGTGAATTTTGATGTTTTTTATGTTATAGGGGTATTCTAGTCATTTTCCATGACACGGGGGTATTCTAGTCATTTTCCATGACTCGAGGATATTCTAGTCATTTTATCCTGAATGGAGGTATTTTGATCATATTTATGTCATAAGGGTATATAGGGTCATTTTCCATGACAGGAGGACTCTGGTCATTTTAACATGATACCTAATGAATCACCATAACCTTATTCCAAGAATGTCCTAATGAATCACCATGGTGACATGCATTGTAGGTCATATTTTCTGAAGATTTCCTTAGAGGCAATATATGGCAGCGTTTATTTCATTTAATTTTGGTTCGTATAAGTTGCTAACTTGATGTCTTGATGGGAAAATAGAAGAATGAAGTTTTAATACTGTAATATGTTCAAATAATTACTTGCTAATTTGATCATCTGGACGAATGTCATTAAGCTTATGACTTTAATAATCATTGCTGACTAAGGTCCTAAGACTATTTTAGAATGCAGTGTTTGAAAACAAATCTCGCTGTATTGAAGGGACTGAAATAACCGAAACATTTATTCTAGCCAAAGCTAGCAGCTAAAATGCTATTCTGAGTTATAATACATAGAAGCCCAACAGAAGAATTTACTATCCTTGAAAGGGTAACAAAGATACATACTCTAACAATTCCATTTACCCAGTGAAGTTCAACTTTCACTTGCTCCACTATTGTTACTTATGTGCTCTTATAAATGAATATGCTTTGTTTTATTAGGTGTTGTTTGAAACCACAAGAATGTCTTCCTTTTGTTTGAATGATGATAAATTTTATTAGAAAAAGAAAGCTCAAGAAAACAGAGCTGAAATCAAGGAGGGAGAAAGTCAACAAATCCCAAGCCCTTTTTTTTTTTGATGGGCAAGCTGGGGTTAGGCGAGACCCCGACCAGATATATTAAAAAGATAGAAAATTACATGGGGGCCCGCGAGGGCAGCATAAACATACAGCATGAGCCAAAATCAGAGAAACAAGCTGTAGGACAGAGTATGGGTTACAGTCGGGGGAACTGTAGACCGAGGCCATCTCCAACAATAATGGAATGTAATTCGGGGGTGATCCGAGCGGGGCCATCTCCCTTTATTGCTTGGTTTCATCGAAATTAGAGATTGAACATTTGGGATTCTCCTACAGATAAATGACTTGTCTATTGATAATGACTTTTCAGTTATTATTGGCTTGGATATCCAACCCAAGTTCTTTACGAGATATCAGGGATGCCATTAATTAGTGTTTATTTTCATTGTATTGAGATGACTGGGTTTGGCTGTTCATTGATTACTAAGCAGTCTAACATCCATGGACTGGGAGGAATATCCAAGGTTCCAACTTATTTTCATCTTACATTGACTGAAGTTATATGCTCTTGATACTGGTTTTTTTCTTCCACCGGAAACTAGTAAATAATGTTTAATATATGGTGTTCATCTGCTCGGAAATAATATTTATAGCTGGTAAACATCTGTTGAGCTACCATTTCATTGCTACAATTTGTATTTCAACATTTTTGTGCTTTTGATTGCTTGCTACTCTTTCTTTTTCCTTTAGGGCCTAGTTTGTCCCTTCATATATTTTTTTTGCAGATTCTTAGTTCTACTGTAAATTATGCAGGAATGGATGCCCAGGTTGCTTATGGGTTCCACCATTTACGCGACGAAAAACCATACCTTGCTCACGGTCCGATTGCAAATAAGGTATGATTAAATTACCATTTCCTTATTCAACTTTATTGATCTAACTGCTGTGGGGACTATGGCCTTCCTACATTTTTGGCAATTTGGTTTGAAATGTATTCAGTTCATTACATTGTTATACACATTTTCATTCAGTTTTTGCATGTTATTTTGGATAGCTTACAATTTGCATTTGGAATGTTGTCATGGGTAGTTCCACTAGAACAATCATACCTTAAGAAATTCTGATATATAGTTTCTTAGGCTAAATGGGTCTTCACTCATCACCATTATTTTTGAACAAGCTCGAGGTGTAGGCCTCAAAATAGGTCTTGTCGCAGGCTCCAAAAATAATTCCTGGATCGTGGGTCGGAGGGTGGGAGGGCGATCCCGGTAACCTTGCATAGAAAAAACCAAACCTGTAACCTTGCATAGAAAATTTTAAAATAATTACATCCTAGATTCTTATCTTGTATTTTGTTTCATATTTCTCATCATTGCGAGAATTGTTGTTTCCCTTGTTATTTATTTTTTGTCCTGAAAATATTTGATACTAATCAATGATAAAAGCTAGTATTACCTAGACCTGGGGAAGGGTTCCATGTATGTCCTCAAGTGTCTTGCAAATCTAGAGTGGGGGTGCTCGTAAAAGCTAGTATTTCCTAGACCTGGGGAAGGGATCCAAGTATGTCCTCAAGTGTGGTGCTCTCTAATAAATAAATTAATAAAGTAAAATTAAAGTAACATAAAAATAATAAAATCCTAACAAGTTTGAAAATACCAAACAGAGTTCCAATCAAAATCAATTTGTAAAAATCTAATTTATTAGCTAAACAATATGGAAAACAGTGAATATTATGCATGAACACAATGCAATGACCATCAATTGTTCCTCAGACAAATTTAACCAACGCCGCCGCCCACCCCCACCCGCCCCCCCCCCCCCCCCCCCCCCGATTTCTCCATATTGCCTCGCATGCAATATAAAGAAATGGGAATACCCCCTTCCAACATGTGAGGGGTTTGCTTTTGGATAGATTTCTCAAGAGAGCGAAAGCAAGCTTGAGTGCATGGAGCGAGAATTCTTTGGCAAACAATCCAAAAAAGAAAACTTATAGATCATAGGTATTTCTTAAAATGTATGACATGCGATAAGTTTTGATGACATCATCTAAAGTGTAAACACTTTATATAATCCATCTTTTTTTTTTTGAATGGAAAAATAGATTTTATTTATAATCCATCTTGAATTTATCATATTGGGGAGTGTCCCAAAACCCCCAACCAACACCTCCAAATATTTATCACAGAGATTCCCAACGAAGGGTTTCCTTTCTCCTCTTCATCCTCCAATGCCTTTTGCCTTGGATAGCCTTTCCTTTTTGTCATGCACACTTCCTTTAGACAATGTGTTTTGAAATGTTTCCCTTCCTCTATTCGCATTGACATGAAATTTACCTTTCTCAGCTAGTCTATTCGAATGAGTCTTGCATGTACGGCATGATAATTCCAAAGTGGTGTTGCCTGCACCTTTAACTTAGAATACCGTTTGATCGCATGGATTGATATCCTGCTTATAGACCCAGAACTGTTAATGACTTAATGTAGTTAGCAATTCATTCTTTGGGATTTGATTTAGTATTTTATTCATTAGCTTGGCTTTCTTCCTTTAACTCAGAATATCAGTTGATAGCATGGACTGATATCCTTCTTATAGACCCAAAACTGTTAATGTCTTAATGTAGTTGGAAGTTCATTCTTTGGGATTTGTTTTAGTATCTTATTCATTACCTTGGCTTTCATCCTTTGGAAATGCAGAATTATGCACCTTCTTTTCTTTACAAGGACATAGATTTGTTTGTTGGTCATTAGAGACCTTTTTCTTGGTTAGTTGATCTTATGAGTTCTTTATTTTGACTTTCCCTTCTAGACTTCTAGTCTTGCATTTACCGGTATGAAACATACGAATACAAGTTTACAGCTGAGTCTACTCTTATCACAGGTGATTTATTCTGGATATAGCTGTACCCAAGGATGGTTTTTTACACCTTGCATGAGTGATCCAAGTTTAAGGTTAGCCATCTCCCCCATAACAAGCATATTTTACACTTTGTGCTCTAAAAATATGTTTCTTCTCATTTTTTACTAAGAATATTTGAATGTTTTGTGAATTCTTGAATTTTGCGTCTGCTGTTATTAGCTAAAATAAACATGTTTCAATTCTCAGTGAATTTATTTGCTAGAACATGTTCACTCCTGTAATTGGATAATTCCTATGCATCATCCCACAATTTTTATCAGAATACTCAATACTTGCATATTTGCCTCTTGTTATAATCTTTTACACCTTGAATCATTGTTTTAGCTCTGTGATGTCTGGCGGTAATAACCAACAGCTCACAACAATAAAATTACCCGGCAAATGTGGGGAAATTATAAGAAATATCCTGGAAACTATAAACTAGTGTCCAGAAATAACCATCATACAGTAATGTATCCACGAATTGATTCAAGCAACAATCTTCAATAATTCTATATTTAACATCGCAAATGGAATAAATCTAGGCTGATATGACTCCAAGATCGTATTAATGAAATCAACCAATACAATAATCAATCACTTTTGCGCTGTTCCACAACTACCAATAGAACAAAAGGCTAAAGAAAGTGCGGGTGCGAATGCTATAATAATCAAGAATATAACATCACATGATTCTTTCCAAAATGAGATAAAGGACTGCCCTGAACTCAGATCGGATGAAGGTAACTCAAATATGGAGGAAATCAACAATCAGTCCAAATCTGGCTTGGAAAATGATTATAACTGCTGCAAATGCTCCATACGAAGATGTCGTCCGGGATCTCACCAACACAAGGATGCCAAGAAGTAAAGATCTAGGGAGTGAGTAGGATCTCACCTATGCCACAATGTGGACCAGGAAGAAGATAACCCCCCCCCGCATCCATCCTTTGCTGAGGGGAAAGTGGATATGCCTCACATTGCTTCGAATCCTAAATCCAGCGGGGAAGACATTGCTTCCCTCAAAGAGATCAGCCGCACAAGCTTTCCAACTCCACAAGAGGAAGAAAACTTCTAGATGATACCCTAATCTGGATTTGGGTGCTCTGTTCGAAAACCCAAAACTCGCAAAGCTCCCAAAGTGCTAATGATGTGCCCCATCTTAGCCAATTGCAAAAACGTACTTAAAAACCCATTTGCATGAAACAAACTTCAACTCCCATTTCCCACTTTCAAAAAATCGCTGCAAGAGTGGGCCCACCCTCTTAAATGTAAATCCCTTAAGAGATGGTCTCCACTGCCTGCACTGACTAGGAAATTGCAAGCGTACAGTATTTAGTCCTGTCTTATCCCGTTGGAACTCCCTGCTGCTGGCTTGTGTTTACACTCATCAATCAGGATCAATCTGATTTACGATTGATAATGTGTAAGCATCTAAAGTTGACCAGGTAAAATAAAAAAAACTTAAAACCATTCTATTGTGGCCCAGTAGACACACACAGACACCCCTTCCTCCTTTGTAACATCATTACTAAAAGCCTGTGCCATGAGCGTATAAGAACAAATACAACTAATTTCTCTAATAGGACTTCTAGACAAAGAATACTGTCAAAGTCTAAAAGAATAAATAATGCCTTCTCCAACAGCTTAAGCTTTTGAAGTAAGGTCCTGAGTTCAAATCTCCTTGATGTAAACAATCCACATGCAATGGTCAACCCAAAAGTGGGGCCACATGTGCCACGTGTAGGCCACACGTGAGGGGGAGTGTCAAAGTATAAAAGAATAAATAACGCCTTCTCCAACAGCCTAAGCTTTTGGAGTAAGTGGTTGTTCCACAAATACAACCTTTGTGTGTGGATCTAAGATGCACCGATGGATCAAGATGCATCTTGATACACGTAGAAACTGAGTTTCAAGTTGCACCGATTGATCTACTGTCTCAAGGATGTGTCCTCCTAACTTATACATAAACAAAATCAGGAACCAGGCAAAAAGAAGAAAAATGAAAGAAGCAAGAACATGTCTTTAGCATTTAGAAAATGCATATTTTAGCCTGCACAGTGGAATGTGGATATCTGTTTTGTTTTCTCTCTGAACTATGTTTTTCCAGTTCAAACACATATCGATTGTTTTTCAAATACTTGGTATTAGATTTAGAAAGTTGCTCATTCATCATGTATGCATACGGCATAACGATGTCATGTCAGTTACAAAGAATCAGTAGCATTAGGTTTGCAAATTGTAATGTTGTTCCTGAGTGTAATCTTGTGTGTCTTAACCGATATATTCACAATATTAATGAATGCAGGGGGCTCAATAACATTTTACGGGTGCAAATAAAGAAGGTCAATTGCTCAGAATGGGAGCAGATACGAGTTCCTTCAAGGCAAGTTGGAATCTATTCTTAGTTTCTATCCATCTTTTACTGGAAAAAGTTTAAAATCCGAATAAGGACTAATCTTAAAAATATTTTGATAGGCTAGAGTCCTGGATTGCATGTTCATCATTAAGTTTATTTTAGCATATTGTAATGATGAATTCACAAGAAAATAAAAAACTTAGACAGTTTTATATTTTGATGTAGTATTACCGTGGTCAATCTAATTTTTTTGAGACATCTTCATTTTTGTTCATTTTCTGTTACAAGTAGTCTGACTTTTTTTTCCTTCCAGTGTTCGGGCTGTTGTTGCTTTAAATCTTCACAACTATGGAAGTGGAAGGAATCCATGGGGTCAACTAAAGCCAGAATATTTAGAGAAGGTGTGCTTTATCTTTTCGGATGAGATCTTCTGATTTGACATCATGATGATTTCCAATTTGTTTTTGTGGGAAGTGAAAAGAGCAAAAACTAGTTTCTAATAAGAATACATTGGATGGCATTATCAGCAAGAAAAAACTCATATGATATATTTTGATGTAATTTGAGATTAGTGTGAAATATGAGCAGCAATCTTTTACATGTGCAAGTGCCCTTGTTTTGAGTGCGTGTTACAAAACACGACTAACATTTTCGTGCTGGACTTATTTTTTCAGAAAGGGTTTGTTGAAGCTCATGCTGATGATGGGCTCCTTGAAATATTTGGCCTAAAACAAGGGTGGCATGCTTCATTTGTTATGGTTGAGCTCATCTCTGCGAAACACATTGCACAGGTAACAAAACTATAATCACTTTTGTTATCTTGAAATATTGAACAATCTGTGTTGATCTGGAGCTATATGGATTTTAAAATTTTCATTAGATTTTTTTTTGCTAGTAATTGTTTTGCTCCAGTATCTAAAAAAGGATATAATTGATGCCATATAACCTTGATTCTCATGAAATGCTGGAAATATCCATCATAATTGATAATTTGTCTTGATTTTATACCTTAAAGAACCTGCTATCCAATACACATCTGATTTCTTTCCATTTTTGTGAATAGGGAAATTGTCCACTTCTCGGAACCTATGATACCCGGATCCTTCACAAACTAGGATACTAAGGGGCCATTTGGATACTCGGATTTTAGAATCCAAGGTTTTAGTTTGAAAACAGTGTAAAAGAGGGTTCATGATCAAGCTGCTGTGCGCTGTCCTGGCAGCGTTTCCTGGATTTAAAGTAAGAAAACCAGGTTTTAGGAATTTCATGATGGGGGAGTGGTTTCTAAAACCTGGTTTTCTTACATAAAATCCAATAAACGCTGCCAGGACAGCATACAGTAGCTTGATCATGAACCATCTTTTACACTGTTTTCAAACTAAAAACCTAGATTCTAAAATCCGCGTATCCAAACGGCCCCTAAGTATCGGATATGGATACTTGGGTAAGGCTAAGGGATACACCTTGGATGCTCTTGGTCTATATCTTATTATATTTTCCTTTTGCTATTTTTAAAAATTTGTAAAATGGTTTGTCCTCTTAGACCTTTCTGTCAAGAATGGCAAAGATTCGTTATCCTTACATTGACTCGATGTTTTTATGAATTAATAAAATATCCTTGATATGTAAGTTTAAATTTCAGTCTTACTAAATCGAATTTGTTCTTGATATTTTTTTTTTTTCGAACTCAGAAAAATATAAAAGTGGCACTATCTTGAACACCATGCATTTTTGTTATTTCATAAAAGATTATGGAGTAATATTAATTGGTAGGTGAAGTATTCTAACAGAATTACTTTGAAATGTCCACTGGCGTCTTTCAGGCTGCCTCAATTAGATTGGAAATTAGAGGTGGGCAGTGGAAACGAGCTTATATGCAGATGGATGGAGAGCCATGGAAGCAGCCAATAAACAAGGAATATTCAACCTTTGTGGAGATTAAAAGGGTGCCCTTCCATTCCCTCATGGTAAATGGAGAGTGATTTTCTTGGCTTTCCATTAATTCATGTTTGGACCTCTTAACTTTAATCATGAGTTCCAATAAGGTATGAAAACATGTATAGCATTTTCAATCAGCTGAGGGCTTGTAATTTATGTGCTAGAATCAAGAAATTTCCTCTAGATACTTAGCAGTGATGTAAATTTTATTTCATTTATAAACATTAGTGTATGATTTATAAAGTAGAGAGCAAACCGTTTTCACTTTACAGAAATCAACCAATAAAGGCTTCTAATGGCAAAGGCAAATAAGACTTCCTGAAATTGCTATCGGCACTCCTTTTCTTAATAATGGCACTCCTCCCTTAAACACTTTTGTAATTAGCTTTTAAAAGCTTTGATAATTCTCAAAATGCTATTGGCACTCCTTTTCTTAATTCGCAACCTTACCTCTGCTTTGCAGACAGGCTGTTTCCGTGACTCAAACCCGTGACCACTATGTCTATGGAGCAACCTTAACGTTGCGCCAAGGCTCGCCCTCTCAAAATACTATCAACAACTAATAAAAACTGTTTACTTAAGTGATACAAGAGTGGATATATTTCCCATTCTTTCTTCAAAGGGATTTGTTAGGGACCATCGTAGAAGGCATTTTGTGGACAGGCTGTAGCATGAGAAAGCAGCCACCTCAGAGAATAAGCCAAAATCTGTTGAAAAGTGAGCCTATGTGGCTGCTCTCTAATGCAACTGCCAGTCCGCAAAATGCCTTCTACGATGGTCCCCAGCAAATCCCAAAAGGTCTGTTTGGTTGCAAAATCTCTTGGGGGTTTAGTAGGTCTTTTGATCGGTTTTCTAGTGACAACTCCCTGGGTCACCCCTTTTGTGTATTTATGACTACTCATTTTACACTAGGAGGTGGTGACCCAGGGAAGAAAAGGGACGAATATATCATTTTCGTAAAATATGATAAGGGAATGTGGAGTTCATTGACAGCATTCTTTTTCCTTTAGTTATCTTGTGTGATTTTCATTAATTTTGTTCCGGTAATATTTTATGAGAAATAATATGGAGCCCGAGTGGTACGAAGGAAGCACTGCCCTTGATATTTGCTCCAACAGTATCATCTTAAAAGTTGTGCTGCTGTTGAATCAAATGTCATGGGTGGTGCCTCTTGCACAAGCATGCCCGATCTGGCACCGTATAAAAACTCTCTTAATAACGGCACTCGTCCCTTCACTTTACACTTTTGTAAGTAGCTATTAAAAGCTTTAACAATTCTCAAAATGCTATCAACAGCTAATAAAAAAACTGTTTAATAAAGTGATACGGGAGTGTGGATATTTTCCCAATCTTTCTTCAATGCTAAAAATTAGGGCTGCAACAGGGTCGGGTTTTTCAAAACCCTAGCCCAACCCTGGATCCCATTTTCTCGGCCCTACCTGCCCTGACCCTGAGTCAGGGCCGAAAAACCTCAACCCATTGCCTGCCCTGTAGGGCTCAGGCCCGCCCTGATTGGCCCTGATTGGGCCGGGCTGGCTTGGATTGTGGAATGCCAAAAATAAAGCAACTACATATCATATAGAACAAAATGAGAAAGGAAACAAAATAAGACAATATGAATTCAACAACATGATGGGCAACAGAGACAATCGATTAATAATAATAATAATAATCTAAAGAAACATCAATTCAGGATAATAGAAACATTAGCAAAAGAAACATGTACAAATGGTTCAATTCTATAATAGAAAACTTAGGGCTGGGTCGGGCCGACCCGAGGTATTAACCCTAAACCCGACCCTGACTCAGGGCCTAGAAAATGAACCCTGACCCGCCCTCAGGGTTGGAAAATCCAGACCTTGTTCGGGCTCAAGGCGGGTCAGGGCCAAACTTGCACCCCTACTAAAAATACAGTCGGTTATAAATTCCCAAGGAACAAACACTTAAGGCCTCTGAAGATATGACTAAAAGCTATTTGCTAGTAATTTTATATGAGGAAAGTGTTCTTGCGCAGCTGCGCAGAGAGCTCCTTGCGCTTAAGAGGCTTAAAAAGCCTCCCATTGGTCACTTTTTTGTGGACCCGCTATATGAACCAATGGGGGGCTTTTTAAGCGACTTAAGTGCAGGGAAGCTCGCTGCGCAGCTGCGCAAGAATGGTACATTGCATATAATTTTGTATGCAAATAGTAGTTGCAATAATTTCGCCCTCTTTTTTTTTTAATGGTACTTTCACACCTATTACCAGCAAATGAGATTAAATTAAAATAATATTATTTGCAAGAAATTTTTTGGAGCTGTTAGTCTCCTTCCTAGCATACACTTTTTGTGCGCCATTTGTGCCCATACATGATCAGACTTGCTGACCCAAATGGTGACCATAACTCAGGTCAGATGCCGTTGAGGAAACCTTGATCAAATAACTCTAGGCCCTTCATCCATCAAGCTTTATTTAATTAGGATTCGCCAAGAAAAGCTGAACTGCTTATCTTGTTAGTCCTTTATGTCTAGGATGTCCGTTTCTCATGGGCCCAAGACAATTTGGGGTGCCTGATGATGTTCGACAAGATCAATGGCCTAGATTGTACAAAAATATTCCCATCTAAGACAAAAAAAATCAATTGCCTAGTATCATTGATCCGACGGCGAATGTCGGCCTGATCATTCTCCATCTCCAAATACGGACCCATGTTGGTGCTATCCAAAAAGACCTTTAGCTAATGACTTACACGTATCATTATCACCCATGCATTGGAATTGGATGCGTAGTGTAATCCATGCATGAAATTCTGTTGCACTTTCCGTTGGCTTTATGTCCACTACAGGCCATAGACATAGATTCAATCAGTAGGTATCATCATCAACGCTACGAAAGGTTTTCGGAATAGCTAGTCTAGGTCTAGAAATCCGGAGTGGTGTTCTCCACTATCATCATCAACACTGTGAAAGATTTTAGTTACCTCCTTGTACGTTTTGTCACCTAACATTCCAACAAGCAGAAAGCTCTATATTTTGTACCCTTAATACTCAATAAAGACACTCCTTTGATAGGATGAATATCACATCAGATGTTTAAAAGTTAAAAGGGGTTTTTCGCAGTCTGCAGGGCTGCTGTTTCCACAATCCAATCCTCGAGGCCACAAGACATTTTTGTTTTCATTGGTGCAGTGCAACTGGGCCGGGTTGGGTTGGGTTGAGTTGAGGCCAATCATATTTCAACCCGAAGGGCCCAAAACCTCAACCATAACCCGGCCCAACCCCACCCAATCCTCAGGTTAACCTTAACCCAACCTGCCTTTAAATCTCTCAATGCTAACCTAGGCCGATTGGGAATCGGTTTGGGTTGGAACAAATTAGGCTTGGATTGGTCGAAGCAAAAGCAGGAAAAAATAAAAACAAAATCAGAGTCTAAAATTTTGAAGTCCTGATAAAATCATTAAAATATTAGGGGAATTTGGATAGGGTTGCCCGAGGTGTCAACACTAACCCAACTTAAAATTAGTTCGGGTAAGCTTTTCCTAATCCCAACCCAACCCAAGCTGAAAATGAGTTGAAACTGTCGGGTTCGGGTCGAGCCCAACCCAAGTTGCACTCCTAGTTTGTTTATGTTCTTCAATCTTGAAAACTCAGTTTTTTAACATCCGAGTCAAAACTTCATCTGAGTCGAGCGAGACATTGAGTCATGGGTTTCTTGTCTTACTATCAGAAAAATCAAAAGATAAAGAGTAATGGAGCTATCGCACACTGGTTGACCTTAGAACTGTTTTTTTTTTTTTGGAACTAGCCTCATTCTGGTGGGCCCCACCATAACATGTTCGATTAGGATATAAAAGGTGAAAAGGTAAAGTTTCATGTGAATGGATTAGCTGTCCGAAAAGGACACGTGGACCCCACGTGACACAAGGAAGGAGCACTCACCTCAAACCATTTTCTAAAGCTAGTTTAGTACTGACACTCTGTTTTTGGCAGGAAAAGCAGAGAATACCTTTTCGCCCTGAAACTTCAAACGAAACCTCAAAAGTGACTGGTTGCGTCATCATAGTGAAAAAAGAGGAAGAAGGAAGAAAATGCATTTCGTTATCGTTCTAAAAGGGGCGGCATATAAAGCAAAGTTTCAAATAAATAATTCCATGAATCAGGGAAATTGTTCCCCATTGCCATGCTATTTCTCCCTACATTAATGTCTTCTCTTTTCTAATATATTTTCATGTCATTTTTTGTTTGTCTCTTGTCTAATTCATTGAATGGAGATGGTATCAAAGGCCTTTTAGTAGACAATGAAGTAGTGGAGAAATGCCATTCTAAATTTCTAATCAACTCATTTGTTATTTAATTGAGTTATGGAAATAATTCATGTGGGAATTCAATTCAAATGAATTGTACACTTGGCACTCACATTAGATGGTCGGAACACTTGATTTGATAATAGCACCAGAAGTTTATTCTATTGGTCTAAGTTGTGAGATCCCACATCGGAAAGGGAGGAAAAGTTATTGGGCTATATATGTGGATTTCTCCCTTCCCTATGTAGATGCATTTTCAGCATCTCTAAGGGGCGGGCTTCGCGGAGTAGGTCGGGCATGGTTAATGCTGCTAGAAAATAAAACCGGGGAGGGTAGATGACTCAGAACCGGACAATATCTACACAGTGGGGTCAGGGCGTGAGATACCACATCGGAATGGGAGGAAAAGTACACAGTGGGATCGGGGCGTGAGATCCCACATCGGAATGGGAGGAAAAGTTACTTGGCTATATATGTGGATTTCTCCTCTTCCTATGTAGACGCGTTTTCAGCATCTCCAAGGGGCGGGCTCCGCGGAGTGAGTCAGGCACGGTTAGTGCTGCTGGAAAACAAAACCAGGGAGGGTAGATGACCCAGAACCGGACAATATCTACACAGTGGGGTCGGGGCATGAAATAATGGTATCAAAGTGGGACCTCTCATCCAATACGGTGTGCCAGCGAGGACGTTGGGCCGTAAGGGGGGTGGATTGTGAGATCCCACATCGGAAAGGGAGGAAAAGTTACTGGGCTATGTATGTGGATTTCTCCTCTCCCTATGTAGACGTGTTTTCAGCATCTCCAAGGGGCGGGCTCCACGGAGTGGGTCAGGCACTGTTAGTGCTGCTGGAAAACAAAATCGGGGAGCGTAGATGACCTATAACCGGACAATATCTACACAGTAGGGTTTTGGCGTGACATAATGGTATCAGAGCGGGACCTCTCATCCAGTACGGTGTGCCAGCGAGGACGCTGGGCCCTAAGGGGGGTGGATTGTGAGATCCCACATCGGAAAGGGAGGAAAAGTTACTGGGCTATATATGTGGATTTCTCCTCTCCCTATGTAGACACATTTTCAGCATCTCCAAGGGGCGGGCTCCGCGGAGTAGGTCGGGCACGGTTAGTGCTGCTAGAAAACAAAACCGGAGAGAGTAGATTACCCAGAACCGGACAATATCTACACAGTGGGGTCGGGGCATGACATAAGTCCCATACGGAACAGAGATCCTGTCAATTAGATAATGGGCTTGGCTAATTTGGTCGGAGAAAAACCCTAAAAGAATGCCTTTGGATTGAGCATCTAGGATCATCCTATCATGGTGAGACTAGCTGAAATGAATTGAATGCATAGTGCCCAACGAGATCTACAGATTCAATCACTTACTTGGGATCGGTACTAGATAATTGGCTTGCACAAATCAGCGGCTTAAATGATCCGAGGAAAACCCTAAAAGAATACTTTTGGATATAGCGTCTAGGATCATCCTGTCATTGTGGGACTAGCAGCATCGGGTTGTTGGTTTGAACGTATGTTGCAGGAAGAGATCTACGGATTTGATCATTGGCTTGAGATGGGTACTACCTTACTATGCCAGGAGAATTTCTATGAACTTTTTTGCTTCATGAATTTTATGTCATTTTATTATTTCCTTTTAATTTAGAGGTGTGTGATTTCACAAGTGCAATTTTCCTGCCTTTTTTTTTTCAAGAGAGAATGCCTACATCATGGCTGCCTTTGTCTCATTCATTTAATTCCTTTAATTTAATATGATACAATTATTTTTGAGTTAGGTGTATATGAAACACAAGACAATTAATATATGCGCTTGGATGAGTTGGGTGACTTGGATATACAATGGGCTTTTTTCAGTTTAGCATTTTATTTATACAGAATTTACTAGGCAATTTTGCGAAAAGCCATTTCGTGGCTCACTTTTGCAGGATACAACTGCCATACTGGCTCATTTTTTTAGCATATTTTGTCTTATTGATCCACTTATGGCGAGTTTCAACCCTGAAAAATTATTACATGGAATATTTATTAGTTTAATTGTGATAGAGGAGCTGAGAATGAGGGAGGGGGAGAAACTTGAGAGGGCAAGAGTGGAGAGAACAGGGAGAGGGCATGAGAAATCCCTAAAAAATAATAATTTAAAATGTTTTTTTTTCCCCTTATTTTCAAGGGCTTTTCATGCATTCTCACCCCATCTCAAGTCCGTCCCTCTGCGCCCATCTCTCATAGCTGACCCTACAAATATTTTATGGTTGCCAAACATGCCCTTAGTTTTTATTTTTCTGATTGGATGTTGATGCATGCCCTTACTTCTACACTTTTTTGGTTGGATGTTGATTGCATCTTGAGTCTTATGACAGGCGTAAAAAGCTACTTAAACAAAAAGGATTTGCTAGGGTACATCGCAAAAGGCATTTTGCTGCTGGTCTGTCACACGTCAGGCAAGCCACCTTGACAGACCAGCCTCAAAATGCCTTTTGCGATGGACACTAGCAATTCCCTAAAAAAAATCTATTACAAAGTAACTAGTTTCATTATTAAAATATGGAACAAAGTGAGGACATCACTACAACCATGTTGGCTAGGTGGCTGGTCTGACATGCGACAGACCAGCCGCAGAATGCCTTTTGCGATGGACCCTAGCAATTCCCTAAAAAAAATCTATTACAGAGTAACCAGTGTCATTATTAAAATATGGATCAAAGTGAGGACATCAATACAACCATGTTGGCTATATAACTAGTATATGCGATCTCTAAAAGTATTTAAATATCAGTTATCAACTTTACAGTCTAATCCAAAGACTAAAGAGGATTTAGGGACCTGTCCATTAAACTTGAGTAATGATTATTTCCTGATATTTTATGATTTTTCTTCTCATGATTATATTCTTTAACGTAGTAAAACCTATTATTTCCTCGTTATTGCTAAAACAGTCTTGCCAATGGATTCTACTTTTTCGACATTGTTTTGTCGGAAATAACAATGAAACCACTGAGCAAAAGTTTTCCCATCCTAGATTATAAAATCCAAGCTTTTGCTTAAAATTAGGGTATGGATAGCTAAAATTGCATCCAAACATTATAATATGGGAGATGATAAATTCGCACCCCTCTTAACGTGAATTGTGGATAGACTTTAACGTAAGAGGGGTGTGAATTATCCTACAGGGGTGCGAATAAATAATCTCTCTATAATATTGAATCCTTGGAAATTATAAAATATTATCCAAATAATATATTTTAAAATATAGGATTTAATAATCCAGCTTTCTTCGATCCAGGGTTTTGATGTAATCCAGGATTTTAAAATAACGTATCCAAACTGCCCTAAGAGTTTAAGACCTATCTTAACATACACTAGTACTAATAATAAATGGTAAAAATGAAAATGATATACATTCACCCAGCCAAATTCTAATGCTGTAAAGGGCAAACTCGAAATGTCACATGTGGATGTCATGCCAAGTGGCATCACCTAATAGAGAAAAACGAAATATTCGAGGTGCATGTGATATGGGAGAGTTCTCTCGCTCTCTAATCAATTTTATTTATATTGGATTGGACTATATTCAAGTAAGAAGGATGTAAAACAAGTGCAAATTCACGTGTCGAAATAGCATGTAACGTTGTCACCATTAAATTTAGAGCAATGATAAATTCGCACCTACTGTAGGATAATTCGCTCCCCTGTAACGTGAAAGACTTCAAAAAGCGTTAAAGTCTGCCACATACCCTCTTTAGTCATCACAAATATATGCTCATCGAACGTGGGAGTTCCTGATAGGTTAATGCCTTATTCATCATCTCGCCCCTAAAAAAACAAATTCCATATCTCTCATCTTCCATATATTGATATATACACTCTCTTTTTATTCTCCTTCCACCAGCTTCGATGCAAGGCTTAGTAAAATAACCAGAAAAAAAAAAAAAACAAACAAACAAAGACCTACCAGCCTTATAATCTCTGACGTGACATTGAATGATGTACGTGGCCATCTGTTAAGTGGACACGTGTAGCTAGAATATGCATGGACCCGCATCCCAAATCTAATATGGCAGCATGTGGTTGGGACTCGGGAGTAATGGGTCCACATTGGCCAATCTTTGCCCTACATGTGTCTAGTGGTAGAGAAGAATCTAATCGAAAGGTGGATCCTTTTGTGGTTGGGCCACACATCAATCGAATGATCTTAACCCTCTTACTTAATAGCCTCCAAACACATGGTCAAAGGACAAATCTGATTGTAACCTTGACATTTCCAGCTCATTTACTCAAATTCAATTTAATGTACCTTAGAGAATGTATTTTTTTGTATTTTACTCAAATTTAAGCACTACGCACTAACTGTGTACAACATAAGGAGGACCTAGGACACTTCCGATGGATGGTTCAATTCGAAATGGATTGTGGCCCGGCCCAATGAGTAGATCCAAAAAGCACTATAAGGGATCCAAACGGATCGTGAACAAGACATAAGCGGATCCCCTAACAGCCATGAGTCAAAAGTCATAACAAACCACCTACTGGGGACTACATCATACATTTTATTAAGTACATGCCGTGGCCAAACAATTAATACTTGATATTTTATATTTTTTTTTTATAGGGAAAGGTTGGTTGAAGTGCCTTCTTGTTCTCTAATTTGAGATAAGAATGAGACAAAAGACCTTATAAAATTCCAATGCGTCATAATATGATGCAATGGCTATGTGTCGGAGATGCAAGCAGTTCGAATGCAAATCGTCGCCTATATCCTCTTGATGAGTTTATTTGTAGGCTCTTCGTTTGACGGTAAAGATTATCTTACTGTTGTGATTTCCGTGCCCGTAACACTCTTAAACTAGGCTCATGGCCCACCAATTGGCACGGGAATGGCTAAATATATGGGTGTTGCATTATATTAAGAAAAATTATACTGTATTAGGCACTTCTTTCTTCTGCTCAGTATTAGTGTTCCCAATCATGTGGTGCATGTGTGCGTGATCCATACCATTAATCTAATGATCCATACCATTAAAAGTCATTTAATTGGATGGTTAGGATGATCACTGTGTGATTTTCGGGCATGGCCTACCCATCATGTATCTCACGAGATGAACGATCTCCATCACACAAATGACTTTTAATTTACTAGCAACGAAAATACAATGTTAAACAAGGTATAAAACCCCTAATTAAGCATTTTTTTTTTTTTCAATTGGAAAAATCAGATTTTTTTTAACCTTTTTAGGTAAAAGAGAAAGAAACCAATAAGAGCGTACAAAAAAATAATCTCTCTCTCAATATCTAAGTAAGGAGGTATGCTTCACTAAGGTGCAACCCCCATTGTGGCGCCCCATTAGATATAATGGGTTCCATTCATGATTGATCACAACCATCAATTTGAGAGGCCTCAGACGTTAGAATCAGATGATTAGGTCGATCTTTGACCCAAAAGAGATCGAATGGAAGGCCTATCAAGTGAACGGCTCAGATCAATCAAAGGTAGGACCCACTTCACACATATGGGCGTACCCTGCTGCTATATTAGAATGAGGTGGACCCTACCAATGCATTAATCCTAAAATTGAGAAAAGCTCTTAAAGATATTTATCATCTCTCACCATACTCTTTTCAACTTCCGTTAGTTACAAGAAAAAGGTCTTAGAAAGGCAAAAAAATAAATTCCGGCCGTCAATTGGTGTAGTGTCAAGGTAACGGTTAGTAACTTGTACGTTTTGACGCCCGAGCCTGACGCATGTCTGAGGAGCGGGGGATTATTTTAAAAGCAGTTCGCTCTCACGAGAGAGCCTGAAAACCGATTCTCCGTCTTAACTCAATGCCCGAGAGAGAGAGAGAGATAGAAGGAAAGCCCTTCCACGGCGACTTCAATCTCCCCATTTTTCATATCCCCAGCAAACAAAGGATTAAAAAAAAAAAACCCTAAAAATAACAAGTCACCTTTTCTGCAATATTTTGACCTCCAGGCACATGGCTTCTTGAGGTTTTCCCCTTTGTTTTTCCCCATTCTCACATGCTTCTCTCTCTTCAACACCGTGAGACCACGATTCCGTTTTCTGTCTCTATTCTCTCTCTCTCTTACCCTCTTTCTTCGGCCTCTGGAAATCTCTTGCTTCCTAGACTGCTTCTAGAGCGTTCTCTGCGCTGATCAGATCTCAGAGGAAAATCGCCGTGACTCGATTCAGAGCTTTTATTCGATTTCACAAGGAGCTTTGTTGCTTTTATTGGAGATTCTTTTCAAATACACAGTTTCGGAATTGATTATTAGGTACTATCAATCGCTGACTAATGATTGATTTTTAACAATGTGATTAAAATTCCTGCTGGAAATAGCGTGTTCAAACTTTACTTCTCTTCTTTCTGGATCTCTACGATTCTAGATCGCATTTTTTCTGAATTAATTTCCCCACTTGGTGATTTCTGCCATTAATTGAGACATATCCTGCTTTTATTTGATGAATCTCTCGGCCATTGATCTTCAAAAGAGATTTCAATATGAGCATCTTTAATTTGATGTTTTTCCTCTAATGAGGAGCGTGTAAACATTCTGTTACGTCCTTTGATTTTATATCACATTTATTCAATTTTCAAGTTGATATCCAGTTCGGCTTTTTTCCAGTTGAATTGATTAGTGACCTTTCATAGAATGAAGGATCCATTGACCTATTGGATACTCATTGACCTATCAAAGAATCGCATCGATTTACATTTCTCTGCTAATTTTGATGACAATAGATTCCCTTTGGAATTTCTTTCAGTGTTCTATTTGTTTCTGACTGATAAGTTGTCACCACCATTCAAATTTTTGTTTACATTGGTTACAATTGTTAAAAATCCGGGCATGTTTACTCTATCACTGGCACAGCTCCCACATCTCGACTATATTTTGGTTTTGGAGAGATAAATATGTGAATAGCTTACTCAGGATTATAGATCGTCTAAGTAGGGATTTGAAACTTTTTGTGATATTGCTCTAGAACCTAAGGAGAAGCTTCCAGACTAGGGTTAGGTCTGGCCCCCAGCCTTGGCAGTTCATCAATTTCCCTAGTGAGGTTTCAGAGTTGTTTCCTTGAGTTTTTTTTGAAGGGGAACTATAGCTGCAGTGCAAGGTCTACAGATACACCTCATACAGAAATTCAGAAAACATTCAGGTGTTTCAAAGGTCTTCTACCCAAAAATATAGGAGTTTGCGTGTTTAGCGTGTGGCCGTAAACCTTAATCTTGCTTCTTTAGGTAGCATTCCACTGTTATAACTGCAAATTATTCAATTTAAGGAGAACTGCTTATATTTCATTTTTGGAAGTATCCGAATTGGGCTTGAAGTAATCTGAAAATTTCCCTCCACTTTCTTATGTGGCTCTTTAAAAATAATCATGTTTATTATTTTCATTATCGTCTCATCTTCGTAATCACCATCATTATTACTTTTGCTATTGTCTTGCCGAGTTTTTTTAAATGTTACCACACCTGTTGGACCGCCACTGCCATTTCTGTTTGCTAACCTAGTTTTTTCTGCACATATCTAGATACTTAATGCTGATTATAGCTTGTTTTATAATATCTTTAATTAGGTATATGTCATTGTCTTTACTTTTTTTATGCTTACTGATAACTCATTCCACACCAACATTGATTTATTTTTCATGTTATCTTTTATTCATGGTGATTTATAAAACAAGATTTCTGATCTCAAATTTAAATGTCCTGCGTAGGTTTCTATGTATGATTCTAAACCTTCAATTCCAAGACGTTCTCCACAAGGCCTGTTCAGTCATCCGATGAAATGGCTTGTTATTATCGAATGTTTAAATTGCATGGAGCCTGAATAGGCTATGGTACAAGAGTTCTGTATGCATATATATTCATCTAGATGCTATGTTCTATACATAAGCGTTTGATGTGATATTTTAGTTCTTTTCATGCTTTGTAAGATGGGGGGTGATTATGTAGAAGAAATGGACATTGAGGGCTTACCTTCCATGTGGCCTGAAGACCTTGGAATTGTTGGAAAGCAGTTCAATATCGAAAATCCTGGAGTTGATCAAGATATGTTGGAGGAGGTTACAATTGTGGATGAGCCCTCTATAGTCGATTTCAAGCGCCTCTTAGAGCTAACCAGTTATAGTGAAAAGGGCTCTTCTCAGTTGGCTTACCTTGTAAAGAATTGGGAGTATAAGCAGGCTAATGCTGTTCGCCTTCTCAATGAAGAGCTTGACATATTAAGCAAACAAAGGAAAGAAGTTGAACTCAAGAAATTGGAGATCTTGGAAGAGCATCGGTTTGAGGCAGAAAAGTATGGTGGTGACAAGCGATCAATTTCCATATTGGATGAAGTTTTTGATATTTGGGGAGCTGTGCCTCAGAGGAAGAATGATGTCGCCCAACATAACAAGAAAATTGAAATAGATGCCGAGTTTGACACGACCACTTACTGGAAGCAGCGGGCCTTGCAACTGGATAAAATGTTGGAAGCAAGTATTCAAAGAGAACAGATACTGCAGGAGAAATTGCAGGACAACATAAAGAATATGGAAACGCAGTCCTCTCCAGTTGAAGAGCTGTCTCAAATTTTAAAACGAGCAGACAACTATTTGCATTTTGTTCTCCAGAACGCACCAGTTGTCATTGGCCATCAGGTAATTATAGTCCCTAAACAATTATCTGGCACATGCCTGGGATGCAGCTCTTGTACTTTTGGTGCAAGATCGTAACTTCCTAGTTGGATGGGAAGCTCGCTTCCCCGCAAGTCGCTTTGGAAGCTAAGTTCTTCTCGCTTCCCAAATTTAGGGGAAGTGTGCTTCCCAAACGCACCCTACACGTCTCCTCTTGAATAAGAGTATGCTTCTTATTTAGGTGATTATTTCTTCTTAAGAGAACGTTTTCTCCTTTTGATAATGCTAAAGGAGTGTATTTAAAAAAAGTGCATTTAAAACATGAAAACTATCTAATTCAAAGAAAAATCATGTACATCTTTTTTCAAACACTTAAACATTAAAAATCCATGAATAAACCATGTGAAATTGTAAATTCATAGAACTTGTGATTCTGATTGGTTGCAAGGCCTTCTTGTCAACTTTTAATACTTACCTATATTTACCATTCCTCCCTAACCTACTACAATCCTAGTCTATGTACTTCGAGTTCACTTCCAATTAGGTTTATTACATGCTTCCCAGTTCCCACACATTTTCTCTTTACTTTCTTCAGAACTTTTTGCTTCCTGCATTTTCTCTTTTCCAAACCTCTCGCTTCCCGCATCGCTTCTCGCACTTTCTTCCCACTTACGCAACTATGGCAAGATGATCTTATTCTAATCGTAATTGGATTTCAGATACCCAAAAATGTAAATAGACCAGTGAAGTTTCTACTGAAGAAAGATTGCTGCTCCAGATAATATGTTTCTTCATTTACCCTCTTGTATTTTGAGAATTGTTCTCAACCATTCTATGTTGATTTTCACTAGGGGTGCAACTCAGGTCGGGTTGGATTGGGTTAAGGCCAACCCGAACCCAACCCGAGATAGCATTCCCTCAGCCCTAACCCAACCCAACCCAACCCAACCCGAGCTTCGGGTTGGGGATGTTCAACCCTAACCCAACCTGCCTCTAAATCTCTCAACCCTAACCCAACTCATCTAACCCAAAATCGGGCAGGGTTCAGGGCCACCTAGGGCCAAACAAAAATAATACAACAACCCAAAGAAATCAATATAAAATTTGAGGAAGGAGGTCGGGTTCGAGTCGGGTCGGGTTTCCAAGGCCTCAACCCTAACCTAACCTAAAATTAAATCGAGTTGGCTTTTCTCAACACTAACCCAACCCAACCTAACATGAGGAATTCCCAACCCAACCAGAGCCAAAATCAGGTTGAACCCGTCGGGTTCGGGTTGAACCCGACCCAAGTTGCACCCCTAATTTTCAAGGTAGTTTGTTTCAGATAAAAGCCTTGGTTACCATTCCAAGTCAGAAGAATCATTCTTTTCTTTTCTTTGTTTGAGAAAATATAACTTATCGACTTACCCTGATCTGTCACCCCAAGTCTCCAAAAGATTTTACTGAAAGACCTTGTTAAACAACCTTAGACATTTAATTCCAAGGCTTCTTCCGAGTATTAGTTTGTAAACATTTTGCCCTTAAATCAGATTTGCTCCCTCGATTTCTTCATAACCAGTGCAAAAGAAAAGATGAATTTCCCACTATTTCACCAGTTTTCTTCACTTTGAAGTTGAGAAACAATAGGTCAATATGTCATATAAAGTAACTTTAATTTGAGTAGCTGTTGTTGTTCTCAAACAAAAATAGGCATGTCCACCCCTGGCTGAAAATGGCTATTGCTAGCATGACAACTATGGCAGTTATTCAGACTGTCGATAGCTTCTCAAAGTGACGGGCTCATTCACCATGCATAGATTTAAGAACATTAAATGTAGGTTCATGCCTTTTAGTTATTTATTTTTGAAGCATGCTAGCATTGCGTTGATAGAGGGTGAGCCTTGGCGCAACGGTAAGGTTGCTCCATTGTGACCTGGTGGTCACGGGTTTGAGTCACGGAAACAGCCTCTCTGCAAAGCAGGGGTAAGGCTGTGTACATCTAGCCCTCGCCAAACCCCGCAATGGCGGGAGCCTCGTGCACTGGGCTGCCCTTTTTTTACTAGCATTGCGATAATGCTATGTGAGATCTATGCAAAGAAGGTGAAGGAATTATCCTATATCCTCAAATTTTTTTTTTTTTTTTTTGGGTTTTGTGTGTTGTAGCCACACTGTGGTAAGATAAGTGTGTAATGTTTCCATAATCTTTCATTGCAGGATAAGGAGCTCCGATATCGGTTCATTTATAACCATTTCCCAAGTTTGCAGGAGGAGGTGATTGATTGCCAATTACTTTAATTACGCTTCATAACGTGTAACCGTGGAAAAATTATTGTATTTCTTTCAATTTAGCCTATGCAATTTAGGATTGAGGATTCCATCTTTCATCATTTGCAGACATTCTTCTGGATGCATTTTTCTGATTCTGTGTGATATATCAGGACATTATAGGTAGAACTGATGTTGAGATATTTTCTGGAGCTGGTGTTAAGGAGTCTCAAGACTTCAAGAGAGAAGTCCTGGAGCGAGGTTTACCTGCAAAGCGGGAAATTACATTTGATACGGAATTATTTGGGTCGAAGACATTTTTAATATATGTCGAACCAGTATTTAGCAAAACAGGAGATACAATAGGTGTGAATTATATGGGGATGGATATAACCGACCAGGTAATTATCATTCTAAGCTAAATTTTATCTGTATGATTTTGTTCTTTGGCCAGCTGTGTATGGACTATGGGGCATTGGTTGTATATTTAGTTGTGAAATGTTGTGTTCGCACTTCTTCAACATGCAATTGTAGTCTCCAACATGTAATTAATATTTGTAAGGCATATCTGGTTCCAAATCTTATAAGAAAATCTTGAAGGAAAAGTAGGTCTTTGCATTTATTTATGTTTGCATCGTGGCACAGATAACGTTGGCCTATGTGTTCTATTGACACTCTATGTGCGTGCGTGCATGCCTGTGTGAGTGTGCCTGAGAATACCTACGGCTAGTTATCGTGAGGTTTAAGTCCATGCTTGCTGATGTCGAGTTAGAATGTAAATCAATAAATAAGTTAAGACTAATACTTCTTCACATCCCTTGCTATTATTGTAGTGAACCCGTGAATTGCCCAAGCCAACTCAGATAAGTGTATACGTGCACTTGTGCGTGTCCGTGTGTGCCTGAGAATACCTACAGTCAGTTGTTGTGAGTATGGTTTTTTATGTTGAGTTAGACTGCAATTCAATAACTAAGTTAGACTAATACTTCTTCACATCCCATGCTACGACTGTAGTGAACCCGTGAATTGTCCAAGTCAACTCAATAGCCACTTAATTGGGTCAGCTCAATGTGCTAACTAGGTCTATGCTCAAAACTATTTTCACTCGTACTCCCTTCCTGACCTGGCACCGAGTTATATATTAAAGTTCTGATGAGTTTTTGGTTAACTCGTTAAAACTTGTGACTCGGTGAGTCGAACCGATTCAAACTCCTCATAGATTTTTGTATACCGTGTAATACATTAATCTACAGTTGTACACACACACACACACATATACAGTAAAAGAAAACCATATCGAAGAAAGAAAAAGAAGAAACTAATACTCTATTGTGATGGGTGAGAAAACAACAGAATGAGGAGAAGGCCCAACGAAAGGAGTATTTCCTTTACCGTTTTCATGCTCGTTGCTCTTCTTTAAAACATTAATCTTTCAAAATATTTGTGTCTCCATACAATTGCGTCTTGTTTTAGTTTTTTGACATAAGAAATTTGGAGGTACAACTTTTGAGTTTTAGGTAATTTGTGTCATTGTGTATTTGGTACTTGTTAAGTTGCTATGGCTTGCAGCTTGCATCTACATAGTTTTTTTAATTAATGAGTTTTTTTAATCACACATATATCTATATACTACATAGCAGAAGAGAAAAGGAGAGAATTATTTGAATTTCTCCCAAAATTCTAATAGAATTACACATCACTTTTTTTGACTTTTTTTTAACAAAGGCACCCATTCAACCCACATATTTTCAATCCTACTCCCTCCTTTATGCTTTTTAACAAAGGCACTCATTAAAGCCACATAATTTCAATCCTACCCCCCTCCTTTATGCTTTTTTAATTATGGAAACCTCTATAGATTGGATGGCTAGGATCAGCCTATGGAAATGATTTTACGGGCACAACCTATTGATGTTGTGTTCCATCACATGGACGGTTTGGAGCAACCTATGATGTGGTCCGTACAGTTCTTTGTCGGCCCGTGCATTGCACGGGTTTTTTTACTAGTATGTGTGTGTGTGTGTGTGTGTGTGTGTATATATATATATATATATATATATATATATATATATATATATATATATATATATATATGAAATGATCATGAATGATCATGAATCTCCCAAGTCACCTTATCAACTCGCCCCAGTTAAAAATTGGGGCTTGACTGATTCAATCCCCGCTCATGAGTTTCTGAACTATAGGTGCATGGCAGTGCAACATGAGTTCATGTCGTTGAAGAGAGGGCTGCATATTAGGCATAGGAGTTGAGAAACTTGAAGGCCTAAGTTCCTCTATGTGGATAGGTATATGTGGTTACAAATGACCTTTGACCAGTCGGATAACAAACCCTGTCAACAAAATAGTTGACATACATTGTTTAAAATGATAACACTTCAATTTTCGAAAAATGTTTTATTACTCCCTCTCAGTAGGAGAGAGTATGGATTCTTCAGGTTCTTCTGGTCTTCAAGTTGTCAGTGCTGATTCTTGCATCTTGAGTTGAAAAAAGTTCATAAACCATATGCTTTCATTGAAGAAGAGAAATTTTGTTATTGTCGAGTGATTCCTTGAAGAGATAGTCATCATTATCAGAATCATTTGATTTATTTAATCCATGATAAAATTCATTGCTGTTCTATGTGATCCAATGGATCTCAAAATTTGATGATATGAGATTTATCCGGGACTACCATTGGTTGAATTTTCAGCCTTTGAACTTTGAAGTAGCATCTATGTTTGTGTATGCTATTATTTGGAAGAGCTGAAGGGGACACAGCCAAGTCAAGTTTGGTCAGGATGGTGGCATTTTAACTAAAGATCCATGTTTAAAAACGCGGAATGCGGCCAGCGAAAATCCTAGTCGACTCGGCACGACGCGGTCGAGTACTCGGTTGACGCGGCTGTGTATTGCGTTGTCGCATTCCGGAGAGTCAAAGGAGTTTTTATTCACTCTGTAGGGCAAGCGCATAATGCGGCCAAGGTAAAGGGGAGTCAACTCAGGGGAGTTGACCTGGACGCATGGGAGTTTTGAAACTATTCTATAGACAGTTACAATTTGAGGGGCTTGATTTGTTGCTAAGATTGTGATTAGATGTATTTGAGGGACCCTAGAAAGTATTTAGCACTTTAAATCACATTATTATCTATCATCTCTATATGCTATACTGTAGTAATAAACTATCATTGAATCATTTGTCTGATATTGAAGACATCATCTCTTCGTCGAGCAAAATTTGAACTTCGATTTGAAAAGAAGTTCCATCCCCAACATTGCAGAAACAACTATGTTTTGTTCCTCTTGTCCTTGGTCTTTTTCCCGAGGAAAGTTTCTCCTGTGATAATCATGTATTTAGGGGTGTGAGCCTATTTCAAGTTATTAGTGGTTTCAGGAAATAAGTTACCTTTTTTTCTTATTCATTTCTAAATTCTCATGGTATTTCCAATCTATTTGCTCTATAATAGAATATATAATGTTCTGATTGCATAACAGGTTGTCAAAAGGGAGAAAATGGCAAAGCTTCGGGAGGAGATAGCTGTACAAAAAGCCAAGGAAACAGAACTCAATAAAACAATTCACATAACAGGTACAGCAGTTACCATTTTACTGGTGGAAAAACTTATGTAAATCTTTACGGTTATGTAAATCTTGAACTTAACTGGGGGGTAGCTACAAAAGTCACTCATTGTAATTTTACTTTTCTGTTCTTCAGAGGAAACAATGCGGGCAAAACAAATGCTAGCGACTATGTCTCATGAGATAAGATCTCCCCTTTCAGGGGTTGTTAGTGTGGCTGAGATTCTTGCCCATACAAAATTAGACAACGAGCAAAGACAACTGTTGGATGTCATGCTATCTTCTGGGGATTTGGTATTACAACTTATTAATGACATTCTTGACCTTTCCAAGGTCGAGTCAGGTACAAAATTCGTCATTGTTTTAAGATTATCTTTATAGAACTCTCTTTTAACTCCTATTGTGGAAGCAATTAAACTGATGCATACACTTTTGGTCTATTGAGTTGTACTGCTCTTTATTTCTTGAAATTCTACCTTCATATTTGGATGGAGAGACCAAACACAGATAATAACCATGGAATCGAATGTTTCTTTATACTATTTAGCAACATCACCATTTTGGGAAATAATTAGTTAAAATGCAACCATCAAATTGACAAATTTCCTATGATTTGGCCGACACTTTGAATTTATTGCCGACACGCGTGTGTGTCGGACACGACAAGACACCCGTGTCCACACTCCTTTAGACACTTTTAAGTGTACTGTTAGAAGTGTCAGTGACATTATATGTAGACCTGGCAAACTGGTGGGCCGGGCCGGGTCAACCCGCGGGTGATGCGGGTGCGGGTCATACGGGTGCGGGTCATCAAATGATCCGCATTTTTGCGGGTCAAAATTCTCGTGACCCGCGCGGGCACCCGCAAATATGCCGCAAATATGGGATTGTAATCACTATTTTGATTTGACAGCATATAATTTTCCTGTAATTGTCATAACATTCTACAGGTTATTTGTATTTTTTTGGTAATTTTACAATCTATCACCATTTCTACGTAATTTTTCATTTAACACTTTATAGTTTCGCTATTTTACTTTTTTCTGGTGTAATGATTACTTTTTTTTACCTTTTTACATTTGCTACCAACATTTTCGATGAGCGTATATGTGCACCCACAATGCGCACTTGCCGAGAAATTACCAAAAGAGAAGCTTGATAGCAAATTATAATAAAATAAAATCACATTGAAATGTTAACAACACTACTGGGCACTCTCACTTTATTAAAAGTATGGTATGGCCCACACCATAGGATGATCCAAACCGTCCATTAGATGGGCCATAGCCTAAATAGGTTATGCTCCAAAAATCATTTCCATAGGATGATCCTATCCCTCCAATCTTGATGTTAGAGGGTTGATCCTAACCCTCTATAGATCGGAGGGTTAGAATCAACCGATGGAAATAATTTTGGAGCATAACCTATTTAGGGTACGGCCCATCTAATGGACGGTTTGGATAATCCTAGGGTGCCGGACATACCGTACTTTTTATAAAGTGAGGAGTTCCCTCATAAAAAAACAAACAGCGTGAGTGACGATAACATTCTCACAAAAATTTAAACATACTGTAAAAATGCGGGTGCCCGCGGGTTGACCCGACCCGACCCGTGTTTTTGCGGGTTGGGTCACCCGCGGGTTGATTTTTCACGGGTCACGAAAACTTAGACCCGTGCCCGCAAATTTGCGGGTGGGCCGGGTCAACCCGCGGGCACGGGTCACTTTTGCCAGGTCTAATTATATGTATGTATGTGTTTGAGTGTGACACTATTTGTAGATTTTTGGGGGTTGCCATGTTAGATACCTCATATCTGCGTCGAAACTCGGCACACGAATCTGTGTCCTCAAATCATGATTATATGTATATTCTATTTTAGGCATGTCCCCGTTTCTAAATTTTGGGAGTTCGCCGTGTCCGACACTCCGTGTCCATGTCGACACGTGACACTCGTGTCCGTGTCCACAAATCATAGCAAATTTCACTTCTCTAAGGGGCAAAATTTGCATGAATAATGCGATTATCAAATCCTAAAATTTCTTGAAGTGAGTCAAACTTATGTACTTATTTAATTCTCCACTAATTTCCAAGATGGGAAAAATGGAGCAATAGTCCATAATATCTTGTTCACTGTGGTGTAAATAACAACATTTAGAAACTCGGGCATGGGCACCGACTTGCCCAGTGAACCGTTTTAGAACTCAATAAAACAGTTCCCATGTGTTGGATATCTCTTAGCTCTGATATCATGAAAAGCTCAGCAAACTTTAACGAGGAATAGAACTCACATCAATTGAAGAAATGACAGATTCAAGTCCATGACTTGTCTATTGATGTATTATATTATGCGTGTGATGTAATACATTTACAAAAGTACCCCTATACAATATAAGAGATGAGAGGTATAAAAGTAAACTCTCTATACGATAAAGTAATGTATAATACTAACACCATGAGACATGTTCACCATGTTATAATTTATAGAAGCCGCCATAACTGTTCATGTTGACGTAATTGGATCTCATCATTACCATTCAAAAATAAAAATAAAAAATTGGATCTCATCATTTCACTACTCTTAATCACGAGGGCATTCTTTTCCTCCCTATTCTTCTACGCTCTTAATTGTTGGATAGTGGGGTGTTTTGTTGTTCTCAAACTTGTGCAAAGACAATCCCCATTTGAATAGAATGTAGTTTGGTCTAGTTAATTTTTTTTTCTGTGGGTAGGTCTAATTAAATCTAATTACAAAGAAAATGCTTAAGGAAATCAGAGGTAAGGTAGGATTGTGGGAAGCTGTGTTAGCTACTAAAAGAGTTTCCCAAGATGGAGTCCAGGGAACCCCCTACGGGAGAGGATTCAGTATCCAGAGTGGATACAATCTTCAACTCCACAAGGGCTTGTTTGGTTGTACAATTTGGATGGCTTTACTGATAGTTTACTAGTAAAGTGGGGTGTTATGGGAGATGATGTTTGGATGCAAAAAAGAGCTAAAACTCCAGAAGACTACTTACACATTACTCTACTTGTCAGTCCCTTGTCTACTGAGGTGGCGCCCTTTAGCTCTACTACTACCTTTAAAAGGTAGTTTTTTTGTAGAAGAGTTGTGATATTATGTCTCTCTCTCTCTCTGTGTGTGTGTGTGTGTGTGTCTCTTTCTTTCTCTCCCTCTCTCTCCCTCTCTCTCTACAAGGAGGCTACTAACCCACCCTTGAGTCCTTGACAACCTAACACACCATGGCATTCTTCACTACTCCACCATGAGACTACTAACCCACCCTTGAATCCTTGACATACCAAACATGCCACGGGGTTCACCATTACTCCTCAAGGAGAATATTACCTCACTACTCTACCAGTTGAATACTTGCCCATCACTCTACTAGGACGCGGGTGATGCATCCAAACAGACCCAAGTGATTCAATGATCAGATCCATATGACTTTCCCAGTAAATTTTCAAGTGAGACTATCCTTCTTTATATTTTTTCTCTTTTATGTTGATGTAGCTGCTCTAGTACTGGGCACAAAGTGGTTATAGAATTTCTGTTTTAATTTCTATCCTTTGCACAAATTCTAAAGTTTTTTCATTTGTCATTCATTTTTCCATCAAATTCATGGTGTTTTCTTATTCTTTCCCTAATAGGAAGTGAATATCTTGATTATTGGGTGTTTTTCTCTAAGACACCTATCTTACCCAGATTTTAGGAAAGTGAATATCTTGATTACTGGGTGTTTTTTCTCTAAGACACTTCTTATTCTAAGATTCATTTTTTAGTGGTGCACATACTGTGTGCACTTACGTAGATGTCTGATGTGTTTATCTTGTTTTCCTTAGGAGTTATGAAGTTGGAAGCTGCAAAGTTTCGTCCAAGGGAGGTGGTAAAACATGTACTACAGACTGCAGCAGCATCATTGCAGAAGGAACTGACCTTGGAAGGACATGTAGGAGATGATGTTCCTGTGGAGGTGAGAGGATCGTTTGAAATTTTGGTTTCGGTTTCGGTCTCAGCTGAAAGCGAAATTTCCGTGGCAATTTCGGTTTCGGTGGAAATTTAGGTAAAAATCTTATAATTTCGACCGAAATTTTAAATTTCGGTTTCGGTTTTAAATTTCGGTCCCGGACGAAATTTAAAACCATGGGTGACAGTTAATATCATTCGCTGCTACTAAACTTCATCTCATGATGTTCCATGTTTTGAAACATGGTTTAACCATGCTTGATATGTGCACGTCTTCTTTTCTTTTCTTTGGTATATAATCCTTAATAAACTAAAATGCCAGATTTTGCTTTAGTTTGAGATTTACTGGCCCCACTGTAGGATTGTGATGCGGTTGCTCTCCAATATTTTTCAAGAGATCTGAAACTTATAACATTCCGGAACAGGATTTCCACAGTTTTCTATCAATAATATATATGCTTGCTGAATTTTGAAGCCAAACAAAACAGCAAGGATAAAACAATATCCAGCCCTCCACGATGGAATGATCTTCTGGAACAATAAATCAGTCAAAAACTGCAGGAACAATGTTCTTGTGAATAACTTCTCCCCCACCCCCGCACCCCACCACCACCACTACACCTTATGTTCTTGCTCTAGTTATCTGTTTAGTCAGCTAATCTTTTTAATATTTGTAGAGTCATTTTCACTTTGAGAGTTGTAAAATTTTCTTATTATGATCTACATCCTATGGATGAGAGGCATTAATCAGTTAATTTTTGTTAATAGAAATCCACAAAAGGCTTAAAGACGGACAATTCAAGGAAATTCCTTTATGTACTAAGAGGATTAAGCCCACTCGAAGTAAAATTTACTCAAACTCTTGGAAGAAATGAGGACATCTAATTCTTGCATAATTTTATTAAAACTGTATCCAACTTTTCCAAATGATTGGAATAATTTCCTTTCTGGTTGGTATGATTATTTTATTCATATTCACAAAAATTGTTACTTCAATTAGCTGATTATTTGCTTCAGTGATATGCTAAAAGGGTGGTTTTTTTTTTCTTTTTTCTTTTGTGTGAAATTGAGCTAAATGGTGTTTGTGGGGACAAGTAAATGAAGATTGTGCAATCAAAAGAAACATGTCCTTCATTCCACTTGATCTTACTGCATCTTTTACGATTGAATTCCATAATCTTTCATAATCTTTCATGAAGTACTTTCACTTCCATAACCTTTGATATTTGGTGATAGTTATACAATAACCTTCTTCTTTCAGGTTATTGGTGATGTGCTAAGGATTCGACAAATTCTTACCAACTTGATTAGGTAAGAACTTCATCACACCCATCCTTAAAAGTTTATTCTTAATGCTTCAAAAGTCAAGACATTTGTGCTGTTATACAATAACTTTGTACGTCATTCTTATGTCACAAAATTCCATGAATAATTTGGATTGGACTGTTGAAATTTTTTTTAAGTAAATTTTTTTTTTTTGATATTAGCATATTGTTGATGCCAACGATGTCAGTGTTAGAGCACACCAACATGTTGGTGCATGTTGGTGTGCACCCTTGAAGGAAGATTTTTGGAAAACCCTATAGAAGGAAGATTTTTGGGCTCTTGCGAAGGAATAGTTTGGGGAACTCATCCCTTGATATTTCAGGAAATGCGAGGGAATTTTAGTGGGGTCTTTGGCTAAGAGAAGGAATACTAGTTGGAATCCTCCTCCTCCCCACAGGTCCAATTAGCTAAATTTTGAGGGGTGCT
Organism: Tasmannia lanceolata; assembly: GCF_043159265.1. Taxonomy (NCBI): domain Eukaryota; kingdom Viridiplantae; phylum Streptophyta; class Magnoliopsida; order Canellales; family Winteraceae; genus Tasmannia; species Tasmannia lanceolata. The sequence continues at coordinate 10,708,675 of NW_027518683.1, forward strand.
TGTTCAGGAATCCCGGTCCATCTAGAATAGGAGGGATGTTTAGAGACAACAATGGTGGGATAATGTGAGCAATATTTGATATTATTGGAGTTATGAACTCTAATGCAGCTGAGGCGAAGCTGCCAATATGGATTTCCGTGCCTTCTTCGACAAATTTGGGGGCACTCATTTAGTGGAAGGGCACTCCCAAACTTCTTCGACAAATTTGGCGGCACTCCTTTAGTGGAAGGGCACTCCCAAAGCACAATGAAGTGGGGTCTCATAAATGTAGGGGTCCTTGGAGGCTGGATCGTATCATTAACAAAATAGGTGACCCAACTAGAGGGGTTGGTGGGGGGGGGGGGGGGGGGGAGGGGGGGGGGGGGGAATTACCCATTAGCCATGTTTTGAGAGACGCCAATGATATGCTGATTTGTTGGCCTATGAGGGGTTTAGTAGGGATTCTTTAGTGGAGAGGGAACCTCGCCCCTCCTCTTTATTTCTGTATTCAATCGAATTGTTTTGCGATTAGGTTCACATATTTTCCATTTGCAAGTCATCGCATTTGCAGGTACTAATATGACTGATGTAGCAAACTGATTCGCATATTCACCGGTTTAAAATTTGATGGTTCTCACAATATTGCAAACTGGGTTGTGCCAAACTGGTTCGAATACAGTTGTGGGAACAGAATCAGGTAACACAGTTTAAAACATATCTAGTAAAAAACAGATGGAAAAAGATGTCAAAATATGAGAACGGCAAAAGAATGGTGAGCGAAGAAAACCGGCTTAAAATAGTGTCGGTGTGGTGCAAATTGCTATAGACATCAAAATTATAAGATACTTGTCAGTAAATGTCATTAGATTCTATAACTCGTGATTCACTCATTCCTCATCATATTTTACTAATCCAAATGTACATGAAAATTAAAATGTTTTAGGACTTAACGGAAGTATTGTAGCTGCTATTTATCATGTTTTGAATGGTATCATTTTCTGCGATGTAAGCTCAAAGAGAAAGGGGTTTGTTCTTATTTTATTAATGTAAGTATGTAAGTAGAATGGCATGCCGAATAGTTTCTAAACGTGCTGGATCAAAAGAAGGATTTCGGAGGGTCAAAATTTAAAACGACCGTATCTTTTGATCCGACTGTTGGATTGGGACTTATGACCATTGGAATTGTCTCGATGAGCTATACAAGAGCCCGATCCTGCTATGCCGAATCAAGCTCCTGATCATCACAGAAAAAGCCCATGAAGATAGAGATATCCCAATTGTTTAATTTATTTTTTTATCTTTAGATGCTTTAGTTGAGTTTTATTTGTTTATTATTTTGGAAAAAATTACTATTTAGGTTCAAGTTTATGATTTTGGGAGTCTGTAACACACACACACATATTGTCACTACCCGACCCCATTGTGTAAATATTGTCCAGTTCTAGGTCTTCTACCCTCCCCGGTTTTGTTTTCTAGCAGCACTAATTGTGCCCGACCCACTCTGCAGGGCCCGCCCCTTGGAGATGCTAAAAACATGTCTACACAGGGAGAAGGATCACATCTATAGCCAAGGAACTTTTTCTCCCTTTCCGATGTAGGATCTTAGACACACACATATATTGGAAATGATCTCAGCACAACCACGTTTTGATAATTGCACTGACCCATTTTGTCTTTTATTATTTAGAGAGCTGTCAAGGGTTATTACAGTTCCCAAAAAGCTCCTACAACCCAATTATAAAGGAAAAGACAAGCTGCTTTTGTGCAATTATTAAAGCATGGTTGTGCTGATATCATTTCCTTATATACATATATATGTATATGTATATACATATATATATGTATATAGAGGAAGTGCACCATTTTTTTGGTGTGCTAAGTGGTTATAATGCCTCCCATTCGTTTAAATGTTTGGGTCCCCCGCTTAAGTGAACCAATGGGAGGCGTTATAACCACTTAAGCACACCAATACTTTTCTCATATATATATATATATATATATATATATATATATATATAATTGTAACCAAAAACTACATTAGTTCTATTCTCTTAAATGCAATACGTTTTGTTCTATTTTCTAGATTCAAGGTCTTATTTGAGGTGGAAGACATGATATTCCTTTCTTTGGTCCTCCGATTTCCACTACGCTAGTTATACTTTGTGTAGAGGCAGTTGCAGCCTTTGCCTTATTGGTCTTGTTAGAGGTGTCAATGGAACCCGATGGTTCAATGGATCGAAAAGGATTCGAATGTTATTTCGGATCGTTGCCCGGTGGTGGAGCGTCTTAGATATGAATGGAGTGTGCCAATGTTCGAAAATACCCTCCATATTTTTGCTCATTTATGTCTATATATGAGTGGTATTTCTCTAACTTTAAAAGGGCACCACTATTCGAAAATATCATTTACATTTTTGTTTATTTGTCTATTCACGAGGGACATCTTTGTAATATTTAAAGGACCTACATTCAAAACTACAGTCAACATATCATTTTCCCGCTTTTCGTTTTTTGATGACGATTATCTCTCTCTCTCTCTCTCTCTCTCTCTCTCTCTCCAGTTTTTTGCACCTTTTTCTTGAATTTGTTATGACTAATGTGCTCATTAGTTTATTCTCCAAATTACTAAGTTGCACTTTATATTGTAGCAACGCAATCAAGTTTACTCCTGAAGGTAAGGTTGGGATAAACCTTCACGTGGTACCAGAACAATATTCTGGATATGGAGAGGGGCATCGGCTTGCAGTTTCGACGAAAGAACAAACAAAAGACAATTCTTTCAAAGAATCTCAAAGTTCCTGCTGTCTAGAAAATGTACACTGTCAGTCATGTGGGGAAGATCTTGATCTATATGATGGCACAGATGGTGGACCAGGGACACCAGATAAAAGACCAACTTTGCTTGATGAAGATGTAAAGAACTCTAATCACCCACGTGAAACAGTAGTTTGGTTGCATTGTGATGTATACGACACAGGAATTGGGATTCCAGGTATTGATACAGCTCCCATCTTGTGTCGACCTGTGAAATTCTGTTTGTGTTCTATGCATATAATCTGGTTTATTTCTTTCCTGCTCTTTTGAGGAGGAAGATAGTTTCATAAATTCTTATTGTTCAACAAAGTTTGTATAATCACTTTTTCATTGTTCTGCCCCAAAGATTTGAATAAAACTTCTCTATGTCCATGTAACAGATAAGGCATTACCAACATTATTTAAAAAATATATGCAAGTCAGTGCAGATCATGCTCGAAAGTATGGTGGAACGGGACTTGGCCTTGCAATCTGCAAACAATTGGTGAGATGCACATTGGATATTTCATTCATTACGGTCAAAATACTTCAGTTAGATTCTTCTTTTAATAGTGGAAAGTAATGTGTTGTTAAACAACATTTACAATCAAATTGACGTAAAGTTTCTAGTTGTACTTTCTGCAAACCTCAGATGTGAAGTTGATAAAACTAGCTGTTTTATTGCTCTTTCAAATGCCCCTAAATCAGTTATTTACTATTTTTCATGCTATTTTTCATGTGGATGATGACACGTGGCCTCAATCCTAACCATTCAACCCCAATTAATTAGGAATCCTAACCCTCTCTCTCTCATGATCATTCCTACTTTTATCTTTAAGAAATTGTAAATTGATCCATTGATTTGGTGAAATGACATAGGCACCCACGGAATTGCCCAATTAGGAGTTTCCACCCAAAGTAATTCTAAAATATTCCTCCTCCATGCAAATACCCCTGTATTTTTTAATCTAGACTTCATTTTTTTTTAAAATTATTTCCGTTCTATTTTGGTTAGAATGGAAATAATGAGGGCGTGCGGACACGTTTTTGTATTGTGTCCACACGTGTCTTGCTGTGTCCGGCACGACAGCATGTCCACATGTGTCGACACTCCTTTGGACACTTTTAACGGTATTGCTAGTGTTAGAAACTTGCCGACTTCTCCAAAAGCTTAAGCTATTGGAGAAGGGCAGCATTTAATCTTTTATACTTTAACACTCCCCCTCACGTGTGGCTTACTTGGCAAACACGTGGCACATGTGGTCCCACCTTCGGCCGACCATTGCATGTGGATTTTTTTTACATCGGGGAGGTTTGAACTCGAGACCTTTGGCTCTGATACCATGTTAGAAACTTACCGACTTCTCCAAAAGCTTTACCGAATTCTCCAAAAGCTTAAGCTGTTGGAGAACGGCAGTATTTAATCTATTATACTTTAATAGCTAGTAGTGTTAAACTTAATGTGGGGGGTGTGGACACGTTTTTGTACCATGTCAAGTGTGGCATTCAAGTTTATTACTGGATATTGTGTTTAACTCTTTTATTATGAAGTCTTCTTTTATTATAAACTCTTCTTTTAGCTCTTCTTTAACTAATATTTGCTGCTATATCCCCTCCCATAAACTTAAAACCCGGAACAAACCGTTATTCCGATACAATATTCATTGTATCATATTGGTCTCCCTTTCTTGTTGTATATTGGGGACGGAAGAGAACTATATTAAATTGGTGAATGCGTTATTATTTGATTATCTCATATTTATTTTAGATAATAGTTGATTAATTCTAAGATTTATTAGTTTGTTAAATGAATATCATATTTATATTGTTATAAATTATGATAGTAATCAATAATTTTATATGTGTGTATGTGTCACCATTTCTAGATTTTAGATGTTGCCATATCAGACAAGTCGTATCCGTGTCGAAACTCAACACACGAATCAGTATCTACAAATCATGATTATATATACTTTGTATTTTAGCCGGGACCCCGTTTCTAAATTTTAGGGGTTTGCCGTGTCCGTGTCGACACACGACACGTGTCTGTCCATAAATCATAGTTGTGAATGAATAAGACCCAAAAGGGAAGATTAGGGTGATCACTCCTTGCATTCATGTTTACCTTCACTTTTCCATTTTTTTTTAATTTTCATCCAAATCTACATGAGATTCTAACAAACTTTTGGTAGCTATGCCTAGGCTTTTTTGGGTTTTTTTGTAAAGGGACATTCCATAGGTGCCTCACATCCTACCATCTGTCACCATGATAGCGTCTAGATCTCCATACACTAGTGCCAGCCTACTTTGTTTTATTGCTTTAAAATTTATCTACTGTGTTCCGCAATTTCATTTATGAAAAATGCAATATCACGGGTCCCCAGCACAATGGCACACGGTTTTTCCATGTGGAGTTGCACCGCTATATTTAATTGACAATCTAAAGAAGTAAAGTTGGCATTCCTTAATTTCTAACATCATGAACCCAATGTTTTCATGTGTAAGACTGGCATAAGCTGTTCGTTATCTTCTATAAAATTGTGAATTACTGGCAGTAAGATTCTGAGCATTAGGAAAAAATTGGTTCAGGATGCACTTTGTGTGATTTATTTATTGTGAGTTTGAATTTAAATGCTTTATTGGACATATTCTTCCCAATACTATGTTTTTTTCCAAGCTTCTGACTCTAAATGTTGAAACTCATTTGAGGCAGGTGGAGCTGATGGGAGGTCATCTTACTGTGACCAGTCGAGAGAACTACGGTTCAACATTTACGTTTGTATTGCCTTGTAAGGTTTCTCCAAAGAGGGAGCGCAGCGATGACCCAGATGAACTCTCAGATATGGTTGATCATGAATCTGAGGCTGATGACAGTAATGTCGGGTATTTTCACTTTCAACCACACACATTGGGTTCTATATTCTCATCCAGCGGATCTATGACAAGGGCAAAAAAACTGTCATCCAGCAATAATTTTTATGGTCCTTTACATAAACCAAATGATCCATCAGAGGAGTCCTACTCATTTCCTTCAAGTAATTGCATATCAAGAGAGTCAGCTTCTCTAGAGGACGCTTGTTCAATTGCTGAGGCCGCGGAGATATGTTCTGAAAATGAAAGTTCTGGAAAGGACACGGATCCTCATGCTGAAAATTTAATTGGAAAATGCGAGCAACGCCAAGTTGATGTGAATGGCCTCGTTATGAGTAGATATAACACTTCCAATGTTGGTTCCAAGAGTTTTCAAAGTGGTACAGATTCCCAAAATTGCATGAAGACATGCGAAGAGGTTGCTAACATGTCTGAGAATATTTGTGAAGGCAAAAGTACATATTGGAGCGAATCACATAGAAAATCTGATCAAAGTCTCTGTAGCTTATCTTGCAACAATTCCGAAGTGCCCAAGACTATATTGCAACCCAAGATCCTCCTTGTAGAAGATAACAAGATCAATGTAATGGTGACACAATCCATGATGAAGCAGTTAGGGCACAGCATTGATGTTGTGAATAATGGATTGGAGGCAGTGCGCGCAGTTCAGTCTTATAGCTATGATCTCATTCTGATGGTAAGCTTTTAAATTAGGATATCTTCTTTGAATATTTTGAAAGGAATGCCGGTTATTAATATATATGCCATTCTGTAGGATTTTCATAGTGCCTGAGCTTTTTTAATATTTGTAGAGTGACCTTGTAAGGCATTAATTTGGGATCACTAAATTCAAAACTTCGAAATAGAAGAACTTGAGATATTTTTCAGCGCTAATTAAGGCATTGAAGTTGAAACTTCATACCAGGGGACCTCTGTAATGCGTCATTGTATTTCTAAATATTAATCATTGCACTGTGAACATGTTCAGTGTTGAGTCTTGCATTATTGTAAAGTTATCTTACAGCTCAAAAGGTTCTTTTTAACATGTTCAGTGTTAATAGTTCATTTCACCATTAGAAAATGTTATTTCTTTCTATTTTTCTTCTCTGAAAAATCCCTACTTACATATGGACTGTAACCTTTCATCCTCAATCTAGAGAAAACACTAAGAAGTTTTATAATATTCTATATTGTTACCTATGCATATATTGTAAATATGGTTGCAGTCTACATTTTCATTGTGGCAACTAAAGCGAGTTTAAAATTTGAAAAAAAAGAAAATTATATCAGATAACAACGGGCAAACCCCCTCAAAATAGAGCATGCCCAAAAGTTTCAAGAGAACAATATTCAGTAGAATCCCCCTAAATTAATCTATCATAAGCTAATAACCTTATGTTGAACCTTAGTTCCTTAATTGATAACATGGGATATTTAATTTAATACCGTTATACAATACATTTATAAACCCTGAAATGTCCAAAATATTTATCTAGAGTTTACACCATCACCTTCTGTTTGATATCATGTATAGAAACCATTGCTTCATGAATCTTCTGTTCCTAGTTTTTTGGGAGCCCTTTGCTCTCATTTTCAGTTTCCTTGAGGTTTATTTATTCTTGCCATTCTTTTTCCCCATTGATGCTCCAATTGCCTCAGTTCTTTGTCACTCTGTTGGATACTATAGTGTCCTTTGGAAAAACAAATAAGTTTGTATTGTAAATTGGGCTGGAACCCAGTGGCTGAAGGACCCTGTCCATTAATTTGCCCATAATCTTCTATCATGAGGGTGTATGGACCTGATCTTATAGTGCAGGAAACAATTTACGATTGTTGGATGTTTGGCATCTTTCTTACCCAATCTAACTAACACCCTAGCTACAACAGGGATGTGTCGGATGCGTAGTTCAAGGCTCCGCTCCACTTTTCCAAAGTGTGGAGATGTTTCTTGGTAAAGCACAAGTGTACCTTGTTAACTTGGTAACATATACAAATTAATATTTTCTAATTTAATAAATTTTTTGTTTATCAAATAATGAACTATCTAATTGAATAGCTAGAGGATGGTAAGGAATTAAATTATAGCGGTTGTACTATTCATATACTTAGTACATTTGCATTATTTGTTTATTACATACACATTTATGTTTATACAACAAATACCATTATAACAATCTTATTTATTTATATCATTATGTATAGATTCATCATATCCTTTTTGCCTTTACTAATATAGGGCTGGCTTATCAGGAGAAATCCTTTTCTGATTGAAAACATTGCCTATCACAGATTGAGCCCTATCATAATTTAGCTGAGTCCTTCTAGAGTTACGAGTTGGGGGTCAGGATCTTTTTAGGAGCCATTTACAGGAGGTGTGGGACCAGGCACAAGCAAGCATAGAATTAGGTGCAACGCTCGATGAATCAGAGGGCTGCAAAACTGGTCATTGGTATATAAAAAATATTTGGTTTATTTATGTTATTATATTTTATAATGGTGGTGATGCAGATAATAGGCCAATAATCGCTTCCTGGTCCTCCATGAGGTGGATGATAAATTGCATTAGAAACCAGATTGTGGTCTAGCTTCACAGCAGTAGCATGATCTGATCAATTCATTTGGTTGTCCCTATCATTGAGATGCCATGATCAAAAGTTCGCAACTTGGCATCTTTTGAATTATTTCAACTATCAAATCAATGTTCTGCAAATGAACAGTTAAGAAACAATGAGCAACAGTCAATATACATGTTATATGATCAAATGGTTAGGAGTGCTCAAACAGAGTGATTTTCACATTGTCATCTACAAATTAGGGGCCTTCTAATGAAGAATTTGGATCCCTCTGAGATAATGCGGTTGTGTCAATGCCAAGTTTTTCATGTCCTTTTCCTGTGAACAACTTTGCATAGTATCATTTCTCTATGAACTTCATATAACAATTTGTAAATTAAATGCATAACAATTATGGGAACTTCGCTCGTAAATCCCTAATTTGCGAACTATATCCAATTTAGTCACTGAAAACATGAAATGGCCATAAATTTTAAATTAATGCAAAAATGTTTCCAAATTGTCCCTAAACATCAAACTTCTATTGATGAAAATGCCCTTTAAGGAATAGTTCAGCTCATTTGTCATATGTGGATCAAGAGGATTGAAAGGAAATGTTAGATGGTATCGTATAACCTGGCAAAATTTGAATATGTCAAGTGATAGAATTGTAGGGCAATGTAGATTGTCTTATATAACAGGCAAAGTTTCAATATATCAATTAATACCATTCGTAAACATAATAGATGACCGCCTTAGTAATGTTATGGCCTGCATGAGAATGTTATCTCCAAGTGCCATCAACATCAAAGTGAAATATGATGGCGACTTACATAGGACTAGTTGAAATAAATGAAATGTTAATGTCTGTACACAATGTAATTCTGTCCTGTCTGAATTTCTATCTGGAATAGACAATCATGACTCAGAGTTGTTATCAAAACCTTTAGAAAACATCAATTGTTCCTGTTGGGACTTTTTGAATGTCTTGTTAGACCAAACAATGTTTAATGTATTGAAAACGGTAAGAGTCATTATGATGATCATTTTGCATACTCCCCATGCAGGATGTTTGTATGCCGATTATGGATGGTCTTCAAGCAACACGGTTGATTCGCTCTTTTGAAGAAAATGGCAACTGGGATGTGGCTGTGGAGGCTGGAATTGATCAATCTATCTCCTGCTCAGGTTCACTACCGAATGGTGTTGAGGCAATGGCTTCGAGGAAGAGGATCGCTATCATTGCGGTAATGTGTTCAATATTTTAGTCACACAATATTTATATTTCCTTTATTTCTCACATGTTTCTATAATTTTCATCTGGCAGATAATTACCCAAAATTCAGTTGTTTGCACTTTCTTTCTATTATTTGTTGCAAATTATATTTCATATCATGAATAGCATTAGTTATACATGTATACATTCGTTTGTTAGCAAACTAAACCTTCATTGACATGATAGTTAACAATAATATAGTGCAAATTTTTATGTTAGATATTAATCTCTCATTGTCAAAATTTGCTGAAGTGCTAATAAAAAAGGCTGTTAGTTTCTTTTGCTTTTATGTGTTAGGATTCAGTTTATTCTCCTTTTATGGATTGAAAGATATTCAAGACTTGTGTGTATTATGCATGTGATAAATTAGGGATTTTAATTCTTGGATGCAATTACAATGAGTCCTAATGAGGGTTTATATAGAACACACAAAGGATAAACATAGAAAGATAATCATTGATTGTGGGAAGAGATAAAGATAGAAACATACTAATCTAACCTAATTACCCCCAGTTAGCCTAGTACTTAATCTAGCATCTTAATCAAATATCATAAAATATAATCTCACAAATCTAACGTATTCTAACACATGCTTGCATAGAGAATGCTAAAGTTGAAATAACACGGGTGTTAAGAGCACTGCTTAAAAGCTCCTCGAGTCAACCGCCGACTCGCCTGAGCCGACTGCCTTTTACCTTGGCCATGTTCTCATCTGAATTCGAGTTTTCCCCTACCAAGTGAATCAAAAGTCCTTTGATGCACCTGTTGATGGAAGATTGATCGCATCAATCGTTCCCTTGCCCAAGTTGCTATGATGGAGCTCGAAGTTTGGGAAAAGAGGGCTTTACATTGTGAACAAATGTAATATGTGTACGCTGTTTTTTTTTTGTCTTTCTTTTAAAAAAAAAGATATAGGTTTTTTAAGTTCCTCAGTGGTAAAGATGGATACATCTACTCTGTTCCATGATTCTTTTATACACTTTAGTCTTCTAGGGTACATATGTCCTGTCATTCAGCTTTGTATGTTTGCCGCCCAGGCAACACACATGGTGGGTCATGGCAGAAATTGAGAATGACACTGCAGTGCTGCGAAGACAACTTAAAAAAAATGAAAGGGTGCTTCTCCAGCCTAAACCTGGCTCTCGCTCTATCCTCGTTTTCTTACCTCTTAGGCGCTTAGTGCATGCCAATGACTAGAAGACTGTTGACACTCTGGAGCTATTTTGTTATTGGTTTCTCCTAATTTCGTAGAATACTTTGGAACTACATTATTTCATTTATAATAAACTCAACTTTGAGCTCCAAAGAACTGTCAACACTCTCCTAGGCATTGACATGGGCCAAGTCTGTAGAATACTTAGTGCACCTTTTCATTACATCATATCCTTGCTGCTTGCATATTTAAGGCCGCTTTGGATACCACCAAAACCGTACTTATTTGCAAATGGGACCCTAAGGCCACTTTGGAATCCATTAAATAAGATAGGTATAAAAATAACTATGATCATTATTTGCTACTAAGGTTACATGCAAAAAAGACTGAAAATAACTTTTAGTATACCCAAAGAGTCCCTTATTCGCCAATAGGCACGCTGATGCAGAACGCATGGCGTTGAGCAAGTCTTTTATTTTTTATTTTCTATTTTCATCGTTTTATTTTTAGAATTTTTTAGGGCATCAAAACTTGTTCTTTTGGCCTGATTTTAGAAAGGTTTTTTTTATTACCTATCTAAAGAGCCCAAGATTATGCGATTTGGACTTGATTTGGCTAAGTTATAGGCATTTTATGGATATGGTATTTGTCTATTACGGGATTACTATTTTAGGAATATTTTAGTCATGCTTCCAATTCTTGTTTACGTTGCTTTAGATAGAAGATTGGGAATAATTGTCTACCAATCTTTTAGGGTTCCTATTTTTTAGTTTTTGCTATCTATATAATGTACTGACATGAGGGAAAAAAATAGATTGAATAAAGTTTATTTTTGGGACATCACTTGTGAAGCGAGCATTGGCTCTTTCACGTGGGTGAAGGAGCATTGCTCCTTTTACGTGTTATATTGGAGTTTTTCTCCAAACCGTGGCATGAGTTTTCAAACCCCAATGAGATTAGTTTAGTCTCTTCTTGTGTTGATCTCCATCTTGTGTTGCCGCTCCACGGCCCTTGCGTCACACACCATATCGTCATGGTTTCTACTTGGAAAGCTTCCAACTCTCCCTCTGTCTGCATCAATCTTGTACTTAGTTGTATGCGGTCTAAAGCTAAGTATCATGTAATTAGTTGTGTATGTAAGGTTTTCTCTGCATGCCCCATCTCTCTCTCTCTCTCTCTCTCTCTCTCTCTCTCTCTCACACACACACACACACACACACACAGTTAATGCGGATATAAAGCCTAAGGGCATTTCATTCATTATGTAAATGCTGTAGGTTTCAGGTAATTATCTTTACCAGTATGCATATAGAATCTCTGATTATTTTTTTTCATGTCCATACATATGTATGTATTTATATGTTAAACAGTACAATACATTCAAATGAGTTGTATATGATATCTGCATTGCAAGAACATTGTAATGTGTTTTCTAACAGAATACTGATGTTTTACTGCAGATGACGGCAAATGCATTAGCAGAGAGTGCAGCGGAGTGCCTTGCCAATGGTATGGACTCCTTTGTATCCAAACCTGTAACCTTTCAGAAATTGAAACACTGTCTTCAGCAGTATTTGCCAATCTAAAATTTGTAAAGTAGTGCTTCTGTATAAAAAGGTAATGAATAAATGAATGTAATCCAGGAAAGTTTTTGTAATTTATCATGTTTTCTCCTGCTGATCAGTATTTTCAGTTACACGGCTAATCAAAATACCCACAAACCTATTAGGAATAGAAGGGGCAGAATTATGGAGGAACAGGGACCTTAGACTTTAAATTATAACCAAGCCCCCTCTTTTTTATGTTGGAAAATGATTTGAGGATGTCCCAGGACTGCCACAGGGCGGCCTCTGCATACTGTGTAATATGTTTACAAATCACCCATAAATAGTTCCTTTGCCATTTTCAATCTAGATATTCTGAGGATTAAATATTTGGCTTGGGCAAGAAATGGACCGACGTAAGATTTTGATTTTTTGTTTGGGGAGATCTTGTCCCCCAAATGATGTAATTTGGATACATCTAAGAAAATTGTTTCCTTTAAAAACAAGTATTTCATCTCTTCACAAGGATATCTTTAGAATGTAAACGAACATGATCCAATGTACACGATGCATGTGCTTGGCGATTGGGATTGTTGGTCTGATGGTCTATCGTAGGGAGACCCAATGGGTGTTGGGTCTAGGTCTGATGCCAAATGGAAGTCCCGTACACAAGACTGAGGCATGCAAAATTCAACAGCTTTTATCAATGCTTGATCAAAGATCTAGAATCATCCATTGAGGGTGGGATTGAGGGCAATAGGCCGAGCTTGTTATGGCCAATAATGTTCAGTGACCTGATCTCCAGTGGGTCTATGACATAAATGGTTGATGCTCGTCTTAAAAAGATATATCCTTTTTCATCTTCTTTCTCTTTTTTCGTACTCTATCGTTTTTTCCTCTTTTAACTTCTTTTTGAATTAGGGGTTGAAGTGTTCACAAGGAGGAAGACAGGGCTTCCAGTCATATTCAATTGGAAAAATACAATCGAAAAAAACCTAAAAAGATAAAGAAGATGAATAACAATAAAAGAAAGAAATAGAAAATTCCTAAAAAAAAAATACACAATGCTGTTTCTCGTTTTCTTGTATATTTCCTCTATGTAGTATGTCTTCATTGATTTGCATATAAAAGGAAACCTCTGGTTTACCTTAAAAATAATACACAATGATACTTCATATACAAGGTTAGAAAACTAAAACAAAGGTCAACTTCGAATCCATTCATCAATTTATTTCCGGGGAAGGCTGGGTATCATCTATACTTGGACCTCCAAGCTCGCTTGAGGAGACTCCATGATCTTCTTCTGGAACGAAGCTCCCATTCAAATTGTTGGAAATGCTCGAATTGTTAAAATGAAGTGAAGTATCAGTGCTTGTACTTCTGCCGATTGTTAGTCCTCTGCTGGGTTGGTTCCGCTTGAATGTATAAGAGGAGAGATCTTTCTGATCGAAATGTTTGGCCATGGCAATGAGTTTACACCAAATGGATTTTTTGGAATCATCCATTGTCGAAATATGTCTATGTTTGTAAAGGAAGAGAACTAAGAACAGGAATAGAGCAGAAGCTGAAGCGATTCCAGTGATGAGGAAGAGGCCCCAGAAGCTATCGAGAGTAAGGCTGTTTGATGTGATGGTGGTACCTTGTTCTCGGCAAGTTGTCTGATTTCCAAACCAATTTCGCTCTATTGCCGTCATTTTATCTCCCTCTGTTACATTCAAGATTGCCCTTGAAATATCAAGGACCAAAGGAGAACCTCTAGGGAAGACCTGTTCAAGTGAAAGGAAGTTAGAAACAAAGAAAAAATGCATCCATAATGTGTATCATTGATGATGCAATGACAGCATTTCAAATTCTCTGACTTTCAACTTTGGGCATTTGCTCCAATAAGGTGGATATGAGAAGGATTGGATCAATTCTAGTTAAATTGATGAGCCTTTTTCGGGAGAGAGATGGGGAGAAAGAACTCACAAAGCCCCATCCATCGGTCTTGTACGTAGGTCCAACCATGGTGTATTCACCACAGTATTTATTGAGGAACAGCTTGATGTAAGGGATCTCATCAAAAATGGCAGATACACCACCATTCCAACTTCCTTTGGATAGGGCCTCGGCGTAGTCCTCGGCAGTGCTGTATCCCCTGAGCTTCGACTCTTCAAAGTTCATCTTCTTCAAGAGACCGTGCACGAAGGAATCCCTCTGGTACCCAACGTAGTGCCCATTCTTTATGAGCTCCTTCACATCGGTGATCGTCGGTTGAAGCTGTAGAACTGTAAGCATAGATGTTAAGCTCGCAGTGTAACTCGACGTCAGTATCAGCACCACGAACACCCATATGATCACCACAAACCTCGACAAATTGCTAACCAGCTTCTCCTCTACAACCATCAAAACAAATTCTTTTTATTCTATTATTTTTATGTTCTGCAGAATGAAATTCTAATCTGGGTTTTGATTTTTTGAGGGAAAGGTAACTGTATTAAAGGAGAGAAAATATTACAATTGCAAGTCAGCGGACAAAACAAAAAGATTGCCCAACATACAAGGAATCCTGCAAGGCCTGATCTAGGTTTTGATCATGCCAAGAAACTCAATGTGCAAACCATCTTGCTACTGACTGAACCCAATAATCAGTTTTGGAATCAAAATTAAAAAAAGAAAAAAGAATGGGGCTTTAATCACTGGACCACACCCAAAGAATGTATCAATCGGGAGTGCTGGGAATTTGGGTTGAGCTTGTAGCATAATGGGTCGGGTTCAGGTTTTGACTCCAATTCATTTTTTTAGCAAGAGCTCAACCAAAAGCTCAACCCGACCCTAACCAAGTTGCACCCCTCATTATTCATGCACTCATGTGAACATTGATACCAAGATGTCCCAAAATCGGAGGCGACACTAACTATTTGATCAATGAACTTGACACATTAAATATCGAACACTGCCCACTTATTCTTAAAGTATCCATTCAGAAGTTCACAATCCATCTGAACTTAGGGTTGCCTCCTTATGTGATCTAGCCTTAAGAGACTTGATTAGTTTAGGCTTGTTTCTATTTCTAGGCGCACAACATGAACGGTCTGGACATTGTCCATGTATATGCATTTACGGCAGATACTTTATAAATTTCCAAGATGACGAGGTAGAAGAGAAAGTACGAACTGTGTGCGAAGACAAGCGTGGAGAAGGAGAACCAGAGCATCACGCCGATCTGATGGTCAGGAGGACCGCGGAACTCTTCGTTGATCCTGTGTTCGAGAACCCATACCACGAAGCCGGTGAAGATGAAGGCGGCCCCACTTGTAAGCCAAAGATCTGTGGTTAAAGGCTTTAAGAAAATCCATGCATTCTTGTTCTTCCGGTCATCTTTTATCGGCACTATCATTGTCACACCGGACTCCGAATACGGCAATGTGAAGTCTGCATACAAAGATCGATTTGCTCTGATTGTCGTGTCGCCCATCACCGCATCAAATTTCTATATTCCTCGAGTAAACGAAAATAAAAATAATATCATCAAAATGTAATAATATCCATACATCGAAGAGAAACAAATCAACAATGCAGATTGTAACAAGTAAACTACTAGTGTTTTTTATTTATGAATCCTAATGTGCAAAATATTTCTCGATTAGTCAATGAAAATTATGGCAAAAAAGTTGAAAATATTTCCAAGAAGTCTCTATATAAATACTACAACCACCTTTTTTTTTTTTTTTTAATGAAAATGCTCTTCAATCACTAATATAATCGTGCATTTTTTCCAAAAGTAAAAACCCGACCTGACGCAACCCGATTTGAAAATCAGGTCAGGTCAGGTTGAGGAAATGGTTCCTCGGGTTGGGTTGGGTCCCGGTTGGCTCCTTGGGTTGGGTTCGGGTTGGCCTCAACCCGACCCGAGTTGCACCCTTAGCTTTTTCACTTCAATTCATGTTGAAGGGGTGCGAATTTATCATTGCCCATACAAAAACATCATATGTAGCAACTTGACAGAAAATATATATTAAGAAAGAGATTGAACTGACCTTAAGATATATCTGATAAATGAGATTATCATAAGACCCATTGAAGGGAACAAAGTAATGAGGGAGACCATACGGTAATTCTTTAAGTACAGCATCAAACACTTCTTTCGAGAACCCAGTAACGTCCGTTCTATTGGTAACAGAATCACGTTCTACATTCAGAAATTCGCTAAATCCGTCTTTAACCGGAACCCCAATCCTCATTCCCTTTCCGCTCGTCGGAATCACCCATCCCTTCGGCAATGCGGTCGATTCTCCTGCCCAAATAATGCTCTTCATTATTTTCTCATTCCCTCCTTCTAATCCCCTTGTAATTCCATTCCCAGGACTCCAGAATCCAATCTCCCTCTCACCTTTTCCAATCACATTAACAATTTGGAAAACCGATGACTGTAATTGCCCATCGAGCAGAACGAAATTACCACTAAGACCTTTAAATTTAGTCTTCAATATCTCGTCACGGAGTTTCTGACCCATCTCTGAGACTGTTATATTGGTCAAGTTGTCTTTTGTTTGTGGCTTCTGAAGGCTGGAATTCGAAACCCTGATTTTCTCAGCTGCCATGGCTAGAGCCCAAGTCGTATCATACGCCCATAACCCAAAAACGCTTAGCTCAGTTCTATCAATGTCCGGATTTTCCCGCCGGAATTTTCTTTTCCATCTTGCTGTAAAATTATCGAGCTCTTTTGATTTGGGCACGTACGGTTTCACACCCAAGACACCTGTTGCAATATAAATGCTTAAATAACACAACTGTAATGAGAAATTATATGATGTGTGGCCGTATGAACCCATATTTAAAATAAAAAAAAGAAGTATGGTATGGCCCCCACACCATAACCATATCATAGGATGATCTAAACCGTTCATTTCATAGGCCACAATCTAAAAAGGTTGTGCCGCAAAAATCAATTTCACAGGATGATCATAACCCTCCGATCTGATCTATAGTGGTTTCCATAATGTGCACTACCTAACTTTTTGAATCGTACAGGTTTATACAGCTACATGGGCCGCACGTTTAATTTTGAGTCTAATAATTGGTTTTGGACTCACAACCGGTTAGCATAATCTTAAACGAACAGGGCCAAAATTGGGTTGGGTTGGGTTGAGCTTTTGCAAAAAAAATTAATTGGAATTAACCCGTACCCGACCAGATTTTAAGGTAAAAGCTCAACCCGAATTCCCAAAAACCTACCCATGTTGCACCCCTTTATTTGGAGAAAGAAAAATTGCCAATGGGGGACACACTTTTAAAAAATTGTTAGAGGAGGACGTAATGGGGTTATCAAGTCTCTAAAAGGGGGTTATCAATCCTCTAAATGGGGTTATCAAGCTCTCAAAAGGGGGGTTATCAACCCTCTTTATCAATTTTTCAAATTTGTGTCCCCCGTTAGCAATTCTATTATTTTGATGTCCCCCATTGGCAATTTTTCCTTGGAGAAATTGGATGTTTCACATACCTTGCATGGAATCGATCACGGAAGAATCCATGGAGTCCAGAAGAGTTGTTAGCCCATCTGTTATAATCCACACGTACCCTTCGCTCATCATTCCTACCTCTTTGGCTTTAGAAAAGATGCGAACTCCACTAGAAGAAGACATGTGAACCACGAAGACTCTGGTTTGCATGGTCATCAATTTGTAGAGCTCACTGAGGATTCTATCATCTGTAGCAGAGCGAGGAATGACACTTCTATAGGGGATACGGGCCTCAATCTCTTGAAAAGCGTCACTGAGATAAGGAATGATTCCATTTCCAAAGTCGGTGTCTTCATAGATGGGAATGACTTCCCTCCAATTGAAGGTTTGAATGATTGCAGCTATGGCTTTGGCTTGGGATGAGTCGTTCTGTGCTGCTCGAATGAAGTAAGGAGTTGGGATGGAGGAGAGAGAAGGACTGGTGGCAGAGAAAGAAATGATGGGTACATGAGCTTTGTCTCCAAGTTCTACCACGAACTCGGCCTGTGCAGATTTCATTGGCCCTATGATCGCTTGAACTTCAACAGTTTTCAACAGGTCCATAACTGCACAATTAATGAAACTGAGAGATTTGGTGGGGGTGCAAATAACGTTTCATTGAGAGAGAGAGAGAGAGAGAGAGAGAGAGAGAGAGAGAGAGAGTTGTATGTTTCTTCATTTACTTTCTTTTTCCTCACACACACAAGGAAAAAAAAAAATTGGAGCCCTTATCCATTTTGAAGGGTTTAAAGGAATTCTAGCAATTTTAATATATGAAATTAAGAAGGCTGTATTTGTATATGCATTATGCTATATTAGAGTAGATATGTAGTTTTTCTTAATGACTGAATTATATGTAGTTATATAATACTCAAGAATATTTCGACAGCTAGATTTATGTAAGGTATTAAATTTCAGTTTCAGTTGCCACGCAGATGGAAACATTTCTTTTTTATTAGAAATTTTGGTAGAAATCCAATAAAATCAAGGGAACATACATAAATGATAGAATTTAAGGATGATACTTTAAGAGATGTTAGAATAAATACAAATTCACACCTAGAAATCATAAAATATTGAACACCTAGTGACATGCACTATCACACGTATCTTGTAACATAGTAGATGCAAAATTTTATATGTAATTCATATAAAGATATATGGTATCTGAGCTGGAGTTTTTAAATAGGGGGGAGTAAATATTTAATATCTATGTATAACATCAGGGTGTAAGTGGTAGGTCCCACCCCATCAAAACATGAGGGGTGAAATTGTGGGCCTCACATTATGCATGTGTTACGTTAAATGGTGGGCCCCACCCAGCAAAACCTGAGGTGACAAATAGTGGGCCCCAACCCATGTAAGTTTGAGGTGTAAAATGGAGGCCCCCACCTTATGCATGGGTTGTGGAGAGAGAGAGAGAGAGAGAGAGAGAGAGAGAGAGAGAGAGAGAGAGAGAGGCGTGCTTGCGCCGGGCGCGGGGGCTACCCATGCTATGCCTTGGTATAAAATGGTTAGCCACACCCATCAAAAAATGGTATAAAAATTCATGGAAAATACGGAGGTTTGCTATTTTCAAGGAATTTTTTTATTGTGGTAAATATTTTTCAGTTAAGAAAACGCTAGAAATTTTATTTTTATATGGAAAATTTTAACCATTCATTGAAAAGATTTTCCAATACAAATTTTCAATGGAAAGAAAACTTACACAATGGAAAGCTTCACCTTCGGTATATATTAATTGCAGTACCATGTTTTGATGATTGCACTAACTCATCTTGTAAGTGGCCAAAAAAAAAAATGCCTATCGGACATCTATTCTGCCCTAACTGCTACATTTTTAAAGAGCCAACTCATTGGCGAAGATATTTTCATTTGATTTTCGTTTCATTTGGATTTAAGGTAGTCCAAAATGGTGAAAGTCTTCGTGGTGGATACATGTTTTTGTCTCTTCTTTCTCGTTTAAAAGTGTAGACCATCTTTTTGTCTCTTCTTTCTCGTTTAAAAGTCTTCGTAGTGGATACCTGTTAAGAAAAAGTGTAAGTACTAGTGTTTTTTAGCTACGTTAATTTAATGGATTTGATACAACTGGAGGTAGTTTGAAGATTGCAATTAATGGATGGTTAAAAATGAAATTAACAATCTGCATTCAATAGGCAAAAGTTCGGTTGAGAGCGTATGTACTGCTCTGGCAGTAGTAATGCTAGAGTAAAATTATCATTAGGAAGGGAAGAAAAATACATGGAGGAAACGTAAACAGTTTTTTTTTTTTTTTTTTTTTTTTTTTTTTGAGTTTTTTCTTTCTTTCTTTTTGTTAAAGCCAACCTCTCCCCAATAAGAATACAGGAAAGAAGAGCAAGAGAAAGAAAATAGATGAACTGATAAAACACCCTACAGAAAGAACCTCAAATGAGATTGGTCCTTATCTACAAATGAGATTGTTGTAATATTTTCTCTTAACTATTATAGCTATTATTTGCAAATAATAAAATTATAATTTCAAAACCATTTGCATATAATCACAAACAATCTTAGATGGGTCCAAAGAGGCATTTAACTATTTAAGTTACAAATGAATCAGTATTACTGAACACCCAATTGATCTTCAGAGGATGGAAGAAACTCATTACCAAAGATAAAAAGAGGGATATAAACTTTAGAGTGGGGCAAAAAATAATAGTAGAAGGCGAATGAAAGAGGAGGACTGAAATTACCCATAAATGCAGCAGCAACATTATCTTCCTTGGAGTCTCTCCAGTGGAGAGTCAACTTTGTGCTGTAATTATGAGTGGCATAGAAATCAGAAAGCGCCATGGAGATGCAGCTCTCGCTCATCTTCCCTACCCATGTCTCCAAATCCAGAACTACTCCAACATCAAATGTTGAATTGATAATTTTGTTTTGAGCTATTGCCAATTCACAGAGGAGGCTGAAAGAGAAGAGGACTAAGATGGAAACTAAGAATTGAATTGTGCTCTTCATCTAGAGAACCCAATAACGATGCAATTCCAATAGTGCTCGAGTTCCCGTATCACCTTTGTTTATAAGCAGACGTAAGTAAAGTGGATTGGATAATAAATAAAAAAACCCACATAAATTCGATTTCTTGTAGCGACCAAAGAAGCTGGCACTTGCCTACTATATGACAAGTTTAACAGGCTGTAATTTTAAAGCATTGACCGTGGACTCTCTGAATTTCGAGTGACAAAAGGGAAATGATGTTTACACTCCCTTCTCCAACAGTTTCACATCTTTTGTTCTCCTTTTTCCAAAAACTGTATTCCTTTCCTTCCCTTTTATTTTGTCGATTCTTGAAGAATAAGTCAATTTCCAAAAACAGACAAATAAATGGGTGTGGAAATATCAGTTTCCTTGAGAAATTTGTGTAAATTTGTATCTTTTTTCTTTCGTGTAGAGCTGAGGTTCCATCTACTCTCATTTAAACGCGGGATTACGTTGGCTACAAGGTTTCCTTGACTACTGGTCAAGAAAATACTGTAGCGAAGAAGGAAAAAGCCAAAAGTCAGAAGCTCTAAAAGTCAATTTATGTTTAAAAATACCAGTTTTTATCGCATGGATCAATTACCAATGGGGGACAAAAATTAGATGGAATTATCAAGAGGACCCATGCTTTTCAGAAATTATCAATGAGGGACAAAAGAGGTCTTTTCATAAAAAGCTGGACGAAAATGCCCTTTTCTTAAGCAACACGTTTTGCTTTTCCACTCTTCCCTCTTCTCTCTTCTTTCCCTCTTTTTTTTTTTTACTTTTTCATTTTCAACTTTGTTCTTTTATCTTATCAGTCAGTCATCTTCTTCATCATTTAGCCACCATTGGAGGCGGGAAAACTCGAAAATTTGAAACGTGAGTTTATTCCCATATATCTCTCATTATCTAAGTTTTGTTTTTCATTTGTTTTAGGGTTTTGCATTTCTCCTTCTCCCTTTCAATGGAGGATGAGGAAGATGAATCGTACGGTAGAAAGAAAAAAACGTGAAGATGAACGAGCGAAAAAAACAGTAAGTAAAAACGTGTTCATAAGGGACTTGATAAGCCCATTCGGAATTTGGTAACCCCATTTTGATACTATTCGGAATTTGGTAACCCCATTTTGATACTGGATAACCCAAACCCCAGAGACTTGAAAACCCCCTTCCAAAACGCCAATACTCTTGGGCAATTTTAAGGGACTTGATAAGCCCATTCGTAAATTGGTAACCCCATTTTGATACTAGATAACTCCAATCCCAAATACTTGAAAACCCCCTTCCAAAACTCAAGTACCCTCGGCCAATTTTCAGGGACTTGATAAGCCCATTCGGAAATTGGTAACCCCATTTTGATACTTGATAACCCCAATCCCAGAGACTTGAAAACCTCCTTCCAAAACTCCAGTACCCTCGGCCAATTTTCAAGGATTTGATAAGCCTATTCAGAAATTGGTAACCCCATTTTTGATACTAGATAACCCCAATCCCAGGGATTTGACAACCTCCTTCCAAAACTCTAGTACCCTTGGCCAATTTTCAGGGACTTGATCACCACATTCGGAAATTGGCAACCCCATTTTTTTATTCTAGATAACCCTAATCCTAGAGACTTAAAAACCCTCTTCCAAAACCCCAATAACCTCGGCCAATTTTCAAGCACTTGATAAGCCCATTCGAAAATTGGTAACCCTACTTTTGAGAGTTACTAACCCTCTTCCAACGAGTTGATAAACCCCTTCTGCTACAAAACCCCCTGCCTATAGCAACTCGTCTAATGGCATTACAATTATGCTCATGATAGAAATAACAAAAGAAATGGATGTTGTTTTCATTAAATGTGCTTCATGTATTACATCCCAATTTGTGTATTACAAAAAAAAAATTTAAGTAAATCAAAAAAATGTGTAACTATCCATTCATGTATTACATCAACTTTTTCTTATACAACCACTTGTCTTCCAAAAAAGTGACTGAAGCCATCCATGCATTATCTCCTGAACTCACCCTAAAATACAAATCACTTAAACCCTAAACAAGATAAATCAGAAACAGAGTAATGAAAAATAGTGCAAAACCCTAAAAAGAAAAAAGAAAAACAAAACCATAATACAAAGAGATAGATGGTAAGAACTCAACATTCAAGTTTTCAAGATTTGCCAGCAACAATGGTGGCTGAACAAGGAGGAAGATGACTAGTAAGGTAAAAAATAAAAAAGGTGATAATAGAAAAGTAAAAGAAGAGGGAAGAAGAAAAAAACAAGGTCAAAACGTGTTGTAAATGCCAAAGGGCATTTTCTTCCAGCTTTTACTGACAAGACCTCTTTTGTCCCTCGTTGATAATTTTTGAAAAGCAAGGGTCCTGTTGATAACTTTGCCTAATGTTTGTCCGCCATTGCTAATTGTTCCTTATCGCATTGTGGATGATATCGCCTTCAATAAACGGCATCATGCAGTGTCCGTAGAAAGGCAAGATCAGATGGATATTTTAATATATTTTTTCCCAGAGAAATATCCAACCCTAAAGCCTAAGATTTTTTTCCCCATATCAACTTGTCTATTCTAATTAAGGGGAGCCTTGATAGCCTTGATTCAGCTCACTTCTTATGGGAGATCTTGTCATAAGGGGAGCCATATTCAGCTCACTTCTTATGGGAGATCTTGTCATGCCCCAACCCACATTGTAAATATTGTTCGGTTCTAAGTCATCTACCATCCCCGGTTTTATTTTCTAGTAGCAGTAACTCTGCCCAACCTACTCCCTCGGAGATACTGAATACGCGTCTACAGAAGGAGAGGAGAAATCCACATATATAGCCCAATAACTTTTCCTCATTTTCTGAAGTGGGATCTTTCAGTTCTTATGTCATAACCCTTAAAATTGATCCTACCATCATGATCTAGACCCTAAATTCATTCCTAGCCAAGCAATTCCCTTCGATTGAACATCCCAGCCATTGGATTGGTGGCCACATATTTGATGATTGATGATCCAAATCATTCATTTACTGGACCCCACCATCCATGGATGGTCTAGCTTGTCCAGTCGACACGGTTTTTTCAACTACGGCCAATGCAAATCTTCTTCCGTGCTTTTAAATAAGGTTGTGAGAAGCAATCCTAGCAGTTTGACAAATAACATTCTATTGGCCTCTGGCTTTCATTTTCATTATTTAAGCAAGTTTGGGGATTTTTGATGAAGCACCAAAGCCACCTTCTTTCTACTTTCTTCTTTCTGGTATGTTCCTCTTTGAGCTTCTCTAGTTATTCAGCAATGGCTCAAAACAAGAGTCTCAATGATCCATTAATGCCCTCTTTTGATGTTGGAGTGATTCTCAATTTGGAAACTTGGGTTGGGAAGATGAGCATGAGCTGCATTTCCATGGCGCTCTTTGATTTCTATGCCACCCATAATTATAAGACAAGACTGGTTCTCCACAAAAGAGATGCCAAAAGAGACGTTGTGGACGCTGCATCTGCATGTATTTTTTTTTTTTTTTTTTTGAGATAGCGATTTGCATTAATAAGAAAAAATGACAAGGGAGCACCCAAGAAGGGGCAACCCAGAGAACAAAAACAAGAAAGAAGAAACAGAGAAGAAGAAGAAAAGATACAATAAAAATAACAAGATTATATTACGGGGGAAGATGATCGAACCAGAGAATACTCTCCCTCTCAACTCCCTGCTTGGCTAACCCATCCGCCTTTTCGTTTGCTGACCTCCAAACGTGATTAAAGACAATAGCCGAACCTGCAACAAAATCCTCAATTTCATCAAATAATGCCAAAAATCTCCAAGGAGGAGCTACACCACCCTTCAACCACCGAATGACATTCAATGAATCCCCTTCAACAATGATATGGTCTAATACTTCTCTACTCAACTTCTTGATCCCAAAATAGGCAGCTTTAACTTCCGCCTCAGAAGAATCACACACACCAATAGGACCAGAAAAAGCCCAAAGAATCTCACCAAACTCATCACGGCAAAGACCGCCCACCCCTGCTGGACCCGGATTTCCAAAACAAGCACCATCAAAGTTGATTTTCAACATTCCTAGCATCGGAGGCTCCCATCTTTGGACTATGTTAATTTTCCTCTCAGTACTAAAGCACACTTCCCTCCAATGTTCCCAAAGATCAAAGGCCGATACAAAACGAAATGATGGAAGACATCTAACCCATGATATGACCAATGCTATAATCCGCATGTACAAATAATAAGGTGATTTGGCCAAACCCTCAAACACCCTAGAGTTTCTTTCCTTCCAAACCACCCACCACGTAGCTAGCAAACACACATTCCACAATAATTTCCCTCTCTTTTTCCATGGCATAAACCCCCACATACTCAAAAGATTCTGAATAGTTCTAGGGAAGACTCAAGTGATTCCAAACCTCAAAAAGATACATCTCCATATGATCCTGGTGAAAGAATAGTGCATGAACAAATGATCCACAGATTCCCCATCATTAAGACAAAGAGGGCAGTGATCAATTAGCAACAACCCACAGTTTCTCAAGAAGTTAATGGTTTGTATCCTTTGACGACAAACAGCCCAATCGAAGATACTAACCCGAGGTGGGCAATGAAAATTCCATACCTTTGCAGAAAATGCAGGAACAGAAGGAGGCATCAAACCATTATAAAAAGATTTGACAGAGAAAATGCCGGATGATTCCACTGTCCATATTCTTTTGTCTTGACCTCCACGTTTTACATAGTACTTATTAAGGAGCCGCCGCAACCGAGATTCACCCTCACTTTCCCACTCAAAAAGGATTCTTCTAAAGGCAGGACACCATATCAACTTACCACCACTACGATCAAATCATTCACAAACGAAGGCTTCTTTGTTAACAGCCACCCGATACAGCCTAGGGAACAAGATCCTTAATTGCTCCTCTTCACACCACACATCACTCCAAAACTTAATTCTATCACCACCATAGACCCTTAACCTCACCTTTAGATTAAAGGAGCAAGCTAATTTCAAGATATCTCTCCACGCAGTCAACCCCTTTTTCTTATATTCGTCCTTTGATTCCCACCCACCTGGAATACAGCCATACTTACTACAAATCACCTTAGCCCATAAATTAGACTGCTCTTCCCCAAATCTCCACAACCATTTTCCCAATAAGGCATGGTTAAACTCCCTAAACCTCCTAATGCCCAAACCTCCAAACTTTATAGGAACACATACATCGCTCCAGTTCACCAAAGAGATGCCTTTCTTCTCCTCATTTCCACCCCACAAAAATCTACGCTGGATCTTTTCAATACGCAAGGCAACACTAACCGGGCACATAAAAAGAGACATAAAATATATAGGCAAATTGGCCAATACAGCCTTAATCAATACCAACCTACCTCCCCTAGACACAATATTTCTCTTCCAAGTATCCAACCTTCTCCCAATCTTCTCAATTATCGGTTCCCAAACAGTTTTATCGGGTTTACTAACTCCTAAAGGTAAACCAAGATAAGAAGCGGGAAGGTAATCAAAATCACACCCTAAAATTCCGGCCATCTCTAAAGCCTCAGCCGAGGGAATATTTAGGGCATACATTTTAGACTTGTGAAAATTTGATCTTTGACCAGAGATAAGTTCGTAACATCTTAAAGTAGCTTTCAAATTGAGCACTTGATCCTTATGAGGTTCACAAAATAAAAGGGTGTCGTCCGCAAATTGTAAGTGAGATACCTCTACATTATCACCCCCTATTTTAAAACCCTCAAACATCTCCAGACTGCTACCTTTAGCCAGCAATCTACTAAGAATTTCTGCCATAATTACAAACAAGAAAGGGGATAACGGATCCCCTTGCCTAAGACCCCGGGAGGATTTGAAAAAACCTTTGGGAGACCCATTGATCAGAACCGAGAACCACGCCGAGGATAAGCACATCCTAATCCATTGGCGCCATCTTCCCCCAAACCCCATTATATCGAGTAACATATCTAAACACTCCCACTCCACCCTATCATATGCTTTTTCCATGTCCAATTTACACAAGATCCCTTTCAACTCAAGCCTGCGATAATAATCAATAGCCTCATTCGCAATGAGGGAACAATCCAAAATTTGTCTTTTGGCCACAAAGGCACATTGACTATCAGAGATAATCATAGGGAGCACTCTTTTAAGGCGCTCCGCTAACACCTTAGCTAAGATCTTATACAAACATCTCACAAGACTAATAGGACGAAAATCAGAAACCTTGGAAGCCCCCACAACCTTTGGAACTAGAGTAATAAAAGTAGCCCCAATACCCTTGTCTAACACCATGCCTTGATGGAATTCCCTAAAGAAACCTACTATATCTTTCTTCACATATGGCCAACATGCTTGGAAGAATGCCAAACAAAAACCATCAGGCCCAGGAGCCTTATCTCTACCCAAGGAGAAAACCCCTCTCTCAATTTCCTCCTCCTCAAAAGGCTTCTCCAAAACTCTGCATTGATCCTCGTCTAGGCGCTTAAAAACCAACTCCTCCGGAGTCGGTCTTAAAGAACCATCCGACGAGTACAATTTCTTATAAAATTCCAAGATCACCCCAGTGATCTCATCCTTATCTGTGATCTTTCACCCTTAGCTTCCAAGAACTCAATCCTATTACCCCTCCTCCTAACACTAGCCATGGCATGAAAATATGCCGTGTTCTTATCCCCTCCTTTAGCCATTTAACTCTCGACTTTTGTCTCCAGGATATTTCCTCATGCAGTAGTATACCATTGTGCTCCGCCTTAATTCTACCCAACTCCTCTCTCAAGTTGCTGTTCCCATTCCCCTCACCCTCAAGAAAATTTATTTCCCCTATCCTACTCTCCAACCATCTCAAACGATTTTGATCGAAGGCTCTTTTCTCTTTTACCCATTCCTGCAACTTTTTCTTCACAAATCTGAGCTTACGACCTATTACCACATTTGAAGGCCCTTCCGATTTAATAAAACTCCACCATTCCCCCAACCTTTCCTCCATACGAGGAGCTTGCAACCATGCAATCTCAAATCTAAACGGAGGATCCCAAGATTGAAGCCTAGGATCTAAAAGAATAGGGCAATGATCGGACACCGAGTGAATCAGGGATCTTTGATACACATCAGGAACCAGATTCGACCAACCGGGACATATAAGAAACCGATCAATCCTGCTCTGACTCTCGCCTCTATTCCAAGTAAAACGAGCCCCAGCCAACGGAAGATCAACTAACTCATGGTTAGCAATGAAATCATCAAATGCTACCATGTTTCTTGTTGTTCTCCTACAACCGCTTCTTTCACCTACGAATCTAATCTCATTAAAGTCTCCTCCTATGCACCATGGAAAGACCCACCGGTCCCGAACCACATTTAATTCCTCCCAAAACCTTCTCTTTTCCACCCTTAAGGAAGGCCCATAAACCCCAGTGAAAACAACCTTTGATGCATCCTCCACCCGCTGGAGGACAACAGAAAGTGAATGATTTCCTATCCATTCTTCCACACTTATCCAACACAGCTCATCCCATGCTACAAGAATACCTCCCGAGGCCCCATTGGAACCCATATACGAGAAACTCCAATCCCCCTAACCCCAAGACTCTTCAAGGTAAACCTATCTATTACTTCTAGTTTTGTTTCCAAAATGCATATCAGAGTTGGTTTTACTTTTCTAACAAGGTCTTTGATCTGGGCCCGTTTTGCCAGGGCCCCCAATCCATTAATGTTCAATGAGAGAATCTTCATAATGAAACAATTTTGATGAATTTCCTCCCCTTTCTTCCACTCAATTTCTTGGCAAATGGAGAGACCAACACCTCCACCTCACTCGTTTTTCCTTCGTAATTTATCTCGGATTTCAATCTTGCTAACTCCTTAAGCGACTTCTTAGAACACTCAGCAAAACTAGACTTCCTTGACTCATCCCCCTCCACCTCTCTAATTTCAGCCGACTTTATCATCTCACGGTAATTTTCCACCGGGCCTCTATACTTCACTCCTAATTTTTTACTTACCTCAATAGTATGATCTACCATTCTATCCACCTCTCTAGCCCTCTTTTCTTCAAATAACCCTACACTACTCTCCAACCCTCCCATAGAAACACCCCTAATCAGGGAACAAGAATCAGGATCCCTTAACGGATGTTCCAAATCAAGTGCTATGCTTCTAGTGTAAGCGCCATTTAAATCAGAATATGGTAATGGAATTCCTGGATTTAATCTGTCAACACATTCATAAAGGCCTCTATAGCCCAAATCAGTTCTCTGCACATCAACACAAGGAGAAGAAAATTCATTAGCCAAAACCAAATCAAAGGAACTCATACCTTCGACGGACATGCCTCTAGGGATACAAACCCCTAACCCCAGTTGAGGTCTGATGAATTGATCCTGATAACTCCCACCCTCTTTATCTTCTACGGGCGAACCGCAAGGGCTATAAATATCATCTTCCATTTGAAACCTGATTGCATGGTTCCGATCATTTGCACCTCCTCTGCCTAGAGGATTTGGACTCCTTCCCTCGCCCAAACAGAGATCTCCACCCGTAACATCAGAAACCTGATCTACGCATGATGATGCTATGCAAGTTGCAACATTAATTCTATGGAACACAACTTCCGTAGAAATATCCTTCTCCACCTGATAATGGCCTCCTCTTCTCGCTCGAGGATCTCCCTGGTTCAATATAGAGGAATCACCCCCCATAACCTCCTCACCACCAATTACACTTTCTGCCCCAACAGATATCTTCCTCCAATCGCCAAAACTAAGTTCCTGAGCATCCGAAGTTTTGATCCCTATCCCAGGAGGCGATAAACACTGGTTTGGAATAGGAGAGAACTCAATCAAAGGTGGAAATGCAATCCCGTGGGACAATCCCCTGCTTCTAGAATTAGAAGGCGACTTGGGCCCATATGCATGACCCACATTGGCTTTCAGAGTGCTGACTATATTATCCACCATTTGGATCAAATGATTTCTCAGCCCATTTAATGGTACATCCATCGGGTCAACAGATTCTAACTCATGTTCATTTACAGAAGAGTCCACAATAGGCCTCCTACCTGCCATAGGGAGATCCAGCCCATAAAATCTCGGTAAATCATGACCGGCCAAACCGGTAGGATGATTGCAAAGATAATCATCACCAACCCCCACACAGCTGTCACCCACAGACGCAAATCCCGAGATCTCCTCCCGCCCACTTCTCTCCAACTGGCAATTAACATGTGTTTCATGAATTTGATTTTCAAACTCATAGCTCTTTTGCGCCCCAAGCCTATCATTCGCCATAGATCGAACGCCCTCCCTCTCCTTGCTAGTTTGCACCTCCACCATCTGTGTCCCCCTCTCCAAACTGCCTTCAACAGTCCTGGAATCTCCATCGATGCTAAAATCCTCCTCGGATCCCTCCGAACTGCTCCGATCCGACAATGATGCATATACCTCCTTATTGGATAATGCCGATTCCTTCGAGCTTTTTGCCCACATCGTTAAACCCTCAATACACACCGGGATAGACACCACCACCGGACATTCCGAACTGGTCGCGATACGCAACCTAGCCCTTTGATATCCCCTTGCAGCTCTACATGATTCATCTATTTCGATTACACTGCCAATTTTCATGCCAATTTTCTTAAAGTTTTCCACACACCAAGCATTAG
Source organism: Tasmannia lanceolata (assembly GCF_043159265.1). Classification (NCBI taxonomy): domain Eukaryota; kingdom Viridiplantae; phylum Streptophyta; class Magnoliopsida; order Canellales; family Winteraceae; genus Tasmannia; species Tasmannia lanceolata. The sequence continues at coordinate 10,738,970 of NW_027518683.1, forward strand.
GAGGAACTCCAGAAATACTCCACCACTCCGTCTCTACCAAGTTTTCAAACTTCTTCGACCAGGTACTCAGCGCCACAAAAGGCGAATTCCTGGCAGAAAACCATGTAAGTTTTTCGTTCATCAAAACTGCCTCCGATTCTAGGATTATCATCACTTCCAATTCATCAAGTTTATACACCTTGATAGACCCCTTAGAGACCTTCCTTTGATTCAGCCAGAACTCCAACGCCTGCACATTACCAGACCATCCCGGTCCGATCCTGCCCCATAAGCTACGATTAGAGCCTTTTAAAGACACCAGGGGGACTACATCGCTACTCTCCGGTTCTCCAAAAACAATGTTAAGAGAAGAATCAGAGATATTTGTACCAGGATGTCCAACGATCTCCTCATCAACAATCCTTTGAGAGTTTGTAGCATTATGATTCGGATCCATCACCTTTCTTGCTAAGTTAATGTCAAAAGACGACCAAATTTTTCCACAACCCCAACATTCTACCCTTCTCTTGAAGTTATGAAAGCTACATTTACAACACTTCCAGTCTCCAAGGCTATGAGATCCCCTTTTTTTCCACATTTGATCAACTCTCTTTGTCCTACGATTCCTCTGGATCAGCCATGGAGGCTCCATACCTCCAGATCAGCTACTATAGAGGTAGAAATCTCTCTCTGTGTGTATGAACGAAAGAGAAAGATGCAGACCTAAAATCCCCAAAACGGGAGATGCAACCGAGGAGAGGACGAAATTTTGGGCCAAAGATTCAATTTCTAAAAATGGCAGACAATCTTGTTTCTCCTCCTCTGGAACAAATGAGCGATACAACCCAATAGCAACAAGATGCCGAAAAATCCACAAGCAGAGGATCGTTGGGGAGGACAAAACCCACGATGGAGAGAAGAGTCCTTGGGCGAGATTTCTCAGAATACAAGATCCAAATCGTGCCGTTCGAGCCCTCTTTTATTGAATTAAATGAATAAGACAAAATCTGTGGAAAAGTGTGCCTATGTGGCTGCTCTCTCTTGTAACAGCCACCTTCTGCGATGTTCCCTAGCAAATCCCTATATATAAATATAAATGAACCTCCTTTCTTAACACACATCTTTATGTGTGTGCAGGTTTATAATATAGCTTAGAAAAGTTTGGTAATATATAGTATGCATCCATCAAGCAGTGGATGCTCCCCTCCCCTCTTATCTTTCATCAGGGAGGAGAGAAATGAAAGGGAGAGGCAGAACATCCAATGGTTCATGGATCATTGGATCCATAGTACTACCAAATTTCTAAATTATACTATACAGAAGGCCCACATTGAGCCCATTTTGATTGATTTGAACTAGTCAATCAAAATGGGAACGGTGACGGTGGATGGAAATTTATGTTTAAAATACCATTTGTACGTATTATGGATAATATCTCCTCTAAGAGTCAATTAATTGCAGTGTACGTAGGTCATACTCAATGATCAGATGGATATTTCCCAGACATATCCAACCCGAAGCCTAATTAGGGTTTTTTTCCCAGGTCATCTTGTCTATTCTAATCAAGGGGAGCCATGATTCAGCTCACGTCTTATGGGAGATCTTATGTCATAACCCTTACATGATACCATCATGATCAAGACCTTTAGTTCATTTCTGGCCATAGTTTAAAATTTTTCTCATGTTATGGTGGACTCCCTCAAGTCGAGTCCCTTTTACCTTGGCTGCGTTTCGCGTTTTAACCTATAGGGTCAGTAAAAACTCTTTGACTCTCTAAAATTATGATTTCATCAACCGAGTCCTGCCGCGTCTACCACCCCTCCTCACATCTAGAGGAGTTGGACCTTATAAGGGTCCTCATCTGACGGCACCGATCGATATCCGGGATTCAATGAAAGTATGGACGGCAGTAGCTCTCCCAAGAGTTCCGAGTACTCGACCGCGACGTGCCACGTGGACTAGGAGATTTTCTTTACTGGCGTTTTGACATACGTCCGCGTTTTAAAACACTCTTCCTAGCCCAACAATTCTCTTCGTTTGACATTCCTAGCCATTATAATAGTGGCCGCTTTTTCAATGATACAAATCAGTGATTTACTGGACCCCACCTTCCATGAATGGTCAAGATTGTCCAGCTGACACGGTTTTTTCAACTACTGCCAATGCAAATCTTCTTCCACGAATTTAAATACGGTTGTGGGAAGCAATCTGAGCAGTTTGACAATTAACATTTGATTGATCTCTTGGCTTTATTTTTCATTAATTAAGCAGCAAGTTTGGGGATTTTTTGATGAAGCACCAAAGCCACCTTGTTTCCACTTTCTTCTTTCTGTTATGTACCTCTTTGAGCTTCTTCAGTTATTCGGCAATGGCTCAAAACACGTCTTTTGATGTTGGAGTGATTCTCAATTTGGAAACTTGGGTTGGGAAGATGAGCATGAGCTGTATTTCAATGGCGCTCTCTGATTTCTATGCCACCCATAATTATAACACAACGTTAGTTCTCCACACAAGAGATGCGAAAGGAGATGTTGTGGATGCTGCATCTGCAGGTTTTTTATCTTTCATTCACCTCTTCTACTCTTAACTAGGTTCTATTTCTCTTTATTGAATGGATCATGGACAAAAAATCTCTTGCTCTTGACATTCTATACTACCTCACAGATTATAAGTATTCTCTTTTTCTATCTGAACTTCAGAACGAAGGGGATGGGGACCGTGTGTGTGAAATAAGACGTGAGCCACACAAACTTGGCCCTCTGTCGTTACTGTTCCATGGAAAAAAAATTTCATGGCTGCCAAACATGGTGTTAAATCTTATAGAGCATCGCAACGTGAGCCACGTGAACTTGGTCCCATCATGAATGGTCATCCCAGGCATAAGATAAAATACAAAAATCAATGGTTTAAATTTTTTTGGCAGAACCCTAAATGAGGCTTCATGGGTCAAGGGCCTAAGATCATTCAATTAAGTTGGTCTGACGCTTGATCAACGGACTAATCACGTAAACCAGGTAAAAGTATCTTTTGGAAATGGGTACTTTAGCATATGCCAAGTTTTAAAAAGTCAAATTTACATAAATGGTCAAAGAAAATTTTGGGTCCTACAGGGGACATCAGGGGCATATTCACATGTGAAATCCAAACGACAAATTCTTAAAAGACATTTATTTGGCCCATTGGGCCACGGCAACCACAACAATAGGATCATCCAAATGCCGCTAAGAAGACCATCATCAGATGATCCTACGACTTTGATCCATATCTAGCCTCGTTTAAGGTTGTGCCAAGAAAAGCTAAACCATTGATTTTTGCAGTCATTTATCTTATGTTTGAGATGTCTGTTTTCTCTTAGACCAAGAGCATAGGCTCATCTTTTGATGTCCTACAAGATCAACGGTCTTGATCTCACATCCATGCCCCATATACATCATTAGAACTGAAAGATTTCCCTCCACATTAGATCGTGAAAGTGACTTTCGTTGTGGTTTTCTGATAATAATATTATTAAAAATGCAGAAGAAAGTCTTATCCTCCTTCCTAAAAGACACGAGATCTCATGCGAGATGACTAAAAACATCAATGGTCTAGCTTCTTTTTTTTTGAAATGGTGAATCATATTAGAATGGAAAGGGAAGCCCGAGGAGGGAGGATAAGGGCTTAGGGTCATGTGGTCAAAATGTTCTCAATGCCTTCTGGCTGGCCTCATGGTTTTTCTTTAGATCAGCAGATTATTAGGGAAACCAGGCTGAAGTGGGGCGTAATAAGTGTCTTTTAGGCAAGGAGATTAAGAGTATCTTTCTTGTAAATATTTTCCTATGATTCTTTGTAAATAGAGCAATAGTTCAACAATAGCACAGTTAATAACAATAGTACAGTTATTATTTTCTCTTGTAAATAATAGCTGTAATAGTTCAACAATAGTACAGTTAATGGCTTGTAAGGATTCGTTAAAATTAAATTAAAAATATTTTTTTATTTTCATGAACCGATTTGGGTGGCATTCAAAGAAGGCGAGCCACATGCATTTACAATAAGCAGGGAATGTAATAGACAAAACCCGGAGGTTCCTTGTTGCCTAGCAGAGGAGGCAAAATAGACTGTTGGATATAATATAGATGAAGGCCTAAAGGGGAGTGATCTTTGGCTTGCTTGAACCCAAAATTTGTGTATTGTTGCAAAATTCAGAATTAAAATGAAACTGTAAAAAATCAGATTGCACTTATGATTTTCGTTGAAAACCCTTCACAAAATTTAGATTGTTAATGAAGAAGGAAGAATGGCCGAGTCGTGCCACATGGTCATTCTCCTTAAGAATTGTATCCGCCCCCACAGTGCAACCAGGATCGGTGAATCGATGCTCCAAGATAAAACTACTCTAACAGGCTCTAGTAGACGTGCATCCGCTTACTAATCCACTTCAAACAACCTTAGAACTGGGCTCAAACACCTATTGGAATGGAGGAGAGGAAGGAGCAAAACCGAAAGAGAGAAATCTGTATACTTTTCTGTAAAACAATGTGTTTCTATTGGAGATGAAACGGTTCAAAAATAGTAAGAAAAAATAAAGGCCTTAATTGAATCTATTTAGGACTTAAAACCTCAAAGATTTATATGAACTTTGGATCATGTAAAATTGAGCAACCCAGCAGATTCCAATGCCCCCTGAAAGCCCAAGCCTTTCCTCCATTGTACCTCTTATATGGAGGTGAATGTTCCCTACTTTCTAATGTGGGACTAAAATCTTGCATTGGAGTTGAACCCACTCACATACAACTCTAGGTCATGGGTTCAAATAACAAAGCACCACAAAAGTCAATACCTTTTGAAACTAAAATAAGATTCTCAATTTTGAGTCTGCCCACCAATTTTGACCTAAAATATTCACCTTTTTGACTAAAAGTTTTCTGAACTAGACAAAAAGATGAAGAAAATGTGCCGTTCAATTACTACCTAAGGGCATATTTACTTTGTTTCCATAGAAGTCGATTTTCTTATAGCGAAACTAGAAAATACTCGCGGAGGGACTATTCCTATCCAAAAAATAGAACAAAACTTACCTCCAGTATGGTTAGGAGGAAGTTCCTTCAGCACCTTCAAATATATACCCGTGTGCCTGTATTTACTAAAATACCCTTAACCCCTATTTCTTAGGATAGCAACAAATGCCATAATTTTACTTGGCCACATATTTGTACTAAAGGAACTTCCTCCTAACTGTACTGGAGCGAAGTTTTGTTCCAAAAACTATGGGTTCTAGGCCCTTGTCATCACCGATCAGTCGTACCATATTGGTCTGGGTTACTGACCTAACTACAACACCGGAAAGGGTGAGGCACCGGTCCCACCCTCTCAAAAGATCCGTCACTGACTCTCTACGAAGGGGTTGCATTCATTCGTAGTAGTATTACCCAGTTTCAGTTTGTTCATAGTAAAAAAAGACATGAAAACAGCGACAAAGATAAGTTTGTAAACTTATTCTCAAAGATAATAGAAATCTTCTCATTTCTTGGTTGATTTGGTGTCCAACCATATAAATCTTGCTATGTTCTATGCTTTTGCTTAATTTTCTTTGCCTGTTCATGGTTTGATCAAGGTTTATGACAAATTTCTTTATCAAAATTAAAACTTTATATATATTGAGTTGTATTCTCTTCATTCAATCGCATGCAGCTCAAGACCTGTTGAACAATGTAAAAGTGAAAGCAATCATAGGGCCACAATACTCAGCACACGCCAAATTCGTGGTGGATCTCGGACAAAAAGCTCAAGTGCCCATCGTTTCTTCCTCAGCCACGAGCCCATCTCTCTCCCCCATCCGAACTCCTTACTTCATTCGGACTGCGCTTAATGACTCCATTCAAGCGAAAGCCACTGCTTCTATCGTTCAAGCATTTGAATGGAGACAAGTCATTCTAATCTATGAAGACACCGAATATGGAAGTGGAATCATACCTTATTTAACTGATGCCCTACAAGAGATTAACACCCGTGTCCCATTTCGAAGCGTGATTTCTACTTCGGCCACAGATGAACAGATCCTTGGAGAGCTCAAAAAGTTGGCCACCATGCAGACTAGAGTTTTTGTTTTTCACTTATCAGCTTCTCTTGGTTCTCACTTCTTTCCAAAGGCGAAAGAGGCTGAACTAATGAGCAAAGAGTGCTATACGGATCTTATGATGATCTCGTATACAACGTCTCTCTTCAGGTCAGTTAAACTACAAACCATTTACTAGCATCCGATGTAAGAGGCAACAGATCTTGGCTATTCAACATTGAGAAAATTACAGAACAATAGGGATTGAATTGTAATGGGAAAAAAATCATACCGGAAGCCATGAATTGGGTTTTTCTTACTCTCTGAGTTTCTCTTCGCTACACAACCGTCGGTGATGGGGACTGGTTTCTTTCTCTTCAAGCGTGGATTCTCAAAGATTGAAAAACGAATTTGTTGTGTGCAAATAGGACCCAAGAGTTCCATTTTATAAGCGTTTGTGGGAAGAGATGCGACTCCTCATCACGCCCATCTCTCTCCCCAAGCGTCTCTTTACGTTCATACATTTTCACATAAAGTCTTTTCATTAATGACTTTTCACAAAACCAATTAACTAACCAAATGATCTTGACCATCGATCTTGCAAAAGCCACATCCACCGTTAGGATTATTTCCTAACATTCTCCCACTTGGCTAGCAAGATCTTTGAGCCAAACATAAGGATCATAACTTTAAATTAGTTAGATAATAAACCAACATTCCTTTTAGCAAAAACTACCAACAATAAACCATGTAACCATTGGGTCACCAACTCTACCCAATAGCCTACCCCATGATTATATTATTAGTAATTCTTACTAATAGGAATGTAAAAGCATACATGCATAAGATGTAAACATAGTCCAAAACAGTCATACAAACACATTCTACCTCTTATTAACAATCCATTTACAAAATGTGCACGAAATGGAGCGGTAGAAAATAATCATATATATCAGAATAATAAATTATAATGTGATCACAATAGTGTATCTCAATACAAAATGCGGACTCCCACTATCATAGGCTATCAAAAGTGTCAACCAATCCCATGCGCGCTACATGCTCTCTGAAGAGCTTTGGTGACAAGCCTTTAGTCAAGGGATCCGCCAACATAAGTGCGGTGCTTATGTATTTCACAGATACATACTGATTCTGAACTCTTTCCCTCAGAACAAGATATTTCAGATCTATATGCTTCGAGCCGTCTCCAGACTTGTTGTACTTGGAAAAGAAAACCGCAGCGGAATTATCACAGAGAAGTTTTAGCGGCCTCTCAATAGAATCAATCAAATTAAGCCCTGAAAGAAAATTTCGCAGCCATAAGGCGTGAGCCGAAGCCTCCGAACATGAAATAAACTCTGCCTCCATAGTGGATGAAGCCGTCAAGAAATAGGTCCTCCTGAAAGCATAAAAATATAACCAGAAGTGGACCGATGGGTGTCCCGACAACCAGCGAAGTCGGAATCAGAATAGCCAATCACCTCAAGGCTATCCGATCTCCTAAATGTGAGCATGTAATCTGAAGTCCCTTGCAGGTAACGCATAACCTTTTTGGCTACCTTCCAGTGATCCAGACCTGGGTCACTTTGGTATCTACCAAGCATGCCAACTGCAAATGAAATATCTGGACGGGTACAGACCTGAGCATACATGAGACTACCAACAGCGGAAGCATAAGGAATATGTCTCATCTCATCCCGTTCCAGTGCGTTCCTGGGACATTGTAACTGACTGAATACATCACCCTTAACTATAGGGGCAAGACTAGGGGAGCACCTCTCCATGCTGAATCTCTTAAGGACTTTTTCTATATAGGTCTTCTGAGACAAACCCAGCAATCCTCGAGTCCTATCTCGATGAATCTCTATTCCTATAACATAGGAAGCTTCACCAATATCTTTCATATCAAAATTCCTTGAGAGGAATTATTTTGTTTCTTTCAGCATGCCTAGGTTACTACTGGCAAGTAGTATATCATCAACATATAACACCAGGATGATGAATCGACTCCCACTAACCTTAAGATATATGCATTGATCTACAGCATTTTCCTTGAACCCAAAACTAGACACTACCTCATGAAATTTCAGATACCACTGCCTAGAAGCCTGCTTAAGTCCGTAAATGGACTTTTTAAGCCTACAGACTAGGTGCTCTTCGCTCTTAGCCTTAAAACCTTCAGGCTGAATCATATAGACATCCTCATGAAGATCACCATTTAAAAATGCAGTCTTCACATCCATCTGGTGTAACTCTAAGTTATAATGAGTCACCAAAGCCATGACTATCCTCAAAGAGTCTTTCCTTGATACTGGAGAGAAAGTCTCTTTGAAGTCTATTCCCTCTTTTTGAGTGAACCCCTTAGCGACTAGTCTGGCCTTATATCTTTCAATACCGCCCTTAGAGTCTCTTTTGGTCTTGAAGACCCATTTACAGCCTATAGGCTTGACCCCTTTAGGTAACTCGGTGAGTTCCCAGACACGGTTCTTTTCCATCGAGAGCAACTCATCCTTCATGGCTTCAAGCCACTGAGCTGATCGGTCGCTATTTATGGCCTGACCGAATGAAAGTGGATCATTATCCATTTCACCGTCGTAGTCACACTCGTTTAGATAGACAACATAGTCATCAGAGATGGCTGACCTCCTCTCTCTCTGTGACCTATGCACAGATTGCTCAGCGACAATCGTTGCTGGAGCATCAGGAATGTGGGGCGAAACCTCCAATGTGCCATCTGGTGCATCAATATCCTCAGGTGGAGGAATCGACACTATTCTTTCTTGGATTACCGGTATTGGAACAAATATCCGGTTCTCCTCAAAAGTAAGTGGCCTAGGCACAAAACTCCCACTGAGATCACCATCCTCTAAGAATACAGCGTATCTTGTCTCTACAATCCGGGTGCTATGAGTAGAACTATAGAACCTATAACCCTTAGACCGTTCAGGGTAACCTATGAAGTAACAAGAGATGGTCCTAGCATCTAACTTTCTCAACTGTGGGTTATAAACTTTGGCTTCAGCCATACAGCCCCAAACATGCAAATATCCTAGCTTAGGCTTTTTACCGGCCCATAACTCATAAGGGGTCTTAGCCACAGCTTTACTCGGTACACAGTTTAGGATATGAACGGCTGTTTTCAATGCTTCTCCCCACAAGGACTCAGGCAATGGTGAATTGCAAATCATGCTCCTCACCATATCCATAAGAGTACGGTTTCGTCTCTCAGCAACACCATTTTGCTCAGGTGTACCTGGCATCGTGTACTGAGCGACAATACCGTTCTCCTGTAGGTAAAGTGCGAATGCACCTAGACTGCGGCCCGTATCGAAATATCTGCCATAGTATTCCCCACCTCTATCGGACCTCACAACCTTAATCTTCCGGTCAAGTTGTAACTCAATCTCAGCCTTATAGATCTTAAAGGTATCCAGTGCTTCCGACTTTTCTTTGATGAGATAGACGTAGTTAAAACGAGAAAAGTCATCGATAAAGGTAATGAAATATCTCTCGCCACTTAGGGCAGAGTAGGAAATGGCCCACAGATATCAGTGTGAATAACTTCTAACAGGCCGGTACTCCTAGTGGCGCCCTTCTTACTAGTTTTGGTTTGTTTACCCTTAAGACGCTGCCTACAAATCCCGAAATCAGAAAAGTCAAGAGGAGGAAGAACTCCATCCTTCACCAGTCTTTCCATACGACTAATGGAAATGTGGCCTAAACGCTTATGCCACAAACTGGAAGAGTTTTCATCAACTCGACCCCGTTTATTACCACGGTAACTAATTTCCTCATTCACATGCATGGACAACAGAGAATGTGCAAACGAGCTATCTAAATTAATCATATATAGATTGCCCACAAGAAGACCAGAACCAACAACATTGGAATTATGGAGTAAGGTAAAACCTTTATTCCCAAACTTAAATTCAAATCCAGAGGAATCAAGTCTGGATACAGATATAAGGTTTCTGCTCATGGCAGGTACATAAAATGTGTCTTCCAAATACATAATGAAGCCACTATCTAATACAAGACGAAAAGTGCCAATAGCCTTGACGTCTGCTTCTACTCCATTTCCCATCTTAATGGTTCGCTCCCCTTTCCTGAGTCTCCGTCTCTCTTGAAATCCCTGCAAGGAATTCGAGATGTGAATAGTAGAACCTGTATTTATCCACTAGGTATTTCTAGGTGCATCTATAAGGAAAGATTCATGACAAACAAAAACTGAATTATTACCTTTCTCTCCAGTATCAAGGAAAGACTCTTTGAGGCCATGTCATTCATTCGCATAATGTGCTCTCTCACACCACTACTACCATTGTAATTCATAGTGATCATCTTCATCATCAGTGTACTGGCAAGAGCCTTAGACGATCCCTTAAACTGATCCTCTACTGCCTGTAGGTACTCGCTAGCAGTAAATTCCTCATTTTCTTCTGAGTCGGGAATGCCTCCTCGGATAGAGGTAGGGATCGTGCTTTTCATAATCATAAGGCTCATGCGGTTTGACCGTTCCCATTTTTCATAGGTAGCCAAATCCGCAGCAGTACTCTCATTAGAAGGCACTTCAGGTTTGTCATTCCTAAGTGCGTAATCTAGGTCCAAACACCCTAAGACTATGTGAATATGATCCTTCCATTTTCCGAAATTAGTCCCACTCAAAACCTCGATCCCGGACAAATAACTAGAGATAGAACTAGGGTTCAATGCTGTAGACGAAAAAGAGAGACAGTTACAATTTTGCTCACTATCTAAGACACCATTTAAATCCACAAAAGGAGTTTATTCATTAAAATCCACGATATAATGTAATCCAACTTTAAAATAAATGACTAAAGTAAACAGAAACACAAAATACATAAGTGTGTTCTTGATGGAACACCCGGTGTGTCACCGTGGGATGTCCGTTGGGCCATGCCACGATACACAAGTGGCTCCATTTTTAAGTCAATTTATCTTTAGGGAAGTTAGTTGGATTGCCTAGAATCACAGAAACACATAAATGTGATTCTAGGGAGACACCAACGTATCATCATGGGTCGTCCGTTGGGCCGTGCCACGACACACATTTGGCTCTCATCCATGAGACTAACTAGGGCCAAATAACTCTATACTTAAGGTACACATCACCGTTGGGTAGAAGCGCAACCCCAAACCAAGTTATCCAGGCCTAGCCCTCTCACACCGTATATTTGTGCAAAGCAACAGTCATCCGTTGGGCTGAGTGTTGCTCTTGGACAAATGGACGGAATTTAAAGTGGTTTTGTAGTTCATAATGTGTCACTATATGCGACACTGTTCTTTATTTAAACCACTAATCCTAAGCGATTCCGTTTCCCAGTCGGAATCACAATTCTTTGTTCATTCATTTAGTGTTTGAGATTTAAGCCAAACACAAAACTCACCTTTTTTTTAAAAAAAAGAAAAAAAACCAACCCAAAAAAAAATGTTCAAAAGTTTACATGGTAACGGAAGCCAAAACATACATCAAATTTGGGTTCAGAGGGGTGGAAATCCCCTAAATCCGGATTTACCCGGTCCAAAACCCAAAAAAAATTTGACTCAAAATCAAACAAATAAAACCAAATTTTGTTGAATTTACACTGTAACCATATAATACAGTGCTCAAATGTAAAAACTGACTCCAAAAATGGGTTCAGGAGGGTTCTAAACCCCTAGAACCAATATTAGCCGGACCCAAAACCTCAAAAAATGCCAGAAATGGCCCAAAAAAGGTCCCTGGGCCGATTTGGGTTGGGTCTGCTGGGCCCAGACAGGTTTTATGGGCCTTCTCTGTTAACTGGGCCTTTAAAATCACGGATCCTTGATGGATCCTTAACGGGCCTGCGCGGCCCATCGGCCCATCGGCCCATCACTATTCATCATCTTCTCCAACAGCAGTTACAAATTCCAGAAAATCCCAAAAAAATAACAAATTTCAATTTTAATTTCTGGGTTCGTTTGACATCGGATTTAGGCACCGTTTGTTGCATTGGACTCGTCTCTCGACGAACTTCACATCCATGCCGGAAAATCACCGGTCGAAGCAACCGTTTTCCGGCGATGTAAAAAATTCTCAAAAAATAAAATTTTCTCGTCGTTTTCTCGCTAAAACCGTGGCTCTGATACCACATGTAAGAGGCAACAGATCTTGGCGATTCAACATTGAGAAAATTACAGAACAATAGGGATTGAATTGTAATGGGAAAAAAATCATACCGGAAGCCATGAATTGGGTTTTTCTTACTCTCTGAGTTTCTCTTCGCTACACAACCGTCGGTGATGGGGACCGGTTTCTTTCTCTTCAAGCGTGGATTCTCAAAGATTGAAAAACGAATTTGTTGTGTGCAAATAGGACCCAAGAGTTCCCTTTTATAAGCGTTTGTGGGAAGAGATGCGACTCCTCATCACGCCCATCCCTCTCCCCAAACGTCTCTTTACGTTCATACATTTTCACATAAAGTCTTTTCATTAATGACTTCACAAAACCAATTAACTAACCAAATGATCTTGACCATCGATCTTGCAAAAGCCACATCCACCGTTAGGATTATTTCTTAACTTCTGAAACAACCAATTACTACACAAGCTTAAGCTGTTGAAGTTGGTGTTTTTTGTTCACTTTTATACTTCAACACTCCCCCACACGTAGAGGAGTGATAAACTACTTCTCAGTCCTAGAGACACTAGTTTCCTGATTTTTAGCCACTTCAGCACTTGTGAAGACAGTAGTTTATCATGAAAAAAAAAATCCATGGTAGCCAAACGTGCCCTGAATATCAAGGAGTTGTTGGGTTTCGAACCAGGGGAAGAAGACCTGCAGTGAGGCCTAATTGGTTGTTTCACACACCATTTCTAGTTGTAGACCAAAAATTCAATTCTAAATCAATTCGTGCTTAATAAAGATGTCTAAGAATTTATTTTTGAATGACAAAGATGTCTAAGAATTTAATTCTTGTAAATATAGAAATTTGCAACTGGAAATTATATATTTAACTAACCAATGCATTTGCTCAGAATTCTATCATTGTATTGTCATTAAAAACATGGAATCATGGATCTGTTTTCTTTTGCTTCTTTGGGGAAACACATAAGTATGACACCGTGGCGGGCGATATAACAATCAGAGCCGACCGATTGCAGTACGTGGACTTTAAATTGCCTTATTCGGAGTCGGGGGTGTAGATGGTAGTGCCGATCATAGATGACGACACAAAAAATGCATGGATTTTCTTGAGACCTCTAACTATGAATCTTGGTTGACGACTGGGTTCGCCTTCATCTTCATAGGCTTCGTGGTGTGGGTTCTCGAACACAGGATAAACGATGAGTTCAGGGGGGCCTCATATAGCGAACAAGTTAGCCTAGTCTTATGGTTCTCCTTCTCCACGCTCGTCTTCGCACACAGTTACGCATCTCTCCTTCTAAACTCATCTATGTTTAATTACTTGGTTGCAAAAAATTTTGTTGTTTTACTAAGGCCCTGCTCGTTTAAGATTATCACACAACTGAATAATTGGTTTTGGACTCACAATCGATCGGTTGCCATAATCTTAAACCAAGAGGGCCTAAGTGTTTTGCTCTTAGAGTTAACAATCTTCCAATCATAATCTTAAACAATCATAATGCCCTCTTATTTTGGTAATGGACCCATTTCAAATTGGTAAGTAGTATTTGGTTTCTTGGTGTAGAGTTGTTATAACATTAAAGAAGTGGGTGCCCACTGCCTAGCAAATCCCATTTATCTATTGGGAATGACCCTCTGCACCACCAGGAAACCAAACACTAATTACCACAACTCTACGAGTAGAATACTTCAATGCTATTACATATATTTTCTACTTCAAGTCTAATTCACACTACTCTAAAACAAAGCAACTACGTGCAACCAAATAGAGCCAAGATTGTTCTTGCTCCCCTGTAAAAATGAAATGATAGCTGCACCCACTTCATATGATAATAGCACTCCTCACTTTATTAAGCAATTTCTTGAATTAGACATACATTACTGTGATTGTTTCAGAGGAGAAAATCGTGAGCAACTATTCTAGGTTTGTGCTGATCATATGGTTGTTCGTGGTTTTGATACTGACATCAAGTTACACGGCGAGCTTCACGTCAATGCTAACGGTTCAAAGGCTTGAGAGGGTGACCAATGTTGCAGAGCTGCAAAGGAACGGGGACTATGTGGGGTACCATGAGGGATCTTTTGTGAAAGGACTCTTGACGAAGATGAATTTCAAGGAATCAAATCTTAGGTCTTTTAAAAGTCCGGAAGAGTATGACGAGGCTTTATCCAAAGGAAGTGGGAATGGTGGTGTTGCAGCTATCTTCGATGAGATCCCTGACATAAATATCTTTCTAGCTAAGTACTGTACTAAGTACACTCTAGCGGGACCCACTTATCAGACGGCCGGATATGGCTTTGTAAGTCTCTCTCTCTCTCTCTCTCTCTCTTTCTCTCTCTCTCTCCCCCGCCCCCACTTCAAGATTATCTCTCCCTACAGTACTTAGGGTTTTGAAGCTCCATTGGAAGTAAAACCGTCCTTTCATGGCGATGGAAAAACTTAAATTTCGGTTTTGGTACCCATTTCGTTCTAGGCCGAAATCCCGGTAATCATAAAAAAAATTATTATTTAATTATGTACGAAATTTAGGTCAAAATTATCGAAATTTCGGAATATTTGTATATTAAAAAAAATAAAAATCAATTTCTCGAAATTTCGGCCGAAGTGTCCGAAATTCGGAAATTCCAGGCCAAATTTGGTAAAACCCGATATTTCAGATCTTGCCAAATCTCAGTTTCGGTCTCAACCGAAATTGGCCAAAATTTAAAACCATTAGTACCCTGATTAAAGCTTATTCTAGTAGAGGGGATACCAACTACGTTAAAGAACTTCACAACCATGGAAAAACTTAAAAGTATCATGATTAAAGCTTATTCCAGCAGAGGGATTACCGACTGTGTTAAAGAGCTTCACAATATTACCCGAGGGAAGAGACGACATCACATATTGGCAGGGTTTGAGATTAGGATTTAGGGTTCTATGCGATATTTGAGTTCTCCCTTATTTTAGCTTTTGGTTAGAAGTTTTTTTTTTTTTTTTTGCTCTTCTACTCTCAGCTGCCAAGGTATAAACTCTAAAAATGGATGAAGAAATTTCAGAATTTCTGGGTTTGCTAGATTTGATTAATATTTGTTTCGCGAGCGCTGCAAAATAAACTCAAGAATTGCTATAGAAAAAGGATCTTATTAATTTCTATCACACATTTAAACAGAATTTTTTTCTTTAGTAGTTTGGCTCTATGTTTCTGTCATAAATCTGCTATTTTATGTTTCTATCTAGCACACATTTAAACAGAATTTTGGATATTAACAGTTTGGCAACCGCGCACACAGACAAATCCGTCTCTTAAAACCAAAACGTATCAAACTTTTTGTACTGAGACAACTTGTCCCGTGTGTCAATTTGTAAATTTTTACAGATGAAATGAAATAGTTACCTTCTAAAAAAAAAAAAACGTATCAAACTCGTTTTATTCATTGAACATATTTTTAGCGTTTCCATTTATTTGACGGTTCTATTGACTAAGTTTTTTAACCAATGCCGTATTAAACCTGAATTTTCCTGTTCCGTTTTTTGTTGTTGTGCCGTGTCACGTTTTGCTGACTCAGTATTTACAATCTCACAGGTCTTCCCAAAAGGTTCCTCTATAGTCCATGATGTTTCCAAGGCAATCTTAGAGGTTACAGAGGGAGAAAAAATGCTGTAAATCAAGGAGAAATGGTTCAGACCTGAACCTACTTGTCCAGACAAAAGCACCACCGGGAATTCAAACAGCCTAACCCTCAATAGCTTCGGAGGCCTCTTCATAATAACTGGAGTTGCTTCAACCTCTGCCCTCTTTATATATCTGGCTCTCTTCCTTTATAAGAGTAAGGATGTTTTCATGAACCCTGATAACAATCACTCCATTTGGCAAAAGTTGGTTGCAATTTTCAAACACTTCGACCAGAAAGAGCGCCCCTCTCGTGCTTCAGAGAGTGATAAACCAGAATTTAAAGGTGATGAAACTTTGCCTTCCATTAACGGGTATGATGTAGACTCGATTTCAGAAGAAAATGCACCCTCTTTTTCTTGTTTTTCAACACCCAATCGAGACAAATATGCCTTGGACGGATAAGGGTTCTGTAAGCCAGATTGAAATTAGGCTTGTCACCTACTTGAATTTGTCTTCGTAATGCTAAAGTAAATCAAATAGGTTCAATTGAAATAGTGGAAAATGCATGTATTCATGTGTCAATACACTAATTCCCTGTAATATGATAGGTTTTTAGAATGTAAACTTTACTCATGTATTCAATTAATATTTTTTTTAGTTTCATCTTATTTGCAAATGAGACATTGTAAGTAGTCTCTTTGGAAGTTATTAGCTAAATCATTTTAACATCTCTCCCCTTAATATTTCCACATTTTCTTATAAAAGATGATCGTATGCACAACTTGTCATCTCCCCATAGAGCTCTCTCCCTTTCTCTCTCTTACTCTCATTAGACCCGAGGCGTAACATGAACACTTATTTTTCGATGATCTGAAAATCTCATCAGCATCCATGGAGGTATATCTTATTTTCTTCTTCTTCTCTTCTGTCCTTTTCGCCACAACAACTGCCTCTTCTTCCTCTTCCTTCGGCCAAAACATGCTGCAATGCAGAGGCCAGCGGAACGAGAGAGAGAGAGAGAGAGAGAGAGAGAGAGAGAGAGAGAGAGAGAGAGAGAGAGAGAGAGAGAGAGAGAGAGAGAGAGAGAGAGAGAGAGAGAGAGAGAGAGAGAGAGAGAGAGAATTCCGTCAATTTTCCGCTGGTGGAAGAGGAAACGACAGTGAGAAAGAGCCGAAAAAAGAAGAAGTAGAGAATGTAGGTTGAATCCACCCTGGATGGCAACAAAACAAGCAATCAAGGTGTATTTGACAGAAAAATACCCATATTTCCATGGCAATGCGCCAAACAAACAGGGCCTTGCCAGGAATCCCCTAATTACTATTAAGATCTCAGAATAAACCTAGATAAGATTGAGAGTGGAAAATGATAAGCTTATGTGAAAGCCAAATCGTGTCAAATGACCAGTAAATCAAATCTTTCCATACAATACTTGGGGTCAAGGATACAAAACATTGATACAAATAGATACCACTAGGCTTGGAACTGCTTGGCCATTCAAGTGAACTCTCTCATCAACCTTGTAATAGAGATTACACAGCTCTGCTCACATTTCAAAGATGGCAAAACATGACATATTATTAACAGACGTTAAACTAAACTTTCAAGTACATTCTAGCAGTTTTAACAGTTGAGGTAAGGATACAAAACCTTAGCATTTCTTTTGAATGATAGGCATATTATGCATAAAGCAAAGGAGAAACCCCGCGACCTCAGATGGTCAGAAATACAAAATGGAAGCGACAAACCACGGAAGAAAAAGAAAAGATACAAACAACAGAAATCAGAGGGAGAGAATCTATAATCTCCCATCTCGTCCTACAACTATCAGGCCAAACGAGGCAATCTGCCTCTCCATTAGCTGATCTCAGAAACCAGTGACATTGATAAATGGACAAGTAAGTTGTCATTGCCAAAACGGAAGGTCAATGTTAACCCTCAATCACCTAGAGAATTTGGCCTTGACATCGATTAGCTGCTTCACCACATCTCTCATTGAGGGTCCATCACTTGCCTTCTTTT
Organism: Tasmannia lanceolata; assembly: GCF_043159265.1. Lineage (NCBI taxonomy): Eukaryota > Viridiplantae > Streptophyta > Magnoliopsida > Canellales > Winteraceae > Tasmannia > Tasmannia lanceolata. Next base: position 10,756,731 of record NW_027518683.1, read on the forward strand.
CAGTGCATCTCAAGGCCATGAGGAGGACACTGCTTATTTCTTCCATGAATAGTTCCTTTGCCAGTTTCAATCTTGTTATGGCCAATAATGTTCAGTGACCTGATCTCCAGTGGGTCTATGACATAAATGGTTAATGCTTGTCTTAAAAAGATATATCCTTTTTCATCTTCTTTCTCTTTTTTCGTACTCTATCGTTTTTTCCTCTTTTAACTTCTTTTTGAATTAGTGGTTGAAGTGTTCACAAGGAGGAAGACAGGGCTTCCAGTCATATTCAATTGGAAAAATACAATCGGAAAAAACCTAAAAAGACAAAGAAGATGAATAACAATAAAAGAAAGAAATAGAAAATTCCTAAAAAAAAATACACAATGCTGTTTCTCGTTTTCTTGTATATTTCCTCTATGTAGTATGTCTTCATTGATTTGCATATAAAAGGAAACCTCTGGTTTACCTTAAAAATAATACACAATGATACTTCATATACAAGGTTAGAAAACTAAAACAAAGGTCCAACTTCGAATCCATTCATCAATTTATTTCCCGGGAAGGCTGGGTATCTATACTTGGACTTCCAAGCTCGCTTGAGGAGACTCCATGATCTTCTTCTGGAACGAAGCTCTCACTCAAATGGTTGGAAATGCTCAATGCGCTTTGGGAATTGTTAAAATTAAGTGAAGCCTCAGTGCTTGTACTTGTGCCTATTGTTAGTCCTCTGCTGGGTTGGTTCGGCTTGAATGGATAAGAGGAGAGATCTTTCTGATCGAAATGTTTGGCCAAGGCAATGAGTTTACACCGAATGGATTTTTTGGAATCATCCATTGTAGAAATATGTCTATGCTTGTAAAGGAAGAGAACTAAGAACAGGAATAGAGCAGAAGCTGAAGCGATTCCAGTGATGAGGAAGAGGCCCCAGAAGCTATCGAGAGTAAGGCTGTTTGATGTGATGGTGGTATCTTGTTCTCGGCAAGTTGTCTGATTTCCAAACCACTTTCGCTCTATTGCCTTCATTTGATCTCCCTCTGTTACATTCAAGATTGCCCTTGAAATATCAAGGACCAAAGGAGAACCTCTAGGGAAGACCTGTTCAAGTGAAAGAAAGTTAGAAACAAAGATAAAATGCATCCATAATGTGTCTCATTGATGATGCAAAGACAGCATTTCAAATTCTCTGACTTTCAACTTTGGGCATTTGCTCCAATAAGGTGGATATGAGAAGGATTGGATCAATTCTAGTTAAATTGATGAGCCTTTTTGGGGAGATAGATGGGGAGAAAGAACTCACAAAGCCCCATCCATCGGTCTTGTACGTAGGTCCAACCATGGTGTATTCACCACAGTATTTATTGAGGAACAGCTTGATGTAAGGGATCTCATCAAAAATGGCAGATACACCACCATTCCAACTTCCTTTGGAAAGGGCCTCGGCGTACTCCTCGGCAGTGTTGTATCCCCTGAGCTTCGACTCTTCAAAGTTCATCTTCTTCAAGAGTCCATGCACGAAGGAATCCCTCTGGTACCCAACGTAGTGCCCATTCTTTATGAGCTCCTTCACATCGGTGATCGTAGGTTGAAGCTGTAGAACTGTAAGCATAGATGTTAAGCTCGCAGTGTAACTCGACATCAGTATCAGCTCCACGAACACCCATATGATCACCACAAACCTCGACAAATTGCTAACCAGCTTCTCCTCTACAACCATCAAAACAAATTCGTTTTATTCTATTATTTTTCTGTTCTGCAGAATGAAATTCTAATCTGGGTTTTGATTTTTTGAGCGAAAGGTAACTGTATTAAAGGAGAGAAAATATTACAAGTGCAAGTCAGCGGACAAAACAAAAAGATTGCCCAACATACAAGGAATCCTGCAAGGCCTGATCTAGGTTTTGATCATGCCAAGAAACTCAATGTGCAAACCATCTTGCTACTGACTGAACCCAATAATCAGTTTTGGAATCAAAATTAAAAAAGAAAAAAGAATGGGGCTTCAATCACTGGACCACACCCAAAGAATGTATCAATCGGGAGTGCTGGGAATTTGGGTTGAGCTTGTAGCATAATGGGTCGGGTTCAGGTTTTGACTCCAACTCATTTTTTTAGCAAGAGCTCAACCAAAAGCTCAACCCGACCCTAACCAAGTTGCACCCCTCATTATTCATGCATTCATGTGAACATTGATACCAAGATGTCCCAAAATCGGAGGCGACACTAACTATTTGATCAATGAACTTGACACATTAAATATCGAACACTGCCCACTTATTCTTAAAGTATCCATTTAGAAGTTCACAATCCATCTGAACTTGGGGTTGGCTCCTTATGTGATCTAGCCTTAAGAGACTTGATTAGTTTAGGCTTGTTTCTATTTCTACGCGCACAACATGAACGGTCGACATTGTCCATGTACATGCATTTACGGCAGATACTGTATAAATTTCCAAGATGACGAGGTAGAAGAGAAAGTACGAACTGTGTGCGAAGACAAGCGTGGAGAAGGAGAACCAGAGCATCACGCCGATTTGATGGTCAGGAGGACCGCGGAACTCTTCGTTGATCCTGTGTTCGAGAACCCATACCACGAAGCCGGTGAAGATGGCGGCAGCCCCACTTGAAAGCCAAAGATCTTTGGTTAAAGGCTTTAAGAAAACCCATGCATTCTTGTTCTTCCGGTCATCTTTTATCGGCACTATCATTGTCACACCGGACTCCGAATACGGCAATGTGAAGTCTGCATAGAAAGATCGATTTGCTCTGATTGTCGTGTCGCCCATCACCGCATCAAATTTCTATATTCCTCGAGTAAATGAAAATAAAAATAATATCATCAAAATGTAATAATATCCATACATCGAAGAGAAACAAATCAACAATGCAGATTGTAACAAGTAAACTACTAGTGTTTTTTACTTATGAATCCTAATGTGCAAAATATTTCTCGATTAGTCAATGAAAATTATGGCAAAAAAGTTGAAAACATTTCCAATAAGTCTCTATATAAATACTACAACCACCTTTTTTTTTTTTTTAATGAAAATGCCCTTCAATCACTAATATAATCGTGCATTTTTCCCACAAAAATATAGCCAGTGTTTCTCATATTAGAAATGATTGCAGAATCAATAGGGATACAAAAAAAAGTAGCAACAAAAATAATATTTTTATTACCGCTAAAAAATAATAATACTTTTAGGGCAATGATAAATTCACACGCCTGTCGGATAATTCACTCCCTTGAAACGTTTAAAAGCGTTAAAAGTCGGCCACATACCCTCCTTTCTAGGGGTGTGAACTATCCTATAGTGGTGCGAATTTATCATGGCCCTACTTTTATTAGTTTTGGATGTTTTAGAGTGAAGTCAGTCACAAAAGCAGGGCGATGTTAACTTCGCATACCTTGTAGGATAATTCGCACCCCTTTAAATGCAAAGTGAGTTTAACACTTTTTCTAGGGTGCAACTCGGGTCGGGTTGAACCCGAATTTTTCCTGGGATGGATTGGGTTCGGGTTGGAAAAACTCAATCCGATTTGAATTCGGGTTGGGGTGTCGGGAACCCGACCTGACCTGAAACCCGACTTGTATTTTTAAAATAATAAAATATACTAAAAATGAAAGTTGCAATCGCTACTTTGAGATTTTATTTTCCATCTTTCCTTTCTGATTTTCAGTCCTAAAAATTTTGATTTTCTATTTTTCTTTTAATATTAGCTAAAAAGCTAAAAGTCAGAAAAGGAATGATATTTCCCCCCCTTGACAAATAAAATCTCCCCCTTAATGTTACTTATTTGTTAAGTTTTCAAGACAAATAAAAGCGTTAAAGCCTAAAGGGGTGAAGTTATCCTGAAGCAGTGAACCATTATTACAGAAACCGTCGGGGGGGGGGGGGGGGGGGGGGGGATGATTGAGGGGTGAAATATCATTTGGACATTTCAAAAAGTAAAAACCCGACCTGACCCAACCCGATTTGAAAATCAGGTCAGGTTGGGTTGAGGAAATGGTTCCTCGGGTTGGGGTCGGTCCGGGTTGGCTCCTTTTGGGGATGAAATATCATTTCCAAAAGTAAAAATCCGACCTGACCCAGGGGGTGAAATATCATTTCCAAAAGTAAAAACTCGACCTGACCCAACCCGATTTGAAAATCAGGTCAGGTCGGGTTGAGGAAATGGTTCCTCAAGTTGGGTTGGGTCCGGGTTGGCCTCAACCCGACCCGACCTGAGTTGCACCCCTAGTTTTTTCACTTCAATTCATGTTGAAGGGGTGCGAATTTATCATTGGCCATACAAAAACATCATATGTAGCAACTTGACAGAAAATAAATATATATTAAGAAAGAGATTGAACTGACCTGTAGATATATCTGAAAAATGAGATTATCATAAGACCCATTGAAGGGAACAAAGTAATGAGGGAGACCATACGGTAATTCTTTAAGTACAGCATCAAACACTTCTTTCGAGAACCCAGTAACGTCCGTTCTATTGGTAACAGAATCACGTTCTACATTCAGAAATTCGCTAAATCCGTCTTTAACCGGAACCCCAATCCTCATTCCCTTTCCGCTCGTCGGAATCACCCATCCCTTCGGCAATGCGGTCGATTCTCCTGGCCAAATAATGCTCTTCAGTATTTTCTCATTCCCTCCTTCTAATCCCCTTGTAATTCCATTCCCAGGACTCCAGAATCCAATCTCCCTCTCACCTTTTCCAATCACATTAACAATTTGGAAAGCCGATGACTGTAATTGCCCATCGAGCAGAACGAAATTACCACTAAGACCTTTAAATTTAGTCTTCAATATCTCGTCACGGAGTTTCTGACCCATCTCTGAGACAGTTATATTGGTCAAGTTGTCTTTTGTTTGTGGCTTCTGAAGGCTGGAATTCGAAACCCTGATTTTCTCAGCTGCCATGGCTAGAGCCCAAGTCGTATCATACGCCCATAACCCAAAAACGCTTAGCTCAGTTCTTTCAATGTCCGGATTTTCCCGCCGGAATTTTCTTTTCCATCTTGCTGTGAAATTATCGAGCGCTTTTGATTTGGGCACGTACGGTTTCACGCCCAAGACACCTGTTGCAATATAAATGCTTAAATAACACAACTGCAATGAGAAATTATATGATGTGTGGCCGTATGAACCCATATATATATATATATATATATATATATATATATATATATATATATTTTTTTTTTTTTTTTTTTTTAAGTATGGATTGGCCCCCACACCATAACCATATCATAGGATGATTCAAACCGTTCATTTCATAGGCCACAATGTAAAAAGGTTGTGCCACAAAAATCAATTTCATAGGATGATCATAACCCTCCGACCCGATCTATAGAGGTTTCCATAATGTGCACTACCTAACTTTTTGAATCGTACAGGTTTATACAGCTACATGGGGCCGCAACGTACATTAAAAAAAAAAAAAAAAAATTCTGCCGCCCCACATAATATAATTTCTCCAGCTTTAGGAATGAACATTAATACGTTTAATTTTGAGTCTAATAATTGGTTTTGGACTCACAACCGGTTAGCATAGTCTTAAACGAACATGGCCAAATTGGGTTGGGTCAGGTTGAGCTTTTGCAAACAAATGAATTGGAATTAACCCCAACCCGACCTGATTTTAAGGTAAAAGCTCAACCCGAATTCCCAAAAACCTACCCATGTTGCACTCCTTTATTTGGAGAAAGAAAAATTGCCATTGGGGGACACACTTTTAAAAAATTGTTAGAGGAGGACGTAATGGGGTTATCAAGTCTCTAAAAGGGGGTTATCAATCCTCTAAATGGGGTTATCAAGCTCTCAAAAGGGAGGTTATCAACCCTCTTTATCAATTTTTCAAAATTGTGTCCCCCGTTAGCAATTCTATTATTTTGATGTCCCCCATTGGCAATTTTTCCTTGGAGAAATTGGATGTTTCACATACCTTGCATGGAATCGATCACGGAAGAATCCATGGAGTCCAGAAGAGTTGTTAGCCCATCTGTTATAATCCACACGTACCCTTCGCTCATCATTCCTACCTCTTTGGCTTTAGAAAAGATGCGAACTCCACTAGAAGAAGACATGTGAACCACGAAGACTCTGGTTTGCATGGTCATCAATTTGTAGAGCTCACTGAGGATTCTATCATCTGTAGCAGAGCGAGGAATGACACTTCTATAGGGGATACGGGCCTCAATCTCTTGAAAAGCGTCACTGAGATAAGGAATGATTCCATTCCCAAAGTCGGTGTCTTCATAGATGGGAATGACTTCCCTCCAATTGAAGGTTTGAATGATTGCAGCTATGGCTTTGGCTTGGGATGAGTCGTTCTGTGCTGCTCGAATGAAGTAAGGAGTTGGGATGGAGGAGAGAGAAGGACTGGTGGCAGAGAAAGAAATGATGGGTACATGAGCTTTGTCTCCAAGTTCTACCACGAACTCGGCCTGTGCAGATTTTTGTGGCCCTATGATCGCTTGAACTTCAACAGTTTTCAACAGGTCCATAACTGCACAATTAATGAAACTGAGAGATTTGGTGGGGGTGCAAATAACGTTTCATTGAGAGAGAGAGAGAGAGAGTTGTATGTTTCTTCATTTACTTTCTTTTTCCTCACACACACAAGGAAAAAAAAAAATTTGGAGCCCTTATCCATTTTGAAGGGTTTAAAGGAATTCTAGCAATTTTAATATATGAAATTAAGAAGGCTGTATTTGTATATGCATTATGCTATATTAGAGTAGATATGTAGTTTTTCTTAATGACTGAATTATATGTAGTTATATAATACTCAAGAATATTTCGACAGCTAGATTTATGTAAGGTATTAAATTTCAGTTTCAGTTGCCACGCAGATGGAAACATTTCTTTTTTATTAGAAATTTTGGTAGAAATCCAATAAAATCAAGGGAACATACATAAATGATAGAATTTAAGGATGATACTTTAAGAGATGCTAGAATAAATACAAATTCACACCTAGAAATCATAAAATATCGAACACCTAGTGACATGCACTATCACACGTATCTTGTAACATAGTAGATGCAAAATTTTATATGTAATTCATATAAAGATATATGGTATCTGAGCTCAAGCTCAGATAGGATTTCTGAGCTGGAGTTTTTAAATAGGGTGTGTGCCTATGTTATTTGGGTTATGTTAGATATTGATTCTGTAGGACGTAACATAGATAGGGTGTCCCTAAGAAATCAACTCCACAGGATCATGGTAAGCGTTGATTTGTGGAGGTTTAAAATGGACGTCTACAAAATGGTCCATTTTACGACTGTACAAATCGAACAGCTGGGATGATCCTATGGACATGGTTTCTTAGGAACAACCTATCTATGTGAGGTTCTATGGAATGAATGGGTTGGATGAGTCAACACAACATGGGAGATGCCATATTTCAAAACTTTACCTCAGAAATTCTATCTGAGCTTGAGCTCAGATACCGTGCCCCCTTCATATAAATATTTATGCATAATACATGCACCACATTTTGCATATAATTTATATAAATAAAATTATGTAATACATACTAATATAGCATACCATTGTGATAGTAACGGTAAGGTTGCTCCATTGTGATCTGGTGGTCACAGGGTTGAGTCACGAAAATAGCCTCTCTGCAAAGCAGGTGTAAGGCTGCGTACAACTAGCCTTCCTCAGACCCTGCAATGACGGGAGCCTCGTGCACTGGGCCGTCCTTTTTTTATACTAATATAGCATACCACTATCACACTTATGATTTTAATTTATGTATTTCGGTCATTTTGGTTTCGGTTTCGGTAGGTATGGAAACGAAAATATTTCGGTGAAAATTTAAAAGCATGCCAGTTTCGGTGAAAATTTAAAAGCATGGATGTGTATGTAGCTAGGGGTGCAACTTGGGTCGTGCTGGGTTGAGCTTTTTCTAAAACTAAATTGGAATCAACCAGGTTCCGACTCGATTCTATGGTAAAATCTCAACCTGAATCCCCAATAATCAATTAGGTAGATTTGTGCCCCTATATGTAGCTTGAATATGATAGGGGGCAGATGTGATATAGTTCTTGTGGGAGAGTCGCGTAAGCAAACATCTTGTAAATCGATGTGGTAGATTATTTTATTTTTTATTTTTGAGAGGCGGGGGGGGGGGAGTAAATATTTAATATCTATGTATAACATCAGGGTGTAAGTGGTAGGTCCCACCCCATCAAAACATGAGGGGTGAAATTGTGGGCCTCACATTATGCATGGGTTTGGTTAAATGGTGGGCCCCACCCAGCAAAACCTGAGGTGTCAAATAGTGGGCCCCACTCCATGTAAGTATGAGGTGTAAAATGGAGGCCCCCACCTTATGCATGGGTTGTGGAGAGAGAGAGAGAGAGGCGTGCGCCGGGCGCGGGGGCTACCCATGCTATGCCTTGGTATAAAATGGTTAGCCACACCCATCAAAAAATGGTATAAAAATTCATGGAAAATACGGAGGTTTGCTATTTTCAGGGTATTTTTTTATTTTGGTAAATATTTTTCACTTAAGAAAACGCTAGAAATTTTATTTTTATATGGAAAATTTTAATCATTCATTGAAAAGATTTTCCAATACAAATTTTCAATGGAAAGAAAACTTACACAATGGAAAGCTTCACCTTTGGTATATATTAATTGCAGTACCATGTTTTGATGATTGCACTAACTCATCTTGTAAGTGGCCAAAAAAAAATGCCTATTGGACATCGATTCTGCCCTAACTGCTACATTTTTAAAGAGCCAACTCATTGGCGAAGATATTTTAATTTGATTTTCAGGAAGTTTCGTTTCATAAGGATTTAAGGTAGTCCAAAATGGTGAAGACCATCTTTTTGTCTCTTCTTTCTCGTTTAAAAGTCTTCGTAGTGGATACATGTTAAGAAAAAGTGTGGGTACCAGTCGTCAGCACGTTAATTTAATGGACATCTATTCTGCCCTAACTGCTACATTTTTAAAGAGCCAACTCATTGGCGAAGATATTTTAATTTGATTTTCAGGAAGTTTCGTTTCATAAGGATTTAAGGTAGTCCAAAATGGTGAAGACCATCTTTTTGTCTCTTCTTTCTCGTTTAAAAGTCTTCGTAGTGAATACATGTTAAGAAAAAGTGTGGGTACTAGTGTTTTTTAGCTACCAGTCGTCAGCACGTTAATTTAATGGATTTGATACAACTGGAGGTAAGTTTGAAGATTGCAGTTAATGGATGGTTAAAAATGAAATTAACAATCTGCATTTAATAGGCAAAAGTTCGGTTGAGAGCGTATGTACTGCTCTGGCAGTACTAATGCTAAAGGAAAATTCTCATTAGGAAGGGAAGAAAAATACAAGGCAGAAACGTACCTAGCTTTCTTTTCTTTTCTTTTTCTTTTTTTGTGTTTTTTCTTTCTTTCTTTTTGTGAAATCCAACCTCTCCCCAATAAGAATAGAGGAAAGAAGAGCAAGAGAAAGAGAATAGATGAACTAATAAAACACCCTACAGAAAGAACCTCTTATGCTTAAGGCCTCTCTGGGTGCCACTAAATTGGTCCTTGTCTACAAATGAGATTGTTGTAATGTAATATTAATTACAAATTTTATTTGCTCATTGTTCCGACAGGACCATCTCGGTTCTGCTTATTCATATATATAAATATATATTCTGTTGCCTTCTTCAAAAAAAAAAATATTAATTACAAATGCTAAATTAAGGTTAACAATATTTTTTCTTAACTATTATAGCTATTATTTGTGAAATAATCAAATTATAATTTCAAAACCATTTGCATATAATCACAAACAATCTTAGATGGGTCCAAAGAGGCATTTAACTATTTAAGTTACAAATGAATCAGTATTACTGAATACCCAATTGATCTTCAGAGGATGGAAGAAACTCATTACCAAAGATAAAAAGAGGGATATAAAATTTAGAGTGGGGCAACATTATCTTCCTTGGAGTCTCTCCAGTGGAGAGTCAACTTTGTGCTGTAATTATGAGTGGCATAGAAATCAGAAAGCGCCATAGAGATGCAGCTCTCGCTCATCTTCCCCACCCATGTCTCCAAATCCAGAACTACTCCAACATCAAATGTTGAATTGATAATTTTGTTTTGAGCTATTGCCAATTCACAGAGGAGACTGAAAGAGAAGAGGACTAAGATGGAAACTAAGAATTGAATCGTGCTCTTCATCTAGAGAACCCAATAACGATGCAATTCCAATAGTTCTCGAGTTCCTTTATAACCTTTGTTTATAAGCAGACACAAGTAGAGTGGATAGGAGAATAAAGAAAAAACCCCACATAAATTCCATAGCCACGTCTCAGCAACCCCACAACACTCTATCTATTTCTTGTAGCGACCATAGAAGCTGGCACTTGCCTACTATATGACAAGTTTAGCAGGCTGTAATTTAATGCATTGACCGTAGACTCTCTGACTTTCGAGTGAGAAAAGGGAAATGATATTTACACTCCCTTTTCCAAGAGTTTCACATCTTTTGTTTTCCTTTTTCCAAAAACTGTATTCCTTTCCTTCCCTTTTATTTGTCGATTCTTGAAGAATAAGTCAATTTCCAAAAACAGACAAACAAATGGGTGTGGAAATATCAGTTTCGTTGAGAAATTTGTGTACATTTGTATCTTTTTTCTTTCGTGTAGAGCTGAGGACCTGAGGTTCCATCTACACTCATTTAAACCCGGGATTACGTTGACTACTAGGTTTCCTCGCATTGTGGACGATATCGTCTTTTACTCAGTAAATGGCATCATGCAGTGTCCGTAGAAAGGCAAGATCAGATGGATATTTTAATATATATTTTCCCATAGAAATATCCAACCCTAAAGCCTAAGATTTTTTTTTCCCATATCAACTTGTCTATTCTAATTAAGGGGAGCCTTGATAGCCGTGATTCAGCTCACTTCTTATGGGAGATCTTGTCATAAGGGGAGCCATATTCAGCTCACTTCTAATGGGAGATCTTGTCATGCCCGGACCCACAATGTAGATATTGTCCGGTTCTGGGTCATCTACCCTCCCCGGTTTTGTTTTCCAATAGCACTAACTCTGCCCGACCTACTCCCTTGGAGATACTGAATACGTGTCTGTAGAAAGAGAGGAGAAATCCACATATATAGCCCGATAGCTTTTCCTCATTTTCTGATGTGGGATCTTTCAGATCTTATGTCATAACTCTTAAGATTGATCCTACCATCATGATCTAGACCCTAAATTCATTCCTAGCCAAGCAATTCCCTTCGATTAACAATCCCAGCCATTGGATTGGTGGCCACATATTTGATGACTGATGATCCAAATCATTCATTTACTGGACCCCACCATCCATGGATGGTCTAGCTTGTCCAGCCGACACGGTTTTTTCAACTACGACCAATGCAAATCTTCTTCCGCGCCTTTAAATAAGGTTGTGAGAAGCAATCCTAGCAGTTTGACAAAATAACATTCTATTAGCCTCTGGCTTTCATTTCCATTATTTAAGCAAGTTTGGGGATTTTTTGATGAAGCACCAAAGCCACCTTCTTTCTACTTTCTTCTTTCTGGTATGTTCCTCTTTGAGTTCTCTAGCTATTCAACAATGGTTCAAAATAAGAGTCTCAATAATCCATTAATGCCTTCTTTTGATGTTGGAGTGATTCTCAATTTGGAAACTTGGGTTAGGAAGATGAGCATGAGCTGCATTTCCATGGCCCTCTCTGATTTCTATGCCACCCATAATTATAAGACAAGACTGGTTCTCCACAAAAGAGATGCCAAAAGAGACGTTGTGGACGCTGCATCTGCAGGTATTTTTCTCTTTTATTGAATTAAATGAATAAGACAAAATCTGTGGAAAAGTGTGCCTATGTGGTTGCTCTCTCTTGTAACAGCCACCTTCTGCGATGTTCCCTAGCAAATCCCTATATATAAATATAAATGAACCTCCTTTATTAACACACAGCTTTATGTGTGTGCATGTTTATAATATAGCTTAGAAAAGTTTGGTAATATATAGTATGCATCCATGAAGCAGTGGATGCTCCCCTCCCCTCTTATGTTTCATCAGGGAGGAGAGAATTGAAAGGGAGAGACAGAACATCCAATGGTTCATGGATCATTGGATCCATAGTACTACCAAATTTCTAAATTATACTATACAGAAGGCCCATTTTGATTGATTTGAACTAGTCACATTGTATCATGGTCTTACCTGTATTTACACAAACTACGAAGCACAAATACATTGCATCCAAAATGCAAATGTGATCTGATATAATTTTTATGACCATTTGCTCACTTATGTAAACCTTAATAGGGCCTTTGTAACTTTGGTCAGAAAAAAATGTGAGAACTATAGGCCCTGTTTGGATTGTGAGAACAAAAGTGTCTGACAGGAAATCTTTTTATTTCTACAATTTAGAGGGAAAATATATGATTATTATTAATTTAGTAGGATATAATCATAAATTGACGGTCCCTCTAAGTGAAAATTGAATAGGATTGGTTTAAGTCTTCTTATATTATGTGTAAAAAGAAAGTAGGATTTTCTTAGAAATATTTTTCCTTTCCAAACTTTTCCAGAAAATCCCTGCAGCAATCCAAACAGGCCCATAGTGATGGCATTTTTTGGTCACTTGTGGCACATAAGCAATGCACTTTTAGCATACCTCTTACATTTTATTTACAAACAGGTCTTCCCGAAAGGCTCCCCTCTAGTCTCTGATGTTTCCAAGGCAATTTTGGATGTTACAGAGGGAGACAAAATACTGGAAATCGAGCAGACATGGTTCGGACGTCACTTGTGCTGACCAAAGCGCCAGCGTGAATTCAAACAGCCTAACCCTTAATAGCTTCCGGGGCCTCTTCAAAATAGCTGGAGTTGCTTCAGCCTCTGCCCTCTTCATATATTTGGCTCTCTTTCTTTATAACAATAATGATGTTTTCACGAACCTTCATAACAATCACCCCATTTGGCAAAAGATGGTTACAATTTTTAAACGCTTCGATCAGAAAGATTGCCCCGCTCGTGATTCCGAGAGTGACAAACCAGAAGTTAAAGGTGGTGAAACTTTGCCTTCTGTCAGTGTTTCCTATAGTCCCACGACTGAGAGTGGGCCTTCCATTCATGGGTCTGATGTAGACTCAATTTCAGAAGAGAATGCACCCTCTTTTTCTGGTTTTACATCACCTAATCTAGAAGAACAGTTGTGTAAGCCGGATTGAAATTAGGCATATCACCTACTTCAATTTGTCTTATAATGTAAAAGCAAATCAAATAAGTTCAGTTGAAATGGTGGAAAGTGCATGTATTATGCATCAATACAATTAATTAAGGGAAATGATTTCTGTGCTACAGTGTTTTGACAAACATGCGCTCCACTTGTTTGTCGTGTAGTATTTAAAGGGATGTCAGAGGATATTTTGGTTCTCAAAAAGCTCTTAAAACCCTTTAAATACTACCTGACAAACAAGTGAGTGCATGTTTATCAAAACATTGAAGCGCTGAAATAATTTCCCTTAATTAGCTGTAAGATAGGTTTTTACAATGTAAGTCCCTCTTTAGACGCCATCAAAGTTGGTCCGTATTTGCAAATGAGACATTGTACGGTCTCTTTGGAAGCCATTAGCTATATCATCTTATTTGCAAATGAGGCATTGTATGGTCTCTTTGAAAGCAATTAGCCAGCTCATTTTTAAATCAATCTCTCTCTCTCTCTCTCTCTCTCTCTCTCTCTCTCTACTTCTCTTTTTCTTCTCTAACCTCTCTTTGAGTACTCCATTTTAATTTTGTATAATTCATAGTCTTCTTAATATTTCCAAATTTTATTTTACAAGATGATCATATACACAACTTGCCATCTCCCCACAGATCTCTCTCCCTTACTCGCTGTTGGAAATTATAAGTGTCTGATCTATGATTTATTCGAACCCAAAAGTCTGCAACTTGAAGTTAAAAATCTGTTTGAAAACCAGAAATAAAATAGAACTTATCTGTTTGGCAGAAAACCTTTTGGAAATTGGATTGAGAAGGAGAAAGCTGAGTCGTGCCACTGGTCACTCTCCTTAAAAATCGTATCCGCCCCTACCGGTGCAACCGAGATCCGCGAACATACGCTCTAAGATAAAACAGCCAAAATTGGCTCCAGTCCACGTGCACTCGCTGACTGGTCCACCCAGAATCACCAATAGAATTGTGCTCAGATATGAACGGAACGGAGGAGAAAGAAGAACAGAACAACAAAACAGGAAGCCTTGGTTTACAAATTCCAGAATGTGCAAAAAACGTCTTGGAATTTCTGTCTAAACAAATCCGTCTCATTCCCTTTTATAGACCATAAGGTGTCTGTTGGGAAGAGCCACCACTAATGGTGGGTTATGACTGTTGAGGAAAATCATCTTTGACTTTTCAACTCCAATTTGATTTAAAAATACTAACACTCGCATTAGACCCCGAGGCTTAACATAAACACTTATTTTTCGATGATATGAAAATCTCACTAGCATCCATGGAGGTATATCTTATTTTTCTTCTCTCTCTTCGATCCTTTCCCCTACAACAACTGTCTGTTCTTCATTTTCCACCAAAACATGCTGCAGTGCAGAAACCAGCAGCATGAGCCAATGGGCGGAGAGAGAGAGAGAGAGAGAGAGAGAGAGAGAGAGAGAGAGAGAGAGAGAAGGGGGCCGTGTTCGGGGTTCTGTCAATTTTCCGCGGCTGGAAACTGTGAGAAAGAAGAAAAAAATGAAGTTAGAGAATGTAGGTCGAATCTACCCTGGATGGCAACGAAGCAAGACATCAAGGTGTATTTGAAAGAAAAATACCCACTTTTCCATGGCAATGCGCCAACCAAACAGAGCCTTACCAGGAATCCCTTAATTACCATTAAGACCTCATAAGATACCTAGATATGATTGAGTGAAAAATAACAAGCTCATATGAAAGCCAAATCGTGTCAAAAGACCACAAAATCACAGCTTTCCACAAAATACTTGGAGTCAAGGATACAAAACATTGATACAAATCAAACTACTTGGCCATTCAACTGAACTCTCTCATCAACCTTGTAATAGAAATTACACGGCTCTGCTCACATTTCAAAATGGCAAAACATGACATAATATTTAACAGATGGTAAACTAAACTTTCAAGTACATTCTAGGGTCAAGCATGCAAAACCTTTGACAATTTTTTTTAATGATAGTCATATTATTAATAAAGCAAGAGGGAAACCCGGTGACCAAGATGGTCGGAAATACAAAAAGGAAGCAACAAACCCGGGAAGAAAAAGAAAAGATACAAACAAGAGAAATGAGAGAGAGAGAGAGAGACCGAGCTTGGCAATCCACCTCTCCATTAGCTAATGATCTCAAAACATGTACCAAACCTTAACATTAACATGCCCCTTCAGTGAAATGACACAAACCAAGTAACAGATATATGGACAATTGTTGTCATTGCCAAAAATGGAAGGTCAATGTTAACCCTATGTCACCTTGCAATGTTGGCCTTGATATCGATTAGCTGCTTCACCGCATCTCTCATCTGTGGTGTTCATCTATTAGCAGGATGTGGCGTTGGACCCCTAAGCCGTGGCCCCTAAAAGATTCCCTGGCCCCTAAGGCCTAGACCGGGTGCATCAGCCTTAGCCGAGTGTAAACCCATCCCCACGTCCTGTTGGACTAATCGCTCAACCCTCGATTCCACCACTTGGACCCACTGCACTAGTGATCGTCCCTCACTCTAGGAGCGTCCAATCAACTCCCATCCTTGGGCGGCCATACATAGCTAGGTGTCGACATTACAAAGCATGCGACAGCACGACGCCACGTCGTTGTCACATCACACCCTGGAATACAGAATCTTCGCTTACGAAAGGGAACCCTCCTCTTCAAACCCAAGATAACACACTATCTGCTAAGCTATCATTCTATTGATCTCAAAACTGACCTGAGTGTCGGAGGGTTCACCCGGAGTTCCAATTCTGAGTGGTCTCTAACATGTTGTCTATTAGCGCAGGTCATAGGTTGAGCTAACCTTCTTGCGGTCAGCCCCAAATGACGGGCGGGACCGACAATATCACAAATTTATAATCGTTTGTTTGCTTTGCCATATTTGAGCACCAAGACAAACCACAATAGAAAACAACATATTTACATCGGCAAAAGGCTACAGCGAATAATTTTCTAATTTTATTGGACAATAACAGCAAGAAGTTACTTGGAGAAAAATACAGAGACCTTATCCTCTTCAAGAGTAAAGATAGAAAAGTTCCATTTTGTCTTGTTTTCACTCCAAAAAGATGCGCAAAAGGGTTTTTGAATGAAAACCCATTTAAGCAGATGTCAAATGTCATTACAGTTCCCCAAAAGTTCTCAAAAGCCAATTAAAGGGGGGTTAGTCGGAAACGATTTGCGCTGCCTTTGACGGACTAATAGAATCCTGCGTTAGTGGTGCGCGCTTCTGTGGAGGAACTTTAAAAGTAAGTGTTAGTCGCAAGTTCCTGAAATGTGCGGACTCTCAGCCGACGCGACCTTCAAGTTCCCGCCTATAACTAAATCTACGCAACAAATTGTCGCGCCTAAAGAGGTGGTATTTTGGTTTCTCCTCCTCTCCCATCTCCTTCACGCCCCTTGCCTTCTTCATCCACAACCAAAGGTTCCGGGTCAACTGCAACAAGAAGTCTCTCTCTCTCTCTCTCTCTCTCTCTCTCTCTCTCTCTCTCTCTCTCCCTCCCTTCTTGATCAATTGGAAGAGAGATTAGGGCTTGAAAGATGAGGACGAGGGGTTATTTTCTTCTCCAGGAATCATCCAAGAGGAAAACCCCCTTGGTTAGAGCTAGAGAAAACCCTCTCACAACCGTTCTCTCCATCACTTGAAAAAACCACAAATACCTCTTGGCAATTATGGCATCTTCTTTTACTTCTCATGATGCCCTACTCTTGCATGGGGATTGCATTGGAATGACCTTCAAGTTTAGGGCATCTTCTTTCTGCATTGAAATATGATTATTTGATCAAGAAAGAAATTATGTATTTTTATTCCATTTGTATTTTGCCTCTGCTGAACTTGGTGCTTTTTTTATCCTCTTCTTTTTCTTTTTATGCTGTGAGTAAAGCTTTTTTTCTCTTTTAGTTGGTTATTTTAATTAGTTTTGATATATAATGCACTTATGAAATCAGATATTAATGGAAATTCACCATGCTTGCATTACTCGATTGCAAATTGTATATGCAATCCTGAATACCTTGTTGACACCTGTTGAGAAGAAAGAATGCCTTTGAATTTTACATGTGGGACATTTCTTTAATTGTTTATGCTACTACCCTTCTAGCTCAAACAAAAAAAATACTGCTCAAGATTGTGGAGATGCGCTGCTATATCTGTGCTTGTAAAAGCCTTTGTTTCTAGTATTTTCTACACTTTTCTTTATATCTTAAGATATCTATGACTACACATTATAATAAACTCACAATTTTGTTGATGGAAAGTTATGAGAGCTAGTTTAAGGGAAGCATGTATCAGCATAAACAGATTCCCTAGAACTAAGCTTATTTTGGTTTAAACCTTTAATCAATCGGATGGAAGTACTAGATCCAGGGTTTTGGCACTCTAATATTCCAAATTCAACCTCAATTACTGTCGTAATTGTTTTCGGCTAAATTCCATTTGAATTTCTGGAATTTCACAAGAAGCCTTCAACTAGAATCTAAAGAAAACAGATCTAGTTGCTTTTAGTTAAACTATGAATTTCTCATGTAGAATATGTTCTTTTAATGTGTTTCTCATCATATTAGCTCAACTACGAGTTTCTCGTGTCAATGTTATCTCATGTAGCATGTGTTTCTCAAACATGGACGTTGATTTTGAACTTATAAGTTGTAATAAATATTAAATTATCAAGATTCTAATTTGTTTTTTGGACACTAATTTGTTTGTAGATGTCAAAGCCAGCAAAAGGCAAGGGTGCATACGAGCAATGGAGTCCTCAGGAATCTTGGGAATTACTAAGAATATTGGTGGATGAAGCTAACAACGGGGCAAGACAAGCTGATGGGTCCTTTTCGAAGAATCTCATCACGACTAAAGTCCTGCCAATGTTGAATTCAAAACTTCAATGTAACAAAACATATGACTATGTTCGGAGCAAGCTGAGAGTGTGGAAAAGAACTTTTAAACCGATTGCAGAGTTAATGGCGTCGAATTCAGGATTTGGTTGGGATCCATTTAGTAAAAAAATTATAGTCCCGGAAGAAGTTTGGGATGCTTATATCATGGTAAGAATATAATTTGTTTCAAAGTTTGTGTATTGTGCTTTATTAAATTATAATTATCAACAAATTTTGTCTTTCTTTGATGTAGGCCCACCCAGAGGCTGCTAACTACAGAATGAAGACAATTGAGGAGTTTGAGGACTTGAAGACAATCATGGGCCAAGGTTTCACAGTTGGTTCATATGCTGCACAAGTTTCAGAGGCTGGTATAGATATAGACAATGGGGGAGTTGACTTTGTTGATATTGCATTGGGTGATGATATAGGTAATGGTGGAGATCACTTTGTTGATGATGCACCTTCGCATGTGCCGCTTGGCCATTCTACCACATCAACAATGCAACGAAAGCGTAAAAATAAGGGGGATACTTCATCTCGTCAAAGGGCACGACTTGCTGTAGACCACAATGAAGTACTTGTAGAATCATTTGTTGAGCTAGTTAGCGAAATGAAGGCACTTAATCCGAAAGAACGCTGCTCATGCCAATTGGCGAAAGGCATTAAATGAGATTCCGAACTTAGAACGAGACCTTCTTTATGGGGCCCATGAGTTGTTGAACACCCGAGAGGTCAAAGAACAATTTATACAGATGGACGTGGAGGCTCGCAAGGATTTTTTAAGATGGAAGTCTGAAAATAGAAGCATATAACTAAGAGCTTGAGGAGAAGGTTATTTTGGCTGATAGATTTTGTGGTTTTGTGGTATTAAGATGTTTTTTGTGGTATTAAGAAGATGGAAGTCTAAAATAGAAGCATATCACTGATAGCATGAGTAGACAGTTGATCATTTAGACTCATATTTTTTGGTTTTGTGGTATTAAGATGATGGTTTTTGTTTGTGAGACATATGGCATGATAAGACACTTTATTTTGCTATAGTGATATCTACGCTAAAAGATGCTTTTTTTTCTTTCGTATATGACATGAATGTAGAGCATGGCTTATTATCCTTGGTTGCACATGTATCATGCTAGTTCAGGCAATTTACATTGGGTTCTCCATGCTAGTTCATAACTACTTGGATAACATTCTTTGTTGCTTTTATTTTACTGTCTAGTTTTTTTCTATATGATGGAAAGGCTAGTGTGGTAAGCTCTTCTCTCATGTGGATATCTTGTTTTCCTGCCTTTCCTTTTCTATTTATTGCTCTGTTGTAGTTGGAATTCTTGCAGTTCATGTGTCCACATGCAAGGAACCGAGAGCTACTAATAATTACACGTTGGCTGATCCTTGGATATCTCTTGTTATTGTGTTTCTTCTGTAGCTCTTTTACATCTCCAAAGACATTAAAATAGGGCAGCAGAATTGAAACGAAGCGTTTTCTATTATCTTTAATAAATCATTCCAAAAGGGTATTACAAATGGGGAAGCATAAATTCTCCCTGCGATTGTTTAGCCTGTAGATAATTGTCCTTGTAGTGCCAAATTTGTGTGCCCACAAATGTACATTAGTAGTTGGGGCCATAAACCCATAGGATAGTAGTAAAAATTGAATATTTAAAGTCCAGGAATTTAAAGTCATGTAGTTGTTGATGACTAACGTGCAATTTCAATGTCCGGATGACTCTAAAATGTCCCCATTGAAGTCCTTGTAAGTCTCAAAAGTCCGAAGTGTCTGCACATTCAAAGTCCAAGTTCCTAAAGAGTCACGGACATTTAACGAAGTCCACGTAACCTTCAAAATCCCTTATGACTAAACCCCCCTAAAGAAGCATAGACGAGCTGACTCTGTGCAAATATTACAAAATGGCACTGCCGGTGCCTTTTTTTTCCGGCGTTATCACTTACGGCGTAAACTAGACATTTTCGTTTCCACTTACGCGTTTTCCAACCCAAATTCATGAAGAAGAAGTCAATTTCCACAAAAAAGAAAAAGAAAGACAAACAACGACTGTGGAAATATCATTTTCCCAGAGAAATTTGTATACATTTGTATCGTCTTTGCTCCAAGTGGACGCACTCGCTTGAAATCGGAATGATATGGACCGTTCAGTTTGTGGGCCCACTTAAGGTTGGCCATACATAGAAATTTCTTACAATAAAATATTAAAATAATAGAGAAGAGTAGGACTCTCAGGGCCAGGGTGACTATGCACTACATGCATGGTCATGGTCCTCAATCTAACCAAACACGCAGTCTGAATAGTGGGTCTTATAAACCGAACGGTCCGAACCACCTTCTCTCCAAATCGATGAATGAACAGTCTCAATAACCATTATAGTCCATTATTTTTCAAAAAGTACCGTACGGCCCATACCATAGGATGATCCAAACTGTCCATACGATGGGACACAACTTAAATAGGTTGTGCCCCAAAAATCATTTCCATAGGTTATGGGAATCAATCTGAGCAGTTTGAAAATTAACATTTGATTGATCTCTGGCTTTATTTTTCATTAGTGAAGCAAGTTTGGAGGTTTTTTGATGAAACACCAAAGCCACCTTCTTTGGGGAACTCGGACCATGGGCCATCAGACCACGTTTCTGCCTTCCCAAACGAGTCAGGGAAATAAGGCAACTTTCCCAACACATATAAAAACCACCCTCAATTATAGGCAAGCCATAAATTCTACAAGGTTTTCAAGAATTCATTATTCCATTTCTTCGGCTCATGCTTCCAAGCTAGTTTTTGTTAAGCTGTTGCTCCTTGCCATTGGAACTTTAGAACTATAGAATCTCTTTTAATGAACGCATTTGACCGAGTCCCTTTTTTCACTACAAACTAAGGGCTATGAAATATATAATGCTTCCTAGCTCAATGGGGCAGCCAAGTAGGAAAAGATCCTAGGAAAATATTTGCTCAAGAAATATTTTTCCTTCAATCAAAATGGGGTGAGAGAGAGGTCCAAAGTCCAAAGTCCAAAGTCCAAAGTCATAACCTTGGACACGGTAACGGTTGATGGAAATTGAGAGCAAGATTGGGAGGCCAGGTCAAGAAAATGATGTCCGATATTTAGAAGAAGAACAGTGCGAAAAGTAAGACCCTCTAGATCAATTTATGTTTAAAATACCATTTATACGTATTATGGATAATATCGCCTCTAAGAGTCAACTAATGACACCATGCAGCATAGGTAGGTATTGCTCAATGATCAGATGGCATTTCCCATAGACATATCCAACCCTAAGCCTAGTTAGCATTTTTTTCCCCAGGTCATCTTGTCCATTCTAATCAAGGGGAGCCATGATTCAGCTCACTTCATATGGGAGATCTTATTTCATAACGCTTACATGATACTGTTAGGCCTAAAATCGCTAACAGATATGGCAATGACGTAGGAACCGAGCTGAATCTTGAGGAACAAAAGTGAAGGAGCTGAGTCCTGCACAAGGAGCGAACGAGGTCAGAAGATCAACCCGGAGTCGTATTCCGGACAGGCCCTTCGATACTCAAGTCAGTATGAGCAGGAGTGAAGAGCGTGTTTAAGAGTAGTGGGTGAGAAGTTATTATGCTTTGGTTTGAGCTTTAAATTAGAGAGGGAAACCTGGGGTGGTTGGATTACCTACGCCAGGACAGGTGTTGGCCTGTTATAGGCTTGAGTTTACCTACTCTGAGGTAATTACCATAGTACCCCTGGGCTGACGCTGGATTTGTGGTGGGCCACCCTGGGGCCACATGTCGACAGCTAGTTGGCTGCAGTTTTTCATACCCCATCAGATACCATCATGATTAAGACCGTTAGTTCATTCCTAGCCATAGTTTAAAAATTCCCTCAAGTCGACTCCCTTTTACGTTTTTGTATTTTACCACCGTGTTATGCGCTTTAACCTATGGAGTCAGTAAAAACTCTTTTGACTCTCTTGAATTATGATTGCGTCGACTAGTACTCCGCCACATCTACCGAGTACTCGTCCGTGTCGTGCCAAGTCGACTAGGAGATTTTCTTTACCTGCGTTTTGACACCCATCCACGTTTTAAAACACTGTTCCTAGACCAACAATTCTAACCATTAGAATGGTGGCCATTTTCTCAATGATCCAAATCAGTCATTTCCTGGACCCCACCTTCCATAAACGGTCTAGATTGTTCAGCTGACACGTTATTTTCAACTACTGCCAATGCAAATCTTCTCCCACAGGTTTAAATACGGTGGTGGGAAGCAATCTGAGCAGTTTGACAATTAACATTTGATTGATCTCTTGCTTTACTTTTCATTATTGAAACAAGTTTAGGGATTTTTTGATGAAGCACCAAAGCCACGTTCTTTCCAGTCTCTTCTTTCTGTTATGTACATCTTTGAGCTTCTCCAGTTATTCAGCAATAGCTCAAAACGCCTCTTTCGATGTTGGAGTGATTCTCAATTTAGAAACTTTGTCTGGGAAGATGAGCATGAGCTGTATTTCAATGGCGCTCTCTGATTTCTATGCCACCCATAATTATAACACAACGTTAGTTCTCCACACAAGAGATGCCAAAGAAGATGTTGTGGATGCTGCATCTGCAGGTATTTTTTCTCTTTCATTCACCTCTTCTACTCTTAATTAACTAGGTTCTATTTCTCTTTATTGAATGGATAATGGACAAAAAAAATCTCTTGCCTCCAGATTATATTTGGTAATCTTGTTTTCTATCTAAACTTCAGAACGACTATTCATAAATGTTAAATTTTAGATGAAAGGTAACTCTGCGAAGGGGATGGGGGCTGTGTATGTGAAATAAGACGTGAGCCACACGAACTTGGCCCTCTCTCATTACTATTCCATGGAAAAAAATTTCATGGCAGCCAAACATGGGCTTAATCTTGTAGAGCATCACAACGTGAGCCACACGAACTTGGCCCCATCATGAATGGTCATCCCAGGCATAAGATAAAATACAAAAATCAATGGTTTAAATTGTCTTGGAAGAGCCCAAAATGAGGCTTGATGGGTTAAGGGCCTAGGATCATCCAATCAACGGACTAATCACTCAAACCAGGTAAAAGTATCTTTTAGGGATGGGTCTTTTAACATATACCAACTTTAAAGAGTCAAATTTACTAATACGGTAAAAGAAAATTTCCGATTCGTTTCGGCCTTTGACTTATGGGAGGGGTGGAGAGAAATTTGCTTTAGTATGGAGGCTAGGTCTCAGATTTCTCAGCAGAGGGAGGCTCCTTCTATTGGAATGTTCAAAATTAACTTCGATGGGTCGAGTTTTGGGAACCCGGGCTCAGCCAGGGTAGGTGGGTTATGTCGTGATGATTGCAGCGAAGTTGTGTGGGCTTATTCTAGCCCTCTTGGGGTATGTGATGCCTCGGAGGCTGAGGTAAAGGCGGTATATCATGGTATTAAAAGACTTGATAGAGAGAGCATGGATCACATTATTGTGGAGGGTGATTCACTCAATGTAATTCGATGGTTGAAGGGGGCGGTGTTGCCTCGTTGAAGATTTTCGTCTATCTTTAATGAAATAGATTATCTAATCTCGAGCTCTGCTATTGTTTTCAATCATGTGTGGAGATCTGCCAATGGGGAGGCGGATTTTTTTGCTAGGGGTTGGGTTCGTCGTATGACATTGGAGTGGTTTAACTTCCTCACTCCTTGAGAGTTTTTTTGTATCTTTATTTTTATTGTTTTACTTTCGGGAGTGGTCCTCCTCGGCCCGCTCCCTTATCTAATGAAATCTTTCTACCATTTCAAAAAAAAAAAAAAAATTTGGGTCCTACAAGGGATATAGGGGACATATTCACACGTGAAATCCAAACGATAAACCTTTGATCTTCTTAAAAGACATTTCTTTGGCCCCACAGGCCACCACTTATGGGTTCCCCCGCAACCAAAACAATCGGATCATCCAAATGCCGCTAAGAACACCATCATCAGATGATCCTACGACTTCAATCCATATCTAGCCTTGTTTAGGGTCCCGCCAAGAAAAGCTGAACCATTGATTTTTGCAGTCATTAATCTTTTGCTTGAGATGTCTGTTAATTTGGGCTTAGACCAAGAGCAGAGGCTCATCTTTTGATGTCTTACAAGATCAACGGTCTCGATCGATCTCACATACATTCCCCATATACATCATTAGAACTGAAAGATTGCCCTCGACATTAGATTGTTAAAGTGACTTTCGTTGTGGTTTTTTTATGATAATCTTATGGGAAATGCCAGAATAAAGTCACCTATATCCTCCTTCCTAAAAGATAAGAGATCCCATACGTAGTATAGGGGACTAAAAAAATCAATGGTCTAGCTTCTCCTGATCAAATATTGATGGATCAAGGGCTTAGGGTCATGTGGTCAAAATGTTCTCAATTCCTTATGGCTGGCCTTATGGTTGCTCTTTAGATCAGTAGATTATTAGAGTAAACAAGGCTGAAGTGAGGCGTAATTTTAGGCAAGGCTTCAGAGTATCTTTCTTGTAAATAATTAGAGGGAAGTGTTTCTGAGCTCGAGCTCAGTTAAGCTTATCTTTATCTGAGCTCGAGCTCAAAAAGTCATGTGGGCCCACATTTTTCGTGTGATCCAAAGCATTCATTTGCAAGGCCCTTTCATAGATAAGGTGTGTACAAAAAATCGGGTGGTTAGGATCATCCTAAACCTTCCATTTGTAGATCGAGGGAAAAATTGGGCAGATCTGTGGAGAAACAGTATCTGTCCATTTTTCCCTCCACTTTTGGATGGGTTAGGATGATCCAAACAAGGTTTAAATTTTCGGTTTCGGTACCGGTTTCGGTACTTGAAATTTCAAATTTTCGGTCGAAATTTGATACAAAACACGAAACGAATATTTTATTTAATATTAAATTTCGGCCGAAATTACCGAAATTTCGGTAAAATATTAAATTAATATTAAAAAAACAATATTTTTGCGTCAAATTTTGGAAAAACCGAAATTTCGACCAAAATTCCGAAATTTCGGCCGAAATAAATGACCGTTTCGGTTTTGGTCAATTTCGGTGTCGGTCTCCACTGAAATCCGAAATTTCGGATTTCGGTCGAAATTTAAAACCATGGATCCAAACGACCTGATTTTGGTACACACCTTGAATGCTTTGTATCACCCAAAAATGTGGGCCCACATGAGTTTTTGAGCTCGAGCTCAGATAAGCTTATTTGAGCTCAAGCTCAAAAACACTTTCCTCTTTCCTATAATTATTTGTAAATAATAGTTGTAATAGTTTTACAATAGCAGTTAATTGCTTGTGAGGATTCCTTAAAATTAAATTAAAAATAATTTTTTATTTTCACGAACCGATTCAGGTGGCATTCAAAGAGGTTGAGCCACATGCATTTACAATAAGTAGGTAATATAATAAACAACACCCGGAGGTTCCTTGTTGCCTAGCAGAGGAGGCAAAATAGACTGTTTGATATAATATGGATGAAGAGGGCTGATCTCTGGCTTGCTCGAACCCAAATTGCTTACTTGGACCCAAAATTTGTGTGCTGTTGTAAAATTCAGAATTCAAATGAAACTGCAAAAATCAGATTGCACTAATCATTTTCGATGAAAACCCTTTCCAAAATTTAGATTGTTAATGAATAATGAAGAAGGGCTAAGTCGTGCCACATGATCATTCTACTTAAGAATTGTATCCGCCCCATACAGTGCAACCGAGATTGGTGAATCGATGCTCCAAGATAAAACAGCTCTAATAGGCTCCAGTAGACATGCACTCGCTTACTGATCCACTTCAAATACCCTTAGAACTGTGCTCAGACACGGAGTGGAATGCAATAGAGGAAAGGAAAGAGCAAAACCGAGGGAGAGAAATCTATATGCTTTTTTGTAAAACAATGTGTTTCTATTGGAGAAGAAAAGGAATTCAAAAATATTAAGAAAAATTACAGGCCTTAATTGAATCTGTTTAGGATTTAAAACCTCAAAGATTTATATAAATTTAGTAATTGTTAAAACCTCAAAGGCCTTAATTAAGCCGTTGATACGGCTTCGGGCCACAATCCTTGCTCTAAGCTAGCATTGCTTAACATAGCCCGAACCCTCTCCATCAACGTTCTATTCCTACATTCCACTACACCATTTTGTTGAGGAGAATATACCATTGTGTAATGCCAAACAATTCCGTCATCCTTGCAAAATTTAACAAACTCATTGGAGGCATATTCCGCTCCGTCGTCCGTCCTTAATACCTTGATGCATTTGCCCGTTGTCTTCTCCACCTCGGCCTTGAAGTTCTTGAAAGTCATAAACACATCACCGTTGGACTTGAGCATTATCACCCATACTTTCCTTAAGAAATCGTCAATGAAAGTAACAAAATACTTGACACCACCATAAGACGCCTCCAAGGGACCACATACATCGGAATGTATGTAATCAAGAATACCTTTACTTGTATGACTTGATGCCTTGAAAACCCGTCTATGCCTTGAAAACCCTGCCCTCGAAGACAAACCGGGATTACCACGCCGTGAGCTCGATACCATTTGTAGGGAATTTAACCGGGTAGAATTCACCCCTAAAAGCTAGCCGTTAGAGGGAGGGTGCACATTCCCTTATAACCCATCCACATTCATTTCACATGTCCGATGTGGGACTATTGCTTTTGCGTGGAACCCCAACATATATGAATTGCAGCACCATGTTGTGATAATTGCACTAACTCATCTTGTAAGTGGTCAAAAAAATGCCTATTGGACATCTATTCTGCCCTAACTGCTACATTTTTAAAGAGCCAACTCATTGGCGAAGAGATTTTCATTTGATTTTCAAGGAGACAAAGCAAGTTTCGTTTCATTAAGGAATTAAGGTAGTCACAACTATACTTGTAAACTACTTGCAAAGTCCTCAAAATGTACAACCAAACGGGCCGACATTAACTTAAGAACCTACCTTTCTTTCCTAATGTCTAGTTTATCTTGATTTTGAGGAACATTTCTTTTAACACTTATATTACTATCCAATGGTTCATCAAACAATGCCCATTATCAATCATAGGATTGGATTCTTGTTTTCACAGGATGAAGCTTTAATTGTAAATCAAGGATTAGATGATGTGTTTCTCTCTCTCCCTCCCTCTCTCACTCACACGAATGTGCACGCATTGTCACAAGTGCCTTTTGACTAGCTTTTTTAAGGAAGTGCTAGAGTAAAGGAAGCACAACTCATTTTTAGAATCACATAAATCTCTTCCTACGTATGTAGTTTTTTTTTTTCACAGAGCATGACAATACCAATTTTTTTTTTGAAAATTGACAAATATATTCATACTAGTAAAATTTACAATGGGGACCAGTAGTCCCACCAGATTAGATAGTATGAGTTGCCCAGGGGCATTCTCCTTGGCCCAAAAGAAAAGCCCAGTACCCCTTATACTATCATTTACATTACCCAATAGCCTCCATTGTAATGAATTCAACAAAAAATGCCATATTGTGGGGCCCACCAATTCAAGATCGTGACCTGCCATGTCACATAGACTTCTCCACCACAATCCGAATTCAATTTTCAAAATCCCGCTTGAAGGCCAAGAGCTATTGTGCCCCTAACCGTGCACAATAGCCGACCACCCAACAACTCCGTCGGATCTCCGGCGGCCTCCACCTCGTACCATCACCAAAATCTGGCAGGTCATCCTCAAATCCCTTCTACGTCTCCTCCACAAAAGTCAACCCCGCCGGGGGAGTTTCAGCCACCACCATCGTCATCAAGCTATAGCTGGCCTTCCATGACTCCAGGTATAGCACCCCACGGCCTTTCACGGCCTTCGGCAACCTCCACAGTTTTCCTCGGCTCCAGATCCAATTTAATGGATCTTTAACTTCCAAATAAATAAAGAAATCAAATAATTGTGGCTTTCTCGGTTGCTCCTTAGGCTTCTCCTAGAAAGGACTGTCTTTTTCTGGTTGGTTGGAGAGATGAATGGCCTCCGTGAAGAGGGATGCTCTTTTCCAAAGAAGAGGAGAGGCATGCTGGGTC
Source organism: Tasmannia lanceolata (assembly GCF_043159265.1). Taxonomy (NCBI): domain Eukaryota; kingdom Viridiplantae; phylum Streptophyta; class Magnoliopsida; order Canellales; family Winteraceae; genus Tasmannia; species Tasmannia lanceolata. The sequence continues at coordinate 10,784,842 of NW_027518683.1, forward strand.
CCATGCGAATGGGTTGCTGCGTTTCTTATTTAGAGTCGCCACCTAGGAAATATGGGTCCATCCAATCGATTCTGGTAAGTGACCTGATTATGGAACTGAAAGGTAGAGGCACTGGCTCCACTAGACCGAAAGATCGGTCACTACTTTGGATGGGGTTTCATTCATTACTCCTAGTATTACACACTTTCTCGGATTGGTCATAGTAAAAAAGTAAAAGGAAAACTGAAACAAAGATAAATCTGTAAACTTATTCTCTAAGATGATAGAAATCTTCTCATCTCTGTGGTACATTTAAACGTATTGCCCGACGACATAAATCTTGATATGTTCTATGCTTGTGCATTATTTTCTTTTCCTCCTCGTGATTTGATCCAGGTTTTTTACAAATAGCTTTATTAAAGTTCAACCTTTCTCATATATTGAGTTGTATTCTCTTCACTCAACGCATGCAGCTCTAGACCTTTTGAACAATGTTAAAGTGCAAGCAATCATAGGGCCACAATCCTCAGCACAAGCCACTTTCATGGTGGATCTCGGAAAAAAAGCTCTAGTGCCCATCATTTCTTCCTCAGCCACGAGCCCATCTCTCTCCCCCATTCGAACTCCTTACTTCATTCGGACTGCGCTTAATGACTCCATTCAGACAAAAGCCATCGCCTCACTCGTTCAAGCTTTTGGATGGAAAGAAGTCATCCCCATCTATGAAGACACCGAATATGGAAGCGGAATCATACCTTATCTCACTGATGCCTTGCAAGAGGTTGACACACGCATCCCCTTTCGAAGTGTGATTTCTATTTCGGCCACAGAAGAAGAGATCCTTTCAGAGCTCTACAAGTTGGCCATCATGCAGACTAGAGTTTTTGTTGTTCACTTGTCATCTACTCTTGCCTTTCGCTTCTTTGCAAAGGTGAAAGAGGCTGGACTAATGAGCGAAGGGTGGGCTTGGATTGTTACAGCTGGTATAATGAATTTCTTGGATTCCATGGATTCTTCCATCATTAATTCGATGCAAGGTGTGTTGGGAGTTAAACCTTATGTTCCTAAATCGAAAATTCTTGAGGATTTCACGGTGCGATGGAAAAGGAAATTCCGCCAGGAGAATCCCAACATCGAAAGGGTTGAGCTAAGTGTTTCTGGTCTATGGGCTTATGATACAGTTCAAGCAGTAGCAATGGCAGCAGAGAGAGTTGGGGTTGCAGATTCCTATTTCACACCGAAAACTGGGGAAAAATCCACTGAGCTGGCCACCCTTCGGACAGGCCCACGACTTCGTGAAGAGATACTTAAAACCCAATTTAAAGGCTTGAACGGAAAATTTCGTCTTGTCGATGGGCAATTGGAATCACCGGCCTTCCAAATAGTCAATGTGATTGGAAAAGGGGAAAGAGAGATTGGATTCTGGACTCCAGGGTATGGAATTTCGCAAGTATTGAACTCAAGTGGTCAGAAAATGCACTCTACTTCTCGGGTTGATCTTGGGGATATCATCTGGCCTGGAGAAGTGACAGTGGTGCCCAAGGGTTGGGTGATACCGACAGTCGGGAAGAAGTTGAGGATCGGTGTTCCAGTGAAAGTGGGTTTCCAAGAATTTGTCAAGGTAGAACGTGATGCTCGGACAAATGAGACTATTGTCACTGGCTACGCCATAGATGTGTTCAGTGCTGTCATGGAGGCATTACCGTACGCCGTTCCTTACGATCTTGTTCCCTTCGCAAATGCAGATGGGCAAAGTGCTGGATCTTATGATGATCTTGTGTACCAGGTCTATCTTCAGGTCAGTTGAACTACAAACCATTAAAATTCAATTCTTACTCAAATCTTTCTTATTAAGAATGTCAAAGAATTTGATTCTTGTAAATATAGACATTTGCAATTTCTAATTATACATTATTAACTAACCTATTCATTTATCCAGAATTTGAATGTTGTATTTGTTAAACAACCAATTACTCCAAAAGCTTAAGCTATTAGAGTTGGTGTTATTTAAGCATTTATACATCAACACTCCTAATGTGTGGTCCCTCTTTTTTGGGTTGGAAGTAATATCACGGAGGAGTTGGGTTTTGAACCCAGGGCCTGCCGTGATACAATAGCTCTCGTACCATGTTAAACAACCAATTACTCACAAAGCTTAAGCTATTAGAGTTGGTTTTATTTAATCATTTATACTTCAACAATGTTATCATTAAAAACATGGAATCATGGATCATGTTTTATTTTGTCCTTTGGGGAAACACAGAAATATGATGCTGTGGCCGGTGATGCAATAATCAGAGCCAACCGATCTCAGTATGTGGATTTCACACTGCCTTATTCGGAGTCAGGGATTGCGATGGTAGTGCCAAGCATAGGCGACGACAAGAAAAATGCATGGATTTTCTTAAAACCTCTAACTAGGGATCTTTGGTTGGCCACTGGGTTCGCCTTCACCTTCATAGGCTTCGTGGTGTGGGTTCTCGAACACCGGATAAATGATGATTTCAGGGGTGCCTCATATAGCCAACAAGTTGGTCTAGTCTTCTGGTTCTCTTTTTCAACGCTTGTCTTCGCACACAGTAACACATTTCTCCTTCTACACTTATCTATGTTCAGTGTGTTGTGTTTTTAATGGAGAAATTATATGATGCCAGACCGTCAAAATGTAAAGGGCGGAAGGAGACAAAAACTGCTGCCTTGGTTTTTTAACCAAGGAAAAGTAAAACACGGTGCTTTCCCTTGGATTAAAATCAAGGGAGAGAGATTTTGTCTCTCTCTGCCCTTTATTTTGACGGTCGGGCATCATATAATTTCTCTTTTTATTGATAGTAGATTTTATTAATAAAAGGGGAAAATGCCAGAACCGAGGTGGTCAATACAAAGGTACAATGGCTAGAGAAAAGATATAATGCAGAATTACTACAGAATACTCACGGTGGGAGGAAGTAAAAAATCTCCAAAGAATCTCTGCCAACTCGTAGATCTAGCTAATCTCCCGGTTAGCGGATCTCCGCACACGATGGTAGTAAGATATGGGAAAACCTGCTACATAATCGTGAATCTCATCAAACCAATGGGCAACGGTGACTCCCAGCTTATCTATGTTTACTTAGTTGCACAATTTCTTGGGGTTTACCAAGTGTTTTACTTGTAGAGTCTTGGGATTCAACACTCTTCTCTCATTTTCTTTCTTCTCTCTCACTATTGGTAATGACACTCGTAAGTCGTAATGCCCCTTTTTTGGTAAAGACACTACTCACCAAGAAACTACCTCAGTTGACAGCCAAACACTGCTTATCGCTATTCTCTACGAGGAGACTACTTTACTGCTATTACACTAGTTGACTACTTTAGTTCTAATTTATCATTAACCTACAAAGCAACTACGGACAACCAACCTAACACTCAAAAGATTGTGCTTGCTCCCCTGTAAAAATGAAATAATAGCTGCAACCCCTTTCTTTTGATGATAGCAGTCCCCACTTTATTAAACACTTTCTTGAACAATTTCTTGGGTGAAATACACACACATGCATAAAATGAATTACTGTGATTGTTTCAGAGGAGAAAATCGTCAACAACTATTCTAGGTTCGTGCTGATCATATGGTTGTTCGTGGTCTTGATACTGACATCAAGTTACACGGCGAGCTTGGCGTCAATGCTAACGGTTCAACAGCTTAAGCCGACGGTGACCGATGTTGCAGACCTCATAAGGAACGGGGACTATGTGGGGTACCATAAGGGATCCTTTATGTTGGGGGTGTTGAAGCAGATGAAGTTCAAGGAGTCGAAGCTTAGGGTTTTTACAACTCCGGAAGAGTATGATGAGGCTTTATCCAAAGGAAGTCGAAATGGTGGTGTTGCAGCTATTTTCAATGAGATCCCTTACTTAAAGCTCTTTCTGTCTAAGTACTGCAATAAGTACTCTCTAGTGGGACCCATTTTTAAGACGGCCGGATTTGGCTTTGTAAGTCTCTCTCTCTCTCTCAACTTTAAAAAAAATCCACTAACCAGACATAATTATTTATTATATTTGCAATAACATGTTTAGGTTATGGGATTTGCTAGGGACCATCAGAAGGCATTTCTCGGAATGGTTGTTGGATGGGAATGCAGCTACATTGGCTCAGATTTTGGCTTATTCATCTAATTCCTCTGATGTGGCTGCTCTCTCGTGCAACACCCCTTCTGAGAATCTCGGAAGGGCTGTTGCATGAGAGAGCAGCCACCTTAGATGAATTAAATGAATAAGACAAAATCTGTGGAAAAGTGTGCCTATGTGGTGCTCTCTCTTGCAACAGCCGGCCCGTGAAATGTCTTCTGCTATGTTCCCTAGCAAATCCCTATATATAAATATAAATGAATCTCCCTTATTAACACACAGATTTATGTGTGTGCGTGTTTATAATATAGCTTAGAAAAGCTTGGTAATATATAGTATGCATCCATGAAGCAGTGGATGCTCCCCTCCCCTCTTATCTTTCATCAGAGAGGAGCGAAAGAACATTCAATGGTTCATGGATCATTGGATCCATAGTACTACCAAATTTCTAAATTATACTATACAGAAGGCTCATTTTGATTGATTTGAACTAGTCACATTGTATCATGGTCTTACCTGTATTTACACAAACTACGAAGCATAAATACATTGCATCCAAAATGCAAATGTGATCTGATATAATTTTTATGAACATTTGCTCACTTATGTAAACCTTAATAGTGCCTTTATAACTTTGGTCAGAAAAGATGTGAGAACTATAGGCCCTGTTTGGATTGCAAGAAAAAAAGTTTCTGACGGAAAATCGTTTTATTTCTACAATTTAGAGGGAAAGTATATGATTATGATTAATTTAGTGGGATATAATCATAAATTGAAGGTCCCTCTAAGTAACAATTGAATAGGATTGGTTTAATTCTTCTTTGATCATGTGTACAAGTTCCCATTTTTTTTGCTCACTTGTGGCACATATGCAATGTACTTTTAGCGTACCTCTTACATTTTATTTACAATTTCATAGGTCTTCCCGAAAGGTTCCCCTCTAGTCCCCGATGTTTCCAGGGCAATTTTGAAGGTTACAGAGGGAGACAAAATACTGGAAATCCAGCATAAATGGTTCGGACATGAACGCACTTGTCCAGACCAAAGCGCCACTCTGAATTCAAACAGCCTAACCCTTAATAGCTTCCGAGGCCTCTTCATAATAGCTGGAGTTGCTTCAACCTCTGCCCTCTCCATACATTTGGCTCTCTTTCTTTATAACAGTAAGGGTGTTTTCACGAACCTTGATAAAAATCACTCCATTTGGCAAAAGATGGTTGAAATTTTTAAACGCTTCGATCAGAAAGATTGTCCCACTCGTGATTCGGAGAATGACAAACCAGAAGTTAGAGGTGGTGAAACTTTGCCTACTGTCAGTGTTTCTTATAGTCCAACGACTGAGAGTGGGCCTTCCATTCATGGGTCTGATGTAGACTCAATTTCAGAAGAAAATGTACCCTCTTTTTTCTGGTATTACAACACAGAATCGGACAGATAACAGTTGTGTAAGCCAGATTGAAATCAGGCATGTCACCTACTTCGATTTGTCTTAGGAAAATGATACCCCCTGCTCTCCCCCCTAAACGGACAAAATCCCCCTCCCCCACCCCCCTAACAGTTTCTATGAGAATGATTCACTGCTTGAGGATAAATTCACCCCCTTTAACATTTTTCTGTGCCTTTAAAGCTTAACGAATAACGTTAAAGTCGGGGATTTTATCCCGGGCAAATCAAATAAGTTCAGTTGAAATGGTGGAAAATGTCGATACTACTAATTCCCTGTAATATGATTTGTTCTTAGAATGTAAAACCCTCTTTGGATGCCATCAAAGTTGGTCCTTATTTGCAATTAATAAATTTTTAATTTCATCTTATTTGCAAATTAGACACTGTAAGGTCTCTTTGGAAGCAAATTAGCTATCCCATTTTTAAATCTCTCTCTCTCTCTCTCTCTCTCTCTCTCTCTCTCTCCTTCCCATTTTATGCTAATCTCTCTTTGATTATTCCACTTTAATTTTGTATAATTCATTTAGGGAAATGTTATCAGTACTGTATTTTGATGATCGCACTCCTCACTTTACTAAAAGTACGTTATGGCCTGCACCATAGGATGATCCAAACCGTCCATTACATGGGCCACACCCTAAATAGGTTGTGTCCAAAATATCATTTCCATAGGTTGATCCTAATCCTACGATGTAAAGAGGGTTAGGATCAACCCTCTAACATTCAGATCGGAGGGTTAGGATAACCCTATGGAAATGATTTTTGGGGGCACAACCTATTTAGGCTGTGGCCCATCTAATGCACGGTTTGGATCATCCTATGGTTCGGGCCATAACGTACATTTAATAAAGTGAGGAGTGCGATCATCAAAATACAGTAGTGCTGATAACATTTCCCCTCATTTATTCTTCTTAATATTTCCGAATTTTCTTTTAAATGATGATCATTTACACAACTTGTCATCTCCCCACAGATCTCTCTCCCTTACTTTCATTAGAACCGAGTCTTAACATAAACTCTTATTTTTTGATGATCTGAAAATCTCGTCGGTATCCATGGACGTATATCTTATTTTTCTTCTTTCGGTTCTGTCCTTTCCCCCCACAACAACCGCCTCTTCTTACTTCTCCAAAACATGCTGCAGTGCAGAAACCAGCAGCATGTGAGAGAGAGAGAGAGAGAGAGAGAGAGAGAGAGGTTTCTGTCAATTTTCACAGGTGGAAGAGGAAACGACTGTGAGAAGGAAGAAGAAAATGAAGTTAGAGAAAATAGGTGGAATCTACCCTGGATGGCAACGAAACAAGACATCGAGGTGTATTTGACAGAAAAATACCCACTTTTCCATGGCAATGCGCCAACCAAACAGAGCCTTACCAGGAATCCCCTAATTACCATTAAGACCTCATAAGAAACCTAGATGCTAGATATGATTGAGTGAAAAATGACAAGCTCGTATGAAAGCCAAATCGTGTCAAAAGACCACTAAATCACAGCTTTCCACAAAATACCTGGAGTCAAAGATGCATAACATTGATACAAATCGAACTACTTGGCCATTCAAGTGAACTCTCTCATCAACCTTGTAATAGAAATTACACTACTCTGCTCACATTTCAAAATGGCAAAACATGACATAATATTAACAGATGGTAAACAAAACTTTCAAGCACATTCTAGCTGTTTTAACAGTTGGGGTCAAGGATACAAAACCTTTAACAATTTTTTTCGAATGATTAGGCATATTATTAATAAATCAAGAGGGAAACCCTATGACCAAGATGGTCAGAAATATGAAAAGGAAGCAACAAACCCTGGAAGAAAAAAGAAAAGATACAAACAAGAGAAATCAAAGAGGGAGAGAGTTTAAAATCTCCATTCTCGTCCTATTAACACCAGACGGAGCTAGGCAATCCAGGCAATCCAATCCAGGCAATCCGCCTCTCCATTAGCTGATCTCAAAACATGCACCAAACCTTAACATTAACATGTCCCTATTAGCATGATGTGGCGTTGGACCCCTAAGCCGTGGCCCCTAAAAGAATCCCTAGCCCCCAAGGCCTAGACCGGGTGCATCAGCCTCAGCCGAGTGTAAACCCATCCCCACCTCCCGTTGGAGTAATCGTTCGACCCTCGCCTCCACCTCTTGGACCCACTGCACTAGTGATCATGCCCCACTCTAGGAGTGTCCAATCAACTCCATCCTTGGGCGGCCATACATAGCTAGGTGTCGACATTACAAAGCATTCGACACCACGTCGTCGTTACATCACACCCTGGAATACAGAATCTTCGCTTACGAAACGGAACCTTCCTCTTCAAACCCAAGATAACACACTATCTGCTAAGCTCTCTTTCTATTGATCTCAAAACCAACTTAAGCATTGGAGGGTTCACCCGGAGTTCCAATTCTGAGTGGTCCCTAACCTGTTGTCTATGAGCGCAGGTCACAGGCTGAGCTAACCTTCTTGCAGTCAGCCCCGGACGACGGGCGGGACAGACAAAATCACAATTGTTCGTTCGCTTTGCCGGATTTGAGCACCAAGACAAACCACAATAGAAAACAACATATTTACGTGGTTCGGCAAAAGCCTACACCAAATAATTTTCTTCTTGTATTGGACAATGACAACAAGAAGTTACTGGCAGAGACCTTATCCTCTTCAAGAGTAAAGATAGAAAACTTCCATTTGGTCTTGTTTTCACACCAAAGAGATGCGCAAAAGGGTTTTTGAATAAAAACCCTTTTCCCATTTCCTTTTTCCCATTTCCTTTTTCCCATTTCCTGGCCCTCTTTTTTGGCTAGTGATGTTGGCCTTACCATCTTTTACTATTTGCACTACGCATATTGTCTTACATTATTTAAGCATATGTCAAATGTCATTACAGTTCCCCAAAAGCTCTCAAAAGCCAATTAAAGAAGCGTAGAGAATCTGTCATTATCAGTGCCTCTTTTCTATTTTCCGTGGTTATCACATACGGCGTAAACTAGACATTTTCGTTTCCACTTACGCGTTTTCCAACCCTATTCATGAAGAAGAAGTGAATTTCCAAAAAGAAAAGAAAGACAAACAACGACTGTGGAAATATCATATTCCCAGAGAAATTTGTGTACATATGCATCTTCTTTGTTCCTTGTAGAGCTGAGGTTCTATGTACTCTCATTTAAACGCGTGATTGCCTTGACTAGTAGGATTTTTTGAGTGTTGACGTTAGAAAGGGATGGATGTTCAAGTGACCTCAAGAAAAAATGGAGTGGACGCACTCGCTTGAAATCGGAATGATCTGGACAGTTCAGTTTGTGGGCCCACTTAAGGTTGGCCATACCTAGAAATTTCTTGGCTAAGAAGAAACAATAAAATATTAAAATAATAGAGAAGAGTAGGACTCTCAGGGTCAGGGTCACTATGCACCACATGCATGGTCATGGTCCTCAATCTAACCAAACACGCAGTGTGAATAGTGGGTCTTATAAACCGAACCACCTTCGCCTCCAAATCGATGAATGAACAGTCTCAATAACCATTATAGTCCATTACTTTTCAAAAAGTACCGTACCGCCCACACCATAGGATGATCAAACCGTCCATACGATGGGACTGTGCTCAAAAAATCAGATCTATAATGATCCTAACCCTCCGATCTATAGAGGGTTAGGATCAACCCTTTAATGTTCTGTCTAATGAACGGTTTGGATCATCCTATAGTGTGGGTTGTACGGTACTTCTTGAAAAATAATGGACTATAAGGCCTTCCACAGGTTGATCCTAACCCTCCGATCTATATAGATGGTTAGGATCAACCCTATATATAACACAAAAGAAAGTTTTTAGGCTAGTAGAATTATTAAATCCCCATACTTTTCTTAGTTGAACGGCCAAACAAAATACCCCCAAGGCCCTGTATTTCTTTCTTTCTTTTCTTTTCTTATTTTTTTAACGCGTCAAATCTTCAATTTGTATTTTTTTGAAGAGAGATTTTTTTTTAAAAGAAAACTATAGTTAGAGATAAAAAGAGATTCCAGATTCACATCAATGAGGAGAGAGGGCCCGAAATAAACCGTATCCCTTAAAGACCCGGATTTAGCCACCTGATCTGCTAGATCATTGGCACTCCTAGGGATATGGACAAAAGAGAGAGCTCTCGTTACACATTGGCCCTCCTAATGGCCTATTTGAGTCACAAGTTTAAGCTTAATAGGAGGCGTTTTCGTAGAATCTTGATGGGCAGAAGATGGATGAGAGGTGACTTTGCAGTCTTTCCATCTTTCAAGTATAAGTTTATTAGGAGAAATTTTCATGGAATCACGTAGGGGTGCAAAGTGCATATGAGGTGACTTCGTAGTCTTTTTCATCTGCAAATTAAGCACATTTGTTTCTTTCGATCAATGTAATGTGGGCCTAAAACAAATTTTACGGCCATTCTTTCAATGGTTGTAAAATTTGTTTTACCCTCATTTTACGATAACGCTCGACGTAAAATGGGAGTAAAGACAAATTTTATGCACACTTTTAGACTGAAAAATAAGCATAAAATTTGTTTTACACCCATTTTACGTCGAAAGAAACATAGCACCAAAGAAACAAATACAAAACAAAGAAACTTGTTGGCTTCAAAATGATTCGTTTCTTTAAATGTGTGATGAGAAGTATAAAAAATTCACACCCCCAAACCGAAGTTATGAGAGGCGTTGCGAGCCTGCAAAGTAAAACTTCACAAACCCTCTAGGGATTTTTACCCAATAATCTTACATTAATTTTCAGCAATACATTCACCATACATTGGAGCAGCAATCAAACCTTAATTAGACCAAATGTTGCTGTTCTCCATGATTCTCCGATAGACGTTGAGGGTTGGGAGTCGGAATCCTCAATTGATAAATCTAGCCTTCTCTACCTATTCTAATTTTTCATATAAAAACCACCCTCAATTATAGGCAAGCTATAGAGTCTACTAGGTTTGCCAGAATTCATTATTTCATTGCTTCAGCTGGTACTTCCAAGCTAGTCCTTGTTAAGCTGTTGCTCCTTGTGCTTGGAACTTTAGAACTGTAGAATCTTTGTTAATGAATGTGTTCGATCGAGTCCTTTTTTTACTATAAACTAAGGGCTATGATAATATATAAACTGTAGAATCTTTGTTAATGAATGTGTCCAAGTAGGGAAAGATCCTAGGAAAATTTTTGCTCAAGAAATATTTTTCCTACAATAAAAAATTGGGTGAGAGAGAGAGGTCCAAAGTCCAAAGTCATAACCTTGGACAATGGACACGGTAACGGTGGATGGAAATTGAGAGAAAGATTGGGAAGGCAGGTCAAGAAAATGCTGTAGACCGGAAGTTTAGACGAAGAACAATGGGAAAAGTCAGACCCTCTAAATCAATTGATGTTTAAAATACGATTTGTACGTGTTATTGATAATATTGTCTCTAAGAGTCAATTAATGACATCATATAGCGTACGTAGGTTTTCACATCCATCCGCATTTTAAAAAACACTGTTCCTAGCCTAACAATTCTCTTCGTTTGACATTCCTAACCATTAGAATGGTGGCCGCTTTTTCAATGATCCAAATCGCTCATTTACTGGACCCCACCTTCCATGAATAGTCTAGATTGTCCAGCTGACACGGTTTTTTCAACTACTGCCAATGCAAATCTTCTCCCACTAATTTTAAATACGGTTGTGGGAAGCAATCTGAGCAGTTTTCATTAGTAAAGCAGCAAGTTTGGGGATTTTTTGATGAAGCACCAAACCCACCTTGTTTCCACTTTCTTCTTTCTGTTATGTACCTCTTTGAGCTTCTTCAGTTATTCAGCAATGGCTCAAAACACGTCTTTTGATGTTGGAGTGATTCTAAATTTGGAAACTTGGGTTGGGAAGATGAGCATGAGCTGTATTTCAATGGCGCTCTCTGATTTCTATGCCACCCATAATTATAGCACAAGGTTAGTTCTCCACACAAGAGATGCCAAAGGAGATGTTGTAGATGCTGCATCTGAAGGTATTTTTTCTCGTTCATTCACCTCTTCTACTCTTAACTAGGTTCTATTTCTCTTTATTGAATGGATCATGGACAAAAAATCTCTTGCTCTTGACATTCTATACTACCCCAGCAGATTATAAGTAATCTTTTTTACTATCTAAACTTCAGAACGAAGGGGATGGGGGCCGTGTGTGTGAAATAAGACGTGAGCCACACGGAACTTTGCCCTCTCTCATTACTTTTCCGAGGAAAAAAATCATGACTGCCAAACATGGCCTTAATCTTGTAGAATATCACAACGTGAGCCACACGAACTTGATCCCATCATGAATGGTCATTCCAGGCATAAGATAAAATACAAAAATCAATGGTTTAAATTTTCTTGGCAGAATCCTAAATGAGGCTTGATTGGTCGAGGGCCTAGGATAGTTGGATCATCCAATTAAGTTGTTCTGATGCTTGATCAACCCCTGTAGGATAATTCACACCACTTTTAACGTGATTTGGCCTCAAAAGGCGTTAATGTTTGCCGTAATTCAATTTTGGATCCTACAGGAGACATAGGGGCATATTCACATGTGAAATTCAAACGACAAACCTTTGATCTTCTAAAAAGACATTTCTTTGGCCCCACTTGGGTTCCACGGCAACCACAAGCATAGGATCATCCAAATGCCGCTAAGAACACCTTCATCAGATGATCCTACGACTTTGATCCATATCTAGCCTCGTTTAGGGTTCCTTCAAGAAAAGCTAAACCATTGATTTTTGCAGTCATTTATCTTATGTTTGAGATGTCTGTTTGGGCTTAGACCAAGAGCATAGGCTCATCTTTTGATGTCCTACAAGGTCAACGGTCTTGATGTCACATACATGCCCCATATACATCATTAGAACTGAAAGATTGCCCTCCACATTAGATCGTAAAAGTGACTTTCGTTGTGGTTTTCTTATAATAATCTTATGGAAAATGCCAGAAGAAAGTAACTCATATCCTCCTTCCTAAAAGATACGAAATCCCATGCGTAGTATAGAGGACTAAAAATATCAAAGGTCTAGCTTCTCTTGATCAAATATTGATGGATTAAGGGACTAGGATCGTGTGGTCAAAATGTTCTCAATGCCTTCAGGCTGGCCTTATGGTTGCTGTTTAGATCAGCAGATTAATAGTGTAAACGAGACTGAAGTGGGGCGTAATAAGTTTCTGTTAGGCAAGGAGCTTAAGAGTATCTTTCTTGTAAATAATTTCCTATAAAGAAAAGTGTTCATGCGCAGCTGCGCAAGGAGCTCCCTGCGCTTAAGTGGCTTAAAAAGCCACCAATTGGTTGCGCTTAAGTGGCTTAAAAAGCCACCGATTGGTTGCTTTTTGTGAACCCAGCAAAGGTGGACCCGCCATACGAACCAATCGGTGGCTTTTTAAGCCACTTAAGTGCAGGAAAGCTCCCTGCGCAGGATCACTTTCCTCTTTCCTATAATTATTTGTAAATAATAGCTGTAATAGTCCTACAATAATACAATTAATGGCTTGTAAGGATTTCTTAAAATTAAATTAAAAACTTTTTTTTTTCACGAACCGATTTGGGTGACATTCAAAGAGGGCAAGCCACATGCATTTACAATAAGTAGGGGATATAATAGACAAAATCCGGAAGTTCCTTGTTGCCTAGCAGAGGAGGTAAAATAGACTGTTGGATATAGATGAAGGGACTGAGCTCTGGCTTGCTCGAACCAAAATTAGTTACTCGAACCCAAAATTTGTGTACTGTTTCAAAATTCAGAAGTAAACTGAAACTGTAAAAAATCAGATCGCACTTATCGTTTTCATCAAAAACCCTTTACAAACTTTAGATTGTTAATGAAGAAGGAAGAATGGTTGAGTCGTGCCACATGGTCATCCTTAAGAATTGTATCCGCCCCCTACAGTGCAACCGGGATCGGTGAATCGATGCTCCAAGATAAAATAGCTCTAACAGCTTCCAGTAGATGTGCATTCGCATACTGATCCACTTCAAATAACCTTAGAACTATGCTTAGACATGGAACGGAACGGAGGAGAAGAAGGAGCAAAACCGAAGGAGAGAAATCAGTATGCTTTTCTGTAAAACAATGTGTTTCTATTAGAGATGAAACGGTTCAAAAATAGTAAGAAAAATTAAAGGCCTTAATTGAATCTGTTTAGGATTTAAAACCTCAAAGATTTATATTATAATTAGTAACTGTTAATTAAGGGAAACCCAAAATTTTACCAAAATTTTTTTTCTATTTAACCCGGGCCCGGACCTCGGACCACGGCCCAGCCCGACACGCGCTTGTGTGTATGTTTATATGAACTTTGGTTCATGTAAAACTCGCTCGATGCTTTGAATAGCGCAGCTTCGTACTTCGATGCCTTCCCACGCGCGAAGCGAATGGGCGTTGTGCCGTGGGTCAGTTTTGGGACGGGGGGTGGAGAGAGACCAGAAGAATGATTCATTTGGATCGACGAGCCTTTTCGTGGATCAATGGAATGCCACCCAGCAAATTTTGATGCCCCCTGAAAGGCCCAAGCCGTTCCTCCACTGTACCTCTTATTTGAAGGTGAATGTTCCCTTAACTTTGTGGGGCTAAAAATCTTCCATTGGAGTTGAAACCCATTCACATACAACTCTAGGTCCTGGGTTCAAGTCTCAAAGCACCACAAAAGTCAATACCTTTTGAAAACAAAAGAAGATTCTCTATTTTGAATCTTCTCTCAGAAGTTTGAGCTAAAAATTTCACCATTTTGACTTCAAAATTTCTAACAGAGATAAAAAGATGAAGAAAATGTGCCCTTCAATAATCATAGAAGGGGATGATATTTACTTTGTTCCCGTCGTATAGAGCGAAACTAGAAAATACTTGCAAAAGGCTAATCCTAACCAAGAAATATGGGTTCTAGGCCCTTGTCATCACTGATCAGTCGTACGCAACCGATCAGGGATAGTGACCTAATAACGAAATCGGAAAGAGTGAGGCACCGGTTCCACCCTATCAAAAGATCCATCTCTACTCAGGAAGGGTTTCATTCATTTCGTAGTAGCATTGCACAGTTTCTCAGTTCGTTCATAGTAAAAAAAACAAGAAATTAAAACAGCTACAAAGATAAAGTTTGTAAACTAATTGTCAAAGATAATACAAATCTTTTCATTTCTTGGTTGATTTGGTGTCCAACCACATAAATCTTGCTATGTTCTATGCTTTTGCTTAATGTCCTTTGCATGTTCATGGTTTGATCTAGGTTTATGACAAATTTCTTTATCAAAATTAAATCTTTATTTATACTGACTTGTATCCTCTTCACTAAATGCATGCAGCTCAAGACTTATTGAACAATGTAAAAGTGCAAGCAATCATAGGGCCACAATACTCAGCACAAGCCACATTCGTGGTGGATCTCGGACAAAAAGCTCAAGTGCCCATCATTTCTTCCTCAGCCACGAGCCCAGCTCTCAACCCCATCCGAACTCCTTACTTCATTCGGACTGCACTTAACGACTCCATTCAAGCGAAAGCCATTGCCTCAATCCTTCGAGCGTTTGAATGGAGACAAGTCATCCTCATCCATGAAGACACCGAATATGGAACCGGAATCATACCTTATTTAACAGATGCCCTACAAGAGGTTGACACTCGTATCGCATTTCGAAGCGTGATTTCTACTTTGGCCACAGATGAACAGATCCTTGGAGAGCTCAAAAAGTTGGCCACCATGCAGACAAGAGTTTTTGTTGTTCACTTATCAGCTTCTCTTGGTTCTCGCTTCTTTCCAAAGGCGAAAGAGGCTGCCCTAATGAGCGAAGGGTGCGCTTGGATTGTTACAGATGGTATAATGAATCTCTTGGACTCCATGGATTCTTCCGTCATTCATTCGATGCAAGGTGTGCTGGGTGTTAAACCTTACGTTCCTCAATCGAAAATTCTTGAGGATTTCACGGTGCGATGGAAGAGGAAATTCCGTAAGGAGAATCCCGACATTGAAAGAGTTGAGCTAAGTGTTTTTGGTCTATGGGCTTATGATACAGTTCAAGCATTAGCAATGGCAGCAGAGAGAGTTGGAATCTCTAGGACAGGCCCAAGACTTCGCGAAGAGATACTTAAAACCCAATTTAAAGGCTTGAATGGAAAATTTCGTCTTGTGGAAGGGCAGTTGGAATCACCGGCCTTCCAAATAGTGAATGTGATTGGAAAAGGTGAAAGAGAGATTGGAAGAATTTCGCAAGTATCGACCCCAATTGGTAAGAAAATGTACTTTACCTCTAGGGATAATCTCGGAACTATAATCTGGCCTGGAGAAGCGAAGGTGGTGCCCAAGGGTTGGGCAAAGTTGAAGGTCGGTGTTCCAGTGAAAGAGGGCTTCCAAGAATTTGTGAAGGTAGAACGTGATCCCAACAAAAATAAGTCGATTGTCACTGGCTACTCCATAGATGTCTTCACAGCTGCCATGGAGGCATTAGGCATCCCTTTCTATTTTTCTCCCTTCGAAAATGAAACTGGACAGAGTGCCGGAACTTACGATGATCTCGTATACAACGTCTCTCTTCAGGTCAGTTAAACTACAAACCATTTACTAGCATCTGAAACAACCAATTACTCCAGAAGCTTAAGCTGTTGAAGTAGGTGTTTTTTGTTCACATTTATACTTCAACACTCCCCTACACGTCTAGGAGTGATAAACTACTTCTCACTCCTAGAGACACTAGTTTCCTGATTTTTTGCCACTTCAGCACTTGAAGACCGTTGTTTATCATGAAAAAAAAATCCATGGTAGCCAAACGTGTCCTGAATATCAAGGAGTTGTGGGGTTTCAAATTAACCAGGGGAAGAAGAACTGCAGTGAGGCCTAATTGGTTGTTTCACACACCATTTCTAGTTGTAGACCAAAAATTAAATTCTAAATCAATTCATGCTTAATAAAGATGTCTAAGAATTTATTTTTGAATGACAAAGATGTCTATGAATTTAATTCTTGTAACTACAGAAATTTGCAACTGGAAATTATATTTAACTAACCAATGCATTTGCTCAGAATTCTATCATTGTATTGTCATTAAAAACATGGAATCATGGATCTGTTTTCTTTTGCTTCTTTGGGGAAACACAGAAGTATGACGGGGAAACACGGAAGTATGACGCGGTGGTGGGCGATATAACAATCAGAGCCGACCGATTGCAGTACGTGGACTTTACATTGCCTTATTCGGAGTCGGGGGTGTCGATGGTAGTGCCAATCATAGATGACGACACAAAAAATGCATGGATTTTCTTGAGACCTCTAACTATGAATCTTTGGTTGGCGACTGGGTTCGCCTTCATCTTCATAGGCTTCGTGGTGTGGGTTCTCGAACACAGGATAAACGATGAGTTCAGGGGGGCCTCATATAGCGAACAAGTTAGCCTAGTCTTATGGTTCTCCTTCTCCACGCTCGTCTTCGCACACAGTTACGCATCTCTCCTTCTAAACTCATCTATGTTTAATTACTTGGTTGCAAAAAATTTTGTTGTTTTACTAAGGCCCTGCTCGTTTAAGATTATCACACAACTGAATAATTGGTTTTGGACTCACAATCGATCGGTTGCCATAATCTTAAACCAAGAGGGCCTAAGTGTTTTGCTCTTAGAGTTAACAATCTTCCAATCATAATCTTAAACAATCATAATGCCCTCTTATTTTGGTAATGGACCCATTTCAAATTGGTAAGTAATATTTGGTTTCTTGGTGTAGAGTTGTTATAACATTAAAGAAGTGGGTGCCCACTGCCTAGCAAATCCCATTTATCTATTGGGAATGACCCTCTGCACCACCAGGAAACCAAACACTAATTACCACAACTCTACGAGTAGAATACTTCAATGCTATTACATATATTTACTACTTCAAGTCTAATTCACACTACTCTAAAACAAAGCAACTACGTGCAACCAAATAGAGCCAAGATTGTTCTTGCTCCCCTGTAAAAATGAAATGATAGCTGCACCCACTTCATATGATAATAGCACTCCTCACTTTATTAAGCAATTTCTTGAATTAGACATATATTACTGTGATTGTTTCAGAGGAGAAAATCGTGAGCAACTATTCTAGGTTTGTGCTGATCATATGGTTGTTCGTGGTTTTGATACTGACATCAAGTTACACGGCGAGCTTCACGTCAATGCTAACGGTTCAAAGGCTTGAGAGGGTGACCAATGTTGCAGAGCTGCAAAGGAACGGGGACTATGTGGGGTACCATGAGGGATCTTTTGTGAAAGGACTCTTGACGAAGATGAATTTCAAGGAATCAAATCTTAGGTCTTTTAAAAGTCCGGAAGAGTATGACGAGGCTTTATCCAAAGGAAGTGGGAATGGTGGTGTTGCAGCTATCTTCGATGAGATCCCTGACATAAATATCTTTCTAGCTAAGTACTGTACTAAGTACACTCTAGCGGGACCCACTTATCAGACGGCCGGATATGGCTTTGTAAGTCTCTCTCTCTCTCTCTCTCTCTCTCTCTCTCTCTCTCCCCCGCCCCCACTTCAAGATTATCTCTCCCTACAGTACTTAGGGTTTTGAAGCTCCATTGGAAGTAAAACCGTCCTTTCATGGCGATGGAAAAACTTAAATTTCGGTTTTGGTACCCATTTCGTTCTAGGCCGAAATCCCGGTAATCATAAAAAAAATTATTATTTAATTATGTACGAAATTTAGGTCAAAATTATCGAAATTTCGGAATATTTGTATATTAAAAAAAATAAAAATCAATTTCTCGAAATTTCGGCCGAAGTGTCCGAAATTCGGAAATTCCAGGCCAAATTTGGTAAAACCCGATATTTCAGATCTTGCCAAATCTCAGTTTCGGTCTCAACCGAAATTGGCCAAAATTTAAAACCATTAGTACCCTGATTAAAGCTTATTCTAGTAGAGGGGATACCAACTACGTTAAAGAACTTCACAACCATGGAAAAACTTAAAAGTATCATGATTAAAGCTTATTCCAGCAGAGGGATTACCGACTGTGTTAAAGAGCTTCACAATATTACCCGAGGGAAGAGACGACATCACATATTGGCAGGGTTTGAGATTAGGATTTAGGGTTCTATGCGATATTTGAGTTCTCCCTTATTTTAGCTTTTGGTTAGAAGTTTTTTTTTTTTTTTTGCTCTTCTACTCTCAGCTGCCAAGGTATAAACTCTAAAAATGGATGAAGAAATTTCAGAATTTCTGGGTTTGCTAGATTTGATTAATATTTGTTTTGCGAGCGCTGCAAAATAAACTCAAGAATTGCTATAGAAAAAGGATCTTATTAATTTCTATCACACATTTAAACAGAATTTTTTTCTTTAGTAGTTTGGCTCTATGTTTCTGTCATAAATCTGCTATTTTATGTTTCTATCTAGCACACATTTAAACAGAATTTTGGATATTAACAGTTTGGCAACTGCGCACACAGACAAATCCGTCTCTTAAAACCAAAACGTATCAAACTTTTTGTACTGAGACAACTTGTCCCGTGTGTCAATTTGTAAATTTTTACAGATGAAATGAAATAGTTACCTTCTCAAAAAAAAAAAAAACGTATCAAACTCGTTTTATTCATTGAACATATTTTTAGCGTTTCCATTTATTTGACGGTTCTATTGACTAAGTTTTTTAACCAATGCCGTATTAAACCTGAATTTTCCTGTTCCGTTTTTTGTTGTTGTGCCGTGTCACGTTTTGCTGACTCAATATTTACAATCTCACAGGTCTTCCCAAAAGGTTCCTCTATAGTCCATGATGTTTCCAAGGCAATCTTAGAGGTTACAGAGGGAGAAAAAATGCTGTAAATCAAGGAGAAATGGTTCAGACCTGAACCTACTTGTCCAGACAAAAGCACCACCGGGAATTCAAACAGCCTAACCCTCAATAGCTTCGGAGGCCTCTTCATAATAACTGGAGTTGCTTCAACCTCTGCCCTCTTTATATATCTGGCTCTCTTCCTTTATAAGAGTAAGGATGTTTTCATGAACCCTGATAACAATCACTCCATTTGGCAAAAGTTGGTTGCAATTTTCAAACACTTCGACCAGAAAGAGCGCCCCTCTCGTGCTTCAGAGAGTGACAAACCAGAATTTAAAGGTGATGAAACTTTGCCTTCCATTAACGGGTATGATGTAGACTCGATTTCAGAAGAAAATGCACCCTCTTTTTCTTGTTTTTCAACACCCAATCGAGACAAATATGACTTGGACGGATAAGGGTTCTGTAAGCCAGATTGAAATTAGGCTTGTCACCTACTTGAATTTGTCTTCGTAATGCTAAAGTAAATCAAATAGGTTCAATTGAAATAGTGGAAAATGCATGTATTCATGTGTCAATACACTAATTCCCTGTAATATGATAGGTTTTTAGAATGTAAACTTTACTCATGTATTCAATTAATATTTTTTTTAGTTTCATCTTATTTGCAAATGAGACATTGTAAGTAGTCTCTTTGGAAGTTATTAGCTAAATCATTTTAACATCTCTCCCCTTAATATTTCCACATTTTCTTATAAAAGATGATCGTATGCACAACTTGTCATCTCCCCATAGAGCTCTCTCCCTTTCTCTCTCTTACTCTCATTAGACCCGAGGCGTAACATGAACACTTATTTTTCGATGATCTGAAAATCTCATCAGCATCCATGGAGGTATATCTTATTTTCTTCTTCTTCTCTTCTGTCCTTTTCGCCACAACAACTGCCTCTTCTTCCTCTTCCTTCGGCCAAAACATGCTGCAATGCAGAGGCCAGCGGAACGAGAGAGAGAGAGAGAGAGAGAGAGAGAGAGAGAGAGAGAGAGAGAGAGAGAGAGAGAGAGAGAGAGAGAGAGAGAGAGAGAGAGAATTCCGTCAATTTTCCGCTGGTGGAAGAGGAAACGACAGTGAGAAAGAGCCGAAAAAAGAAGAAGTAGAGAATGTAGGTTGAATCCACCCTGGATGGCAACAAAACAAGCAATCAAGGTGTATTTGACAGAAAAATACCCATATTTCCATGGCAATGCGCCAAACAAACAGGGCCTTGCCAGGAATCCCCTAATTACTATTAAGATCTCAGAATAAACCTAGATAAGATTGAGAGTGGAAAATGATAAGCTCATGTGAAAGCCAAATCGTGTCAAATGACCAGTAAATCAAATCTTTCCATACAATACTTGGGGTCAAGGATACAAAACATTGATACAAATAGATACCACTAGGCTTGGAACTGCTTGGCCATTCAAGTGAACTCTCTCATCAACCTTGTAATAGAGATTACACAGCTCTGCTCACATTTCAAAGATGGCAAAACATGACATATTATTAACAGACGTTAAACTAAACTTTCAAGTACATTCTAGCAGTTTTAACAGTTGAGGTAAGGATACAAAACCTTAGCATTTCTTTTGAATGATAGGCATATTATGCATAAAGCAAAGGAGAAACCCCGCGACCTCAGATGGTCAGAAATACAAAATGGAAGCGACAAACCACGGAAGAAAAAGAAAAGATACAAACAACAGAAATCAGAGGGAGAGAATCTATAATCTCCCATCTCATCCTACAACTATCAGGCCAAACGAGGCAATCTGCCTCTCCATTAGCTGATCTCAGAAACCAGTGACATTGATAAATGGACAAGTAAGTTGTCATTGCCAAAACGGAAGGTCAATGTTAACCCTCAATCACCTAGAGAATTTGGCCTTGACATCGATTAGCTGCTTCACCACATCTCTCATTGAGGGTCCATCACTTGCCTTCTTTTCAGTGCATCTCAAGGCCATGAGGAGGACACTGCTTATTTCTTCCATGAATAGTTCCTTTGCCAGTTTCAATCTTGTTATGGCCAATAATGTTCAGTGACCTGATCTCCAGTGGGTCTATGACATAAATGGTTGATGCTTGTCTTAAAAAGATATATCCTTTTTCATCTTCTTTCTCTTTTTTCGTACTCTATCGTTTTTTCCTCTTTTAACTTCTTTTTGAATTAGTGGTTGAAGTGTTCACAAGGAGGAAGACAGGGCTTCCAGTCATATTCAATTGGAAAAATACAATCGGAAAAAACCTAAAAAGACAAATAAGATGAATAACAATAAAAGAAAGAAATAGAAAATTCCTAAAAAAAAATACACAATGCTGTTTCTCGTTTTCTTGTATATTTCCTCTATGTAGTATGTCTTCATTGATTTGCATATAAAAGGAAACCTCTGGTTTACCTTAAAAATAATACACAATGATACTTCATATACAAGGTTAGAAAACTAAAACAAAGGTCCAACTTCGAATCCATTCATCAATTTATTTCCCGGGAAGGCTGGGTATCTATACTTGGACTTCCAAGCTCGCTTGAGGAGACTCCATGATCTTCTTCTGGAACGAAGCTCTCACTCAAATGGTTGGAAATGCTCAATGCGCTTTGGGAATTGTTAAAATTAAGTGAAGCCTCAGTGCTTGTACTTGTGCCTATTGTTAGTCCTCTGCTGGGTTGGTTCGGCTTGAATGGATAAGAGGAGAGATCTTTCTGATCGAAATGTTTGGCCAAGGCAATGAGTTTACACCGAATGGATTTTTTGGAATCATCCATTGTAGAAATATGTCTATGCTTGTAAAGGAAGAGAACTAAGAACAGGAATAGAGCAGAAGCTGAAGCGATTCCAGTGATGAGGAAGAGGCCCCAGAAGCTATCGAGAGTAAGGCTGTTTGATGTGATGGTGGTATCTTGTTCTCGGCAAGTTGTCTGATTTCCAAACCACTTTCGCTCTATTGCCTTCATTTGATCTCCCTCTGTTACATTCAAGATTGCCCTTGAAATATCAAGGACCAAAGGAGAACCTCTAGGGAAGACCTGTTCAAGTGAAAGAAAGTTAGAAACAAAGATAAAATGCATCCATAATGTGTATCATTGATGATGCAAAGACAGCATTTCAAATTCTCTGACTTTCAACTTTGGGCATTTGCTCCAATAAGGTGGATATGAGAAGGATTGGATCAATTCTAGTTAAATTGATGAGCCTTTTTGGGGAGATAGATGGGGAGAAAGAACTCACAAAGCCCCATCCATCGGTCTTGTACGTAGGTCCAACCATGGTGTATTCACCACAGTATTTATTGAGGAACAGCTTGATGTAAGGGATCTCATCAAAAATGGCAGATACACCACCATTCCAACTTCCTTTGGAAAGGGCCTCGGCGTACTCCTCGGCAGTGTTGTATCCCCTGAGCTTCGACTCTTCAAAGTTCATCTTCTTCAAGAGTCCATGCACGAAGGAATCCCTCTGGTACCCAACGTAGTGCCCATTCTTTATGAGCTCCTTCACATCGGTGATCGTAGGTTGAAGCTGTAGAACTGTAAGCATAGATGTTAAGCTCGCAGTGTAACTCGACATCAGTATCAGCTCCACGAACACCCATATGATCACCACAAACCTCGACAAATTGCTAACCAGCTTCTCCTCTACAACCATCAAAACAAATTCGTTTTATTCTATTATTTTTCTGTTCTGCAGAATGCAATTCTAATCTGGGTTTTGATTTTTTGAGCGAAAGGTAACTGTATTAAAGGAGAGAAAATATTACAAGTGCAAGTCAGCGGACAAAACAAAAAGATTGCCCAACATACAAGGAATCCTGCAAGGCCTGATCTAGGTTTTGATCATGCCAAGAAACTCAATGTGCAAACCATCTTGCTACTGACTGAACCCAATAATCAGTTTTGGAATCAAAATTAAAAAAGAAAAAAGAATGGGGCTTCAATCACTGGACCACACCCAAAGAATGTATCAATCGGGAGTGCTGGGAATTTGGGTTGAGCTTGTAGCATAATGGGTCGGGTTCAGGTTTTGACTCCAACTCATTTTTTTAGCAAGAGCTCAACCAAAAGCTCAACCCGACCCTAAGCAAGTTGCACCCCTCATTATTCATGCATTCATGTGAACATTGATACCAAGATGTCCCAAAATCGGAGGCGACACTAACTATTTGATCAATGAACTTGACACATTAAATATCGAACACTGCCCACTTATTCTTAAAGTATCCATTTAGAAGTTCACAATCCATCTGAACTTGGGGTTGGCTCCTTATGTGATCTAGCCTTAAGAGACTTGATTAGTTTAGGCTTGTTTCTATTTCTACGCGCACAACATGAACGGTCGACATTGTCCATGTACATGCATTTACGGCAGATACTGTATAAATTTCCAAGATGACGAGGTAGAAGAGAAAGTACGAACTGTGTGCGAAGACAAGCGTGGAGAAGGAGAACCAGAGCATCACGCCGATTTGATGGTCAGGAGGACCGCGGAACTCTTCGTTGATCCTGTGTTCGAGAACCCATACCACGAAGCCCGTGAAGATGGCGGCAGCCCCACTTGAAAGCCAAAGATCTTTGGTTAAAGGCTTTAAGAAAACCCATGCATTCTTGTTCTTCCGGTCATCTTTTATCGGCACTATCATTGTCACACCGGACTCCGAATACGGCAATGTGAAGTCTGCATAGAAAGATCGATTTGCTCTGATTGTCGTGTCGCCCATCACCGCATCAAATTTCTATATTCCTCGAGTAAACGAAAATAAAAATAATATCATCAAAATGTAATAATATCCATACATCGAAGAGAAACAAATCAACAATGCAGATTGTAACAAGTAAACTACTAGTGTTTTTTACTTATGAATCCTAATGTGCAAAATATTTCTCGATTAGTCAATGAAAATTATGGCAAAAAAGTTGAAAATATTTCCAATAAGTCTCTATATAAATACTACAACCACCTTCTTCTTTTTTTTAATGAAAATGCCCTTCAATCACTAATATAATCGTGCATTTTTTCCCACAAAAATATAGCCAGTGTTTCTCATATTAGAAATGATTGCAGAATCAATAGGGATACAAAAAAAAAGTAGCAACAAAAATAATATTTTTATTACCGCTAAAAAATAATAATACTTTTAGGGCAATGATAAATTCACACGCCTGTCGGATAATTCACTCCCTTGAAACGTTTAAAAGCGTTAAAAGTCGGCCACATACCCTCCTTTCTAGGGGTGTGAACTATCCTATAGTGGTGCGAATTTATCATGGCCCTACTTTTATTAGTTTTGGATGTTTTAGAGTGAAGTCAGTCACAAAAGCAGGGCGATGTTAACTTCGCATACCTTGTAGGATAATTCGCACCCCTTTAAATGCAAAGTGAGTTTAACACTTTTTCTAGGGTGCAACTCGGGTCGGGTTGAACCCGAATTTTTCCTGGGATGGATTGGGTTCGGGTTGGAAAAACTCAATCCGATTTGAATTCGGGTTGGGGTGTCGGGAACCCGACCTGACCTGAAACCCGACTTGTATTTTTAAAATAATAAAATATACTAAAAATGAAAGTTGCAATCGCTACTTTGAGATTTTATTTTCCATCTTTCCTTTCTGATTTTCAGTCCTAAAAATTTTGATTTTCTATTTTTCTTTTAATATTAGCTAAAAAGCTAAAAGTCAGAAAAGGAATGATATTTCCCCCCCTTGACAAATAAAATCTCCCCCTTAACGTTACTTAATTGTTAAGTTTTCAAGACAAATAAAAGCGTTAAAGCCTAAAGGGGTGAAGTTATCCTGAAGCAGTGAACCATTATTACAGAAACCGTCGGGGGGGGGGGGGGGGGGGGGGGATGATTGAGGGGTGAAATATCATTTGGACATTTCAAAAAGTAAAAACCCGACCTGACCCAACCCGATTTGAAAATCAGGTCAGGTTGGGTTGAGGAAATGGTTCCTCGGGTTGGGGTCGGTCCGGGTTGGCTCCTTTTGGGGATGAAATATCATTTCCAAAAGTAAAAATCCGACCTGACCCAGGGGGTGAAATATCATTTCCAAAAGTAAAAACTCGACCTGACCCAACCCGATTTGAAAATCAGGTCAGGTCGGGTTGAGGAAATGGTTCCTCAAGTTGGGTTGGGTCCGGGTTGGCCTCAACCCGACCCGACCTGAGTTGCACCCCTAGTTTTTTCACTTCAATTCATGTTGAAGGGGTGCGAATTTATCATTGGCCATACAAAAACATCATATGTAGCAACTTGACAGAAAATAAATATATATTAAGAAAGAGATTGAACTGACCTGTAGATATATCTGAAAAATGAGATTATCATAAGACCCATTGAAGGGAACAAAGTAATGAGGGAGACCATACGGTAATTCTTTAAGTACAGCATCAAACACTTCTTTCGAGAACCCAGTAACGTCCGTTCTATTGGTAACAGAATCACGTTCTACATTCAGAAATTCGCTAAATCCGTCTTTAACCGGAACCCCAATCCTCATTCCCTTTCCGCTCGTCGGAATCACCCATCCCTTCGGCAATGCGGTCGATTCTCCTGGCCAAATAATGCTCTTCAGTATTTTCTCATTCCCTCCTTCTAATCCCCTTGTAATTCCATTCCCAGGACTCCAGAATCCAATCTCCCTCTCACCTTTTCCAATCACATTAACAATTTGGAAAGCCGATGACTGTAATTGCCCATCGAGCAGAACGAAATTACCACTAAGACCTTTAAATTTAGTCTTCAATATCTCGTCACGGAGTTTCTGACCCATCTCTGAGACAGTTATATTGGTCAAGTTGTCTTTTGTTTGTGGCTTCTGAAGGCTGGAATTCGAAACCCTGATTTTCTCAGCTGCCATGGCTAGAGCCCAAGTCGTATCATACGCCCATAACCCAAAAACGCTTAGCTCAGTTCTTTCAATGTCCGGATTTTCCCGCCGGAATTTTCTTTTCCATCTTGCTGTATAATTATCGAGCTCTTTTGATTTGGGCACGTACGGTTTCACGCCCAAGACACCTGTTGCAATATAAATGCTTAAATAACACAACTGTAATGAGAAATTATATGATGTGTGGCCGTATGAACCCATATTTAAAATAAAAAAAAGAAGTATGGTATGGCCCCCACACCATAACCATATCATAGGATGATCTAAACCGTTCATTTTATAGGCCACAATGTAAAAAGGTTGTGCCGCAAAAATCAATTTCACAGGATGATCATAACCCTCCGATCTGATCTATAGTGGTTTCCATAATGTGCACTACCTAACTTTTTGAATCGTACAGGTTTATACAGCTACATGGGGCCGCAACGTACATTTAAAAAAAAAAAAAATATAAGTTTATGCTGCCACACATAATATAATTTCTCCAGCTTTAGGAATGAACATTACGTTTAATTTTGAGTCTAATAATTGGTTTTGGACTCACAACCGGTTAGCATAATCTTAAACGAACAGGGCCAAAATTGGGTTGGGTTGGGTTGAGCTTTTGCAAAAAAAATTAATTGGAATTAACCCGAACCCGACCAGATTTTAAGGTAAAAGCTCAACCCAAATTCCCAAAAACCTACCCATGTTGCACCCCTTTATTTGGAGAAAGAAAAATTGCCAATGGGGGACACACTTTTAAAAAATTGTTAGAGGAGGACGTAATGGGGTTATCAAGTCTCTAAAAGGGGTTTATCAATCCTCTAAATGGGGTTATCAAGCTCTCAAAAGGGGGGTTATCAACCCTCTTTATCAATTTTTCAAATTTGTGTCCCCCGTTAGCAATTCTATTATTTTGATGTCCCCCATTGGCAATTTTTCCTTGGAGAAATTGGATGTTTCACATACCTTGCATGGAATCGATCACGGAAGAATCCATGGAGTCCAGAAGAGTTGTTAGCCCATCTGTTATAATCCACACGTACCCTTCGCTCATCATTCCTACCTCTTTGGCTTTAGAAAAGATGCGAACTCCACTAGAAGAAGACATGTGAACCACGAAGACTCTGGTTTGCATGGTCATCAATTTGTAGAGCTCACTGAGGATTCTATCATCTGTAGCAGAGCGAGGAATGACACTTCTATAGGGGATACGGGCCTCAATCTCTTGAAAAGCGTCACTGAGATAAGGAATGATTCCATTTCCAAAGTCGGTGTCTTCATAGATGGGAATGACTTCCCTCCAATTGAAGGTTTGAATGATTGCAGCTATGGCTTTGGCTTGGGATGAGTCGTTCTGTGCTGCTCGAATGAAGTAAGGAGTTGGGATGGAGGAGAGAGAAGGACTGGTGGCAGAGAAAGAAATGATGGGTACATGAGCTTTGTCTCCAAGTTCTACCACGAACTCGGCCTGTGCAGATTTCATTGGCCCTATGATCGCTTGAACTTCAACAGTTTTCAACAGGTCCATAACTGCACAATTAATGAAACTGAGAGATTTGGTGGGGGTGCAAATAACGTTTCATAGAGAGAGAGAGAGAGAGAGAGAGAGAGAGAGAGAGAGAGAGTTGTATGTTTCTTCATTTACTTTCTTTTTCCTCACACACACAAGGAAAAAAAAAAAAATTGGAGCCCTTATCCATTTTGAAGGGTTTAAAGGAATTCTAGCAATTTTAATATATGAAATTAAGAAGGCTGTATTTGTATATGCATTATGCTATATTAGAGTAGATATGTAGTTTTTCTTAATGACTGAATTATATGTAGTTATATAATACTCAAGAATATTTCGACAGCTAGATTTATGTAAGGTATTAAATTTCAGTTTCAGTTGCCACGCAGATGGAAACATTTCTTTTTTATTACAAATTTTGGTAGAAATCCAATAAAATCAAGGAAACGTACATAAATGATAGAATTTAAAGATGATACTTTAAGAAATGCTAGAATAAATACAAATTCACACCTAGAAATCATAAAATATCGAACATCTAGTGACATGCACTATCACGCATATCTCGTAACTTAGTAGATGCAAAATTTTATATGTAATTCATATAAAGATATATGGTATCTGAGCTGGAGTTTTTAAATAGGGGGGAGTAAATATTTAATATCTATGTATAACATCAGGGTGTAAGTGGTAGGTCCCACCCCATCAAAACATGAGCGGTGAAATTGTGGGCCTCACATTATGCATGGGTTATGTTAAATGGTGGGCCCCACCCAGCAAAACCTGAGGTGACAAATAGTGGGCCCCAACCCATGTAAGTTTGAGGTGTAAAATGGAGGCCCCCACCTTATGCATGGGTTGTGGAGAGAGAGAGAGAGAGAGAGAGAGAGAGAGAGAGAGAGAGAGAGAGAGAGAGAGAGAGAGAGAGAGAGAGAGAGGCGTGCGCCGGGCGCGGGGGCTACCCATGCTATGCCTTGGTATAAAATGGTTAGCCACACCCATCAAAAAATGGTATAAAAATTCATGGAAAATACGGAGGTTTGCTATTTTCAAGGAATTTTTTTATTGTGGTAAATATTTTTCAGTTAAGAAAACGCTAGAAGTTTTATTTTTATATGGAAAATTTTAACCATTCATTGAAAAGATTTTCCAATACAAATTTTCAATGGAAAGAAAACTTACACAATGGAAAGCTTCACCTTTGGTATATATTAATTGCAGTACCATGTTTTGATGATTGCACTAACTCATCTTGTAAGTGGCCAAAAAAAAAATGCCTATCGGACATCTATTCTGCCCAAACTGCTACATTTTTAAAGAGCCAACTCATTGGCGAAGATATTTTCATTTGATTTTCGTTTTCATTTGGATTTAAGGTAGTCCAAAATGGTGAAAGTCTTCGTGGTGGATACATGTTTTTGTCTCTTCTTTCTCGTTTAAAAGTGTAGACCATCTTTTTGTCTCTTCTTTCTCGTTTAAAAGTCTTCGTAGTGCATACATGTTAAGAAAAAGTGTAAGTACTAGTGTTTTTTAGCTACGTTAATTTAATGGATTTGATACAACTGGAGGTAGTTTGAAGATTGCAATTAATGGATGGTTAAAAATGAAATTAACAATCTGCATTCAATAGGCAAAAGTTCGGTTGAGAGCGTATGTACTGCTCTGGCAGTAGTAATGCTAGAGTAAAATTATCATTAGGAAGGGAAGAAAAATACATGGAGGAAACGTAAACAGTTTTTTTTTTTTTTTTTTTGAGTTTTTTCTTTCTTTCTTTTTGTTAAAGCCAACCTCTCCCCAATAAGAATACAGGAAAGAAGAGCAAGAGAAAGAAAATAGATGAACTAATAAAACACCCTACAGAAAGAACCTCAAATGAGATTGGTCCTTATCTACAAATGAGATTGTTGTAATATTTTCTCTTAACTATTATAGCTATTATTTGCAAATAATAAAATTATAATTTCAAAACCATTTGCATATAATCACAAACAATCTTAGATGGGTCCAAAGAGGCATTTAACTATTTAAGTTACAAATGAATCAGTATTACTGAATACCCAATTGATCTTCAGAGGATGGAAGAAACTCATTACCAAAGATAAAAAGAGGGATATAAACTTTAGAGTGGGGCAAAAAATAATAGTAGAAGGCGAATGAAAGAGGAGGACTGAAATTACCCATAAATGCAGCAGCAACATTATCTTCCTTGGAGTCTCTCCAGTGGAGAGTCAACTTTGTGCTGTAATTATGAGTGGCATAGAAATCAGAAAGCGCCATGGAGATGCAGCTCTCGCTCATCTTCCCTACCCATGTCTCCAAATCCAGAACTACTCCAACATCAAATGTTGAATTGATAATTTTGTTTTGAGCTATTGCCAATTCACAGAGGAGGCTGAAAGAGAAGAGGACTAAGATGGAAACTAAGAATTGAATTGTGCTCTTCATCTAGAGAACCCAATAACGATGCAATTCCAATAGTGCTCGAGTTCCCGTATCACCTTTGTTTATAAGCAGACGTAAGTAAAGTGGATTGGATAGTAAATAAAAAAACCCACATAAATTCGATTTCTTGTAGCGACCAAAGAAGCTGGCACTTGCCTACTATATGACAAGTTTAGCAGGCTGTAATTTTAAAGCATTGACCGTGGACTCTCTGACTTTCGAGTGAGAAAAGGGAAATGATGTTTACACTCCCTTCTCCAACAGTTTCACATCTTTTGTTCTCCTTTTTCCAAAAACTGTATTCCTTTCCTTCCCTTTTATTTTGTCGATTCTTGAAGAATAAGTCAATTTCCAAAAACAGACAAACAAATGGGTGTGGAAATATCAGTTTCCTTGAGAAATTTGTGTAAATTTGTAACTTTTTTCTTTCGTGTAGAGCTGAGGTTCCATCTACTCTCATTTAAACGCGGGATTACGTTGGCGACAAGGTTTCCTTGACTACTGGTCAAGAAAATACTGTAGCGAAGAAGGAAAAAGCCAAAAGTCAAAAGCTCTAAAAGCCAATTTATGTTTAAAAATATCAGTTTTTATCGCATGGATCAATTACCAATGGCGGACAAAAATTAGATGGAATTATCAAGAGGACCCATGCTTTTCAGAAATTATCAACGAGGGACAAAAGAGGTCTTGTTATAAAAAGCTGGACGAAAATGCCCTTTTCTTAAGCAACACGTTTTGCTTTTCCACTCTTCCCTCTTCTCTCTTCTTTCCCTCTTTTTTTTTTTTTACTTTTTCATTTTCAACTTTGTTTTTTTACCTTACCAGTCAGTCATCTTCTTCATCATTTAGCCACCATTGGAGGCGGAAAAACTCGAAAATTTGAAACGTGAGTTTATTCCCATATATCTCTCATTATCTAAGTTTTGTTTTTCATTTGTTTTAGGGTTTTGCATTTCTCCTTCTCCCTTTCAATGGAGGATGAGGAAGATGAATCGTACGGTAGAAAGAAAAAAACGTGAAGATGAACGAGCGAAAAAAACAGTAAGTAAAAACGTGTTCATAAGGAACTTGATAAGCCCATTCGGAATTTGGTAACCCCATTTTGATACTGGATAACCCAAACCCCAGAGACTTGAAAACCCCCTTCCAAAACGCCAGTACTCTTGGGCAATTTTAAGGGACTTGATAAGCCCATTCGTAAATTGGTAACCCCATTTTGATACTAGATAACTCCAATCCCAAATACTTGAAAACCCCCTTCCAAAACTCAAGTACCCTCGGCCAATTTGTAGGGACTTGATAAGCCCATTCGGAAATTGGTAACCCCATTTTGATACTTGATAACCCCAATCCCAGAGACTTGAAAACCTCCTTCCAAAACTCCAGTACCCTCGGCCAATTTTCAAAGATTTGATAAGCCCATTCAGAAATTGGTAACCCCATTTTTGATACTAGATAACCCCAATCCCAAGGGCTTGAAAACCTCCTTCCAAAACTCTAGTACCCTTGGCCAATTTTCAGGGACTTGATCACCCCATTCGGAAATTGGCAACCCCATTTTTTATTCTAGATAACCCTAATCCTAGAGACTTAAAAACCCTCTTCCAAAACTCCAATAACCTCGGCCAATTTTCAAGCACTTGATAAGCCCATTCGAAAATTGGTAACCCTACTTTTGAGAGTTACTAACCCTCTTCCAGCGAGTTGATAAACCCCTTCTGCTACAAAACCCCCTGCCTATAGCAACTCGTCTAATGGCATTACAATTATGCTCATGATAAAAATAACAAAAGAAATGGATGTTGTTTTCATTAAATGGGCTTCATGTATTACATCCCAATTTGTGTATTACAAAAAAAAAATTTAAGTAAATCAAAAAAATGTGTAACTATCCATTCATGTATTACATCAACTTTTTCTTATACAACCACCTGTCTTCCAAAAAAGTGAGTGAAGCCATCCATGCATTATCTCCTGAACTCACCCTAAAATACAAATCACTTAAACCCTAAACAAGATAAATCAGAAACAGAGTAATGAAATATAGTGCAAAAACCCTAAAAAGAAAAAAGAAAAATAAAACCATAATACAAAGAGATAGATGGTAAGAACTCAACATTCAAGTTTTCAAGATTTGCCAGCAACAATGGTGGCTGAACAAGGAGGAAGATGACTAGTAAGGTAAAAAATAAAAAAGGTAATAATAGAAACGTAAAAGAAGAGGGAAGAAGAAAAAACAAGGTCAAAAAGTGTTGTAAATGCCAAAGGGCATTTTCGTCCAGCTTTTACTGACAAGACCTCTTTTGTCCCTCGTTGATAATTTTTGAAAAGCATGGGTCCTGTTGATAACTTTGCCTAATGTTTGTCCGCCATTGCTAATTGTTCCTTATCGCATTGTGGATGATATCGCCTTCAATAAACGTCATCATGCAGTGTCCGTAGAAAGGCAAGATCAGATGGATATTTTAATATATTTTTTCCTAGAGAAATATCCAATTCTAAAGCCTAAGATTTTTTTCCCCAGATCTACTTGTCTATTCTAATTAAGGGGAGCCTTGATAGCCTTGATTCAGCTCACTTCTTATGGGAGATCTTGTCATAAGGGGAGCCATATTCAGCTCACTTCTTATGGGAGATCTTGTCATGCCCCGACCCACACTGTAAATATTGTCCGGTTCTAGGTCATCTACCATCCCCGGTTTTATTTTCTAGTAGCAGTAACTCTGCCCAACCTACTCCCTCGGAGATACTGAATACGCGTCTACAGAAGGAGAGGAGAAATCCACATATATAGCCCAATAACTTTTCCTCATTTTCTGAAGTGGGATCTTTCAGTTCTTATGTCATAACCCTTAAAATTGATCCTACCATCATGATCTAGACCCTAAATTCATTCCTAGCCAAGCAATTCCCTTCGATTGAACATCCCAGCCATTGGATTGGTGGCCACATATTTGATGATTGATGATCCAAATCATTCATTTACTGGACCCCACCATCCATGGATGGTCTAGCTTGTCCAGTCGACACGGTTTTTTCAACTACGGCCAATGCAAATCTTCTTCCGCGCTTTTAAATAAGGTTGTGAGAAGCAATCCTAGCAGTTTGACAAATAACATTCTATTTGCCTCTGGCTTTCATTTTCATTATTTAAGCAAGTTTGGGGATTTTTGATGAAGCACCAAAGCCACCTTCTTTCTACTTTCTTCTTTCTGGTATGTTCCTCTTTAAGCTTCTCTAGTTATTCAGCAATAGCTCAAAACAAGAGTCTCAATAATCCATTAATGCCCTCTTTTGATGTTGGAGTGATTCTCAATTTGGAAACTTGGGTTGGGAAGATGAGCATGAGCTGCATTTCCATGGCGCTCTCTGATTTCTATGCCACCCATAATTATAAGACAAGGACTGGTTCTCCACAAAAGAGATGCCAAAAGAGACGTTGTGGACGCTGCATCTGCAGGTTTTTTTTTTTTTTTTTTTTTTTTAATAGCGATTTGCATTAATAAGAAAAAATGACAAGGGAGCACCCGAGAAGGGGCAACCCAAAGAACAAAAACAAGAAAGAAGAAACAGAGAATAAGAAGAAAAGATACAATAAAAATAACAAGATTATATTACGGGGGAAGATGATCGAACTAGAGAATACTCTCCCTCCCAACTCCCTGCTTGGCTAACCCATCCGCCTTTTTGTTTGCTGACCTCCAAACGTGATTAAAGACAATAGCCGAACCTGCAACAAAATCCTCAATTTCATCAAATAACGCCAAAAATCTCCAAGGAGGAGCTACACCACCCTTCAACCACCGAATGACATTCAATGAATCCCCTTCAACAATGATATGGTCTAATACTTCTCTACTCAACTTCTTGATCCCAAAATAGGCAGCTTTAACTTCCGCCTCAGAAGAATCACACACACCAATAGGACCAGAAAAAGCCCAAAGAATCTCACCAAACTCATCACGGCAAAGACCGCCCACCCTCGCTGGACCCGGGTTTCCAAAACAAGCACCATCAAAGTTGATTTTCAACATTCCTAGCATCGGAGGCTCCCATCTTTGGACTATGTTAATTTTCCTCTCAGTACTAAAGCACACTTCCCTCCAATGTTCCCAAAGATCAAAGGCCGATACAAAAAGAAAGGATGGAAGACATCTAACCCATGATATGACCAATGCTATAATCCGCATGTATAATCCGCATGTACAAATAATAAGGTGATTTGGCCAAACCCTCAAACACCCTAGAGTTTCTTTCCTTCCAAACCACCCACCACGTAGCTAGCAAACACACATTCCACAATAATTTCCCTCTCTTTTTCCATGGCATAAACCCCCACATACTCAAAAGATTCTGAATAGTTCTAGGGAAGACTCAAGTGATTCCAAACCTCAGAAAGATACATCTCCATATGATCCTGGTGAAAGAATAGTGCATGAACAAATGATCCACAGATTCCCCATCATTAAGACAAAGAGGGCAGTGATCAATTAGCAACAACCCACAGTTTCTCAAGAAGTTAATGGTTTGTATCCTTTGACGACAAACAGCCCAACCGAAGATACTAACCCGAGGTGGGCAATGAAAATTCCATACCTTTGCAGAAAATGCAGGAACATAAGGAGGCATCAAACCATTATAAAAAGATTTGACAGAGAAAATGCCGGATGATTCCACTGTCCATATTCTTTTGTCTTGACCCCCACGTTTTACATAGCACTTATTAAAGAGCCGCCGCAACCGAGATTCATCCTCACTTTCCCACTCAAAAAGGATTCTTCTAAAGGCAGGACACCATATCAACTTACCACCACTACGATCAAAACATTCACAAACGAAGGCTTCTTTGTTAACAGCCACCCGATACAGCCTAGGGAACAAGATCCTTAATTGCTCCTCTTCACACCACACATCACTCCAAAACTTAATTCTATCACCACCATAGACCCTGAACCTCACCTTTAGATTAAAGGAGCAAGCTAATTTCAAGATATCTCTCCATGCAGTCAACCCCTTTTTCTTATATTCGTCCTTTGATTCCCACCCACCCGGAATACAGCCATACTTACTACAAATCACCTTAGCCCATAAATTAGACTGCTCTTCCCCAAATCTCCACAACCATTTTCCTAATAAGTGTAAACACCCCATTTTGACCGTACCCTAATCCCTCCCTGTTTGAGCACAACCACATCAAATCATTAAATTGGAACCCCAAATTCTACCTTAAAGCAGGTTAGGGTCCCACCGGGGTCCCTGTAAAATTTCGTCAGGATCCGAGCGCGTTTGCTTGGCGAACGAGCCAAGATAGTGTCGTGGTGTAAGTTCAGGGGGTGAAATATGTCATTTCCCGCGTAAAAGAGGGCACTCTTGGCAATTTTATGTTGCTTCCTTTGCAAGCAATCTTTATGGGCCATTGGATCAAATCATAGGGTTAGGAGCATGTAGAGAGAAAATCATTTTATGCCCATTTCTTACCCGAGCCCCCCCTTTGTAGTATAAAAGAGTAGTAGTAAATGCACTAGAGTGGGCTGTCTTGGGAATAAAAGGGGCGAAAATATCATTTTTTTTTCTCTTAAGTAGCCCACAAATTAGGGTTTGAAGGGGCCTTTTTTCATTTTTGAGAAAAGAGGGAGAGAGAGAGAGAGAGCCGCATAAGAGAGAAGCAGAGAAAGAGGGAGAGAGAGTCGCCTCCACCTCCGGCCTCGTCTCCGGCAAGCCAGCCACCGGCCGGCCACCACCACCTTTTCCCACCTCCTCCAACCATCCTCATCTTCCACCTCCATCTTCATCTTCTTTGCTATTAAAACCCACCTCCCATCACTGCCACCAACCCCCACCGCCATCTGCACCATCTCCGGTCCCCACTCCGGCCGTGTCACCTCCGACCATCCTCATCTTCCACCTCCATTTCCATCCCAAGCCACCACCTCTATTTTCATCTCTGTCACAAACCCAAACCCATTTCTGTTTCCCCTTTTCACAAACCCAATCTTCTTCAAAAACCCATTTTCATCATCTCTTTTCTCCGACCATAAACTCCATTAAATCCGACCACCCTTCGCCCATTGCCACCACACACCTCCAGCACCGTCACCATTTCTAAGCCTTAAACCCATCTTCATTTTCTCCGGTGGCTCCAATCGGAATCCGGCCGACACCTTCAATCTTCTCCATTTACTCCGGCCAGCCCATTCCGCCGTGAGATCCGATCTTACCCCCCATCCACAACCCCCTTCTTCATCTTCTCCTTCCCACTCAAACCCACATCTCCACCCTAACATTTCCCCCTTTCATCTTCTCCGGCCGTGCTCCGGTCAAGCTCCGGCCGGCCATTTGCAACCGCCGATCATCTTTCTTTTCATTTTCTTCTTTCAATAATCACCTCCAAAAACCATTCTCATCTCAGCCATGGTCCCCACCCTCAAACCCAGTTCCATTCCACCCTCTTCCAAACCCACTTCGAATCCCCATTTTTACAGAACCCCATTTTCATTTTCACCTTCCCCAATCACCACCACCATGCTCCGGCCGATACCCCATTAACTCCGGCCGGCCACCTCCATTCGAACCCACTCCTCCATCCTCCAAACACCCAAACCCATCTCAGCACCTCTAATCTCTATAAATCCCCCTTCAAATCACCATGCCTTCATCTCCCCTCTTAAACTCGTTTCCATTTTCTCTGCTGCCTCTATAGAAACCCCGAATTTCTACTTATTTCTCCTATCTCCGGCGAATCCGTCTGGCTCCGTCAAATTCAATTGATTCGGGTAGCTCTACTGGAATCCAGCGATCGGCTACCTAATCTGGCCGGTTCAATCTCCTCGCCTCTGGCCGGTCTCCGGCCTTTGTCTTCACGAGCTTCATCACCATTTGCCATCGTCATCGCCTCTTTCACATCAAGCCACAACCCATCTCTGCCCTGCGGCAATTTCGCCCTTGATCAAAAGATCAAGAAGATTCACAGGGCAGCATTCAGGAAGGTACAACTTGCCCCTTTATCCTCTGTGCTCTTATTTTTTAATTCTTTGTTTTCATGGCATTTTGGTCTGCAATTTCCTCTCAATTCTGCAATTGGTTCGAGCAAGACTTTACTAGGGCAGTTATGGTTAAGACTCGTATGGTTTTTCAAATTTATGTTTTCTTATTCATGGTTGGTTCTTCGGCAAATTATGTGGAATTTGATGAATTTTGGGTTTGGGTTATTAAGAATCCGGTCGCTCTCAGCTCAATCGTTTGATCCTTGAAAATTTCTTCTGAATCCAAGCATTCATTGGCGCAAACCCGGAATCTGTTCGGATATTTGTTCTAAGCCTTTTGAATTCAATTCCAGTAGCTGGAAGCTTGCGCTTCGTGTTGAAAATTATTTCATTGCTGTCCATACGAGGCAATTAATGGGAATTAAGGCATTTGCCATGTTTGTTGGGATACCTTTCAACCTTGAATCCCTTTTGAATTTTGGTGATGGCCTGTAAATGATAACTCTATGTCTTGCGCACCTTCTATGTCACTTGGGATCTCTTGGATGATCCTCTTCACTGCATGAATTAGCATGGTTAAATAATATTTAGGGTAGCTTGTTGCATATTGTTTTATTAGGAATATGTGCTGAATTTTATGCAGGGCCTACAAAGTTATAAATTGATATATGCATTGAGGTGAAATAGTATTTAATTTATCTTTCTGAGCAGTAATCTGCTTAAATAGTGGTCATTTAGGTGCACTCCATTGGCGTTACTTATGTTGAATAATATTCTCTTCTCGTTATTATTTCTGATCTTTCTATTTAGGGGCGATGAAGGCGATAGCCCAAGCCCATTTTTAGGGGACTCGCTCAATCCAAGTAGCGCTCCCCTCTTTTGTTTAGTAGGCCTACCAAACCTTTTGGATTTCTTTTAACCATTTTTTTTAAAAGAACCTTTCTCTGGGCAATGATGAGGTTACTTGGAGCCCGTCTTTGTGTTTTGTGGCTCATCGTTTTTTGCACTTGAATCTGCACAAGTTGATGCCCCTTGTTATGCACCAAAATTTATAAAAATCAGAAATATCAGTGCATGCATTTGTATAATTTGTTGAAAATTTAAGATTCTTCTTTTATGTTAGGTTTTGAGTTAGGTTCTGAAGATGAATGGACTGTTCAGGTGGGACTATCTTGAAAGCTTATCATACTTATTTTTTATTTAAATAAATTATTTAATTGAAGAAGGAAATCAGATGATTACTCTATTCGATGTTATCGACATGAGTACTGTTTGATTTCAAGGCGGTTTGTAGAAATATTGTATGTGTATGAAATCAGATGATTACTTTGGCATCATCTGATTTCGTTGGAGTCCCCGTATTGGGGTTTGTGGTTGGCTTTGAAGTGTTTAATATCATTTTTTTATTTCATTAGGCTACCCAGCGGCTGGTCTGGGCTAATTAATTTTATTTTAAATAAATTGTTTAAGTGAAGAAGGAAATCAGATGATTTGCACTATTCGATGTCCTTGACACGAATATCGTCTGATTTCAAGGCGGTTTGTAGAAATATTATACGTGTAGGAAATCAGATGATTACTTTGGCATCATCTGATTTCATTGGAGTCCCCGTATTGGGGTTTGTGGTTGGCTTTGAAGTGTTTGATATTGTTTTTACTTCATTAGGCTACCTAGCGGCTGTCCGGCCCGGCCCGGCTGGGTGTTTTACCTCTGCCAAATGTGTGCAAATTCTTTTTCCTTTTTACTTGTGAGCTTCTCCTTATTCGATAGTCCATTCGCATAGGAGTCAGCCCTTGATTAGAGAGTCTTTGACTCATTCATCCTTTAGATGGTGTTATTAGAGAGTCTTTGACTCATTCGCCTTTTAGGTGGTGTTATAGGAGAGTCTTTGACTCATTTGCCTTTTCGGTGGTGTTATAGGAGAGTCTTTGACTCATTTGTCTTTCGGGTGGTGTTATTAAAGAGTTTTTGACTCAATCTTTCTCTTATTGGTTTTTCTAGAGAGTCTTTGACTCATTTATCTTTCAGTTGGTGATAGTGGAGTCTTTGACTCATGTTCCTTTTCTTTTAGGGAGTCTCTGACTCATTTATCCTTTAGTTGGTATTAGTGGAGTCTTTGACTCGTGTTTCCTTTTCTTTTAGAGAGTCTTTGACTCATCTATTCTTTAGTTGGTGTTAGTGGAGTCTTTGACTCGTGTTTCCTTCTCTTTTAGAGAGTCTTTGACTCATCTATCCTTTAGTTGGTATTAGTGGAGTCTTTGACTCGTGTTTCATTCTCTTTTAGAGAGTCTTTGACTCGTCTATTCTTTAGTTGGTGTTAGTGGAGTCTTTGACTCATGTTCCTTTTCTTTTAGGGAGTCTCTGACTCATTTATCCTTTAGTTGGTGTTAGTGGAGTCTTTGACTCGTGTTTCCTTTTCTTTTAGAGAGTCTTTGACTCATCTATCCTTTAGTTGGTGTTGGTGGAGTCTTTGACTCGTGTTTCCTTCTCTTTTAGAGAGTCTTTGACTCATCTATCCTTTAGTTAGTATCAGTGTAGTCTTTGACTCGTGTTTCATTCTCTTTTAGAGAGTCTTTGACTCGTCTATTCTTTAGTTGGTGTTTTTGGAGTCTTTGACTCATGTTCATTTTCTTTTAGGGAGTCTCTGACTCATTTATCCTTTAGTTGGTGTTAGTGGAGTCTTTGACTCGTGTTTCCTTTTCTTTTAGAGAGTCTTTGACTCATCTATCCTTTAGTTGGTGTTAGTGGAGTCTTTGACTCGTGTTTCCTTCTCTTTTAGAGAGTCTTTGACTCATCTATCATTTAGTTGGTATTAGTGGAGTCTTTGACTCGTTGACTCATCTATCATTTAGTTGGTATTAGTGGAGTCTTTGACTCGTGTTTCATTCTCTTTTAGAGAGTGTTTGACTCGTCTATTCTTTAGTTGGTGTTAGTGGAGTCTTTGACTCGTGTTTCCATTTCTTTTAGAGAGTCTTTGACTCATTTATCCTTTATTTGGTGTTATTGGAGTCTTTGACTCGTGTTTCCATTTCTTTTAGAGAGTCCTTGACTCATTTATCCTTTTAGTTGGTATTGTTAGAGTCTTTGACTCATATTCCTTTTCTTTCGGAGAGTCTTTGACTCACTTGTCCTTTGCGGTGTTATTAGAGAGTCTTTGACTCATTTGCTCTTATAATGGTATTATTAGAGCCTAATTTCCCCTTTTAGCCCTAGGATTTGGCCATAGGGTGTTGTTTTTGTTTTTTCCCTCCGGTCTTTGACCAAAATGGTGAAAACATCAGAAACCTTTAATCCAAGAATATCGAAGCATTTGAATTGTTTTGAATTGTTCTGAGTGTAGTTAGAGAGTTCGTTTCGAACTACGTTGGCTTGATCCTCTTTCACGGGGTACGTAGTGCAGCTTGGGATCTTTATCCCAAGTTCAGCCAAATTTTTGTAAATAGACTTTTTTTAAATCTTTCAAAATATCGTTCAAACAACTTTAAAACCTTGTTTTCAAAAGGATCTTCCTCTAGAGTTAGGAGTTTGTCCTAGATAGAGAGTTTTAGAGTTAGGAGTTTGTCTTTTGTTGTGTGCTTGTTGTGTGTTTGTATTAGAGTTAGGAGTTTGTCCTAGCTAGGAGTGCCTCCGTCCGGTTAGTTGGCGATTCACATCGCCGACTGATGACTAGGTCTTAGATACGTTAGCAATCCTATTGTTTTCCTCAGGGCACACAGCCTAGTTACACATAGGTTGTAGGAACCACCTGCATTAGCTTAGGGCTAACCTGCATTTAGTTAGGGCATATAGGGTGTCCTAAAATCTACAATCCACTGGAATTTAAATAATCGTTCAAGAAGCTTTAATAACTAGTCCGGTCTTTTAGATCGAGTCTAAGATAGAGGTCTAGGTGTCTTAGGCATCATAGCTTAGAATAGGCGCGAAGAACTACGTTGCCTTGATTCTCGTGGAGGCGGGGATACGTAGGCTTCTTTGGATGAATATCAGACCATCCGAGGACTCGGGCTAAATCGGTTTAGAGTCTTAGGATTTGTGATGCTGTTATATTGTATATTTTGTTGTGTTTTCTTACTTTCTTGTACTGATCTTATACCTTTAGTTATAGCTTGCATGTGTTTGCACATCAGAACTTAGACACCAGTTAGGTATGTCACCCATAACCTAGTTATCATTAGGTGACATTTATTTCGGTTCTTTTGTGTGTGCTTATTTTCATCTCCGAGACATGCATGATTAGATAGACGTTTTCTCGGAGATGCGTTTTCTCATTTCACATGATTTTTGCTTGAAACTCTTCAAGGTTAATAATAAATGCATAAGAGACCAAGTGTTCGCACTCGGGCGAATTGGGGGCGCTCTTCGGACCTTCTCCATTCGTCATCAGGCACAGACCTTTTGTATCTCTGGTTATCCATTGCAAACAGAGCATTTGTTTTGGTTCCATGGCGTGTCCATGGATGACGACTCTGAGTTATTTTTAGATACATCTCGGTTTCGAGCCTTGGCTCCTGATTAGGATGTATCTCTTTCCTTTTATATCGCCACTCGTGCTATGCTGTGAGGGTGGCACCATTTCGAGAGTTCCTTGGCAGAGCTCTCTTTCGTTGTGGAGATCTTTGAGGATTGCAGGAGGGATCTCGCGTCCCTCGGCACCGTCCTCGGATCGGGGTCCACAATAAGGCATGGTTAAACTCCCTAAACCTCCTAATGCCCAAACCTCCAAACTTTATAAGAACACATACATCGCTCCAGTTCACCAAAGAGATGCCTTTCTTCTCCTCATTTCCACCCCACAAAAATCTACGCTGGATCTTTTCAATACGCAAGGCAACACTAACCGGGCACATAAAAAGAGACAT
Organism: Tasmannia lanceolata; assembly: GCF_043159265.1. Lineage (NCBI taxonomy): Eukaryota > Viridiplantae > Streptophyta > Magnoliopsida > Canellales > Winteraceae > Tasmannia > Tasmannia lanceolata. The sequence continues at coordinate 10,826,827 of NW_027518683.1, forward strand.
AAAATATATAGGCAAATTGGCCAATACAGCCTTAATCAATACCAACCTACCTCCCCTAGACACAATATTTCTCTTCCAAGTATCCAACCTTCTCCCAATCTTCTCAATTATCGGTTCCCAAACAGTTTTATCGGGTTTACTAACTCCTAAAGGTAAACCAAGATAAGAAGCGGGAAGGTAATCAAGATCACACCCTAAAATTCCGGCCATCTCTAAAGCCTCAGCCGAGGGAATATTTAGGGCATACATTTTAGACTTGTGAAAATTTGATCTTTGACCAGAGATAAGTTCGTAACATCTTAAAGTAGCTTTCAAATTGAGCACTTGATCCTTATGAGGTTCACAAAATAAAAGGGTGTCGTCCGCAAATTGTAAGTGAGATACCTCTACATTATCACCCCCTATTTTAAAACCCTTAAACATCTCCAGACTGCTACCTTTAGCCAGCAATCTACTAAGAATTTCTGCCATAATTACAAACAAGAAAGGGGATAACGGATCCCCTTGCCTAAGACCCCGGGAGGATTTGAAAAAACCTTTGGGAGACCCATTGATAAGAACCGAGAACCACGCCGAGGATAAGCACATCCTAATCCATTGGCGCCATCTTCCCCCAAACCCCATTATATCGAGTAACATATCTAAACACTCCCACTCCACCCTATCATATGCTTTTTCCATGTCCAATTTACACAAGATCCCTTTCAACCCAAGCCTGCGATAATAATCAATAGCCTCATTCGCAATGAGGGAACAATCCAAAATTTGTCTTTTGGCCACAAAGGCACATTGACTATCAGAGATAATCATAGAGAGCACTCTTTTAAGGCGCTCCGCTAACACCTTAGCTAAGATCTTATACAAACATCCCACAAGACTAATAGGACGAAAATCAGAAACCTTGGAAGCCCCCACAACCTTTGGAACTAGAGTAATAAAAGTAGCCCCAGTACCCTTGTCTAACACCATGCCCTGATGGAATTCCCTAAAGAAACCTACTATATCTTCCTTCACATATGGCCAACATGCTTGAAGAATGCCAAACAAAAACCATCCGGCCCTGGAGCCTTATCTCTACCCAAGGAGAAAACCCCTTTCTCAATTTCCTCCTCCTCAAAAGGCTTCTCCAAAACTCTGCATTGATCCTCGTCTAGGCGCTTAAAAACCAACTCCTCCGGAGTCGGTCTTAAAGAACCATCCGACGAGTACAATTTCTAATAAAATTCCAAGATCACCCCAGTGATCTCATCCTTATCTGTGATCTTTTCACCCTCAGCCTCCAAGAACTCAATCCTATTACCCCTCCTCCTAACACTAGCCATGGCATGAAAATATGCCGTGTTCTTATCCCCTCCTTTAGCCATTTAACTCTCGACTTTTGTCTCCAGGATATTTCCTCATGCAGTAGTATACCATTGTGCTCCGCCTTAATTCTACCCAACTCCTCTCTCAAGTTGCTGTTCCCATTCCCCTCACCCTCAAGAAAATTTATTTCCCCTATCCTACTCTCCAACCATCTCAAACGATTTTGATCGAAGGCTCTTTTCTCTTTTACCCATTCCCGCAACTTTTTCTTCACAAATCTGAGCTTACGACCTATTACCACATCTGAAGGCCCTTTCGATTTAATAAAACTCCACCATTCCCCCAACCTTTCCTCCATACGAGGAGCTTGCAACCATGCAATCTCAAATCTAAACGGAGGACGACCCCAAGATTGAAGCCTAGGATCTAAAAGAATAGGGCAATGATCGGACACCGAGTGAATCAGGGATCTTTGATACACATCAGGAACCAGATTCGACCAACCGGGACATATAAGAAACCGATCAATCCTGCTCTGACTCTCGCCTCTATTCCAAGTAAAACGAGCCCCAGATAACGGAAGATCAACTAACTCATGGTTAGCAATGAAATCATCAAATGCTACCATGTTTCTTGTTGTTCTCCTACAACCGCTTCTTTCACCTACGAATCTAATCTCATTAAAGTCTCCTCCTATGCACCATGGAAAGACCCACCGGTCCCGAACCACATTTAATTCCTCCCAAAACCTTCTCTTTTCCACCCTTAAGGAAGGCCCATAAACCCCAGTGAAAACAACCTTTGATGCATCCTCCACCCGTTGGAGGACAACGGAAAGTGAATGATTTCCATTGGAACCCATATACGAGAAACTTCAATCCCCCTAACCCCAAGAATCTTCAAGGTAAACCTATCTATTACTTCTAGTTTTGTTTCCAAAATGCATATCAGAGTTGGTTTTACTTTTCTAACAAGGTCTTTGATTTGGGCCCGTTTTGCCAGGGCCCCCAATCCATTAATGTTCCATGAGAGAATCTTCATAATGAAACAATTTTGATGAATTTCCTCTCCTTTCTTCCACTCAACTTCTTGGCAGATGGAGAGACCAACACCTCCACCTCACTCGTTTTTCCTTCGTAATTTATCTCGGATTTCATTCTCGCTAACTCCCTAAGCGACTTCTTAGAACACTCAGCAAAACTAGACTTCCTTGACTCATCCCCCTCCACCTCTCTAATTTCAGCCGACTTTATCATCTCACGGTAATTTTCCACCGGGCCTCTATACTTCACTCCTAATTTTTTACTTACCTCAATAGTATGATCTACCATTCTATCCACCTCTCTAGCCCTCTTTTCTTCAAATAACCCTACACTACTCTCCAACCCTCCCACAGAAACACCCCTAATCAGGGAACAAGAATCAGGATCCCTTAACGGATGTTCCAAATCAAGTGCTATGCTTCTAGTGTAAGCGCCATTTAAATCAGAATATGGTAATGGAATTCCCGGATTTAATCTGTCAACACATTCATAAAGGCCTCTATAGCCCAAATCAGTTCTCTGCACATCAACACAAGGAGAAGAAAATTCATTAGCCAAAACCAAATCAAAGGAACTCATACCTTCGACGGACATGCCTCTAGGGGTACAAACCCCTAACCCCAGTTGAGGTCTGATGAATTGATCCCGATAACTCCCACCCTCTTTATCTTCTACGGGCGAACCGCAAGGGCTACAAATATCATCTTCCATTTGAAACCTGATTGCATGGTTTCGATCATTTGCACCTCCTCTGCCTAGAGGATTTGGACTCCTTCCCTCGCCCAAACAGAGATCTCCACCCGTAACATCAGAAACCTAATCTACGCATGATGATGCTATGCAAGTTGCAACATTAATTCTATGGAACACAACTTCCGTAGAAATATCCTTCTCGACCTGATAATGGCCTCCTCTTCTCGCTCGAGGATCTCCCTGGTTCAATATAGAGGAATCACCCCCCATAACCTCCTTACCACCAATTACACTTTCTGCCCCAACAGATATCTCCCTCCAATCGCCAAAACTAAGTTCCTGAGCATCCGAAGTTTCGATCCCTATCCCAGGAGGCGATAAACACTGGTTTGGAATAGGAGAGAACTCAATCAAAGGTGGAAATGCAATCCCGTGGGACAATCCCCTGCTTCTAGAATTAGAAGGGGACTTGGGCCCATATGCATGACCCACATTGGCTTTCAGAGTGCTGACTATATTATCCACCATTTGGATCAAATGATTTCTCAGCCCATTTAATGGTACATCATAGGGTCAACAGATTCTAACTCATGTTCATTTATAGAAGAGTCCACAATAGGCCTCCTACCTGCCATAGGGAGATCCAGCCCATAAAATCTCGGTAAATCATGACTGGCCAAACCGGTAGGCTGATTGCAAAGATAATCATCACCAACCCCCACACAGCTGTCACCCACAGACGCAAATCCCGAGATCTCCTCCCCCCCACTTCTCTCCGACTGGCAATTAACATGTGTTTCATGAATTTGATTTTCAAACTCATAGCTCTTTTGCGCCCCAAGCCTATCATTCGCCATAGATCGAACGCCCTCTCTCTCCTTGCTAGTTTGCATCTCCACCATCTATGTCCCCCTCTCCAAACTGCCTTCAACACTCCTGGAATCTCCATCGATGCTAAAATCCTCCTCGGATCCCTCCGAACTGCTCCGATCCGACAATGATGCATATACCTCCTTATTGGATAATGCCGATTCCTTCGAGCTTTTTGCCCACATCGTTAAACCCTCAATACACACCGGGATAGACACCACCATCGGACATTCCGAACTGGTCGCGATACGCAAGCTAGCCCTTTGATATCCCCTTGCAGCTCTACATGATTCATCTATTTCGATTACCCTGCCAATTTTCATGCCAATTTTCTTAAAGTTTTCCACACACCAAGCATTAGGAGGAACTCCAGAAATACTCCACCACTCCGTCTCTACCAAGTTTTCAAACTTCTTCCGACCAGGTACTCAGCTCCACAAAAGGCGAATTCCTGGCAGAAAACCATGTAAGTTTTTTGTTCATCAAAACTGCCTCCGATTCTAGGATTATCATCACTTCCAATTCATCAAGTTTATACACCTTGATATACCCCTTCGAGGCCTTCCTTTGATTCAGCCAGAACTCCAACGCCTGCACATTACCAGACCATCCCGGTCCGATCCTGCCCCATAAGTTACGATTAGAGCCTTTTAAAGACACCAGGGGGACTACATCGCTACTCTCCGGTTCTCCAAAAACAATGTTAAGAGAAGAATCAGAGATATTTGTACCAGGATGTCCAACGATCTCCTCATCAACAATCCTTTGAGAGTTTGTAGCATTATGATTCGGATCCATCACCTTTCTTGCTAAGTTAATGTCAAAAGACGACCAAATTTTTCCACAACACCAACATTCTACCCTTCTCTTGAAGTTATGAAAGCTACATTTACAACACTTCCAGTCTCCAAGGTTATGAGATCCCCTTTTTTCCCACATTTGATCAACTCTCTTTGTCCTACGATTCCTCTGGATCAGCCATGGAGGCTCCATTCCTCCAGATCAGCTACTATAGAGGTAGAAATCTTTCTCTCTGTGTTTGAACGAAAGAGAAAGATGCAGACCTAAAATCCCCAAAACGGGAGATGCAACCAAGGAGAGGACGAAATTTTGGGCCAAAGATTCAATTTCTGAAAATGGCAGACAATCTTGTTTCTCCTCCTCTGGAACAAACGAGTGATACAACCCAATAGCAACAAGATGCCGAAAAATCCACAAGCAGAGGATCGTTGGGGAGGACAAAACCCACGATGGAGAGAAGAGTGCTTGGGCGAGATTTCTCAGAATACAAGATCCAAATCGTGCCGTTCGAGCCCTCTTTTATTGAATTAAATGAATAAGACAAAATATGTGGAAAAGTGTGCCTATGTGGCTGCTCTCTCTTGTAACAGCCACCTTCTGCGATGTTCCCTAGCAAATCCCTATATATAAATATAAATGAACCTCCTTTCTTAACACACATCTTTATGTGTGTGCATGTTTATAATATAGCTTAGAAAAGTTTGGTAATATATAGTATGCATCCATGAAGCAGTGGACAGGGAGGAGAGAAATGAAAGGGAGAGGCAGAACATCCAATGGTTCATGGATCATTGGATCCATAGTACTACCAAGTTTCTAAATTATACTATACAGAAGGCCCACATTGAGCCCATTTTGATTGATTTGAACTAGTCAATCAAAATGGGCACGGTGACGGTGGATGGAAATTTATGTTTAAAATACCATTTGTACGTGTTATGGATAATATCTCCTCTAAGAGTCAATTAATTGCAGTGTACGTAGGTCATGCTCAATGATCAGATGGATATTTCCCAGACATATCCAACCCGAAGCCTAATTAGGGTTTTTTTCCCAGGTCATCTTGTCTATTCTAATCAAGGGGAGCCATGATTCAGCTCACGTCTTATGGGAGATCTTATGTCATAACCCTTACATGATACCATCATGATCAAGACCTTTAGTTCATTTCTGGCCATAGTTTAAAATTTTCCTCATGTTATGGTGGACTCCCTCAAGTCGAGTCCCTTTTACCTTGGCTGCGTTTCGCGTTTTAACCTATAGAGTCAGTAAAAACTCTTTTGACTCTCTAAAATTATGATTTCATCAACCGAGTCCTGCCGCGTCTACCACCCCTCCTCACATCTAGAGGAGTTGAACCTTATAAGGGTCCTCATCTGACGGCACCGATCGGTATCCGGGATTCAATGAAAGTATGGACGGCAGTAGCTCTCCCAAGAGTTCCGAGTACTCGACCGCGACGTGCCACGTGGACTAGGAGATTTTCTTTACTGGCGTTTTGACATACGTCCGCGTTTTAAAACACTCTTCCTAGCCCAACAATTCTCTTCGTTTGACATTCCTAGCCATTAGAATAGTGGCCGCTTTTTCAATGATACAAATCAGTGATTTACTGGACCCCACCTTCCATGAATGGTCAAGATTGTCCAGCTGACATGGTTTTTTCAACTACTGCCAATGCAAATCTTCTTCCACGAATTTAAATACGGTTGTGGGAAGCAATCTGAGCAGTTTGACAATTAACATTTGATTGATCTCTTGGCTTTATTTTTCATTAATTAAGCAGCAAGTTTGGGGATTTTTTGATGTAGCACCAAAGCCACCTTGTTTCCACTTTCTTCTTTCTGTTATGCACCTCTTTGAGCTTCTACAGTTATTCGGCAATGGCTCAAAACACGTCTTTTGATGTTGGAGTGATTCTCAATTTGGAAACTTGGGTTGGGAAGATGAGCATGAGCTGTATTTCAATGGTGCTCTCTGATTTCTATGCCACCCATAATTATAACACAACGTTAGTTCTCCACACAAGAGATGCCAAAGGAGATGTTGTGGATGCTGCATCTGCAGGTTTTTTATCTTTCATTCACCTCTTCTACTCTTAACTAGGTTCTATTTCTCTTTATTGAATTGATCATGGACAAAAAATCTCTTGCTCTTGACATTCTATACTACCCCACAGATTATAAGTATTCTCTTTTTCTATCTGAACTTCAGAACGAGGGGGATGGGGACCGTGTGTGTGAAATAAGACGTGAGCCACACGAACTTGGCCCTCTGTCGTTACTGTTCCATGGAAAAAAAATTTCATGGCTGCCATCTTATAGAGCATCGCAACGTGAGCCACGCGAACTTGGTCCCATGAATGGTCATCCCAGGCATAAGATAAAATACAAAAATCAGTGGTTTAAATTTTTTTGGCAGAACCCTAAATGAGGCTTCATGGGTCAAGGGCCTAAGATCATTCAATTAAGTTGCTCTGACGCTTGATCAACGGACTAATCACGTAAACCAGGTAAAAGTATCTTTTGGAAATGGGTCCTTTAGCATATGCCAAGTTTTAAAAAGTCAAATTTACATAAATGGTCAAAGAAAATTTTGGGTCCTACAGGGGACATCAGGGGCATATTCACATGTGAAATCCAAACGACAAATTCTTAAAAGACATTTATTTGGCCCATTGGGCCACGGCAACCACAACAATAGGATCATCCAAATGCCGCTAAGAAGACTATCGTCAGATGATCCTACGACTTTGATCCATATCTAGCCTCGTTTAAGGTTGTGCCAAGAAAAGCTAAACCATTGATTTTTGCAGTCATTTATCTTATGTTTGAGATGTCTGTTTTCTCTTAGACCAAGAGCATAGGCTCATCTTTTGATGTCCTACAAGATCAACGGTCTTGATCTCACATCCATGCCCATATACATCATTAGAACTGAAAGATTTCCCTCCACATTAGATCGTGAAAGTGACTTTCGTTGTGGTTTTCTGACAATAATATTGTTAAAAATGCAGAAGAAAGTCTTATCCTCCTTCCTAAAAGACACGAGATCTCATGCGAGATGACTAAAAAAATCAATGGTCTAGCTTCTTTTTTTTTTGAAATGGTGAATCATATTAGAATGGAAAGGGAAGCCCGAGGAGGGAGGATAAGGGCTTAGGGTCATGTGGTCAAAATCTTCTCAATGCCTTCTGGCTGGCCTTATGGTTGTTCTTTAGATCAGCAGATTATTAGGGTAAACCAGGCTGAAGTGGGGCGTAATAAGTGTCTTTTAGGCAAGGAGATTAAGAGTATCTTTCTTGTAAATATTTTCCTATGATTCTTTGTAAATAGAGCAATAGTTCAACAATAGTACAGTTAATAACAATAGTACAGTTATTCTTATCTCTTGTAAATAATAGCTGTAATAGTTCATCAATAGTACGTTAATGGCTTGTAAGGATTCCTTAAAATTAAATTAAAAATATTTTTTATTTTCATGAACCATTTGGGTGGCATTCAAAGAAGGCGAGCCACATGCATTTACAATAAGTAGGGAATGTAATAGACAAAACCCGGAGGTTCCTTGTTGCCTAGCAGAGGAGGCAAAATAAACTGTTGGATATAATATAGATGAAGGCCCGAAGGGAAGTGATCTCTGGCTTGCTTGAACCCAAAATTTGTGTATTGTTGCAAAATTCAGAATTAAAAGGAAACCGTAAAAAATCAGATTGCACTTATTATTTTCGTTGAAAACCCTTCACAAAATTTAGATTGTTAATGAAGAAGGAAGAATGGCTGAGTCGTGCCACATGGTCATTCTCCTTAAGAATTGTATCCGCCCCTACAGTGCAACCAGGATCGGTGAATTGATGCTCCAAGATAAAACTACTCTAACAGGCTCTTGTAGACGTGCATTCGCTTACTAATCCACTTCAAACAACCTTAGAACTGGGCTCAAACACCTATTGGAATGGAGGAGAGGAAGGAGCAAAACCGAAAGAGAGAAATCTGTATGCTTTTCTGTAAAACAATGTGTTTCTATTGGAGATGAAACGGTTCAAAAATAGTAAGAAAAAATAAAGGCCTTAATTGAATCTATTTAGGACTTAAAACCTAAAAAATTTATATTAAAATTAGTAATTGTTAATTAAGGAAAACCAAAAGCATTTTTGACCAAAAAGTTATTTTTTTATTTAACTCGGACACGGACCTCGGACCATGGCCCAACCCGACCCAAGCTCGTGTGTATGTTTATATGAACTTTGGTTCATGTAAAACTGAGCAACCCAACAGATTCCAATGCCCCCTGAAAACCAAAGCCTTTCCTCCATTGTACCTCTTATATGGAGGTGAATGTTCCCTTAACTTTCCAATGTGGGACTAAAATCTTGCATTGGAGTTGAACCCCACTCACATACAACTCTAGGTCATGGGTTCAAGTAACAAAGCACCACAAAAGTCAATACCTTTTGAAACTAAAATAAGATTCTCAATTTTGAATCTGCCCACCAATTTTGACCTAAAAAACTCACCTTTTTGACTAAAAATTTTCTGAACTAGACAAAAAGATGAAGAAAATGTGCCCTTCAATTACTATCGAAGGGCATATTTACTTTGTTTCCGTAGAAGTCGATTTTCTTATAGCGAAACTAGAAAATTCTCGCGAAGGGACTAATCCTATCCAAAAAATAGAACAAAACTTCCCTCCAGTATGGTTAGGAGGAAGTTCCTTCAGCACCTTCAAATATATACCTGTGTGCCTGTATTTACTAAAATACCCTTAACCCCTATTTCTTAGGATAGCAACACATGCCATAATTTTACTTGGCCACATATTTGTACTGAAGGAACTTCCTCCTAACTGTACTGGAGCGAAGTTTTGTTCCAAAAACTATGGGTTCTAGGCCCTTGTCATCACCGATCAGTCGTACCATATTGGTCCGGGTTAGTGACCTAATTACAACACCGGAAAGGGTGAGGCACCGGTCCCACCCTCTCAAAAGATCCGTCTCTGACTCTCTACGAAGGGGTTTCATTCATTCGTAGTAGTATTACCCAGTTTCAGTTTGTTCATAGTAAAAAAAGACATGAAAACAGCGACAAAGATAAGTTTGTAAACTTATTCTCAAAGATAATAGAAATCTTCTCATTTCTTGGTTGATTTGGTGTCCAACCATATAAATCTTGCTATGTTCTATGCTTTTGCTTAATTTTCTTTGCCTGTTCATGGTTTGATCAAGGTTTATGACGAATTTCTTTATCAAAATTAAAACTTTATATATATTGAGTTGTATTCTCTTCATTCAATCGCATGCAGCTCAAGACCTGTTGAACAATGTAAAAGTGAAAGCAATCATAGGGCCACAATACTCAGCACAAGCCACATTCGTGGTGGATCTCGGACAAAAAGCTCAAGTGCCCATCGTTTCTTCCTCAGCCACGAGCCCATCTCTCTCCCCCATCCGAACTCCTTACTTCATTCGGACTGCGCTTAATGACTCCATTCAAGCGAAAGCCACTGCTTCTATCGTTCAAGCATTTGAATGGAGACAAGTCATTCTAATCTATGAAGACACCGAATATGGAAGTGGTATCATACCTTATTTAACTGATGCCCTACAAGAGATTAACCCCCGTGTCCCATTTCGAAGCGTGGTTTCTACTTCGGCCACAGATGAACAGATCCTTGGAGAGCTCAAAAAGTTGGCCACCATGCAGACTAGAGTTTTTGTTGTTCACTTATCAGCTTCTCTTGGTTCTCACTTCTTTCCAAAGGCGAAAGAGGCTGAACTAATGAGCAAAGGGTGCGCTTGGATTGTTACAGATGGTATAATGAATCTCTTGGACGCCATGGATTCTTCCGTCATTAATTCGATGCAAGGTGTGTTGGGTGTTAAATCTTACATTCCCAAATCGAAAATTCTTGAGGATTTCACGGTGCGATGGAAGAGGAAATTCCGTAAGGAGAATCCCGACATTGAATGAGTTGAGCTAAGTGTTTTTGGTCTATGGGCTTATGATACAGTTCAAGCATTAGCAATGGCAGCAGAGAGAGTTGGAATCTCTAGGACAGGCCCAAGACTTCGCTAAGAGATACTTAAAACCCAATTTAAAGGCTTGAATGGAAACTTTTGTCTTGTGGAAGGGCCGTTGGAATCACCGGCCTTCCAAATAGTGAATGTGATTGGAAAAGGTGAAAGAGAGATTGGAAGAATTTCGCAAGTATCAACCCCAATTGGCAAGAAAATGTACTCCACCTCTAGGGATGATCTCAGAACTATAATCTGGCCTAGAGAAGCGAAGGTGGTGCCCAAGGGTTGGGCAAAGTTGAAGGTCGGTGTTCCACTGAAAGAGGGCTTCCAAGAATTTGTGAAGGTAGAACGTGATCCCAACACAAATAAGCCGATTACTTCACTGGCTACTCTATAGATGTCTTCACAGCTGCCATGGAGGCATTAGGCATCCCTTTCAAATTTGTTCCCTTCGAAAATGAAACTGGACAGAGTGCCGGATCTTATGATGATCTCGTATACAACGTCTCTCTTCAGGTCAGTTAAACTACAAACCATTTACTAGCATTTGAAACAACCAATTACTCCATAAGCTTAAGCTGTTGAAGTTGGTGTTTTTTGTTCACTTTTATACTTCAACACTCCCCCAAACGTAGAGGAGTGATAAACTACTTCTCAGTCCTAGAGACACTAGTTTCCTGATTTTTAGCCACTTCAGCACTTGAAGACGGTAGTTTATCATGAAAAAAAAATCCATGGTAGCCAAACGTGCCCTGAATATCAAGGAGTTGTTGGGTTTTGAACCAGGGGAAGAAGACCTGCAGTGAGGCCTAATTGGTTGTTTCACACACCATTTCTAGTTGTAGACCAAAAATTCAATTCTAAATCAATTCATGCTTAATAAAGATGTCTAATAATTTATTTTTGAAGGACAAAGATGTCTAAGAATTTAATTCTTGTAAATATAGAAATTTGCAACTGGAAATTATATATTTAACTAACCAATGCATTTGCTCAGAATTCTATCATTGTATTGTCATTAAAAACATGGAATCATGGATCTGTTTTCTTTTGCTTCTTTGGGGAAACACATAAGTATGACGCGGTGGCGGGCGATATAACAATCAGAGCCGACCGATTGCAGTACGTGGACTTTACATTGCCTTATTCAGAGTCGGGGGTGTAGATGGTAGTGCCGATCATAGATGACGACACAAAAAATGCATGGATTTTCTTGAGACCTCTAACTATGAATCTTGGTTGGCGACTGGGTTCGCCTTCATCTTCATAGGCTTCGTGGTGTGGGTTCTCGAACACAGGATAAACGATGAGTTCAGGGGGGTCTCATATAGCGAACAAGTTAGCCTAGTCTTATGGTTCTCCTTCTCCACGCTCGTCTTCGCACACAGTCACGCATCTCTCCTTCTAAACTCATCTATGTTTAATTACTTGGTTGCAAAAAATTTGCTGTTTTACTAAGGCCCTACTCGTTTAAGATTATCACACAATTGAATAATTGGTTTTGGACTCACAATCGATCGGTTGCCATAATCTTAAACCAAGAGGGCCTAAGTGTTTTGCTCTTAGAGTTAACAATCTTCCAATCATAATCTTAAACAATCATAATGCCCTCTTATTTTGGTAATGGACCCATTTCAAATTGGTAAGTAGTATTTGGTTTCTTGGTGTAGAGTTGTTATAACATTAAAGAAGTGGGTGCCCACTGCCTACCAAATCCCATTTATCTATTGGGAATGACCCTCTGCACCACCAGGAAACCAAACACTAATTACCACAACTCTACGAGTAGAATACTTCAATGCTATTACATATATTTACTACTTCAAGTCTAATTCACCACTACTCTAAAACAAAGCAACTACGTGCAACCAAATAGAGCCAAGATTGTTCTTGCTCCCCTGTAAAAATGAAATGATAGTTGCACGCACTTCATATGATAATAGCACTCCAGTCCTCACTTTATTAAGCAATTTCTTGAATTAGACATACATTACTGTGATTGTTTCAGAGGAGAAAATCGTGAGCAACTATTCTAGGTTTGTGCTGATCACATGGTTGTTCGTGGTTTTGATACTGACATCAAGTTACACGGCGAGCTTCACGTCAATGCTAACGGTTCAAAGGCTTGAGAGGGTGACCAATGTTGCAGAGCTGCAAAGGAACGGGGACTATGTGGGGTACCATGAGGGATCTTTTGTGAAAGGACTCTTGACGAAGATGAATTTCAAGGAATCAAATCTTAGGTCTTTTAAAAGGAAGTGGGAATGGTGGTGTTGCAGCTATCTTCGATGAGTTCCCTGACATAAATATCTTTCTAGCTAAGTACTGTACTAAGTACACTCTAGCGGGACCCACTTATCAGACGGCCGGCTATGGCTTTGTAAGTCTCTCTCTCTCTTCCCCGCCCCCCCCCCCCCCCCCCCCCCACTTCAAGATTATCTCTCCCTACAGTACTTAGGTTTTGAAGCTCCATTGGAAGTAAAACCGTCCTTTCATGGCGATGGAAAAACTTAAATTTCGGTTTTGGTCGTTCTAGGCCGAAATCCCGGTAATCATAAAAAAAATTATTATTTAATTGTGTACGAAATTTAGGTCAAAATTATCGAAATATCGGAATATTTGTATATTTAAAATAAAAAATCAATTTCTCGAAATTTCGGCCGAAGTGTCCGAAATTCGGAAATTCCAGGCCAAATTTGGTAAAACCCGATATCTCAGATCTCGCCAAATTTCAGTTTCGGTCTCAACCGAAATTGGCCAAAATTTAAAACCATTAGTACCCTGATTAAAGCTTATTCTAGTAGAGGGGATACCAACTACGTTAAAGAACTTCACAACCATGGAAAAACTTAAAAGTATTATGATTAAAGCTTATAGCAGAGGGATTACCGACTGTGTTAAAGAGCTTCACAATATTACCCGAGGGAAGAGACGACATCACATATTGGCAGGGTTTGAGATTAGGATTTAGGGTTCTATGCGATATTTGAGTTCTCCCTTATTTTAGCTTTTGGTTAGTAGTTTTTTTTTTTTTTTTGCTCTTCTACTCTCAGCTGCCAAGGTATAATAGATCTTCTAAAAAATGGATGAAGAAATTTCAGAATTTGTGGGTTTGCTAGATTTGATTAATATTTGTTTTGGGAGCGCTGCAAAATAAACTCAAGAATTGCTATAGAAAAAGGATCTTATTAATTTCTATCACACATTTAAACATAATTTTTTTCGTTAGTAGTTTCGCTTTATGTTTCTGTCATAAATCTGCTATTTTATGTTTCTATCTAGCACACATTTAAACAGAATTTTGGATATTAACAGTTTGGCAACCGCGCACACAGACAAATCCGTCTTTTAAAACCAAAACGTATCAAACTTTTTGTACTGAGACAACTTGTCCCGTGTGTCAATTTGTAAATTTTTACGGATGAAATGAAATAGTTACCTTCTCAAAAAAAAAAAAAAACGTATCAAACTCGTTTTATTCATCGAACATATTTTTAGCGTTTCCATTTATTTGACGGTTCTATTGACGAAGTTTTTTAACCAATGCCGTATTAAACCTGAATTTTCCTGTTCCGTTTTTTTTTGTTGTGCCGTGTCATGTTTTGCTGACTCAATATTTACAATCTCACAGGTCTTCCCAAAAGGTTCCTCTCTAGTCCATGATGTTTCCAAGGCAATCTTAGAGGTTACAGAGGGAGAAAAAATGCTGCAAATCAAGGAGAAATGGTTCAGACCTGAACCTACTTGTCCAGACAAAAGCACCACCGGGAATTCAAACAGCCTAACCCTCAATAGCTTCGGAGGCCTCTTCATAATAACTGGAGTTGCTTCAACCTCTACCCTCTTTATATATCTGGCTCTCTTCCTTTATAAGAGTAAGGATGTTTTCATGAACCCTGATAACAATCACTCCATTTGGCAAAAGTTGGTTGCAATTTTCAAACACTTCGACCAGAAAGAGCGCCCCTCTCGTGCTTCAGAGAGTGACAAACCAGAATTTAAAGGTGATGAAACTTTGCCTTCCATTAACGGGTATGATGTAGACTCGATTTCAGAAGAAAATGCACCCTCTTTTTCTTGTTTTTCAACACCCAATCGAGTCGAACATGCCTTGGACGGATAAGGGTTCTGTAAGCCAGATTGAAATTAGGCTCGTCACCTACTTGAATTTGTCTTTGTAATGCTAAAGTAAATCAAATAGGTTCAATTGAAATAGTGGAAAATGCATGTATTCATGTGTCAATACACTAATTCCCTGTAATATGATAGGTTTTTAGAATGTAAACTTTACTCATGTATTCAATTAATATTTTTTTTAGTTTCATCTTATTTGCAAATGAGACATTGTAAGTAGTCTCTTTGGAAGTTATTAGCTAAATAATTTTAACATCTCTCCCCTTAATATTTCCACATTTTCTTTTAAAAGATGATCGTATGCACAACTTGTCATCTGCCCATAGAGCTCTCTCCCTTTCCCTCTCTTACTCTCATTAGACCCGAGGCGTAACATGAACACTTATTTTTCGATGATCTGAAAATCTCATCAGCATCCATGGAGGTATATCTTATTTTCTTCTTCTTCTCTTCTGTCCTTTTCGCCACAACAACTGCCTCTTCTTCCTCTTCCTTCGGCCAAAACATGCTGCAATGCAGAGGCCAGCGGAACGAGAGAGAGAGAGAGAGAGAGAGAGAGAGAGAGAGAGAGAGAGAGAGAGAGAGAGAGAGAGAGAGAGAGAGAGAGAGAGAGAGAGAGAGAGAGAGAGAATTCCGTCAATTTTTCGCTGGTGGAAGAGGAAACGACCGTGAGAAAGAGCCGAAAAAAGAAGTAGATAAAGTAGGTTGAATCCACCCTGGATGGCAACAAAACAAGCAATCAAGGTGTATTTGACAGAAAAATACCCACATTTCCATGGCAATGCGCCAAACAAACAGGGCCTTGCCAGGAATCCCCTAATTACCATTAAGATCTCAGAATAAACCTAGATAAGATTGAGAGTGGAAAATGATAAGCTCATGTGAAAGCCAAATCGTGTCAAATGACCAGTAAATCAAATCTTTCCATACAATACTTGGGGTCAAGGATACAAAACATTGATACAAATAGATACCACTAGGCTTGGAACTGCTTGGCCATTCAAGTGAACTCTCTCATCAACCTTGTAATAGAGATTACACAGCTCTGCTCACATTTCAAAGATGGCAAAACATGACATATTATTAACAGACGTTAAACTAAACATACAAGTACATTCTAGCAGTTTTAACAGTTGAGGTAAGGATACAAAACCTTAGCATTTCTTTTGAATGATAGGCATATTATGCATAAAGCAAAGGAGAAACCCCGCGACCTCAGATGGTCAGAAATACAAAATGGAAGCGACAAACCACGGAAGAAAAAGAAAAGATACAAACAACAGAAATCAGAGGGAGAGAATCTATAATCTCCCATCTCGTCCTACAACTATCAGGCCAAACGAGGCAATCTGCCTCTCCATTAGCTGATCTCAGAAACCAGTGACATTGATAAATGGACAAGTAAGTTGTCATTGCCAAAACGGAAGGTCAATGTTAACCCTCAATCACCTAGAGAATTTGGCCTTGACATCGATTAGCTGCTTCACCACATCTCTCATTGAGGGTCCATCACTTGCCTTCTTTTCAGTGCATCTCAAGGCCATGAGGAGGACACTGCTTATTTCTTCCATGAATAGTTCCTTTGCCAGTTTCAATCTAGATATTCTGAGGATTAAATATTTGGCTTGGGCAAGATATGGACCAATGTAAGATTTTGATTTTTTGTTTGGGGAGATCTTGTCCCCCAAATGATGTAATTTGGATAAATCTAAGAAAATTGCTACCGGCCTTTAAAAACAAGTATTTCATCTCTTTCACAAGGATATCTTTAGAATGTAAACGAACATGATCCAATGTACACGATGCATGTCCTTGGTGATTGGGATTGTTGGTCTGATGGTCTATCGTAGGGAGACCCAATGGGTGTTGGGTCTAGGTCTGATGCCAAATGGATGTCCCGTTTACAAGATTGAGGCATGCAAAATTCAACAGCTTTTATCAATGCTTGATCAAAGATCTAGAATCATCCATTGAGGGTGGGATTGAGGGCAATAGGCCGAGCTTGTTATGGCCAATAATGTTCAGTGACCTGATCTCCAGTGGGTCTATGACATAAATGGTTGATGCTTGTCTTAAAAAGATATATCCTTTTTCATCTTCTTTCTCATTTTTTGTACTCTATCGTTTTTTCCTCTTTTAACTTCTTTTTGAATTAGCGGTTGAAGTGTTCACAAGGAGGAAGACAGGGCTTCCAGTCATATTCAATTGGAAAAATACAATCGGAAAAAACCTAAAAAGACAAAGAAGATGAATAACAATAAAAGAAAGAAATAGAAAATTCCTAAAAAAAAATACACAATGCTGTTTCTCGTTTTCTTGTATATTTCCTCTATGTAGTATGTCTTCATTGATTTGCATATAAAAGGAAACCTCTGGTTTACCTTAAAAATAATACACAATGATACTTCATATACAAGGTTAGAAAACTAAAACAAAGGTCCAACTTCGAATCCATTCATCAATTTATTTCCCGGGAAGGCTGGGTATCTATACTTGGACTTCCAAGCTCGCTTGAGGAGACTCCATGATCTTCTTCTGGAACGAAGCTCTCACTCAAATGGTTGGAAATGCTCAATGCTCTTTGGGAATTGTTAAAATTAAATGAAGCCTCAGTGCTTGTACTTCTGCCTATTGTTAGTCCTCTGCTGGGTTGGTTCGGCTTGAATGGATAAGAGGAGAGATCTTTCTGATCGAAATGTTTGGCCAAGGCAATGAGTTTACACCGAATGGATTTTTTGGAATCATCCATTGTCGAAATATGTCTATGCTTGTAAAGGAAGAGAACTAAGAACAGGAATAGAGCAGAAGCTGAAGCGATTCCAGTGATGAGGAAGAGGCCCCAGAAGCTATCGAGAGTAAGGCTGTTTGATGTGATGGTGGTATCTTGTTCTCGGCAAGTTGTCTGATTTCCAAACCACTTTCGCTCTATTGCCATCATTTGATCTCCCTCTGTTACATTCAAGATTGCCCTTGAAATATCAAGGACCAAAGGAGAACCTCTAGGGAAGACCTGTTCAAGTGAAAGAAAGTTAGAAACAAAGATAAAATGCATCCATAATGTGTATCATTGATGATGCAAAGACAGCATTTCAAATTCTCTGACTTTCAACTTTGGGCATTTGCTCCAATAAGGTGGATATGAGAAGGATTGGATCAATTCTAGTTAAATTGATGAGCCTTTTTGGGGAGATAGATGGGGAAAAAGAACTCACAAAGCCCCATCCATCGGTCTTGTACGTAGGTCCAACCATGGTGTATTCACCACAGTATTTATTGAGGAACAGCTTGATGTAAGGGATCTCATCAAAAATGGCAGATACACCACCATTCCAACTTCCTTTGGAAAGGGCCTCGGCGTACTCCTCGGCAGTGTTGTATCCCCTGAGCTTCGACTCTTCAAAGTTCATCTTCTTCAAGAGTCCATGCACGAAGGAATCCCTCTGGTACCCAACGTAGTGCCCATTCTTTATGAGCTCCTTCACATCGGTGATCGTCGGTTGAAGCTGTAGAACTGTAAGCATAGATGTTAAGCTCGCAGTGTAACTCGACATCAGTATCAGCTCCACGAACACCCATATGATCACCACAAACCTTGACAAATTGCTAACCAGCTTCTCCTCTACAACCATCAAAACAAATTCGTTTTATTCTATTATTTTTCTGTTCTGCAGAATGAAATTCTAATCTGGGTTTTGATTTTTTGAGCGAAAGGTAACTGTATTAAAGGAGAGAAAATATTACAAGTGCAAGTCAGCGGACAAAACAAAAAGATTGCCCAACTTACAAGGAATCCTGCAAGGCCTGATCTAGGTTTTGATCATGCCAAGAAACTCAATGTGCAAACCATCTTGCTACTGACTGAACCCAATAATCAGTTTTGGAATCAAAATTAAAAAAAGAAAAAAGAATGGGGCTTCAATCACTGGACCACACCTAAAGAATGTATCAATCGGGAGTGCTGGGAATTTGGGTTGAGCTTGTAGCATAATGGTCGGGTTCAGGTTTTGACTCCAATTCATTTTTTTAGCAAGAGCTCAACCAAAAGCTCAACCCGACCCGAACGAGGTTGCACCCCTTATTATTCATGCACTCATGTGAACATTGATACCAAGATGTCCCAAAATCGGAGGCGACACTAACTATTTGATCAATGAACTTGACACATTAAATATCGAACACGGCCCACTTATTCTTCAAGTATCCATTTAGAAGTTCACAATCCATCTGAACTTAGGGTTGGCTCCTTATGTGATCTAGCCTTAAGAGACTTGATTAGTTTAGGCTTGTTTCTATTTCTAGGCGCACAACATGAACGGTCTGGACATTGTCCATGTATATGCATTTACGGCAGATACTGTATAAATTTCCAAGATGACGAGGTAGAAGAGAAAGTACGAACTGTGTGCGAAGACAAGCGTGGAGAAGGAGAACCAGAGCATCACGCCGATTTGATGGTCAGGAGGACCGCGGAACTCTTCGTTGATCCTGTGTTCGAGAACCCATACCACGAAGCCGGTGAAGATGGCGGCGGCCCCACTTGAAAGCCAAAGATCTTTGGTTAAAGGCTTTAAGAAAACCCATGCATTCTTGTTCTTCCGGTCATCTTTTATCGGCACTATCATTGTCACACCAGACTCCGAATACGGCAATGTGAAGTCTGCATACAAAGATCGATTTGCTCTGATTGTCGTGTCGCCCATCACCGCATCAAATTTCTATATTCCTCGAGTAAACGAAAATAAAAATAATATCATCAAAATGTAATAATATCCATACATCGAAGAGAAACAATGCAGATTGTAACAAGTAAACTACCAGTGTTTTTTACTTATGAATCCTAATGTGCAAAATATTTCTCGATTAGTCAATGAAAATTATGGCAAAAAAGTTGAAAACATTTCCAATAAGTCTCTATATAAATACTACAACCACCTTTTTTTCTTTTTCTTTTTTAATGAAAATGCCCTTCAATCACTAATATAATCGTGCATTTTTTCCCACAAAAATATAGCCAGTGTTTCTCATATTAGAAATGATTGCAGAATCAATAGGGATACAAAAAAAAGTAGCAAAAAAATAATATTTTTATTACCGCTAAAAAATAATAATACTTTTAGGGCAATGATAAATTCACTCGCCTGTCGGATAATTCACACCCTTGAAACGTTTAAAAGCGTTAGAAGTCTGCCACATACCCTCCTTTCTAGGGGTGTGAACTATCCTATAGTGGTGCCAATTTATCATGGCCCTACTTTTATTAGTTTTGGATGTTTTAGAGTTAAGTCAGTCACAAAAGCAGGGCGATGTTAACTTCGCATCCCTTGTAGGATAATTCGCACCCCTTTAAATGCAAAGTGAGTCTAACACTTTTTCTAGGGTGCTACTCGGGTCGGGTTGAACCCGAATTTTTCCCGGGATGGATTGGGTTCGGGTTGGAAAAACTCAATCCGATTTGAATTCGGGTTGGGGTGTCGGGAACCCGACCTGACCTGAAACCCGACTTGTATTTTTAAAATAATAAAATATACTAAAAATGAAAGTTGCAATCGCTATTTTGAGATTTTATTTTCCATCTTTCCTTTCTGATTTTCCGTCCTAAAATTTTTGATTTTCTATTTTACTTTTAATATTAGCTAAAAAGCTAAAAATAAAAAAAGGAATGATATTTTCCCCCCTCTGACAAATAAAATCCCCCCCTTAACGTTACTTATTTGTTAAGTTTTCAAGGCAAATAAAAACGTTAAAGCCTAAAGGGGTGAAGTTATCCTGAAGCAGTGAACCATTATTGGGGGGGGGTGGAGGGGGTGAAATATCATTTGGACATTTCCAAAAGTAAAAACCCGACCTGACCCAACCCGATTTGAAAATCAGGTCAGGTCGGGTTGAGGAAATGGTTCCTCGGGTTGGGGTCGGTCCGGGTTGGCTCCTTTAGGGGATGAAATATCATTTCCAAAAGTAAAAACCCGACCTGACCCAACCCGATTTGAAAATCAGGTCAGATCGGGTTGAGGAAATGGTTCCTCAAGTTGGGTTGGGTCCGGGTTGGCCTCAACCCGACCCGACCTGAGTTGCACCCCTAGCTTTTTCACTTCAATTCATGTTGAAGGGGTGCGAATTTATCATTGGCCATACAAAAACATCATATGTAGCAACTTGACAGAAAATAAATATATATTAAGAAAGAGATTGAACTGACCTGTAGATATATCTGAAAAATGAGATTATCATAAGACCCATTGAAGGGAACAAAGTAATGAGGGAGACCATACGGTAATTCTTTAAGTACAGCATCAAACACTTCTTTCGAGAACCCAGTAACGTCCGTTCTATTGGTAACAGAATCACGTTCTACATTCAGAAATTCGCTAAATCCGTCTTTAACCGGAACCCCAATCCTCATTCCCTTTCCGCTCGTCGGAATCACCCATCCCTTCGGCAATGCGGTCGATTCTCCTGGCCAAATAATGCTCTTCAGTTTTTTCTCATTCCCTCCTTCTAATCCCCTTGTAATTCCATTCCCAGGACTCCAGAATCCAATCTCCCTCTCACCTTTTCCAATCACATTAACAATTTGGAAAGCCGATGACTGTAATTGCCCATCGAGCAGAACGAAATTACCACTAAGACCTTTAAATTTAGTCTTCAATATCTCGTCACGGAGTTTCTGACCCATCTCTGAGACTGTTATATTGGTCAAGTTGTCTTTTGTTTGTGGCTTCTGAAGGCTGGAATTCGAAACCCTGATTTTCTCAGCTGCCATGGCTAGAGCCCAAGTCGTATCATACGCCCATAACCCAAAAACGCTTAGCTCAGTTCTTTCAATGTCCGGATTTTCCCGCCGGAATTTTCTTTTCCATCTTGCTGTGAAATTATCGAGCGCTTTTGATTTGGGCACGTACGGTTTCACGCCCAAGACACCTGTTGCAATATAAATGCTTAAATAACACAACTGTAATGAGAAATTATATGATGTGTGGCCGTATGAACCCATATATATATATATATATATATATATATATATATATATATATATATATATATATATATTTTATTTTTTTTAAAAGTATGGATTGGCCCCCACACCATAACCATATCATAGGATGATTCAAACCGTTCATTTCACAGGCCACAATGTAAAAAGGTTGTGCCACAAAAATCAATTTCATAGGATGATCATAACCCTCCGATCCGATCAGGACCATCTCGGTTCTGTTTATATATATATATTTTGTTGCCCTCTTCACAAAAAAATAACCCTCCGATCCGATCTATAGAGGTTTCCATAATGTGCACTACCTAACTTTTTGAATCGTACAGGTTTATACAGCTACATGGGGCCGCAACGTACATTCTTTAAAAAAAAAAAAAGTTTCTGCCGCCCCACATAATATAATTTCTCCAGCTTTAGGAATGAACATTAATACGTTTAATTTTGAGTCTAATAATTGGTTTTGGACTCACAACCGGTTAGCATAGTCTTAAACGAACATGGCCAAATTGGGTTGGGTCAGGTTGAGCTTTTGCAAAAAAACGAATTGGAATTAACCCTAACCCGAACCCGACCAGATTTTAAGGTAAAAGCTCAACCCGAATTCCCAAAAACCTACCCATGTTGCACCCCTTTATTTGGAGAAGGAAAAATTGCCAATGGGGGACACACTTTTAAAAAATTGTTAGAGGAGGACGTAATGGGGTTATCAAGTCTCTAAAAGGGGGTTATCAATCCTCTAAATGGGGTTATCAAGCTCTCAAAAGGGGGGTTAACAACCCTCTTTATCAGTTTTTCAAAATTGTGTCCCCCGTTAGCAATTCTATTATTTTGATGTCCCCCATTGGCAATTTTTCCTTGGAGAAATTGGATGTTTCACATACCTTGCATGGAATCGATCACGGAAGAATCCATGGAGTCCAGAAGAGTTGTTAGCCCATCTGTTATAATCCACACGTACCCTTCGTTCATCATTCCTACCTCTTTGGCTTTAGAAAAGATGCGAACTCCACTAGAAGAAGACATGTGAACCACGAAGACTCTGGTTTGCATGGTCATCAATTTGTAGAGCTCACTGAGGATTCTATCATCTGTAGCAGAGCGAGGAATGACACTTCTATAGGGGATACGGGCCTCAATCTCTTGAAAAGCGTCACTGAGATAAGGAATGATTCCATTCCCAAAGTCGGTGTCTTCATAGATGGGAATGACTTCCCTCCAATTGAAGGTTTGAATGATTGCAGCTATGGCTTTGGCTTGGGATGAGTCGTTCTGTGCTGCTCGAATGAAGTAAGGAGTTGGGATGGAGGAGAGAGAAGGACTGGTAGCAGAGAAAGAAATGATGGGTACATGAGCTTTGTCTCCAAGTTCTACCACGAACTCGGCCTGTGCAGATTTTTGTGGCCCTATGATCGCTTGAACTTCAACAGTTTTCAACAGGTCCATAGCTGCACAATTAATGAAACTGAGAGATTTGGTGGGGGTGCAAATAACGTTTCATTGAGAGAGAGAGAGAGAGAGAGAGAGAGAGAGAGTTGTATGTTTCTTCATTTACTTTCTTTTTCCTCACACACACAAGGAAAAAAAAATAAAATTGGAGCCCTTATCCATTTTGAAGGGTTTAAAGGAATTCTAGCAATTTTAATATATGAAATTAAGAAGGCTGTATTTGTATATGCATTATGCTATATTAGAGTAGATATGTAGTTTTTCTTAATGACTGAATTATATGTAGTTATATAATACTCAAGAATATTTCGACAGCTAGATTTATGTAAGGTATTAAATTTCAGTTTCAGTTGCCACGCAGATGGAAACATTTCTTTTTTATTAGAAATTTTGGTAGAAATCCAATAAAATCAAGGGAACATACATAAATGATAGAATTTAAAGATGATACTTTAAGAGATGCTAGAATAAATACAAATTCACATCTAGAAATCATAAAATATCAAACACCTAGTGACATGCACTATCACACATATCTCGTAACTTAGTAGATGCAAAATTTTATATGTAATTCATATAAAGATATATGGTATCTGAGCTCAAGCTCAGATAGGATTTCTGAGCTGGAGTTTTTAAATAGGGTGTGTGCCTATGTTATTTGGGTTATGTTAGATATTGATTCTGTAGGACTTAACATAGATAGGGTGTCCCTAAGAAATCAACTCCACAGGATTATGGTAAGCGTTGATTTGTGGAGGTTTAAAATGGACATCTACAAAATGGTCCATTTTACGCCTGTACAGATCGAACAGTTGGGATGATCCTATGGATATGGTTTCTTAGGAACAACCTATCTATGTGAGGTTCTATGGAATGAATGGGTTGGATGAGTCAAACAACATGGGAGATGCCATATTTCAAAACTCTACCTCAGAAATTCTATCTGAGCTTGAGCTCAGATACCGTGCCCCCTTCATATAAATATTTATGCATAATACATGCACCACATTTTGCATATAATTTATATAAATAAAATTATGTAATACATACTAATATAGCATACCATTGTGATAGTAACGGTAAGGTTGCTCCATTGTGACCTGGTGGTCACAGGGTTGAGTCACGGAAATAGCGTCTCTGCAAAGCAGGTGTAAGGCTGCGTACAACTAGCCTTCCCCAGACCTTGCAATGACGGGAGCCTCGTGCACTGGGCCGCCCTTTTTTTATACTAATACAGCATACCACTATCACACTTATGAATTTAATTTATGTATTTCGGTCATTTTGGTTTCGATTTCGGTAGGTATGGAAACGAAAATATTTCGGTGAAAATTTAAAAGCATGCCAGTTTCGGTGAAAATTTAAAAGCATGGATGTGTATGTAGCTAGGGGTGCAACTTGGGTCGTGCTGGGTTGAGCTTTTTCTAAAACTAAATTGGAATCAACCAGATTCCGACTCGATTCTATGGTAAAATCTCAACCTGAATCCCCAATAATCAACTAGGTAGATTTGTGCCCCTATATGTAGCTTGAATATGATAGGGGGCAGATGTGATATAGTTCTTGTGGGAGAGTCGCGTAAGCAAACATCTTGTAAATCGATGTGGTAGATTTTTTTTAATTTTTTTTTTAATTTATTTTTGAGAGGAGGGGGGAGTAAATATTTAATATCTATGTATAACATCAGGGTATAAGTGGTAGGTCCCACCCCATCAAAACATGAGGGGTGAAATTGTGGGCCTCACATTATGCATGGGTTTGGTTAAATGGTGGGCCCCACCCAGCAAAACCTGAGGTGTCAAATAGTGGGCCCCACCCCATGTAAGTATGAGGTGTAAAATGGAGGCCCCCACCTTATGCATGGGTTGTGGAGAGAGAGAGAGAGGCGTGCGCCGGGCGCGGGGCTACCCATGCTATGCCTTGGTATAAAATGGTTAGCCACACCCATCAAAAAATGGTATAAAAATTCATGGAAAATACGGAGGTTTGCTATTTTCAGGGTATTTTTTTATTTTGGTAAATATTTTTCACTTAAGAAAACGCTAGAAATTTTATTTTTATATGGAAAATTTTAATCATTCATTGAAAAGATTTTCCAATACAAATTTTCAATGGAAAGAAAACTTACACAATGGAAAGCTTCACCTTTGGTATATATTAATTGCAGTACCATGTTTTGATGATTGCACTAACTCATCTTGTAAGTGGCCAAAAAAAAATGCCTATTGGACATCGATTCTGCCCTAACTGCTACATTTTTAAAGAGCCAACTCATTGGCGAAGATATTTTAATTTGATTTTCAGGAAGTTTCGTTTCATAAGGATTTAAGGTAGTCCAAAATGGTGAAGACCATCTTTTTGTCTCTTCTTTCTCGTTTAAAAGTCTTCGTAGTGGATACATGTTAAGAAAAAGTGTGGGTACCAGTCGTCAGCACGTTAATTTAATGGACATCTATTCTGCCCTAACTGCTACATTTTTAAAGAGCCAACTCACTGGCGAAGATATTTTAATTTGATTTTCAGGAAGTTTCGTTTCATAAGGATTTAAGGTAGTCCAAAATGGTGAAGACCATCTTTTTGTCTCTTCTTTCTCGTTTAAAAGTCTTCGTAGTGAATACATGTTAAGAAAAAGTGTGGGTACTAGTGTTTTTTAGCTACCAGTCGTCAGCACGTTAATTTAATGGATTTGATACAACTGGAGGTAAGTTTGAAGATTGCAGTTAATGGATGGTTAAAAATGAAATTAACAATCTGCATTTAATAGGCAAAAGTTCGGTTGAGAGCGTATGTACTGCTCTGGCAGTACTAATGCTAAAGGAAAATTCTCATTAGGAAGGGAAGAAAAATACAAGGCAGAAACGTACCTAGCTTTCTTTTCTTTTCTTTTTCTTTTTTTGTGTTTTTTCTTTCTTTCTTTTTGTGAAATCCAACCTCTCCCCAATAAGAATAGAGGAAAGAAGAGCAAGAGAAAGAGAATAGATGAACTAATAAAACACCCTACAGAAAGAACCTCTTATGCTTAAGGCCTCTCTGGGTGCCACTAAATTGGTCCTTGTCTACAAATGAGATTGTTGTAATGTAATATTAATTACAAATGCTAAATTAAGGTTAACAATATTTTTTCTTAACTATTATAGCTATTATTTGTGAAATAATCAAATTATAATTTCAAAACCATTTGCATATAATCACAAACAATCTTAGATGGGTCCAAAGAGGCATTTAACTATTTAAGTTACAAATGAATCAGTATTACTGAATACCCAATTGATCTTCAGAGGATGGAAGAAACTCATTACCAAAGATAAAAAGAGGGATATAAAATTTAGAGTGGGGCAAAAAATAATAGTAGAAGGCGAATTATGAAAGAGGAGGAGTGAAATTACCCATAAATGCAGCAGCAACATTATCTTCCTTGGAGTCTCTCCAGTGGAGAGCCAACTTTGTGCTGTAATTATGAGTGGCATAGAAATCAGAAAGCGCCATAGAGATGCAGCTCTCGCTCATCTTCCCCACCCATGTCTCCAAATCCAGAACTACTCCAACATCAAATGTTGAATTGATAATTTTGTTTTGAGCTATTGCCAATTCACAGAGGAGACTGAAAGAGAAGAGGACTAAGATGGAAACTAAGAATTGAATCGTGCTCTTCATCTAGAGAACCCAATAACGATGCAATTCCAATAGTTCTCGAGTTCCTTTATAACCTGTTTATAAGCAGACACAAGTAGAGTGGATAGGAGAATAAAGAAAAACCCCACATAAATTCCATAGCCACGTCTCAGCAACCCCACAACACTCTATCTATTTCTTGTAGCGACCATAGAAGCTGGCACTTGCCTACTATATGACAAGTTTAGCAGGCTGTAATTTAATGCATTGACCGTAGACTCTCTGACTTTCGAGTGAGAAAAGGGAAATGATATTTACACTCCCTTTTCCAAGAGTTTCACATCTTTTGTTTTCCTTTTTCCAAAAACTGTATTCCTTTCCTTCCCTTTTATTTGTCGATTCTTGAAGAATAAGTCAATTTCCAAAAACAGACAAACAAATGGGTGTGGAAATATCAGTTTCGTTGAGAAATTTGTGTACATTTGTATCTTTTTTCTTTCGTGTAGAGCTGAGGACCTGAGGTTCCATCTACACTCATTTAAACCCGGGATTACGTTGACTACTAGGTTTCCTCGCATTGTGGACGATATCGTCTTTTACTCAGTAAATGGCATCATGCAGTGTCCGTAGAAAGGCAAGATCAGATGGATATTTTAATATATATTTTCCCATAGAAATATCCAACCCTAAAGCCTAAGATTTTTTTTTCCCATATCAACTTGTCTATTCTAATTAAGGGGAGCCTTGATAGCCGTGATTCAGCTCACTTCTTATGGGAGATCTTGTCATAAGGGGAGCCATATTCAGCTCACTTCTAATGGGAGATCTTGTCATGCCCGGACCCACAATGTAGATATTGTCCGGTTCTGGGTCATCTACCCTCCCCGGTTTTGTTTTCCAATAGCACTAACTCTGCCCGACCTACTCCCTTGGAGATACTGAATACGTGTCTGTAGAAAGAGAGGAGAAATCCACATATATAGCCCGATAACTTTTCCTCATTTTCTGATGTGGGATCTTTCAGATCTTATGTCATAACTCTTAAGATTGATCCTACCATCATGATCTAGACCCTAAATTCATTCCTAGCCAAGCAATTCCCTTCGATTAACAATCCCAGCCATTGGATTGGTGGCCACATATTTGATGACTGATGATCCAAATCATTCATTTACTGGACCCCACCATCCATGGATGGTCTAGCTTGTCCAGCCGACACGGTTTTTTCAACTACGACCAATGCAAATCTTCTTCCGCGCCTTTAAATAAGGTTGTGAGAAGCAATCCTAGCAGTTTGACAAAATAACATTCTATTAGCCTCTGGCTTTCATTTCCATTATTTAAGCAAGTTTGGGGATTTTTTGATGAAGCACCAAAGCCACCTTCTTTCTACTTTCTTCTTTCTGGTATGTTCCTCTTTGAGCTTCTCTAGCTATTCAGCAATGGTTCAAAATAAGAGTCTCAATAATCCATTAATGCCTTCTTTTGATGTTGGAGTGATTCTCAATTTGGAAACTTGGGTTAGGAAGATGAGCATGAGCTGCATTTCCATGGCCCTCTCTGATTTCTATGCCACCCATAATTATAAGACAAGACTGGTTCTCCACAAAAGAGATGCCAAAAGAGACGTTGTGGACGCTGCATCTGCAGGTATTTTTCTCTTTTATTGAATTAAATGAATAAGACAAAATCTGTGGAAAAGTGTGCCTATGTGGTTGCTCTCTCTTGTAACAGCCACCTTCTGCGATGTTCCCTAGCAAATCCCTATATATAAATATAAATGAACCTCCTTTATTAACACACAGCTTTATGTGTGTGCATGTTTATAATATAGCTTAGAAAAGTTTGGTAATATATAGTATGCATCCATGAAGCAGTGGATGCTCCCCTCCCCTCTTATGTTTCATCAGGGAGGAGAGAATTGAAAGGGAGAGACAGAACATCCAATGGTTCATGGATCATTGGATCCATAGTACTACCAAATTTCTAAATTATACTATACAGAAGGCCCATTTTGATTGATTTGAACTAGTCACATTGTATCATGGTCTTACCTGTATTTACACAAACTACGAAGCACAAATACATTGCATCCAAAATGCAAATGTGATCTGATATAATTTTTATGACCATTTGCTCACTTATGTAAACCTTAATAGGGCCTTTGTAACTTTGGTCAGAAAAAAATGTGAGAACTATAGGCCCTGTTTGGATTGTGAGAACAAAAGTGTCTGACAGGAAATCTTTTTATTTCTACAATTTAGAGGGAAAATATATGATTATTATTAATTTAGTAGGATATAATCATAAATTGAAGGTCCCTCTAAGTGAAAATTGAATAGGATTGGTTTAAGTCTTCTTATATTATGTGTAAAAAGAAAGTAGGATTTTCTTAGAAATATTTTTCCTTTCCAAACTTTTCCAGAAAATCCCTGCAGCAATCCAAACAGGCCCATAGTGATGGCATTTTTTGGTCACTTGTGGCACATAAGCAATGCACTTTTAGCATACCTCTTACATTTTATTTACAAACAGGTCTTCCCGAAAGGCTCCCCTCTAGTCTCTGATGTTTCCAAGGCAATTTTGGATGTTACAGAGGGAGACAAAATACTGGAAATCGAGCAGACATGGTTCGGACGTCACTTGTGCTGACCAAAGCGCCAGCGTGAATTCAAACAGCCCAACCCTTAATAGCTTCCGGGGCCTCTTCAAAATAGCTGGAGTTGCTTCAGCCTCTGCCCTCTTCATATATTTGGCTCTCTTTCTTTATAACAATAATGATGTTTTCACGAACCTTCATAACAATCACCCCATTTGGCAAAAGATGGTTACAATTTTTAAACGCTTCGATCAGAAAGATTGCCCCGCTCGTGATTCCGAGAGTGACAAACCAGAAGTTAAAGGTGGTGAAACTTTGCCTTCTGTCAGTGTTTCCTATAGTCCCACGACTGAGAGTGGGCCTTCCATTCATGGGTCTGATGTAGACTCAATTTCAGAAGAGAATGCACCCTCTTTTTCTGGTTTTACATCACCTAATCCAGAAGAACAGTTGTGTAAGCCGGATTGAAATTAGGCATATCACCTACTTCAATTTGTCTTATAATGTAAAAGCAAATCAAATAAGTTCAGTTGAAATGGTGGAAAGTGCATGTATTATGCATCAATACAATTAATTAAGGGAAATGATTTCTGTGCTACAGTGTTTTGACAAACATGCGCTCCACTTGTTTGTCGTGTAGTATTTAAAGAGTTGTCAGAGGATATTTTGGTTCTCAAAAAGCTCTTAAAACCCTTTAAATACTACCTGACAAACAAGTGAGTGCATGTTTATCAAAACATTGAAGCGCTGAAATAATTTCCCTTAATTAGCTGTAAGATAGGTTTTTACAATGTAAGTCCCTCTTTAGACGCCATCAAAGTTGGTCCGTATTTGCAAATGAGACATTGTACGGTCTCTTTGGAAGCCATTAGCTATATCATCTTATTTGCAAATGAGGCATTGTATGGTCTCTTTGAAAGCAATTAGCCAGCTCATTTTTAAATCTCTCTCTCTCTCTCTCTCTCTCTCTCTCTCTCTCTCTCTCTCTCTCTCTCTCTCTCTCTCTACTTCTCTTTTTCTTCTCTAACCTCTCTTTGAGTACTCCATTTTAATTTTGTATAATTCATAGTCTTCTTAATATTTCCAAATTTTATTTTACAAGATGATCATATACACAACTTGCCATCTCCCCACAGATCTCTCTCCCTTACTCGCTGTTGGAAATTATAAGTGTCTGATCTATGATTTATTCGAACTCAAAAGTCTGCAACTTGAAGTTAAAAATCTGTTTGAAAACTAGAAATAAAATAGAACTTATCTGTTTGGCAGAAAACCTTTTGGAAATTGGATTGAGAAGGAGAAAGCTGAGTCGTGCCACTGGTCACTCTCCTTAAAAATCGTATCCGCCCCTACCGGTGCAACCGAGATCCGCGAACATACGCTCTAAGATAAAACAGCCAAAATTGGCTCCAGTCCACGTGCACTCGCTGACTGGTCCACCCAGAATCACCAATAGAATTGTGCTCAGATATGAACGGAACGGAGGAGAAGGAAGAACAGAACAACAAAACAGGAAGCCTTGGTTTACAAATTCCAGAATGTGCAAAAAACGTCTTGGAATTTCTGTCTAAACAAATCCGTCTCATTCCCTTTTATAGACCATAAGGTGTCTGTTGGGAAGAGCCACCACTAATGGTGGGTTATGACTGTTGAGGAAAATCATCTTTGACTTTTCAACTCCAATTTGATTTAAAAATACTAACACTCGCATTAGACCCCGAGGCTTAACATAAACACTTATTTTTCGATGATATGAAAATCTCACTAGCATCCATGGAGGTATATCTTATTTTTCTTCTCTCTCTTCGATCCTTTCCCCTACAACAACTGTCTGTTCTTCATTTTCCACCAAAACATGCTGCAGTGCAGAAACCAGCAGCATGAGCCAATGGGCGGAGAGAGAGAGAGAGAGAGAGAGAGAGAAGGGGGCCGTGTTCGGGGTTCTGTCAATTTTCCGCTGCTGGAAACTGTGAGAAAGAAGAAAAAAATGAAGTTAGAGAATGTAGGTCGAATCTACCCTGGATGGCAACGAAGCAAGACATCAAGGTGTATTTGAAAGAAAAATACCCACTTTTCCATGGCAATGCGCCAACCAAACAGAGCCTTACCAGGAATCCCTTAATTACCATTAAGACCTCATAAGATACCTAGATATGATTGAGTGAAAAATAACAAGCTCATATGAAAGCCAAATCGTGTCAAAAGACCACAAAATCACAGCTTTCCACAAAATACTTGGAGTCAAGGATACAAAACATTGATACAAATCAAACTACTTGGCCATTCAACTGAACTCTCTCATCAACCTTGTAATAGAAATTACACGGCTCTGCTCACATTTCAAAATGGCAAAACATGACATAATATTTAACAGATGGTAAACTAAACTTTCAAGTACATTCTAGGGTCAAGCATGCAAAACCTTTGACAATTTTTTTTAATGATAGTCATATTATTAATAAAGCAAGAGGGAAACCCGGTGACCAAGATGGTCGGAAATACAAAAAGGAAGCAACAAACCCGGGAAGAAAAAGAAAAGATACAAACAAGAGAAATGAGAGAGAGAGAGAGACCGAGCTTGGCAATCCACCTCTCCATTAGCTAATGATCTCAAAACATGTACCAAACCTTAACATTAACATGCCCCTTCAGTGAAATGACACAAACCAAGTAACAGATATATGGACAATTGTTGTCATTGCCAAAAATGGAAGGTCAATGTTAACCCTATGTCACCTTGCAATGTTGGCCTTGATATCGATTAGCTGCTTCACCGCATCTCTCATCTGTGGTGTTCATCTATTAGCAGGATGTGGCGTTGGACCCCTAAGCCGTGGCCCCTAAAAGATTCCCTGGCCCCTAAGGCCTAGACCGGGTGCATCAGCCTTAGCCGAGTGTAAACCCATCCCCACGTCCTGTTGGACTAATCGCTCAACCCTCGCCTCCACCACTTGGACCCACTGCACTAGTGATCGTGCCTCACTCTAGGAGCGTCCAATCAACTCCCATCCTTGGGCGGCCATACATAGTTAGGTGTCGACATTACAAAGCATGCGACAGCACGACTCCACGTCGTTGTCACATCACACCCTGGAATACAGAATCTTCGCTTACGAAAGGGAACCCTCCTCTTCAAACCCAAGATAACACACTATCTGCTAAGCTATCATTCTATTGATCTCAAAACTGACCTGAGCGTCGGAGGGTTCACCTGGAGTTCCAATTCTGAGTGGTCTCTAACCTGTTGTCTATTAGCGCAGGTCATAGGTTGAGCTAACCTTCTTGCGGTCAGCCCCAAATGACGGGCGGGACCGACAATATCACAAATTTATAATCGTTTGTTTGCTTTGCCATATTTGAGCACCAAGACAAACCACAATAGAAAACAACATATTTACATCGGCAAAAGCCTACAGCGAATAATTTTCTAATTTTATTGGACAATAACAGCAAGAAGTTACTTGGAGAAAAATACAGAGACCTTATCCTCTTCAAGAGTAAAGATAGAAAAGTTCCATTTGGTCTTGTTTTCACTCCAAAAAGATGCGCAAAAGGGTTTTTGAATGAAAACCCATTTAAGCAGATGTCAAATGTCATTACAGTTCCCCAAAAGTTCTCAAAAGCCAATTAAAGGGGGGTTAGTCGGAAACGATTTGCGCTGCCTTTGACGGACTAATAGAATCCTGCGTTAGTGGTGCGCGCTTCTGTGGAGGAACTTTAAAAGTAAGTGTTAGTCGCAAGTTCCTGAAATGTGCAGACTCTCAGCCGACACGACCTTCAAGTTCCCGCCTATAACTAAATCTACGCAACAAATTGTCGCGCCTAAAGAGGTGGTATTTTGGTTTCTCCTCCTCTCCCATCTCCTTCACGCCCCTTGCCTTCTTCATCCACAACCAAAGGTTCCGGGTCAACTGCAACAAGAAGTCTCTCTCTCTCTCTCTCTCTCTCTCTCTCTCTCTCTCTCTCTCTCTCTCCCTCCCTTCTTGATCAATTGGAAGAGAGATTAGGGCTTGAAAGATGAGGACGAGGGGTTATTTTCTTCTCCAGGAATCATCCAAGAGGAAAAACCCCTTGGTTAGAGCTAGAGAAAACCCTCTCACAACCGTTCTCTCCATCACTTGAAAAAACCACAAATACCTCTTGGCAATTATGGCATCTTCTTTTACTTCTCATGATGCCCTACTCTTGCATGGGGATTGCATTGGAATGACCTTCAAGTTTAGGGCATCTTCTTTCTGCATTGAAATATGATTATTTGATCAAGAAAGAAATTATGTATTTTTATTCCATTTGTATTTTGCCTCTGCTGAACTTGGTGCTTTTTTTATCCTCTTCTTTTTCTTTTTATGCTGTGAGTAAAGCTTTTTTTCTCTTTTAGTTGGTTATTTTAATTAGTTTTGATATATAATGCACTTATGAAATCAGATATTGATGGAAATTCACCATGCTTGCATTACTCGATTGCAAATTGTATATGCAATCCTGAATACCTTGTTGACACCTGTTGAGAAGAAAGAATGCCTTTGAATTTTACATGTGGGACATTTCTTTAATTGTTTATGCTACTACCCTTCTAGCTCAAACAAAAAAAATACTGCTCAAGATTGTGGAGATGCGCTGCTATATCTGTGCTTGTAAAAGCCTTTGTTTCTAGTATTTTCTACACTTTTCTTTATATCTTAAGATATCTATGACTACACATTATAATAAACTCACAATTTTGTTGATGGAAAGTTATGAGAGCTAGTTTAAGGGAAGCATGTATCAGCATAAACAGATTCCCTAGAACTAAGCTTATTTTGGTTTAAACCTTTAATCAATCGGATGGAAGTACTAGATCCAGGGTTTTGGCACTCTAATATTCCAAATTCAACCTCAATTACTGTCGTAATTGTTTTCGGCTAAATTCCATTTGAATTTCTGGAATTTCACAAGAAGCCTTCAACTAGAATCTAAAGAAAACAGATCTAGTTGCTTTTAGTTAAACTATGAATTTCTCATGTAGAATATGTTCTTTTAATGTGTTTCTCATCATATTAGCTCAACTACGAGTTTCTCGTGTCAATGTTATCTCATGTAGCATGTGTTTCTCAAACATGGACGTTGATTTTGAACTTATAAGTTGTAATAAATATTAAATTATCAAGATTCTAATTTGTTTTTTGGACACTAATTTGTTTGTAGATGTCAAAGCCAGCAAAAGGCAAGGGTGCATACGAGCAATGGAGTCCTCAGGAATCTTGGGAATTACTAAGAATATTGGTGGATGAAGCTAACAACGGGGCAAGACAAGCTGATGGGTCCTTTTCGAAGAATCTCATCACGACTAAAGTCCTGCCAATGTTGAATTCAAAACTTCAATGTAACAAAACATATGACTATGTTCGGAGCAAGCTGAGAGTGTGGAAAAGAACTTTTAAACCGATTGCAGAGTTAATGGCGTCGAATTCAGGATTTGGTTGGGATCCATTTAGTAAAAAAATTATAGTCCCGGAAGAAGTTTGGGATGCTTATATCATGGTAAGAATATAATTTGTTTCAAAGTTTGTGTATTGTGCTTTATTAAATTATAATTATCAACAAATTTTGTCTTTCTTTGATGTAGGCCCACCCAGAGGCTGCTAACTACAGAATGAAGACAATTGAGGAGTTCGAGGACTTGAAGACAATCATGGGCCAAGGTTTCACAGTTGGTTCATATGCTGCACAAGTTTCAGAGGCTGGTATAGATATAGACAATGGGAGAGTTGACTTTGTTGATATTGCATTGGGTGATGATATAGGTAATGGTGGAGATCACTTTGTTGATGATGCACCTTCGCATGTGCCGCTTGGCCATTCTACCACATCAACAATGCAACGAAAGCGTAAAAATGAGGGGGATACTTCATCTCGTCAAAGGGCACGACTTGCTGTAGACCACAATGAAGTACTTGTAGAATCATTTGTTGAGCTAGTTAGCGAAATGAAGGCACTTAATCCGAAAGAACGCTGCTCATGCCAATTGGCGAAAGGCATTAAATGAGATTCCGAACTTAGAACGAGACCTTCTTTATGGGGCCCATGAGTTGTTGAACACCCGAGAGGTCAAAGAACAATTTATACAGATGGACGTGGAGGCTCGCAAGGATTTTTTAAGATGGAAGTCTGAAAATAGAAGCATATAACTAAGAGCTTGAGGAGAAGGTTATTTTGGCTGATAGATTTTGTGGTTTTGTGGTATTAAGATGTTTTTTGTGGTATTAAGAAGATGGAAGTCTAAAATAGAAGCATATCACTGATAGCATGAGTAGACAGTTGATCATTTAGACTCATATTTTTTGGTTTTGTGGTATTAAGATGATGGTTTTTGTTTGTGAGACATATGGCATGATAAGACACTTTATTTTGCTATAGTGATATCTACGCTAAAAGATGCTTTTTTATCTTTCGTATATGACATGAATGTAGAGCATGGCTTATTATCCTTGGTTGCACATGTATCATGCTAGTTCAGGCAATTTACATTGGGTTCTCCATGCTAGTTCATAACTACTTGGATAACATTCTTTGTTGCTTTTATTTTACTGTCTAGTTTTTTTCTATATGATGGAAAGGCTAGTGTGGTAAGCTCTTCTTATCTCATGTGGATATCTTGTTTTCCTGCCTTTCCTTTTCTATTTATTGCTCTGTTGTAGTTGGAATTCTTGCAGTTCATGTGTCCACCTGCAAGGAACCGAGAGCTACTAATAATTACACGTTGGCTGATCCTTGGATATCTCTTGTTATTGTGTTTCTTCTGTAGCTCTTTTACATCTCCAAAGACATTAAAATAGGGCAGCAGAATTGAAACGAAGCGTTTTCTATTATCTTTAATAAATCATTCCAAAAGGGTATTACAAATGGGGAAGCATAAATTCTCCCTGCGATTGTTTAGCCTGTAGATAATTGTCCTTGTAGTGCCAAATTTGTGTGCCCACAAATGTACATTAGTAGTTGGGGCCATAAACCCATAGGATAGTAGTAAAAATTGAATATTGAAAGTCCAGGAATTTAAAGTCATGTAGTTGTTGATGACTAACGTGCAATTTCAATGTCCGGTTGACTCTAAAATGTCCCCATTGAAGTCCTTGTAAGTCTCAAAAGTCCGAAGTGTCTGCACATTCAAAGTCCAAGTTCCTAAAGAGTCACGGACATTTAACGAAGTCCACGTAACCTTCAAAATCCCTTATGACTAAACCCCCCTAAAGAAGCATAGACGAGCTGACTCTGTGCAAATATTACAAAATGGCACTGCCGGTGCCTTTTTTTTCCGGCGTTATCACTTACGGCGTAAACTAGACATTTTCGTTTCCACTTACGCGTTTTCCAACCCAAATTCATGAAGAAGAAGTCAATTTCCACAAAAAAGAAAAAGAAAGACAAACAACGACTGTGGAAATATCATTTTCCCAGAGAAATTTGTATACATTTGTATCGTCTTTGCTCCAAGTGGACGCACTCGCTTGAAATCGGAATGATATGGACCGTTCAGTTTGTGGGCCCACTTAAGGTTGGCCATACATAGAAATTTCTTACAATAAAATATTAAAATAATAGAGAAGAGTAGGACTCTCAGGGCCAGGGTGACTATGCACTACATGCATGGTCATGGTCCTCAATCTAACCAAACACGCAGTCTGAATAGTGGGTCTTGTAAACCGAACGGTCCGAACCACCTTCTCTCCAAATCGATGAATGAACAGTCTCAATAACCATTATAGTCCATTATTTTTCAAAAAGTACCGTACGGCCCATACCATAGGATGATCTAAACTGTCCATACGATGGGACACAACTTAAATAGGTTGTGCCCCAAAAATCATTTCCATAGGTTATGGGAATCAATCTGAGCAGTTTGAAAATTAACATTTGATTGATCTCTGGCTTTATTTTTCATTAGTGAAGCAAGTTTGGAGGTTTTTTGATGAAACACCAAAGCCACCTTCTTTGGGGAACTCGGACCATGGGCCATCAGACCACGTTTCTGCCTTCCCAAACGAGTCAGGGAAATAAGGCAACTGTCCCAACACATATAAAAACCACCCTCAATTATAGGCAAGCCTTAAATTCTACAAGGTTTTCAAGAATTCATTATTCCATTTCTTCGGCTCATGCTTCCAAGCTAGTTTTTGTTAAGCTGTTGCTCCTTGCCATTGGAACTTTAGAACTATAGAATCTCTTTTAATGAACGCATTTGACCGAGTCCCTTTTTTCACTACAAACTAAGGGCTATGAAATATATAATGCTTCCTAGCTCAATGGGGCAGCCAAGTAGGAAAAGATCCTAGGAAAATATTTGCTCAAGAAATATTTTTCCTTCAATCAAAATGGGGTGAGAGAGAGGTCCAAAGTCCAAAGTCCAAAGTCCAAAGTCCAAAGTCATAACCTTGGACACGGTAACGGTTGATGGAAATTGAGAGCAAGATTGGGAGGCCAGGTCAAGAAAATGATGTCCGATATTTAGAAGAAGAACAGTGCGAAAAGTAAGACCCTCTAGATCAATTTATGTTTAAAATACCATTTATACGTATTATGGATAATATCGCCTCTAAGAGTCAACTAATGACACCATGCAGCATAGGTAGGTATTGCTCAATGATCAGATGGCATTTCCCATAGACATATCCAACCCTAAGCCTAGTTAGCATTTTTTTCCCCAGGTCATCTTGTCCATTCTAATCAAGGGGAGCCATGATTCAGCTCACTTCATATGGGAGATCTTATTTCATAACGCTTACATGATACTGTTAGGCCTAAAATCGGTAACAGATATGGCAATGACGTAGGAACCGAGCTGAATCTTGAGGAACAAAAGTGAAGGAGCTGAGTCCTGCACAAGGAGCGAACGAGGTCAGAAGATCAACCCGGAGTCGTATTCCGGACAGGCCCTTCGACACTCAAGTCAGTATGAGCAGGAGTGAAGAGCGTGTTTAAGAGTAGTGGGTGAGAAGTTATTATGCTTTGGTTTGAGCTTTAAATTAGAGAGGGAAACCTGGGGTGGTTGGATTACCTACGCCAGGACAGGTGTCGGCCTGTTATGGGCTTGAGTTTACCTACTCTGAGGTAATTACCATAGTACCCCTGGGCTGACGCTGGATTTGTGGTGGGCCACCCTGGGGCCACATGTCGAAAGCTAGTTGGCTGCAGTTTTTCATACCCCATCAGATACCATCATGGTTAAGACCGTTAGTTCATTCCTAGCCATAGTTTAAAAATTCCCTCAAGTCGACTCCCTTTTACGTTTTTGTATTTTACCACCGTGTTATGCGCTTTAACCTGTGGAGTCAGTAAAAACTCTTTTGACTCTCTTGAATTATGATTGCGTCGACTGAGTACTCCGCCACATCTACCGAGTACTCGTCCGTGTCGTGCCAAGTCGACTAGGAGATTTTCTTTACCTGCGTTTTGACACCCATCCACGTTTTAAAACACTGTTCCTAGACCAACAATTCTAACCATTAGAATGGTGGCCATTTTCTCAATGATCCAAATCAGTCATTTCCTGGACCCCACCTTCCATAAACGGTCTAGATTGTTCAGCTGACACGTTATTTTCAACTACTGCCAATGCAAATCTTCTCCCACAGGTTTAAATACGGTGGTGGGAAGCAATCTGAGCAGTTTGACAATTAACATTTGATCGATCTCTTGCTTTACTTTTCATTATTGAAACAAGTTTAGGGATTTTTTGATGAAGCACCAAAGCCACGTTCTTTCCAGTCTCTTCTTTCTGTTATGTACATCTTTGAGCTTCTCCAGTTATTCAGCAATAGCTCAAAACGCCTCTTTCGATGTTGGAGTGATTCTCAATTTAGAAACTTGGTCTGGGAAGATGAGCATGAGCTGTATTTCAATGGCGCTCTCTGATTTCTATGCCACCCATAATTATAACACAACGTTAGTTCTCCACACAAGAGATGCCAAAGAAGATGTTGTGGATGCTGCATCTGCAGGTATTTTTTCTCTTTCATTCACCTCTTCTACTCTTAATTAACTAGGTTCTATTTCTCTTTATTGAATGGATAATGGACAAAAAAAATCTCTTGCCCCCAGATTATATTTGGTAATCTTGTTTTCTATCTAAACTTCAGAACGACTATTCATAAATGTTAAATTTTAGATGAAAGGTAAAAAGCAATTTGTAAGTCTGCGAAGGGGATGGGGGCCGTGTGTGTGAAATAAGACGTGAGCCACACGAACTTGGCCCTCTCTCATTACTATTCCATGGAAAAAAATTTCATGGCAGCCAAACATGGGCTTAATCTTGTAGAGCATCACAACGTGAGCCACACGAACTTGGCCCCATCATGAATGGTCATCCCAGGCATAAGATAAAATACAAAAATCAATGGTTTAAATTTTCTTGGAAGAGCCCAAAATGAGGCTTGATGGGTTAAGGGCCTAGGATCATCCAATCAACGGACTAATCACTTAAACCAGGTAAAAGTATCTTTTAGGAATGGGTCTTTTAACATATACCAACTTTTAAAGAGTCAAATTTACTAATACGGTAAAAGAAAATTTCCAATTCGTTTCGGCCTTTGACTTATGGGAGGGGTGGAGAGAAATTTGCTTTAGCATGGAGGCTAGGTCTCAGATTGCTCAGCAGGGGGAGGCTCCTTCTATTGGAATGTTCAAAATTAACTTCGATGGGTCGAGTTTTGGGAACCCGGGCCCAGCCAGGGTAGGTGGGTTATGTCGTGATGATTGCAGCGAAGTTGTGTGGGCTTATTCTGGCCCTCTTGGGGTATGTGATGCCTCGAAGGCCGTGGTAAAGGCGGTATATCATGGTATTAAAAAACTTGATAGAGAGAGCATGGATCACATTATTGTGGAGGGTGATTCACTCAATGTAATTCGATGGTTGAAGGGGGCGGTGTTGCCTCGTTGAAGATTTTCGTCTATCTTTAATGAAATAGATTATCTAATCTCGGGCTCTGCTATTGTTTTCAATCATGTGTGGAGATCTGCCAATGGGGAGGCGGATTTTTTTGCTAGGGGTGGGGTTCGTCGTATGACATTGGAGTGGTTTAACTTCCTCCCTCCTTGAGAGTTTTTTTGTATCTTTATTTTTATTGTTTCTCGTGTACTTCCGGGAGTGGTCCTCCTCGGCCCGCTCCCTTATCTAATGAAATCTTTCTACCATTTCAAAAAAAAATAAAAAATTTGGGTTCTACAGGGGATATAGGGGACATATTAGGGATATAGGGGACATATTCACACGTGAAATCCAAACGATTCACACGTGAAATCCAAACGATAAACCTTTGATCTTCTTAAAAGACATTTCTTTGGCCCCACAGGCCACCACTTATGGGTTCCCCCGCAACCAAAACAATCGGATCATCCAAATGCCGCTAAGAACACCATCATCAGATGATCCTACGACTTCAATCCATATCTAGCCTTGTTTAGGGTCCCACCAAGAAAAGCTAAACCATTGATTTTTGCAGTCATTAATCTTTTGCTTGAGATGTCTGTTAATTTGGGCTTAGACCATGAGCAGAGGCTCATCTTTTGATGTCTTACAAGATCAACGGTCTCGATCGATCTCACATACATGCCCCATATACATCATTAGAACTGAAAGATTGCCCTCGACATTAGATTGTTAAAGTGACTTTCGTTGTGGTTTTTTTATGATAATCTTATGGGAAATGCCAGAAGAAAGTCACTTATATCCTCCTTCATAAAAGATAAGAGATCCCATACGTAGTATAGGGGACTAAAAAAATCAATGGTCTAGCTTCTCCTGATCAAATATTGATGGATCAAGGGCTTAGGGTCATGTGGTCAAAATGTTCTCAATTCCTTATGGTTGCTCTTTAGATCAGTAGATTATTAGAGTAAACGAGGCTGAAGTGAGGCGTAATTTTAGGCAAGGCTTAAGAGTATCTTTCTTGTAAATAATTAGAGGGAAGTGTTTCTGAGCTCGAGCTCAGTTAAGCTTATCTTTATCTAAGCTCGAGCTCAAAAAGTCATGTGGGCCCACATTTTTTGTGTGATCCAAAGCATTCATTTGCAAGGCCCTTTCATAGATAAGGTGTGTACAAAAAATCGGGTGGTTAGGATCATCTTAAACCTTCCATTTGTAGATCGAGGGAAAAATTGGGCAGATCTGTGGAGAAATAGTATCTGTCCATTTTTCCCTCCACTTTTGGATGGGTTAGGATGATCCAAACAAGGTTTAAAATTTCGGTTTCGGTACCGGTTTCGGTACTTGAAATTTCAAATTTTCGGTCGAAATTTGATACAAAACACGAAATGAATATTTTATTTAATATTAAATTTCGGCCGAAATTACCGAAATTTCGGTAAAATATTAAATTAATGTTAAAAAACAATATTTTTGCTTCAAATTTTGGAAAAACCGAAATTTCGACCAAAATTCCGAAATTTCGGCCGAAATAAATGACCGTTTCGGTTTTGGTCAATTTCGGTGTCGGTCTCCACTGAAATCCGAAATTTCGGATTTCGGTCGAAATTTAAAACCATGGATCCAAACGACCTGATTTTGGTACACACCTTGAATGCTTTGTATCACCCAAAAATGTGGGCCCACATGAGTTTTTGAGCTCGAGCTCAGATAAGCTTATTTGAGCTCAAGCTCAAAAACACTTTCCTCTTTCCTATAATTATTTGTAAATAATAGTTGTAATAGTTTTACAATAGCAGTTAATTGCTTGTGAGGATTCCTTAAAATTAAATTAAAAATAATTTTTTATTTTCACGAACCGATTCAGGTGGCATTCAAAGAGGTTGAGCCACATGCATTTACAATAAGTAGGTAATATAATAAACAACACCCGGAGGTTCCTTGTTGCCTAGCAGAGGAGGCAAAATGGACTGTTTGATATAATATGGATGAAGAGGGCTGATCTCTGGCTTGCTCGAACCCAAATTGGTTACTTGGACCCAAAATTTGTGTGTTGTTGTAAAATTCAGAATTCAAATGAAACTGCAAAAATCAGATTGCACTAATCATTTTCGATGAAAACCCTTTCCAAAATTTAGATTGTTAATGAATAATGAAGAAGGGCTAAGTCGTGCCACATGATCATTCTACTTAAGAATTGTATCCGCCCCATACAGTGCAACCGAGATCGGTGAATCGATGCTCCAAGATAAAACAGCTCTAATAGGCTCCAGTAGACATGCACTCGCTTACTGATCCACTTCAAATACCCTTAGAACTGTGCTCAGACACGGAGTGGAATGCAATAGAGGAAAGGAAGGAGCAAAACCGAGGGAGAGAAATCTATATGCTTTTTTGTAAAACAATGTGTTTCTATTGGAGAAGAAAAGGAATTCAAAAATAGTAAGAAAAATTACAGGCCTTAATTGAATCTATTTAGGATTTAAAACCTCAAAGATTTATATAAATTTAGTAATTGTTAAAACTTCAAAGGCCTTAATTAAGCCGTTGATACGGCTTCGGCCCACAATCCTTGCTCTAAGCTAGCATTGCTTAACATAGCCCGAACCCTCTCCATCAACGTTCTATTCCTGCATTCCACTACACCATTTTGTTGAGGAGAATATACCATTGTGTAATGCCAAACAATTCCTTCATCCTTGCAAAATTTAACAAACTCATTGGAGGCATATTCCGCTCCGTCGTCCGTCCTTAATACCTTGATGCATTTGCCCGTTGTCTTCTCCACCTCGGCCTTGAAGTTCTTGAAAGTCATAAACACATCACCTTTGGACTTGAGCATTATCACCCATACTTTCCTTAAGAAACCGTCAATGAAAGTAACAAAATACTTGACACCACCATAAGACGCCTCCAAGGGACCACATACATCGGAATGTATGTAATCAAGAATACCTTTACTTGTATGACTTGATGCCTTGAAAACCCGTCTATGCCTTGAAAACCCTGCCCTCGAAGACAAACCGGGATTACCACGCCCTGAGCTCGATACCATTTGTAGGGAATTTAACCGGGTAGAACTCACCCCTAAAAGCTAGCCGTCAGAGGGAGGGTGCCCATTCCCTTATAACCCATCCACATTCATTTCACATGTCCGATGTGGGACTATTGCTTTTGCGTGGAACCCCAACATATATGAATTGCAGCACCATGTTGTGATAATTGCACTAACTCATCTTGTAAGTGGTCAAAAAAATGCCTATTGGACATCTATTCTGCCCTAACTGCTACATTTTTAAAGAGCCAACTCATTGGCGAAGAGATTTTCATTTGATTTTCAAGGAGACAAAGCAAGTTTCGTTTCATTAAGGAATTAAGGTAGTCACAACTATACTTGTAAACTACTTGCAAAGTCCTCAAAATGTACAACCAAACGGGCCGACATTAACTTAAGAACCTACCTTTGTTTCCTAATGTCTAGTTTATCTTGATTTTGAGGAACATTTCTTTTAACACCTATATTACTATCCAATGGTTCATCAAACAATGCCCATTATCAATCATAGGATTGGATTCTTGTTTTCACAGGATGAAGCTTTAATTATAAATCAAGGATTAGATGATGTGTTTCTCTCTCTCCCTCCCTCTCTCACTCACACGAATGTGCACGCATTGTCACAAGTGCCTTTTGACTAGCTTTTTTAAGGAAGTGCTAGAGTAAAGGAAGCACAACTCGTTTTTAGAATCACATAAATCTCTTCCTACGTATGTAGTTTTTTTTTTCCACAGAGCATGACAATACCAATTTTTTTTTTGAAAATTGACAAATATATTCATACTAGTAAAATTTACAATGGGGACCAGTAGTCCCACCAGATTAGATAGTATGAGTTGCCCAGGGGCATTCTCCTTGGCCCAAAAGAAAAGCCCAGTACCCCTTATACTATCATTTACATTACCCAATAGCCTCCATTGTAATGAATTCAACAAAAAATGACATATTGTGGGGCCCAACAATTCAAGATCGTGACCTGCCACGTCACACAGACTTCTCCACCACAATCCGAATGCAATTTTCAAAATCTCGCTTGAAGGCCAAGAGCTATTGTGCCCCTAACCGTGCACAATAGCCGACCACCCAACAACTCCGTCGGATCTCCGGCGGCCTCCACCTCGTACCATCACCAAAATCTGGCAGGTCATCCTCAAATCCCTTCTACGTCTCCTCCACAAAAGTCAACCCCGCAGGGGGAGTTTCAGCCACCACCATCGTCATCAAGCTATAGCTGGCCTTCCATGACTCCAGGTATAGCACCCCACGGCCTTTCACGGCCTTCAGCAACCTCCACAGTTTTCCTCGGCTCCAGATCCAATTTAATGGATCTTTAACTTCCAAATAAATAAAGAAATCAAATAA
Source organism: Tasmannia lanceolata (assembly GCF_043159265.1). Lineage (NCBI taxonomy): Eukaryota > Viridiplantae > Streptophyta > Magnoliopsida > Canellales > Winteraceae > Tasmannia > Tasmannia lanceolata. The sequence continues at coordinate 10,871,651 of NW_027518683.1, forward strand.
TTGTGGCTTTCTCGGTTGCTCCTTAGGCTTCTCCTAGAAAGGACTGTCTTTTTCTGGTTGGTTGGAGAGATGAATGGCCTCCGTGAAGAGGGATGCTCTTTTCCAAAGAAGGGGAGAGGCATGCTGGGTCCCATGCGAATGGGTTGCTGCGTTTCTTATTTAGAGTCGCCACCTAGGAAATATGGGTCCATCCAATCGATTCGGGTAAGTGACCTGATTATGGAACTGAAAGGTAGAGGCACTGGCTCCACTAGACCGAAAGATCGGTCACTACTTTGGATGGGGTTTCATTCATTACTCCTAGTATTACACACTTTCTCGGATTGGTCATAGTAAAAAAGTAAAAGGAAAACTGAAACAAAGATAAATCTGTAAACTTATTCTCTAAGATGATAGAAATCTTCTCATCTCTGTGGTACATTTAAACGTATTGCCCGACCACATAAATCTTGATATGTTCTATGCTTGTGCATTATTTTCTTTTCCTCCTCGTGATTTGATCCAGGTTTTTTACAAATAGCTTTATTAAAGTTCAACCTTTCTCATATATTGAGTTGTATTCTCTTCACTCAACGCATGCAGCTCTAGACCTTTTGAACAATGTTAAAGTGCAAGCAATCATAGGGCCACAATCCTCAGCACAAGCCACTTTCATGGTGGATCTCGGAAAAAAAGCTCTAGTGCCCATCATTTCTTCCTCAGCCACGAGCCCATCTCTCTCCCCCATTCGAACTCCTTACTTCATTCGGACTGCGCTTAATGACTCCATTCAGACAAAAGCCATCGCCTCAATCGTTCAAGCTTTTGGATGGAAAGAAGTCATCCCCATCTATGAAGACACCGAATATGGAAGCGGAATCATACCTTATCTCACTGATGCCTTGCAAGAGGTTGACACACGCATCCCCTTTCGAAGTGTGATTTCTATTTCGGCCACAGAAGAAGAGATCCTTTCAGAGCTCTACAAGTTGGCCCTCATGCAGACTAGAGTTTTTGTTGTTCACTTGTCATCTACTCTTGCCTCTTGCTTCTTTGCAAAGGTGAAAGAGGCTGGACTAATGAGCGAAGGGTGGGCTTGGATTGTTACAGATGGTATAATGAATTTCTTGGATTCCATGGATTCTTCCATCATTAATTCGATGCAAGGTGTGTTGGGAGTTAAACCTTATGTTCCTAAATCGAAAATTCTTGAGGATTTCACGGTGCGATGGAAAAGAAAATTCCGCCAGGAGAATCCCAACAATGAAAGGGTTGAGCTAAGTGTTTCTGGTCTATGGGCTTATGATACAGTTCAAGCAGTAGCAATGGCAGCAGAGAGAGTTGGGGTTGCAGATTCCTATTGCACACCGAAAACTGGGGAAAAATCCACTGAGCTGGCCACCCTTCGGACAGGCCCACGACTTCGTGAAGAGATACTTAAAACCCAATTTAAAGGCTTGAACGGAAAATTTCGTCTTGTCGATGGGCAATTGGAATCACCGGCCTTCCAAATAGTCAATGTGATTGGAAAAGGGGAAAGAGAGATTGGATTCTGGACTCCAGGGTATGGAATTTCGCAAGTATTGAACTCAAGTGGTCAGAAAATGCACTCTACTTCTAGGGTTGATCTTGGGGTTATCATCTGGCCTGGAGAAGTGACAGTGGTGCCCAAGGGTTGGGTGATACCGACAGTCGGGAAGAAGTTGAGGATCGGTGTTCCAGTGAAAGTGGGTTTCCAAGAATTTGTCAAGGTAGAACGTGATGCTCGGACAAATGAGACTATTGTCACTGGCTACGCCATAGATGTGTTCAGTGCTGTCATGGAGGCATTACCGTACGCCGTTCCTTACGATCTTGTTCCCTTCGCAAATGCAGATGGGCAAAGTGCTGGATCTTATGATGATCTTGTGTACCAGGTCTATCTTCAGGTCAGTTGAACTACAAACCATTAAAATTCAATTCTTACTCAAATCTTTCTTATTAAGAATGTCAAAGAATTTGATTCTTGTAAATATAGACATTTGCAATTTCTAATTATACATTATTAACTAACCTATTCATTTATCCAGAATTTGAATGTTGTATTTGTTAAACAACCAATTACTCCAAAAGCTTAAGCTATTAGAGTTGGTGTTATTTAAGCATTTATACATCAACACTCCTAATGTGTGGTCCCTCTTTTTTGGGTTGGAAGTAATATCACGGAGGAGTTGGGTTTTGAACCCAGGGCCTGCCGTGATACAATAGCTCTGGTACCATGTTAAACAACCAATTACTCACAAAGCTTAAGCTATTAGAGTTGGTTTTATTTAATCATTTATACTTCAACAATATTATCATTAAAAACATGGAATCATGGATCATGTTTTATTTTGCCCTTTGGGGAAACACAGAAATATGATGCTGTGGCCGGTGATGCAATAATCAGAGCCAACCGATCTCAGTATGTGGATTTCACACTGCCTTATTCGGAGTCAGGGATTGCGATGGTAGTGCCAAGCATAGGCGACGACAAGAAAAATGCATGGATTTTCTTAAAACCTCTAACTAGGGATCTTTGGTTGGCCACTGGGTTCGCCTTCACCTTCATAGGCTTCGTGGTGTGGGTTCTCGAACACCGGATAAATGATGATTTCAGGGGTGCCTCATATAGCCAACAAGTTGGTCTAGTCTTCTGGTTCTCTTTTTCAACGCTTGTCTTCGCACACAGTAACACATTTCTCCTTCTACACTTATCTATGTTCAGTGTGTGTGTTTTTAATGGAGAAATTATATGATGCCAGACCGTCAAAATGTAAAGGGCGGAAGGAGACAAAAACTGCTGCCTTGGTTTTTTAACCAAGGAAAAGTAAAAAACGGTGCTTTCCCTTGGATTAAAAATCAAGGGAGAGAGATTTTGTCTCTCTCTGCCCTTTTATTTTGACGGTCGGGCATCATATAATTTCTCTTTTTATTGATAGTAGATTTTATTAATAAAAGGGGAAAATGCCAGAACCGAGGTGGTCAATACAAAGGTACAATGGCTAGAGAAAAGATATAATGCAGAATTACTACAGAATACTCACGGTCGGAGGAAGTAAAAAATCTCCAAAGAATCTCTGCCAACTCGTAGATCTAGCTAATCTCCCGGTTAGCGGATCTCCGCACACGATGGTGGTAAGATATGGGAAAACCTGCTACATAATCGTGAATCTCATCAAACCAATGGGCAACGGTGACTCCCAGCTTATCTATGTTTACTTAGTTGCACAATTTCTTGGGGTTTACCAAGTGTTTTACTTGTAGAGTCTTGGGATTCAACACTCTTCTCTCATTTTCTTTCTTCTCTCTCACTATTGGTAATGACACTCGTAAGTCGTAATGCCCCTTTTTTGGTAAAGACACTACTCACCAAGAAACTACCTCAGTTGACAGCCAAACACTGCTTATCGCTATTCTCTACGAGGAGACTACTTTACACTAGTTGACTACTTTAGTTCTAATTTATCATTAACCTACAAAGCAACTACGCACAACCAACCTAACACTCAAAAGATTGTGCTTGCTCCCCTGTAAAAATGAAATAATAGCTGCAACCCCTTTCTTTTGATGATAGCAGTCCCCACTTTATTAAACACTTTCTTGAACAATTTCTTGGGTGAAATACACACACATGCATAAAATGAATTACTGTGATTGTTTCAGAGGAGAAAATCGTCAACAACTATTCTAGGTTCGTGCTGATCATATGGTTGTTCGTGGTCTTGATACTGACATCAAGTTACACGGCGAGCTTGGCGTCAATGCTAACGGTTCAACAGCTTAAGCCGACGGTGACCGATGTTGCAGACCTCATAAGGAACGGGGACTATGTGGGGTACCATAAGGGATCCTTTATGTTGGGGCTGTTGAAGCAGATGAAGTTCAAGGAGTCGAAGCTTAGGGGTTTTACAACTCCGGAAGAGTATGATGAAGCTTTATCCAAAGGAAGTCGAAATGGTGGTGTTGCAGCTATTTTCAATGAGATCCCTTACTTAAAGCTCTTTCTGTCTAAGTACTGCAATAAGTACTCTCTAGTGGGACCCATTTTTAAGACAGCCGGATTTGGCTTTGTAAGTCTCTCTCTCTCTCAACTTTAAAAAAAATCCACTATCCAGACATAATTATTTATTAATTATATTTGCAATAACATGTTTAGGTTATGGGATTTGCTAGGGACCATCAGAAGGCATTTCTCGGAATGGTTGTTGGATGGGAGTGCAGCTACATTGGCTCAGATTTTGGCTTATTCATCTAATTCCTCTGATGTGGCTGCTCTCTCATGCAACACCCCTTCTGAGAATCTCGGAAGGGCTGTTGCATGAGAGAGCAGCCACCTTAGATGAATTAAATGAATAAGACAAAATCTGTGGAAAAGTGTGCCTATGTGGTGCTCTCTCTTGCAACAGCCGGCCCGTGAAATGGCTTCTGCTATGTTCCCTAGCAAATCCCTATATATAAATATAAATGAATCTCCCTAATTAACGCACAGCTTTATGTGTGTGCGTGTTTATAATATAGCTTAGAAAAGCTTGGTAATATATAGTATGCATCCATGAAGCAGTGAATGCTCCCCTCCCCTCTTATCTTTCATCAGAGAGGAGCGAAAGAACATTCAATGGTTCATGGATCATTGGATCCATAGTACTACCAAATTTCTAAATTATACTATACAGAAGGCTCATTTTGATTGATTTGAACTAGTCACATTGTATCATGGTCTTACCTGTATTTACACAAACTACGAAGCATAAATACATTGCATCCAAAATGCAAATGTGATCTGATATAATTTTTATGAACATTTGCTCACTTATGTAAACCTTAATAGGGCCTTTATAACTTTGGTCAGAAAAGATGTGAGAACTATAGGCCCTGTTTGGATTGCAAGAAAAAAAGTTTCTGACGGAAAATCATTTTATTTCTACAATTTAGAGGGAAAGTATATGATTATGATTAATTTAGTGGGATATAATCATAAATTGAAGGTCCCTCTAAGTAACAATTGAATAGGATTGGTTTAATTCTTCTTTGATCATGTGTACAAGTTCCCATTTTTTTTGCTCACTTGTGGCACATATGCAATGTACTTTTAGCGTACGTCTTACATTTTATTTACAATTTCATAGGTCTTCCCGAAAGGTTCCCCTCTAGTCCCCGATGTTTCCAGGGCAATTTTGAAGGTTACAGAGGGAGACAAAATACTGGAAATCCAGCATAAATGGTTCGGACATGAACGCACTTGTCCAGACCAAAGCGCCACTCTGAATTCAAACAGCCTAACCCTTAATAGCTTCCGAGGCCTCTTCATAATAGCTGGAGTTGCTTCAACCTCTGCCCTCTCCATACATTTGGCTCTCTTTCTTTATAACAGTAAGGGTGTTTTCACGAACCTTGATAACAATCACTCCATTTGGCAAAAGATGGTTGAAATTTTTAAACGCTTCGATCAGAAAGATTGTCCCACTCGTGATTCGGAGAATGACAAACCAGAAGTTAGAGGTGGTGAAACTTTGCCTACTGTCAGTGTTTCTTATAGTCCAACGACTGAGAGTGGGCCTTCCATTCATGGGTCTGATGTAGACTCAATTTCAGAAGAAAATGTACCCTCTTTTTTCTGGAATTACAACACAGAATCGGACAGATAACAGTTGTGTAAGCCAGATTGAAATCAGGCATGTCACCTACTTCAATTTGTCTTAGGGAAATGATACCCCCTGCCCTCCCCCCTAAACGGACAAAATCCCCCTCACCCCCCCCCCCCCCCACCCCCCCTAACAGTTTCTATGAGAATGATTCACTGCTTGAGGATAAATTCACCCCCTTTAACATTTTTCTGTGCCTTTAAAGCTTAACGAATAATGTTAAAGCGGGCAAATCAAATAAGTTCAGTTGAAATGGTGGAAAATGTCGATACTACTAATTCCCTGTAATATGATTTGTTCTTAGAATGTAAAACCCTCTTTGGATGCCATCAAAGTTGGTCCTAATTTGCAATTAATAAATTTTTAATTTCATCTTATTTGCAAATTAGACACTGTAAGGTCTCTTTGGAAGCAAATTAGCTATCCCATTTTTAAATCTCTCTCTCTCTCTCTCTCTCTCTCTCTCTCTCTCTCTCTCTCATTTTATCCTAATCTCTCTTTGATTATTCCACTTTAATTTTGTATAATTCATTTAGGGAAATGTTATCAGTACTGTATTTTGATGATCGCACTCCTCACTTTATTAAAAGTACGTTATGGCATGCACCATAGGATGATCCAAACCATCCATTACATGGGCCACACCCTAAATAGGTTGTGTCCAAAATATCATTTCCATAGGTTGATCCTAATCCTACGATGTAAAGAGGGTTAGGATCAACCCTCTAATATTCAGACCGGAGGGTTAGGATAACCCTATGGAAATGATTTTTGGGGGCACAACCTATTTAGGTTGTGGCCCATCTAATGCACGGTTTGGATCATCCTATGGTTCGGGCCATAACGTACTTTTAATAAAGTGAGGAGTGCGATCATCAAAATACAGTAGTGCTGATAACATTTCCCCTCATTTATTCTTCTTAATATTTCCGAATTTTCTTTTAAATGATGATCATTTACACAACTTGTCATCTCCCCACAGATCTCTCTCCCTTACTTTCATTAGAACCGAGTCTTAACATAAACACTTATTTTTCGATGATCTGAAAATCTCATCGGTATCCATGGACGTATATCTTATTTTTCTTCTTTCGGTTCTGTCCTTTCCCCCCACAACAACCGCCTCTTCTTACTTCTCCAAAACATGCTGCAGGGCAGAAACCAGCAGCATGAGAGAGAGAGAGAGAGAGAGGTTTCTGTCAATTTTCCACAGGTGGAAGAGGAAACGACTGTGAGAAGGAAGAAGAAAATGAAGTTAGAGAAAACAGGTGGAATCTACCCTGGATGGCAACGAAACAAGACATCGAGGTGTATTTGACAGAAAAATACCCACTTTTCCATGGCAATGCGCCAACCAAACAGAGCCTTACCAGGAATCCCCTAATTACCATTAAGACCTCATAAGAAACCTAGATGCTAGATATGATTGAGTGAAAAATGACAAGCTCGTATGAAAGCCAAATCGTGTCAAAAGACCACTAAATCACAGCTTTCCACAAAATACCTGGAGTCAAAGATGCATAACATTGATACAAATCGAACTACTTGGCCATTCAAGTGAACTCTCTCATCAACCTTGTAATAGAAATTACACTGCTCTGCTCACATTTCAAAATGGCAAAACATGACATAATATTAACAGATGGTAAACAAAACTTTCAAGTACATTCTAGCTGTTTTAACAGTTGGGGTCAAGGATACAAAACCTTTAACAATTTTTTTCGAATGATTAGGCATATTATTAATAAATCAAGAGGGAAACCCTATGACCAAGATGGTCAGAAATATGAAAAGGAAGCAACAAACCCTGGAAGAAAAAGAAAAGATACAAACAAGAGAAATCAAAGAGGGAGAGAGTTTAAAATCTCCATTCTCGTCCTACTAACACCAGACGGAGCTAGGCAATCCAGGCAATCCGCCTCTCCATTAGCTGATCTCAAAACATGCACCAAACCTTAACATTAACATGTCCCTATTAGCAGGATGTGGCGTTGGACCCCTAAGCCGTGGCCCCTAAAAGAATCCCTAGCCCCCAAGGCCTAGACCGGGTGCATCAGCCTCAGCCGAGTGTAAACCCATCCCCACCTCCCGTTGGAGTAATCGTTCGACCCTCGCCTCCACCTCTTGGACCCACTGCACTAGTGATCATGCCCCACTCTAGGAGTGTCCAATCAACTCCATCCTTGGGCGGCCATACATAGCTAGGTGTCGACATTACAAAGCATTCGACACCACGTCGTCGTTACATCACACCCTGGAATACAGAATCTTCGCTTACGAAACGGAACCTTCCTCTTCAAACTCAAGATAACACACTATCTGCTAAGCTCTCATTCTGTTGATCTCAAAACCAACTTAAGCATTGGAGGTTTCACCCGGAGTTCCAATTCTGAGTGGTCCCTAACCTGTTGTCTATGAGCGCAGGTCACAGGTTGAGCTAACCTTCTTGCAGTCAGCCCCGGACGACGGGCGGGACCGACAAAATCACAATTGTTCGTTCGCTTTGCCGGATTTGAGCACCAAGACAAACCACAATAGAAAACAACATATTTACGTGGTTCGGCAAAAGCCTATACCGAATAATTTTCTTCTTTTATTAGACAATGACAACAAGAAGTTACTGGCAGAGACCTTATCCTCTTCAAGAGTAAAGATAGAAAACTTCCATTTGGTCTTGTTTTCACACCAAAGAGATGCACAAAAGGGTTTTTGAATAAAAACCCTTTTCCCATTTCCTTTTTCCCATTTCCTGGCCCTCTTTTTTGGCTAGTGATGTTGGCATTACCATCTTTTACTATTTGCACTACCCATATTGTCTTACATTATTTAAGCATATGTCAAATGTCATTACAGTTCCCCAAAAGCTCTCAAAAGCCAATTAAAGAAGCGTAGAGAATCTGTCATTATCAGTGCCTCTTTTCTATTTTCCGCGGTTATCACATACGGCGTAACTAGACATTTTCGTTTCCACTCACGCGTTTTCCAACTCTATTCATGAAGAAGAGTGAATTTCCAAAAAGAAAAGAAAGACAAACAACGACTGTGGAAATATCATATTCCCAGAGAAATTTGTGTACATATGTATCTTCTTTGTTCCTTGTAGAGCTGAGGTTCTATGTACTCTCATTTAAACGCGTGATTGCCTTGACTAGTAGGATTTTTTGAGTGTTGACGTTAGAAAGGGATGGATGTTCAAGAGACCTCAAGAAAAAATTGAGTGACGCACTCGCTTGAAATCGGAATGATCTGGACAGTTCAGTTTGTGGGCCCACTTAAGGTTGGCCATACCTAGAAATTTCTTGGCTAAGAAGAAACAATAAAATATTAAAATAATAGAGAAGAGTAGGACTCTCAGGGTCAGGGTCACTATGCACCACATGCATGGTCATGGTCCTCAATATAACCAAACACGAGTGTGAATTGTGGGTCTTATAAACCGAACCACCTTCGTCTCCAAATCGATGAATGAACAGTCTCAATAACCATTATAGTCCATTACTTTTCAAAAAGTACCGTATGATCCAGACCGTCCATACGATGGGACACAACCTAAATAGGTTGTGCTCCAAAAATCATTTTCATAGGATGATCCTAACCCTCCGATCTATAGAGGGTTAGGATCAACCCTCTAATGTTCTGTCTAATGAACGGTTTGGATCATCCTATAGCGTGGGTTGTACGGTACTTTTTGAAAAATAATGGACTATAAGGCCTTCCACAGGTTGATCCTAACCCTCCGATCTATATAGATGGTTAGGATCAACCCTATATATAACGCAAATGAAAGTTTTTAGGCTAGTAGAATTATTAAAGCCCCATACTTTTCTTAGTTGAATGACCAAACAAAAGGCCCTATATTTCTTTCTTTCTTTCTTTTTTTTCTTTTTTTTTTTTTTTGAACGCGCCAAATCTTCAATTTGTATTTTTTTGAAGAGAGATTTTTTTTAAAATGATAACTATATTTAGAGATAAAAAGAGATTCCAGATTCACATCAATGAGGAGAGAGGGCCCGAAATAAATCGTATCCCTTAAAGACCCAGATTTAGCCACCTGATCTGCTAACTAGATCATTGGAACTCCTAGGGATATGGACAAAAGAGAGAGCTCTCGTTACACATTGGCCCTCCTAATGGCCTATTTGAGTCACAAGTTTAAGCTTAATAGGAGGCGTTTTCATAGAATCTTGATGGGCAGAAGATGGATGAGAGGTGACTTTGCAGTCTTTCCATCTTTCAATTAGTATAAGTTTATTAGAAGAAGTTTTCATGGAATCACGAAGGGGTACAAAGTGCATATGAGGTGACTCGTAGTCTTTTTCATCTGCAAATTAAGCACATTTGTTTCTTTCGATCGATGTAATGTGGGCCTAAAACAAATTTTACGGCCATTCTTTCAATGGTTGTAAAATTTGTTTTACCCTCATTTTACGATAACGCTCGACGTAAAATGGGAGTAAAGACAAATTTTATGCACACTTTTAGACTTAAAAATAAGCATAAAATTTGTTTTACACCCATTTTACATCGAAAGAAACATAACACCAAAGAAACAAATACAAAACAAAGAAACTTGTTGGCTTCAAAATGGTTCGTTTCTTTAAATGTGTGATGAGAAGTATAAAAAATTCACGCCCCCAAACCGAAGGTGCGAGAGGTGTTGCGAGCCTGCAAAGTAAAACTTCACAAACCCTCTAGGGATTTTTACCCAATAATCTTACATTAATTTTCAGCAATACATTCACCATACATTGGAGCAGCAATCAAACCTTAATTAGACCAAATGTTGCTGTTCTCCATGATTCTCCGATAGACGTTGAGGGTTGGGAGTCGGAATCCTCAATTGATAAATCTAGTCTTCTCTACCTATTCTAATTTTTCATATAAAAACCACCCTCAATTATAGGCAAGCTATAGAGTCTACTAGGTTTGCCAGAATTCATTATTTCATTGCTTCAGCTGGTACTTCCAAGCTAGTCCTTGTTAAGCTGTTGCTCCTTGTGCTTGGAACTTTAGAACTGTAGAATCTTTGTTAGTGAATGTGTTCGATCGAGTCCTTTTTTTACTATAAACTAAGGGCTATGATAATATATAAACTGTAGAATCTTTGTTAATGAATGTGTCCAAGTAGGGAAAGATCCTAGGAAAATTTTTGCTCAAGAAATATTTTTCCTACAATAAAAAATTGGGTGAGAGAGAGACAGAGAGAGAGAGAGAGAGGTCCAAAGTCCAAAGTCATAACCTTGGACAATGGACACGGTAACGGTGGATGGAAATTGAGAGAAAGATTGGGAAGGCAGGTCAAGAAAATGCTGTAGACCGGAAGTTTAGACGAAGAACAATGGGAAAAGTCAGACCCTCTAAATCAATTGATGTTTAAAATACGATTTGTACGTGTTATTGATAATATTGTCTCTAAGAGTCAATTAATGACATCATATAGCGTACGTAGGTTTTCACATCCATCCGCATTTTAAAAAACACTGTTCCTAGCCTAACAATTCTCTTCGTTTGACATTCCTAACCATTAGAATGGTGGCCGCTTTTTCAATGATCCAAATCACTCATTTACTGGGCCCCACCTTCCATGAATAGTCTAGATTGTCCAGCTGACACGGTTTTTTCAACTACTGCCAATGCAAATCTTCTCCCACTAATTTTAAATACGGTTGTGGGAAGCAATCTGAGCAGTTTTCATTAGTTAAGCAGCAAGTTTGGGGATTTTTTGATGAAGCACCAAACCCACCTTGTTTCCACTTTCTTCTTTCTGTTATGTACCTCTTTGAGCTTCTTCAGTTATTCAGCAATGGCTCAAAACACGTCTTTTGATGTTGGAGTGATTCTAAATTTGGAAACTTGGGTTGGGAAGATGAGCATGAGCTGTATTTCAATGGCGCTCTCTGATTTCTATGCCACCCATAATTATAGCACAAGGTTAGTTCTCCACACAAGAGATGCCAAAGGAGATGTTGTAGATGCTGCATCTGAAGGTATTTTTTTCTCGTTCATTCACCTCTTCTACTCTTAACTAGGTTCTATTTCTCTTTATTGAATGGATCATGGACAAAAAATCTCTTGCTCTTGACATTCTATACTACCCCAGCAGATTATAAGTAATCTTTTTTACTATCTAAACTTCAGAACGAAGGGGATGGGGGCCGTGTGTGTGAAATAAGACGTGAGCCACACGGAACTTTGCCCTCTCTCATTACTTTTCCGAGGAAAAAAATCATGACTGCCAAACATGGCCTTAATCTTGTAGAATATCACAACGTGAGCCACACGAACTTGATCCCATCATGAATGGTCATTCCAGGCATAAGATAAAATACAAAAATCAATGGTTTAAATTTTCTTGGCAGAATCCTAAATGAGGCTTGATTGGTCGAGGGCCTAGGATAGTTGGATCATCCAATTAAGTTGTTCTGATGCTTGATCAACCCCTGTAGGATAATTCGCACCACTTTTAACGTGATTTGGCCTCAAAAGGCGTTAATGTTTGCCGTAATTCAATTTTGGATCCTACAGGAGACATAGGGGCATATTCACATGTGAAATTCAAACGACAAACCTTTGATCTTCTAAAAAGACATTTCTTTGGCCCCACTTGGGTTCCACGGCAACCACAAGCATAGGATCATCCAAATGCCGCTAAGAACACCTTCATCAGATGATCCTACGACTTTGATCCATATCTAGCCTCGTTTAGGGTTCCTTCAAGAAAAGCTAAACCATTGATTTTTGCAGTCATTTATCTTATGTTTGAGATGTCTGTTTGGGCTTAGACCAAGAACATAGGCTCATCTTTTGATGTCCTACAAGGTCAACGGTCTTGATGTCACATACATGCCCCATATACATCATTAGAACTGAAAGATTGCCCTCCACATTAGATCGTAAAAGTGACTTTCGTTGTGGTTTTCTTATAATAATCTTATGGAAAATGCCAGAAGAAAGTAACTCATATCCTCCTTCCTAAAAGATACGAAATCCCATGCGTAGTATAGAGGACTAAAAATATCAAAGGTCTAGCTTCTCTTGATCAAATATTGATGGATTAAGGGACTAGGATCGTGTGGTCAAAATGTTCTCAATGCCTTCAGGCTGGCCTTATGGTTGCTGTTTAGATCAGCAGATTAATAGTGTAAACGAGACTGAAGTGGGGCGTAATAAGTTTCTGTTAGGCAAGGAGCTTAAGAGTATCTTTCTTGTAAATAATTTCCTATAAAGAAAAGTGTTCATGCGCAGCTGCGCAAGGAGCTCCCTGCGCTTAAGTGGCTTAAAAAGCCACCAATTGGTTGCGCTTAAGTGGCTTAAAAAGCCACCGATTGGTTGCTTTTTGTGAACCCAGCAAAGGTGGACCCGCCATACGAACCAATCGGTGGCTTTTTAAGCCACTTAAGTGCAGGAAAGCTCCTGGCTTGTAAGGATTTCTTAAAATTAAATTAAAAACTTTTTTTTTCACGAACCGATTTGGGTGACATTCAAAGAGGGCAAGCCACATGCATTTACAATAAGTAGGGGATATAATAGACAAAATCCGGAAGTTCCTTGTTGCCTAGCAGAGGAGGTAAAATAGACTGTTGGATATAGATGAAGGGACTGAGCTCTGGCTTGCTCGAACCAAAATTAGTTACTCGAACCCAAAATTTGTGTACTGTTTCAAAATTCAGAAGTAAACTGAAACTGTAAAAAATCAGATCGCACTTATCGTTTTCATAAAAAACCCTTTACAAACTTTAGATTGTTAATGAAGAAGGAAGAATGGTTGAGTCGTGCCACATGGTCATCCTTAAGAATTGTATCCGCCCCCTACAGTGCAACCGGGATCGGTGAATCGATGCTCCAAGATAAAATAGCTCTAACAGCTTCCAGTAGATGTGCATTCGCATACTGATCCACTTCAAATAACCTTAGAACTATGCTTAGACATGGAACGGAACGGAGGAGAAGAAGGAGCAAAACCGAAGGAGAGAAATCAGTATGCTTTTCTGTAAAACAATGTGTTTCTATTAGAGATGAAACGGTTCAAAAATAGTAAGAAAAATTAAAGGCCTTAATTGAATCTGTTTAGGATTTAAAACCTCAAAGATTTATATTATAATTAGTAACTGTTAATTAAGGGAAACCCAAAATTTTACCAAAATTTTTTTTCTATTTAACCCGGGCCCGGACCACGGCCCAGCCCGACACGCGCTTGTGTGTATGTTTATATGAACTTTGGTTCATGTAAAACTCGCTCGATGCTTTGAATAGCGCAGCTTCGTACTTCGTTGCCTTCCCACGCGCGAAGCGAATGGGCGTTGTGCCGTGGGTCAGTTTTGGGACGGGGGGTGGAGAGAGACCAGAAGAATGATTCATTTGGATCGACGAGCCTTTTCGTGGATCAATGGAATGCCACCCAGCAAATTTCGATGCCCCCTGAAAGGCCCAAGCCGTTCCTCCACTGTACCTCTTATTTGAAGGTGAATGTTCCCTTAACTTTGTGGGGCTAAAAATCTTCCATTGGAGTTGAAACCCATTCACATACAACTCTAGGTCCTGGGTTCAAGTCTCAAAGCACCACAAAAGTCAATACCTTTTGAAAACAAAAGAAAATTCTCTATTTTGAATCTTCTCTCAGAAGTTTGAGCTAAAAATTTCACCATTTTGACTTCAAAATTTCTAACAGAGATAAAAAGATGAAGAAAATGTGCCCTTCAATAATCATAGAAGGGGATGATATTTACTTTGTTCCCGTCGTATAGAGTGAAACTAGAAAATACTCGCAAAAGGCTAATCCTAACCAAGAAATATGGGTTCTAGGCCCTTGTCATCACTGATCAGTCGTACGCAACCGATCAGGGATAGTGACCTAATAACGAAATCGGAAAGAGTGAGGCACCGGTTCCACCCTATCAAAAGATCCATCTCTACTCAGGAAGGGTTTCATTCATTTCGTAGTAGCATTGCACAGTTTCTCAGTTCGTTCATAGTAAAAAAAACAAGAAATTAAAACAGCTACAAAGATAAAGTTTGTAAACTAATTGTCAAAGATAATACAAATCTTTTCATTTCTTGGTTGATTTGGTGTCCAACCACATAAATCTTGCTATGTTCTATGCTTTTGCTTAATGTCCTTTGCATGTTCATGGTTTGATCTAGGTTTATGACAAATTTCTTTATCAAAATTAAATCTTTATTTATACTGACTTGTATCCTCTTCACTAAATGCATGCAGCTCAAGACTTATTGAACAATGTAAAAGTGCAAGCAATCATAGGGCCACAATACTCAGCACAAGCCACATTCGTGGTGGATCTCGGACAAAAAGCTCAAGTGCCCATCATTTCTTCCTCAGCCACGAGCCCAGCTCTCAACCCCATCCGAACTCCTTACTTCATTCGGACTGCACTTAACGACTCCATTCAAGCGAAAGCCATTGCCTCAATCCTTCGAGCGTTTGAATGGAGACAAGTCATCCTCATCCATGAAGACACCGAATATGGAACCGGAATCATACCTTATTTAACAGATGCCCTACAAGAGGTTGACACTCGTATCGCATTTCGAAGCGTGATTTCTACTTTGGCCACAGATGAACAGATCCTTGGAGAGCTCAAAAAGTTGGCCACCATGCAGACAAGAGTTTTTGTTGTTCACTTATCAGCTTCTCTTGGTTCTCGCTTCTTTCCAAAGGCGAAAGAGGCTGCCCTAATGAGCGAAGGGTGCGCTTGGATTGTTACAGATGGTATAATGAATCTCTTGGACTCCATGGATTCTTCCGTCATTCATTCGATGCAAGGTGTGTTGGGTGTTAAACCTTACGTTCCTCAATCGAAAATTCTTGAGGATTTCACGGTGCGATGGAAGAGGAAATTCCGTAAGGAGAATCCCGACATTGAAAGAGTTGAGCTAAGTGTTTTTGGTCTATGGGCTTATGATACAGTTCAAGCATTAGCAATGGCAGCAGAGAGAGTTGGAATCTCTAGGACAGGCCCAAGACTTCGCGAAGAGATACTTAAAACCCAATTTAAAGGCTTGAATGGAAAATTTCGTCTTGTGGAAGGGCAGTTGGAATCACCGGCCTTCCAAATAGTGAATGTGATTGGAAAAGGTGAAAGAGAGATTGGAAGAATTTCGCAAGTATCGACCCCAATTGGTAAGAAAATGTACTTTACCTCTAGGGATAATCTCGGAACTATAATCTGGCCTGGAGAAGCGAAGGTGGTGCCCAAGGGTTGGGCAAAGTTGAAGGTCGGTGTTCCAGTGAAAGAGGGCTTCCAAGAATTTGTGAAGGTAGAACGTGATCCCAACAAAAATAAGTCGATTGTCACTGGCTACTCCATAGATGTCTTCACAGCTGCCATGGAGGCATTAGGCATCCCTTTCTATTTTTCTCCCTTCGAAAATGAAACTGGACAGAGTGCCGGAACTTACGATGATCTCGTATACAACGTCTCTCTTCAGGTCAGTTAAACTACAAACCATTTACTAGCATCTGAAACAACCAATTACTCCATAAGCTTAAGCTGTTGAAGTAGGTGTTTTTTGTTCACATTTATACTTCAACACTCCCCCACACGTCTAGGAGTGATAAACTACTTCTCACTCCTAGAGACACTAGTTTCCTGATTTTTTGCCACTTCAGCACTTGAAGACCGTTGTTTATCATGAAAAAAAAATCCATGGTAGCCAAACGTGTCCTGAATATCAAGGAGTTGTGGGGTTTCAAATTAACCAGGGGAAGAAGAACTGCAGTGAGGCCTAATTGGTTGTTTCACACACCATTTCTAGTTGTAGACCAAAAATTAAATTCTAAATCAATTCATGCTTAATAAAGATGTCTAAGAATTTATTTTTGAATGACAAAGATGTCTATGAATTTAATTCTTGTAACTACAGAAATTTGCAACTGGAAATTATATATTTAACTAACCAATGCATTTGCTCAGAATTCTATCATTGTATTGTCATTAAAAACATGGAATCATGGATCTGTTTTCTTTTGCTTCTTTGGGGAAACACAGAAGTATGACGGGGAAACACGGAAGTATGACGCGGTGGTGGGCGATATAACAATCAGAGCCGACCGATTGCAGTACGTGGACTTTACATTGCCTTATTCGGAGTCGGGGGTGTCGATGGTAGTGCCAATCATAGATGACGACACAAAAAATGCATGGATTTTCTTGAGACCTCTAACTATGAATCTTTGGTTGGCGACTGGGTTCGCCTTCATCTTCATAGGCTTCGTGGTGTGGGTTCTCGAACACAGGATAAACGATGAGTTCAGGGGGGCCTCATATAGCGAACAAGTTAGCCTAGTCTTATGGTTCTCCTTCTCCACGCTCGTCTTCGCACACAGTTACGCATCTCTCCTTCTAAACTCATCTATGTTTAATTACTTGGTTTTACTAAGGCCCTGTTCGTTTAAGATTATCACACAATTGAATAATTGGTTTTGGACTCACAATCGATCGGTTGTCATAATCTTAAACGAAGAGGGCCTAAGTGTTTTGCTCTTAGAGTTAACAATCTTCCAATCATAATCTTAAACAATCATAATGCCCTCTTATTTTGATAATGGACCCATTTCAAATTGGTAAGTAGTATTTGGTTTCTTGGTGTAGAGTTGTTATAACATTAAAGAAGTGGGTGCCCACTGCCTAGCAAACCCCATATATCTATTGGGAATGACACTCTTAATGACCCTCTGCACCAGGAAACCAAACACTAATTACCACAACTCTACGAGTAGGCTACTTCAATGCTATTACACATATTTACTACTTCAAGTCTAATTCACCACTACTCTAAAACAAAGCAACTACGTGCAACCAAATAGAGCCAAGATTGTTCTTGCTCCCCTGTAAAAATGAAATGATAGCTGCACCCACTTCATATGATAATAGCACTCCTCACTTTATTAAGCAATTTATTGAGTTAGACATACATTACTGTGATTGTTTCAGAGGAGAAAATCGTGAGCAACTATTCTAGGTTTGTGCTGATCATATGGTTGTTCGTGGTTTTGATACTGACATCAAGTTACACGGCGAGCTTCACGTCAATGCTAACGGTTCAAAGGCTTGAGAGGGTGACCAATGTTGCAGAGCTGCAAAGGAACGGGGACTATGTGGGGTACCATGAGGGATCTTTTGTGAAAGGACTCTTGACGAAGATGAATTTCAAGGAATCAAATCTTAGGTCTTTTAAAAGTCCGGAAGAGTATGACGAGGCCTTATCCAAAGGAAGTGGGAATGGTGGTGTTGCAGCTATCTTCGATGAGATCCCTGACATAAATATCTTTCTAGCTAAGTACTGTACTAAGTACACTCTAGCGGGACCCACTTATCAGACGGCCGGATATGGCTTTGTAAGTCTCGTTTTTCTCCTTCCACTTCAAGATTATCTCTCCCTGCAGTAGTTAGGGTTTTGAGGCTCCATTGGAATTCCATGGCGATGGAAAAACTTAATAGTACCCACGGTTTAAATTTCGGTTTCGGTACCCATTTCGTTCTAGGCCGAAATCCCGGTAATCATAAAAGAACTATTATTTAATTATGTACGAGATTTCGGAATATTTCTATATTTTAAAAAAAAATCAATTTCTTGAAATTTCGGCCTAAGTGTCCGAAATTCTGAAATTCCAGGCTGAATTTGGTAAAACCCCATACTTCAGATCTCGCCAAATTTCAGTTTCGGTCTCAACCGAAATTGGCCAAAATTTAAAACCAATAGTACCCTGATTAAAGCTTATTCTAGTAGAGGGGATACCAACTACGTTAAAGAGCTTCACAACCATGGAAAATTTTAAAAGTACCATGATTAAAGCTTATTCCAGCAGAGGGATTACCGACTGTGTTAAAGAGCTTCACAATATTACCCGAGGGAGGAGACGACATCACATATTGGCAGGGTTTGAGATTAGGATTTAGGGTTCTATGCGATATTTGAGTTCTTCCTTATTTTAGATTTTGGTTAGTAGTTTTTTTTTTTTTTTGCTCTTCTACTCTTAGCTGCCGAGGTATACCTATATCTTCTAAAAAATGGATGAAGAAATTTCAGAATTTGTGGGTTTGCTGGATTTGATTAATATTTGTTTTGGGAGCACTGCAAAATAAATTCAAGAATTGCTATAGAAAAATGATCTTATTAATTTCCATCACACATTCAAACAGAATTTTTTATATTAATAGTTTGGCTAGATATTTCTTTATTTGATGGTTTTATTGACTACATTTTTTTAACCAATGCCGTATTAAACCCGAATTTTCCAGTTCCGGTGGGTTTTTTTTTACGTATCACGTTTTGCTAAGTCAATGTTTACAATCTCACAGGTCTTCCCAAAAGGTTCCTCTCTAGTCCCTGATGTTTCCAAGGCAATCTTAGAGATTACAGAGGGGGACAAAATGGTGCAAATCAAGGAGAAATGGTTCGGACCTGAATCCACTTGTCCAGACAAAAGCGCCACTGGGAATTCAAACAGCTTAACCCTTAATAGCTTCGGAGGCCTCTTCATAATAACTGGAGTTGCTTCAACCTCTGCTCTCTTCGTATATTTGGCTCTCTTCCTTTATAAGAGTAAGGATGTTTTCATGAACCCTGATAACAATCACTCCATCTGGCAAAAGTTGGTTGCAATTTTCAAACACTTCGACCAGAAAGAGCTCCCCTCTCGTGCTTCAGAGAGTGACAAACCAGAATTTAAAGGTGAAGAAACTTTGCCTTCCATTAACGGGTATGATGTAGACTCGATTTCAGAAGAAAAAGCACCCTCTTTTTCTTGTTTTTCAACACCCAATCGAGACGAACATGCCTTGGACAGATAAGGGTTCTGTAAGCCAGATTGAAATTAGGCATGTCACCTACTTGAATTTGTCTTCGTAATGCTAAAGTAAATCAAATAGGTTCAATTGAAATAGTGGAAAATGCATGTATTCGTGTGTCAATACACTAATTCCCTGTAATATGACAGGTTTTTAGAATGTAAACTTTACTCATGTATTCGATTAATATTTTTTTTAGTTACATCTTATTTGGTAATGAGACATTGTAAGTAGTCTCTTTGGAAGTTATTAGCTAAATCATTTTAACATCTCTCCCTTAATATTTCCACATTTTCTTTTAAAAGATGATCGTATGCACAACTTGTCATCTCCCCATAGAGCTCTCTCCCTTTCTCTCTCTTACTCTCATTAGACCCGAGGCGTAACATGAACACTTATTTTTCGATGATCTGAAAATCTCATCAGCATCCATGGAGGTATATCTTATTTTCTTCTTCTTCTTCTCTTCTGTCCTTTTCGCCACAACAACTCCTCTTCTTCCTCTTCCTTCGGCCAAAACATGCTGCAATGCAGAAGCCAGCAGAACGAGAGAGAGAGAGAGAGAGAGAGAGAGAGAGAGAGAGAGAGAGAGGGGTTCCATCAATTTTCCGCTGGTGGAAGAGGAAACGAGCGTGAGAAAGAACCCAAAAAAAAAAAAAAAAAGTAGAGAATGTAGGTTGAATCCACCCTGGATGACAACAAAACAAGCAATCAAGGTGTATTTGACAGAAAAATACCCACATTTCCATGGCAATGCGCCAAACAAACAGGGCCTTGCCAGGAATCCCCTAATTACCATTAAGATCTCAGAATAAACCTAGATAAGATAGTGAGTGGAAAATGATAAGCTCATATGAAAGCCAAATCGTGTCAAATGACCAGTAAATCAAATCTTTCCAAAAAGTACTTGGGGTCAAGGATACAAATAGATACCACAAGGCATGGAACTGCTTGGCCTTTCAAGTGAACTCTCTCATCAACCTTGTAATAGAGATTACACAGCTCTGCTCACATTTCAAAGATGGCAAAACATGACATATTATTAACAGATGTTAAACTAAACTTTCAAGTACATTCTAGCAGTTTTAACAGTTTAGGTAAGGATACAAAACCTTAGCATTTCTTTTGAATGATAGGCATATTATGCATAAAGCAAAGGAGAAACCCCGCGACCTCAGATGGTCAGAAATACAAAATGGAAGCGACAAACCGCGGAAGAAAAAGAAAAGATACAAACAACAGAAATCAGAGGGAAAGAATCTATAATCTCCCATCTCGTCCTACAACTATCAGGCCGAATGAGGCAATCTGCCTCTCCATTAGCTGATCTCAGAACAGGCACAAAACCTAAACATTAACATGTCCCTTCCGCAAAATGACACAAACCAGTGACATTGATAAATGGACAAGTAAGTTGTCATTGCCAAAACGGAAGGTCAATGTTAACCCTCAATCACCTAGAGAATTTGGCCTTGACATCGATTAGCTGCTTCACCACATCTCTCATTGAGGGTCTATCACTTGCCTTCTTTTCAGTGCATCTCAAGGCCATGAGGAGGACACTGCTTATTTCTGCCATGACCATGGAGTCTATGAATTCATTCCTGAGGCTGGAATCTGTGATCCTGTCGACATTTTTACCATCTTTCATGGCAGATTTTACCCAGGTCACTATGTCTGTAGCCTCCGGGAATGAAGGATCCAAAGCCTTCTTTCGTGTTATCAGTTCGAGTAGGACTACCCCGTAGCTATAGACGTCTGATTCGTTGCTCTTCCTGGTTGTAAATGCAGTCTCTGTTGCAAGCCATGAGAACTTCAAGTTATAGGTTCAGATCAGAGCAGGTTTTACTTTGGCAATTGAAGATTGAATACTAGCTATGCGAGTGAATGTACTGGTGGCTATTGATTGGCTTCTCATGAAACAGCAGCGATTTGATGAATATGAAAGATTGTTCATATTAGAGAATTATCCATATCATAGGAAAGAAAAAAGTCTATAAAACAATCTTATCCCAATCTAATTTCAAAGTGGCCTGCAATGTTTTAAAGCAAGGCCAGATGCTTTAGAGCATCTAACTTGTTCATCTCTCCACTTGATTAGTTGGGAATATACAATAACTTTCAATGATATTATCACATCATCATCAGATGACAAACTCAATGAGCAAAAGGTTAAGTATAAGCCCTTTGAACGTGATCATAATGATTATGATGTTGATGACACAGAACAGATTTTCATCAGTAATCCGAAAAGTTTTATTTAAAGATGCTAATACAAACTTATCATAAATACAAATATTTAGAAGTAGTGAGCCCTTACCTGGTGACATATATCCAATGGTGCCTACGATAGAATGGGACTGAGTGGAAGAGGACTGATCCATAAGTTTGGCGATGCCGAAATCTGAGATATGAGGCTCCATCTCCGAGTCCAAAAGTATGTTCTTTGGTTTGATATCACGGTGCACGATAGCTGGATTGCAGTCATGGTGAAGGTATGATAATCCTTGAGCAGTTCCAAGAGCTATTCTATAGCGCTTCTCCCACTCCAGAACTGGTGATGGACTGATCTCATGCAGAACATCATGAAGGCTTCCATTTTCCATATAATTGTACAAAATCAACCCATATTCCTTTCTCAACCAGAAGTCCTCCAATTTCACTAGATTTCTGTGCCTGATCTTTCCAACCGTTTGGATTTCTCTTACCATACTTGCGTGCACTCTCTTCTGGCCTACAAAAACAAGCTTCTTTACAGCATAGACGTTTTCATTAGTCAACGAAACCTTGTAAACTGTTCCATGGGCCCCTCTTCCTATAATGTACCTATCATTCATATTATCAGTGGCTTCCAATAATTTGTTCAGCAGGACAGACGACCCTTGTTGTGAAAAAAATTCATCCTTTGTTGTTCCTTGGCGCCTGTGAAATGTGAAGGCCAACAAGACAAGCACTAGAACACAAAAGAGCGATGATCCGAGAGCAATCAGCACAATTTTAATGGTACTTAGGCCTCGATTGCACAATCGATCACATGTACTGACCGTACTGTTTCCCAAACATAACAGGTCACCCGGCTGACAATGGATACATAGGCCAGAATTACCCATAAATGAACTTGGAGAAGACTTCAGAAACTTTAGCCATGGATCAGGTATGGGGCCTGTGAACTGATTATATGAAACGTTCACTTTGAGTAATGAAATGAGCTCACCCAACGGAGTTAGAATTCCCGTCAAATTGTTGATAGATAAGTCCAAACTCTGTAGCATATCTAGCTTTCCTAACTCTTGTGGAACAGGGCCTGTAAGTCCATTGCCACTGAGGTTTAGAGCTATGGCAAGATTTTGCAACAGTCCCAGTGAAGGAGGGATATTGCCTCCAAGAAAATTTGCCCCTAGTTGCAGTTCTGAAAGACTTCTGAATTCCGATAAGAAATCTGGTACTCCACCACTGAATTGATTGTCTCTCAGTATCAATTGAGAAAGGAATGTTAAGTTTGTTAGACTCGAAGGAATTGAACCATTGAACGAATTGAAACCTAAATCCAGAGAGAATAACCTACTGCAATGGGAAAGCTGTGACGGCAACTGACCATATAAATTGTTGAAAGACAAATTCAAAACCTGCAGATTAACAAGGTTTCCAATCTCTCGAGGTATAAGACCACTGAACTTGTTCCTCGACAATTTAATCGAAGTGACATTGGCACAGTTCCCCAAGCTAGATGGAATGGACCCATTGATGTTATTTCCACTGATGTCCATGTACAAAAGGTTGGATTTTTCGACAAAATCTGGGAGAAGACCAGTGAGGTTGTTATTACTCAGTATCAACCTTTTCAGACTCGAACAGTTTCCGATATCCAAAGGTATGCTACCTTGAAGGAGATTAAGACCTAAATTCAAAATCCTTAAATGTTTCCCGGAGCAGAGGTTTGGTGGGATCTCACCGATGAACCTATTATTAATGAAGTCTATCACCTCTAAACTACCATTAATGCCCAAGCCTTGGGGTATGACTCCTGAAAAATGGTTATTGAACAGAGTGAAGTTTCTCAACTGCCTTAGCTCAATTATATCAATAGGTAGTTGCCCTGAAAGATTGTTGTTATAAAGAAGAAGACTCTGAAGGGTTTTGATTTTCCAAATTCCTAGTGGAACTTCCCCATTCAATTGATTGTTAAACAATTGAAGGTTTTCTAATTTACTCAGCATACCCAATTCACTAGGAATAACTCCTTGCAGCTGGTTTTGATCCACCTCCAAACGGGTTAAGGACCTACATTTCCCAAGCTCGGGTGGTATAGGCCCTGAGAAAAGGTTTTGAGAAAGGTAAAGTTCAGAAAGACTACTTAATAAACCAAACGAAGACGGCAAATGACCTGTGAGCTTGTTGTTCAGAGCTGCAAAGGTTGTCAAATGAGTGCAGTTACCCAAACCCGGTGGAATTTCTCTATCTAGATTGTTAAAAGAAATAACCAACTGTTTCAAACTCTTGCAACTATCTGAACCAAAAGGAATCCCACCCTCTAGAAAATTACTACTAACATCAATGTTAGTGAGCTTTTCAAGTTTGTTTAAACTCTCAGGCAAAACCCCAACCAACTGATTATTAGTGAGATATATTTGTTCCAAATTACTACAGTTTCCAATTGAATTCGGTATGGTTCCTGACAAACTATTATCATACAAAAATAGCTCTGAAACCCTACTCATGTTCCCTATGCTTGATGGAATCGAACCAGAAAAATTATTCTTGCAAAGGTAAACTTTTTCTAAATGTGAGATCTGAAACAACGAATCCGGAATCTCCCCGCTCAGGGAATTAGTGAAAAGTGACAAATACTTTAATTTGTGCAAGTTTTTCATGGTTTGGGGTATTTTTCCAGTCAAATTGTTTTCAGATAGATCTAAGTACTGGAGAAGACTGCAATTACCTAACTCTGCCGGAATTTCCCCAGAAAGATTGTTGACACCGATATCAATCTTTTTCAGATACTTCAAACGCCCAATCTCCAGACCTAATCTGCCGGAAAGTTGGTTTTCTGCAAGTATGATGGAAATTACATTGCGCCCTCGGTCGCAACTGATCCCTTTCCAGTGACACGGAGTAGGATGAGATGAATTCCAGCTTGATTTGATCGATTGAGGTAATTGCAGGTTCTCCGCGAGTAAAATTAGGGCTTCTCCATCAGAGCTCAGACCAAAGACAAGATGGATCGAAATGGAGAGCAGGAAAAACAGCAACAGAGTTCTCATTCTCATCTACTCTGCAAGAGAAAAAAGAAAAAAAGAAAATGAGCAAAAGCTACTAGAAAGCTTGAAAATCTTGGGACAAATAAATAAAGGAAAAAAACAAAAAGAGGATTTTTACCTTTTGGAAGTTTTAAAAGTGATTTCTCAAGTTCTTCTGCCTGAATCTTGAAGAGAAGATCCTGGATACCTTCTCTTTTTATAGTTTCTCTTGGCTTTGAACCATAGAGAGAGGGAAAATGAAGAATGCTTTTGGAAGATGATTGTTTCAGATTTTCTTGTGGTCTCTTCCTTTTTGACTCATAAAGACTCCAGTCTCCAACCATGTCTGTTCCTTCGTCTTCGTTTCTCACTGCTTTCTTTATTTTTTTCCTGTCCAGGACAGTTATTAGTGCCTTTATTGGAGGTAGATGGACGAGTATAAACGACAGTTGTGGGACCCGTTGCCTCGTGCTTCTCGATCTTGGGATAATGCGGACAAGATGAATGGCTTAGATTATCCGGAAGTTGGAAGTGTGAATGGGCATGAATGGAAGACGCTTTTTGTGAAGTGCGTGGAGAAAGCGATTTGCTAATTGCTAGTATCACTCGCGACAAGAGCAGTTGGGAAATTTATTACTCGTGAATGCGAAGGTCATTATCCAAAACGAACGGGTCTTGACTTTTGACAATGATTTAATAATGATACTAAAGAGGGATGCTACAAATAGGAAATAACTCCTTTAATCATGCCTCAGCAAACACGTAGCTAATGCCGAATAGATCGTGTTCCCACACCAAAACAGTGACCCCTTTTGAACGTAAGACCATGAAGAATGGGCCAGCCTTGAGATGGACGGACTAGATTCGCCAGACCTGATCATAGGGTGGGTCCACAGCGGTAACACTAGAAAATCATGATCGTTCCAAAAGCTGTTTGGTTGCAGAAATATTTTATATGGATAATACTATCCTTATATTTGATTTGTATTCTTGTAAAAACAATTCCAGATTTTGGTTGGAATTATATTTATCCTTGTCTTTTGAGAATAATGTGCTTTCTTATATCATGGATACTTGGGCAAAAACTAATGAATAGCTCGTATCCTAGAATAGGAACAACAAGGACAATCTATACTGCAACCAATCATCCAAAAAGTTAAAACGAGTAAAACCGAACGCTTGGAAAACCCATCTAGACTTACAATGTGAACACTTCCCCGCATTTAGCAGGTGACCAAGAAACTTTGTTCAACATTTACTCACTCCACTGACAACGACCATCATGTTCTTTGATTCTCACTCCGCTGAGAATGGTTGGATTTTATGATGAATTTCTATATCTAATAGACGAACATGGCCATTGCTCTGAATGCACATAAACAATATACATGATATACTGCAAAGGGACAAGTTTCTTTCACAAGGCTTTGGAAAATCCAATTCTTCATTGCCTTTTTGCAATATTTTTGAGAATAGTGTGGGCTTGCTGAAATTGATTCCTCCGATTCATTTGATTTTTCTTTCCATTCCCTGCCCTCGAAAATCTGCAAAATCCCCTCCGTGTAGGGTTGCTGCCGAACACATTTTTTAGTGATCCAAATGATTGTCTGCTCAGCCTTACAATGGATGGACCACTACAGAAAATCTCAAGCATTGGTTAGTCCTAACATTCCAATTTAGAAACCCCAGTTCAAAGGTAAGGATCGTCCAATAAGGATGATTTGTGGCAAGACCTACCCATGCTTGAGAGAACAAATGGATGGTTTAGATCATTGAACAAGTCGACCCCACCTGTACTTTTGCCCGCATCTATGTAGATTGTAAATCTATACATATTTATGCCATTCAGATCCAAAATGACTTGATCTATTGCATTATAAAGAAACTCTTTGACCATATTTTAATACAGTATTGCTATAACATGTATGAAAACTCAAACAGAAAGTAGCTACAGAGGTAGAGGTATAACTATACGGGTCCGTTTTGCTGTATGTAGTTACTTTGTAGAGTAATGGTGAATTTGAACTTAAGTAGTCAACAAGTGTAATAACAGTGAAGTAGTTTCCCCCTTGGGTAGTAGCAAGAAGAGTTTGGTTGTCAAATGAAAATGTCTCCTGGTGAGTAGTGTCATTACTAAAAATAAGGGGCAGTAGAGGTGTCATTAACAGCGCAGCAATCCACTAAAATAATGAAATTGATATGGTTCAAGCCACAAACTGATTTTGGGCCGGCGTGGGTTCGTGAAAGAGGACTGATATCGGGATGAAATTTAGACCATGGCGTAGAAGAAATTACCTGGAACTACTGAAATTTAGAGCATCGGGCTGTCTCCCGAGATCCAACTCCTGTAACGGAGGACTTCATCACACCTGTAAAACAAATTCCCTATCTATCATTCTGCTTACGTAGATGAGGAGAGCCTGGAGGTTAAAAAGATTGTGATCAGTTTCCTGCAGAAAAGATGGAATGTATGGATGGGAGAATGGATGAATGTATGGATGGGAGAATGGATAATTGTTGAGAGAGCATTTTTGTGATGAAGGTGATGGTGATGAACAGACGATGATGATGTTACGGGCTCTCCAGCGACATGCATGTTTTGAAATGACATGAGATCAGTAATCATGTAACATGACGTGGAATGAGATCAAACAAAAGTACGATAAGGTAAGATGTCCTTAGAAGTATCATCGCTAATGCCACAATGCAAAATATAGTAGCATATAAATCCAGAGCTATGCACCCATGCACCTACCTCCATAGAGTCAGAACAAAATGTGACAATTTATCAATCTTTCTGGATGCCAATGCACATCTCAATAATAGATAATGCCCCAATTAAATTAACACCCCATGATACATGGCAATGACATTAATGATCACCATGTAGTGAGATTATGCGGAAATGCTGATGATGCGGATGTAGTGATATGCAATGGCATGATGCCCATCATGATGTCCATTCTTATCTCTATTCTTCGTAGGAGCATAAAGAGCAGAATACATCCCTTCTCGCTACAGGTAGGTAGGAACTCCACTGACAGCAGCTGGTGCTATACCATTGCTTGAATCCTTCCTTCTCCCAAACGGGTTTTTCGAAAATGTTCTCAAAGTGAAGGAAAACCACATCAAAATATGAATATTCTTATCCAGTTCCACAGAAGACCAATGGGTAGTAAAAAAACTAGGGATTTGCTAGGGGCCATCACGGAAGGCATTTCGCAGGCAGGTTGTTGCATGAGAGAGCAGCCACATCGGATGAATTAAATTAATAAGACAAAATCTATTGAAAAGTAAGCCTATGCGGCTGCTCGCTCATGCAATAACTGGCCTGCAAAATGCCTTTTGCGATTGTCCCTGGCAAATCCCAAAAAAACAATTAGTCAATATAGAAGAAGTTGAATCCTCTTTAATACATACAAATCTTTTTTGGGTTTCTATTCATAAAATACCACCATAAGTGGTGAAAACCCCTTCACTTAGATAAAGGGTTGATGCGTTAAATTAGCAATTAATAGGTTGTCCCGCCACCAATTCCTAAGAACTAATTAGAATTCAAAATAACACTTGACAAGCAAGGGTTAGTTTAAAATAACTAGCACTTTCATATTTTGAACTAAAAGCATCCCTCTATATTTTTCAAA
Source organism: Tasmannia lanceolata (assembly GCF_043159265.1). NCBI lineage: Eukaryota > Viridiplantae > Streptophyta > Magnoliopsida > Canellales > Winteraceae > Tasmannia > Tasmannia lanceolata. The sequence goes on from NW_027518683.1 coordinate 10,899,982, forward strand.
ATCAAAGAAAAACTCTTTGCTAATTAGAAATCAAAGGAACAGTCTATTTTTAAAGCTTTCACCACAAAAATAACCCCATAGCAATCATAAATAGTAAAAGGATATTGTATTCGCACGCCACCACGCCCAGAACTAGGGAGAACAGCACCCTGCAAAGTGTGGTGCACAGTAATAGCACTGTTCACATCCTGCGCAGATGGCCCAATTATGCAAAATAAAATATCAAACAAGAAAGGACTTCTCTTATAATAAAAAAATTAAAATAAAAGAAATATGTATCAGATATGAAAGAACTTTATTTTGATTACTTACATCAAATTCAATGAAGCAAACTGTATTCCTTTCATGCCTCAAAACCTTCATTTGCTTATAACCAGGTTGCCTGTAAGATCGGATGATAGAAATATAAGGTCGAGTCAACAAGCATAATAAAAAATGAATTGATATCAATATGTAAATCATTCAGTGCGTGGAGTCAAAATGTGAAGCAACAACCATTCAATTATTTTAAGTCTACAGGTTAAAGATTCATACACACTAAAGAGGCCCCTCAGTTCTTCTTCGATTATGTTTTCCCCAAGATTACCAATGAAGAGCGTATTACAAGGAGGATTATCTTTCATGTTCTGCATTAAACAACACCAATACCATTTATTTTGTTTGTCCAACATGATGAGTCATATTCATCAACAAGCACAAGTTTATAGAAAATTTCAATAAACCAACTAAGTAAAAATTGGGGATTCATGTAAGGAAGAAATAATGATTATAACAGGACCACAAGAATGAAAAGACAGTAAGAGATTACTGAGTGGATAACATGGGCACATAAATCATAATCAACATAAATCTGCGGCAGGCGTCATAGTAACAACAAACAACGACAAGCACCTATTATCATGGTTTTAAATTTCGGATTTTGGTCGGGACCAAAACCAAAATTTTACGAAATACGACATTTCCCGGATTTTGGCCGAAATTTCCGACATTAAATTGATTTTTTTTCAAAAGATTATAATTTTTCCGGAATTGCGGCCGAAATTACCAAAATATTAAAACAATACTTTGTTTACCGGATTTCGGTCAGATTTTTGGTACTTTGGCCGAAACGGAAATTTAAATCCATGCTACTATCAGTGACCATGATGGCGCATTGGCGCCAATAAAGTCTTTCAAGTAACAGAAATGTCCGGCCAGTCTTCCAAACCCAACATATATTGGATACAGAAAATGTTGGTATATCATGTCTTCATTTATTGCAATCTGTCTGTAGATAAGTTATAACTGCACACAACATGGCTAAACTAAACATAAATGGTTGAGCACCAATGTTGACCTATTAGATGGGTCTGTGATCCCAAACTTCAACTCAAGTTTTGGTTAGGAACCATTGGCATGAAAATGCTGAACCTTACAGAAAAAGCATTATTTGTGCACTATATGGTATATAACTGACATGAAAATTTAGATTATTAGATTACAAGTATGCATCATGAAATGAACTACATTTGCAATTGTATTTTAATAGTGTAGTCTTAATATACAGATCCTATGACATGGAAATTGCTTTGGCAGGGAGATCCCTGATTATTTCGTTTGCAACACTAAAATCTAGTTCTGCTTATCCTTCTTTTGGCAGGTAAGATGAGATTGAACCTCCGACCTCAAGGTCAAAGAACACAGAGACTTTGACCAAATGAGCTAGAGGCCCAACCCCAGATCTGCTTATCTTTGTTACATTTGAATCTATGATACAATATGAGAGTGGAGATACAGCTAGACATTTTTAAAAGTCACGGAAATGGATACTGATGTGGGTAACCAATAGGCCAATACATGAAATAAGAGATGGATGTGGGTACCCAATTGGCCAATACATGAAATAAGAGATTAGACATATATAAACAGAAAAAAGGGGCTGATATCGGTCATCAGTGTGCACATTTTTTTAGGGCGTTTCACCCCATTCGTGGTTTTAAGCATTTAATGCCGATTCCTTTTTCAAATGAAAAAGTGCACCAGTCTGCAAGAGATGAATTATGATGGAGAGAATAAGGGAATAAAAAGAGACGAGGGGAGGAAAATAGAAAAGAAGACAAAAGGGAGAAGAGATGAGGGAAAAGGAGAAGAGGAAAACAGAAGAGAAAAGGAACCCTGGCTTCATGCTCAAATGAATATAGGTTGACAGCATAAGCTTGAGAGATGCGTATGAGGAGCGAGAAAGCAATCAGAGGAAAGCTACTCTAGATTCCGATTCTCAAAGTTCAAGTCATCAAAGAAAGGAGAATAACAGAAATCTTGTCTTTCAATTTTTGCACAATTCAAAGGACAACGGCTTTTTCTTCCCATTCAATTCCTTCACCCACCGCGACTATTTTCCTCCCCCCACCATGCAACCGTTGGGCCACTACATTGTTACTGAGAAGTTCTATTATCCCATGTCCTCTAGAAAAAAGGATTTCCTCCTCCACAATGATATGGAAATTTGAAGTTTCTTACCTTCTAAAAAAAAAAATCTTCTCCCAACACCTACAAATCTATTAATCTGGGTTGCTGTTGAAAGAGTTTTTCTTCCCACCAACATGAAAATTTCTGATTTTCTTCCTTCCAACAACTCCTAGACCAGGGGCGAAAAATTAGATGGGATAAAAGATGGTTTATCGGAATAAAGAATCCCAATCCATTTTGTTACAATAAAGAACATAGGTTTCTTTCCATTGCCTCGCTCTTTTTCTTGGTCTCCCATTTGCTTCTCCCATTCTTCTTTTGGTTTTTTCTTCTGCCTCCTCTATTCTTCCCATCTTCTCTCCTCATCTCTTGAAAAAGGGGGCATTTTCATCATTTAAAAAAATATTCAACTTAAATTGCTTAAAACCACTAATAGGGACCCATGTAAGATTATCAGCTTCCATGAAAAGCCAGAAAACTTAAATAGATAACCTATTAGTAAGTGATGCCCGCTGGCTCTACCAACACAACATTAGGGTCGTCCCCTTCATTCTATGCTAACCCCGGCACAGGCTGGCCTTTTGGGAAGCCCGTTCCCACCGCGTTCACGGGCCCGGCCGGCCTACCAGCGGTAGTGGGAATTCTCCTGTTACCTGGTCAAAGGGTCGGTTAGATGCAGGATCTACTCGCAGAAACACAGTGGCCCCACATTGTTTGGATGATCCAAACCATTCATTTATGGGCCGTGACTTAGATAGGGTGTGCCCAAAAAATCAGATGCAAAGGATCAACTGTGGAGGTTTAAAATGGACAGATTTGTGGAGGTGTATACCCGTCCATTTTAACCTCCACAAATCGAGGGGTTGGGATGATCCTGTGCATCTGATTTTTTGGGTACACCCTATCTATGTCAGGGCCCATCAAATGAATGGTTTGCATCACTCAAGGTGGATCAAATAGTTGAGAGATTGGAAAACTTAAATGTCAAACTTGATGGGTTTCTATGTCACTTGGATCGTACTCACCAAGATTTTTATGCACCTCTTCTAGCCAAGATTACACATGTTGTACAGAGTTAGGAATTCGTGCAGAAACAATCATTGTTGATACCTTATATGGATAGTGTTCCATTAAAGCAACGGGCCGGAGCCGCTATCATGATACAAAGTTGGTCTAGACAATACTTAGCTCATAAGTATTACACAAGGATTCAAAAAGCGGCTGTCATCCTTCAAAGTTGGTATCGACAGAAGTTAGTTCGTGAACATTATATGAAGATCAAGAGAGCAACAAATGTTATACAATATGCCTGGAAAAGGAAAGTTGTTCGACATAGTAATCAAGAACTTCAGGTCGCACCAACAAAGTCACCGATGGTAATGTTTGGACCACTGCCGATTTTTTTTTCAACCTACTCGGAGTTGCACAAGCAAAACTCTACAGGAGTAAGGTAGCAAAGGACCCAAGTTTCTTTCACCTAAGTTGTCACGGTACATGGAGTACATCGAAGGCACACCTTATGATTATATTACCTCGAATCAACGAAATGATTGCCCACACCTTATGATTATAACCGTATGAGACATGTGCGAAGATTCAAGTTGAAGAACTCTCACTAATCATGCCAATCAATATATTCAACGAGGTGGATTCTTTTCAAGCGGGGTATAATGATGGGGACCATCACACAGCCATATTTTAATTTTTAAGTGTGTTTTAGGTGTCTTTTAAGTCCTTTAAGTTATAGTAGGGGTATTAGTCTTTTTACATCAAAATAATTTAAGTTCTTTGAGTTATGTATGTTTTAAAGATGTCCCACATGAGTATTACATGATTTTTAAGTAGGAAGCAAGCAAGAGGGTATTTTGGTCTAAAAGTGTTGGTTTTTTTCTTTAGGGTTTTAGAAATTTCTAGTGCTCTTCTTTCTTCTTATATATTGTAAGCCTTAGGGTCCCTTTTGAAGAATGCTATGCTATGTGATGATGAATGAAAAAGATTTGAAGTTTTTTCTCTTATGTGGATGTCATCTATACTTCTTGCCAAGTGTAGACACCCCCATTTTGCTTCACTTTAAGTTACAATATTCCACAAATGATCCGTGGAATTTCACTAATTTTCGCACTCTCAAAGTCCAAAATGCCCGAAACGGGCTACGAAATTTACTCGGTAAGATAGTTTAACCCGAAAAATTGGTAAAAGGCCCTATTCATTATACAAAGTCATGTGAGAGTAAAAGGCCATATACTTATATACTTTGGTTCATCTAAACCACGATACAACCAACCATACCAATCGCTAATCAGATCAAAATTAGCTAGGGTCCACAATCTGAGCCCTAATTTCATTCCAAGACCCGATTTTCATCAAATCACCGAATCGAGGGTTGAGATTAATTTGTGTATTTTTAGCACTAATTTAGAGTCATTTGGTCAGAATTAAATTAATCAGGGTCGATCCCAATCCTGATTACACATTAGAACACTTAATTGAACGAAAACTCTGCGAAAACCCACGGATCAATGCGGATAAATGTGGGTAGTCAAAATTATTAAATCTAATAATTAACCACAGAGATTTTAATGCTTTAATGGGCGTCAAATTCAAGATTTAATGAATGGAACCGCCGGTCCAAAATTGATTGAGTTGGTTGGTCCAATCGGATCACCAATTTGATCGACAGTTGGAAAGATGGGCCACCGTTAAAAATTGACGGCTCTCATTAATCGAAAAAATTAAATTTGGTATATTGAGCTTAAAAGAACGAGAAAAAATCAGGAAACAAGAATTAGAAAATATCAATAAAAACTAGCAACAAAATCTCATTAAAATCTCGAATTTCCAATTTTCCCTTACTTTCTCTCTCTACAATCTCTCTTCTCATGCACATTTTTCCAAGCATGGGAAAACGTGTTCTTGGTGTCCTTAGTCCTATTTTTTAGGATTTTGGTGAATATTATGAAGATTTTAAGCAAATCTTTTCAAATTTCGGAGAGACAATTGATGTGATCTCATTGGGTTCAAAACATTGCTTAAATTTAAAAAGGACACTTGTCTTCATTCTATTGGAAATAAATGTTGCTAAACTTTCAGCAAAGACGATCAAGTTGGACATTTCTATGTGTCCTCTAATTGTTTCCAATTTGCAAAATTCCTTTGGGACACTTGGCATCATCTCAAGCGTTAATTGATTTCCCAACTTTTGCAACAATCCATACTGTCCAAACTCTTTTTATTTTTCACAAAGCTACCTCAATATGGACGTTTCTTATTTATCTCCATGATGCTTCTAAGTTAATATATATATATATATATATATATATATATATATATATATATATATATATATATATTCTAGATGCTTTCAATCCCCTTCATCCAATTGTTTCCTTCAAATCTCTATTCAATCTCCACCGTACACCATGCAAGTCAACCAAATTAGCAATCTTTGCTCACCCAACCCTATAAATACCCATTCATTCCCTCCATCAAGAGACAAAAAAAATCTCTTCTCTTCCCCCTCCAAAGAAATTCATCCCCTTTGCCCTCTCTCCCCCTCTTAGTCTTCTCCTCTCTATTATTGCGTTCAAGCTTCCCCTTTTTCAAGTAAGTCGTGTTTATCATTTCATCGCGTTCTAATTTCTTAGCTGTTCTAAGTAATCTAGCCCGCATGTTCTATGGAGTTTTTTTTATTTTGCATATTCTACTTAGTGTCTATCATATTCTAGATCATCTTTAGTCCATTCATGTTGCTTAAATGTGTTATTTTCCATATTCAATAAAGCCACAACGGCAGCTTTGTTGCTTTTTTTTAATCGAACAATGAAACTACAGCTTTGTTTGTTTTTTAATCGAATGGAGATAATGAAAATAGCAGCTTTGTTGGTTTTTCATGAATCAAATGGAAAGTAACAAGACAGTAACTTTGTGTCTGCATTGATCAAATGGGAAATAATGAAGTTATAGCTTTATTTGCATTAATCAAATGGAAATATGTTGTAACTTTGTATCAAATGGAAATGAAAACAATGGTTTTGTGTTTCACAAATAATTTAATACGAGATGAAGACAGTAACGAGACAGTAGTTTTGTGACAAAGGGGAAGCTTGAACGAAATAATAGAGAGAAGAAGATTAAGAGGGGAGAGAGGGCAAAGGGGATGAATTTCTTTGGAGGGGGAAGGGAAGAGATTTTTTATTTTTTTTTTCTCTCTTGAAGGAGGGAATAAATGGGTATTTACAGGGTTGGGTGAGCAAAGATTGCTAATTTTGTTGACTTGCATGGTGTACGGTGGAGATTAAGTAGATATTTGAAGGAAACAATTGGATGAAGGGAATTGATATAATCTAGAGAATATTCTTTTTTTAACTTAAAAGCATCATAAAGACAATAAGAAACGTCCATATTGACGTAGCATTATGAAAAATAGAAAGAGTCTGGATGATATGAATTGTTTGCAAAAGTTAGGAAACCACATGATGCCAGGTGTCCCAAATGAATTTTGTAAATTGGAAACAATTAGAGGACACATAGAAATGTCCAACTTGGTCTTCTTTGCTGAAATTTTAGCAACATTTCTTTCCAAAGAATGAAAACAAGTGTCATTTTTAAATTTAAGCAATGTTTTGAACCAATGAAATCACCTCATATGTTTTTCTCCCAAATTTGAAAAGATTTGCTAAAAATCTTCAAATATTGACCAAAATCCTAAAAAATATGACTAAGGACAGCAAGAGAACGTTTTCCCATTCTTGGAAAAACGTGCATGAGAAGAGAGAAATTGTTGAGAGAAAGTAAGGGAAAATTGAAAATTCGATATTTTAATGAGATTTTGTTGCTAGTTTTTACTGATCTTTTCCAATTCTTGATTCCTGATTTTTTTTCTCGTTCTTTTAAGCCCAATATTGCCATAAAATGCCAAATTTAATTTTTTCGATTAATGAGAGCCGTCGATTTTTAACGGTAGCTCATCTTTCCAATTGTCGATCAAATTGGTGATCCGATTGGACCAACCAACTTAATCAACTTTGGATTGGCAGTTCCAGCTATTAAATCGTGAATTTGACACACATTAAAGTATTAAAATCTCTGTGGTTAATTATTAGATTTAATACTTTCGACGGCCCACATTTATCTGCATTGATCTGTGGGTTTTCGCAGAGTTTTCGCTCAATTAAGTGTTCTAATGTTTAATAGGGATTGGAATCGACCCCGATTAATTTAATTCTGACCAAATGACCCTAAATTAGTGGGTAAAAATACTTAAATTAATCTCAACTCTCGATTCGGTAATTTGATGAAAATCGGGCCTTAGAATGAAATTAGGGCTCGGGCAGTGAAGTGACCCTAACTAATTTTGATCCGATTAGCGATTGGTATGGTTGGATCATGGTTTAGATGACCCAAAGTATATAAGTAATAAGTATATGGTAATAGGTCTCTTACATGATTTTGTATATGAATAGGCCTTTTACCATTTTTCGGGTCAAACTAACTTACCGGGTAAACTCTGTCACCCGTTTTGGACATTTTGGACTCTGGGAGTGCGAAAATTAGCGAAATTCCACATATCACTTGTGGAATACTGTATGTTAAAGTGAAGCAAAATGGGGGTGTCTACACCATGGCGATGCCTTGATCTTCCCCAAGGTGTGATGCCTAGGAACCCCTTAGTGCGATGCCATGTGTTTTGGTTGGTGAGATTCCAATCTCTCTTTCTATCTCTTTCATGTTTCTTTTCCTTTTTTTAGTTTCCCTCTCATAAATCAACTTCTCGGAAACCCTAAACCTATCTTCTATTTTTCTTTTTCACATATTTTCTACCCCGAAACCCCTAGAATACCCATAAAAAAAATTCTCCAATCTTAGAAACACCATTCAAACTCATCTAATTTTAAACCTTCCCGACATCCTTCGAAAGCTTCCCTCATCCTTCGAAAACCTTCTGGCATATGTCTGCGCCACTATAAACCTATCCTAAACCTAGTAGAATTTTTGTTTCAATCCAATAACTTATTTTAGGAACCAAAACCTAATTTTCACCCATCCTTTCCACCCCTAGCATCCCTTTTATAGATTCATCATGCATCAGACTTGGTATCAGAGAGAAATATCAGTTCAACCTTTGATCGTCCTGCATCACCCACTGTATTTTTGGCCGACGGAGTAGATAGCGTATCTACTCGATCGAGTAGAAACATTTTTCTCATATAAAATATATAGATATATTGAATAGCAACAAATTTATTAATAAAAGAGACTAGGATAGGGGGGCTCTTTATATAGGAGAGTGATATCTGCACTAGCATGTTTTGATAGTGGGGTGGACTCACGTGGTTCACATTGTTTAAACCGCTATCAAAGGCTATTAAAATTCCAAAAACGCTGCCAGCAGCCAATCAAAAAGTGTAAAACAAAATGAGTTCGCCCCATTATCAAAGCATGGTTTTGCACATACTGCCTTGTTCCCTCTCAGAATTATTACTCACCTAAGGCGCGACTAGAGGTCTAAAATTGAATGGCTCCATTGAGTATTACGTATTAATTGACAGTTGCAAGCCCTGCTCCTATTCAAAAGGAAATATACGGGTGGCCTATTCCAATCCAATAGCTGGCAGACAGCCAGGCTTGACCTTCAGGTGAAGGTACTTTGGCGCTTTGTGAACGCAAAGCTAGGCTCTGTCCCACCGCCCCTATTCTCTCAATAAAGCCGATAATAGACGGTTGAGCTGCGAGGGGCAAACATGGATCGCAGCACTTAAGTCCAGACCCTACCATTCAAGCTTCCAAGACTTTTGGTAGAAGGAAAAGGCCGAGAGAGCAAACTAACCCAACGAACCGACATAGCGAAAGGCTAGTGCTTGGAAAACATATAACATGGGGAGATCTTAGAAGAACCGCGCCCGGTAAGACACGTGCTATCGGTTCAACTCTCTCTCTCTCTCTCTCTCTCTCTCTCTCTCTCTCTCTCTCTATATATATATATATATATATATACACACACACACACACACACACACACACACACACACACACACACATGCATGCATAGACACATACTTATGTATATATAGACACACGCACACTCATACATACATACATACATATAAATATAGAGGATAGAGTTGCTACGCTCGAGCACAGAAACAGGGTGGGGCCACATTTTGGGTGGGATCCAAAGCATTCATTTGATGGGCCCTTTCATGCGTAGGGTGTCCATTTGTGGGGCCAAAAATGGACAGATTTGTGGACAAACAGTATCTGTCCATTTTTGGCCCCATAAATGGACACCCATTGGTGATCCAATGGAGCTGATTTTTGGTAGGCCCCCCATCCATGATGGGGCCTTCCAAATGAATGGTTAGGATCACCCCCCAAATGGCCCCACCCCCCTGTTTCTGTGCTCAAGCGCAGCTAAGCCTAGCTGCGCTCGAGCGCAGCAACCCTTTTCTCATATATATATTATCCATGTTATACGGATTTAATTTCCATGGCAAATTTTACTTTACCATAATTGTACTAAGATAATTTGAACACCATAATCTATATTACCGGTCACAGACTCACAAGAAACATAGTTATTTAAACAACTGGTTAAGTTAAAATAAACTAGGATGACTGTAAAATTACCAAATACCCAAACTTTACATTTTTTACACATAACTAATTTTACTTTACCATAATTGTACTAAGATAAGTTGAACACCATAATCTATATTACCGGTCACAGACTCACAAGAAACATAGTTATTTAAACAACTGGTTAAGTTAAAATAAACTAGGATGGCTGTAAAATTACCAAATACCCAAACTTTACATTTTTTACACATGAATCTTAATTATTACTTGACGACTATAGGTAAAAGAGACAGCTATAGGGAGATTTGAAAGCTTCTACCGTTTTTATGAGAATATAATGAGGAAAAAAATCCACACCACAATTAGAAACTCGAGCTCAGATGAGAACTCAGCCAAGGTAAAGTGGAGTTGACTTGGGCTAGTCAAAGGAGTTTTGAACTTTCGATTGAATGTGTAGGGAAAAACATAGACTCAAGACGAGAAAATTGATCTCAAGCAAATCGTAAAAAACCCAAAATCCCAAAAAATCTTATTAGAGATTGAAATGATGAAAATGCTTCACGCGGGTGCACGCATGCACACATGCAAGCATACAAAACACATAAGAAATGAATGGATAGCGGAAGAAGAAACCAGTATGCAAATTAAGACCCTCAGTGTTCAAGTAGTAGATGGTGTGGTGTCCATGAGGGAGGTTATTGGCTCTAGTCCCACTTTTGTCAGGTATCTGTCTGCCTGAAGTTGAACCATGATTTTAAATTTTCGTTTCGGTTTGAATTTCAGCCTCGGCCTTGGCCGAAACCGAAATTTCAAGCGAAATCCCAAAATTTCAGTTAAAAACCGATAAAACAAAAAAATTTATTATTTACCAAATTTCGGCAGAAATTTCGGAAACTCTGGCCGAAATTGGGGAAATCAGAAATTTTTTCGGATTTCACGAAATTTCGATTTGGTCCCAACCGAAATCCGAAATTTCGGATTTCTGGCGAAATTTAAAACCACGGCCTGAACTAGCTCATCTACCAAAAAAAGACAGAAGAAGTAAAGATAGGCCACATACAACAGAATTGACAATATGAATCTGGTTATTTACCTGAACAGGTGCATAACCGACAGGTGGAGGTGCAGGCACAGGAGCAGGAGGCGGAGGCGGAGGCAAGGCTACTTGAGGAACTAGATAGCCTCCATACGGATCATATTGCGGAGGAGGTGGAACGGGTCCAACTGAATATCTGTAAAGCATCCACATTAAACAAAATTGTTACCACAGGAAAAGTTATCAAGTCAGGAGCTTTCTAAAACCTGAAATCAGTTGCATGATAGCCTAATCCAACCAATATAGATACATATTTTTTCTGACTACTTTGTTTGATATGAAGCCCCAAAAAAGATACTTACACTTGAGGTGCCCAAACAGGTGTAGGTGCAGGGTGAAACGGAGTTTGGATAACCTGAGTTGCAGGACTAGGATAACCTGAGTGTGTATAGTCACCACCAGTTCGCAAGCGTTTACTTTGATCAAAGGAGTTCGGATCAGCCACAACACCTATACATAGAATGAAGTAACATAATGAAATTGGACAAACAGTATTGTAGCAGCTAATATCACAGAAATGAAACCACATGCAAATATCAATTTTCGGAAGCCTAGGATATTCTTGAATTTGGAAATCATTAACTAACACAATTAGATGCAGCATGAGTAATCACGAACATGGTTTTAAATTTCGGCCAGACTCCGAAATTGTGGCCGAAATTTCTGAAATTTCGGTAATTTAGGCCAAAATTTCGGGAAAATGTAATTTTTTAAATATTTTTATGAAATTTAGTTTTTTTCCCAAATTTCGGCCGAAATTTGGGCACGAGTTTGAAATTTGTTTTGTTTACCTAATTTTTACCAAATTTTCGGTTTCGACTATGTCCGAAACCGAAATTTTAAAACTTGATTATGAACATGTAAAGTGAAGCTCAATAAAGCATGTAATCAAGGTTAACCATTGAGTATTGATCTTCATGAAGGTTTCACCCTCCTAGTTTGTATGGAGCACATGCAGCTTCAAGTGCTATAGCCCATATTAATTAGTCTAGAGTTTAGCCACACCATTTATTTATTGGAAGTGAAACAATAGAGCACAACTTTAGGGATCAAGTGACTTGAACAGATGGAAATCATAATGAATCATCTTTTTTAAGGCTTTCATAAATCTAAGGTCACGGCCGTAATTATGTCATTTCTGGGCCCAAAATTTTGATGTGTGATGGACCTAGACTCTAGGCTAGTCTTTTCAGCTTGGTCATAGTCTCAAGGCAAGCAGGGCTAGACTGCATTCAGACAGGGTGTTGAAGTTCAGACTCCAGGTTAGAGGACTATGGCATAGTAGGAAGAGACACAGCCAATTTTTTTATTTTTTTTGATGACGTAGGGTGTCCCCACCCCACTTTGTAGAGTGGGACTATTTCCCTCCGGATGCGCGCAATAACCCGTAAACCACGTGCATCGGGTAAACCAGGGGGATTCAAACTCTCGTCTCTGGGGAGCATACCCAAGACTTTAAGCCAAAGGGCCACACCAATTAATCATAAGAAACATGCAACCCGGAATTATAAAAATTGACAAGGCTCTTTATAGTAAGACAATTGTAGAGGGTAATTCTAAAAATGTGGTGCGGTGACTTTCGGGTTCGGCGGCTCCCCCTTGGAGATTTTCATCTTTTTTTGAGGAAATTGCGGATTTAACTCAAGGATCCTCTATTGTATTTAATCATGTAAGGAGATCTGCTAATTCTGAAGCAAACTCTCTAGCTAGGGATGGTGTGGTTAGAGTGGGGTTGGAATGGTTTGATTTCCTTCCCTCCTGATTTCTTGGTCTGTTTTGTATCTTTTCTTCTCTGTTTGTTCCTTTGAGGACCTCCTTGGTTCTCTTTATTAATTCATTCTTTTAATATTTCAAAAAAAAAAAAAAAAAAACATGCAACCCGGAAAAACCTATCCTGATTTTCAGATGAGACAATCCAGTATGGCAATCAAAATGGAAGTCATCATATAGATAAAATGTGAAATATAAAACCAAAACAAGGTGTTCAATAATGGAAGGCAATTAATTCTCAAATCAACCAACATGCCCCAATATAGCAAATACTCATGATCTACCAAAAAATAAGAGGTACATTAAGGCATTTATGGAAGACCAAAGACTAACTACATGCAGGAGAACGAATTCCATAAAGGGTATTCTCCAATGAAAAATGTAGATTGAGAACGGTCTATTCAGTAATAGATTAATTTATGAATCTTGGGTCAGTAGTTCTCATGTGAAAGATTTGAAATGACAATTTTAAATAACCTCACTATGCCTCTCAGCCTCTCCATAATTGTATAACCATTAGACTCCCAATGACCCACTTAGGCAGTGAATATAGCCTCAAACTAGTAAAGATTATTATACTGATTTATATAATGTAGGTGTGAGCATGACCCAACATAAGGACTCATAGACGTGCAATCCGTAAGTGGAATTCCACAAAATCATCAACATGGTGTAATAAATCTCAACAATTTCAGTCATTTGTATACAAGTTAATTCGAGAACCATCTCCCAGAAGGCAGATGCATTACACTAATTAATCGTTGAAATTCCCACCAGTAAATTTCTTGTTTGTAGTGGGCCTAGGAGAATGCAAATTAGATATGAACAGATTTTTCCTTCCATCAATTGCTACACTAAAGTAGTTGAGATAGTGATAGAATGCATGGATCTAGACAACGAAATTGATGTCATTTCATTGGCACAACAAAGACCCAAAAGCCTACAATAAAAAAAAATGAAACCTAAATAATGATACGTGCTCTAATTTTTTGCTCTTGTGTCATGTAGAATTTGAGTTGGTTAGGAAATGTGTAGGACGATCTTAATAAAAAGAGTATCCATGTCATATGATGAGTGTTAGTAGGCTAGTCTTGGTGGATCTTGATTTATTCTTCTTTAAAAAAGCTTGTAACCTTACCGTTTTGATATAATCAGGAAACACCATTGCATCTTCTTCTCTAGAAGATTACATTGCACTATTATTTTGCTATTAGGTATTGATGGGGCCCAAAATCGACGGTCCAACCGCAGCACGACACCTGTCTCAAAGCAAACTCCCCTGATTACCCTTCCCAACTAAGGGTAATTAAGGGTCTGACCCTAGAGGGCAAGGGAAAAATCCAAATTCCACCCAATCATGGGGAGACACATGTCAAAGGGGCAGAAGAGTAAATCAACTGCACCCACCTACTATAAATAGCCATTAAAGGCTCAAAGTTAAGGGTCTGAAACCCGAGAATTCACTGTTCATTACTAGTTTTATTTTGTAAGGCCTATAGATGATGTCATATGCTGACTTAAGCATCTGAGGGCCCGTCCGGGGACTATCCCCCGGGTTGGCCTTCTGACCGGGTGCTACCATGTGCAGGACACATCTAAGTGCAGAATCCCCTCTATTGGACGATCAAATCAGCGCCCATCTCACAAACCCGACCAGGTTCGCCTTTCCTAAACTGCCACATCACAATAACTGTTTTTTACCACAACAGTTTGGAACCATCCGTGGGACCCGAACAAAAAGTAGTCCCCAATCTCCCACATGGCAGGCAGGAATATGAAGCAGAATATGAATCTAACAACGAAGCAGAATATGAAGCACTGATAGCAGGAGTGACTCTAGCAGTTCAGGTCCATGCAGATCAACTCAAGGCCTTCAGCGACTCAAAGTTAGCCGTCAGTCAGGTAAAAGGCGAGTTTGAAGCCAGGGACTCAAGAATAGATAAGTATCTAGCCAGAGTCCAGCACATTGCGAGAAGATTTCAGAGCTTTGAAATAGAATGCATCCCTCGAGAAGAGAATGCGAAGGCGGACGCAATGTCCCGACTGGCAGCATTGGGATACCTGGCATTGGGCCGCATATGTGTTGAACACCTAAAGAAGGCCGCCATTGAAACAGAGGTCGAAGAGTTAATGCAGATTGAACGGGAACCATGCTGGATGGATGAGATCATCCGATATCTCTAGGACGGGAAACTCCCGGAAGACAAGAAACAAGCGCGAACAGTTATGCAGAGAGCATCTCATTTCACCTTTGACGGCAAGAACCTGTACAAGAGATCCTACACATGGCCCTGTCTGAAATGCCTCCACCCAGTAGACGCGGCATACTCTCTGCGAGAAATACATGAGGGAGTCTGTGGCGAACACCTCAGAGGAAAAGCACTGATTCGAAAGATCCTTCTGAGGGGACTATATTGGCCCACCCTCAGGAAGGACGCCATGGATCTTGTCAAAAGGTGTGACAGATGCCAAAAATTCGCTCCTACGCCTGACCAACCAGCGGCACCTCTAGCGCACATCACCAGTCCAATACCATTTATAACATGGGGCATGGACATCTTAGGACCCTTTCCCAGGGCACCCGGAGGGCGAAAGTTTGTAGTTGTGGCAGTAGATTACTTCACCAAGTGGGTAGAAGCGGAACCCATAGTGGAGATCACAGAGAAAAACATTCAATCATTCTTTTGGAAGTCCATAGTTTGCCGGTTCGGCATCCCAAGGGTACTTTGACAGACAACGTGACCCAATTTGACAGCAGAAAATTCAGAAAGTTCTGCGCAGATCTTCAGATCGAACAGCGGTTCACGTCCTTAGCGCATCCTCAAACTAACGGCCAAACGGAAGTCACCAACCGGACCCTTCTCCAAGAGATCAACAAGAAGCTCGACGAAAAGTTAGGCCTATGGGCCGACGAACTCTACCACATCCTTTGGGCTTATCGAACCACTCCTAAGGGCCCGACAGGGGAGTCCCTATTCAACCTAACGTTTGGGACTGGAGCTGTTATCCCCGTGGAGATTGGTGTTTCGTCCTTCCGCGTACAACACTTCAACGAGGAACGGAACCATGAAGGCCTAAGGATGAACCTTGACCTCCTTGATGAAGTAAGAGAAGATTCTCAGCTTCGGGCGGCAGCCTATCAGCAAAGGATCGCGCGGTAGTACAATTCGAAGCTTCGACCAAGGGACCATAAGGTCGGAGACTTAGTGCTGAGGAAAGCAGCCATTTTCCCAACCTCGAAAAATCGGCAAACACTCCCCAACTTGGGAGGGGCCATACAAAGTAACCCAGGTCATCCGACCAAGCAGTTATCGGCTGGAAACCCTAGAAGGGCACTTACTCCGACACGCATGGAACTCCAGGAACCTGAAGAAGTATTACCAATAGAGAAGCTCCTATCCTCTACCCAGCATTTTGTAAACAAGGGTGTAATTGAGGAAGAAAATGTAAACATCCATGATGTCAATGAAATGAAATGAGATTTTTGACCATTGCAGACTTCCAAAACGATAAATCTGGAAATTCCATTCCGGGTAACCAAAAAACCAGTCACTTGCTAACCCTCTCGAAAACCAGAGGACAACCTCAGGTTGGGAGAGATAAAGGCATGATGATAGGTTAGGCAAATAGTAAACCCGAGTTCCTACTGTCAGGTCAAACCAAAACATCTAACTTGGTCACGCATTCAAATTCTAGGAACGACCTGGGAAGAATGCCAAGACCAAGTCGAGCGGAATAGAAAAGTTGGAAGCCCCGAAAAGAGGCAGGGGAAATCCAACAGCTGTTAACCCTTAAAAACTATCACATCAGAACGGGGGGCACAAATCTTAATCTGATCGACCACATCCTATCAAAGCATAGTCGATCCGATTAGAACCACCCCCATGATCAAATAAAATTGCTTAAGTAACGATCAAGCATGCATCGACAAAACAATGGGATCACAAGGCTTGAGAAAGCTCTAAATTCATTAAGTACAGAGTAATGAAACATCCACCATGAAAAGGGCAGCAAAATCACTCGAAAATAAAACAGTTAGAATTCCATCCAAAAGTACTTATACGACCCATGAATGGCCTACAAGGCCGAAGTACAAAATACACAAACACCAGCAAAGAAAATGAAGATACGAAAATCTAAGAGGTAGGGGCCTCCTAGTCGTTGAGGATCAAGGCAGGAGCGTGGTCGTCGTCCCCATGGCCAACGTCCTCAGCAACGGAACTAGCAATCGGATCAGCAGCAGAGTTGGAGTACAAACTCTCCCAAGAGATGTCATCAAGGTCCAAGCCGGCATCGGAATACTTCTTCAGAATAAGGTCCTTACAGGAGCTGAAGGCCTCCGCATACGCAGTAGAGATGAGATCTTCAAGCTCAGTCTGCTTCGCCTCTACGGCCTCCTCCACAGCCTTCTTCTTATCTGCGAGATGCTCAAGGGCCTGATCGTCCAGCGCTCGCCGAGTCTTCTCCTCCTGAGCATTCTTCAGACGAGCCACCTCCTCAGTCAAGTTTTTCCTCGCGTCCCTCGACGCGCAGGCACTTGAGCAGCTCCTCGTTATCTTTGTTAGCTTGGCCCAACTCGCTCTGGACCTATGTCAGAGTCTCAGAGAATAACATGGACTTATTCTCCATATCAGCCCAATAGCAACCCCACTGCAAACACAAACAGCGAGCATAAAGACGATCAGAACCACGAGCACAAGCGCAACGAATAAAGGAAGAAATCATAACAGTTACCTGGTAAATGGATGAAAAACTGGCTCTGAAGGCTGTCTCAGGAACCTCCTTCTCAACGCGCTTAACATCCTTCTCCAATGCGACCTTCCTAATAAGCTCGCGCGCAACCTCTGGATTACTGATCCCGGTATCAGTACGAAGGACGGACCAGTCCGGACGGAACACCTTATCTCTCTCCTTCTCCACTGACTGTACGACCGGAGCAGGACGCTTCGCTGCAGTCCCAGTTGTTCCACCTGATGCCTTAACCTTTTCAGGATGAGTATCCTTATAAAGTTGCGCTGAGGCAGAAAGAGACTTACCGCCCGTGGTCGATCTAATCGCCTTCACCTTGTCCTGGGCAGGACGATCAGAAGATCCCTCTGGCTCCTTCCTCTTCTGAGCTTTTCAAGGAGCTTTGATACCAACTGTCACGGGCCAAATATTTGAGCAACGGAATAACTCGTACGGCGCCCCAACATTGCACAAATGCTAGGGCAAGCCTTCAATCGTGCAAGGCTTTAAAGGCCCTACACGCCAACACCCCTTGATGCTTCGAATGTGCACGCCAACTCTAAGCTATTCAACAGGCTACTTGGCTCAGATCTTGACATGCGCTTCTAGATACCCACACTCATGATCAGCCTACATCACGAGTACATCGAACAGTAGGCCTTGGGGCCTAATGCAAAGCTCATCGAGTACGAGGCATGACGATGCCACGCACCAATCCGCCAAGCGCTGGGGCTTGGTCATTCAAGGAGCAAGATGCCCCATGGACTGATCCGCAAGGTGTACACCTCACGAGGGCAACCGAAGTCGCCCCCGGCACGAACCCATGGAAGACCTAGAGAATGGCCTACCCACCAGACGTACCGCGGTGCTGAAGGGCAAACAGTATAGGTAGCCCCCTGCACCGGTCCGTACGCGCAATGCATGTGGGAACCCAATCCAACATGCACTGTCTTTGGCCCCTATCCTCGACCAAAGAAACTGGAGAGCCTGCTTTACTCGCCATCACTCGCTTCACCATCTCGGCCTTTTTGGCAGCATCCATCACTGAAAACAGAAAGAGCAACAAATGGTCAGAAGATAGAGCATAACCAGAGAAAGCAAAAGACGCAGGCAAGATAACTACTAATCTCTAACAAGCCTAAGACACCTACTGGCTTGAGTCGGAGAATTGACTCCAAGCGCCGATAGAACTTCTTCATTATCGAAGTCTTTATAATAGATCAGCCCATCCTTCTGAAGAAACGTCCCGAGAGCTCTGAAGATTGCCTCGTCATCCCTCGACAATTCGGGCTTCTCGCTCATCACCTTCGTATCTACAGGCAACCACACTAAGGGAACTTCCCATCTCTCGTCTAGGCCAGGATTGTCCAAACTCACATAAAAAAACCTATTGCTCCAACCGTGGATCGAGGATGGCAAACCAACTATGAACTTCATATCGACACGCTGGCCAATGTAAACCCAGCTATCAGAACGATTCCTGGTGAGGTGGGGTGAGGTGACAACACCTGCGAAACACATCCAATGAAGGATCTCTTTCTAGCTTCTTCTTCATTACGTACATGAAGCCAACTATAATCCTCCATGAGTTCGGGGCTACTTGAGATGGAACTAATCCATAGAAGCGCAACACCTCCGCCACGAAAGGATGTATGGGAAACCTAAACCCAGCTTTAAGAGAATCCTCATAGACGCACACGTCTGCATTTTCGTTGGGAGCGCGGTCGCCTGCTTCCGCCGGTCGCAAGCCGAACCGCTCAAGAATGCAGAACATGTCTCTAATGAAGTCCAGCCTAGACCCTGCCAGTGTACTGGACTCCTTAATGGCCGCCTTGTGGTGTTTAATCTCGGCACCCATCTATGCCTCAGCAATGACCTCAACAATCCTATCCACAGCGGCCGAACTAGAGGCCCCCCGCACGAGACCTCCCAACTCAATATCTGAATCATGGTCCGCACCCTCATCTAGAGGAGACATAACTGTACCAAGGATTACCCCCAGATCCAAGATAGGATCATCACATGTGATGTCTACCTCCTAGTCTCGACATCCATCTGTGCCTCAGCAATGACCTCAACAATCCTATCCACAGCAGCCGAACTAGAGGCCCCCCGCACGCGACCTCCCAACTCAATATCTGAATCATGGTCCGCTCCCTCATCTAGAGGAGACATAACTGTACCAAGGATTACCCCCATATCCAAGATAGGATCATCACCTATGATGTCTACCTCCTAGTCACTATCTACAACATAAGGACCTAGAATCTTGCTCTTACGACTCTGATCGGCCATGTTTTGACCGCTATGACTCTCAGAGATAGATCTAGTCCTCTCAGAAGAGCTGGATCCGGGCGCGACGCGAGATAGATCTACCAGAGGAAGAAGATTCCTCCGAAGACGAACCAGATCCGGGCGCGACGCGAGAACTTGTACTATAACTACTAGACATGAATAAAAAATGAAAAAATAGAATAATCAAACAAGGCAAAGGAGAGGTTACCGATCAGAAACTTGGAACCCCGAACTCAAGAAGAACAAACAAAGCCGATCTAACCACCATAGCAAGGAGAAAAGGCGAAATGAAAGAATGAAAAAGTGAGGCTAAGGATCGTCTCCTTTTATAGCCAAAAACAATCATGACAACCTTCACATCCCCGAATACCGCAATGCCACGTGTCTCATCACTCCAAGAGGCCATTAATGGCTGGCATGGTTCACAAAGAATCGCATCTTATCGCCTCCCTCACTTCAGAAATCTCAGAAAAGACAAAATTCAGGATTGTCCAGAGCCGATCCAGATATGGCGCAAAGCCAAAAAAGACAAAATCCAGGATCATCCAGAGCCGATCCGGATACGGCGCAAAGCCAGAAAAGACAAAACCCAGGATCGTCCAAGGCCGATCCGAATATGGCGCAACGCCGCTAAAGATTGAAATTTGGATCGTTCAAATCGGAGCCTAATATGGCATTTCGCCGTTAAAAACAAGATTTAGGATCGTCGCTAGCCGGTCCTAATATTGCACAAAGCCGTAAAAGATTGAGATTTGGATCGTCTAAATCCGATCCTGATATGGCGCATTACAATGTTCAAAATTAAAAAGTGGATCATCTAAATCCGATCCTAACTGAAGTTTTCCAAGAGATACAAAATTTTGGGATTGTCCCAACCGATCCAATCACAGTTTGAAAAGTACAAAATTTTGGGATTGCCCAAATCCAATCCTAATATATAGCACAATGCCTTATAAAAGAAGATGTCGGATCGTGTTTACCCGATCCCAATATGGCCATGGTTATATATTTCGACCGAAATTTCGATAATTTCGGATTTCGGTCCGAAATTTCGGTAATTTCGGATTTCGGTCCGAAATTTCGGTAATTTCGGTTTAATGACATTATTTATTTATTTATTTTTAAAGTGTTACAAAATTTCAGAATTTCGGTCTGGAATTTGGAACCAAATTACCACATTTCGGCGAAATCCGAAATTTCGGTTTTTGGTGGGGTTCGAAACGGTTACCGAAGCTGAAATTTTAAACCATGAATATGGCGTCATGCCATAAAAGACAAAATATTGGGATCAGAAAAAGCCGATCTTAACATGGCTTGAATGCCTGCAAAATTTGGAATTTGGGATCATCCCAAAACGATCCAGAATGGATGACCGTAAAAAATTGGGAATCATACACGAATAGTGTGCGCCTAAAAAAGTTGGAATCATATCCAAAATATTGTGCGCCTAAAAAATTGGGAATCATAGCCAAATATTGTGCGTCTAAAAAAGTTGGAATCATATCCAAAATATTGTGCGCCTAAAAAATTGGAATTTGAGATCATCTCAAGCCGATCCAAATATGGCACCACGCCATAAAAGACAAAAAAACTGGATCGTCTAATGCCGATCCCAATATAGTGCAATATCTAAAAAATTGGAATTTGAGATCGTATAAAACCAATCCAAATATGGCACCACGCCATCAAAGACAAAAAATTTGGATCGTCTAATGCCGATCCCAATATAGCGCAACATCCAAAAAATAGGATCTCGATCATCCAGTGCCGATCTCAACATACAACAATTTCGTAAAAGCAAGACATCAAGTTGGGACCGTCTGATGGCGATCGTAACGCGCAGAATCGCGATCGTCCAAAGCAGATCCGAACCCCCTGCCGAGCGTAACCTCCGGCTGACTTCACCTTTCAACTTCCCCAGGCCGTAAGCACGGCCTAAGGAACTGGGAGGCAACTGATGTGGCCTAAAATCAATGGTCCAACCGCAGCACGACACCTGTCTCAAAGCAAATTCCCCTGATTACACTTCCCAACTAAGGGTAATTAAGGGTTTGACCCTAGAGGGCAAGGGAAAAATCTAAATTACACACAATCATGGAGAGACACCTGTCAAAGGGGCAGAAGACTAAATCAACAACTGCACCCACCTACTATAAATAGTCATTAAAGGCTCAAAGGTAAGGGTCTGAAACCCATGAATTCACTGTTCATTACTAGTTTTATTCTGTACGGCCTATACATGAGGTTATATGCTGACTTAAGCATCGGAGGGCCAGTCCAGGGACTATCCCCGGGTTGGCCTTCTAACCGAGTGCTACCTTGTGCAGGACACATCTAAGTGCAGAATCCCCACTATTGAACGATCAGATCAGCGCCCATCTCACAAACCCGACCAGGTTCGTCTTTCCTAAAATGCCACATCACAATAACTGTTTTTGACCACAACAGGTATCAAAATAATAAAAATAATAATTACCTCTCTTGACGAAAAGATTCTTCTTCGCCATCTCGGTACGCAACACCGAATTTGATTCCGGATCAAAAACCATATTCTGAATACCGAAAAAATCATTCCGTGATTCATAGAAACACAACAGGAAAAAAGAAAAAAAAATAAGAATCAGAATGAGAAAGTGGGTGACCTGAAGGGCGTCACCAGCAGCCATGGCAAGCTGAGCGGTAGAGAAGAGAGCGAAACCGGTGGGCTTTTGCTCTACTTTGAAGTTGATCTGAGAAGCCTCGTAACCTGGCAACCATCTAAGTAGGTTTTGGAGTTCTCTATCCTTCACGTCCTCTGGTAGGCCCGAGATGAATATGGTTCGGACCTTGAAATAAAATCCACGAAAGGTTAGGGTTTTCAATGCAAAGAAACAAAAAGAAAAATAAGAATAAGAAGAGATTGGGGATTACTTCATCTGTGGAGGTGCGGTTAGGGTTTTCAAGGGGGATGGGAGGAGCGGACGATGGAACAGGAGGAGGAGGGGCCCATTGTTGATGGTATGGAAGTATGCCAGGACCGGCCATGGTTGCAGATCTGTATCTTGTTTTTAGGGGTACCGAGTTTTCCGATGAGGCTAGGGATGGGGAAAGATTTATCGCGCAGAGAGAAAGGTAGAGAGATGTCTTGTGTCCTTCGTATAAAGGCGATGTGAAGTGAGTTAATGACCAAAATACCCCTCAACTTTATAATGACTAAGATAGCCCCCTACTTTTATAATTTGATGACTTGGTTGCTTATAAATGGCTGGGAGAATAAGAGAAAAATAAGTCGAAGAGAATCAGACAAGAATGGAAGAAAATGGAAGATGGGGAGAATATTAGGAGTGAGATTTGCGAGTAGTGTTTGGTTGCGCGAGGAAATTAGCGGAAGATGTAGGGTGCTATTATCAAAATCTAGTGGAAGAGAGAGAAAAGTAAGAGAGATAAAGAGATAAAAAGAATAAGACAAGAATTTCTCCTAATTCCCCCAACAAATTTCTCCATTTTGGTGAAAAAATGGGAGAAGATTATGGGGGGAACATCTCCGTCACGTAGGCGCCACCTAGGATAAAAACCAATAATGATGTCTAGAAGTTGTCTAGTGGTCAAAGGTGTAAATGACAACCAAACATGCTTTGAGGAGATCTCTGGGAGATCTCATGCATTTGAAACTCCTACAATCCCCCCAAAACAATCAACCAAACAGAGCATTCTGTTTGGTTGCCGGGTTTTTTTCTTTTCCTGTGATTTATGTGGGTAACAGTAGGAGACAAAAGAGGGGACAAGCATTAATTAGAGAAAGATATTATGATGAGTGGAGAGAGAGGGTAGAGAGAGAAAGAGAGACCACCATTTTCAAGACAAGATTTTACTAATGTCGGCAAGAAAAGGCTGATGTGACCACTAAATATTCTCCCACATAAATCCTAGGAAAAAAAAAACCCAGCAACCAAACGGAGCCGCGCCCTGTTTTTATTGCAAGAAAAACATTTCCTCTCCATGATTTAAAGGGAAATTAGGGATTTGCTAGTGACCAGCGCATAAGGCATTTCACTGATGGGATGTTGCATGTGAGAGCCGCCACGGGCTCGGATTTTTGTCTTATTCATTTAATTTATTTGAGGTGGCTGCTCTCGCATGCAACAGCCCGTATGCGAAATGCCTTTGTGGTCCCTAGCAGCCCTTGATATTTGATCCAACAGCAGCCTCTTCAAAAGTGTAAAAAGTGGGCTATTGTAATGCTGTTGGATCAAATATCAAATAGGCAAACCAAGGTTTTAAATTTCAGTTTTGGACTAAATTTTGGACCTTGCTAAAACCGAAATTTCAGCCAAAATCTCAAGATTTCAATAAAAAAAAGTCTTGAAATGTCGGTTTTTTGGGCTGAAATTTTGTAAAACATTATAAAATATTATTTTATCGAAATTTCGGCCTAAGTTTTGTACATTTCGGTTTCGGTATGTTTTGGTTTTGTTCTCAACTGCAATCCGAAATTTCGGATTTTGGCATAAATTTAAAATCATGATGCACACCCATTCATCATATAAAATCTCCAATGAAATTTGGAAAAGATTGATTAAGTAAGAGAGATCTCATAAGCTAGTTTCATCATGTTCGCCGATCAGCTAATAAGGCGGCGAATAGCTTAGCTCGAGAGGGATTGTCCTATAAATCATCGGCGCTATTTGACTCTCCCCCTCCACTTGTTCTTTCTATATTGTTGAGTTTTTTTTTTCTATGTTTTTGTTTTCTATGTACTCGACCGTTTATGTCGTTCTTTCATTCAATGAATTTGCCTACTATTTAAAATAGGGGAAATGATAAATGCGCCCCTTTCCATCACTAGGGACACCCAGCAACAATGTATTAATGACTGCAAAGGGGCCAATGTACTTTACATCAGAAGGATTCAACGGATTTGATTGTCACATACACTGCAGTTGGGTGTCCCGTGTGATGAAAAGGGGCACATTTATCATTTTCCTAAAAAAGGGATCGATTAACTTACTTTTTTAAGTTTTAGAAACATTTTTCCTTTCCAAACTTTTCCTTAACCCTGGGTTGGATTGCTTTATTGGAAAAGTTTTATCATTTCACAATTATGATTCTCCGAATGAAATAATGTGAAGCTTCGGGTTCACGTACCGTACTGCGGCCGGACCAGAAAGGAGGTTATATTCTACTAGTGGACTGGATGACTAGCAAATGATAAGTCGAGCAAGTCCGGGCGAAACAAGTAAGCTAGGGTATGATGCTCCCCAGCTAGGGGTGTAAACGAGCCGAGCTTGGCCAGGCTCGGCTCGGCTCGTTAAGCTCACAAGTGAGGCTCGGCTCGGGCTCGGGCTCGAACCAGGCTCGGGCAGGCTCAGCCAGGCTCGCGAGCCTTACCGAGCTTGGGTTATGTTATGTTCACACCCCTCATCTTCCCTGGACAACCCTACTAGTGTAATTTGACTACTTTTTTTACACTATGGGGGGTGGTCTTAGTAACAAATGGGGTTCCAAAAATGAAGTGACATATTTTGCCCCCACCCCCCCCCTTTCACTCCATAGACAACCCTTTTAATGTATATATTAATATATAATATATATATTTAAATATATTAAATTCTTAACAACCCTTAACGAGTCGAGCCGAGCCTGGCCTAACTCGGGCTCGGCTCGTTAAGGATTCGAGCCGAGCTCAAGCGAGCTTCCGAGCCCGAGCCAAAATTGACACCCTTATCCCCAGCAGACGCAGAGCGCGGGATAAAGGAACAACGTGATTACAACATTGCAGGATCAATAAGAATGAAGTGGTTGCCCGTGCATCCATGATTTAGTTGATGTTAAGCTTGTGATCACACTAGCCATGGATCCATCGATCAATCCGTTACCAGCAGGGAGCTGCCTCGATCTGCTTCTCCAGAAGCCTGGCCTTGGATTGCCCCATCAACGGTACTTATTGACTCTTAGGCAGATTTCTTCAAGGCAAGTTGTGGACTCAGGCAAGGATGCCCCCTTTACAACATAGGCCCCCTCTCTTTTGAAAACTGACTCATGAACGTAAGATCTATAAGGAATCATCTACTTATTGAGCAATTTACTTTTTCTTTGACTTGCTCAGCCAGCCAGACTTTGTGCCTGTTTTGTTTCACTCTTTTATCCAACAACAGCGCACTTTTTAAGAGGCTGCTGTTGGATCAAATATCAAGGATGGAACTTCCATCATACCAGTCGGCCACCATATAATTTCTCTTCAAAGAGATCTCATAAGCCGGCTTTGAGATTTGATATGTTCTTTGATAAGATGTTTGATTGGATTGGACCTATACTATAGAGTTTCTTCATGCTCATCAATCAGCTAATAAGGTGGCGGATAGCCTAGCTCAAGAGGGATTGGCCAAGGAATCATTGGCGCTATTCGACTCCCTCCTTCCTTGACTTGCTCTTTCTGTATTGTTGAGTATTATTGCTTTGTTTTTGTTTTCTATGCGCTTGACCATCTCAGTCGATCTTTCATTCAATAAATTTGGCTACCATTTAAAAAGTAGGATTGGTTAAGTTACTTTTGTAGCTTTTAGATGGATTTTTCCTTTCCAAACTTTTCCTTTACCCTGTTTGGATTGCTTTCTTGGAAAAGTTTTATCAAATCCGAATGAAATAATGTGATTATGGTTAAGTTAGAGGGATATCATCATAAATTAAACGTCCCTCTAAATAAAAATTGAACAGGGCTGGTCAAGTTTTTTTTTTTCCCGTGTGAAAAAATAATGAAATATTGGAGATGTTTTCACTCCTTCAATCCAACCCGGGCCTAAATTCCTGCAGTCCAAACAGGCCCTAAGATGGCAAAGAAAAATGAAAGGAAGACGCAAAATTAGACGCACAGTTGAGACGGCCAATGATATTTGTCACACGTCTCCTAAACTTTACAGAAATGGGACACGTGACGAGAAGACATTAGTAGTTCTAAGGTTACATTCTAAGCTGATAAAGAGAAAGAGAGTTATCTAGGGTTTTGCATTCTGTTCCCGAGTTAGGGTTTTGCATTCGAAGAAGCGAGAAGGAATTTTGCAGCCATGGCGACCACCAGAGTTCAAAGGATCATGACCCAGCCGATCGTACATATACTCTCTCTCTCTCTATCTATATATTATCATCTCTTTGATCTTTTATTTACGCCATTTTTTCTTGCTTTGTCTTTCATGTCTGGTTTGGTCGGGATGGTTTCGGGGACAGAATCTCATTTTTCGGTTTCTTCAGAGTGTAAGTCGGATTCTGTTCACTGTCTCATCTCTCATTGATTGTAAAATTATGTTTTTATTGTATTGTTTTCGGTTTCTGCTTTGAATTGCTGCAGAAAGCTCGCATTCAGATTTGGCTTTTTGAGCAGAAGGATTTGAGGATTGAGGGTCGTATAATAGTAAGCAAGCATTTTGATTTTTTGTTCCCCTTTCCTTTTCTGTTATCAAGGTTTCTGTTTCAGCTCGCTTATGAGATTAGGATTTGGTCTGTCTGTCTGTCTCTCTCTCTCTCTCTCTCTCTCTCTCTCTCTCTGCCTGTGTTTAGAATATTTCTGAGTTTGTGGGTTTTAGAATTCTGCCCTGGTAGGTTATGGTTATGGATTAACTTTTTCTTTTTGCTATGCATCCAGTGGCTATTGCCCTTTCCTTTTGTATACTGTTGTTTATGGTTCGACAATCATCAGTGTTTTATCCTTCAACTTGATTTGGTTGGCAGCATTTTAGTCTCCTATTTGTGCCATAAAAATCACTGGGGAGTGACATCTCCTCCCCCCCTTAACAGAAATCGTTAACTTTTATGCTTTCGGAGTTAACGGTTGCTTCTCCACCCCTTCATAAAAGTTAACGAAAGCTGTTAGGGGGGGGGGATCACTGCCCTTTAATGTCATGAAAATATACACTTTTTCAAGGACACTTTGATGAAGATGGAAGATAAATAAAGGGATGCATGATTATGACTATTGACAAAGAGCACTGCTAGGAAAACGGGGTTCTCTTTTGGGGGAAAAAACGGGCTTCTACTATTTGAGCCATGTCCACTAAAAGACAAATGGAAGGGGGCTCAAATCCCCATAAAAGCAATAAATACATATTTAAAAGGGTCAAATCAATGGTCATTTCAGTCCCCTTTTTATTTTCCAAACGGAATCCCGTTTTCAAAGTGTTTTCCATTGACAAAAGAGGTGGAAGTTGTCTCTTAAGGAGGAAAATATGACCAAACCGAACGTCTCTCAGTAGCCACAAGTCAAAGCGGAGCTAAGCTCTGTTTGTTGCCTGTGCAAAGGGCTTGATGATGACTGGGGATATATTCATGCCTATATGAGTTATGGAAAATGATGCTCAAATTAGCACTAAATAGCCACAAGTCTAAGGGGAGCTAACCTTAGTACTGTTTAATCCATGCAATAGGCTTGCTAATGACTTAGGATGCATTCACACCTTTATGGCAGTGTTTTCAAGGGTGTGAGGTGTACGCCTCGAGGTGAGGCTCACCCACAATGCCTCGAGGTGCAAAGAAAATGGCAAAACTCCAGTAAGGCATAAGGTTTTTAGGGTTCACTTAAGGCATACACGCCCCAATGAAAGGTGCACACCTCACTAGAAAATTGTTCCCAGGCTGTGATTTTACCACCTGGAGGTCAATTGGACATGGAAAAGTCCTACAATAGAGGATGGAGCTCTCATTGTTAACGAGCTAGTGGATCACTATTTTCACAGCCAGACCAAAGGAATTTTGTGCAAATTGGGCATGGAAAAGGCCTACAATAGTTGAATTGGACTGCTTGGGCTATATTATAGTGCGGATGGACTTGGTGCTAAGTGGCGGTTATGGATGTATAATTTCATATCCTCTCCTTGGTTCTCCATTTTAATTAATGTTTTTCCACATGGCGTCTTTTAGGTGACTCAAGGTCTTATGTAAGGAAACCCCTCTGCCCTCTTTCTTGTTTAACATCATGCCTGAAGCTTTGAGTAAAAAATTGGATTAGGGCAGTAATAGCAGCTTGATTGAAAGCTTTAGGATGATCCTAGGGTAGTCGAGGTATCTCATATTCGATACGTGGTTGACACTCTGCTATTCAGCTATGTTGAGGAGGAGGAGATAGAGAACCTCGAGGCAGCCATTCACTGTTTTGAAGCTACCGGTCGAATTTTAATCAACTTATGATCATGGAAATTCATTTGACTGAGATATACGAGGACCAGTGAGCCAAAATTCTTGGATGTAGAATGAGATCCATCCCCAACATCTATTATGGCCTTCCCATGTGTGGTAGGTATACAGTATCCTTGAGAGATGGAATTTCTCTAGTTAAATTTGCTCTTTCTAATTTGCCTCCATATTACATGTCCTTGTTCAAATGTCCGTTCAATGTGATCGAGTGCATTGAGCAGCTTCAGGGAAATATCTTATGGGATGATTCAGAATCTTAAAGAAGGTTTCACTTGGTGGACTGGAAAGAGGTTTGCAATCCAAAAGTTTCCGGGGATTGAGTATTAGAAGCCTTAAGCTAATGAACGCGGCCCTTCTAGGAAAATGGATTTGGAGGTTTGGTGAAGACCACAGTCTTCTTTGGAGATCTATGATGGTAGGAAAATATGATTAAGACTTAGGATGCTTGTCATTGGACGACTATAGGTACAAAGATTGACTCTTTGGAGAACCATTATGTCAGGGCTACCGCTTTTCTAAAGAGGGATCAATTTCAGGGTGGTTAAAGGCAAAAGGATTAGATTTTGGCGTGATTTTGCAGTGTAGAGATATGCCTCTCAAAGCTAAATTTCCAGATCCTTTTCGAGTGGAGGGGAGCCGGCGACCGAAGCCCCGGTGAACGGCGGCCGTAACTATAACGGTCCTAAGGTAGCGAAATTCCTTGTCGGGCTTCAGGTTCTGGTTGCTTGGTCATAGATGTGCTCCGAATGCAGGATCACGACATCAACTGGAGAGTCCAGTTCATGGAAGTACTAGATTCTTTCTTTATCAAGAGGATTGGAGAGGATAGGAGGGTTTGGATACGGGAACCAGCAAGAGTTTTTTTCGGTTCGACCCTTCTACCAATTCATGAAGCCAGTGTCGACTGCCCTACTAGCGCGTAGAGCATGGAGATACCCCGCTCTTCCTAGAGTGTGCGCTTTTGGCTTAGACTATGTGCCTCAACAAAATTCTTACAGTAAACCATTTGAAAAGCTGGAAGGTGATCATTGTTGATCATTGTGCTCTCTGCCTCGTGGCAGGAGAGTCGGTATATCATGTGTATTCATTGTATGTATGCTTGAGCGATTTGATATATTTCAGATGTTCGAAATTGCTTGGTCTCACTAATATTGAGGCATTATTTAGGAGCTAGTCCTTAATCCCTAGCCCAGAGGGGGGTGGGTGATTTCGAACCTAGCCCGACTGGCGGTGCTATGGTGTTTATGGAAAGAAAGGAGTAACTGCGTGTTCAAAGTAATCTACAGAGGCAGGACGTCTTGACTGGCGGTGCTATGGTGTTTATGGAAAGAAAGGAGTAACTGCGTGTTCAAAGTAATCTACAGAGGCGGGACGTCCAAGAGTATGCCATTAATCTGTTCTGACAATGGTGTGATGGGACCTAAAGATAGGTGTGCAGACGCTCCTGAGTTGTTGTTGGGCCCCAAGAGCTTTCAGTATGAAAGACAGAATTCTACTTCGTTGGCTGCACCTATTACCAATGCCAATTCGTTTCGTCTTCACTCTAGAGGTAGGAAACCTCGTACCCTGGATTCAACCCTCGAATCATGGGGTCAAGATTTCAGGAAGGTCTCCTTATGAATTTGTTTGGAAACTCTTTGGTGTTAAAGGCTGGAGCTAGAAGGCTAAACAGTAGTCTGTGGAAATTCCAAAAAATTCTCAAGTCGGGCAGGTTTGGTCCTCTCTATTGAAGTAAAGGATCCTGAGGCGAAGATGGATTATAACATCTATGAATTGACTGGATTTTGCAACGTTTTAAGTGTATCCATCATACTCTTGTAAGTAACGATGGAAGATCAGGTTCCTGGGCAGCAGGAATCATCGTCATGCCCGGGAGGCGTAAGAGGAAATTATTCATGGAACTTATGGCCCTAGATAAGAAGGATGTCCTATGATGAAAGATTAGCCTCAATTAACGGATTTCTAGAGAATAGTAGAAATCGGAAGAGAGCATTGGACTTCTCGAAGGAGATGGCTATTTCCTATATGGAGGATGAGATTGGAATTCGAAGAAACCCGGGATTTCTGGATAGGAATCCGGAAACGGCGACCTTACCGACCTCCTTTCTACAAAGTCTTCTTGATGAACTTGGTAAATGCTCCCCTTTCTAGGAGGTTGCTTTTGTTTTGATCACCGTTTGGACGTTTTGGGTTAGACAATAGGGTGGGGGCCATCTTGAGGAGGGTTATAGAAAGGTCCCCAAAGGAATTGGGATCCCTTCGGTAATCAGGTTTTTTGGATCCCCCGATTTTTCCTGGTGGTGGAGGAAAATGAGGGATGTAGATTGAATTCATTGTACTACAGGGTTTTTGGGTTTGAAATGGTCAGGGAAAGTTCCTGTTCGATTGAGGCGTGAAGCTACACTGGTCTGACTCAGGGTATACCCTTGTCAGTCCTTCCGATACTATGTAATGTTAAGTGGGACTTCTAGTCCCCTTTGTAATTATCATAGTATCAATAAAATATGTCATCTTTCAAAAAAAAAAGTAATCTGCAGAAGCATCCAGATTAGTCATCAATGCATTCTCTCTATGATGGTGTGATGAGCCATTTTAGAGGAGTCACGGAAAGCACTAACCTATGATCGTGGGCCGAGGTTTGATTTTGCAGATTGCAGAATCTCTCATAGCAAGTTGACTCCCACATGGATGGTGCCTCCACCATGTTTCCTAAACTTGAATTTTGATGGATCTAGCTTGGAGAATCTTGGGCCGACAGGTGTTGAAGGTCTCCTTTGAGAGCACAACGGGATTACAAGATGGGCTTACTCGGGACCATAGTTTTAAAACTCGCCCACGTCATCGTGGAGTCCCCCAAGTTGACTCCCTTGGCCACGTTCCACATTTTGCCACCATGTTCCGCATTTTGCCCTACAGAGTCAATAAAAACTCCTTTGACTGTTCCGATTTATAACCATGTCAACTCCGTTCTTGGCTGCATCCGTGCTGAGTTGACAAGGATTTTTCATGGCCACATTTTGACTTGCATCCGCGTTTTTAAACACTGCTCGGGGCCAATGGGGTAAATTGACGTGACTATGGTGAAGGTACAACCCCTTCCAGTAGGCATCTATTTGCTAGAAGCTAGTGATTAAGGCCATCTCATTGTTGAAGCCTGAAGGAGACTCCAAGAACGTTATTAACTGGCTAAATCAAGGTAAGGACTACCCATGGAGATGCGCAGATTATATTCAAAAAGTACTTGACAGAATCGATGGCCATGCAGTCAAATTTTGGCATGTTCGGAGGTCAGCTAATAACGAAGCTGATTGGTTGGCTTGGTTGGGAACCAATAGGCATGTTTTTTTTTTTTTATCATTGCTGCTTTGCAGTTCAGTTCTCCACAATGATCCTTCCACGGGCTCACCTAAACCAATAGCCATGCCTTGGAAACATTCGACTTCTTTCCCCCTTGAATGTCTTCGGGTTGTATATGTTTTTATTTTGCCCGTCTTCTTTTTGTTTGCTTGTTTGTTTTGACTCGGTAACTTGTCCTCTTTGAATGAATTCATAGTTACCGTTAAAAAAAATACGAAATCTGTTAACGATTTGAAATTCTCTTTCTTACAGTGGTAAAAATCTCATTGTTTATTACATTATTGGCTGACAAAAACACGAGGAAACCTACAATGAGTAGAACGATAGTCTTGTAGGTTTTCTAGTCATTGAGCCTCAAATAACAGTGAAAGGCTACGGCGTTGAGATTTCCAAAGGTTTGCGAGGCCATTGGAGGAAGAAGACAGCTTTAGACTTGGGATTTTTCCTTCGTTTTTTTAGATGGGCTCCGAGTTATGATATTTATAGAGATACCTTCATTACGAAAATGTATTCTTTCAAAGAGAAAGAATGATAACCAACTGGCTGGCTATAACCAGTGATTTATTAAAAAAACCTGAGTAAAGGTGCAGCATATGTACCACGAAACAGCAGGCGCACATGATTCCTGAAAAAAATACTTTTCAGGTATCATGTTTTGCCGTTCTTGCACGTATTTATGAGGCTTTATTGATGTTTTCAGCGCATCAAATTGGGGTTTTCTTGCTGATAAATTTTGAACCTACAATCGTTTTTCATGGATGAATTTGGTGTATGGGTGACTTGGACGGCTTCAAGCACTTGAGAAGGGAAGCCGGTGTTAGGCACGACCATGATTTCTGAAAATAAAAAAGTATATTTCAGGTATCATGTTTTGCAGCTTTATTGAAGTTTTCAGCGCATCAAATTGGGGCCGAGAAATTTTGAAGATACAATCGTATTTATTTGGAGTATGTGTGGCTTGGGCGGGTTCCAGCACTTGAGAAGGGAAGTAGGTGCTATGCGCGGCCATAATTTCTAGAATAAAAAATTCAGGTATCATGTTTTGCAGTTCTTGAACGTATTTATTAAAGGTTTTATTGGAGTTTCTGGCGCATCAAATTGCAGTTTTCTTGCCGAGAAATTTTTAAGATACGATTTTCAAGAGACGAATTTGGAGTAAGGGTGACGGGCGGGTTCAAGCACTTGATAAGATAAGAGAATCGGAAAAAATAAATAACTAGGATAATCAGAAAAAATGGTGGAAAGGGGGGGTTGTTAATTTGAATAATAATTTAGTTGAAAACAATAACTGTTTTAATCGGTTTTAATTGAAATTGGAGGTGGAAATGATAGAAAGGGGGTGTAAATCTCATTTCCCTATGTAGTTTGGAGACCTTGTTGTTTGCCATGGCATAATTTATTTTCAATATTGTCATAGTATTATAAAATCCCAGTTACATTGTTAGATTTTAATAAAATCTCAGCTATATAGCCTATATTGTTATGTATATCCATACTTTCAAGGTTGCGTCATGCACCATTGTATAATCCATTTAAAAATGATGTATTTTAAATTTTATCAAACTATTTCATGTATTTTAAATCTAGCTATGTTCTTTTTTTAGCTCAAAATCTTAATTTATCAATTTCTTGTGGATCTTAGGGGTTCGATGAATACATGAATCTGGTTCTGGACGATGCTGATGAGGTTAACGTCAAGAAAAAAACCAGAAAGCCATTGGGTAGGTCATAACATATGTTGCCCTTATTTTTTATTTTATTTTTTGCAAGATAACATATGTTGCCCTTTTTAGTTTTCCATTTCTCTTGTTTTGTTTTTGTCCTGAAATGCTTCTTGCAATTTTTTCAGGTAAGATTCTTTTGAAAGGAGACAACATCACTCTAATGATGAACACGTGAGTGAGCTGAAAATATTTCCCTTGGCCCTGAATATTAATGGTTTTTAATATTTCCTAGTTTAATTTTGTCCACCATTTTGGTTTGCTGTTTCAGGGGGAAATGATTATTTCACTCTAGTGTCTGGGTAAACTGTGAGGTGTGTGCACTCTAGCTTTTCTCAGTATTCATGTAGGCCAACATATCCGATTTACAAGTAATCAAAATGTCTGTTTAATCGATCGTTTGCACCTCGTGAAAGGATAATTGTACACCTCAAATCTAGACATTGTAATTCTGGCAGTTGTGCTGGTATATACTTGTGCTCCAACAAGTAATTTGCTTCTGTCTCGTACTCCTTGCACCTTTTTTTTTCCTTATTGATTCATTGGTTCCCTAGCACACTTGTTGGCCTTTTCTCTTTTCAAATGGCTAATTCAGGTGTTGGAAATCAGTACTTCAGTAAAACCATGGCTAATTGTCATAATTTATTATTATTTTTCTAGCACTTGCAAAACGTATGTTTTTTATTATTTGCTTTTTTTGACTTGAAACAATACCATGAACCATTAGGAAATGCCAAAATCTAAAACTTCAGTGACAATAGCCAAAAGAACAATTCCAATTTAGTAGGAAAAAAAAATCTTAGGTTACCCGGAACGAACATTAATGTGTCAAAGAAAAGGATGAAGTCATTGAAAATAAAAGGAAACTCTTAGTTTCTCTTTCCCCACTTTTTCCTGATGAACAACACAGCTGAACCCTTGAATTCACCTCAAAAAAACAAAGAGATAACTAGCTGTACTTAATTAAATCTCCATAACAAGTTGTAACTATGTAGAGTTCCCATTTTAGCCTCTCTTTTGGGGCCTGCGAGGTTTAGATGAGTTTTGGTTTGGTGGGAATGGGAGTGCCCTACTAATTTACTTCTAATAAAGGAATCAATTCCTGTCATATTCCTCTCCTAAACAATCCTCGTCAGTTAGATCTAATTCCTTCTAAGTTTAGATACCATATTTGCTTCATATTTTGTAGACTTGTCCAACCCGCATAAAAGATGAGGAATCCTCCCAAGGACATTCAAGTTCTTCATTATTTGGGATGCAAGGAGTGACTTTATTTCATTGAATAGCATCAGTACTTTCATGTCAGCTGCAACCTGAATTGCTTTTCAGGTAGCTCTGAGATTGAGCACTTAAATGAGTTCTTGTTTCATGCAACTCAAGAAGGTTATAATTTGTTGCCGTATTCTTTTCTAAAGTGACACAACTCTAGAAGGTTATAATTGGTTGCCATAGTCTTTTCTAAATTGACACCAATTTCTACCATGTCTAAAGGACTGGTGCATCAATGTTCACTTTAACTGAACTGTGATCAGACTTCTTCCATGTGCTGAGTTTCTTTGTAACATCTTGGGTTGTGAATTAGAGCTTGAAGATAGTCATTTTGCTCCTTGAAATTGCAATGGTGGCTTGGATGCTGTGAAGAATGTCAGTCAAAATTACTGTTTTAAAAACTCCCCGTGTCAATCGTCCTCTCATCCAAGTTGACTCTGTTTTACCTTGGCCGAGTTCTTCTCTGAGTCCGTGTTTTGCCATACCAAGTCGATCAAAACTCTTTTGACTTGCCATTAATGAAAAATTGACCTCACCAATCATTGATTCCCCCAAGTTGACTCTATTTTACCCTGGCCGAGTTTTCGTCCAAGTTTTGAAACACTGCCCAAAATTAATAAGGCCTCATGCTCTGTGTTTTCTAGCAAATGCAAATATTCCTTTGGGATTTGGTAGCGTCCATTGCAAAAGGCATTTCGCAGATTGTCTGTCACATGTCATAGCAACCACCACGTGATTGATGACAAAATCTGCTGAAAAGTGAGCCTCTGTGGCTGCTCTGACATGCGACATACCATGCCTTTTGCGATGGATGCTAGCAAATCCCTATTCCTTTATCTATATGTGATAAATTTGACACCCTGAAGGACATAGTGAAAATTTATGGAGACACCCTCAAGGGAGTTTTCATCAAGTGTACATTTTAGATTTCTTTTGATGAGGAATTGACCATGGATGGATCTCCACCAATTCTTCATCAAGTGTACATTTTAGATTTCTTTTGATGAGGAATCAGCCATGGATGGATCTCCACCAAGAGGAGTAAGAGCATTTGGAAAGAGACGATCAATGATTCTCATATGAAGCACCTTATCAGCTTTAGCTCAAACCAGCTTGCCAAGCTTTAAACCTTATTTTGAATGGTAGATAGTTTCATTAAGAAAGAGGGGAGAACCCCACGACCAAGATGGTCTTGTAAAAGCAGTTGGAGAGAAAAAATTAAACCTTATTTTGAATGGTAGATAAAGATGGGAGAAGCCACGACCAAGATGGTCCATACATGGAGAAAAGCAGTTGGAGAGAAAAATAAACAGTTGAAAAAACAAAGACCCTCAAGCTTTAAACCTTATTTTGAATGGCAGATAATTTCATTAAGAAAGATGGTCTTGTAAAAGCAGTTGGAGAGAAAAAATTAAACCTTATTTTGAATGGTAGATAAAGATGGGAGAAGCCACGACCAAGATGGTCCATACATGGAGAAAAGCAGTTGGAGAGAAAAATAAACAGTTGAAAAAACAAAGACCCTCAAGCTTTAAACCTTATTTTGAATGGCAGATAATTTCATTAAGAAAGAGGGGAGAACCCCACTACCAAGATGGTCAATACAAGGAGATAAGCAGTTGGAGAGAAAAAATTAAGCCTTATTTTGACTGGTAGATAATTTCATTAAGAAAGATGGGAGAAGCCCACGACCAAGATGGTCAATACATGGAGAGAAAAATAAATTAGTAGAAAAAACAAAGACCCTCAAGGGAGGGGTCAAAAATACCAAGGCTCCCTTCCAACACTCAACTGGGCCAACTTATCTACGTCATTGTTCTCCTTTCTCCTAGCATGTTTGAACAAATCGAGAAAAATCCATCACTCGGTTCTGAATCTCGTCAATTATATGCGCAAATCTTCAAGGATGACGGTGCCTCCAATCTATACACCCGATCACATTAAGGGAGTCCTTGATCCCTATTGGGTATGGGAAGTCCCACCTGGTCAAACCCCTCTCATCCGTAAGGACACCTATGTAGGCAGTCCCAAGTTTGCCAAACTTTAAACTTGTGCGTTGAGATAGTTTCTTTTTGCCAATGAGCTTGAACCATTCATTCCTTTGGTGGTAGAGCCTCTAGGTCAATTGGTTAAGGATTTAATTGTTCTTCAACCTTGAGGTTCAAGGTTTAACCCCAGCTCACCTATTTAAAAGAAAACCATTCCTTCCTTCCTTTTTTTATCTGTTGGTATTGTAATGCAGATATGGATGAATCTGATCATTTTGGGTCTGAAAACCATGTAATAGAATCTTCTGTGGGAGATGAAGCTTGTGCTATTTCTTTTAGGTTATTACTTTTCTGAGAGCGTATAAGATCTGAAAAAATAGATGTGCATAATAAAATCTCCTAATTTATATCTTGGGTGAATTGAGCCACTTTCAGGTGTCTTTCTTCACATGCATGTCCCTGTTGTGATCCCCACAGTAACCATCTGCTAGTTGTTCTCATTTTGATTGGATGGCAGAGTACCAAGCCATTCCTAATGTAAATCCTTGCCAGAGTTAGTCCTTGAAGGCCTCCTTGACTTTTTTCCTTTTGGAACAGGGCCTTCTATTTGTTGTTTTGTGATCATATTTGAGTGGCCCGACGCCATATGTCTTTCTACATTACGTCAGGACAAAAAAATCCCAACTCAGGAAGAGCAGAGCTATTTGAACTTTATATCTACCCTTTTCTACAAACTTAGTGGCTTCTGAATTCAGGGCTCTGGTAATTTTGTCTCAATAATAAGATATGCAGTTGACAGCTGAGATTTTTACGGGCACCAATTGTATTGAGGCCTCATGCTAAACATAAAATGAGGAGGCAGGCATCTCCACTTTCCCCATAGGCATGCAAGTTTCTTTGCACTTATCTGTAACTGGCCGACGAAGAAACTTGAAATGACCCCAACGGTATTTCATTTTATTCATATTTTCTAGCAAATGCTTTTCCCGATGGATACGCACGATAGCTAAGTGCTTCCTTGCTTAACCGAAGCAAACCAATCGCCTATCCATATCCTCTGTGGGAGATGAAGGTTTTTCCATTTCATTTAGGTTAGTACTTTTCTGAGAGCACATAAGATCTGACAAAATAGATGTGCAGAGATTCAAATTTATATCTTGGATGAATTGGGCCACTTTCAGGGTTCCTAATCTTCACCCAAATCATATGCATCCCTTTCATTAGATCTAATTAGTTTCATCTCTTGGATCAGAGGATCAAGCCAGAGACTTGTGTTAGCGACTTAGTGTACATCAGGAATGGTGTGACAAATTAGAATCTTCACTTGGTAATGTACCTGAGAATGCTTAGAATGCCTCTCGATCCCCACAAATGCACTTGTAGGGACAGTTTGGATATGTGGATTTTAGAATCTTGGATTTAATCAAAATCATGGATGGAAGACGAGAGAAGAAGGAGACCATCCGTCATTTTCTGATTTCTCGCCCTTCTTTCCGTCGAGCGAGAGAGGAGATCGCCCCTGTTTCCAGGTTTTAGAAATCTAATCTCAGGATGCGGGATAGATTTCTAAAACCTGGACTTCTTACTTAAACCCATCATCTGCAACCGACTTCCCCCACATCTGCCACACTTCCATTGTAGAATCCAGAATTTTACACTGCTTTCAAACTAAAACCTGGATTCTGAAATCCACGTATCCAAACAGGGGGTTAGGGATTCTGATTTCTTAGAATCCATAAAGTGGCTATCTGCTTGTTTTCACATATGTTTCATGTGGCAGCTTCATTCCAGTAGAAGGCCATCTTTAGTTGTATGTCTATAATCTATTTGGGCTATGTAAATTAAATCTAGCTAGAGAACTTCTAACTTCCAGAAGGCATAACTATGCATTCGGGTCTGTTCTAACCATACAAAGTACTCATTTCAAAGAGCTCAATGAATTCTAGTTAGAGGAATAATTTCTCTGAATGTTTCCAACTTTGCTATCATGAGTTGTGTTATGCTACCTAAATCGAACCAATTCACCTGTATTCAAGCAATTTCTTCGAGTACGACTTCTGAAAGTGTTGTGGACTGAAAACATATATGATGCATACACAACCTTAAAATCAATTTTAATAATGGCCATTATGTAACATAATGCCAATGGAAAAGTGAATGGGCTGATTTTGGGCGACACACTTAGTCGCGACGGAGGTGAAATCTCTCTACGTGAAACCTCAATACTTACTTGAATTTTTTTATTTTTTGTTAAACTTGTGCAATCTGTTTATTTGTGGGTTTTGATTGGCTTGTAATGACTTTCTGAGTTCAGTGATTATTTTCTCCATCAAGATCTCTTAGTACTCAATCATGGTTCCTTTGGTTTTAAGAGAAATCTGAGCTGTCTTTGATCTGACTTTTAACCTGGGTTAAGGCATGTTCAGTATTCTGTTGGTGTTGAGTTTTTAACACTGATCAGTATCAAGCTGGGTTTGGGCCCCACATGTGCCAAGTGGATGTATGTCGATCCATTAATCTGGCCAGTGACCACAATTTTGGCCAATTGCCTTTGAGACCAACATGATCGGATGTTTTTAGACCTTTGATCCACCAAACCTTGTTTGGCTTTAATTGAACAAAAGATTAACCTGTTCATTTTAGTTGTCGGCTATCTTTAGTATGGGTCATCCCTTCGGCATGGACCCAAGACCTAGCCACCTAGGACGCCTCATGATTTTCCACAAGACAGCGGTATTGATTACGCTTACACCCCTGTTGGGACTCATAAATTGATCTTTACCATTGATCCCGTCTATGACTTTATATGCCTAGTTCTCTGAACGCCTTCATTACATTTCCCCTTTTGGTACAGGGCCTACTATTTGTTGTTTTGTGATCATATTTTAGTGGCCGGACTCCATATGTCTTTCTTTAGCTCGGTAGAAAAAAATCCCAACACAGGAAAAGCAGCCATCTGAACTTTTTCTCCAAAATCTTTTTTATGCTGGCAACTATTCTTTTACGGGATTTTCCCCTTTTCTAGGGGTGGAGAATGACGAAAGCCAAAAAAATCTCAAAAATCTTGTTCGGCTGCGTGACCTGCTAAGCAAAATGGTACTCCGCTTCTTTAAGACCAATGATGGACGTCTTGTCCAGGACAATCCTATCATGCTCATCCAATCTCAACAAAGAAATGACTACCATAAGACCGCCTGAGCCCTATCGGAGAGCCGCCTCACGGCACTGTCATCGCCCACTAAGGCCCTTGGCCGACCTACATTCAACAGCTTACAACCGAGCACCCCCATGCGGTGGCCCACAAAATCGGGACCCAACCAAGACCTCAGCGTCCCTGACCAAGTAAGAGCACTCGACGATCGTATGGTGCCACGTCACCTCCCATCTTGCTGGTTCACTACTACCAGGGGCCGCACCAGATCCCATTGTCTAACAACCGCCGGATTGGCTCCATCGAGGGCAGTGTAATGTCCCATCTGCCAACTGCCAAAATGTCATACTAGAACTGCGCCTGTTCCATACTGTGTCAGATCAATGAGACAGATTATCTGCCAAGCAGTGCCACACCAATTCCAACATCCCGACCAGTGATCGTACTAACATTGCGTTGATGTGACGTCACTGTCTCACTGAACCTCCAACTATAAAAGGGAACCTTCCACTTCATTTCAAAGGTTAGAATGCCCAAATGCTCAACTAACACTACACACCTAGGTGCGCACACCTGTGAACCATTCTCTTCGTGTTTGGTTCGCATTCCATCTGACTTGAGTGTCGAAGGGTTCCCGGAGTTCCAACTCCGGATTCGCTTAGCCTTTTATCTGTGAG
The DNA here is from genome assembly GCF_043159265.1 of Tasmannia lanceolata. Taxonomy (NCBI): domain Eukaryota; kingdom Viridiplantae; phylum Streptophyta; class Magnoliopsida; order Canellales; family Winteraceae; genus Tasmannia; species Tasmannia lanceolata. The sequence continues at coordinate 10,941,216 of NW_027518683.1, forward strand.
TGCATATCACAAGCCACCCTCACCCCTCTTAGCTTGTAATCGGAACGGGACCAAGACCCGTTCGTACGCTGGGCCAGATTTTAGCAGCAACATGAATATATTGTTTTGTTTCTCCTGTTTTCAGCCACTTGTCACCCTCTTCAGTCAGCCACTTGTCACCCTCTCTTCAGTCATGCCCTCTGAATTCTCTCCCTCTCCCATCCTCCTTGTCCCTCTCCAGCCACTAGAAAAACTGATATTCCATGGAAAAAACTTTCATGGCTGCCAAACATGGCCTTTTAGTGGCTTCTAGATTCTTGGCTCTGGGAGTACTGTCACAATAATAAGATACGCAGTGACAGCTGAGATTTTTACGGGCACCAATTGAATCGCGGCCTCATGCTAAACAATAGATGCGAACAAGAGCAGACAGGGTGCAACTTTCATTGCACTTATCCTTAACTACCAGAGGAACAAACTTGAAATGACCCAATGATATTTCACTTTTGTCCATATTTTCAAGGAAAATGAAATGCTTTTCCCAATCGATACGCACGATAGCTAAGTGCTTACTTGCTTAATCAAAGCAAACCAATAGCATGTCCACCCGTGAGGGGAACAAGTGCTCCAACCTCTTGTTTATGTGATGAAAGATTCTAACTTATCTCGATATGGCTCTCCTTTTTGGTATATTAGCAGACCTAATCGTGATTAAATAAATGAGTGTGTTTGGCACATTCCATCAGCAGGATCATTTTTCTTCAGATGCACTCTTATTAAATAACTCCAGATATGCTTCTTAAAACGATCTTATTTTTTGAGAGAGTTAGGTGGGTGGAGCAGCATCCACAGTTCTCGTGCTTCTACTGATTAACAAAAAACTTTAAAAATAATAATTGAAGTTGATAATATTAAAAATCTCTTATGCAGTTGACGTTAACTGATGAAAAAGTAAGGTCACGTCACAAACGCATTATGGGTAGAAACTTCTGTGGAATGCCAGAATTATTTTGGTTCTTGGGACTTTTGTGGAATTTCGGCACGTTTGGTTGCTAGTTATATAGTGGGCAAAAAAAGAATCCCACAAACCAAAATAACCCCGCACGAAACCCAAAGCTAGAAAAAAAAAATCCCACGAACCAAAATAATCCCGCACGAAATCCGAGGAACCAAAATAACCAAAAGAATAACTTTTTTCTTCCCAACAGTTCAAGCAACCAAACAAAGCATAGGATTTTTATTTTACCGGGATTTTTTTTCCCACCATAGTCCGGTCAACCAAACATAGGATTTTTTATTTTACCGGGATACTTCCAGGGAGTTTTTTTTCCCACCAATCTCCCAGGAAGTTTTTTGTTCCACAAAAGTCCCAAGAACCAAAATTATTCTGGCATCCAAACGGTGCACGCGGAAAAGCAAATTAGCATTTTGGAACCGAAACCATTGTGAGCAAAAGGTGGTGAAGAGAAAAAGTTAAATAAAGTATGGGCTAGGGAAGCATTTTATGTAGAGAGTTTTTATATGGAAGTGATGTCTGCACTATCATATTCTGATAATGGTATACACTACTCACTTTATTTTTACACATGTGATTGATCTAGATTATTGTAACAGGAATGAAAAGTTAATTTGAAAAGAAGAAATGCTATTTTTGCCGCCTTTCTTTCCTGGGCCACCTGGCCTGGGGAAGAAAATAATGTGAATATAGCTCCCCTTTGAAAAGCGTTAAACAAAGTGAGTAGTGCCATTATCAGAATCGGGTGGTGTGGATATGAGTCCCCTTTTCAGTGTCATCATGTAGTCCTAGGCCCATTTGGTTTGAGATGTGTTTGGTGGGGACGTATATAGTTGTCCTGAAGGTGTACGTTAGAGATGGGCCCTACCCATCTGAAATCCCTTGAGCATGGCAGGCAAAGAATAAAGTAGAGGGTCCAACGGAATGTCCGTTTTCGCGGGTCCCGCCGCTGAGTCATGATTGAACCAGCTGAGCCGAGCCACTCCCTCTTGTCCTTTTTCTCTTTGTTTTCGTATGAGGGATTGAGGATGATCACGTGCACTACAATACATCCGAGGGGCTAGAAGTTGGTTGGTTGTGTTACTGGAGAGCGGTTGTTTCACGTGAAAAAACCTCCTCTTGCGAAACTGCTCTCACAAAGTCAGCACTTTACAGTGCTGTCATTCATAAATCTTCACCGTACCGCTGTGCTAATCGGAACAGTTCATCTGTGGAGGGATAGGCCATGGCCCACCTTTTAGACCATCTTAACTCTCCAATCACGCTAGTTAAATTCTTCTAGTAGGGGGCCCTTGATACACGGATTTTAGAATCTTGGATTTTCTCAAAATTGTAGATGGCAGATCTGAGAAGATGGAGACCTGCCATCGTTTTCTGATTTCTCGCTCTTCTTTCTGTCAGCAAGAGAGTAGGAGATCATCTCATGTTTCCAAGTTTTAGAAATTTCATGATGGGGAGATATTTCTAAAACCTGTATTTCTTACTTAAAATCTAGGATCCTAAAGAGAAGCGAAATGAACCGTCTACTTCTTCTCTTGTCTATCATCTATGATTTTTAGGAAATCCAAGATTCTAAAATTCGCGTATCAAAAAACGGCCCCATAAAAAGTGATATTGGCACCCCTATCTATTGAACTTTATATCAACATACTTTTGGGAAACTTCGCAATCTTAGCCCTAAAGTTGGATACACTATCATTTTATATTATAAGTAGTAAAGAAAAAGGTTTTGAGTGGGAAACAAAAGAAACCCAATTTCCCACTGGGCGTACGCATTACGCTGTGAATTACAGAAGGAAGCCAGTGTTATGGAATTTATTTAAAAATGTGAAAGCCGGAATAGACGTAAGTTTTGGAGCGGAGCAAAGGGGAGACAGCTCAGATTTCATGATAGAGTAAGAGAAATGCGAACTGCGTGGAGGCAACCAAAGAACACGTCAGGAAAACCGCTCCCACTCTAAGCTACGTGCCACGTCCAACTCACTGGGACCCACCTCGCCAAAACTGCCCCACTCACTGCTAAAAAGTGGCTCACATTCTATTCCCAGAATACCCCTAGCATTTAACTACAAACACCCCATCTACCCTTCGACCATTGGTGGGGTCGATTTTTGGGAAATTAGGTCGAGATTTTACTATTAAATTGGGTCGGGTTTGGGTTTCGGATGACTCTATTTTATTTTTTAGCATTGCTAGGAAAACGGGATTCCGTTTTGGGAAAAAAAGGGGCTTCACAATTAGGGCTGCAACAGGGTCGGGTTGGGTCTGGTTTTTCAAAATCCTAGCCCAACCCTGGATCCTATTATCTCGGCCCAAGACAATATGAATTTAACAACATGATAGGCAGCAGAGACAATTAATAATAATAATCTAAAGAAACATCAATCCAAGATAATAAAAACATTAGCAAAAGAAACATAGGGTCGGGCCGGGCCGGGTCAGGGTGACCCGAGGCATTAACCCAGAACCCGACCCGACCTGGGTCAGGGTCTAAAAAATGAACCCTAACCCGCCCTCAAGGTTGGAAAATCCAGCCCTGACCCTGTTCGGGCTCAGGGCGGATTAGGGCTGACAGGGCCAAACTTGCACCCCTGTTCACAATCATTTGAGCAACGTCCACTAAAAGACAAGTGGAGGGAGCTCAAATCCCATTAAAAGCAATAAATACACATTTAAAATGGTTGAATCAAGGGTCATTTTAGTCCCTTTTTAATTTCCGAACGGAATCCCGTTTTCGAAGAGTTTTCCTTTATTTATTTAAAAAAAAAGCTCAATCTGACCCAGCAGAAATTACACCCATTTCTTGGCAGCACTTCTATGTTTTTTTATTGGAAAATTATTTCCGCAGAAACATGTTTTGATACATGCGCGCTCCTAGCTTGTCGTTTAGTATTTAATTTGCTGGTAAGTGCTTTTTGGAAATCGTAATAACCTTTTTACATCTCTTTAAATACTAAACGACAAGTTAGGTGAGCGCATGTATCAAAACATGTTTGTGCTGAAATCATTCATGTTTCTTATGTTGCGAAAAATGAAAAAAAAAAATGAGAAATGGTGTTCTTCAACACTAATTCACTTATTTTTTGAAATTTCGGACTCGATCCTAATTTAGCAATGATTTGCAATAAATTCTAGCATAGCAATTTTCTTTCAATCATTCTGAAAATATTAATATTTTAATACAAATGTAAATATAAAATTTATTTTTAATTTTTTTAGTAAGTATTATGTCACCAATTTAAAATTTTATATTTTCCACCTTCCTCTTTAAAAGTTTAGTCTCACATTAAAAAGTAGAAAATGTCTCGAGCATATTAAAATTATGATGGATTTAGCAAAAGCAACCCAAACACGTTTCGGATAGGTTTGGTTCAGTTCTCATGCATCAAAAGCTTATAACATTGTCTATAGAAATTATACGGGGCCCAATCATGGAGTCCTATGCATGAGGTACGTCCAAAGTACCACCCTTGATATTTGATCCAATAGCAGCCTCTTAAAAAGTGGGCTGCTGGTGGATCAAGTATCCAGGCGTACCACTTGCACGATATAAAAATTCCAAGGCCTAATTCACCCATAAAAGCGAGATGCTTAACAAATTCTAGTTTTAAATGCTTTGCTTTATTATACCTTGCCACTTTATCAAGTAATGCTTTGCTTTCTTCAATAATGTACGAGAGAATCTTTATATAGGAATAATCACCAGTGTAAATGGCTAATTATCGATTAGAACATTGGATTGCTTTTCTTTTTTAATATAGAACCTGGACAGAAAAATAACCAGGTTCAACCAACACCATTTGAAGAGATCTTGGATTGTTAAAACAAATCATGTAGTCGTATCTATTGCACGAGGCTAGCAAATACCCTTGCTAGCGAAGGCATACATTGGCCAGAATTATGTTATCAGGCAATATAATGGGCAAAGCTTTACCCATTGGGAGAACTTTGTTTGAAAGAAGTGAACAGATTAGCTTATCCTCCACTAAGTAGGTCATCAAATCAGAGATAAAATCAAAGAATTGTAATGGGCAAAGCTTCTAACTCTAAGTGGGAGCTTACAACTTACAAATGCATGTACATGCCAATGTATGTGGCTAGGAGCTTAGGACCCACTGCCATTTTTGCTTGATCAATGAAGATAAGTTGTAAAGGATTACTTCTAGTTTTGTCGGTTTTTAATGTAGGAATGATTATGAGAGGGGTATCTTTGGTGCTTACATCACTACAAACAAATAAGAAGCCAAATGATGAAAAAAATAAATTAAATCCCTCTCTTTCCACTCAAAATTCCATTCCCAAATCATTGCAGTACAATCAAACACTTCTCTCAGTGCGTTTCACTGTACAATTAGATGAGAAGGGAGAAGAGTGGGCCCCATTTCTGATAAGTTTCACATCCAACTAGGATCAAATTACTCAACCCACACTAATATCAGCTTGTATTAACAAACCAAAAAAAAAACCATAGTGGAAAAAAGAACTTTTTTTTTTAAAGCAGAAAACCCATCTCTCAAAAAGAAATCTTCTCCAAATGGTGACATTTATCACCGAATAAAAAATCACCTTCAAATAGTGATAACAAAAACCACCTCTTTGTCTTCTTTCTCCCTATAAATACCCATCTCCACATTTCTTACTTCTCCATCTTTCAAACTCTCCTCTTCCTAATACATAACTCTCTTACCTCCCCTCTCTCTCTCTCTTTAATTTAAGGAAAATGAGAACCGGGTTCAGTGGTAACTTGAATGAACCGGCAGCAGCCGGACCGTTGCCAGGAGTTGGGCAACACTCACCGTGGCATTCGCCGGTTCCTTACCTGTTCGGGGGTTTGGCTGCCATGCTCGGGCTTATAGCTTTTGCTCTTCTAATTCTCGCTTGTTCTTATTGGAAGCTTTCTGGGTATTGGGACAACGGTGAGGATTCAAGTAGAGATCTTGAAAACAGTGATGAAAAGCCTATAGACTCTCTCAAAATCTCTCCTATTTTAGAAGCCAAAGTAGTTGTAATTATGGCCGGTGATGAGAAACCCACGTACCTTGCCACCCCAATTTCTAGCAGGAACTCTTCATTTGGAGATAACAAAGATAAAGACAAGGGAGAAAGAAAGGAAAAAGAAGTGGAAAATCAGGAGACTCAAGTTCAAAATCCAAGTCAGGATCAGTGAGCCTGTTTGTTTATTTGTTTTTGGGTTTTGAGGGTGTTTTTCTCTTTTGCTTTTCAGAGCTCGTATTTCAGGTTTTGGCTTTGGTGTCTGGATATACGAGGTCTGTTTGCACTGATGAAATGGGTTTCTCTTTTTCTATTATTTTTTCTTTGTTTTTTTTCTTGTGTCGAGAGATGTAAATTTTTGTTGAGATGTAATGGAAGTGACCTTTTTTTAATTTATTTTCTTATCTTTATGCACTTGAGATGTTCTAATTTACTTTCTTATATTTTTAACGAACTTGAGCTGTGTTCTTGATGAGAGGGTTAGAGAAGGGTGACATGAAAAATTAGAGATTTCTCTTTTTCTTTAACCACTTTTTTTTTTTGAATGGTTTTCTTTAACAACTTTAATCATGATTTTTTCAGCTTTCGTGAAGCACGAAGTTCTTTCTCTTCTTTTCTAGTTTCATGTCTGCAACTAATTCATGGGAAACCCAACCCTTTTTTTCCCCTCAGTTTTCTCTTGAAAACTAAGAAAGTAGCAGCCTTTGTTTTCTGTATAATTTTACTTACTTCACTGCAGTGAAAAACCAGAGAAGGAAGGAAAGAGAAAGTCCTATGTTTTTTTCTTGGGGTGAAAGCAAGAGAAGAGAGCCAGTAAGGAATTAAAATGAGTGCCACGCGTCGGATATCTATTTGACAAAATGAGTCGGAAAGACAGGTGTACATTGTAGCTTCCTTAGCACGGTATGCGGCGGCGCGGGAGCGCGTAGCTGAGTAATACCGTAATTATCACTTAATCTATAGGTCTTTTCTTTAGAACCGCTTTTAATTCACTTTACCGTATTCGTGGCATCTGTATAGATTGCTCAAGTTCCAAACATACTCGAGTCTTTTTTTGGCAAAGCTCTAGAAATCAGAAGAAATTTGTGGGTAAATTTGTTATTTCGGAGAATTTCTGCGGGCCTTTTTGGCAAAGTAAAGAAATCGAAAGCAAATTTTGGGCAAATTTGTTATTTATGGCCATGTTTGCGGGCTATTTGAAGTGCTCTTACGGATATTAAATGGTGACAGGTGAGCGTTTTATAAGAAAACGGTAGGGAGATGATATTTTCACCACCCCCCCGCCCCCCCTCAATTACGTGCACACCCGCCTGATAACATGATTTGACGTGAAAATCACTTTACAAGGGGGCGTGTGCAAGTACTGCAGGCGAGGGTGAAAATATCGTCACCCAAACGGAATGTTGTATTTGTGTATAAACACTGAAAAAGCGGCCTGGGGGGGGGGGGGGGGGGGGGGGGATGTTTATATATTTTCAGTAGTAATTAAATGCTAAACTGAAGGGCGAACTTCAAGCGGGGTTTTGGAAGGGACTCCTTAAAATTGGATTTGCTAACCAATTTCTCAGAAAGCCATTTTGGGGCTTACTTTTGCAGGAGAGAACAGCTGCACGGGCTACTTTCTAGCAGATTTTGTCTCATTACTTTAATTCATCTAAGTGGCAGTTATTTCCTGCAAAAGGGAACGGAGAAATGTCTTTCTGCATAATTGCCTAGCAAATCCCCCTAATTTTTTTGTTATTATATGGTGGGGTTCCACGTGAAAGAAAAGATCCCGGAGGAATGAATGGATGCGGATGGGCTTAAAAAGGAATGGGCACCCTCCCTTAACGGCTAGCTTTTAAGGTTGAGTTGTATCTGGGTCCCTACATCATAGACTCATAGTAAGTCTGGCCTCAGGGCCATAATTTTTTACCTAATGAGGCAAAGTAGCAAGCTGCCAAGTAATCTAGTTTAGGACTGAAATTGACCGAAACCAAAATTTCCTGAAATTTGATATTTCGCGAAATACCAAATTTAGGCTGAAATTTTGAGAAAATGGCATTTAAAAAACAAAAAAATGTTACAAAATTTTGGCCGAAGTTTCAGAATTTCGGTCCTAAATTTCGAAGCTAAATACCAAATTTCAGGTCGAAATAGGTTCCGAAACTGAAATTTAAAACCTTGGTTTAGAATAACATGTGCATTGTTTAGTTTTAGGAAAGTGATATATCCGCCCCTTTTGATCACCAAGAACACCTCCTGTCAGTGTTTGTGGCGATCAGGGCATTAAATTCTTCTAACATAAGTACAACAATCCCTCTTTAGTCATTGATATACTGACAGGGGGTGCTCTTGGTGATCAAAAGGGGCGGATATATCATTTCCCTTAGTTTTAGCCAAGGTTTTAAATTTCGGTTTCGGAATCAATTTCGGTCTGGGCCGAAATTCGGTAATAATTTAAAACTATTATTTAATTAATTTCGGACTGAAATTCCAAAATTTCATAATATTTCTTTTTTTTTATTTCTCGAAATTTCAGCTGAAATTATTGAAATTCCCCCAATTTCGGTTTCGGCCCCGACCGAAATCCAAAATTTCAGATTTAAAACTGAAATTATTGAAATTCCCCCAATTTCGGTTTCGGTCCCGACCGAAATCCAAAATTTCAGATTTAAAACCATGGTTTTAGCATACTATCCGCAACGTTTTAAGGATATTGTGTGACTCGTTGTCAGATGCTAACGTGGCTCTAACTTTTGAGCCTACCAACGGATTTATTGATTTTTATATAGATTTGCAATGCTTTGATCATCGATCTGGCATCATTTCATAGAAGCTTTTGTAATTTTATGTTTTTTAAAACACAAAAAGATAATTTTAATTTTATTACACTATTTTACAAAAATACCTCACAATTCTTTTATAACTTTAAATATTATTTCAGAGATATTTCAATAAAAAAATAAGTCATAAGCACTTCTATTGAACCATATATTCCTAATATTAGTATTTTGTGAGTCGTCCATCTAAAGTCTCGAGGTACCCTTATGTCTTCCTTCTCTAACCATTGACCCTAAGTACCTAGCCAATGTAACCTCGTACTTAGCCCACATGCCCTTGTCACCGCCATTCGGGCTTGTGCTTGCACTTGCCCTCACCCTCTTTTGAGAATTTTAACTGTTATACAACGCAAGTAGGATCTACTAGGACACTCCGATGGATGGTTCGATTTGAAATGGAACTTGACACATGGGAAGTAAGATTCGAGAATACTCCAAATTTGATCCAACTGATAAGGGATTTGAATGGATAGTGAGTAAGTGACTAAAACATAAGGTGGATTCGATCCAAACTGGATCCGTTCACCTCATTCCCCTAGAGACAATTGTTCTAGCGCACATTCAATGTGGGGTCCAATATATTTAGATGGATGAGATCGTTGGTTGTTGATTTGATCATAGATGTATGCGGTGGGTGTGCATATCAGTTTAAGGCACATCAGTGTAGTTATAGATCTTGCATATCTCCTGTTTTGGACTGGTCCATTTGTTTCCTTTCCTAGTATATACTGTTTGAAAAAAACGAAATGCATTCTCACGTCAAACGCGAGTGTTGAGTGTTGACGATGACCTTTCATACACAAACACCAAAACAGGAGAAATCATTCTCTTTCTCGTGGTTAATCTTAAAAGCCTTTTCTTTTTCTTAAATCATGAGATAGAGCTGTGGGAATACTTCCAGCACTAGGTCAGCAGTGGGAATACGTCCAGCACTAGGTCAACATCGAAAAATCCTTCCTCTTCCAATGTTTCGTCACAGAGAGATTTGAAAAAAGACACCCACTTCTTATATTCAAACACCAAGAGAGCCCCTTCCAATGTATCGTCAGAGAGATTTGGAAAGAGACGCCCACTTCTTATATTCGTACACTTAGAGAGCCCTTCTATGGTGGCCTTGAAAGACATTTGTAGCAGAGAGAAAAGTTGCCCGACAACCAGAGGAATGCATCTAAAATAATTTTCTAGCATGCCCCAAAAGCAACACACAACAGGAGAAAAAAAAACAAACTAGGCCACAATGACAAAGTTCAATATCAGCCATATAGACTTGTGATGTTGCAATAGAAGCGATTTACAACCCCAATAAACAGGAATGTACAAATACTAAAAAATCAATCTAAACTGAAAACAAAAAGTATAACTGCAGCAGATTTTATTGCAATCTAAATCAAACCCAGAAACTCATTCTCTCTGTCGATTCAACTAAGATTAGCATCTAATTTCCTCGATCTTCTGCTATTTTTTCTTTCAATTTTTATTTTCTACTTGCAAAGATGCTTGTAAAGACGCGAGTTTTTATTTTCTTCTCATTTTCAGTCTTACTATTTTGTTTTTGGTTTCTGCAAAATATTAGATCACAGCCAAGAGCATGCGATATGCACGAACGCTACTCATACGAAAAATGCAATCCTATTGACTTAAATTTTATGAGGTAAAAATAGAGGTAGAACTTAGAAATGCAAGGTATTTAACAGCTATAAAGAAACCTATGTATTTATGGGCTAATTAGATATTTACGTTAATGAGGTTTTTTAACTTTAACAGAAACTTCATATTTATAAGGTTTTAAATAACCATGGGGACACCCAAAGTTTTTCCCATTATATCTAGATTTCAGCTTTCTGAAAACTGTTAGCAGGAGGAATGCCTTTCTAGGGGGCACGAGTCACGACCGAGGTTTTAAATTTCGGTTTTGGGGTTAATTTCGGACCCCACCGAAACCGAAATTTCAGCCGAAATTTCGTAAAGAGGGTCGAAATTTCAAAAATTTGGGCCGAAATTTCGGTAAAGGTTTAAAAAATTAATTTTTTTCTCAAATTTCGGTGAAATTACCCAAATTTTCTAAATTTCGGATTTCGGTCGAAATTTAAAACCTTGGTCACGACCACATTGTTATACAAGGAGCTTGTGAAGCTACGGTTTAGAGGGTCCCACATATGATTGATCTGAGCCACCCATCGGATAGGCCTTGATTTGCATCTCTTGACCCCAAAATCACACCAAACGCCCATAATGTGTATTTTTTGGCCAACGAGAATGGTCAATCAACAATTTACATTCAAGCCTTGCTTATTTTGACTGAGGTAAAGCAAATTTTAGACCCATATTTAAGTGGAAAATGGGCGTAAATTTTGTACTACGTAAATTTTATGTCAAAAGAAATGGAACCGCAACTTAAAAAAAAAAAATGCACATTATTTGATGGTAGAATTGCAATATCTAAAGTTATATGATTGGTGTGATATTTGAGCTCTACAATATCCAAAGTCTGTGCCACTTTCTATCATGGCCAGGTCATAATCTGGCCACTATAAAATTTGAGATAGAGCAAGATTTGCTATGATTTTTCGCATTGCCCTTATTTTGATCATTATATTCCTCTCATCATTTCTACGATTCTCTAATTAAAAGCTCTTACAAATTATCCAAAAACTGTCAAAAACCAATTAAAAAACAGGTTTATAATATAGTGAGGAATGTCATTATCAAAACGGGGAATTGTGGATGTATTTTACAATTGCTAGTGTAATTTGGTTTCTTTGTTTAGAGTAATTTGGAACGCGTCGCGTTCTCGGAGACCAAATCCCGGGAAAACACCATCTTTTTTCTCGAGAAAGCTAAAATTCGCATGTTCACTTATCTTCACGGGATTTTGAAGGAGCCTAGGTGGAAAATGTCACATCTGACATGGAAATTGGGGAAAATGATGTGGAAATGAGTCTTTTCTCACAAGTGTGAGATTCCTTTTCCCTTTATTTTGGTCGGATTTGCTTTCTCAGGAAAACTAGTGAAAAAAGGTGGGCAAGCAGTTTCTCGGGAAACCTTTTCTTGCACAGTTTTCCTGGATTTCTTTTCCTAATGCCATGTCAGATTCCCGGGAAACCTTTTATTTTCCTTGCCCGGGAAAACAAGTGAACAGAGCCTAGTGTAATCAAAAGAATATTATTTGACGTGATTATTAAGCACGAAGATTAAAAACTATGACTTATATATTATATTAATTGAAATTAAATAGAAAAGCTAAGGGGGCTTGAAATTCCCATCATCACCTGAGGGTTCTTCTACATCTGAATCATAGAAGGACCTAATGTCATTTTCGAAATGTTCCTCCCTTTAACGGCTCACATCGTTCCACGTGGTTCATTGTACTCTTAACTTTCTTGCATTTATGCGGCCACAAGAGAAATAGTTTACGATATTTAGAGGAAAAAAAATGAATTTTTCTATCTATTTTCCCCCAATTGACTCGATTATTAGTTACCTTCTCTTGTTTTTGGCTTTCTGTTTTCTTTTTTCTTCCTTAGCCGAAACTCAAAAGCATGGAAACACAGAAAACGATGGATGTTCATTGGCTGATGTCACCAGTTTTTTTGGGCTTAATTCAAGGAGATTGCCTTTGTGTCTGTGGTGGAGTTTTTAGGAATAAGGTGCATCTTTGAATGATGATTATCCTCACAGCTAAGTTTCTATTTTGTTTCGTTGCAAAAGCTTTTTATCCAAACTATTCATATGCTAGACCCTACCTTTGATGGGCTATGGTCCCAAAATCTCCTAGCCTTGCATCCGATGGAGACTTCCCTACAATATGTGGGCCATTATGTTTTTTTATTAACTGCCCAGTTGTTTAAGGGTCAAGATCATCCCAATGAGAATGGGACATTCCCTATCCATGATGAGGCCAAGAAAATGAATGGTTTGGATCATTGAAACAAGTGGTCCCAGTTGTAGTATAACACCAGCTCCAACTGCTTAAGCTATTGGAGTAATTGGTTGTTTCACATGGTATCATACCTATTGTTGCCTCATGGTAGGTCTTGGGTTCAAAACCGAATGACTCCTCCATAGCAGGAGTCCATTTTTGCAGCCAAAAAAAGGAGGGTCACACTGAGGGGGAGTGTTGAAGTATAAATGTTTAAATAACACCAACTCTTAACAACTTAAGCTTTCGGAGTAATTGGTTTTCACAGTCCTGACTTATACTTTTGTCCGTCCTTATTTACTTTGGAAAAATAGGCCCAAAGAGCGTATAATTCCTCCAGGAAATGCAAAATCAGTCGCTTTTTTTTTTCATTATGGTGTCAAGCTTTCTCACCAGCTACATTGGTGATACGTAAAGTGATTTGGATCATTCCTGGGCTTACTAATATACACTTAAACTTCATTAAACTGGTGAGTAATGCTACAGGAAACTGAGAGTAGGACCTAAAAGGGGACCAAACAAATTGTTTCACGCCACAACATTACTAGTGACGTGAGCAATCCCTTGAGTTAAGGGAAATCATCAAAAAGTAAATTTTTCTTCAACACACGTTGTAGGTCGTACTCTAGGTCTCCATATCATTTTCCTAAATACTAAATAAAAGAAGGAACAATTACCAATGGGGGACCAAAGTTAGGCGGAATTATCAACATGACCCATGCTTTTCAGAAATTACGAACAAGGGACAAAAGAAGTCTTGTCAGTAAAAGCTGGACGAAAATGCCCTTTGGCATTTACAACACGTTTTCATCTTCTTTTTTCCTTCTTCCCTCTTCTTTTACTCTTCCATTTTCACTTTTTGACTTTTTTACCCTACTAGTTATCTTCCTCCTTGTTCATCCCCCACTGTTGCTTGCAAGTCTTGAAAACTCGAATGTTGAGTTCTTACCATCTATCTCTCCATATCTAGATTTTGTTTTTCTTTTGTTTTTTTGAAGTTTTACACTATTTTTCATTCCTCTATTTCTGATTTATCTTGTTTAGGGTTTAAGCAGTTTGTATTTTAGGGCGTGTTCTGGAGATAATGCATGGATTGCTTCACTCACTTTTTGGAAAACAAGTGGTTGTATAAGAAGATTTTGATGTAATACATGAATGGATGGCTACACATTTTTTGATATACTTAAAATTTTTTTGTAATACACAAATTGGGATGTAATACATGAAGCACATTTAATGAAGACATCATCCATTTCTTTTGTTATTTCTGTCATGAGCAGAATTGTAATGCCATTAGAAGAGTTGCTATGGGCATAGGGTTTTGTAGTAGAAGGGGTTTATCAATTCTCTGGAAGGGGGTTAGCAACTCTCAAAAGTAGGGTTACCAATTTCCGAATGAGCTTATCAAGTGCCTACAAATTGGCCAAGGGTACTGGAGTTTTGGAAGGGGGTTTTCAAGTACCTGGGATTGGAGTTATCTAGTAAAAAAAATGGGGTTACCAATTTCCGAACGGGCTTATCAAGTCACTGAAAATTGGCCGAGGGTACTGAAGTTTTGGAAGGGGGTTTTCAAGTCTCTGGGATTGGGGTTATCTAGTATCAAAATGGGGTTACCAATTTCCGAATGGGCTTATCAAGTCCATGAAAATTAGCTTTGGGTACTGAAATTTTGGAAGGGGGTTATCTAGTATCAAAATGGGTTACCAATTTACGAATGGGCTTATCAGGTCCCTTAGAATTGGCCGAGGGTACTGGAGTTTTAGAAGGGGGTTTTCAAGTCTCTAGGATTGGGGTTATCCAGTATTAAAATGGGGTTACCAATTTTCGAATGGGCTTATCAAGTCCCTTATAAACACGTTTTTACATCCTGTTTTTTCACTCGTTCATTTTCACCATTTTTTTCTTTCTACCTTACGATTCATCTTCCTCATCTGTCATTGAAAGGGAGAAGGAAAAATGCAAAACCCTAAAACAAATGAAAAACAAAACCTGGATACAAAGAGATAGATGGGAATGAAATCACGTTTCAAGTTTTCGAGCTTTCCGTCTCCAATGGTGGCTAAACGATGAAGAAGATGATTGGTAGGGTAAAATAAAACAAAGTTGAAAATGGAAAAGTAAAAAAAAAAAGAGGGAAAGAAGAGAGAAGAGGGAAAAGTGAAAAAGCAAAACGTGTTGTTTAAGAAAAGGGCATTTTCGTCCAGCTTTTACTGTCAAGACCTATTTTGTCCCTCGTTGATAATTTTAGAAAAGCATGGGTCTTGTTGATAGTTCCGCCTAATTTTTGTCTCCCATTGGTAATTGTTCCATAAAAGAATATGAAAAACTCTGTAATGAATAAAATCTTCAGTCAATCAAGCTTCAAGTTCCTGCATTTTTGTTGCCTCTCGTACATTTTGAAGGTTTGTGGGTCCACGAATGCTTCAACTCTATGCGGGTAAGAACTTGCATCCATTTAGTTGTATTGTTGGGGTTGCTAGAAGAGCATCAACTCTACCCAGGTAAGAACTTGCATTCATGTAGTTGTATTGTTGGGTTGCTAGAAGAGCATCAACTCTACCCGGGTAAGAACTTGCATCCATTTAATTGTATTGATGGTGTTGCTAGAAGAGATCAGTAACGGCTCTTGTTAAGTGAAAATAGTCTTGGACTCTGGCCTAGGCCACCGATTGTGAGCCCCAAGACTCCAAATTAAATGTAATTTGGAGTCAAATAATCGGTTTGAGGCCAACAATAGGTTGCCACAATCTAAAACTCACAAAGTGGCTTCTTTGTGAGTTCGACAACACGAGCGCCATTCTTCATGGGATAAACTCTCACTATGATCCGGAAAATCATATTAATCAATGATATTAAAGAGGGGACTGATATTATAATATGCTGGCAAATGTAACATGTATGTATTCGGTCCAACCTCATTCACGATCCAACATCAACTTTTTCACATTTTGGCCCTCAACTTATCATAAGTGCCCTAAGAAAATCTCTCCGTTCGCAAGTAGAACGTAACTTGATTACTAATCCCATATTCCTTGTCCCTACTCTCCCTATCCTCAATGGTTTTCTTCACTTCATGTAACTGATGAACGCAATCTCTCATCTGGCATATGCCTCAGTATCATCACAGACACTCATGTTAGTAGGTGAGCTAGGTATAGCACATGATTGAGAACTAGTTCTACCATATGCAATCTCAAAAGAACCATAGAGTGATTGAAACTGCTATTTTATGAAATCTACTCGGGCTATGATCTGATCACATTTAGAGACTCCCTCCGTGGAAGACACCTTAATAAATTTCCCAAAGTTTGTTTAGTCACCTCGGTGTGCCCATTAGTATGCGGATGATGGGCAGTCCTCCACCTGAGTACTGTAGCAAAATTTTCCACAAGGCCCTCCAAAAGTGATTCATTAATTTGACACCCGATCGAAACATTGGACTTAGGCATCCATACATCCTTGAACACAAATCAACATCTAAAAAAAAGGCTATGTTCGGTTGCACAAACGCTCAGCATTCATTGGCATTTGATTCCTTGTTTGGTTGCCAAAATTGCAATGAAACTACACTTGACTCCCCAACATGCGTGGGACATCATTATTGCCTTTTATCCTATGTGGCGCCTATGCGGCACTAATATCCTCCCTACTCATCTACTAACCAAAGTCTCTACCAAAATGGTAAAATTTTGGAAGAAAATAGTTGAAAAGGTTTTGTCTTATTCTCTCCTCTCTTCCTTATCTCTCTCTCTTCACTATATTGGTAATGACACCCCTACTATTTCCACTACTCATCGAGAGGACTGCCATGCACCCAAACACTTCTCACCACTATTTTATTGTTCTCCGAGTGGTAATCCTAGACATCTTTTATGCTTGCTCCTCCATTTTGACTTCTTATTCCACTACTCTCCGAGCCACCAAGAGCCCTTGACTATAGAATAAAATGGATTAGCCTTCTTGACTATAGAATAAAATGGGCCATGTTTGAGAATCTATCAACTACTACACAAAAAGAATAGTGTTTCGGAGGTGTACGAGGCAGCCCCAGTGTAAATATCGATACTGACGTGATCTGAAGGAGCAGAAGAAATTGAGAGCAGAGTATAAAGACCAATATTTTGCGACTGAACTTTAGTAGTTGACACACTCGACAATGCATCACTATGAGTTCCACATCACGCTATAAACGCTATAAACAAGGCCAATAATATTTTCCTGTAGCAAGTGCAACTCTTATAACTTCCAAAATGCTCACTAAGGCCACCACCATCCATGTTTCTAAGCAATCTAGAGTACACAACTAAATACCATGAAACAAATAGCCATCTTAATTTAACAAAATAACGGTTCACTTCTTTACCCGGATTGGCTAAACATTGTCGAAACACCTCTCCAAGGATGTAATCATTAGCATATAACTCCTAATTAGGAGCTTCAAAACCCACAATTTGAACTGAAAGAGTCTACAAAAGCAGTGTCCTCTAGCTGAGAGCATCTGGTACACTTATCCGGCTTTCCAGCTTTGTGCTTGAGTACGAACATGCACTTCAAAAATGAGCTCCACTTCGCATGCTAGTGGAGTACTTTTGAGTTTTGATGAATTGTGTTGAGCTTGTCGCTAAAGAAGGCTATAGGACGCGGTCCCTGGCTAAGAGCAGCTCATATAACGATATGAGAAGCATCACGATCAACCTTGAAGAGTTGGCTGAAACCTTGGACTGCAATGGGTGCTTCCCTCATGAGGTGTTTCACTCGTTGAAAACTTTTATGAGCTGTTGTAGTCCAAGCAAAGGTCTGTCCCATAAACACTCTGTGATTGGAAGCTTAATGTTGCTAAAGTTGAAAACGAAACCCCAGTAAAAGTGGTCAGACCATGAAAGTTGCAGACATCTCCACTGGGTCTAGGTCTCGGCCAATCAACAATGGCTTTCACCTTTTGGTCATCAACTTACACCTTCTAAACCCCAAAACAATAGATTATCTTGGAAAAAAAGAGCACACTATTAGATTAATTTAGAGTTTTTTGTCGTAAATTCCTTATTAATTGACCAAGATGATAGAAGTAATCTATTGAGTTTTCGAAATAAACCAATATATTATCAAAATAGACCACAATAAATTGACTAGTACGTGGTTGAAGTACCACCATTATCATCTGCAAGAAGGTAGGAGATGCGTTGGATAGTCCAGAAGGCATCACCAAACAATACAAGCCATCTTTGGTTTTCCTCTTATGTCTGTTTCTGGGCCACATTTGAATCTTATGGTATTCTTTACGAAGATCCTTCTTCGAAAAGACCGAAGAACCTGCCCTTTCTGTTATTCTTTACGAAAATCCTTCATCGAAAAGACCGAAGAACCTGCCCTTTCTGTTATTCTTTACGAAGATCCTTCATCGAAAAGACCGAAGAACCTGCCCTTTGTGCCAAACGCAAGTGTTGATGATGACTTTCACACACACACAAACCAAATCAGAAGGAGAAATCATTCTCTTTCTCGTGGTTAATCTTAAAATAGTTTTCATTTTCTTTAATGAAGAAACAATGAGATAGAGCTGTCGGAATATGTCCAGAACTAGGTCAACATCGAAAATCCTTCCTCTTCCAATGTTTCGTCACAGAGAGATTTGAAAAAGGACACCCTTTTCTTATATCCATACACCAAGAGAAACCCTTCCCAATGTTTCGTGAAAGAGAATTGGAAAGAGACGCCCACTTCTTATATTCATACACTTAGAGAGCCCTTCTGTAGTGGCTTGAAAGCCACATGTAGTAGAGAGCAAAGATGGCCGACAACCAGAGGAATGCATCTAATATAATTTTCTAGCATGCCACAAAAGCAACACATGGAAAAAATAAAACTAAGCCACAATGACAACATTCAACATCAGCCATATAGACTTTAGAGGTAGGTGATGTTGCAGTAGAAGCAATTTACAGCCCCAATAAACAGGAATCACTAAAAAACAAAAATTAATAGCAAGAATGAAAGCGATAAAGGAATCGATCTAAAGTTTAAAAAAAATTATAACTGCAGCAGAGTTTACTGCAATCTGAATCAAAGCCAGAAAACGAATATCTCTTTCTTCTCCGCCCCTTCCTTGGCCAGCTTGTCAAATGTCAATTGCCTTGTTTGCTAACATTTCCTTATAGGGTTTATTTATTTATTTTATTTTTATTACAATTTAAAAAAAGGGTTTATTTTTTTTATTTTTTTTCTTGTAGGTTAGTCATACAATATCCCTTATCTCAGAAACGATGTCCCCCAACTTCCAATGTCTGGGAGCTTTTTTGGAAGCCTAAGCTAGCGCGTTCACAGAATCACCTCCTATGATTTAAAGGACCGGACATGACTTCCACAAACTGCCTGGTTTCGCCTCCGCTCCGTTTGCATCGCATGTTCCCACCGGTCCTGAGAAAGAAAGTAACGTGTTTCTGTTGTTGTCACTGAAAATACCTCCCCAACTCTAAGTTCCCTTTAGAGCTCCTGTCAAAATTGAACTTGACCCACCCTAGCAATGGTGGACTCCACCTTGGCACAATGAACAACTTTACCTCCTTTTCAACTATATGACTATTCTCTAGTTCTGTTAGCCCGAGGGTTCAACACTTACCCATGTTTTGATGAATTATAAACCAAAATTGACTATCAACATGATTAATGAACTAATGCTATATATGTGCAAGTATATTCTTTAAGTCCACGTAAATGATAGATCCATGGCTCAAAGTTCAAGAATCAACATTGCAAATCAAGTGCCAAAGCCCAAGTATGATGATACACCACTTGAACGATGAAAGGAAGTCGAAGCCTTACTCAATTGAAGACTCTCACAACCAAAGGCAATATCCAAGAGGTTCCAAGCTTGAAGAAATGAAGTCTAAGGAAAGATCCAAGTTGTTCGAGATCATAAATCCATCCTTCTTAGGCTAAAAGCAAGCTCAAGCCACTTTAGGGGACCCAAAGTTTTCAAAACAAACCGAGGAACCAAAAAGCAACGAAGCCACAATTCAAAAAATAAAGTTTAAATTGAAAAACTCAATTTTGCTCTAGCTCAGTCGACCGAACCAAAATCTGTTGACCGAAGGCCAAAAGAGCCGAAAATATAAAATCCAATCAAGGTTTTAAATTTCGGTTTCGGAATGCGTTTCGGTCCTCACCGAAACCGAAATTTTGGGCGAGATTTCAAAATTTCGGCCGAAATCAGCCGAAATCAAATGAACAGCTATTTTTCTCCAATATAATTTCGACCGAAACTACTGAAATTTCGATAATTTTGGCTGAAATTTCGGGATAATATTAAATAATTATTAGAAATCGAGTTTTTTGGGTGAAATCCGTTAAATTTCGGGACAAAAGAAATTTCAACCGAAATTTAAAAATTTGGCCGAAATAAATAAACATTTCGGGTATTATCAATTTTGCTTTTGGTCTCGACCGAAACCCGAAATTTCGGATTTCGGTCGAAATTTAAAACCCTGAATCCAATATGTGAGCTTCGGTCGACCGAATTCGGTTCGGCCGTTTCGAGGCTTTTTTAGAAAGCCCAACGGCTATCTGCTCAGTCAATCGAAGGTTAGCCGAGAGAGCCGTTACACACCCTAAACATCTAGTTTTGAGATTTCCCTATAAATAGGGTGCTTAATGACGTGTTAATCAACTCTTAATGACCATTAACTCTCTCTAAACTTGTGCTTTCAACTGAGAATCACTTTTCCATAGCCAATACTCACTCAGACCCTCTAGAGCCTTAATTTTGCTATATCTTAAAGAGGATTGGATCAGGCTATTGCTATTGTATTACTTGAGTGTTGGTGAGAGCTTGATCTTCATCTTTGTATCAGCCTACAAAAGGCAAAGTGAGCGATCTATCTTCTTCTACCTTCATTGTAGTGGGTGGAAAGGGTCGCTGCTATTAAAACCCATGGAGCTTGGAAGCTCGGTAAAGTTGTACGAGGTATTGATCTCCGCTGCCAAGGGAGGTCGATTTTTAGTGATTCCTTAAGGACGTTAAACTTCAGAAGGGTGGACATAGGGGGTTTCCTGAACCACTATAAAATCTCCATGTCAAGCTTCTTTGTCTCTATTTATGTGATTGGTATCATCCTACCTTACAGTCCTTACTCTCATTTACTATTCTTTATAGTCTTAAATTCAAGTATGTTTAACAAAAGTAATTCATTTTTACAAAGTTAATTTAAAGAGTGTTTTAAAGAAACCCATTTCACCGCCCTCTTGGGTTGCTAGCCAGGATTTCAAGTTCCTTAAGATATTTTTCATGGTGTTGGATTTTAGAATTAGAAACTTTACGTTGGACAGATGGATGGAAACCTCGAAGTAGAGAGCGATTCTTGCAATTCTTTCCGATGGGCAAAAGGAATTAGAGACAGTCTATGAAAATTAGCTAAGTTTATTGATGATATTAGAGATTTGAGTATTTTTGCTTATTCCTAGAAGCGCCAACGATCTGGATGATCATTTAGCCAAAACATGGGTTTTCTTTTACGAGGGTTTTTCTTTACCCCAGATGTGCACTTGTAATCGCTTTTTTATTAATAATAATTGTTATCTTTTTCCAAAAAAAGGTCAATTTTGATCTTGGTAACTATTCTTTCCACCTTCCTCTTTTTCTCTTCAAGTATACGATTATTCCTTTCTTTCCACACGTGCTAAAAAATTACATAAGCAAGCCTCCAAAGGATCCGCCCCGCTTGTCAAAAGGGTCCACTATTCCAAAATAGGAGTTTTTTTTTATCAATCGATGAAAGAACCAATTTACTCCAAAGCTTTTTAATGTGGCTTACCAAATCCGGCAGGCAAGAGAGCAATCTAAGAAGACATGATCTAGCAACTCTTCGTCCTTCTTGCAAAGGATACACCGACTTGCGATCTTCTATTGAGTTGATCACACAAGTTAATATGCTTCTTAACCACTGTCCAAATGAATGCAATCACCCGTGAGAGAGCCAAGGATCACCAAATTCTAGAGTAGTTTACATATGAGAATTAAGTCTTTTCGATTACCAAATCGATACTCGTTATTCCCAAAAGGAGAAATGGAATACAATTGTAATGCAAGAACTAAAAGCCCAGGACCAATTGGTAACTTTACCAGCAAAAACCCCAACACCATTCCTTAATCATAGGAACCCCTTGTGAAATTACAATGAAACCCTGTGAATTGGTATGGATCCCCTTGCTAGCAGAAAGAAAAATAATGGTTACAATTTGGGGAACTCCTGCAAACTACTGATGTGGTCCTAAAGAAAAGTCTAAACCAGTTAAAGAACCAAAAAGGTAAGTAAAGAAATGGGAATCTATTTTCTTTTCTTTTACCTCAATTACGCACATCCAAACGGACCCTTGGGGTTGAGTAATTCTTCTTAATCAGGAATTGTCCTCTAGTGAGTACAACAAATATTATGTGTATATACTGTTTGCCACTGTACGGTCATGACCAAAGGGTGTTCGGCTATGGCTTGAAATAATAAGAGAGTCTCCTTCGCAGCCCGTGCCTTTCATGTGGATGGAGGCCACAGAGATCTGAGACTGCCTCGGTTACAAGCACACTCCCCACACCTTAGAAGGTCACTACTAATGCTCAAACTAATAAACCAGCACGTGACAAAAAATATGGGCTTTTAATTGATTTTATTGTCAAAAGTAAATAAGGGTGAAGGATTACAATGAAAACACTATAGCATTGAGTACAAAAGATATGGGACCTTACTTCCAAAGACCTCAAATGGATGTAATGACTTCAAATTTTCGACCAGAAATGATATCCCCCAACTGCGAAGGTCCGGACACCTTGTTGGAAGCCCAAGCTAGCGCATGAATCACCTTCAATGATTAAAGGACCGGACATGACTCCCACAAACCGCCTCAGACCACATAGAAGGGCCTTCACCTCCGCTTCGTTCGCATTGCATGTTCCCACTGGTCCTGAAATAGAGAGAGTAACATGTTTCCGTTGTCTCTGAAAATGCCTCTAATACCTGCACGGCCCATGTTTCCTTTAGAGATCCCTTAGAAACTGAACTCTACCCACCCTGGCGGTGGTGGACTCCACCTTGGAGCAATGATTGAGTTTACTCCTTTTCAGCCATGACTATTCTCGAGTTCCTAAGGATAACTCCCAAGGTGTAGGATTTTAGAACTTTCCCTTGCCTTGGCCAAGCTAACAATTACCAGCTTCCTCTTTCTCTCTTCGAATATATGATTATTCCTTTCTTTCCATAAGTGCCAAATAAGTGCATAATGAGCAAGCCACCAAAGGGTCCGCCACAACTTTCCAAAGGGGTCACTATTCCAAAATAGGGTAGCCTTCTAGATAGATCGATGAAAGACCCAACTTACTCCAAAGCTTTTTAAAGTAGTTTTCCAAATCTGATAAGCAAAAGACCAATGTAAGAAGGCATGATCTAGCGACTCTTCGTCCTTTATGCAAATGATGTGCCAGCTTGCCATATGCACACATCTTCTTTAGAGCCAATCACACATATTAATACGCTTATTAACCACCGTTATTAGTCCTTTTATTACGAAATCAACACTCTTAATTTCTCAAGAGAGAAATGGAATACAATTGCAATGCAAGAACTAAAAGCACGGGATCTCTTAATTGCCTAAGGCTCTGTTTGGTTGCAAAAAGTAGGGAAGACGGCTGAGCATTTCTAGGAATATGAAATACCAAGTGTTGTTTGGTTGCCATTTTTTAGCTCAAATCCCATTTGACTACTAGACATGGAAGAGACATCATTATTTTAGCTTTTTGCTTAGGTGGCGCCTATGTGGCGGGATTGTCCCCTCCCCTACTTTTCCAATGCCAAACCTTGTTTTTGGTAAAATTTAGAGGGGAGAAGAGTAGAATATGAAATGCCATGTGTAATCATTACTTTTTTCTCTCTTTCTCTCTCCTCTACTATTTATTTTGTTAATGACACCCCTCCATTCTCCCACATGTTTTGACATCTAACCAAACACACTACCAAAATTCCCCAAAATTCCCTCTAATCTTCTCTAGACAAGTCTACACATATCCCACCCTTGTCACCTCCTTGTTGACTACTAGTTCCACTAAAATCTCATCTAACCAAACAGAGCCTAAAGGATCCAAAAACCTTTACCACCAAAAACCCCCCCAACACCCTTCTTTCTCATAGGAACCTTGTGAAATTAAATGGAGAGCCTCTGAATTGTTATGGATCCCATTGATAGCTCCAAGAAAAATAATGGTTACGATTTGAGGAACTCCTGCAGACTACTGATGTGGTCCTAAAGAAAAGGCTAAACCAGTTAAAGAACTAAAAAAATGGACATGATCATATCATACTGTATCCTTCCAGCCGATATCAAAATTTTATTGCTCTATAATTTTGAATAGAATTTCCAAGAAGCAATGAACTACACCCAAAAAATACAGACAGTATAAACGTAGTAAGTCAGAGACTTAGAGCAACATAGAAATTTTTGAATAGTTCCATTTGAGTTGCATCAATTCTGTTTATTAACAATCGCGAAACTCTGCAATCTCATTCCAAGTGGCTTTCCCTGTTCACATATCGTTTTTGTCAAATAGGTTTCATGTTAAGTCGTAAATAATTTCTTAGGAAATATTAACCTAATTCCAGATTTGAGACTTAAAGTTTAGGATCTAAACAAAGATGGAATGCACATTGTTACAGTTATCAAGCCCAAGAAGTTTCCTGTACTGGTAGCATTCCCATTAGGGCAATCACAAACAAGTAATAAGATACCTCAAAATGAAGCCAGAGAAAAAGTGATTCAATTAACCTCAGAAGTTGCTAATCTAATACAAAAATCAGGCCAACAGATATAAAAAGATCAAGCAGAACAATGCAATAAAAATTAACTCTTCTGGTATGAAAAGTATAATTTCACAGTTTCGTTTTATCTATGAGAATTACTGTTGATTTGATAAAAAATCGACAGTATTTATTCAAAGGATCAAAAACCTTTACCGCCAAAAAAAAAAAAAAAACCCAAAAACCTTTCCTTAAAAAAGCCCTCATTTCTCCATTGTTTTGACATCAGACGTCCCTTCTCGAACTGCCTCTTCTTCCATGGCTTTCTCTGCCTGAAGGAGCGGTTCGTAGTAATCAGCGTGCTTTTCCATACATTCTTTCAGCAATCTCGTCACCTCAAAACACTTGTCAACAATGTCTTCTTTCTTCTTCTCTGCATCTTCTACGCATTTCTCCCAAGCTTCGAATGGATCCTTACACCCCCCTTCTTTCATGAAAAGGCAAAACCCACACTCTGCCTCTTCCTCCTCACCCTCTTTCAAATCTTCTTTTTCTTCTATTTCATCTTTGGGGAAATTCGACTGGTCTGAAATCCCATCGGTTTCATTTTTTGGTGTATTTGAGACTGTTGGTGATTGGTTTTCTAGGGTTTTGGTTTCAGGAGGAGGGGTTTGGTTATCTAGGGTTTCGGGGAGAGGGGGAGGGGCTGAAGAAGCTGAAGACATGGTTGAAATGGAGATTTCTTCCACTAGGTTTTTGACGTTGGTATTTGAGTCGATTTCCTCTCGAGAAAAAAGGGTTTTCTCCGTTGTTTGACTGTTCTTCAGTAGCCGCACCTTAAAACCCTAAATCGAGGGTTTTAAGGGAAACCCTAAAACCAAGCCCTCAAAAGCCCTAAAGCCCTAAACCCTGAGAATAACTCAACCGGATTAGCACGTGGCGTGATGCGAACGCTGTTGGATGTAAGGGAGACTTTTTCCATAGAATATGAATGTTCCAGCGTTTGGTTAACTCATTTTCCAAAGAAACGTTTTTCTAAATTCGGAATTTTGCATGCTTTTAAGGAAAATTACAAATTTCTCAACTATGTCTTTCTTTGAGTTCATTGTGTTTAGTGTTTACTTGTCAATTGAGTGGGAGTTTGATCCTTTTTTTTTATACATATATACTGGTTGGAGACCCGTGCATCAGCGTTTAAGAGAAAAATGAATTAATGGTATGAAGAGTAGCCTATGAAAGGGAAATCTAATCCAAAACAACATGAGTTAATTTAGTCTTAATCGAAATCCAATACTAAAAAAGAAAGAAAGAAGGAGATGACTTCTTTGCCCCCTTCTTCAACGATTCGGAGGTTAGAATATCTTCTCCTGCATCCCTTTCTCTTTCCTATTCCTTAGAAAAACATTTATAAAATCCTTCATGAACTAAGTAACTCCGTAAAGAAACCATGTGGTTTTAGATTGAAGCATATCTGTTAAATTTTAAAGTGTGTTTTTTGGGTAGCTTTATTTTATTTTTATTTTGAGTGATGTAGCGAGGAGAAATATGTATTTTGTGTCCATGGGCATTTTGGTCTTTTGTTGGCCTAGCTTGCACATGTGTGAGCGACACATGTTTGCTACAACTTTTTCCACTACTTTCTATTTCAAATTCAAACATTTACTTGAAATTCCAAACCCACTACTTCCCTAAGCATTTAAGACACCACTTTTCCATACCCACTACCACTTACATAAGCTATCTTCTCTTTACTTTTCAAGACTAAGCCTAATTCTCATAACTTCACTTTGGTAGAGATTCTCCACTACCTAGACCTCCATTGAAGCTTCATTGAAACTCTCTTGTGTGCAAGCTTTCCTCTTAAAGCTTTCTTCTTTTTTATTGTTCTTTATCTTGTAGTGTTGTTCTTTCTATCATATATTGAAGCACATCTTTTTGTGTATTGTTCTTCTTCTACTTTGGTTGTTGATTTTGAGCTAGTGTAAACTAACTTAGGTTTCACTATTTGAGGAGAGGATTTTCCGGTGGTGAGAAATTCGTCTTTCTCTATAATATCACCATAATAATCAAAACCATACAACATGAAGAAACCTCTTGATAAAGGCCATTTGGACACAAAACCCATCATGTGGAAGTGCATCCTTTGACACAAAACTTCAATTCAATTTGTAGTAAATTAACTTGATCATCATAAAGTGAGTGAGCCAATTCTTGAATACTGAATAATTCAGCATATGACGGGCAGTTATCCAACTGCCCAATCAAGCGTGGGATTTCAATTACCTTGCCTAATATTTGCCAAGAATAACCATCGTTTTCTAATTTCTACCCATCCATTTATCTTCAATCTAAAAAAATGTTAGCAATCGATCTCCATCTAAATTTATCTTTGCCAATCAAGACAGATGCCCAATTTCCTATGACCTACAATCAGCCACTATCAGTAGTTATTTCATTACAAATCAAAGCAGCGCCATCGAAATAGAGAGAGATAATGGATTAACTACCCTGCAAACAAAGAGGCCCTAAAAAATCCCAAAAAAACATGAGAAATAATGAAAAAGATGCATCACATATGAAAGCCATCGACAAACCCAAGTTCATTCAATGACACCCAAGCAACTATCGTAGCATGTATGCATGGCAACAAGAACACCATGAATCCAATAAAGGATAGAAATGAAAAACATAGAAAGCTAAAGAGATTGAACATCAATGCCCTAAAACGCCATGAATCCAATAATTAAAAAAAAAACATAAGAAGAAACTAAAACAAAGAAAACAGATGCACATACCTTAAAGTAAGAGAGCGAAGAAATACAATATACTTTGGGATGAAGAGGAATTAAAATAGGCAAAGCCTCCCACGGATTATCTTAGCATGAAAATTCTCTCTCTCTCTCTCTCTCTCTCTCTCTCTCTCTCTCTCTCTCTACAGTAATTCGTTTAGAAAGAAAGGGTTTAGAAGATTTTTGCTTTAAATAGTTTACCTCATTAGAGAAACCTGTGAGGAAACGGAGAAAACAACCCTATTTTGTAGGCGCACGTTATATCAGGGATTCTAGTATTTATGGGATATAGAAGGCTTTAAATAGAAGATTTCTATCCGAGAATTGTGTGAGGAAATGAAACGGGCTATAGCTTTAAATAGTAGATTTCTATTCGCGAATCCTATGAGGAAAGGAAACCAGGTATATAGAAGGGGTTCGTGAATCCTATGAGAAACGGAAACGGGTTATAGAAGAGGTGTCACGTGGCGCACCCATGTCTTCCAGGGTTATGTTTTACATACATATTATCACATATTATTAGATGGAAGAGTAGGGGAAAATCTGGTTCTACGATTTTGAAGAAATGACTGTCTGATGCATTTGTTTTTGCTTTCTCCATTTCTTTTTCTTGACTTTTAACAAGTGGATAGTACTAATAAACACAAAAGCTTGCTAGAGGTTGTACAAGTTCTACCTTTCCATTCTTATTCAGTAGGGCATACATTTCTTTATATTGGAATGGCAAGCTTTTAATTTCTCAGGCTTATTTTCCTTTGGTCCCTCCAAAAATTCTTCTTACATAGAAAGTTTCTTCTACGTTAAAGACTTGGAAATACATTCCATCTTAGATAGACCCAATGAGTATGGTTTACAGGCACTCTTGCTACATGTTGATTACTTTTTCCATCTTCACCCCTCCATTTCCACCATAAACGAGCAAAATGGAGGTTGTGTTACTGAGAAAGGTCTGCGAAATCACTGAGAAAAGTCTCAATATGCGGGAGAGATCCGAACTCATTCTCCTTTCATTTCCCCTTACTAGTTAGGCTGGAGCACCAAGTGACTTACGGTCTTCAGCAAGCAGGCTGTACTCTAGGCTAGGAACGAAGAGCACTTTTTTCCTATTTTATCTTATTGAGAATACAAACTTCATCAATTTTCTACCTTTGCATGTTTTGCAATGTAGAGATTCCTGTTCAGTTTTCTTTACAATGTCGTTGTTTTGGGTTTGTGTGGGGTTGTGTATTTGTCTGTTTATCTATGTGAAAATTAGGAATTGAAATTAGGAAGCAGAGAATAAACTATTTTATGAATAAAGGATTTTGGGAATTACATGATTTCAAAGCAGGTCGAGGACCCTAATTAGAGGACTCCTTCAACTATAGTGCCCTCTCTCTCTCTCTCTCTCTCTCTATATATATATATATGAGAAAACGGTTCCTACACATATGTGTAGATAAGTTATCTACACACTAGCTTAAAATACAGTGGGGGCCACATTATTTGGGTGATCCAAACCATTCATTTTTAAGGCCCTCACATAGATAGGGTGTCCAAAAAAATCAGATCCATAGGATCATCCTAACCATTCGAACTGTGGAGGCAAAAAATGGACTAATTTGGAAAGGTTTAAAGACATCCATTTTACCTCCACAAATCGTAGGGTTGGGATGATCCTATGGATCTGATTTTTTGTAGACACCCTATCTATGTGAGGGCCTTTAAAATGGATGGCTTGGGATGATCCTATGGATCTGATTTTAAGCTAGTGTGTAGAGAACTCTCTACACATATGTGTAGGAACCGTTTTCTCTCTCTCTCTCTCTCTCTCTCTCTCTCTCTCTCTCCCTCTCTCTCTCTCTCTCTCTATATATATATATATATATCTATATATATATATATATATATATATATATATATATATATATATATATCTATATATATATATCACCCAGTAATATAAGTGAAGTGCTCATTTTCTTTTTGTAGGCTAAGACAGATTTCGTAGCATTGGAATATCCGTTTCTCAAAGAGTAAAACCAAATTTTACACTAGCCCGAGATCCACAACTGAAATAGAAGGAAAATGATCACCAAGATGATGTGTTTCAATAAATATGATAAAAGAAGAAGACTACAAGATAAGAACGATAGAAAAAGCCTTCAAAACATAAAGAAAATGGGTTGTCACTTTTCTTCAATCACAAGCTTGCACACAATGGAGCTTCAATTATTGTCTTCCTAGCTGAAAAATCTATGCAAAAATTGTAGAAAATAGACTAGGTTGGTAAATGGAAATGGAGAATTAAAGGCTTACAGAAGTGGTGGTGGTTATGGAAAAGTAGAGACTTAATGGTTTAGGGAAGTCGTGGTGGGTATGAAGTTTCCAAGAAGGGTTTTAATGTGAAATAGGAGGTAAGTGAGGAGATTGAAGAAAAGATGGAGCAAACATACACGCATGTATAAACACTAGGCCAACAAAATGACCGAAATGACTTTGGACACAAAGTTACATTTTTATCCTCACTGCGTCTCAAAAATAAAAATAAAATAAAACTAAATTAAAATAAGGGAGATGATATTTTCAACCCCTCTGCAGTATGCATTCGCCCCCCTTATAACTTGAATAGTGGGCAACTTTAACGCTTCTTGATGTCAAATCACGTTAAAATGGGGGTAAATGCGTACTGCAGAGGGGGTGAAAATATCATCACCCTTAAACTAAACGAGTACACAAAAAAAACACTTTAAATTTAGGGAGATGATATTTTCACCCCAACTACAGTATGCATTCGCCCCCTACGTGAACAGTGGGCAACTTTAACGCTTTTTTACGTCAAATTGTGTTTTGGGGGGGGGGGGGGGGGGGGGGGGCGCACGAATGCTTAATGCAGGGAGGGTCAAAATTTCATCGCCCCAAATTTAACACTTTTTTCAAGCAATGAGCATCCCAAGTCAAATGCTTTTCTAAGAAAAAGTTCTTTTCATGTTTATTGAACGAAACAGCAGAATGACCAAAAGAAAAGGTTTTCTTGTTTTAATCTTTTTGTGGGCTCTTTGATGAGCTCGTTCAAAGGTTTTGTAGAAATTGTAAGGCCGAATATGAAATGGGCTATGATGAGTACAGGCACACAATGCTTTTTTGAGGGAAGAACAATGCTCACACCAATTCTTTTTTTTTGTGTGTGTGTGAAAGTTGGGGTTAGGTATGACCCCGACCAGATTTCATAAAAGAAGATAGAAAATTACAAATAGGGGGGCTGGAAAGCCAACAACAAGGGAGACAAGCCACAACAGCACGGCTACATCCAGCCAATTATAAGAACAGCAAGCACAAACAAGAATTGCTAACACCAATTCTCATATTTGGGTTGTGGATTTTGCCCTCCCTTTCTCAATTCTTACAGCATGGTCCGCCGGGGCCTATCTATTTAGATTATCTAAACCACATATGTGTTGCTTTCCATCCTATAGATGCCATAGACAAAAAAAATATTCGTTATAGGATGTGCTATACGTTTGATTTGTGGCGGTTTCCATACCATCATTTTATGAATTTTTTACACCGTCTATTTTGCCACAGCATTGCGTAGGTTTAAGATCATCTTATTGAGAAGATTTTTGGAAGCACCCTATCTAGGGCAGGGACCAAAAGATTAAAAATGAATGGGTTAGATCATCGTAGTAAGTGGGCCAAGCTTACTTTTTCCTACACATATTTCTTCAAAAATAAACTCACAGTTACTATATTTTTCCTCATCAAAGATGTGCCTGAACATATTTCCACGAAAATTGGGGATGCAACTCGGGTCGGGTTCAACCCGAACCTGACAGGTTGAACCCGAATTTGGGTTGGGTTGGGTTGGTAAGGGAAAAACCAAACCGAATTGGAAATCGGGTTGGGTCGGGTTGGGGTGTGGGGCAACCCGACCCGACCTGAAACCTGATTTCCAATTCCGATATGTGCTTAAAACCCGATTTCAACTTAACACATTTCGCATTGAAGCTAGAAATGTGCTTAAATTTCAACATAAATTTATCCTTCAGTTCAGTTACAAAAGTTTTTATATCGTGGATGCCTGTGTAGGAATGTGAGTAAAAAAAAACAGTGGGGCCCACAAAAACATGTGCATGAATTGGAAATCGGGTTGGGTCGGGTTGAGCTCAGCCGGGTTGGAAATCGGGTTGGGTTGGGTTGGGCTGGAAAAATGGGTTCCTCGGGTTGGGCCAGGTTGGGCTCAACCCAACCCAACCCAACCCGAGTTGCACCCCTAACGAAAATACACGCACGACCACTATAAATGATCTTATGGAATCTTGTTCTGATGGCAAAGATATGGGTTCTGAAAGGAACGGAATGTTCGCACTTTCAAAAACAGAATAAAAACGCGTCATTTTTTTCTTTGAGATGAGTATATTGCTAATGATTTCTTGGGCTAGAGTTCTCCTTGCTTCAACTTGTACTCGATCATGGATCTCGGGCGATGTTGGAGGGAAATATGTACGAGTAGAGATCAAGAGGTGGTGTACGTCGGCTCCTAGATGGAATCCCCTGAGATTGATTGCCTGAAGCTTAATTTTGAAAGGTTTTGCTTTGGCAAACCGGACCCAGC
Source organism: Tasmannia lanceolata (assembly GCF_043159265.1). Lineage (NCBI taxonomy): Eukaryota > Viridiplantae > Streptophyta > Magnoliopsida > Canellales > Winteraceae > Tasmannia > Tasmannia lanceolata. The sequence goes on from NW_027518683.1 coordinate 10,973,097, forward strand.
TAGCATTAGAGGCCTTATCAGAGATGAGTTTGGTTATACTAAGTGGGTCTTCTTTGGGCCAGTTGATATCAAGGATTCTAACGAAGCGAAAGTGAGGGTTGCACTCCAAGGCATCAAATTGTTAGGCAGAAGTCCTGGATAATGCTATTGTGGAGGGGGTTTCTCTTAATGCAATCAGGTGGCTACATGGATATCACATATATACGCTTCCTTTAGAGTTTGGATACTGTGGAGGGCCCCTCATTTTGGATAATGTGGATATCACATATATACTCTCCCTTGGAGATCCCAGCAAGACGGATAGGCGTGCTCGGGCTGAAGGCGACCGCGCATCCCAGTGTTAGAGACTTTTTATTTTTTATTTCTTGCCTCCATGACTATTATTGTATTCTTTTTGTGCGCTTTCTATTTGCTCTTCTCGTGCTGCCAACCCTCTTGGTTGTGGAGTTTTTTTTATCATTAATAAATCATCACCATTTAAAAAAAAAAACTATTTTGGAAAAATGATATAATCACCCCCTTTCTTCCCTGGACCACCCCCCTCTAAAATAACTATTTTGGAAAATGATATAATCACCCCCTTTTCTTCCATGGACCGCCCCCTTCTAGTGTAAAAAGAGCAGTCATTAACACAATAAAGGGGTGTCCAGGGGAAGAAAAGGTGGCGAATATATCATTTCCCTAATTATCTCCTAAAAGGTGTGTGAATATCAACAAAACGAGAGAGTGGAGAAGAGAAAAAAAAAATTTGTATAGGAGGGAGGGAAGGGTGTGGACAACAAGCACGTGAAGGAGCATAGGGCGCACTGAAGTCTTGTCCAACAAGGGCACACCGACAAAAGAGCCTCCGATAAAGATTGCAACCTCACATGGCCCCCTCGTGCCCTAAAATCAACCCAATTACTTCTTTCTTTCTTTTTTATGGGTACAACCCAATTATTTGTCACGCCATGACCCGACTTCGACTTTTAGGAAAATGACTGAATTAACCTCCTTGACACCGACTGCATATTTATCTTCTAGGCGAACCTTATCCCAGGCAACTGTAGGAGGGGTGTTGGGGCAAACTTGGATGCCTCTGAAGTTATTTAAAACCTTATGAATGTAAAGTTTATACAATTTATTCATATGATAAATTCGAATCCCTGTAGGATGATTGCACCCCTTTTAACTGGATTGTAGCAGACTTTAACGCTTTTTGACGTACAAAATGGGTGCGAGTCATCCTACCGGTGCGAGTCATCCTACAGGGGGTGCGAATTTATCATTTCCCTATTCATATTCTATCTATACTATAGGACGAATGCAAAACTGAAGGATGCCTATGCAAAAACCAGCTTTAAGGGTTCCGTCTTTTGCAAGCAGCACTTTTTCTAAGATGCTCTCTTTAGATTGCAAGAATTTCTTAGAAAATTTTGGAAAGCTAAAACTTTTCAAAATTTCCGTGCTTATCGTTGTTTGAGTCGAAGGGTGCAAGTTTTATTTAGAGGAACCTTCAATTTATGATGATATCTCTTGAAATAAACCATAATCATATTATTTTCCTCAAAATCGTGGGAAGGACAATAATTTCCTACCATAAATGTTTTTTTTCGTGCAATCCAAACATGGCCTAAGCGGAGTGCTTCACTAGGGCTGCGACCCCATTACAATACAATGTGGTGCCCTACTACAACATAGTGGGTCCCACCTTTGATCTGAAAAGTTCATTTGATCTCTCTTGATTTGGATCATCGTCTGGCATTGAATGTGAACTGTTTTTCCATGCACGACATCAAAAATTACATACATTTGAATGCTATGATTAGATTATGAGAGCAACTTGTAGATAGCCCCTTCTAGGGTGACGATCAATTCTAGAATTCTAGGGATGGCCCAAGTGGTCTTGGCACTTTGCCAAATTCACATCCCATGCGTATGTAAAGAAATATGAAAACTAACAATTTAGCATCTGTTCGCGGAACCTTAAAAAGAGATGTGATGGATTAAAGAACTGGGATTATCCAAATGAGGTGTTCTCAAGGGTATGGCAGAACCGGGGCTAATGAGCCTAACATCCACCTTATTTTTACAATTTGTCTTGGATTATGGTCTGGATTTTAAGCCGAGAGAGATCCAAGGCAAGGCCTATCGATCAAGCTATGTTTCGGATCAATCAATGATGGGACCTACAATATTGTCGCTGGTGAGCCAATTGTACTGCAGTGTCCCTTGTCCCCAAAACTACCTTTAGCTAGTTGGAAATTTTCAAAATAAAGTGTTTTTAAAAATTAATTTTAAGAATAAAATTTTGTTTTAAAAATGGTTTTTTTTAATCAAATTGGTGTAGAAATATGCCTTTGGAAAAATTAAAAGTTTAGTCCCATGCAGAGAAGTGAAAAAAAATGAAGATGAGTTAATAAGTATGCCTCCACTTGTGACGTATAATTTTAAAGCACATGCCTTTTGCCTGGTGGATAATTATTTGCACAAACATAGGCATTTAGGACAATTTGTTGTATGGTGCTAGAGATACTTTTTGGCATACTTTGCACTTGCAATTTAGACCACAAGACCGTGCCCAGATGCGGACCAGTGGTCAAACTCAATCGGGTGCAATCTGGACACTAGCCAATAGCCATGATATTAGTCGATCCATAGAATCACGATCGGGCGCGACATGACAGTCAAATTTCAACCCACATTGGTCTGATGCAATTCAAATTAAGAAAAAAGCAACAAATGTCTATAAAAGGAGCAGAAATTCACCATCAACATCACAATATGGAAATCCAAGTGGTGGCCACTAAATTTAGTGTTTCAAGAGCCTTTCTACTAGGGCTGCAACTTGGGTCGGGCGAGTCGGGTTTTGGAGAACCCAACCCTACCCGAGAAATATCTCGGGTCGGGTCGGGTCGGGTTTTTTTCGGAAAACCCACGATTCCCAAACCCGACCCTACCCATGATAAATCTCGGGTCAAGTCGGGTCGGGTCGGGTTTTTTCACGTTGACGCAATTTTTTAAGGAAAATTCTTGTTTGGCAAGGCAACTCAACTCATAGAAGTAAAAATTACACTCACAGTACACTTGAATCAAACAATGATGTAATTACACTCACATTACACTTGAATCAAACAATGTTGTAATTACAATCAAACAATGCTGAATCAAACACTTGAATCAACTCAACTCATAGAAGCAGAAATTACACTCACATACAATAACAGTGGGTGCGTGAGTTTTCACTTTTAACTTTTAACTAACAATAGAAAAAAATGTACACACTATAACTTATGTAACTCGGGTCGGGTCGGGTCGGGCCCCTTCAAACCCGGCTCGACCCGAGATTCATGCGGGCTTTTGAATGCTCAACCCGGCTCGACCCGAAACCCATAAACCTGAACCCAACCCAGGCTATTTTCGGGTCGGGTCGATGCGGGTCGGGTAAAACCCAGCTCGAGTTGCAGCCCTACTTTCTACTATCTCTTCATTTTTATTTACACCCATCTCTCTCTCTCTCTCTGGTAATATGCTATCCTACAAAAATAGAAATGAGTATCTTCTTAGACTTAGTCAAATCCAAAGGTGTTTCGACTCTATTTCTGTTTTTGCATAACACTAACATACATCACTACCAGGCTTCATTGTATCTAGAGGCAAATTCCTGAAAAGCCTATGGACGTCGATTTATCAATTGTTGGGGCTATTATTCTTGGATGCATTTACAAGATGATCAATGTGTGCTTGTATAGAGCACTTACACGATAAACATGGAATGGAATCAAGATAATTATAGAGGGAAATAATTCTAATCAAATCTACTTTCCTAATCTCTCTTGCTTGCCTCTTCTAATCCACTTAGCGAATTTATCTAGTCGCTTCATTAGCCAAGCTACCCAATTTACCTCTAAGATGATCCAACGGTGAGATCTTAACCCCATCCAATCGTTGGATCCCACATATTCTAACAAATGTCGTCTTCAGGAAAGTGACTACAATATCACGCCTTGAAGCATTTTTTCTCTTTATTTCTCACAAAATATTCCCTGTCCCTTACTCTCTTTTGGTCAACTGCTTTTAGAAGATAAAATGATTATTCTAAAAAGCAAGAGTGCCATTATTTTCTTAAATGACACACATAATAATAATAATAATAATAGGGGTGTCATTGAACCCGAAGAGTCCAATGGATCCAAAAGTTCCGAATATACCTAGTACTTGGGCATAGCGGTCGGACATGATTCACATCAATGTCTTGAAATTGTTCTAAATCAAGAATATGCCGAAGAGTATTTGATCCAACTAATAGAGTTTTGAGTCTCTCTCTCTCCCCTAATCCTAAGCACTAACCAATGAAGCCTTAAACTAACTATATGCTTGTATGAAGTTTAGATTCATTTCATTGTTTATGTTACTTATATTCAAAAGTTTATATCAGTCACTGATAATGAATATTCGGCTGAACTTAGGCTACTTTTGGGCTAATAATCGGTCGGGGCCGCCATCAATTGTCACAATCAGACAGCACCTTGGAATACAAATACTAAGACATAGCATTTTAAAAGTTTTTTCAAAATTCTTACTGTGTAAAAAGTAGGTAACTAAGACAGGACACTAATAGACCTCTAATTCGAAATGGGTTGCAACGCAATCCAAATAGGATTCAGCGGACCCTGACTCAGCCATAGCTGGATCCGGTTTGAATAAAATCTGTCGACATCCATAGACATAGCGAATCAAAAGCCTCGTGAGTAGTGGTCATGCCTTGTCCGCTTGCAAGTCCATGCTGAGTAGGGAAAAATAATAGTTCAATGGCTATGATTGCGAGATGGGATGAGATATCTGCGGCATGTTCCACACCACATGATGAATGGTCATGATTTCCTAAGAAATTTGGTGGGTGGAAATGCCTAAATTTATGGATTGCTGTTTCAGACATGACCTTTTACTGGTGATGAAAGTTGAAAGCACGGGCAGGGATGAATAAGATAATCTCGTTGATTGTACATGATCGAAAATAGTACCGATTATCTGCTGGGCACAGGTTCATGAAAAGAGAATCGAAGCTATAGTCCAAAAACCAGATTTTGGTGTTCTTCACTTTTTCCTATATAAAATCTTCCCTTTCCATATAGACATTATACATTTAGGCCCTTCTGGTTTTGGATTTTGAGGTCCAATAATCACTTTTTAACTCAAAAGCTATTATCAAATTAAAAAATAAACGGGGCCTTAATTGAGTTAACCTGTCTTAATTTTTTATTGTGTTTCAGATTCATACATTTCAATTTTTAATCCAATCCACCCTCCTTACAGTAGAAAAGATTTTTTTATTTTTATTTTTTTCCAAAAGAAGGGTGTATTGGTCAAAGAAACATGAGGAAGAAGTTTTTAAATAAACTATAGAGGGCTGTCCCAAATAGAAAAAAGGGGTGAATATAGCAGAGCCCTTTTTGTAATCATTCATCTTTACAAATGGGTCGCTTGTTCTTGGTAGGACCAAGGGTCCAAGACCATGTGGGTGGTCTCATGATATTCTACAAGATAAGCCTTTTTTATTTCAGATACTACCTCTATGTCCCCACTATGTCCTCATTAGATCCCAAAAAATAGCCTTCCACCTTTGATGGTAAAAGTGACTTTATGGTTTTCACTTACTATTGACCCCTTTTTAATTAAAAGCCCCAAACTTCCAAGAATCAATGGACGGGTGTGCCAGTAATGTCTATGAAAACTAGAAGTATTTTTATAAAATTACTCTACCTATAGTTCATGTTGGAAAAGGTGCCTTGTTTCCCAGAGTGGGTGAAAACTAAAATAGAAACAACTTCTTTGTAGGTTTTGGGAAACCTACTATGTAAAAGGCCTCTTTGCCCAACCAAGATAATGGCAGCAAGAGAGAGAGAGAGAGGAGGAGGGTGTCTCTTCAATGGGCTTCTCTCTTGGGTTTTCTTGGGTACGGTCTTGGTTGAGAGAACGGGGAAAGTGTTGCCGAGTTGCGAGTTTTGTGTGTGTGTGTGTGAGAGAGAGAGTAAACCCATTGTAATCCTTGTATTTTGATTTCTCACAAGTGAAGATCGTGTTCTCACCTGTGGATGTAGGCATCTTGGCCGAACCACGTAAATCTCGGTGTTCATCTTGTGGCTTGTATTTACTTTTGCTTCTCAGTTTACTCGTGCGCGGTTCAGATTTGAGCTACGGATTTTCTCAACAGATCAAAAATGGCTGAAATCTTTCAATCATAGAGGCGTAAAAGGATCTAATCTATGTTTGGGTCACAATCCATTTAGATCCCTCATCAGTCAGATTCTATCCCGAGTGTTCTTTGAATCCGACTCATGATTCATTTCAGACCAGACCAGCCATCAGAGTGTCCTATGTCCTCAAACATACGCACATTGTAAACAGATTCCTCTTTTAAAAGAAAATAGATTTGCTTTGTTCACTATTAGTGTTTAACCACGTAATTTATTCAGTAAAAGAAATACCCTACTGTGTTTAATCAATCATGCTTGCAAACTGAAGTGCATTGGACCATCTAGTATCTAAGGTAAGGTTAATATTTACTCTGTTACTGCCTATGGTAGAAGAGCCAAAAGGGAGTAGAAAAAAGCGAGAGAGAACTTGAGGGGATTTGTCTTCAGCTCAACGCAAGGGAAAAGGATTTTATTAAGAATTTTATATGAGGAAAGAATCTTATCTTTTAAAATAGTAAAATACTCTTTCATTATGTTTACTATTTGACTCCAATCGGATCTAGCACAGATACTATTTTTAATCTCTAATAAGAAATAAACTAAAAGCAGGATCCCAGCAATGGCGGAAAAGAAGCCAATCACGCTTTAGAAACAGATCTCCTTAAAAATAAAAGATCTCTTCCATAAAGATAGAAAAAATAGAAAGAGAAGAAAAAAAGTAGCATGCAGAGGCCTTTTAAAACACATCAAACTATTCCTCCAAATTCACGGTTAGTGGAAGACAACATTATAAACAACACTAATAACATCAACAAGAAAAAACAAATACAGCATCAACAACAAACAAAGAAAAAGAAAAGCCTTTTAAAACTCCTAATCGGATCCTTACAGGGTCCGTCAAAAGGAAGGAACGATCCCATACCCTGTCTCGGCCATCAAGGCCGATGATGCCGAGGAGTACATCCGATCCACCTCCGATTCGATATCAGTCCTCTTCGCGAACCTTCCTTTGATCCTCGGCCGAGTTTCGGCATAAGCTTTTCTCGAAGCGTATCGGATCGTCTTCTCAAACTTACGATTCTTCCTCTTCTCTCTATATCTCAGCACTCGAGCTTCCCGATCTAGTCCCGATAGCTGAGTCGAACCTGGATTTACAGTTCCCGTACCGGTACCGGAGAGATCGATCTCCGATTTCATGTTCAGAACGAACTGATTTGAGATCTCAGCCGTGGCGTTACTGCTTCCGTCTGGAACGACTCCGACATCCAACGAAGAAGAAGAAACCTGTAATAAAAAAGAGATAATTAGGAAAAAAAATACCAAAAAAAAAAAAAAAAACATTTCATTTTTTTTTTTTCTAGTTTCATCTTCGGATCTGGAATTACGCTATGGCTATAGCTGTAAGAAGGCTTCGGACAGGAGAAATCCATGTCGAGATAGTTCTGATCTGAGGAAGAACTGAGAAGAGGAGGAGGATAGGGTTTGTTCTGTACTGGAACAACACTATCAGAACCAGATCCGTTCTGCTGCTGAAATCTCACATCCATGGATGAAGCATAGTCCAGATCTAGATAAGGATCTACATCAGAGAAGATATAATCTCCTGATTTGAGCTCAGGAGCCTCCATCAACTTAGGGTTAGGGTTAGAAAGTAACCAAGACTCAGCCTCAGCTTCTTCACAGCAAGTATCATCACCATCTTCTAAATCATCGTTATTTTTGTAATCATCATCGGCGAGATCTTCACCGTCCGATGGTTTTAAAAATCCGTCCGGGACGAGGAGGCTAACGGTGTTAGATTTAACGGCGGAGGAAGCCGGTTCGTAGAAAGGGACGACGGGGAAACGCTCGTGGCGGCGAGCGAGTGGGTTGGCTGAGTGGATATCGGCGTCGCAAGTGACGCAGAGAGCCGCGGCATCGGCTTTGCACGTGACGCTGGCTGGAGCGTGCTCGCAGACCTCACACATCCAGACTCGCTCGTGTCGAGACGCGAGCTTATTGGCGCCATGGACTTTGGTGTCGCAACCCATGCAGAGGAAGGCTGAGTCGGCTCGGCAGAAGAGCAGAGCCGAAGCCGATTTACACGAGTCGCATGGCTTCGCCGATAGGCTCCATCCCCGTAAGAAAACTTTCCCTACTTCCTCATCTCTCGCCATTTTAATCTCTCGCGATGTCTCTCTCTCTCTCACTATTTCTCTCTTTCTTTCTGATCTGGAATAGTTTTTTGCCCGGCCTATCTTCTGAAACGCAATCGGGTTGTTGACGAGTCATAATGCGACACGTGTACCCTCCTTAGCCACTTATAATTTTTTAAGCATAAATGAGATCTACGACGCGTAGCTGTCATCCTTGTGCGGATGCGGGACCCACATGATGGGTATTTTAACAAGGGAAGTGATCTATTTGCTCCCTTTTCTTACCCGGTCACCCCTTCCGTGTATTTATTAGTTATGAGCCTATGACTGCTCTTTTTAGTTTTTCCTAGGGCTGCAGCACGGGTCGGGCGGGTCGGGTTTAGATTCATATCCTAATCCCACCCAAGATAGTTTGTCGGGTCGATCAGTTCAGGTCAGGTTTTTATTGTCTAGAGTAGGATAGTGAGTAATTTCAAAGATTATAGAAGATGACGGATTTTCACATCAAAATTTTCTAAATTTATATTATCAAGTGCTTAAATTTAAGAAGAAAACTGGTTTTTAAGATCACAAACATTAAATTTAAGAAGAAAACTGGTTTTTAAGATCACAAACATGAACAACCTAATGAAAACAATTAGGGCCCGTTTGGATACCTCAGATTTTGTATTTGGATTTGGAATTGAGTTTTCAGTATAAAATGAATAGATCTTGCAGCTCATGTTGAGGGAGACAAAGAGGGAAGGGGGTAATTCCTACTGCAGGGGAGAGGCTGAAGAGCAAAAATGGTGAAGGAAACTTCCAGATCTATGAATTTCCAATTTCTTATTTCCACAGCTTATTAGGAAATCTGATTTTTTTCACTGTCAGTTGCTGAATTGAAAATTCAAGGATTTGATCGGGATCCAAATGTCAATGCAAAAAGGGCTTCAAATGTGAGAATTCCAAATCAAAAGCTTCTCGGCATCCAAACGGTCCCTTACATTAATGTGTCAGAAAATAATTTACCATGTTAATCAAGAGATATTTAAGAAAGTTACCTATAAGAGTCGAGGGTTTTCTTTCTTTAAACCCGACCAGAGCCATGATTGAGTTGGGTTTTCAAACTAAAACCCTACTCAACCCAAGACCCATGATTTCTAAACCCGTCCCAGGTTATTTTTATCTCGGGTGGATGCGGGTCGGACCCAAGTTGCAACCCTAGTTTTTACACTTAGAAGGGGTGGCCCAGGTAAGAATCTGGGGCGAATATATAATTGACCTTCTAATAATACAAGTAGTTGGTGGGTCCGAGTCGGTCCTGATGCTTGAGGAATCTCTCTCCTCCATGTAGATAGATACAAAGAAGACGGGATCCAACAATTTAACGTTGAGAATAGTTTCCTTTTGTGTACGGAAACTTTTTTTCCTTTTCTTAGTAGGTTAGCAGGTAAGCAAGCTGGGATTGAAACCTACGACCTTAAAGTAGAAATACAAAAAGTCTCTTCCTAATGACCAAATGGCCCAACTACTAATTTATTGAAAGAAGGAAAGTAAATCGAAAAAGCGAGATTTTGGGAACTACGCGTTTGATGTGTAATGACTAAAATACCCTACTATGATTGGCCCAGGTAAAAAAAAAAAGATGTGGTAAACTTTCTCTTATTTTTCTGTAAATCATATCTTTTCACATAGATTCCATTATTCCAGCAATGGGACAGGCAGAGGAGGTACGAGCTTCTGGTAACTTTACGGATACGATGGGCATTTTGGTAACTTTGATGAAAAGCGGCAAACTTGGTGAGTACGAAAGATTTACCGCTTCTGGTAACTTTACGGATACGATGGGCATTTTGGTAACTTCGATGAAAAGCGGCAAACTTGGGTGTCTTTACCAATAAACCAAGTGAATGATTGGACCTTTTCGAAAGCGCTGCTTCATTAACTTCCAGTCTGACGTAGATAGTTGTAGTCCGCGTGTTTGAATGCATGGAAAATTATTTTTCCAGCGCTTGGTAAACTCATTTTCCATGGAAAATTATATTACGATTGTATAACGAGGGATTCTAAACTCACCGGCGCCCTTGCAAATTTGAGCTCAAATTTACTGCTCTTTTACTTTTACCTGCCATTAATGCATGCACAGTGAGTTTAGAATCCCTCAAATTTGTTTTTAAGGCATTATTGTAATTATGTTATGATACACCTTTTCAAGAGAGGAGATGATTTTTTCACCCCCGTAGGATTATGCCCCCCCCCCCGATACACCTTTTCAAGAAGAGAAGATGATTTTTTCACCCCTGTAGGATTATGCCCCCCTGCATTACGTGCACACCCCACTTATAACCTGATTTGACGTGAAAAGTGGGCAACTTTATGTCAAATCACATTATAAGGGAGTGTGCAAGTACTGCAGGGGGTGAAAATATCATCACCCAATTTATTTTATGTCTATTTGCGGAAATTTTTTTCTGGGAAAATTTTCATTGCAATAATTTAGAGGAAGTGATATGGTCATGACTTCTTTAGAGAGATATCATTAAAAATTGAAGGTCGGGGTAAATAAATCTCGAACTACAATAATTAAGTCACTTTTGCCATGTAATCAAACAATGGAACAATAGTAAATTCTGAATAACCTTCTCTTAAACTTTTTCATAAAAATCCTGCAATCCAATCAGGGCCTAAGAGTATTTTGAGACTTCTTGGGCCCTGTATAGCAACCATTAAATATTTGTTTTTATCGAACATTAGCTTACCAAATGCTGAGAGAAGGATTGGGAGTGGGAGTGGGAGTGGGAGTGGGAGATGGAGAGAATTGAGGTGGGGGGGGGAAGGAGTGATGAGATGATGTGGACTTTTTCTTTTCCCTGTTTTCCAGACACTTCTCACCCTCTCGCCCACACTCATGCCGTCTCTCCCTCTCCCACCACTTGATAAACTAATATTCCATGGGAGAAAAAAATTAGAAACGAGTATCACATATAAAAGTCATCTACTACTGAGTCACAAAAAAAGGACTGAAGTCACCAACCCACACGATTTGCTAGAGGTATTGGCCACCAAGACCGCAATTTCACCACACACTGTGATAGTGAGAAGCCACAATCCTTGATTTTATGATCAAAATTTTCTTTTCGACCATGAAAAAAAAAAGTAATCTTCCACAGTGACTCAGTGAGTTTGATTTTTTGGGTAGCCCAAATGGACGGTTGACGGTTCCACAATAACAAATGTTACATGTAAATGAGTATATGAGAGATACATTCAACATTTTCACTCAAAAAACCATTAAAAGGTCCTCTGTGTGATTTACCCCCAACCCAATAAAATGTCCCTCTGCTGCAACCATAACAAAACCAATTATCCTGTCTGCTGGTAGGGTTAGGGTCGGAAAGCAGTATGTGGCTTTTTTATTCTTTCTCCAAAATGTTAGCCACCAGATTTGAGAGTGTTACTCAGCCTGCATCAATAGTCTTATATTAAGTTTCTGCAATCTGTTATTCAGCACTAAAATGAAATGCATGTGTCTGCAGATTTACAGATTAATTATATTGATTACAGTTGATGGGAAGGAAATGAAACTTAAAAGAGAAATTCAGAATTGCTGAATCCAACCCATATGAATGATGATCAGAGTCGAGAACGATCAGAACCCAACTACCATATCAAAAGAGAGAATTAACAAGCACCAACCAGTAACATACAAATGTGACAAACATGTTAAGCATTATTAAAGGAAAAAGGGTGTTTCGCTACAACTAAGTTTTCATGGCACCAGTTGCGTTCGTGTTTTCTCCGAAGTGTTGTTCTAGACTTCTAGTCATATAGAGGATTCACAAGGAAGCACCCACAAGTCATATACAATTACAACGGACACGTTAAGTGTCAAATATCAAAGGGAAAAAAGAGGGTTCAACGGTATTGCTAGCGCCAGGAGGGGCGGGGTGTAATAGGATCCTGTCTCTGCCGGCGGATGGGAATCTCATTGATGATAAAGCCTCGATCTTGATCTTGATGGTGGTTGTGTCCTTTTATGAACATTTGTTTCATTGGCTCGGCTTCAGTGAGGAGGAAGTGAAAAAAGCTCTATTTTCCCTTTTATGAACATTGTTATTCATAGGCTCGCCTTCAGTGAAGAGGAAGTGAAAAAAGCTCTATTTTCCTTGGAAGGAGATAGAGCCCCTGGGTCTGATGGTTTTTGTGTGGTGTTCTTCCACAAGTTTTAGGAAATCATCCCATAGCAGTTTTCAATGACTTTTTCAATGGTTTGAATCTGGATAAAGGGACAAGAGCAACCTTCATTTCTCTCATTCCTAATATGGATGGAGCAGAGTGTTTGATTGGCAATACGCCTATCAGTTTAGTAGGAAGTGTTACAGAATTTTGGACAGGGTTCTTGGAGAAAGAATAAGGAGTGTGATGGGGGCATCATATCCATATCCCAAAGTGCATTCATTAAGGGTAAACAAATTATGGATAATCTGATGGCCAATAAATAATTAATGTGTGGATTTCTATCATCACAGCAAGTGTGGATTTATCTATAAACTTGACATAGGAAAAGCTAATGAGAGAGTTGAATAGATTTGTATTTGACTATTTGATGGGAATTAGGGTGAGGTGAAGATCTTGGATTACGAATTGTGTTACCTTGACTTGGCGCTTAATTTTGATCAATGATTCCCCACGCGGTTTATTTTTCGAAACGTCTATAGGTCTTCGTCAAGGTGACCCCCTATTTCCTTTTCTTTTTGCTATTATGACTAAAGCCAGAGTAGAATGAATGATAAGGCTCGTTCCTATCATTTGATTGAAGGTTTTAAGATTGGCCAGTCTAAAGTGAAAATTACTCATCAATACACAGATGACACTCTAATTTTTAGTTGTGATGATGAGTGATTAATTAGGAACTTGAAAGTTGAGTTGAGAAAGTTGTCTAGTGCTGCTAAGAGGCAATTTCAGGCCAAAATACCAACTTTGCTAAATCTACAGTGATGGGTGTTGGTTTGAAAGAGGGGGAGAGGATGCGAGGTTTTCCAGGATTCTTGCATGCTGAAACAATAACTTTCCTACTTATTTGGGATTTTCGTTGTGCGTGGGAGGACCCTGCAAAGGGCTTTGAAGCCCAATCATTGAGAGTGAAGAGGGAATTTTCTATTTGGAAAAAGGGCTTGCTTTCTTTTAGGGGTAGAATTAAGCTTGTGAAATCTTTCATATCCAATCACTCACTTTATTACGGATCATGTTTTCGTTGCTCGTGCAGTGTGAGCGACCACATTGAACAGCTTCAAAGAAATCTTCTTTAGAAAGATAAGGAAGATTGTGCAAAATATCATCTTGTAAGTTAGGATGAAGATTGTTCCAAAGAGGAAGGTGGTCTTGGTAACAAGAGATTGAGGACGATGAATAAAGGGGTCCTTTGGCACAGTATCATTTTTCAAGAAGTATGGGGCTAGTTTCGAGGGTTGGTATGCTGGGATATGTACAGATTTCAATGCACTAATATTTGGAACGATATTGTTCGGTTGGAGGGCTGGTTTCGGGTCAACTGCCAGTTCAGACTTGCTAATGGCGAGTCAGATTTTGGGAGTGACATTTGGTGCGGGCATATTTCCTAATGTGATGATTTTCCTTTGCTCTTTCGAATTGCTTCAGATAAAGAGATTTGTATGAGGGCTTCTTTGAGCTGCCAGAAGAGGCAAGTTGATTAGATGGTGCATTTTAGAATGTCTTTCTTCAATTGGGAAATTACTATGGGTGCCTCTTTCATGGCTATACTAGATTCTATGTACATCAGAAAGGAAGATGAGGATAGATAGGTTTGGATCAGAAAGATGAAGGTTTTCAGTGAAATCGTTCCATTGCCACCTCACCACTAGGTTTTACATCTCTCCTGACAGGAGGGTTTGGAGGGTGCCTGCTCCGCAAAGGGTGATTACTTTCTGCAGAACTGTGTGTTTGAAGAAGATCCTTACAATTGACCATCTTTGTAATCATGGTAGGATTATTTTTAACCACTGCATCATGTGCCTCGGAGCGGAGGAAGCGGTTGATCATTTATTTATTGGAAGGTGCCTGCTCCGCAAAGGGTGATTACTTTCTGATGAACTGTGTGTTTGAAGAAGATCCTTACAATTGACCATCTTTGTAATCGTGGTAGGATTATTTTTAACCACTGCATCATGTGTCTTGGAGCGGAGAAAGCGGTTGATCATTTATTTATTCATTATAGGATTGCTCGTGAGATATGGAGTTCCATTTTCTGCTTGTTTGGGGTGAGTCAGACTCTTTCCGGTCACATAGCTTAGTTGTTTAACACTTGGGTTAGTGCCGGTAGGCTGCTAGGCGTCACACTCTTTGGGCCTTGTTTATCTTTGTTTGAAGGCGCTTCAGAAGGTGTTAGTTTCATTCAATAGCAGATCTTTATGGAAGTTGAGCAGTGGGTGGTCGGTCTTCCCATGTTCAATGTCGTTTTTTAGCCCACCTTCTGTCATTCTTTGGGGGATATTATACTGAGCCAAATTCGGGTGGGGTGCCCTTCTCCCAGACGTGTCCCTCTACCACCACCACCACACCACCACCACCACCAACCCCATATTAGATTGAGCTAAATTCAGGCGCCACACCCTTCTCCCAGATGCCCCCTCCCAGAAGGTGGGAGGTCTCTAAAATGAATTTTGATGGTTCGAGTTTACGGAATATGTCCCCAACCAGTATCGGTGCCCTAATTGATAATTTGAAAGTCGTGACTACTTTGGCTTTGTTAGGGTTGATTGGTGTTTGCGACTCTAATGAGGCAGAGATCCAGGCTCTGCTTAGAGGGATCAAAATTGTGGACCAGGATTTGCTTAACTCGCACATCATTGAAGAGGGACTCTCATAATCACTTGCGATTGGCTCCTTTTGAGGCTTTGGTCTACCTGGACTACTTTAAGGTGTCTACCTCAGTAGCTGGGCGGGTGACCTAGGAAAGACGGATAAACCTGACCCTGAGAGATTCACACCCAATACTCGCGATTGACAAAGACCAAGAGAGGGAAGAGACTCGCTACCTTCGAATGTGATTCAAAGGATTAGCAATGGTGTTCCTTATCTGTGGAGATATTGGTATCATTGAAGAAATCCCGGACAACGTCAAGATGCACAACTCGACTTTTCACCATATGTATCGCTTTGCTAATAGTGAGGCAGATCATCTGGACAGATTTGAACTGAGATTGAATCTTTACAGATGTTTAATCACTTGCCTCGATATTTTTGGTGTTCTTTGTTCTTCTTTCGTCTCTTTTCTTTTTTGTTTTGTAGTTTGACCATCTCGGTCATGGAGGCTTTCTTCTTTTTTTATAAATTCTTCATAAAAAAAACTACAAAAAAGTTTTTATATCATTGTGCTTTCTCCAAACTCATTGAACCATCTTTCACTTTTATCTCATGGAAATCAGTCCAAGCTATGAAGAGAAACTATATCATCACCTGACTATCTAGATGAAATTTCTAACCACGTCCGTGGAAGGCAGCAACTTGTCCCACTCCAACCTAGTGGAAATACAAAATACAAGGCAATGAGTTTCACTCAAGGCGTACTAGAATTGTACATTCATTTAGCGCAAAGAGAGACCAAAGTCACCAGAGATCAAAAAATACATTTCCCGTAGCTTGTAAAATGCATCTCACTGGAAATTCAGCCCTGGCATGGACACATTGACTCAACCAGGTTGCAGACCCAAAGATAGAAACTCTATAGTTCATAGAGATTATTTTAATATACTATATACAATCCAATTACCTACTTCATTTTTTTGTAGTTTATTCTACTGTCTGTATAATCACTTCTAGTTATATTAGGTATGATGATTTTATTTTTTATTTTTGAAAAAGGTGACAAATTTACTAAGAATTTTGTCCCAAACTAGTTGGGGTCGGCTAATGAATCCTATAGAATTTTTTCATGGAGAATGTGAAAGGATCTACCCGGCTCAAGTTGACTAAAAGTCTAATCCAGACACTAGTTGGATTTCTCTACATGGATCATTTTCTTCCTTTAGAAATTTTACAGCAGCATATTAATGAGCAGGTTGCTCAAGAAATCATTTTGATATAGAAACCCGACTCTTTGTGAGTCTATCAGACAGTTCATCAGCACTTTTAGACATGTGCCTAAAAGAAATGTCACTATCCCTACATTAATCAACAATTTCAAATCTCCAAGGAACATGGCTGTCCTTTTAGCCCACACAATGACATTCGCCGAGATCCCCTCAACCATGAGCTAATCTTCTAGTGTGTCTTGGAAAGAGCACATACTCTAATTCATTTGAATTAAGTCCTCCTAATTGGCCATGAAAACAAAGGATTATTTCATCGTTTGTATCTCTAAGGGCACTGCAAATGTGTGCTGGAACTGGGTGAAATAGCAACCCTAAATTTAGCCACACCATCCCATGGCTTTCGTCTACTTTAGCTAGACTGGATGGGTGGAATCAGTTGCCGCCAAATTTAACCACTCCACCAATGTCTCACCACTCCTATCTCCTAGTCTCCTACAACCAAGCAACCTCCACTTACTCCTCGTCACCCCTTATGCCCCTTCTACCTCCACCCTTCAATCCTCCTCAAATTACAGCCTGCCATCATCATCACCCCCATACCACCTACCTACCTCTTATTTCGCTGCCCACTGCTTCTCTGCCTTCATGTGTCAACTATTGCACCGCCGCCATCAAAGTCACCAAGCTCTCAACCTTCAACAGTCAGCCACTACTTGCACTTAGGTTCTTGTAATAATGAAAACTCTGTTGGCCATGAGCAGACTGTTGCTCACATATGCAGTACCTACAAATGAGGGTGTATTTTGGACCCTTTTGCATAACAAGTGCTTGCCTCAATATCCACGGAATGCCAGCAATTAGGAGACCATGGTTTCAATGAGAGCAAGGGCACAAGTGAGAGGTAGGTTTCCCATCACAGGGTGGAATTATCCACCGAGAAAGAATATCAAGAAGGCTAGGACAAGGTTTTGTTGTCGGTGGTGGAACATGGATATGAAGCATTTCGGAAGGGTGAGTGTTTCAATGCAGAGGTACAGTAAGTTCGGGATTGGCTGTATGTATTTTTTTGCATTGTGGGGGACACCTAGTCCCCTGCTTTTGTAAGTTTTTGCTGGTTCTTAATAAAATTTACTGGTTACCTTCTAAAAAAAAATGGAGAGGTACAGTAGGGTTTGAGGAATTCAGCCTTGCAATTGACAATGTAGCAGTGGGTGATGGAGGGAGATGGGTTAGGATTGACAGTGAAGAGAACAAGACAAAGGAAAAAGGAATTTAGGGAATAATAACATTCTTGAGTTGGTAAGATTGTTTGTGATGAACAGGGGTTTTCCATCCCTTCTCTAGTTTTCTGCCTTTTTGAGCTCAGTAATGCAATAGGGGCTTTTGATGAGGATGGAGGTCTACAGGGAAGGCAATCAAAATTTCGATTGCAGGAGATGAGTCGGTCAAATTTTTTATAGAGTTGGATTGATGGCAATTGATTTGTTGTCTACCATAGGTAGGGAGCTCTTCATTACCGGGAGGAAATCGAAACCCCCATGAAAAAAGGTAACCTGATCATATTAAGAAGATGAAAAACCCTAAAAAGAAGATGAAACCCTAAAACCCCTACAAATAAACCCAATAAACCCTCGGAATAAACAGATTTCACATTTTACATGAAACCCTTGAAAAAAGGTAACATGATCATATTAAGAAGATGAAAAACACTAAAAATGAACCCTAAAAAGAAGCTGAAACCCTAAAACCCCTACAAATAAACCCAATAAACCCTCTGAATAAACAGATTTCACTTTTTATTTGCAAACCGCTGAAGAAACAGATTTGACAGAGGAAGAGAGAGAGAGAGAGAGAGAGAGAAAATCGAGTATAAAAAGAGACGAAAAACGAAAGCCCTATGAAACCCTCCCAAAACCTATGGCATTCATGGCATTCATGATTTGGTGGAAAAAAGAGAAAAAGATAGTAAAGTAAGGAAGAAAAACTAACCTTAGGGGCAGATCGTCGGATTAGCGAGATGAGGGAGACAGCGAGCGTTGATTTTCCGAGCAGCGAGCGGTCGGAGGTTTTCTTGCTAGTTTCAGAGAGAGAGAGAGAGGAACGAGATAAGGTTTCTAGGGTTTCATACGTACGCCTGTAAGCGATAAGATGTTTTCACTCCTTTTTTTTCTCGCCAGGGCCCACTTTCTAAGCCAATGAGAGCAACTCTCTCTCTTCAAGCGCATCTACTCAAGTAACGCTTAAGCGCACACTCTCTCTCTCTCTCTCTCTCTCTCTCTATATATATATATATATATATATATATATATATATATATATATATATATATATATATATATATATGAGGAAAGGGTTCCTGTACTCGAGTGCAAAAACAGACGTGGGCCACATTGCGGGGGGGAGGGATCCAAAGCATTCATTTGAAAGGCCCCATCATGGATGGGGAGTGTACCAAAAATCAGCTTCATTGGATCATCATAGGGTGCCCATTTGTGGGGGTGAAAATGGATAGATATTGTTTGTCCACTAATCTGCCCATTTTTTCACGCCACAAATGCACCCTAAGATGATCCCATGGAGCTGATTTTTGGTGGACACCCTATCCATGAAAGGGCCTTCCAAATGAATGGTTTGGATCCCAAACAATGTGGCCCCACCCCTGTTTTTGCACTCGAGCGCAGAAACCCTTTACTCTCTCTCTCTCTCTCTCTCTCTCTCTCTATATATATATATATATATATATATATATATATATATATATATATATATATAGTAGAAGAGAAAATAAGAGAATTTTTTGTAGAATTACACATCACTCTTTTTGACTTTTTTTAACAAAGGCACCCATTCAACACACATATTTTCAATCATACCCCCTCCTTTATGCTTTTTAAGAAAGGCACCCATTAAAGCCAAATAATTTCAATCCTACCCCCCTCCTTTATGCTTTTTTAATAAAAAATCTATAGGGTGATCTTAACCATCCGATTTATGAGGAACAACATATTATGGAAACCTCTATAGATTGGAGGGCTAGGATCAGCCTATGGAAATGATTTTTAGGGCACAACCTATTTATGTTGTGTTCCATCACATGGACGGTTTGGATCAACCCCTGATGTGGTCCGTACAGTTCTTTGTCGGCCCGTGCATCGCACGGGGTTTTTTACTAGTGTATATATATATATATATATATATATATATATATATATATATATGAGAAAAGGGGTCCTGCACACGAGTGCAGAAACAGGGTGGGGGCCACATTTTGTGGGGATCAAAACCATTCACTTGCAAGGCCCTTCCATGGATAAGGTGTGGCCCAAAAAATCAGCCCCATTGGATCGTCCTAACCCAATCAAAGGTGGGGGGGAAATGGACAGACACTGTGTGTCCATGTTTCTGCCCATATTTCCCCTCCACAAATGGCAGGGTTAGGATGATCCAATGGGGCTGATTTTTGGGCCACACCCTATCCATGGAAGGGCCTTCCAAGTGAATGCTTTGGACCCCCAAAAAATGTGGGCCCCCACCCTGTTTTTGCACTCGTGTGCAAGAACCCTGATATATATATATATATATATATATATATATATATATATATATATATATATATATATATATATATAGAGAGAGAGAGAGAGAGAGAGAGAGAGAGAGAGTAAATAGTTCCTGACCTCGAGTGCAGGAAACAAAGGTGGGCTCACATTTTTTGGGTGATCCTAAGCATTCATTTGAAAGGCCCCATCATGGATGGGGTGTGTACCAAAACTCCGCTCCATTGGATCATCTTAGGGTGTCCATTTGTAAGAGAAAATGGACAGATACTGTTTGTCCACAAATCTGTCCATTTTTTAACCCCACAAATGGAAGGGTTAGGTTGATCCAATGGAGCTGATTTTTGGTACGCACCCCATACATGATGGGGCCTTTCAAATGAATGCTTAGGATCACCCAAAAAATGAGGGCCAACCATGTTTCCTGAACTCGAGCGCAGATATGCTTATCTGCGCTCGAGCACAGGAACTGTTTCCTCATATATATATCAGGAAAAGGATTGTACGCTCGAGCGTACCAAGCTTATGGTACGCTCGAGTGCCCAATCACATGGGTCCCACATTTTTTGTGGTGATCCAAAGCATTCATTTGCAAGGCCCTATCATAGATAGGGTGTGTACCAAAAATTAGCTCCATTGAATCATCCTAACCCCTCAAATGGATGGGTTAGGATGATCCTATGGAGCTTATTTTTGGTACACACCCCATCTATGTAAGGGCCTTTCAAATGAATGCTTTGGATCATCCTAAAAAAGTGGGCCCACATGTGATTGGGCACTCGAGCGTACCATAAGCTCGAGCGTACCATAAGCTTGGTACGCTCAAGCGTACAATCCTTTTCCTCTCTCTCTCTCTCTCTCTCTATATATATATATATATATATATATATATATATATATATATATTATATATATATATATGAGGAAAGTGTTTCTGCTAACGTTAGCAGCTAAGCTTAGCTGCTAGGGCCCACATTGTTGGGGGGATCCAAAGCATTCATTTGGAAGGCCCTTTCAAGGATAGGGTGTCCATAAAAAATCAGCTCCATTGGATCATCTTAGGGTGTCCATTTGTGGGCTGAAAAAATGGGCAGATTAGTGGACAAACAGTATCTGTCCATTTTCGCCCTCACAAATGGACATCCTATGATGATCCAATGAAGCTGATTTTTGGTACACACCCCATCCATGATGGGGCCTTTCATATGAATGCTTAGGATCACCCCAACAATGTGGCCCCACCCTTGTTTTATGCTAACGTTAGCAGCTAAGCAGAAACACTTTCCTCATATATATATAGCAGAAGAGAAAAGACCCGAATTTTTTGATTTATCTGTAAAATCTGTGAATTAAGCACGTCAAAGTCGATGATATTTACTCTTTAGTGTTCTCGACAGATATTTATCCATAGCCATAGGCGAGGCTAAAATCACACTTTCATAGTGGTAGTTTTAACTTTTAAGTAACACGTCAGTCTCTCTCTCTCCGTTTCACTTCCCTCTTTCCACGCGTCTGCAATGCAAACCGACAAAACTCTCTCTCTCTCTCTCTCTCTCTACGCAAAGGGAAAGGGGTTTTGAGTTTCCATTACAGCCATTGCGATCTCTCTCTCTCGCTCCTCTCCTTCCTTCCTCTTCCGAAAACCCCTTCATTTTTCCGTCTACCTTCCGCCTCTGCTTCAAGGTGAGGTTTTCATAGGCTTTATTGGAGCGTGA
This sequence comes from Tasmannia lanceolata, assembly GCF_043159265.1. Classification (NCBI taxonomy): domain Eukaryota; kingdom Viridiplantae; phylum Streptophyta; class Magnoliopsida; order Canellales; family Winteraceae; genus Tasmannia; species Tasmannia lanceolata. Next base: position 10,994,710 of record NW_027518683.1, read on the forward strand.
AATTAGCGTTCTTTCACCAAAACTTGAGAAATTTCTTGCTTTCATGGAGGGGTTTCTTCACAATATAGCATTTTCATGTAAATATCTTACTTATTTTTTGGGTTTTTCCTGGATTGGGAAGTGCTTGCATCAGATTTGGGTTTGAGGTTAGAGTTCTTGCATCATAATTGTGAAATTTCTTGCCGTCTTAGATGTGGATACCCGTATAGATCTTAGGTTTTAGGAATCGATGCTTTTATTGTTTTTTTCCTTGGATATATTTCTTTTTGCTGAATGGGTTTCGGAAAATCGTGAAATGAGGAGCCAATAAAGTAGGCATTTTTTCTTTTGAAGCTTTTTATTCCTTGGTGAGTCTCTTTAATTTTATAGCAACAAGGAAGTTAGATTTTTGGTTTCTTTACTTTTTTTATTTTTTTGTATTTGCTCCTTTTCAGCGAAAACATAATGAAGTAAGAAATTGTTGACCCTATCTCTTCTATTCTATATGTTTTATTTTTCCCTTTTGATCCACTTTAATATCCATTTCTCTGTCATTTTCCCCTTCTGGATTTCTAATGATCATTCTTTTTAGCTGTTTTTCTGTTCTTTTTGTTTCATTCTCCCCGTTTGATCCATTTTATTCTCTTTTTCTCTATCACTTTCCTTGGCATTTAAATCATTTTTCTTGCTATTTAAATCTCTCCTTGGTCCAAACTTAAGATACTTTTCCCATTCTTTAAAGATTGTCATAAATTTTCATCACGGGAAGATGCCGGAATTTGAATGGAATTGTTGATGGAAACAGTTAACTCCAACAGCTTGCGCCTTGCGATGGGTTGTGTGCATTAGGTTCCTTCATTCTTTATTTGGAAACCTTTTCTTGAAAGGATGCAATTCTTATTAGTTACTAAAAAATTTCGTGTCTTTAATAGATAGGTCTGAGATCCTTACAATTGGGAGAAAATTTTGACGAAGGTGTGCCTGTGTTATGAAATATTCTGTTTTATGAAATATTCATGTTGGATTCTGTGAATGATTGGATTTTTTTTCAAATGGTTCATTGGGTTCTGATACTGTGCCGTGGTAGGAAGTTTTTTACTTGGCCTCAGGCTCTTTGAGATGAATTAAATTGTTCTACCTTTTAATGGCAAATATCATCAATATATGTCATTGTTATAATTACAATTAGCAACACTATATATTTATAGATATGGAGACACATGTACTTTGTTTGTTCGATTAAGCATTTACTGTTTTGTGGTGCTATAAATCTACATATTAACTGTTTGTGGCGTTCCAAGTCTTCATAAAAGATGAGTAAGTCTACATTGACATGTTTTTTTGATGTGCTATTTGTATGTACGTTTTGATTCAGACCTATGAAGTGTCTCCACGTTTTCAGATGTATTTGTATGAATTTTGAGAAACTTTTAATTGTTATGACCAAAATGGCTCCTTATTATCCGTTCATTTAGGATTTAGGATTTAGGATTTCTGGACCGTAGTAGGTTTTTCCTACTTCCTAGCAACTCTTTTGTTAGTGGAATTCCTAATTCGATGAGACTCTAAGTTGATGTCTGGATCTAAGAAGACAACAATTTGATTTGTGATCAGATTTTATTCTTTGGTCTAACCGCTCATATGTGCCATGATTGAACTCATTTCCCCTTTTCCTTGATTTCTTCTTTGTCTCACACGGAAAGGCTCTCAGTACAATGAATGCTTTGGTTCTTTTTATTTCTATTAAGAGACTTACACCTGTTAGTCCCATTTTCTAATCCTTTGAATGATACAAGGAATTGCTAGGGTCCATCACGAAAGGCATTTAGCGGCTGGTCTGTCGCATGTCAGACCAGCCACCTCAATGATAACAATACATGATTTGGATTAAAATGTGTGGCCTGTTTTTTTACGAGGTTTCCAACATGACATCCATTATGCATCTACCACTCATTTATGACATCTCTGCATTTCTTTATTTCATTGCCTATCATTTTACACTACCAACAATGCTCATTGACCAATTTTACCTTCTTTTTTTAAATTTCTGTACCTACAAGAAAGTGGTAGCAGGACAGCTCTCTTATCTGTATGTGTATTCCCTTTTCCTTTCTTGTTTTTGTTCTCATTAGTAAGTCAGGTCTCTTAATTCTTATCCAGTCTCTTATCTCTGTGTTTTCCCTTCTCCGTTTTGTTTCTATTCCTCATTAGCAATTTAATTTTTGCTATTCGTAACTTGATTTAGTCACGAATGATTGAGAAATATGATTTCAATCATTTTTTCATCTTTTAAGTAATAAGCTGCATATTCAATTTACAATTTTTTTATGAATATATCCTTTTCTTTAAAAAAAAATTTAAATCATACTTCTTTTTTGTCGTCCCATGCATCGCACGGTTGTATATATATTATATATACAACCGTTTCTACATACAAGTGTAGATAAGTTATCTACACACTAGCTTAAAATACAGTGGAGGGTATATTGTTTGGGTGATCCAAACCATTCATTTGATTGGTCCTCACATAGATAGGGTGTCCACAAAAAATCAGCTCCATAGGATCATCCCAACCCTACGATTTGTGGAGGTAAAATGGACGTGTATAAACCTTCACAAATCTGTCCATTTTTTGCCTCCACGGTTCGAAGGGTTAGGATGATCCTATGAAGCTGATTTTTTGGGCACACCCTATCTATGTGAGGGCCCATCAAATGAATGCTTTGGATCACCCAAACAATGTGGGCCCCCACTGTATTTTAAGCTAGTGTGTAGATAACTTATCTACACTTGTGTGTAGAAACCTCTCTCTCTCTCTCTCTCTCTCTCTCTCTCTCTCTCTCTCTCTGTGTGTGTGTGTGTTATACACATGGGTTTAAATTTCGGCAGAAAGGTTTCGTTTCGGCCAAAATATTTCGGTTTCGGCAGAAAATGAAATGCACATAGTTTCGGAAAAGTACAAAATTTCGGTCGGTGAAATTTCAGTGAAGAACAAAATTTCACCCGAAATTTCAGAAATTTCGGTGAACCGTTTCGGAAATTTAGGTGAAATTTTTACAAGAATTCGTCCGAAATTTCATAAGTTTCACTGATGACCGAAACCGAGATTTAAAACCTTATATATATATATATATATATATATATATATATATATATATATATGAGGAAAAGGATTGTGAGCTTGAAGCTCATATAGCTTATATGAGCTTGAGGGCCCAAACACATGTGGGCCCACATTGTTAGGATGATCCAAAGCATTCATTTGAAAGGCCCTTACAAAGATAGGGTGTGTACAAAAAATCAGCTCCATAGGATCCTCCTAACCCATCCAAAAGTAGAGGGCAAAATGGACAGACACCGTTTGCCACAAATCTGCCCATTTTTGCCCTCCGCTTTTGGAGGGGTTAGGATGATCCAATGGAGTTGATTTTTGGTACACACCCTATCTATGCTGGGGCCTTGCAAATGAATGGTTTGGATCACCACAAAAAATGTGGGACCCATGTGTTTGGGCCCTCAAGCTCATATAAGCTATATGAATGCTTTGTAAGGGCCTTTCAAATGAATGCTTTGGATCATCCTAACAATGTGGGCCCACATGTGTTTGGGCCCTCAAGCTCATATAAGCTATATGAGCTTCAAGCTCACAATCCTTTTCCTCTATATATATATATATATATATATATATATATATATATATAGAGAGAGAGAGAGAGAGAGAGGGGGGGGGGAGGGATGCATTGTACTCTCTTGGGAAAAATAACATCTATACAGGCTGAGAGATGCAATAACCACTCTAACCAGTCTTGAATAAAATACAAATTCCATCATTCAAAAAAAAAAAAAAAAAAAGTAGGATGGGTGGAATTGCTTGTCTGGTGGTGAAAATATGAGGCCCATCATATGATAATCCAATTTATGAAATATTGCATATATTATATACCTTGCACATACCATATTAAATTTATCTATAATATATTTAAAAACAGTCAGAGATTCAATCAAGTCATGTTAATTTTGATGCATGATGGAGTTCTGTTCTCAGATCCAAATCAAAGCAAAACCTTGCCAAATAAACTTCAGACTGGAGTTGATCTTTTTTTAAACACAGTACTTCATTATTTTTAATTTATAATAACAGCTGTATGTTTGAAGCAATAATTGTAAAACATGTAAATGAAACCTATCATTTTAACGGGTTCGTGACTTCTTTTTTCAATTTATTCCTCCATTTCATGCATTCAAACGAAAAACGGTAGGATGTGTTAACGGACTTCGTTTGCTATCAACCATTTGTACAACACAGAAGAATTTAGGAAATCATTTGGACTTACTTTAAATTAAATAATGACTGGCATTAAAATCTACAACTGCAAGTGGTAGCTGAGCTTACCAGTCCAAGCCCTCAAAGAGGCCTTCACCTTTGATGGCTGAAGTTTTAAAAATCGCCCATTGGCGGCTTCTGATCTTGTGCAATTCTAAGGCCTCTGTTACAGCAGCATCGTCAAGTGCACCAGGGAGATCCTGCATAAAAGTACAGACAAAAAAACATTTGTTTAAAGAAATACAAAGGTAAAAATTCAGAGCAAATATGTCAGTAAGCAACCAAGAGGAAACAGATGAAGATCATTCTGTCAAGTTACGGAAGAAAAAAACCAATGTTCTCCTGAAGTTGAATAAAAGGTGGTAAAGTTAACTTGTGAAATAGAGCACAACAAATAATATACCGAGTGGAACTGAATAAAGGAGCAATGCCATTCAAAAATATAAATATAAACAAATAAAAGAGCACTACAGTGCTAAACAGTACAACAGTAAATGAAATATCATATCCAATTAGAGAGGATAAGTACAGACCTGATGAGATTAATTAACTATTCTTAAATGTTACAGATAATTGTCATGAAAACTATGCTACTGGTTTGCCTCAACCAGTATCCTGACAGTCATATTACTCTGTTCTGTGCTGAACAATGCATACACAACATGTCAATTGAGTACCAAATAGTGACTTAACCAAAAGAAAAAAGTTGTTTTAGCTTTTTATGCAACTCAATTGCTAAGAGGTTGCTCTCCATGGCAATTAACTTTAAACCTTAACAGGTTTTCCATCATTGCAAACAAAAGAAGAAACACAAATTGGTAAAGTGACAAGCATCAAGTTCCACTAGAAGAAAGCTTTCTCAGAAATGGCATTGAGAAGAGAAAAGAACAATGTTAGTAACCTGCTTGTTTGCATAAATGAGGACCACTGCACCTTTTAGCTCTTCTTCCTGCCAAACGATAAATGGAATTAGCATCCTATATCCCCAGTGGAACCTCAAAACAGTCAACAGAATTCAGAGTTTTGCTAACCCTAAACAGGAGTTAAAGAGTTTAGCTAAGTTCTAAAAGGTTAATCACTAATAACAAGACAATTGTTCAGGACATGTAAGCAGGAATTCTTTGCCAAAAAAATAGAAGGGAAATACAGATTTATCAGCCAGCAAAGCCACTTATCTTGTCCTACTACAACTGTTTGGCCTCTTAAGCCATCATGATAATCTCGAATCAAACCGTATAAAAGAAAGGAAAAGAAGTACCAATTTCCTGTGTTTTTATTTTAGTTGCAGTAACTTGTTTGTTACTTTGTTTTGCAGATATACTTACTGCACCCTTCTAAATAAGATACCCTACAATTGGCAATTGTTCAGGACATGTAAGCAGGAATTCTTTACCAAAAAAAATAGAAGGGAAATACATATTTATCAGCCATCAAAGCCACTTATCCTGTCCTACTACAACTGTTTGGCATTTTAAGCCATCATGATAATCTCGAATCAAACCATATAAAAGAAAGGAAAAGAAGTACCAATTTCCTGTGTTTTTTACCCATCAAAAAAAAAAATTCCTGTGTTTTTATTTTAGTTGCAGTAACTTGTTTGTTACTTTGTTTTGCACATATACTTACTGCACCTTTCTAAATAAGATACCCTACAATTGGCACTCACATGCCAAGCCAGTCTTCTGCCCTATTATGTTAGTTTGTTGTGTATATCAATTTTTCAAAACTCGAATGGGATGAGACCTCGGTCAAGGTAAAAGGGATTTGGGGATAGTCAATGATCGGGGCAGTTAATTTTTAATTAAATCAGGCAAGTTAAAGGAGTTTTGATTGACCTGGTAGGGGAAAAATCAGACTCAGACAAGGTAAAAGGGAGTCAACTTGGGAAAGTCGACAATTGACTTGGAGAGTTTTTAAACAGTGGTGAATATACACTTATTCAGACCTACACATGATATCCTACAATTGCAACTCAAAGGTGCCCATTTCCCATCCCCCATCCCCAATCCCTCTTCTCCACCACAACATTTTGACTCAGCAAAAAAACCCCGACCATCAACCTCGCTAATCTTCTCCTAATACAAGTATTTGTCATTTAGGGCTATCATGAATTCATGATAAAGCACTAATCTTCTCCTAATACAAGTATTTGTCATTTAGGGCTATCATGAATTCATGATAAAGCACGGACAATAAGTTCTGATTTCCAATAGGGAAGTGATATATCCACCCCTTTTTTACTCGGGACAGCCACCTCTTGTATACCTATGACTGCAGAGGGGCTGATTTACTTCACATGGGACAGACACTAATAACCCTTGTAAACCTTATATCCTTGGATACAGAAAAAGAGCAATATAGAATAGCGGTCTATAAAGAATTAAAATGATAAGAAAGTACATATTACCTCATAGTCTATTAGATTCCAATAAGTGGGTTGGCTTATACCGTAATTTTTATCAAATGGAAATAGAAAGCCATTCTACTTGAAAAATGACCAAACAAATTAAATGCATTTCATGACTCATGTTCCATAATTTCGCTCTTTTGGAAATGTAATTAATAATTTGCTTGCAGGAATAAGGATAAAAATATTGAGCATAAATGTAAAACTAATACCATTTCATGACTCATGTTCCGCAATTAAACTAAAACCTAAAATCCATAATTGGAAATAGTGTAATAAGAATAACCTTCCTAACTGGTGCATATTAAGTCATCATAATATGTAACATGCCATTGAGAAACAAAATAATTCTTATACATGCCAATAATATTTAAAAAGTTGTACATGAAAATCCTTCATAGATAGAAATCAACAATGTATACCTCCAGGATAGCATGAAATTCATCTTTGGCTATTACTAGTCTATCAGTGTCACTTGAATCAACAACATATATGATAGCTTGAGTGTTTGGGAAATAACATCTCCAGTATGGCCTGCAGACACAAAATAAAATAGGTGATGAGAACACAAATTCATGCAAGGGATTTTCTAATGACCATCGCAAAAGGCATTTCACAGATGGTATGTCCTTAGAAGCAGGAATCTTCCCTCAGGGTGCCGCTCCCACCTCAGAACCTCGATTCGGCGCTCCTTAGGAAGGAGCTTCCAGGGAGCGCGACCCCAAAGAGATGGGAACCTCTCTCATGACGCTCCAAGCCTGCTTTCGCTCCCAGCCTGCCTCTATTACTCCATAAGCCCTACCATCATCAACTTTCTTGCATCAAATTCCTTCAACTAGGCTTGTGGATCTTCAAAAGGCACGAGGAACGAGCGAACGAAAATGAAGATGGTTAGAAATTACTGCTTTTAAATGTACTTAAAGTTTGAAAGATACATATGAAAATGGTTAGAAACTATTATCTTTTGATATACTTGAATTTTGAAAGATATATAACGAAAATACTTCATACACGCTCCCACGGTGCTCCCAAACTTAGACTCTTCTAGACCCTCACGCTTCCTCGCCCCCGCTCCCACCTCCGCCCTCGCCCCCGCACCCGCTTCGTGCTTCTTAGGGTCTGTCGCATGTCAGACCAGCCACATTGTGAATGATGACAAAATCTGCTGAAAAGTGAGACTCTGTGGCTGGTCTGACATTCAACAGATCATCTGCGAAATGCCTTTGCGATGGATGCTAGCAGATCCCCATTTTGCAAGCAATCAAACCCGAAGTAAATAAAAAGTCTAGAAGCGACGAGAAAAAAGTCAGTATAAGGAATGACTTAGAATAACAACACAAAGTGCAAAGGATAATAGATATTAAAATGTTGAGAGGCACAACGTAAAGGCAAAAACCAAAAAGGGATAATGACAGACATTTCTTCAACATAACCAAGATTACGAGCATAGGAAAAAATTTTGATTAGCAAGTAATCTTTATTATATTGTTTATGTGATCACAAGAAGTTCCATACCTAACTCCATAAAAGGAAAAAACCATGAAAAAACTATATAGACTTGTGACAAGAATTATGTACTAGTGCCCAAATTAGTTGTTGAGTACACCGTTTCAAAAGGTGAGACTTTTCTGAAAATGGTAACAAGTTACTGGACTTTTCTGAAAATGGTAACAAGTTACTGGAGCCATAATTTAAGAAGTTGGTGGTGTAGGGACTCAGAATGCATGGCAAGCTACAACAGAAGCTTGCTAAGCAATATTTGCCTTAAAATTTTCCCTAAGCAAATCATATTTTTGCTACCAAACGGGGTGCACACTTCAAATGTTAGCATACAACTTTCTTATTTGTGGAACTATGAACACACTATAATATTATGTGGATAGTATAAAACCAAAGAAATATTGCAGTAGTAAGACATATTGTAAGAGTAAGAAAAGGGAAGAAGAAAAAATAGGTCCTAAAAGCAAACATACTGGTGATGTCTGCAGGTGGGGGGCCATATGGTCAAAACAATACAAAGCTTCCAAAACCTTTTCGTTTTTCTATGCCACAATTGATTTGATTTTTCCAGAAGTTCTGGAATCAAATGGACTGGTTTTAAAGTCTTTTATTGAATGAGTGTACAGCCTGCAAACCCAGCAGTTGAAAGAAGACATACAATTATCCTCAATATAAAGTGCTTTGTGGGGAATAGATCTTTCATGGATAGTTGTGCAACAAACAATGGATAACTCCTATACTGGACTAGATCCTATCCGGAACAATTTATCCAGCACTCTAACAGGCAGGAGTTGTAAAGGGGTTGTTTGACTACAGGACAGGTTTTCAAGAATTAGATTTTACTTTGGCCTGGCTGCCTTGTATTCCAAAATAGGTTTTTTCTAAGAGAGGTTCCAGCTCATATGATTACTATAGGAAGAACATATATTTAAAAAGAGAGGTTAAGTGGAGGTCCAACCTTTGGCTGAAATTGCACTATCTTCCTCTTCAAAAGATAAAGTGTATTTCTGAGATAGGTCTTATCCTGGATAGTTGGGTGGCAAGCAATGGATAAATTGCATCTTGGACTATTTCTTATCCACGATAATTTATCCCCCAAACAGACTCCAAAACAAAATTTCCATGTAAGAATTCTGGGTTTCAAATCTATCAAATAAAATTGGGGCTTTTGCAAATGAAGTCTTCTACTTTGCTTTGACTTCATTTGCAAAGAGAGTCTTTTAGTTCCACAATTTGCAAATAGAGTCATCACTTTTGGGTTGATTTTGCAAATCAGGTCATACCATCAATTTATGACCAAAATACCCAATTGTAGATTTTTTTTACCCTTAAGAAGCCCAAAATGTCGTTGCATCTGAAAAGATGAAATTTATCTTTTAAAAAGACCAAAATACCCATGATGCTCACAGATATGCTTTGATAAGGCAGGTCACACCGAGTCAACTCAAACCCATGCATCTGGTCGGGCCCACCAATTTGCCTTATGTTTTTATGGGGTGGAGCCCATGTATAGGCAGGTCACACCAAGTCAACTCAAACCCATGCATCTGGTCGGGCCCACCAATTTGCCTTATGTTTTTATGGGGTGGAGCCCATGTATAGGGTAGGGTTCATAATTTTACAGCATATGTTGTGATAGGTTGGGCTCATTTTTTATGCATAGGCCAAGAATGATATGATTGGGTAGGTCCCACGATCTCCACCCGAGCCCATGTATAGAGTAGGGCCGGTAATTTTTGTCTTTTCATGTATAAGAATGCTAGTATATATAGAAGGAATTTTGGTCTTTTTATAAGGTAGTTTGTCTTTTTAAATACAAGGACATTTTGGTCTTTTATGAGTAAAGAAATCTACCATGGGCATTTTGGTCACAAACAAATGACATGACCTAATTTGCAAAATTCATTCAAACGTTACGACTCTATTTGCAAATTGTCGAACAAGAAGACTCTTTTTGCAAATAAAACAAAGTAGAAGACTTCTTTTGCAAAAACCCCAATAAAATTTTGTATGCATACTCATTATGAGTCACATGCATAGTTCAAGAACGGAAGAGCAAATAGCAAAAGTACGGACGAGCCATTAGCAAATTAAGTATGAGAAAGACCACATGAGCTGATTTATACATGAGCCCACGCAAACAATTTTCCATCAAGAGGTTTGGTCCAAAACCCGGGCTATCGGAATGAAATAGATTATGCAGGTTACAATAAGGCTTAGCAATGATAACATACAAAATATAGGTAAAGAAAGTAATATTACCTGATGCTTGTCTGCCCACCTGTTCCATCCAACGAAATTGACTGTCAGAACTAGACTTTGGCACACATACAAATGAAATGGAAAAACAAAAGAATATTTCTACCATTCAAAAAAGAGAATATTTCTTTATTTCTGACGGAAGTTAATCAATTAATGATAACTATATTAAACAAGGGATGCATTCATATTTACATCTGCTCATGTGAAAGAATTACCTAAAATGCAAAACGAAAGTGATGAAGGAATATTTCTTTTTTTCTGACGGAAGATAATCAATTAATGATAACTAAATTAAACAAGGGATGCATTCATATTTACATCTGCTCATGTGAAAGAATTACCTAAAATGCAAAACGAAAGTGATGAAGGAGCAGTTCTCTCACCCACAAAAATCAATAGCCATTTTCTCCATTTTCCATTCATTGAGGAAGGGGTGTTTTTATTTAATTTCATGGGATTTGGGAAGCCTTTTTATATTCTTTGGTTTTTTGGGTTTCTTTCATGGGATGAGTTTTTCTTTTGTAAATAGGATTTAATGACTTACAATGGTGGGGACCATCCACTTAAGTCATGACTTAGTATCTTAAGTTAGCGTTAATAAGTTAGTGGTGGGGTCTATCATCCAAGCTGGTTTCTTATGTTAGTCACTTAAGAGGAGGTTTTAGGGCTAAGATTAGAGTAGTTTAGAGGGCTGAGAATATTGCTACGGTTTGTGGACCCCGATCCGAGGACGGTGCCGAGGTACGCGAGATCCCTCCCTGCAATCCTCTAAGATCTCCACAACGTGAAGGAGAGCTCTGCCAAGGAACTCTCGAAACTGTTGCCACCCTCACAGCATAGCATGAGTGGCGATATAAAAAGAAAGAGATATATCCTGATCCGGAGCCAAGGCTCGAAACCAAGATATATCTGAAAATAACTCAGAGTCGCCATCCATGGACACGCCATGGAACCAAAAACAAATGCTCTGTTTGCAATGGATAACCAGAGATACAAAAGGTCCGTGCCTGATGACGAATGGAGAAGGTCCGAAGAGCGCCCCAAATTCGCCCGAGTGCGAACACTTGGTCTCTTATGCCATTTATTATTAACCTTGAAGAGTTTTTAGGCGAAAATCATGTGAAATGGGAACAATCCTCAGGAGTCGTCTACCTAAGTATGCATTTCCTGAGAATACAAATAATAAGAATACACAAAATAAAATAAAAGATGTGCCACCTAAAGATAACTAGGTTATGAGTGACATGCCTAACTGGTGTCTAAGTTCTGGTGGACAAACACATGCATGCTACGGCTACAGGTATAAGGTCTGCACAAGAAAGTAAGAAAACACATCAAATCATACAATAATAACACAACAAATCCTAAGACTCTAAATGATTAGCCCGAGTCCTCGGATGGTCTGATGTTCATCCAAAGAAGCCTACGTATCCCCGCCTCCACGAGAATCAAGGCAACGTAGTTCTTCGCACCTATTCTAAACTAGGATGCCTAAGACACCTAGACCTCTATCTTAGACTCGATCTAAAAGACCGGACTAATTATTAAAGCTTCTTGAACGATTATTTAAATTCCAGTGAATTGTAGATTTTAGGACACCCTATATGCCCTAACTAAATGCAGGTTAGCCCTAAGCTAATGCAGGTGGTTCCTACAACCTATGTGTAACTAGGCTGTATTTCCTAAGGAAAACAATGGGATCACTAGCGCATTCTAGACCTAGTCATCAGTCGGCGATGTGAATCGCCAACTGACCGGACGGAGGCGCTCCTATAACTCTAGGACAAACCCCTAACTCTAAAACAAGCACACAATAACCACAACAAATCAAAGACAAACTCCCTAACTCTAAAACTCTCTATCTAGGACAAACTCCTAACTCTAGAGGAAGATCTTGTTGAAAACAAGGCTTTGAAGAAAAAGGGTTAAAACATTTATTTACAAAGTTTGGCTGGACTTGGGATAAAGATCCCAAGCTGCACTACGTACCTCGTGGAAGAGGATCAAGCCAACGTAGTTCGAAAATCGAACTCCCTAGATGATTTTGGATTTTTCTGGTTTTCAAATGTTTTTGAAATGCTTTTATATTTTTGACGATTTAAAAGAAGTGTTAACACCCTTTTAGCTAAAGGGGATCCGATAGAAGAGCCTCATTACCCACCATATCGCGGTAGAGTAATTTAGAGGGAAACGGGATCCCTAAAGCCTGGGGGAAAAGAAAACAAGCGAGGGAACTAAAATTCCGATACGAGACAAAAGATCTCAAAGAGATGACCAAAAGCTGACGAGGCTTAGCCAGAATCCAAAAGAGAGGAGCTCTAACCTGCGAGGGAAAACCCTAAATAAACGAGAGATGAAAAATCTTCTAACCCTAAGGGCAGACTTCTAAACAAAAGGGACAAACAAGAACCCTATAGGAAGAACTACGGAACAATCAGCCACTAAGGAAAGGTCCTAACTAGTTAAACGCTCTGAGAGAAGGAAATCCCTTAACCTGCGAGAACTCTAAGGAAGGAAGGGAATAGATTGGCTCAAGAAACGTTCCATCATCGCCAAAACCCAAGAGATATTTCCAAAAATCAATGAAACTCCGAGAACCGATGAAAGTTTCGAAAAAGCAAGGTAAATCCCAAAATCGAAGGAGGTCCTAAAAAGGAAATGAAAAGGAATATGATCCTAGGATAAGAATAAGATGCCCATTCACCACGTAGAGATATATGGAAGTAAAATTAGAACATAAGAGACTCGAGAGTGACTACTCCAACATGCTAATCAAATTTTGCTTGGAAACAAATGGAGAATGCACCTTGAAGGAAATGAGAGTTAGAATCAAGGATTTCAGCAATTATCAATAGCAACAACAAAACTGTTTGTTGGGACCAATGGCTTCCATGAATTGGTCACTAATGCATATGCGAATTCCTAGCAGCTCGCTGTACATACGATATCCCTACGACCTTACTTCCAATATTACAAGGAACCTAATTCACCACCGAACACAACCATTGAAATTTGCCAAAATACAGTACGGTCAGGTTAAAAAGTCAAAATGAGTTAAGCTGCCTATAAAACACCAAGCTCTTGTCCTAACCTAATCATTTACCAACCTGAGCTTGCAACCATATAAATGATCCTCACAAATCATTTGCAATTCAGCAATCCCTTCTAGCATGGCCACAATTTAGACATGAACTATGCTCTCTGTACATGTACAGGACATGAATACAAAGCCCATAATGTCATTCATACATCCAATCTAACATGATGCCCACACAAATGCTGCAATATAATGCTCCAAGAACAGCACAAGGCTATCTCTTCTATCAGGCAAGCATTAAGTTTAAAGCCGCCCTCAAGAATTTAATAGAGGAAACATAGAAAGAAATTCTAAATCCGAGGCAATTAAGAAATTTACTATGAGCTTGAATATGAAATTGACCTTTTATATATGCATGCGGACTAAAAGAAGGTAAGTAAATTACCTGGACCCCTAAATGACAGCAAATGATAAACCAGAAATATGAAACAATGCCGAGTGTGATTGCAGCGATGACAAATCCATAGCGAGAGGAATATGATGACAGAATTAGCTTCTCCTTTCCTCAAGGATCCATGAACACATAGCTTTGAAATCTCCCTTGCGCTTTTTTTTTTTTTCTAAATGAAATGGAATATACTCTGATCTAGAAACCTAATTTTCGAACAAAGAAGGATGATTCTCAGATCTTAAGGTTTGAGGAGTGAGTTTGGGGGAAAATGGCATGGGTTTGGTGGAATGGTTTTGAACTGGGGATAGGAGATGGATGGCGGAGCTCGGTTGGGTTGGGGTTAAGAAAAATGGGTTTGAGGTGGGTTTTAGAGAAGAAGAGAAAAATGACGAAGAAGATGGTGGCGCAGATTTGGTTGGAGCTCCGATGGGGTTGCCGGAGATGAAGGTTATGGTCGGTGTAGGTGTGAAGGTGGTGTGGCTTTGCCGGATTCCGGCCGGAATCGGTGAGGATGACCGGATTTAATGGCGTAAACAAATGTAGAAGATGTTGATGGAGGGTTTGCTGGGTAACAGAGATGGGTTTGAGGTGGTTTTAATGGTCAGAGAAATGGGATGGAGTGGTGGCTGGAGGTGGCGATGGGATTCGGCTGTGGGTTACAGAGGATGAGGATGGTGGCGGTTGGTGGTCGGATTGTGGGTTTTGAGGAGTGGAGGTGGGAGATTGCAGAGGGAGATGGAGATGAGGGTTTTAATTGCTGGGTAAATATAGGGTTCGGATTGGGGTAAAAGAAGATGGAAGATGATGGTGGCTTTGATTGGTGGTGGTGGTGGAGGGAAATGGTGGCGGTATTGGAGGTTTTCGATGGGGGAAATTAAGTGGGTTTTGTTGGTGGTAGAAGGAGGTCTTGGGGTCTGATTTGCAGGGCAAAGAGGTTAGGGCTTTATGGCTATTGGGTTTTAAAGAAGGGGTTCGAGGAGGGTTGATAACTGGCCGGTTGAATAGAGGTAGGGTAGGGTCGGATTTTGGGAAGGAAATGAAGTGGGTTTGATTGTGGGGTGGTGGCTGCCACGGTGTTGGATGGATCGGTTGATGGTGGGAAGGGAAAGAAGATGGGTTTTTAAGGAAGAGGTGGTGGGGAGTGAAAATAGAAGATGATAATGGTGGTGGTGGGTCGGAGGCTAGCAAGGTCTTGCCAGAATCTATGGAGGCTTACCGGAGAAAATGGGTTTTGAAGAAGATGGGGTAGGGGCTGTAAATAGGGGGTTTTGGTGGAGGTGGAGATGGGGTTAATGGCGGTCGGAGGAGGTGGATGGAGGAAAAATTGTCGGATTTGAAGAGAGGAGGTAGATGGGTTTGTGAAGGGTGGTGGTGGTTGGGATCTCCGATTGGAGGTGGTGGCTGTGAAGAAGCAGAAGGTGGCGGTTGGAGAAGGTACGGCCGGATTCCGGTGAGGAACCCACCGGAGAGGATGGGTTTAAAGGTTTTGGATTTTGCAGAAGAAAAGAAAAATGGAGGTGATGGTGGTGGTGTTGGTGGTCGGAGGACCGGAGAAGATGGCGTGGGGCCGGAGAGAATGGGTTTGGCCCGATTCCCGCAAGGATGGCCGGACGGTTGGGGAAGATGATGATGGGGCGAGCTCCTTCTCCACCTCCCTCTCCTTCTCACTTGCGGCTGCAGATGGGGCTCCCCCTTTTTCTCCAAAACCCTAACTCGATGGGTTTTAAAGAAGAAGGGAAAATGGTAAATTCGCCTCTCCCCTCTTTCCTAATGGACAACCCACTCTAGTGTATTTGACTATTCTTTTAATCTCAGAGGGGGGTGCCTGGGTAGAACAGACCCCTGAGAGAAATGATATATTTGACCCCATTTATTCCTTGGACAACCTTCTCTAATGTATCATCTCTTCTTTAATTCACTTACAGGGCACTCCCTCTTGGATGAGTTAACCCCCTATCTGAATTTGCACCGCGACACTATCGAGGCTTGCTCACTAGGCGAATTAGCTCAGATCTTGACGAAATTTCACAGGGACCTTAGTGGGACCCTAAGCTAGCCTAAGGTGCAATTTGGGGTCCTAACGCACTGATTTGAAAAAGTTATGCATAAAACATGGAGGTGCATGGCACGGTCAAAATGGGGTGTCTACACGGTTGCTTGAGAATGTAAGGGAGGTTTATTGTGTAAAGTCTTTTTTTTTACATTATTGGATTTTTTTAAGGAAGTTTCTCACCCCAAGAACCTGTACAAACATCAGCACCATCTTGGTGTTTCCCCTTCATTTCTACTCAATTTTCTCTCATATTCCGACTATTTCTCCTTGCACATCAGATTTGTCCAGATCTGTACTTGTCCTTGCGTTGTTTCAAATTGGTATCAGAGCCAAGTTGAATCCATGGATCCACATGGTAGAGGTCGTGGTGCCCGTGTAAACTAATGCAACAAGAGGAAATGTTAGAATTGAAGAGAATGGCAGAGTGTTTGACACGTGATTTGCAAAGCTTGCAGCGTGTATATATATACAGAGAGAGAGAGAGAGAGAGAAGAGTTTCTACACACTAGTGTAGATAAGATACCTACACACTAGCTTAAAATACAGTGGGGGCCACATCGTTTGGGTGATCCAAACCATTCATTTGATTGGCCCTCACATAGATAGGGTGTGACCAAAAAATCAGCTCCATAGGATCATCCCAACCCTACGATTTGTGGAGGTAAAATGGATGTGTATAGACCTTCACAAATTTGTCCATTTTTTGCCTCCACTGTTCAAATGGTTAGAATGATCCTATGGAGCTGATTTTTTGGGCACACCCTATCTATGTCCCTATCTATGTGAGGGCCCATCAAATGAATGGTTTGGATCACCCAAACAATCTGGACCCCACTGTATTTTAAGTAAGTGTGTAGGTAACTTATCTACACTAGTGTGTAGAAACTCTTCTCACATATATATATATATATATATATATATATATATATATATATATATATGAGAAAACGGTTCCTACACATATTTGTAGATAAGTTATCTACACACTAGCTTAAAATACAGTGGGGGCCACATTATTTGGGTGATCCAAACCATTCATTTTTAAGGCCCTCACATAGATAGGGTGTCCACAAAAAATCAGATCCATAGGATCATCCTAACCATTCGAACTGTGGAGGCAACAAATGGACTAATTTGTGAAGGTTTAAAGACATCCATTTTACCTTCACAAATCGTAGGGTTGGGATGATCCTATGGATCTGATTTTTTGTAGACACCCTATCTATGTGAGGGCCTTTAAAATGGATGGCTTGGATCACCCAAACAATGTGGGCCCCCACTGTATTTTAAGCTAGTGTGTAGAGAACTCTCTACACATATGTGTAGGAACCGTTCTCTCTCTCTCTCTCTCTCTCTCTCTCTCTCTCTCTCTCTCTCTCTCTCTCTCTCTCTCTCTATATATATATATATATATATATATATATATATATATATATATATATATATATATATATATATATATATATAGATATAGAGAGAGAGAGAGAGCAAAATCCCAAATGGAGGAACTAGAAGGCAACCGCAGTGAAAAAGAACTCGTTGATCATCTGAAAGGGAGCATCAGGGAAGAAAGTAGCGACAAGATGAAAACCCTTTTCATGAGTCCAGGTACCGTGCACTACACGAATGTGAGGGCCTTGAAGAAAGGTTGGCTAGGGCATTGGAATTAAATTCGGGTAGAGTGCGAATCAAAGTACCTAATTTTAATGAAAGGCTATGCACAGAGGAGTTTCTTTATTGGGAAGTGAGCTTGGAGAATCATTTTGAATGGAAGTTGATGGCGAAAGAGAGGAAAGTGTTTTTCGTGAAGATGGAGTTGAAAGGGATCACTCTCCAATAGTGGAAAAGGCAACGATCTAGACAAGGGAAGCTGAAGATCTACACATTGGAGCATATGAAGCAGAAATTATGCAAAACATTTTCTGCTGGCAGAGTAGCATTCAGACCGAATGACTATGAAATTAAAGGTAGAAGAGCGTGCAAGATTACAAACCTAAGTTCAACAATTTGTCCATCTGTGTAGGGTTGAACGAGGCGGATGAACAACTGGGTGTGCATTAACTTCTAAAAATAACAAATAAACAGCAACCTAGCTAATGAGGCCATTCCAATCACTTAAAACAAGTAGTTGACAATGTGGGCCCCTTACTAACACTCATCCCACTAATAGCTTCTAAAAATAACAAATAAAAGATAAAGAAAATACACAGAGACCTAGCTAATGCCAGGTGGGACAGGATTTTTTGATACTATGTAATGCCAGGTGGGACTCCTGGTCCCCAACGTAATTATTATAGTATCAATGAAAATATGTCAATTTTCAAAAAAAAAGTGTACAGATTATTTAAATTCCAAATGGCAACCACTACATGAATTAACTCATAGTATGTTCACTTGACAGGATTCATATTGTTCATATGGTGAAAATTTGAAATTCATTAAATTGTAAATTTAAAACTTGGTGTGGAACATTTAATTAACATTTTGGTTGGACTTCAAGCTTTGTCTAGCTTAGGAAGTTTTAGTTCTTCCATCAAACTACAGCCACATATTTTAGGCTATGATATCATTATAACATGTTTGAGAAGACAAACTAGTAAATACCAATTGTAATTAGCATTGCCTACTTGTGTGGACTGATTAAAGATCATATGATCATTACCATCATACGTTTCAGAAAAGGCAATGGTATCATAAGGGGACCAAAAAACATTTCGCTTTGACTAGCAGCTTTGAAGTTCTGATCCAATGGGGTTTGTGCAGTAGTTTCACAATCTTTCAACAACCAAAAATGTCATGCAAATGAAATTATGTGGTGTGTTCATAATGGGATTTTAGCTCTGTTTTTACTTCTTGTTTCTATACTTTTGGATACTTTAGGATGCATGGCTTAATTCCATGTACACGCTGCATAATGCACAGGTTAGCTAAAATGTTGGGAAGGGGCATGTTTCTTCTGGTCAGAGCTTAGAGTAGATAGGGTTGCAGTAGAACCAGCTTGATAGATCCAACCTTCGATACATAAGTTTCCAATGTGGATACAATCGGGACTCGGGAGAAAATGTCCGCTTGAAATTTGATCAAGTTTGACCTTTACAAACCAATCTGTACAGTTTCTTTGGGTTTGATTTGCTGAAAATTTGCTTTCGACATAGAAAATGGCGCATAAATTGTTCTTCAAATTAATTTCTGTTCTTTTTACTGGTAATATGAAAACAACAACCCCTCAAAATTAGGCTGCAGAGATACATCTGCTAACAAAAACACTATGAAGTTCATCAGGCAAAAGGTCCATCAACTCTCCAGAGGGAGAGGAAGTTCTGCTGGGAAACTTCGTGAAATCCATACACCACACCAGTGTCATATCTCAGCATTTTTTAGATAACCGCATTTGAATTGGAGGGGGTTGGCAAGGAATCTGTCAGATACTTTGTCCATTTACAACTTGGAGACCATTTGTTCAGTAGCACTTGAATTTTGAATTCCCGTAAAGACAAATCTAATCTCGTGATCTGTCTCAATGGTAATGCAATCAAGAAAGAATAAAGCAATGATTACTCTTACTATGTATAAGCCACAACTGTCACAACTTCCAATCCCTCTAGAATCTAAAGACATTAAAGTTTAATATAATAAAGAATGAAAAGCAAATAACCACTACTGATACATCTGTTATAATGGTCAGTTTGGTGGTGTTTTCTCTATTTTGTACATAATTACACTACTGTCAATGAATTCTTATCTAAGTTTGCTAAAATTTCAACAGTGTGTGCTAGTATAGGCAGAAATGTGAAGAATAATAAAATAGCAAGAGAAAGAGATCATGATAAAAATATATATATATATATAAAGGCACAGATCAACGTACCCAGATCCCAGACTTGAAATTTGATATTGTTATACTGCACGGTTTCCACATTAAACCCAATTGCTACAATCATAAAAAAAAAAAGAATTATCAAATCACTAGAAAGAATTGGACAAATGATAAACCTAATAAGATCAAAAACTCAAAATCAAGAAAAAGCTAAAATACGCACTAGGAATTGTGGAAACTACTTCTCCCATCTGAAGCCGATCTGAAGGAGATGAAATTAAAAACCAACAAATCCCAAATTGAAAACCCTAGAAAACAATTACAGTGAAGAAAAGAGAATGGGGGAAAAAGGATACAGAGAATTGTCGTCTTCCCAGCATTATCGAGACCGAGAACAAGGATTCGCGCTTCTCTATTCCCGAATAGCGATGAAAACAGTCGGGTGAAGAGGATACCCATTGCTCCAGTGCAAAAGCAATGGTGGAAGATCCGACGGTTGATATTCCTTCTTCGAATGAATTCAGAAATCCGAAGGAACGAATCCCTGTAAATGAGAACAAGGCGAGGAAGAAAAGGTAGAGAGATCTGAAGATATTAAAAAAGAATAGGGTTAGCTTGCTGCCTTGCTGTTCTTGAGGTGGGCTAAATAGGAAAAACAATAAATTGGAGAAGAGAAGGGAGGGTGGCTTGAATTGGAAGCGAGAGATATCACCGGTTTGGAAAACTGACGTTCCGAGCATCTGCTGTGCTGTCTGACCCACGGAGACAAAATGACTAAATTAACCCCGATACAAGACTCATGTAAGTCGTGAATTTGTTAGGAACTTAGAAAAGGCTAAAATGGAAGTCACTTTGGATCCGTAGATCCGATTAGCAACCACTAGGTCCGCCCAAATGCTGTTAAGAACACCATGATCGGATGATCTTGGCCATTGATCCAACATGCCTTGATAAACCCTCGTTTAGGGCTCCCCAAAGAAAAGTTAAACTGTTTATCTTTGTAGACCTGTCTATGCGTAGTGTGTGTGTTCGGGATAGGGCTGCAACTCGGGTCGGGTTCGGGTTGACTTTTTCCAACCTGGGTCGGGTTCGGATTGAGGGTTTGGCAACCCAACCCGAGTGAAACCCGATATTTTTTATAATTTTTTAATTTTCTAAGCTTAAAAACTTGGGTTGGGCTAGTAAGTCGGGTTCGGGTTGGGAAAATGGGTTCCTCAAGTCGGGTCGGGTTGAACCTCGTCGGGTTGGATATCAGGTCGGGTCGGGTTTGCGTTGGATAAATGGGTTCCTCAGGTTGCATCCCTACTTCGGGAAGCCATATTGGTTCCCTCCGGGACCCCTCGTATTGTTCTATGAAGTCAATGGTCTTGATCTCACATCATACTCCAATGCCCCTTGCAGACCAAAATATTACTTTCCACTCTCTGCCCAGTTTTTTTTTTTTTTGTTTCTTCCGTTGGTAAGCTCGGATTGATCGTCGAGGGTTGAAGAACATAGTCTTTACTCTTACTAGAGGTTGAACCCAATACTATCTTCGTAGTCATGTATAATAAAGAAGGGGTGTATTTCTTACTTAAAAATAAGGATACTTTTGCCCATAAAAAATTGCTCATAAATATTTTAGTACATGGCTCACATGCAATCCTCACTCTTAATCAACCCATGATCGCGATTAAATAACCATTTTGTCCTTCAAATTAGCTATACATCTGATATTTTAGTACATGGCTTGCGTGGACACCTACTAATTTTCCAACGTTGCCCTAATTTTTCATTTCTAGGGTTTTTTTTTTATCAATGCTAATAATTTTAATTTAAGCATAAAAATCCGTATTTGGGACCAATTCTAAGTTAAGAGTGTTGCCCTCCAATTGTTCATCCCAGGTCTATAAATATAAAGGAAGGCTAGACTAAAGGAGTGCCCTTGCAAAGAGGAGGTGAAACGTAAAAATCAATGATGAACATGATACGTATGACATTGAAGTCTCCCAACACTCCTCAGTTGGCAAGGAAAAATCTCCCAACTCCGCCCAAATATTGGGCAAACGCTGCACATAATACACATGCCGATTGAAGTCTCCCAACACTCCTCACTTGGTTAAGAGAAGTCTTCCAATTGAACAAAGAAAACCTCGTAATTAATAGAAATTATGTGTTACCAAGTAACGAATCAAAGGAAAGGTGGTTTCTAGTTACCAAGTCACCTACTCAAGTTTCCACCCGTTATAGTTTTCTTCTTCTTTTTTCTTATTTTATATTTTTTGAATATTTAAAATAAATTTGTTAATGGAATTCACAATTCAACGTAGGTTGAAACTTTGATCAGACCACGGAAGCAAGACCTTTTCGGGCTCGATCACTGGTCCAGATTTTAAGAATTTGAAAATGATATGTTGCCACATCACATGAAAGAGTGGAATTTGGAAATCCAGCAATTGAAAATACTGTTGCAGGGTTTTCAACATCTATTTACTTGGATGACAATACTCTAAAGAGAGTTCTGCTAAGAAGACATTTGACTATACTTCTCAAAACGCCCACAAACAGTTTATTGCAATTTTGCAACTCTATTTATACAAGTGTTCGTTCTCGTACAAATTTGTAACACTTGTATCACATTTATCTCATTTCTTACTGTTTCAGAAGCTAAGAATATGCAATCCAGGAAACATGATAGCTCATGCATTCGACTCTAAATTCACTTTGTGACAAAAATAAAGCACAGGCGTTGATATTCGTAACTACACCCCTTTATTTAAATCCTCTCACTAAGCAATATAAGACAAAACTCAAACAACAAGAACAAGAAAACAGAGGACAGCTTCCTAACATCATTTATTTAGACACGCCCACTACAAAAAACTGGGTTACTGAAAGAATAAAAGAGGGGAATCCTCACCTGATAGATTCTCGCAACTCTATAGCTTGAGGAACACAAACTCTTCAACAGCAGGTACGTCACCAATCTTCTTAAGGGTCTCCTTATCTGGCTCCTCATCCACACCAATCGCCATAATTGCCTGCTTCCTCGGGGCTGTCCTCCCCACACTCATGAAGCTTACATTCACATTCTGCTCACCGAGAATATTTCCCACGCGCCCAATCATACCAGGTTGATCTACCTGCCTGCAGAGTATTAGGTTCCCCTCGAGACTCACATCCACGCTGAAAGACCCCACGCATATCAAATGTGGGATCCCGTCCTTCACCCTGCCCTCCACTCTTATTTCACCCGACTCCGACAAGGCACTGGCAAACCTTGACTCTACATTGGACAGGTGAACTTCGATTGACTCGAGTGGGTACTCCGGTGACCCATCGACATTAATCCTCTCCTCGCTAACCCGGAGACCTCTTTGTTTGGCGGTAAAGTCGGCATTGACTAGGTTGACAAATACGCTGGATATTGGCTCTATGATGCCTTTGGTGATCATGGCTCTGAGAAGCCTTGTGTCCAGATCATCGGGGTCTCGAGATGATGTGTAGACAACCTTGACACCCTTAATACCACTCCCTCCTGCCACCAATTGCACTGCGAGTCTCCCCAGCTTCTCTGCCAGTACAACATAGGGTGCCAGCTCGGATAGAACCTGACATAAAATAGATTTAAGTACATAACCAGCAATTACATATGTTGGGTCCTAGAGAAGGGTAATAAGTTTCTACCTCGGCGGGAACCATGGGGGCATTCACAGCAGTAGCAGCAAGTTCTCCTTTCAATGCTCCTACGACAGCCTCTGCTATTTCAATGGCTACACCTTCCTGGAAGTTTTTATGGTATTGTTTCGAGAGAGAAGGCGGTATACTTTAGAGCAACAAAATAGTGATTAAAGAGAGAAAGAGGAGGGAGGGATCAGATTCTCTAGGAAAGATGTGACGAAAAATACAGACCTGGGCTTCCATTGTGCTAGCTCCAAGATGAGGTGTAACGGTGACGTTTTCATGCTGCACTAACTTGCTGTCTTTGGGTGGAGGCTCTTCTGTGAATACATCAAGTCCAGCCTGTTCCAACCCATAAAACCATTCAGCACAATGCGTACTACATCTTTTTGTATATTAAGAAAGGTAAATAAATAAAAAAGGAAAAAGAAATACTATACATAAAATGCATAATGCACTCAGAGCTAATTTTCACAAAATTAAATGAGTCTGGTAAATGATTAAAAATGCCCTTAAACATCATCAATGTTAACGCCAAACCTTCTTGTCCTGGGTAATTTAGTGTTGTGATTCGTGCTATTCTTTTTTCTTGCAATCGAACGTCATAGAATCATAATCTATTTGGAGGAAACACAGTTGAAACGCAATTTTGAGACCAACAATCAGTTTTGGACTCGAAATCAATTCTCAAAGGGGGCATCTCTCTCCTGAGGGGACTCATTCAAGGTTGGACGAAAAGAGGACAGTCTTTTCCTTCTGATCTACTCTAGGAATGTCAAAGATCTATTCCGTACTGGCCAGGTTTTGAAATATCTGGTTTTTACTAGTCAGACCAGCGGATCAGACATCTGTCATGAAAGATTCTCGATTCGCGGACAATTCCAATGACCGGTAAGCTGACTTGACCTAGAATCATAATCTATTTGGAGGAAACACAGTTAAAACTAAAACACAATTTTGAGACCAATAATCAGTTTTGGACACGAAATCAATTCTCAAATTCCAAAACGAACAGAGCCTTAGCATCATTTTGTGGACCCCGATCCGAGAACGAGTGAGGGAACGAGTCCCTACTTCCTCTAGATCTCCACAACGTGAAGGAGAGCTCTACCAAGGAACTCTCGAAACTGTTGCCACCCTCACAACATACCATGAGTGGCGATATAAAAGGAAAGAGATACATCATGATCCGGAGCCAGGACTCGAAACCAAGATATATCTAGAAATAACTCAGAGTCGCCATCCATGGATGCGCCATGGAACAAAAATAAATGTTCTGTTTGCAATGGATAACCAGAGATACAAAAGGTCCGTGCCTGATGACGAATGAAGAAGGTCCGAAGAGCGCCCCCAATTCGCCCGAGTGCGAACACTTGGTCTCTTATGCCATTTATTATTAACCTCGAAGAGTTTTGGGCAAAAATCATGTGAAATGGGAACAATCCTCAGGAGTCGTCTATCTAAGCATGCATTTCCTAAGAATAGAAATAATAAACACACAAAAAAATAAATGGAAGAGGTGCCACCTAAATTTTGCTAGGTTATGAGTGACATACCTAACTGGTGTCTAAGTTCTGGTGGACATACACATGCAAGCTACAGCTAAAGGTATAGGATCAATACAAGAAAGTAAGAAAACACATCATACAATAACAAATCCTAAGACTCTAAACGATTTAGCCCGAGTCCTCGGATGGTCTCATATTCATCCAAAGAAGCCTACGTATCCCCGCCTCCACGAGAATCAAGGCAACGTACTTCTTCGCACCTATTCTAAGCTATGATGCCTAAGACACCTAGACCTCTATCTTAGACTCGATCTAAAAGACCGGACTAGTTATTAAAGTTTCTTGTACGATTATTTAAATTCCAGTGAATTGTGAATTTTAGGACCACCTATATGCCCTAACTAAATGCAGGTTAGCCCTAAGCTAATGCAGGTGGTTCCTACAACCTACGTGTAACTAGGCTGTATGCCCTAAGGAAAACAATAGGATTGCTAACACATCCTAGACCTAGTCATCAGTCGGCGATGTGAATCGCCAACTGACCGGACGGAGGCGTAACAGACTCCTAACTCTAACACAAACCACACACAACAAATCAAACAACACATCAAGGAGAAACTCTTAACTCTAAAATAAACGTAAACAAGCACATAACAAATCAAAGACTAAAACCAAAGACAAACCCCTAACTCTAAAACTCTCTTTCTAGGACAAAGCCCTAACTCTAGAGGAAGATTTTTCGAAAACAGGTTTATGAAATATTTTTGTACTTTTTTTAAAAAAGTTTGAATGATTTATTTACAAAGGTTTGGCTGGACCTGGGATAAGAATCTCAAGCTGCACTACGTACCTCGTGAAAGAGGATCAAGTCAACGTAGTTCGAAACGAACTCTCCTAATACGCTACAAAACTCAACACTTTAGCTGATTTAAGGTTTTTTTAATGTTTTCAAATGTTTTTGATTTTTTTGGTGTTTTAAAAGTGTGTTAACACCCTTTCAGCTAAACGGGATCCGAGAGAAGAGCCTCCTTACCCACCATATCGCGGTAGAGTAATTTAGAGGGAAACGGGATCCCTAAAGCCTAAGGGAAAAGAAATCAAAATAGAGGGGACTAAAATCCCAAAGAAAAAGAACAATCCCGAAGAGACGAAAACAAAACTAACGAGCCATAATCAATCTCCAAAGAAGACGATATCTATCCCGCGAGGGAAATCCTAAACAAACGAGAGATGAAAAGCTTCTAACCCTTTAAATCGTCTCGAGGCTTGCGTCAAGGGGACCCTCTCTCGCCTTTTCTCTTTGTTATTATAGCGGAAGCTCTTAGTGTGCTGTTGAAGAAAGGTCAAGCGGAGGGGCTGATTTCAGGGGTCTCCTGCCGTGCTTCTGGGTTGAAGGTTTCCCATTTGCAATTTGCGGACGATACCCTCCTATTTAGCTCTTCCTTGGCCTCAGAGATTCTTAATCTGAAGGCCATTTTAAGGTGCTATGAACTGGTCACAGGTCTTCGCTCCAATTTCTCTAAATCCCGAATCTATGCTCTGAATCTAAGCTAGGCAGAAGCTTCTACCTTAGCCAATATTATGGGTTGCTCTCTAGAGTCCTTGCCGGCGTCCTACCTGGGATTGCCCCTGGGAGTAGGGCGCCCACGTAAAAGTGCATGGGATCCCATTGTGGCAAGAATAGAGAAAAGGCTTGATACATGGAAGCGGAATTTGTTATCTAAAGGTGGTCGGTTAACCTTGATTAAAGCGGCCTTGGCTAATATTCCAATATATCAACTATCTTTATTCAAATGCCCGGAGTCTGTTGTGAATCGTATAGAACAGCTTCAGCGAAGATTTCTGTGGGGTGGTTCAGATCAACATCGGGTCATGGCACTAGTCAGCTGGAAAGAGGTTTGCATGCCAATTCAAGGAGGTGGTCTAGGCATTCGAAGGATCAGGCAGTTAAACCAAGCGTTGATGGGTAAATGGTTATGGAGGTTCGGCGAAGACAACGCAAGATTATGGACCAGAGTAATCTCCGATAAATATGGTGTTGCACCAGGTGAGTGGACTTCCCTAAATAATTTTCTTAATCCTGGGGTGACGATATGGCGGGATATCCTCCGCCTATCCCCGCCCTTTCAACGTGGAATTCGATTTCGGGTGTACTCCGGTGCACGGATTTCTTTTTGGTCAATGTGGTGGTGTTCGTCTGCTCCGCTTCAAATTCTTTTCCCGGATCTGTTTTTAGTAGCAGCAGATAAGTTTGTTTATGTCCAAGACTGTTTCGAGTGCTATGAGGGTAAAGTCATATGGCAGCCTCTTTTTCGTCGGAACTTTTTTGACCGTGAGCTGCCATCGGTGAACAACTTATTACAGATTCTTGCTGAGACTTATGTCAGTGGCTCGGGAGATGACAGAAGGTTGTGGGTAAACTCTTCTTCAGGCAGATTCTCGGTAAAGTCATTTTACAACAGTATGGTGTCTGTTGAGGGCAGTGTTTTGGCAGCAAAGGTGTGGAAATCTGCAGCGCCCCCTCGAGTTTGCTTCTTCGGATGGTCCGCCATAAGAAATAGGATCCAAACAGTGGATTTCTTGCGAAAGAGGCATATGCTGATTATAGATCACTGTTCTATGTGCCTTGAATCTGGGGAGACGGTGGATCATCTTTTCATTCATTGTCGAGTAGCTAGGGAGGTCTGGGGGAGGATTCTAGTAAGATTCGGCATCAATTGGGTGTTCCCCTCCTGCTTGCAAGATTTGATTGACGGATGGAAATGTATACCATGGAGCAGAAAAGGCAAGAGTTTGTGGTGGCTGACACTCATGGCATTCTTATGGGTCATCTGGAAAGAAAGGAACTCCCGAGTTTTTGTAGGGAAAGCTAAATCTCATCATTTACTATTTATTCAGGTCATTACTCTG
Source organism: Tasmannia lanceolata (assembly GCF_043159265.1). Taxonomy (NCBI): domain Eukaryota; kingdom Viridiplantae; phylum Streptophyta; class Magnoliopsida; order Canellales; family Winteraceae; genus Tasmannia; species Tasmannia lanceolata. The sequence goes on from NW_027518683.1 coordinate 11,022,618, forward strand.
ATTATATCTTGGGCAAGGGCACTCCCGTTATTCAGATTTGTGTCGGCTTTCGACCTGTGGGAAGGGTGGAGAGTGGTCTGTGAGAGTCAGGATATCAGGCCTGTTTTAACCCCCAAATGGAGCCCCCCTTCTGCCGGAATCGTCAAATTCAACTTCGATGGCTCCAGTATGGGGAACCCTGGACCAGCTGGGATTGGGGGTGTTTTAAGAGATAGTAACGGTGTGGTCCTACAGGCTTTTTCGGGGCCCATCGGTAGGGCGGATTCGAATGAGGCAGAGGTCAGGGCAGTGCATCAAGGCTTTTTAAGTTTGTTAAGGGGGCGCTCAGGTAGATGTGTGGTGGAGGGGGACTCGTTGAATGTTATAAGATGGCTCAGGGGCTCTTGGGAACCCCCGTGGCGTTTTCTTCAGTATTTTGATGAGATTAAGGACCTCATCAAAGAATTGTCGCTAACCTTTCAGCACGTGAGAAGATCGGCTAATGAGGTGGCTGACAAGTTAGCAAGAGATGGAGTGTCAAATCAAGTTCTCACTCTTTATGATTTTCTCCCTCCTTAATTTCATCTCCTAGTTTTTGTTGTTTTTATTTCTCTTATAGTTCTGTAAGGGGGACTCCCTCAGTCTTCTTTAATATCATATTATCATATTACCATTCAAAAAAAGAAAAGCTTCTAACCCTAAGGATAGACTTCTAAACAAAAGGAGAAGACAAAACCCTATAAAAAGAACTACTAAATCGATAGAATCCCGAAACTCGAAAATGATCCCGAGGAACGTGCAAAGAATAGTCCCGGAAAGAAAGGAAACCCCTCAAACCCTGTGAACACCCTAAGATGGGGAAAATGATAAGAAGGGCAAGGGGTTGGCTCAAGAAATATTCCGTCATCGCCTGACCCGACAAAGCTGTGCTCCCAAAATCGATGGGATCCCTAAATGCAGAAAGTACCCCAAGGAACGTGAAGAGAGTAGTCCCGAAAGAAGACAAGATAGAACCCCTGAACCCTATAAGAATCTTACAGAAAGAAAAAAAAATGACAAGAATTGTAAGAGGTAAGAATGGTAAGAGGTGGCTCTCGAAACACCAATGACAATCCCGAAACAAAGCGCTGTGAATGTGAGTTGCCTAAGTTGAAATGGCATCATCACTGCTTTGTTCCCATAATTGCACTATCCTGCCCTGTCTTTTAACAATAGAAGAATTTCCAAATGCCCCAGTAATCACTTAAGAAGAAGCTCCCATGGACAGCTCAGGAAGAATTACAAGGCAAGCTAACTTCAATCAAATATTAGAAAATGGGAACATACGTGCCTGTCCACAAAATGAGACGCTAGGGAGATGATGCTGCTGCACTCATGATCAAATATTTGTACAAGCTCACCCTTGCGATACGGTTAAAATTGCCAAAAGAGTTTCATAAACTGAAAGATAGAGGCAAGATGGGGTCATGCGATTATTGAAATCTGAGTGTACTAATGCCATTTCCCATAAGAAATAGAAGAGAGCTCTCTTTCAGGCTAAATGATATTGCTACAGCCATGCTTCTAGGTCACAACATTATAAGCCTTTGAATGGTAACAAGGCCATGCAGCAAATCCAAATGAAAATCCAGTTCTTCGATTTACCTCCTTGAAAGAAGAGCTGCTTAAAAGGACAAAGACCTCGCACCAACACTTCATATGTGTATAGCACAGATCAAAATGAAGCCAAGGAAAAGCATGTACGCGACTGTCAATCCGATAGAATCACACATGTAAACTGATACAGGCTAATTTAAATCAAGAATAAAACATGTGCATAGCACCCGAGCTTGATGAATTGGATAGCCAACATATAACATGAGAGAAATCTTGTTAAATAGAGACTGTATCGAGGCAGCAAACCACACAACACTAGCACGTATTCACATCCATAAACTAATCAATAGAGAAGAACAGAGGAACAGGGCTTTAGATGGAAAACACACAACCAAGCAAGACAATCAGCAACCACATAGAATGAATAGAAGGGAGATATGTTACCTGGTCGTAGGGATCAAGAGCCGAGCGGGGGTCGCTTTTGCACCTCCCGAGATCCGCGAAAACGCCACGAAATTTCGCCCAAAATCTGCGGCGCTTGCAAATGGGGGTCGGAAATATTGGGAATGGGTTTTGGAGAGTGGCAGTGGACGAAAATGGAGGAAAGGGGTTAATGGCCGGAGCTCCGACGAGCTAGCCAGAGAAGACGAAGGAGTGGTGGTGATTTGAAAATGGATTTTGGTCAAAAAAAATAAAAATGAAATGGGTTTCTATGGAGGAGGGTTCGAGCGAAATTACAGAGGTGGATGGCTTGGTGGTGGAGATGGAAGATGAGAAGAAGTGGGTTTGGGTAGATCCGACTGGTGTGGGGGCTCCGATCGGAGAAGAGGAGATGGGGGAGGATTTGATGCAGAGATGGCTGTGAAATGGAGGGTAGAGATGGGAAAAGGGTTGGATGGGATAAAGAGGTGGAAATGGGGTGAGGGTTGCAGAGAAATGGAGGAAGTGGCTGTGGAAAAGGAGGTGGAAAATAACCGGAGCCTGGCCGGATTCCGACCGGAATCTCGTCGGAGAAGACAAAGATGGGTTAGGGAGAAGAGAAGGGGGTTCAATGGAATAGGTTTCTGGTTCGGAGTGGGTTTGATGGTCGGATAGATGGAAATGGTGGAGGTAGAGGAGGATGGTCAAAAAAATGGCCGGATCTCGGCCGGAGCTCCGGCAGGAATGAAGTCGGAGGTGGGGAAGAAGAAGAAGAAGAAAAGATTGCCGGCCAAAGATGATGGTCGGTGATGGCTTCTCCTCCCCCTCTATATATTCTCCGAAAATGAAGAGGGAGCCCCTCTCCCTGCAACTCTCTCTCTCGTTCTCTTATCCCTTGCGGCGGCAGAAAAAAAACCTCCCTTGAAACCCTAGTCGATGGGTTTTAAAGAAAAAGGGAATGATAGATTTGCCCCCCCCCATTCTCCCCAGTACAGCCCTCTCAAGTGTATTATGATTACTCTCTTTGCACTATATGGGGGGATCTTGGGTAGAAAGAGGGGTGATAAAAAAAACAATGATAATACCTGCTCCCTGTTTTTCCTATGGACAACCCTCTTAAAATAATCCACCCTCCTTCTATGGGTTGATATAGGCATAAACTTGGCTTGCCATTTCGTCCATTTTCTATCCAATTGCCACGAAATCTTGTTGGGGTATCCTTGGGGCCATTGATAATCTCTCGGGAATTTTGCGCCCGCAAATGCGCACAATAGGGTAGTAGAAGCTCAGGTTCTCTCCTCATTTGGACCGACTCTCTCGAGATTTTATTCAACTTCAAGAGTTTTATTCGATTGGGCCCGGTCAAAATGGGGTGTCTACACATTTGTATTGCCAGAAAAAAAAATCAAGATTCTTCAACTTCACCCCCAAGAAAAAAGTGATAAACCAGTACATAGTTGTGTAGGTTAGACGTTATTGAGAAGGTGTAAATGCATCAATAACACAAAGCATGCAAAATTATGGTACTCCCGTATGGGCCTTTGCCCTGGATTTAAATACAGGCACAAGAAGGTGGCTGAGCAAGTTACAGTGCAGATAACACAATCTTGCACGTGTATCCAATATACAACATAAAACTAACCAATGTGTCAGAGTAAAAATACAAAAGAATACCTGAGCAACTGTTCCATTATCAAGTGCTCTCACCAAAGCATCTTCATCAATAACTCCACCCCTGGCAACATTAATAATACGTACTCCCTTCTTCATCTTTGCAAAAGATTCATCATTGAGCATCTTTGAAGTAGACGGAGTGAGTGGCATATGGAGCGAAATGAAATCTGCAGTTGATATGGCCTCATCGAAAGATACTAGATCCACGCCAATAGCACGGGCTCTGTCAGCTGGGGCATATGGGTCGTGTGAAATAACATGCATCCCCAGCCCTTTTGCACGTCTTGCAACTTCAGATCCAACTTTTCCAAACCCCATAACAGCCAGTGTCTTTCCAACTAGAGACACACCAACATACTTATTTCGTTGCCATTTTCCTGCAAAACACGCAACAGTTAGTAAGAGCAGAACCATGTTCCATCATAAACAATCTGAGACTAGTACATAAAGAAACACCATTTATCTCTAGTGCAGCTAAAAAGAAATTTCATAAGAAAGAGGGATGTGTTTCGTACAAAACCAATAATATCCAGAAAAGACCCAAAAGAGTCGTTCGGGACATGTCAGAGCAGTGACATCAATCAAACTATAGTAGTGATAGAGCCTCGATAGGGTAATGGAAATTTCCAGCAAAACAACTAAACAAAGTAAAGAGGATTGATAGGAAAAGTTCCGAACGCAGTTTTTCTAAAGAAAATAGAGATAAAACAACAGAGAAACGGAAGCCAAACCTCAAGTTGGATCGGGTGATTGTGGAGGGGGACTCTCTCAATGTCATCCGTAGGCAACGAGGCTCTCTTGTCCCTCCTTGGAAATTTGCGCAGTTTTTTTTATGGGATTCAAGATATCGTGGGAGGATCTTCCATCGCATTCACTCATATCAGGGGGTCTGCCAATCCCATGGCAGACAAATTAGCGAGGGAGGGAGTCCTCAAGTCAAACCTCGAGATGTTTGACTATCTTCCCCCTTGAGTTTTTTTTTTTTTTTTTTTTTGCCTATTTTTATTCTTTTTGTATGGTTGCTTCTGTATCTCTTTTGGTTTGACTACCTCGGTCTCTGATTAATGAAATTTTGGCACCATTCAGAAAAAAAGGTGTAAAATAAACCGGAATGAAACAATAAAAAATAAAATAGAAGAGAACAGGAACTGTTCCACTGTTTATGCAGCTCCGGTAGAATATGAAGCTAGAAACAAAAACTAGCACCAAAATTCCATAAAATATGTACAATTTGTTCTCTGCAGTCCATACCAAACCCACATCAACAGAAAATAAACTCCACATCTAAACCAATTCACTCTTAATTGCTAATCACTCTGAAATCCCTGTGAAGACCAAATTTGAACGTAAACTCCTAACAGCCTAACCCTTTTCTCAAAAGAACACCTACATAAAATCACACTTGGGACTCATCTAAACTTCCTCAAATTGATGATAAATCTCGACACATAAATCCAGCAGAACTTTTAAAAATTCTAGGAAGATGGAACCCTGTCAGACCCACACCTAACGCCAGTACGACCTGCAAAGGCCCCCCTTGTGGGCCTACCGGAATTACATCAAGTAGCCACATTTGGACAGTAACATCTTGCATTATGGGTGTCTACGCCATCATTTCCATCACTTGATATGCACGGATCTGATTCAAACACGCCAACCTAATACATTATGAAGTTCTGTTAGGGAAAAGGTAGAACAAAAACCTTTTTCCTTGACTAAATTGAGACACTTGAAACAATATTGGCTAGATGGCAGATTGGATGGGCTCTTACTGTCCCAAATTGGAAGAACAAGGACTCTTAGACTAAGAAAACAAGAGTTAGGTGGCAAAACTTATTGGTTCTGTCAATTGGATCTGTAAGAGAATGGAGACACAATATTTTAGAGCATGGGCTACATAGTTGTAGACACCCCATTTTGACCGAACCCTAATAGCGTCGTTAGGATAGAAACCCTATCAAACTAGTATTTTAGCGTCTCCAATTTGTTCCTAGAGTAGGTTAGGGTCTCATTTAGCTCCCCATAAAATTTCATCCGAATCCGTCGTGATTTGCCTGGTAAATGGATGAAGTTTGTAGTGTAGTGTAGTGTAGGAATAAGGGTGGCGATTTAGCCAGAAGTGCGCTTGAACCTGAAAAGCCAGTTCAAATTTACTGCAATAGGCTGTCCGGGAGAATATGTGGGTGTGCAGATTAATGTGTAGCATAATTAGGGGGTGCATTATCCGGGAGCTGGGCAGTTTGGTAATTAGGGAAGATTCTTTTCTTCCTTTTCAAGTCACAATTACACCTAATCATGAGTTAATAAGGTTTAAGGCTAGGATTAGTTGGGAAGAAATATTAGGAAGCTTCCTTGGACAACCACCTCTAGTGTATTGCAAATACCTTTTTAACACACAGGGGGGGTCAGGTAAGACAGGGTGAGCAAAAATAATGATATATTCCTCTCCTTTTTTCCTTCTTCGGACAGCCCCCTGTAGTATAATTGTGACTACTCTTTATACCAGCCGCGGGAGGGGGCTAAGTAATAGCAAAAGGGAAAATTTTGTGAAAATTTTCTTCCCCTCCTTTGATCTTAACTCTTCAAATCACCTTTTTGTTCAAGGGTTAAGATCAAAGAAATCTTAACCACTTAGAAAGCTTCCTAATATTCCTTCCCAATTAATCCTAGCCTTAAACCTTATTAACTCATGATTAGGCCTAATTATGACTTGAAAAGGAAGAAATGAATCTTCCCTAATTACCAAACTGTCTTACTCTCGGATAATGCACCCCGTAATTATGCTACACATTAATCTGCACACCTGCATATCCTCCCGGACAGCCCATTGCAGTAAATTTGAACTGGCTTTTCAGGTTCAACCGCACCCCCTTTTCTGGCTAAATCGTCACCCTTATTCCTACACTACACTACAAACTGCATCCGTTTACCAGGCAAATCACAACGGATTCGGATGAAATTTTATGGAGACCTAAATGAGACTCTAACCTACTCTAGGAACAAATTAGGGACGCTAAAACACTAGTTTGATAGGGTTTCTATCCTAACGACGCTATTAGGGTTCGGTCAAAATAAGGTGTCTACAATAGTCCTCATTGACACAGAGGGTATTGAATACTTATTGGTTCTGTCAATTGGATCTGTAAGTTAGAGAATAGAGACACAATACTTAGAGCATGGTCTACATAGTCCTCATAGAGACAGAATATCGAAGAAATTTTGATTCATGAAGATTTGTCTGTGGTTCTGTGAGAGAAGTCCAGAAGGAAAGGGAGGCTTCAATGGTCTTGATCATGGAAGAAGCATTGCTCCCTCTTATTTCCATCCAAGTGAGAGCTTGGCTATGGGTATTGTATACACTCAGCGATTTATTTCCTCGTGCTGAATACGATTTATTTCCATCCAAATTTCTGAGAGTCGTATTGTATACGACTCTCAGAAATTTGTTGATCTTATTTTTATTTTCTTCTGAAAATTCTATCATAACTGGCTGCAACTTTTCTCGATACTCCCTAATCGAGAACACAACATATTTCCATGCCAGAAAATGAGTCATATGCTCTGAATCATAAACAACGCTACACGTTTCCTGCCATAACTTGCCAGGATGTCAGCAAGGATAAAGATGAATAATTCCATCACCTATCAACAAAGATTAAAAGAGGACAATTGGAAATGGTTGGGTTCCCACAAATATTCAGCACTGAGAAGCTTAATTATGAATATAAGTATTTAATCTTGCCCATAATGAGTCATACGCTCTGAATCATAAGCAAGGCCATATGTCTGTCCCTTCCATGACTTGCCAGGATGTCAGCAATGATACAAATGAATAAATTAATCATCTATAAAAAAAAAATTAGAAGAAAGGAATTGGAAATGGTTGGGTTCCCACAAATATTCAGCACTGAGAAGCTCAATTATGAATATAAGTATTTAATCTTGCCCACAATGAGTCATATGCTCTGAATCATAAGCAAGGCCATATGTCTGTCCCTGCCATGACATGCCAGGATGTCAGCAAGGATACAGATGAACAAGTTCATCACCTATAAAAAGAAGAAGATAAGACTCCTGATTGTCAAGCAAGCCTACTGATTCTTGCGTCCAAAGGGGGCCTAGGAGTTATCCACATTAACTGATACAAGTATCATCTTTCAGTTGCAAAAGTGTGATCCATAAAGCTTTCTCCACATTCATTTACCAAATTTAGCTACGAATCAGGAGATTGTAAGCTATGCAAACTAGTAAGACCTGTCACTTTTGGGATGAGAATGGAAATGAACTCTGATCTTACACAAATGATCAGCCAGGGACAAAATCAGTATTCCTAGTGGATGGGATGAAGAGGGAACAAATGGCACAAAGCAGCTTTCATAGGAAACAAATTATGAGTGAAAAGAGGCTATAGAGTGATGGGGGACCATCCAAGATGCCATGAAGAATCAAGGAGTTAAGAAGATGATGCCAATCATTAATGTTAAAAGTTTTCTATTTAGATTTTTGTTTTTACTGTTGCTTATGTCTTTTTAAGTCATGAGCATGGTTTTAAATTTCGGCCGAGACTGAAACCAAAATTTGCCAAAATTCCGAATTTCAGCCTTTACCAAATTTCGGCCGAAATTTCGAAAAATTGTAATTTTAAAAAAAAAAATATATATATATATATGTTACAAAGTTTCGGCCGAAAATGAATTAAATATTCTTTTTTAATTATTACCAAATTTCGACCAAAATTTCGGTTTTTGAAAGGTCCGAAACCAGTACCGAAACCGGAATTTTAAACCATGGTCATAAGGGGGTAGTAGAGTCTTTTTCCATCAAAATCACTTAGACCACGTTAGGATACCCAGAAGATTTAGATTTGGATTTCTCACATTTGCAGTTGAGATTTGGAACTGGATCAAATCCTTAGATTTCTAAATCAGCTGCAACAGTGAAAAAAAATTGATTTTCAAATCTGTTCTACAAGACCTTATTTGGAAATCAATATTTGTGGCAATTACCTTCACCCTCGCTGCTCCTCGACCTTGCTGCAGCAGCAGCGAGATGTCCTCTCTCTCTCTCTCTCTCTCTCTCTCTCTCTCTCTCTCTCTCTCTCTCTCTCTCTCTCTCATGAGCATGAGGATGATTGATGATTTTGTACCCAAAAATCAAATCTAAATCCAAATACAAAAACATAAGGTATCCAAACATGGCCTTAAGTTAAAACTCAAACCAAATTGAAATACAAAAACATAAGGTATCCAAACGTGACCTTAAGTTTTTTGAGTTATGAGTGGTAAGCAAAGGAAACAACATGTGACTGTTGGGCAAAAGACTTTGATGTAGACATATAGTCAGTCCAAAGGCAAATCATATCACTAAAATACCAATACAACCATGAAACTCTAGCATAGACAGCTTTTCTACTCAAGGCAACAATCTAAGATATAATATGATGAATGAGATTCCAAATATCCATGATGATCATAGCTACATCGGCGTAGATCAGATGAATCCCTCGTTCTTTAAGATTCATAATGGGTTTAGGACCACAAGGACGCAGGAAATGGTTTTGCTATATCACATTTTAGCTTACCATTTTCCATCCCTTCATTAATTTATACTAGTGGTTAGCCTGTCCCAACTCCCAACCTTCCACACCAAGAAAATAAATAAAAAGGTACATAAAAAGATATTACAAATGGTCTAAGGCAAACAACACTGTGATGCACCATGCATCACATTCAGTTACAAGAGGAAGATGAACAAACAATCAAACCATCATTTACATCCACTGCCATTCAAGCCTATTTCAACCATTTAATCTTGTAAAGACTCTTTTGAGAACCAGTAACTCGTACTAAGGTTGGGAAAGTCAGTATTTGGAGTCAACTCGGCTAAGGGCCTAAATTTTGGCTCAGAAGAATCAAGATTTCTATAATTAGCATCCAATAAATATGAAAGATTAAGTTAAAATAAGGAAATTTCAGCAAAAAAGAAGAAAATGTATAAATTTATAATTAGTAAAGGAATGAAAATTTGTTTCTTTGTTACAAATCATTCAGTCATTCAATAACAGCAAATTTCAAAACACATTTGGTTAATTACCGCTATAAAGGAGAAGTCCTAAGAATTGGGAGCTTTATTCACTTATGAGACACTTTATGGATTTAACTACCCCAGAGTTTGGGCATAGGATGGATACGGACCCAACTTACAAAACAAGATCATATCTTGTATAATTACTACAGATCCAGGCCCAAATACTGCTCTGACCTCAAACCTCACTTATAGGTGTAAAAGTGTCAAATTTTACATAATGCAAGGTGTCTAGGCCAATGGCAACTTTTCTTTCCTTTGATAGATCCAAGCGTTACCGGATCAAACTCATGCTTACAAATCCAAAAGAGTTTATAAATGCACTCTAACAGATCTGCTAATTCTAAAACAGAAAACACATAGATCAAGCTAGGATCAAACAAAAACGTTCAAACAGCTTCTTTCCACAAAAATAAATAATAGCAAAGATGAAAAAAGAACAGATCTGCTACTTCTGGAACAGAAAACACAGAGATCAAGCTAGCAATCAAACAAAATTGTTCAAACAGTTTCTTTACATATAAATAAATAATAGCAAAGACGAAAAAAGATAGCATTCTAACAGATCTGCTAATTCTGGAACAGAAAACACAGAGATCAAGCTAGCAACCAAACAAAAACGTCCAAACAGCTTCTTTCCACATAAAAATAATAATAATAATAGCATAGATGAAAAAATATAATAAAAAATAAAATAAGTGAACGAAGATGAAAAACATTCATAAAAGATATGATGCTAATGCAGAATTCTCAACATAACATGTTCTAAGAACGCAATTTCGAGCTCTCTGTCAACAAATCTACGAATTTGTTCACGCTTCAAGGTAAAGAAACAATAAAAAGAAAAAAAACGATCAGTCATCTTTCACTTCTTACAACCAAAACAAGAAAAAAAAAACAGAGAAAGAAAACCTAAAGATGCTCACCAGCTTTCATCGATGCATCGGCCTGAGCAACATTGCGAGCCATAGCAGCGAGCAGAGCAATCCCGTGCTCAGCAGCAGCAATAGTATTTGCCGTAGGAGCATTCACAACAAGGCAACCAAATTCCGTAGCAGCCTGTAGATCCACGTTATCGATCCCGACTCCAGCCCTTCCTACAACCTTCAATCGACCTTTAGCCGCCTCGAACACCTCTCGAGTGACCTTAGTCCCGCTCCTAACGATCAAAGCATCACAAAGCGAGATCTTCGAGCACAGATCTTCCTGAGTCAGATTGTAAGAGCAATCGATGTTCGCAAAGCTCCGCAACACCTCTAATCCCGCTTCTCCGAGCTTCTCCGAGACGAGAACCGTAGGTTTTGAATCCAGTGCCCGGATTTCTAGATCTCGGCGACCGGAGACGTTTTCTTTGGGAGAATCTAGGGTTTTGAGAGCCTGGCCTACGAAGAGAGACGGAGAACGAGAGCGAGAGAGTTTTAGGAAGATCGAAGAAGAGGAAGATCTGAAAAGAGGAAGGATGTAGGGGCGATTTGAGGAAGATGAAGATGAAGGAGCGGGAAGAGGAGGCGAGAGAATAGCCTTTGACGAGGCAGACGCCATGGTTTTCTCTTCTTCTTCCTCTGGTTCTGAATCTTCTGACTGAGGGAGGGATTTTTGAAGTGGAAATGAGCTTCTCCACCAGCTTTATAAAAGCAGGGTGATCTTTATAGTGGCATTAAATTCGAGTTTTTGGGGAATTAAAGAAAAGGGCGATGATATTTTCACCCCTCTGCAGTACGCATTCGCCCGCTGTTGACGTGAACAGGGGGGTGAAAATATCGTCTCCCGAAAAACAATGCTAAATAAAGGGAGAGAGAGATTTCTATCTCTGGGTTCTCTGGTTCGTTGTATTTGTTTTCTCCGTGTTTGCAGGATGGTTCACGCAAGCAAACGAAATAATCGCTGAATGTTGTGGGCCCTCGAGCATTTGGTGAGATCTGGACCGTTTACCTAACGTATCTCGTTGGTCTTCGTAAATCTCACCTATCCAGTGATGTCATATTTCAAATGTGGCCCAGAGCGGACAGGTAAAAGATAAAATCAGGAACTGTCCGTATTTTGTGGAAGATGAAGAGGGTGATTCAATGAATGTCATATTGATGACGTAAGACAACTCGGTAAAGATGAAAAGAAAATTATTTAGAGGGTCAATAGTCAATACATGAGTAAGCCCCCAACCGATTATTGGAACCATAATTACATTAATTTTGAGTCAAACAATAGGTTGGGGCATACAATCAGTTGTCATAATCTCGAACGGCCTAAATAACACCGACTCACAGCTTAAGCTTTTGGAGTAATTGATTGTTTCACATGATTTTCCAGAGTTTTTGCCTCCTTCATATTAAAAATCCACTTGTACGGCCAACCCAAAAATAGAGGGGTTAGACTTGAGGGGGAAAGTTGTATAACTGATTAAATAACACCGACAGGTTAAGCTTGTTTTGCAAACGGCAAATAGCCATGAAAATTCATTCCAAAGAATAGTCATGAGCCCAATTAGTATTTGGGGGGGGGGGGGGGGGGGGGGGGGGAGAGACTTTTCATGGATCACGATCCCTCACACCCACCCTCTCAAGTGTCAAGAGTCAAGTCTCAGGTCTCTCCCTATTTAGTATTTGCCCATCAAAAAGGTCTCTCCCTATTATTCAAAACGCTGAAAATAACCACTTGAATTGGGTTATTTTTCACCTCACACCAACCCTATCATTATCAAAATATCAAGTCTCTTACTCAGCTTTCCAATCAAAAAAGAAAAGAAAAAAGTCTCTTACTACCTGCCTATCTCTCACAACTGGCCCCACAAATATTCCATGGAGGTTTTTTCATGATTACCAAACATCCCCTAAAATCATTCCAAAAAAAAAAAAAAACAAAACAAACAAACATGCCCTAAAGTAAGATTTCTATCAAAAAGTTACGGAAATACCGCATGGATATTCAGAAATGACTAATATACCCGTCACTCTTTATAACTACTACATTTGTTCTTTCTAAATAGCCATCACTGTGGCATAGATATTTATGAATTGAAGTGGATTATTTTTGTATGTTATTGTTAGTATAATTAGAATCATCTTATTTTTATGAGGCATGATAGTCTAATATACCACAATAATGGGGCCACTTGTAACTGGTTTTTGCAAAGGGCGTCCTTCAGTCTATTATTATTATGAGAAAAGACATGCGCATTAGTGGCTTAGAAAGCCACTGATTGGTGATTGGTTGCTTTTTTAAGCCACTAATGCGCAGGTAACTCCCCGCGCAGCTACGCAGGAACACTTTTCTCTATTATTGTTGTTATTAGGCATTTTGAAAACAAGCCCACCAGGTGGACAATCAAAACTAGTGATGCAATTCGTATTTATACAAAAAAGGTGAAAAACAATGTTTTTTTTATGAAATTGCCTCTTAAAATTTGGAACACACTTCACATGTTTCATTGATTTAGACTGCTAATCCAATGGGCCCCAACATGAATGGACCATACCTAGAGATAATTAAACTGATTGGAAGTTCTAACCATTGGATACCAATCTTCAATTATTTACTTAAAGGGTCATTTGTTAGTGTGTTAGTCTTCCATTGGGATCATCCTTAAGCTTTACTGTGGCCCAAATCAATTCAATGAATGGTCGGATCACATACATCTGTGTTGAATTAGTTTAAGAAGAAATGTTTGAAAAAAATGATGGGTAAATGTTTAATAACTTGGCGGAACCCAAAGGAGTTTTCCTTTAGGCTCTGTTCACTTGTTTTCCCGGGAAAGGAAAAAAAAAGGTTTCTCGGGAATCTGACGTGGTATTAGGAAAAGAAATCCAGAGAAACTGTGTAGGAAAAGGTTTCCCGCGCCTGTTCGCGTGCGCAGAAACTAGGCAGGAAAAGGTTTCCCGAGAAACTGCTTGCCCACCTTTTTTCACTAGTTTTCCCGGGAAAGCAAATCCGGCCAAAATAGCGGCATTTGGTTTCCCACACTTGTGAGAAAAGAGACATTTCCACATCATTTTGACAATTTCCATGTCATTATTTGACATTTTCCACCTAGGCTTGTTACTTTCTCAAGTAAGGGTGTTAATTTTGGCTTGGGCTTGGAAGCTCGCTCGAGCTCGGCTCGAATCCTTAACGAGCCGATCCCGATCTAGGCCAGGCTCGGCTCGGCTCGTTAAGAATTTAATATATTTAAATATATATATATATTATATATTAATATATACACTAAAAGGGTTGTCCAGGGAGTGAAAGGGGGAGGCAGAATATGTCACTTCATTTTTGGAACCCCATTTGTTACTTGGACTAACCCCCCATAGTGTAAAAAAAGTAGTCAAATTACACTAGATAGGGTTGTCCAGGGAAGATGAGCAGTGTGAACTTAATATAACCCGAGCTTAGTAAGGCTCGAGAGCCTGGCCCGAGCCGAGCTATTGAGCTTAAAGAGCCGAGCCGAGCCTGGCCAACCTATGGCCTTATTCTCAAGAAAGCAAGTGAACACCAGAATTCTGTCTTGCCAAGGTCTTGTCAAGGAAAGGGTTTCTGTTTTAAAAAATACATGGAAAATGAGCTTACCAAGCACTGGAATATTAATTTCCCGTGAAAAGAATTTCCCTCCAATCAACTTAAAAAAGTTTGACAGGTATAATTTCGTCGTCATACTCAAAGCTCGTGGGGGGAAAAAAAGACCAACTCGAACTCTCCAACATTATTATAAAACAGAAAGAGAGATGGGGATTGGTGGCCTATTTGACACGCACTTTGACGAGTGGCTGCAAAGATTTTGTGGCTAGCCATTGGGTGTTTGCAGAATAGCCTCCAAGATTTTTGCAGTCTTTATTGACTTGATAATGTTCTCTGTGGACACGTGGCAGTATGCGAATGGACCGATCAGATCAGATCATATCTGCAATTAAAACTAGGGTCCGTTGGGGAAATTAGTTCCGTTTTGTACGAGCGTGTCGTTTTGCGATTTTTAAATTCCTCTGTCAATAAGACAAGGATTAAGTTTTAACAACTAAAGATTCCAAACAGGATAAATTACCATATTTATAGAATAATAATAATAATAGGGTGATGAGATTTTCACCCCTCTTGCACTACTTGCACGCTCCTGATGTCAAATCACGTTTTAAGGGGAGCGTGCACGTAATGCAGGGGGAGTGAAAATATCATCTCCCTAATAATAGGAATACTAAACTAAGGGAAGCCCTTCCGAAAACCATCTAGAGGGGCGCCCCATTGGACCATTTAGTCAAAGTCCATTTATTAGTAATCCTTTAAATTTATTTTTTCCGTGGCATTACCATTGCACTCTGACTAAATAGGCCAATGGGGGTGTCCCTCTAGATGGTTTTTGCAAGGGCACCCTTCATTTTAGTATCCCTCTAATAATAACATTGGTAAAATAGGATTTGATTTCGGATTCAGTTTCTCAGCCGACTTTAAAAATGACGTGGATCTATTCAAGGGCCCTTCTCCGCCCCTTGCATCTATCATTCCTCTTAAATTTATATGTTTTGTAGTTACTTTGTTTTCATTATACTTGATCAATGGATTGAATCATCCGATGAGAGTGCGACCAAGGACAGCACCTAGAATGGTAAACAATATTCATGGGCCCGTACAATGACAGTGAAAAAAGTTTTTCTCATTTTTGGTAGGTAAGTTTAGCTTCAAATCAGAGAGTACGAGGCTTGTGTCGAACTGAGGCCACCTAATCAGTGGTTAAAGGTTGTAGCAATTTCAAAAAACTTTGACTCCGGCTAGGCAGAAGTACCATTGTTATAAATCTTAATGACCATCCCCCTAGGTCTAGCACAAGACAAATATGAAATTGACAATATTTATCGATATTGTAAACCATCACGTGGTGACCCACATGGTCCTAGTAACATCTCATTTATAAGGTGAAGGCCTAAATATCATCAATTAAATTCTTTATGAAAAACTTTAAACGAAGCTTGATAGATCTTGGGTAGACTCAACATTAATAGTAGGTTTGCAGCTTGGTTCGCGTTAGACCTGGCAAACGGGCAGGCCGGGCCGGATTTGACCCGGCCCGTACGGGTCCGGGTCAAACGGGCCGGGTCAAAGTGACCCGGAAAATTCTACGGGTCATTGACATTGGACCCGCACCCGGCCCGTACGGGCCGGGTCGACCCGCGGATCACCCGGATTTTTGACATATTTTTTAAGAGTTTTTTTATTTATTTAGGGATTTGCTAGCCACCTTCTCTTGGGCTATTTTTCGGCTTGTAGCCCTCCTTTGCTGCAAAGATTGGGTGAAGTACGGTCTGGGGCAAAGGTGGCTAGCAATAAAGAGAATAAAGAGAAGTAATCATTACGGATTTTTGAAAGATTCTGAAATGAAAAATTACCGTAAAAAGGTCAAAAGTAAAAAAATTACATATAAAATATGACAATTACCGAGAAAACTACGGAAAAAAGTAAAACAATATGACAATTATAAGAAAAAAACCGTCTTTTGCACTTTTCTACGGGCACCCGCGGGTCCACCCGACCCGGCCCACTTTTGACGGGCCGGGTGGACCCGCGGGTCAATTTCTAACGGGTCACCAATAGGTGACCCGGACCCGTAAATTTACGGGCGTGCCGGGTGGACCCGCGGGTCCGGGTCACTTTTTGCCAGGTCTAGTTCGCGTAGGTCGAGTATTTGAGAACCCTACTCTACCATATAAACTAAGGTCTCGTCGGGTTGCATTTTTCCACCTCAACTCATTTTACCTTGAAACCAGTGAGTAGCCTCAACTCATTTTACCTTGAAACTAGTGAGTAGAGGTGACGGCGGCGACGGGGGCGGTGGGAAATGGCGTAGCCCTAATCCCTTTGCAAATGGCTTAAAACTAGTGATAAAAGGGTATTTCTGTCCTCAAAATATTAACCATGGTTAGTTTTAGTCATTCTGTCAGGTTAAACTAACGGACCGTCAACGGAGGGGGTCTACTTAAAAACGTCAGGAAGTTGAGGGGTGTCTTTGGTAACTTCCAAACCACAGAGTTTAAAACGGAAAATGGCCAAACCACAGGGGGGGGCTTTCTATACTGTTCCCTTTTTTTAAAACTACTGTTATCTAACCTGCTAAAAGAATCAAATGAATGCCCATGTGCTCGTCTCACACCCCATAACAGCCCGACCCCTCTCTTCACACTGTTCTTTCCTGCAAGAATCAAGGGCGTGATAGTTTCCCATCACATACTATTTGTTTTAAATTTTGAAAATCGATTTTTAAGTCCAAAACTGATTCTTGGCAAAATGAGGTGTCTGATTTGCTGTGTAGAAACAATAATATGTTTTTTTATTGCCGGGAGGTAGAATCGATTTGAGTCCAAAATCGAATCTACAGCTGCAAACCAAACCCCCCCCCCCCCCCCCCCCAACTTTGCTAAGAATCAGTTTTGGACTCAGAAATTGATTTTCAAAATCCGAAATAAACAGGGCCTAAAAATATCTTCCAAACATACATGGGACCCTGTGGTAGATGGAATTGAATAAAATGCGATTAATGTGAAGTGTAGAGTCAAGGAAAACTTTGAAAATGACAGCAGCAGGTAGATAATACAATGCCAATAATGCTCTGCAGTATTAGCACAGGAGAAAAAAAAAACAACCTGAAGTAAAACAAGAAAAACGTGTCATCAGAAAAGAAAAAGGAAACATGTAGAAGCAGTTATTATTGAGAATCTTTGCAGAATGACAAGATGGGCATTGAAAAGCTCTCTGTCAGGCTACAAGTCTTTGAATAAGAGCTGGAACTTGGGTATCCTCTCAGGTGGTAAGGGGCAACTAACAATCAGCTTCCCCTTCATGGCTCCTCTAAAAATTGCCTGTAAAATAATAGATACATTTATTAGATAACACACTTTGAACTTCAATACATATAGAGGAAAACTATCACTAACTAATGGATATCTTAGATCATAAATCTATACATAATCTAATCTAGCCAGGAGATGTTAGGAGGCACAAAAATCACAATGATGTAATTCTGTATAAGTTTCTTCTAATGTTTTTTTTTTTTTTTGAAAGATAAACTTAATGAAAGGACACCTCTTCTAATGTTTTTTTTTATGGGAAATGATCCTTTGTACAAACTCTACACCAAAACTCAAGTGTAGAAACCATCACTACTATCTAGTCGGTGCATGCGCCCTACAATCCAAATCATCCAATTGATAGGCCACCTCTTGCAGAGGCATTATCCTAAAAATTGCACTGATCTAGTTCTCAGAACCATCCCATATATTACCAGCTGTTAAATGGTTAGAAAATGCTATGGACAACAGACCACAACACATCGATTGATGGGACTGTTAGGGCTATTCAACCCATACGTTTTTTTTTGACCCATCTCAACTTCCTCATCGACTGGATGGTCTAATGAAAGAAACCATGGCTGTGGAACAAAACAATTTCAATTAGTCATCAACTCATCGCCTGACATTTTACTCACAGGATTCCAAAAGACGTACAAGTCATGAGTGGACGGTCTAATGAGAGAAATCATGGCTATGGAACAAAACAATTTCAATTAGTCATCGACTCATCGTCTGACATTTTACGCACAGGATTCCAAAAGGCATACAAGTCATGACCTTTATCAACTTAATGTACTTATGATGTAATGATGCTCACAAAATGTATTACAAATCCAACACACTGATTAGTTGAAGTAGTTACAGTTCAGCTAATGTCCTTTTACAATGCAATGTGGCATCTCTGTTTTTCTGTCCGTGTTTCTTTTTTATAAAAAATAAGTTTGGACTAGAAATCTGAAAGGCAACAAAATTCTTCGAAATCTTAAAAAATGAATTTTTACTCAGTCTGGAGAATATATGAGAAGCAAATACAACAGATGAAGAATTACAAAAACAACCCCATTATAGAAAAATACCAGGAAAACTATATGTTTCACTCAACACTCCACAGACTGAAATGAATAAATAAAATAAAATCATACCTAACTATATGTTACTCGTCACTGAAAACTATGCCAATTCATTCAACTAAACGTGGGATCCTCGTCTAATTTGACAAAGTGACTTTCTTTCACTATAATCAGCCCCACCTTATGTCCCATTTGAAGTAAAACAATAGATTCTACGAAATTTTTTAGTATGCGTAGTTAGCCAGGCTGTTTGTAGACATTGTCATCCTCCATCAATTACTTTGAAGTTTTTCCAAGATTAACATGTTGCACAAATAAATTTTCCAAAACTCGAACTTGGACAAGAACTCGGCCAAGTAAAAAGGGAGTCGACTTGGACAAGCCAATTTGACCCTATCAACTTTTCATTTACTCGGGTAAGTCAAAAGGAGTTTTGTTCGAATGAGCACTTGGGCAAGGTAAAAAGAGAGTCAACTCAAGCAGCCGAAGATTGGCTTGTGGAGTTCCTAAGCAGTGTAATAGATACACCTTGTTATCATACGAGCGTAGTTATCAAGTTTATAACTCAAAAGAGGCCACATGAAATATGTGTACCTTCTACAACTAAAGATGTGAAACTTGGGTCCAAAACCATCAACCATGAACCCCCTTAAGAAGCCCGATTTGAGTAGCCTCGTGGAAAGCATTAGCCGGCTCCATTAATGTGGAAAAAGAGAGGACAAGCGATCCCATGGTTGTAAACCCAGTAGTACAAAAGAAACCTTCTTGACATTGTTCATTAAAATGTGTACCATAAATACAAAAGCTCATACCAATCATTGAGTAATAAGTATGAAATCAAGGAAGCTCTAGCCTACAAAATTGCTTGCCTTCAATGTATCTTTGTTGTCACAATCCTTGATATTCACTATTAATCCTTAAGTAAATGAATTTGCGAGCCACAACCACATCATCAGTTATTTACCTACTCATGAACACAATGTGGGAGGGGATAACAAAAGAACTCCATATCCTAACAAACGTGTTGGATATACACTTTCATCACCATTTGTAGCATGCTCTACCACCAAAATAATTTGTCTAAACTCCCTCTTCAGAAGGAAAAAGGATAACTAGCTTAAAATTCATACATCAACAAGCCTCCCCCTTTCATTGATCCTAATGCCAGTAATTCATTCCTTCACACTTCTAATCAGATTGCATCGAACCAAACCTTCCCAATAGCAAGAAGGGGTTCTCACTTCTCAGTTCCACTCCTCATAAACTTGCAAACATGATGCCAAACTTCACCCAACCATCAAAATCGAGTATCCTTTGACTCAAAAGTTCAAAATATCTTTAACTCAAAACCAAAATTGCCGCCTTTCACCCACCCCCAATAAATATTCAAAAATTTTCCTCAAGGTTATTCATCTAATCATCTATCTCCTTTCCCCCCTTCTCCCAAGAGTCCTTGCCTTGAGACCCATTATCCAAGATGCCCCCCTCCTCGTTTAGCTTATATTACTGCCCCACTAACAGCAATACATCCACCGGGAAGTAAAATTATATCTTCATCCTCCCTAAGGACCTAGCCAAACTTTTTGCACCCTTCTTCCCAGATATTCCATCCACTTCATTTATTTCCATTTTACTTCTCATCCTAAATTTTGACATTAACCAATTATCCCTAACCTTCAATTTCTCTAACCCTTCTAATGTGATCCTGCTTTGATCACCTCACTATTTAGGAGACATTCTATTTCACTAGTTTCTATTTTGGACATTTTGGATACTTTATATTTTTTATAGCACTTTATATTTTAATCTTATTTCTAAGCTCACACCACCTACCATTACCCTTGTCTCACTTATGCCATGCTTATGATCGCCATAATCCCATATTAGCCTTCAATGACTGTTTCTACTTGACCCTTAAGTAGAGGCATTTAAGTCATTGGCTAATGAATTAAGTGAATATATCCATTGGCTACTACGGAGGGCCCACCAAGCACTCACTTAAAAGCACTATAACATAAGGGCTAAGGGATGGAGAAACTCTAATTTTGAAGAGATTTCCGTGCCGTCCCCAAGGAGATGCCGCAAGTGGAGTTTCTCCACCCCTTTGACGCAAAAGGAGAAAACTCTCTCCTCCTTTGCACAAGGTATCCTTCCCCCTCAATTTTCTCATCTTTCCTCTATTTCTTCCCCTTATCTTCTTCTTCTCCTCTTCCTTCAACGTTCATTCCTCCTTCTTTCCCCTCCAATCTCTACGGTCTTTCCCTCTAAAATAGTCCCTTGACTAGTCCCTTGACTGTTTTTGCAGTCATGACTACAAAAGTCCCTCTTTCCTTTTCACCTCCAACCCCTTTCTCTCTACGCCCTCTACTTTCTTACCTCCTTTACTATCTTTTCCCTCTTACTGTTCCCGAGTCCTAAGACGCTCTGGCATTGTTTTCGGGGCGGTTCATCATAGCAGTACCCTCTTTCCCCCTTTACTTGGTATATCATTTATTTTACACTGCCCCTGGCGCATTTCTTGCTGTCCGGGACAGTCTCGTGTTGATTTTCTCCCCGATTCCCCCACTTTGCTACAGATTCGTATTTCTTTTGGATTTTTTAATGGCTTTCTTTTGGGTTATTTTACAGCTTGAGTTGCATCTTGCATGTATCCATTGTGACAACATATTTTTCGCGCCAAACAGACCATACCGCTGATCGTCGTCGCCTTGGGACTAATTAGAGCTTCTGGGCTTCTCCACCATCTTGGGCTTCCTTCACCAAGAGTTGAGTGCTGACATGCTAACTTTACCAGGTAAGATCTTACCTACCACCATTTCAAGCTTATTGGACCTTATTTTGCTTACTGATACCCCTTTGGATTGCTATACTTTCATTAACCTTGTTACTGAACTACCTTCATAAATAGGTGATTTTGGGCCCTAGAGTTTATATTTTTCTTTATTCACAGTTTGAGATAGACTTGTTAAGCATGTTTGAGATAGACTTTAAGCTCATTGTTAAGCTTATTGACATTGCATTCTCTCTTCCCCCTCTACTTTCTTACCTCCTTTACTATCTTTTCCCTCTTACTTTTCCCGAGTCCTAAGACGCTCTGGCATTGCTTTCGGGGCGGTTCATCATAGCAGTACCCTCTTTCCCCCTTTACTTGGTATACCATTTATTTTACACTGCCCCTGGCGAATTTCTTGCTGTCCGGGACAGTCTCGTGTTGATTTTCTCCCCGATTCCCCCACTTTGCTACAGATTTGTATTTCTTTTGGATTTTTTTAATGGCTTTCTTTTGGGTTATTTTACAGCTTGAGTTGCATCTTGCATGTATCCATTGTGACAGCATATTTTTCACTCCGAACAAGACCATACCGCTGATCGTCGTCGCCTTAGGACTAATTAGAGCTTCTGGGCTTCTCCACAATCTTGGGCTTCCTTCACCAAGAGTTGAGTGCTGACATGGTAACTTTACCGGGTAAGATCTTACCTACCACCATTTCAAGCCTATTGGACCTTATTTTGCTTACTGATACCCCTTTGGATTGCTATACTTTCATTAGCCTTGTTACTGAACTACCATCTTAAATAGGTGATTTTGGGCCCTAGAGTTTATATTTTTCTTTATTCACAGTTTGTATTCAGATCTTATATTTATTACAGCCCTATTTATGTATTGCTTTCTTTAATGTGAGCTGTTATTGACATTGCATGTTTGAGATAGACTTTAAGCTCATTGTTGAGTTACCTCAACGACTAACCCAAATTAAGCATCCTAGCATGATTTGATTACTTCTTGAATGATTGCTCTGATTATTGGGATTGATTCGGGATATCTTAATTGGACGGCTAACTCATTTAGCTCCTAAAGTTCTCCATAAAAAAACCACAACCCTAGGTTTGCACTACCTTCCCTCAACCCTACAAACATTCTTCTGGATTTATGTATGCAATGTACTTGAAAATTAGAAAACAATAGGTTTCCATCAACAACACTTATGCCACCTCATTTGTTGCACCCAGTTTGCCCCAATTGCCCCAATGCCCTCCCACCTATAGTGACTCCATCCCCTCTAGAAAAAATGCTACTACTTAGCCTAGTGAAACTTCTTCAAGGTGTCTCAAGAGAGGCCTTTCCCAAAACATGGCCACCACCTCATCTAATCCCTCTTTAATTATGTATCGCCCTTTCGTCCACTTATTTAGTCTTCCAACTTTGCACCATCCTTCGATCAACAACCCTTTTATGGGTCTACCTCCAACTCTCCCCAATAATCTCACCTAAGAGATGTCACTGCTAGATAAAATGGTGAGAAAAATTCATATCCACACACCTCCTCCTATCACCACTCCATTACATAGAGGGGTATAACATTACTATAGCCCTAGCATGCCAGAGCTTCAGCTACAAGGTGCAGAACCCTAGTTTTGAAGCAATTAGCTTAAAGCATAACGTCAATTCCATTTCATTAGGCGCAAATTTTACAAAATGTCATGTTCCGGTAAGAAACCCAAAACGAAATCTACATGACACTGTTCAGACCTATTATGAACTACTTTATTCCAGTTTGCTCTGGCCAATTTTCTTCTTCATTTTTTTTGGTAGCCAATTTCCTTCTTCATCTTCACCTTTTTTTTGGTTTACATTGTTACCATTTCCACGTAGAAAAGACGGATGTCTTCAAAGACCTAGAGTTGAAAACCCATCCTCAATTGAATGACATGTTTAAAGGATGCTGGTATGATATTAATAAATAGGTCCATTGAGATTGTATTTATGCTTTACTAGTTTTCTTGGAAAATTTTTCCACAATGTCGTGTTTAGGTAAGAAACCAAAAGAAAAATCTACATTACCTAGTTCAGATCTATTTTGAATTACTTTAGTCATTCTGGTTTCCTCCGGACAATTTTCTTCATCTTCCTTTTTTTATGGTTTAGATTGTTATCATTTCGGCGTAGAAATGTCGGGTGTCCTATATGGTTGAACACCCTTCCTCAACTGAATGGCATGTTTAAATAGCAAAACCCAGTATATACGCGGATTATGTGGATGGTATACTAATATTATGTTGAATTTAGATGGATTTCAATATGTTATTAAGAAATAGTAGGTCCATTGAAATTGTTTTTATGTTTTACTTTAGTTTTTTCTTATGTTTTTTCTAATATTTTAGTTTTTTAAGTCTTCATCAGACCTATTTTGAAATGAAAATAGACGAAATGCCAAAGAGTTTAAAAAAAAAAACAAAACAAAAAACAAAACGGAATGAACAATTATGGATTTAACAATAAGTTACATTGGAAAAAAGGGATCTCCCTATTTAGCTTGATATGAAGCCTAACCTTTCCTTTGGATGAAGACAAGTTCAACCTCCAAGAAAAATAAGAGAATGAAACCAATTGCACAAAAGGTGGAGTATAGTGAGAGATCCAACATTATTGAACGCCAAGGAATAAAAAGGAATAAAGTTCCACAAAATCCCCCCACCCCACCCAAGCGCGACCGTAATGAAAACCAGGGTTTTGGTACATCTTATCTCCATCCAACAACAACTTCCGTATGATCTGACTTTAAAGCTATGAACATCCTACTGACACATGAGTCAACATCTCCACTCCCCCAAACCATTCAACATCTCCACTTGCCCCTAGATCCACATATCTTTTTCCAACCTACCAAAACATGGATTGGAGTGAGCTGATCCAAAGATATCCCCATGATCAAGCTCCTACATGTGAAGAGCATATTGTTTCCTTTTCTCCCCATGAGGAGATTAACCATCACCTCTACTCAGGGCATCTTGCCTACATGTGAAGAGCATATTGTTTCCTTCTCACCCGTTGAAGTTAATAGACTAATAATTAGTGAAATGGTAGGATAAAGAAGAAAAAAGAGGACAACAAGAAGGGAAGTATTTTCGTGGAGGTTGAGAGCCCAACCACACTACTTATGCCTTTATAAATGTCATAATAATTACAATTAATGCCATTAGAGGTATCTTAGATGGGCCCTATCTTAATAAGGCTATTTAAACATAAAGGAATTACACTGATATTCAATGTCATATATAACCTATTTAACCATTAACACTCCCACATAAGCTGGACCATTGATAACCCCTATTTAATTTATGTACTTATTTTTTTGAGTGGATTTAATTTAATTTATGTAGTTATATTATTACTTGGGAGGGCAAGAGTGATGAGAGCATGAGAAGGAGGCAGAAAAACTGGGAAAATAAAAGCTGATTTGAGTAGCTCTTTTTTTTATCCTTGCTTTTCAGCTCTCTCTCTCTCTCTCTCTCTCTCTCTCTCTCTCTCTCTCTCTCTCTCTCTCTCATGCTGAGGGTTTTGAAGAGTCCTTATTCAGGACAAGTTTGAAAAGGGGATTCTGAGGAAAGATGAAAGCTTATCTGAATTTGGACAGGATTGTAGATGTTTTAGTTGATATAGAACTGAAATTTCTGAGTTTAACTTTAACTTAGCAACTTTAGCTTTTAGTTGAAGTTTGTATCAGGAAACATGTTAGTAAAATTTCCATCTTTAGTTAGAATTGTAGGAACATTCCTATAAATGAGGAGGGGGCACTTACCCCACACATTTTTTTTTTTTTGAATTTATTTCTTCTGTTTCCTAGATTTTTCAGTTTGACTTTTTGAGACTTCAGAATTTAAAATATCTCTTTTGCTGCTTGTTCCTCTTCAGTTCGTCTAGAATTACTGCATTCTCTTCTTATTTGCTGCTGCTAGGATTTTTTCACTGAATTTCAGTGCTCTGAAATTCTTCCGTGAGATTGAGATTCTTTTGCCGCTTACCGAGTGTCTGGACTATTTCTTGACTCCCTAGAATTACAGGGCAGTCATTCTTGGAATCCTCAGAGATCTGAGATTACAAGTTTCCCAAATTTCAGAGGTGAGTACTCTTCTTTGGAATCACTAGGATCCAAAAGTACAACACCGGAGTTGTACATTCTGATTATTTGGGAGACCTTTGATCGACTGGATTTCTGGAAATTAAAGGGGATAACTAAAGGTTCAGAGTTTAGAAATTTTACTGTGCAGCATGGTTTTGTCATTTTCTTGGGCTTTTGTTTGGAAGCTTTGTTACTGTGAACTTAGTTTTTAAAGTCCTTAGTCCTTACTTGAATCAGATATCCTTCATAACATTGGCAACACTAAGGGTCACCACTTATTTTTCCTATGGGACATATTCCAAGTGTAAAAGAGTTTAACCTACGCAAATCGTAACATGTCACAAGCAAAAAACAAATAGTGCCCGGTTCAAATAGAAATCTATAAAAATAATATAAGCTTCAATTATCTATGACAACCTAAAATTACAATTTTTAGAAATGGAAAAATATAAAGAGAACTTTTGGTTTAATATTAATAATTTCCTCCAAAACAATGCAAACAAAAACTAGGACATAACACACGTTCTATGTACATACAACTCTATCCATCTATTCACACAAGTAACAAGAAAGGGTAATTTAGTTCATGCGGAATAAATTGCATCCAATCCAAGAGAAAGAAGACCTATCATGGTTCGGCACTTGAGGAAAAAACTACCCAGGGTCACTTTCTAGCAAAAAGCCAACAGAAACAGTCTATGGAAATGTTAAGATTCTTCAATCGAACGTAATAGGGTCTTGCGTATTAACAAAAAAGCTCCCATGCATCGTCATAGAAAGAAGCAACAAGATTTGCATTGCACTTAAAAAATGTCAGATGTTTCATGATTTTCACTGGGTATTTAAGTTGCTTACCTCAACCACGTCAATGAAATCTTGTTTTCTGTGAAAAGCACCAACCCATTTAGTGTGATCTGCAGTCCTGAAGAACCAATAAAATGAAAGTAGAATGTTGGTGCTCCATCATACAGCATTGCCAGGTGAGATAGTTCAAGATAAATGAACTAGAAGCTGAACATGTATATCTTTTTTTTTTTTGAATGGGCAGAACATGTATATCTATAAACACAAAAGGGCCTGACCCACTGATTTTGTACTTTGTGACCTAAAATACAATAAAGATAGTGAAGAAAATGGAGGTCAGATAATTAGTATGTTCATATTGACACTATAATAAAGGATATTACTAGAGGTAATATTAAGGACTCGGCCAACTTGACTGAGCTCGGCCAAGGTCCAACTACAAGTCAAAAAACCACATTTATGAAAAACTGTCCAATTCAATCATTGATTTCGCCAATTTTATAGCATCATCAAGGTTTGGTTCGGACTCCGAGTTTTGAGCATTGACTAAGAGGGACGGATAAGAAATACGTTGCAAAATTCAAGTTAACATTATTGCAAGTGCTGTGTAGACATCAGTAAGTCGGAGTATAGGGCCAGGGTCAATGTGATGACAATAAATGAACTGCAATTCACAGTCATAGGCTCATTGCCCAGCTAGTGGTAGTTTTAGTTATCAGAGAAGGGGTTGCTGGTGGGGCTACCAAGCGACTGATAAGGTTCTAGAGATGGATGAGAATACCTCAGTTAGTTGCATTTGCAAGCAGAAAAATAATTGGTATAAAATTTCCTCCCAAGATAAGGAAAGAAAGAAAAGAAAAATCTAAAGAACCCAAGGCCGCGATGACTGGAATTATTATGACGGGACTTGCAACAAGAAATCACCTAAGCAAAGATTAAATCAAATCACTGATTAACTTGAACATTATTGACCAGAGAAGCTGCATAGCAACATTGAACAGAAGCAATTTGGATACTCGGATTAAGCATGAGAGGTGGATCTAGTTGTTCTTGACTTCTTTCCTAACGAGAATTATGTCTTTAAGTGCACATGTTCACATGTTCCCAAAAGAAATGTAACCCATCCTGGTGAGGTATTTAAGCAATTACTTCTGAGATATCCTTCATCATCAATAGACCTATACAGTTAAGAAAGCCAGATACTCTAATGTTACCTTTAAGAGAGAAATAAATACAAAGGAAATCGTGATAAGAAGAATATTATTCTAACACCTACCCAATTAAACTCCATATGCCTTGAATAACTAATATAAACTAAAACGTGGCAATTTGGATTCATCCCCAAAAATACTAATATTTAGAATGCAGGAAACACAATGGTAAGCTTTTTAGGTCACTGATAATGGTTTTAGTGCAAACCAGAAAAAGAGATGAAAATAAAAGATTTAAAATGTGCATCAGAAGCTAAAACTAGCGAGCATGAGTCATTTAGAGATATAATTGGTACGAAGAGTTGTACCCAGAATCCATCTTCATGTGTTGCGCATTGAAGAAAAAAATTGTTGAAGGTATCAAAGTGATGTCAAAGTACTTGACATAAACTTGAATATCCTCCGAGTCAATATCGACTAAAGCCACAGTTGCAAACTTGGAAATTTCCCGTGATGATTTGGCTAGCTGCTCAAACCAGATAAGATGAAAAGGTAAATTATATCAATATAGGAAATGATAAGGGCACAAAACAATTGTGATAAGAAAATAGGCACATTATCAAGTATAACAATGAGGCTGATTGTATGATATCTCAGTATCTTTTGCATAAATAAGACCCACCTTTGACATACATACGATTCGGCTTCGTTTAAATTGAACCAAACTCTGAGAAGCTACGTGAGCCTAACATCAAGAATTCAGATCCTAATACTCAAATCGTGTTTACAAGTGCATACAACATTACCAAAATTTCAATTTGTAGGTTCCCCTATGCAATATGAGAGAAGAAGAGACAACTAAAAGGATCAAATTCAATTTTGCACATAAATCATCCACGCAGCATCTCGTCCATAATTCAAGAGATTAATGTTGACTTTTCTTGTTATTTTAAAAAAAAAGGAACATTGAAATTCAAAATTATAAGTGTACGTCCTTTTGCTTTTTAGTAGATTTCAAACATAATTTTGAATTCCCTCCATCTTTAGCTTCATAGGAACTCTTGCCCACATTGGAACATGAGATGAGAGGAAGAGAGTAAAAGGGCAAATGTATCATTTCCCTAAGATATTCTTTCAATATTTTATTATGACTAAATTTATTTAGAGACTAAAAGAAAGATTCTTTTGACAATTTCAAAGCGTTTGGATATTTTAGATCATATTTTTGAAACTTAAATTAATCAAACCATTAATAAGTGCCCAAATGGTTATTGAAAACCACTTCTCCAAATTCAGAGAGGCATTTCCTTGGGAAACGGATCCTTCCATGTAAATAAAGCACATAATAATGTATTCTTTTGGCAGACCCCAATTGCAAGTTACCTACCTTTAAAAGAGGACATCTTCTAGACTAATCAATCAATGAGCAACATTTCACTTCTCATATCCGATAGATTTGTCACAAACAATCATAGATGTCGGCAATCAGGAAATGCATGGATATTTTCAAAGTGATGCTTATTGAAAACCTAAAATTGTGTTTTGTATAATTTTAGTTCCTTTCTAGAAGTGACGGACATTCTAACAATGTGATGAAAATACATCAAGGGATCACTGATGGTGTTTATGTTGTTGTTTCAGGAGAAACGGTCTTTATACACTTCACCTGATGAATTTCGAAGCTTGATCGAGGAGGTACTTTCATGGGATACAAGGTCACTTTCTCAACGAAACCGCCCTCATAATCCTATTTTGAAGAAAGAAAGCCATGAGAAGGATGATCTCTCGCTGGAATCTGGGGACGACTCTGATACTGAATTGTATGGAGGTTCTAGTGGGAGCACGAAAACTCTTCATGATATAACATATCACTTGACCTTGGAAAGAATTGATGTTTCATACAGAATTGATGGTGGTTCTAACGTCATTGTAGAGAAAGCAACTCTTTCCTTTGATGCAGGATACAGCAGAGGAAATCGGTGCAATTACAAGATGTGCAGAGACATGCTTTTTAGTGAGTAAACACTAAACACAGCTCTCTTTTTTTATGTAGGAAACTACATGTTTTAAGCCAGAGCAAAACAGAGTTTCCCGCTGTTTTTTTTTTTTTTTAAAGGTAAAACACATTAATTCAGAGTTCCCCACTGTTATACAACAGGATTCAAATTTTGATAATAATCCCGCAATTGGTTTACACTATAGGGGGTGTCTCGAGTATAAAAGGGGCAAATATATCGCTTCCCAAAGGACCGCATGTATTTTTACTTTGATTTTCCCAATTTTTTGTGCAACCAAAGGGATCCTTACAAAACCTTTGGATGCAAGTTTATGACCTGAGAACTTATTAATGGGTGTATAAACTTAATTTGAAATGCTGAAAACTAACAAGAAAAGCAATAATTTTTCAGTCATATGTTTTGCAATGCACAGCCGTTTGGATATGCGGATTTTAGAATCTTGGATTTCCTCAAAATTGTAGATGGAAGACGAGAGAAGAAAGTGACCGGCCTACGTTTTCTGATTTCTCGCCATTCTTTCTGACAGTGAGAGAGCAGGGGATCGTCCCATGTTTCCAAGTTTTAGAAATCTCACTATGGGGAGAGATTTCTATAACCTGGATTTCTTACTTAAAATCCAAGAAACGCTGCCAGCACCATGGTTTGAAATTTCGGTTTCGGCATATATTTCGGACCTAGCCGAAACCAAATGCCAAAATCCCAAAATTTTGGCCGAAATTTGGTAAAGACGCGCGAAATGTATTTGTTAAGGTTTATACACGTCCATTGTAATCCACAAATCGTAGGGTTGGGATGATCCTATGGAGCTGATTTTTTGGGCACACCCTATCTATATGAGGGCCAATCAAATGAATGATTTGGATCATCCAAATAATGTGGCCCCTACTATGGTTTGTGATCTCTGCTCAGATAAGCTTATCTGAGCGGTTGCTCACAAACCATTCTCTCTCTCTCTCTCTCTCTCTCTCTCTCTCTCTCTCTCTCTCTATATATATATATATATATATATATATATATATATATATATATGAAAAAATGATTTTCTAAGGGCAAGGATCCCTAGAAGGAAAACTATGGAGAACTTGGGGAAATCTTTAACACGAATGCACGCCGAGCCGAGCCGGGTCAGATCGGGACGTGGCATGCATGTGTGATAAACCTTTTTTTCTCTTATTTAATTATTATTTTAATATTTACTTCATGTATTTCATTACTTACCTTAAACATTTATTTCCCATAAAGTTCCAAGCTTGCGATGGTTTTCGCGACTGTAATCGCGAATTCGCGATTTCTTTTTAACAACTTTCATGTTTAACAGTCTTTACCGTTTTAGTTTTTTTTATTTCAACCACACCATTTAATGGAACAATTTGGGAACTTATTAATGCGTGATTAACACAACGTCTCATTAAGATTCACGTCCTTTCCCTTAAAGTGCTCGTTGCAATTGTAGAATAGAATTGGTTAAGGAAGAAGACGAACACACTTTATGGCTCTTGAAGTTTTTTGGCCTTCCAATTTTCCTTCCTCATTGTTTTCTTCTGATAAAGGCAAGCGGCAGGATAAGCAGTTTGCAAAACATCTGGGCTGCGTGAGTACATATCCTTGGAGAGGAGCTGACATATCCTAGAGTCATACGCCCCACATCCCATGTGCACTGTTGATTGGTCATAGTGGGGGGGTGATAATTGCCTTAAGGACTGCAAATACAGATTCAGCCTCAACTGGATAACTCACCTCTTCTCTTATTCTTTGTTTAAAGTTCATTACATGCAAATAATAGTTTGTGACTGCTATTAGTTTTTGGTAATTTTGAAACCCTAGTTCATTTACACATCTGGACAACAATTAAAACAGCAGAAACTTAAAATGTGAAATTTAATTTGTTCTAGTAAAGAAGATCGGGAATCAATCATCAAGTAAATCATGAAGAACAACACAAATTTGAAAATTCTAACAAGTAGTTCAATTAGGAACGAAAAGCTCAAAAAGAAAAAGAAAAAAAAGAAACCTTCCATATAAAAAATGCCCCAAATCGGAAATTCCTGAAACACGCATAGATATTGCGTCTTGGATTCCAATTAAAGCCGCTACTAGGATGGAGAGAGATTATCAAGTAAGGTTAATCGATTGCCGAAACCGAAATTACGAATTGGTAAAAAAACATAAAAGAATATATATATTGAGAGAGAGAGAGAGAGAGAGAGAGAGAGAGAGAGAGAGGTAGAAACATACAATATCGTCGAGTTGTAGACAGAGAGAGTCGGAAACCCTGCCAAATCGGAGGACGAGGACTTTGTCGATGGTGTCTCTGATGATGGCGTCCACCTCTCGCTTCTTCGTCAGGGCTGTTAGCAAATAGCTCATCTCCTCCTCCTCACCGCCTTCTTAAACTGCGCTACACCCTCTTAACCCGCGCCTCACCAACCAGATTTACCTCCGGCTCTCGCCTGGCATCTACCGTATAGATACCCGCACTCGAGGGGCTATTTATCGTGCGCAGGGTAACAATTTTTAGTGAACGGGAGAGCGAACGAAAGCATGTGCTGTGGTGACTATGCTCGGCAGGCTCGCAACCTTGGGTCTCTCGGTAGTGAAAACTAAAAGTGGAACCTGTTCTGGAGGGAGTCGCTGCAGAGCCACCTGCCGATGATGCCCGGATGGATACATCGAAGGTAAGGGTGTCAATTTTGGCTCGGGTTCGGAACCTCGCTCGAGCTAAGATCGGCTCGAATCCTTAACGAGCCGAGCCGAGCCGGCTTGCCAGGCTTATTAAGCTTAACGAGCCGAGCCCGATTTAGGCCAGGCTCGGCTCGGCTTGTTAAGAATTTAATATATTTAAATATATATATATATATATATTATATATTAATATATACACTAAAAGGGTTATCCAGAGAGTGAAAGGGGGAGGCAAAATATGTCACTTCATTTTTGGAACCCCATTTGTTACTTGGACCACCCCCATAGTGTAAAAAAAGTAGTCAAATTACACTTGATAGGGCTGTCAAGGGAAGATGAGAGGTGTAAACTTAATATAACCCGAGCTCGGTAAGGCTCGCAAGCCGAGCCTGGCCGAGCCGAGCCTGGTTCGAGCCCGAGCCGAGCTTTTGAGCTTAACGAGCCGAGCCGAGCCTGGTTTATCCCCGATCGAACTCCCTCTGGATTATTAGGATAAAAAGCATCTTCTCCTTCTATTGGGTAAAGGTCTAGGTCTATCGATTGGGTAAAGGCCCAGGCCAATATAAAGCCGACAAGCCGGTACAACGGACCTTTTGAGTCAACTGGGACATCCTTGGTCAAGCGTGCGTGCGAGCGTTCGAGCATGCTAGAGTCGTGAAAGGGAGTGAGGTCCCTCAAGGACCGAACGGGTAATGGGCCCTGTCGCAGCCGGGTCAAACAAAACCGTTCCCTAAGTCGTCAAGTGAAGTGGTTAACTTGTATACCCCGATTCTCAAACTTAGAGTTCACGTTCTGATCTAGCAAATCGACTTTTCAGATTAGTTCCATAGTTTTGGACAGGACATGTGGGAACCACTATAGGCTAGGCTAGGAGCCGTCGATTAGCTCGGCTTGTCCTATGTTTTAGCTTAACTCAATATCTCGTATCGGCTGTTGTGGTTGCCGCCTTTCGTCACGCGGGAATGGGTCTTTTAGCGGATTCAATTTCAGCGGGTAAGGTGCTTATGATAGCTCCCTCCGAGGAGATTACGTTACCATCAGCCTTCTCTCATAAGAAAGAGACTGTTCTCTTTCCTTCTCTAGTGAGATTCTTTTCTTTTAGAAAAAATATCCTATTTCTGTCTCTAGCGCAGCCGCCGTCCTCTGCCCTCTATTAGTAAGGGCAACGAGATTCTCGTTTTAACCAAGAGAAGAACCCCAGAATTCGTTATTCATGATGTGCCCCCAATCGAAGATCCATCTTTGCTCTATGCTGGCTGAACTGTTCCTATGCCTGCTCGAACAGGAAAGCCTAACGAGCAAATAAACCGTTAGCCCGATCCACTTGTTGCCCGCTTGCTTTCGCACCTCGCTTCCGCATCTACTTAGTTAGCATCCCAAATCCGCGTACCCCTGCTTCCTTTCACACGCTAAATGGACTGACTACCGGAGATATTCGTGTGACTTCGTCTGCACTGGTTTGTACAGGAATGCGTGAGTTATACTGAGTACTCAGTAAATTATGGACCACTTCAAATCTTCATTTTCGAGAGGGATAATCAACTCCGCAAATATCGATCGAAACACCGCATAAAGGGATCTACATACGGCTTAGTGGGATGCTCATTCACTGAAGCGGAAGGATTTCTCGATTGGTGCCAGGTAAAGGTCTTGGATGAGCGGATAGCTGACATGGGGATGCCAGATTGAGTTGATTGGGCAGCGAAGAGCTTGTGTGCCTGCAATTGACTTCGTTGGCGGCTCTGGGCTAGTGACTGGAGTGAAGTCGCTTTTAGAGGTAGCCGTACTGGAAGGTGCGTCTGGAACACCTGTGGAATCACGATCATGAGGAGGTCTTCTCAGATCGATCTCGTCCTGAAACTTTGCCTGGGTCATCTGAAGCTAGCTCTGATGCTGCTAGTTCAACAAGTGCTGCTGGATTTCCATTATAAGGAGCTGCGTATTCTCGTAAGCTGCTACTTCACGAACTCTCCAAGAGGTACGGGCACGCCATTGCCAAGTTCTACGATGAAAAGGCCTATAGAATCATCTGGGAGCAGTGGGACTACTTTGAGGAAATGAGCCGCAAACTCTCCCCAAATGAGCCTCTTCCTAAACCAAGAGTTCCGCTTGCACCTAGAGGCCTGCCATCCGACCGTATCCTTGCTTCTGTCATTCCCTTATCTTCTGAAGAAGGGTTCTCTCCTCCCGTTCTTGGGTAATGGGTCGAACCCACCGGCAAATTGGAGGTATGAGTTGGCATTCTAGTGACTCGTCAAAATTGACAAGGTCACCCAACCGGCCAAAACATGGGTTGGGTCGCTGATACCGCGTTTTGTTTTTTTAGTTCGAGTAGATACATTTCCTAACTCGCAACAAAGAACAGCTTTCAGATAAAATGGGATTTCTCTCTTTTGGAAGGTACTCCAAGCATTTTATGTTACTTCATTGAGAAGCAATTCATACGAACCGTGAGATCAAAGAAAAGAGAAATGGACGGTCTAGATTAAGAGGAAATGCAACCTATTATAAAAAGGGACAAGGGTTCATTTATGGGGTACTCCATCCATTTTTCTAAGTCTCTTTTCTTTTTGTTGCTATAATTTTCTTATTCACCCAAAAAAATACTCTTTGGCAAATAATTAGAGGTTACCCGTTGGTTGACCAACTCACCCGCAGTGGGTACGGGTGTGGCGCCGATTCCTGCGGACGCCACGTCGGGTGTGGGAGACAAATTCGGTTTTGAGAGATATTTCCTGTTTCGCAAACCAAGATCGAGAGAAACAGAACAGGAGCCTTGGGCTCGTCTTGGGACTCATCCTCGTGACAACCTATCATTAGTACTGTCTTCACAAAATTGAGTATCCACAGCGGGTCACCTAAGTGCTGAGCCGTAGGGATGCTGGTCATTTTTGACCCAACCCACATGACCCGCACCCTAATGACCCACGGGTAACCCAACCGAACCCGCCCGTTTGCCAGGTCTAGTAGCAAAAGAGGAGCTTACATGATTAATTAATCCAGCATAAATCGTTTGCACGTTATTTTATGGTGGAAAACAACAACTTCTTTCGTTATATATTATCATCCTTGTCTTCCGGGACACCCCGGTGTTGTGTGAAAAAAACATGTAGTAATAAATACACTAAAGGGTGGCCCTGGGAAGAAAACTGAACAAATATATTACTTCCCTGTAAATAGAGTTGTTTCAATGGACGGGCATCTTCTCTTTTTCTTAGTTGACTATATTTTCTTTTCCTCTTTTTTTTATTACGATGGATGGGTGTTTTAGTATTTCTTTTCCAAATCTATCTTTGTAGACGAAAATGTATGATTTGTTATGCAATGACATTCTTATTCGAAGATTTTTTTAATTTTCAGTATCGTGCAGCCACTGCAACCGATTGACTCTAAAGAATATTTTTTTATGTACCTACATATAATATATGAGAAAACGGTTCCTACATATGTGTAGAAAAGTTATCTACACACTAGCTTAAAATACAGTGGGGGCCACATTATTTGGGTGATCCAAACCATTCATTTTTAAGGCCCTCACATAGATAGGGTATACACAAAAAATCAGATCCATAGGATCATCCTAACCATTCGAACTGTGGAGGCAAAAAATGGACTAATTTGTGAAGGTTTAAAGACATCCATTTTACCTCCACAAATCGTAGGGTTGGGATGATCCTATGGATCTGATTTTTTTTAGACACCCTATCTATGTGAGGGTCTTTAAAATGGATGGCTTGGATCACCCAAACAATGTGGGCCCCCACTGTATTTTAAGCTAGTGTGTAGAGAACTCTCTACACATATGTGTAGGAACCGTTTTCTCATAATATATACTTGCAGTATGTACTTTAAACATCATTAAAATTCACTGTGTGTGTACTTTGAACAATATTTCCTACTAAGGTACTCTCTTATATCTTACATTTCTAGTTTTTTGTATTAAATAGTATAGATTAACAACATATGCACTATACTGGTTTTAATGTTGTTCCCAACAGACACTTGTTAGGCCTCACTTGTGCTATATCTATGTGATCCAATCCGTTTCTTCGAACTAGCAATCACAAGTGTGGCCTTCAAGAACACCCTAATAGGATGATCCCAGTTCTTTGATCTACCATGCCTCTTTTTTCAAGTTCCGTATATGAAATCTAACCCATTGATTTTTTGTTGTTGTTGTTGTTTTATATATTAGGCTCGGTATGTGACAAGACCACTTGTTCACCCTATAATTTTCTACAAGTTTAAGGTTTTTGATTTCACATACGTGTCCCCATGTGGGACGATCATAGAGTTGGTCGTCACTTGTCACCCTTGATCTTGATTTTACTCTGTCTAGTTCATCAAGAGATGATTACTTTATGCAAGAGAGAAGGATTACTCATGTGTGTGAAATCAAGATCAATAATCTTATAGGAACCCAGGAGGCAACCCACATGGTCCCCTTCCTTGGATGCCATGATCCATTTATATTGATTTCTAATGCAACCGTCCTTAATTACTCCAGGCATCTGAGACGAAACCTGTCATAACGGTCAACTTCCCATTTTGAATTTTAAATTATAATCCATTGAGAATAGAATAGTTATCATCATCCCCAATTTTTGGAGAGAATGAGTGTTTGTAGATAAATGTCACAATTCTAACAGATTGCTAACTAACAAATGATCCGGTCTCACAAGACCGGTCTTAATTTAAAAAATGATCATAAACAGGAATACAAAAATTAATGGTTTAGCTTTTTTTTGGTAGAACCCTAAAACAAGGTATCTGTTAAAGTATAAAAGATAAATAACACCTTTTTCTAATAGCTTAAGCTTTTAGAGAAGTTGGTAAGTTAACATGGTATCAGAGCCGAAGGTCTCGAGTTCAAACCTCCCGGCTAGCAAAAATCCACATGCTATGGTCGGCCCAAAGTGGGACCTACATGTGCCACGTGTTTGCCAAGTGGGCCACACACCGCCGCATATGTGGATGGTGATTAGGACAGTTGAACTGATGGACCATCATAGGGCGACTTGGTGGTCTCAAGTTTGATGCCGCACGTAGATCCCAGTAAAAAATGTGCAGAAATCAATTGTTTAACCATAGGAAATAGACCAGGCTTGTGATGGTTAGCATTATTCATGGACCCAGAATCAAAAGAGAGAGAGAAAGAGGCAGCCATTATTTATTACATAACACATAGCATTAACACATGACGAAAGGAAAGAAAGAACGTGAGAGGGAATGAAAGAAAAATGAACATTACACAATTCCTAATCACATTTCCTTTTGGACGTTTGGTGGTCATTGCTTCTGTTGCTGCTGCTGCTGTACAATATACAATAATACAATGTATAGTATCTTTCCTCTCGACATTTACCAACGCGGATCAAAAAATGTCTCAAGATATATAAATTAAAAAAAAAATTACAAAATGAAACAAGCAGATAAAAAAAAGAAGATAATGCGTCTATAGACGGTGGCTTCACAAGTTACACACTCTCCGTTTTCATTTACCATTTGTTGTTCCTGCTAACCTTCTCTGTTCTATCATCCTCAATCCCACATACCTTTCCTTCCGATAAAAGAAACCAAAAGCCATTGTTAGAGCAATTTCGTAAGTCTAGTTCAATAAATGCAATGCTATGTTTCTAACTATAGGGTTGGAAGGGGTGAGTATATATGCAATCATTTTCAAGAAAAGATAAACAAGGGGGGGGTTGGATATTACTTGTCTAGTAATTCACTTGTATACTTACCGTCCGATCATCATTAGGGTAGCCTGTGGATTGGTGCCTGGCGAGACAGAGAAGGTGGACCCATCCACAACCCGGAGCGAGTCGACACCCATGACCCGGTACTCGTCGTCCACCACCTTCCCCATCACGCAGCCCCCGTGGTAGTGCCAGATCGTCATCACAGTCTGCCTGCAGAAGCGCTCCAACAATGGGACATTCCATGGCTCCGCCGGCAATGCGGGCCCCACGAACCGGAACTCCCTCCTCCCTAACCTATCTGAGAACCTGAATTCCTCCATGGCCCGCCCACGCAGCACCTCCCTGATCTTACTCAACCCGCGCACACACCGCTCCAGATCTTCAGGGTTCGAGAAGTAGTTGAACCGGACGACCGGGTTGTCCCGTACATCGGTCGAGGAGAGCCGGAGCGATCCAAAGGAGAGCGGGCCCCCCACCTGTTGGTACAAATTGGTATGGTAGATGAACAAATTGTTAGAGCAAAGAAAGTGATTAAGAGAGAGGAGTAGGCCATGACAAGCTCAATGTTTCTCTTAATGACTTTAATTTCCCTACTTATGCAAGTGGCTACCATGGGAATAAGTCCCAAAAATACAATGCCTACACTAAGAACAAGGACTGCACCACAAGTTCAAAGCAACAAGTATGCAAGTGACAAATAGAGAGGAGTAAAAGAGGAGGAACTCTTGTTCTAAAATGAGATTTTATACCGTGTAAGCCCTTATGGTCCCTTATTTTTCAAGAATTACTGAAAACATCAATAGATCGGAGAGCTAGGATCATCCCATGGAAATGATTTTTTGGCACAGCCTATTTAAGTAATGGCTCATCACATGGACGGTTTGGCTCATCTTGTGGTGTGGTCCGTACAGTACTTCTTGAAAAATAAGGGACTATAAGGGTTTACACCGTATAAAATCTCCTAAAATGAGATCTCAATTATAGACATGAAGGCACCTCTTCAAATGAAATACATTTTCGTTTAAAATAACACCTTTTTACAACAAGTGTGTTTGAATGGAAATACCATTTCACCAAAAAAGTCTCTTTGAAAAATCTTTTTTTAAAAAATTTTTATAAAATAAAATATTTAAAAAGAGTAATGCTAGGGAAACCTAGAATAGAATAGGACCTAAAAGAGGTACTAGCAAAGTGACTCAGGCCACAACATCACAAGTGGCTTGAGCCGGCCCTTAATTTTAGAGAAACATCCAAAAGTAAATTTTTATTGAATACAGGGCATATTCTCATTGCAGGTCCTCTGCTAGGTCCTATCCTCCGTCTCCATATAATTTTCTGTTTTAAAAATATCCAACAATACCTTCTGCATGAGGGTGGCGACGGTGACGTATAGAGAGGGGGGAGGGTTTGGGAGGAAAGTGGATCGAGTGGGGGAGAAGGGGAGGATGTTAGAGGCGGCTTCGAGGAAGACGCCGGAATCTGTGATGCCGACGACCTGTATGAGGGAATGGTCGACTTGGGTGGGTGGGACGATGGAGATGCCGTTGCGTGGGTTGTCGTAGAGGTATTGGCCCACCGAGGGTAAGTGGTGGGCCACAGGGATGCCCCACGAGGAGAGGTAAGGGCGGGGTCCGATGCCGCTCAAAAGCAATAGCTGGGGGCTGCCGATGGCGCCAGCGGAGAGGATCACCTCACCGTTGGGTCGTAGCATCGCGTGGTGAAGGCATTCCGATTGGTCCCTGTACACCACGCCGATTGCTGCCAGCTTCGACTCGCTCCCTCCTGTACGTCCACCCAATATATTATCAACCATCGTGCACGAGTTTAAGAAGGTTTCATTTTTTTTTTTTTTTGATGACATAGGGTATCCACACCCCAATTTTTAGGGTGGGACTATTCCCTAGTGCACGCGCATTGGGTAAGCCTGGGGGATTTGAACTCGAGTCAATGGGGAGCATACCCATGACTTTTTTATATTTACGCAGGGTGTCCCCACCCCCTTTGGGAGTAGGACTCTTCCCATACAGATGCACGTAGTGGGCCACATGCCACATGCGTTAGGGTAAGTCCAAGTGGGATTCAAACACTCGTCTCCGGGGAGCAAACCCGTGACTTTATGCCAAAGAGCCAACACCAGCCAACACCCGTCTGGGCTTATACCATAACTTTAAGCCAAAGAGCCACACCCATACGGGCTGAGTACTTTAAGAAGTTGGGCGCAAGTAATAGAAAAAATTGGAGATTTTATATGGTATGTGGCTGTACAGTCCAGTATTTTTTCTTTAAAATACTATACCACTCACTTCATAGGATGATCCAAACCGTTCATTTGTGTAGATGATCCTAAAAATACTGTACCACCTCCATATTTTGGATCAATAGTGGGACCATAGATTATGGAGACCTCTATATGTGGGAGTGTTAACATGATCCTATGAAAATGATTTTTGGAAACTACCTATTTACATATTGTAGCCCAACAATTGAACGGTTTGGATCATCCTATGAATGGGCCGTACAATACCATTTAAAAAATACTGGACTATAGAGGCACAGGCTGTATATTTTTTCTAAGAAATGCGGTCATTTCCAGGAAAAGACATACAAGAGGGGTGGAATTATCATTTACCCTATAGGAGACCCCTGTGTTTATTTACAGATAAAAATGCCCTTGTAAATTACCAAAACCTTAGCCACCTACTTCTTTAGAACTGACATAACAGTCATTAGAAAAGAGCATAGTTAGCAATTCGCCAAAAAAAGGGGACGGCAAAGAGATAGCAAAACATAATAATCAACACCTATGTTATCTTAGGAGAACCTTCAAAGAGATCAAATAGATGAAAGGCTAGGATCATCCGATCAAGGTGGGGCCACTGGTAATAGCCGAATTTGTGTGTGTTGGTCGGACCTAAGACTTGATCACGTCTACATAACACCTGTGTAGGGCTGGCAATTTCACCCGAAAAAGAGGGGATCCGCCCCGCCCCGCCCTGTTTGGGGCGGGGATTCCCCGATTTGATAGGGGAAGGGGAAGGGGATGTAGTTGTCCCCTCCCCTCCCCTCCCCTCCCCGCCCCTCCCAGCTCGCCCCGTTAATCAATGTCATTTTTTTGTATATTTTTAAGTGTTTTTTTTTTAGGAAAACTACTAGAAACTCTGTGGATCGGCTACAAGATTCCCCCAAACATAAACTTAGCTTGTCTTTTCCTTTTAATTAGCTTCTGAGAGCATTTTGGGAACTATAATAACCTTTTGACAGATGTTGAAATTATAAAGACAAGCTGAGTGTATGCCATTATCAAAAAATCGTAGTGCCAACATCGGTGGCGAAAATAAAATAATAAATTGCATTTTTATTTTGGTTAGGGATTTAGGGTTTCCTTAATTCCTTCCCACGAAAGAAACATTGCTCAGGTTAGGGACACAGTTCACTTTTTGCATTTTGGTGATTCCCAAGCCTCTGAACATTGCTCAGGCACCTATTTGGGTTTATAACGCCTGTTGGTGCGACTGTTGCGAGGGCACTCAAGAGTCAAGTCAGTACTTCAAGGGATTTTGCTATCTTCTGAAGAGTAAGAAATATATCTCCTTCGTCTACAAGTATGTTAGTTTATAACATTTTTATATATTGAAATTGCATCAAGTTGATTAGGGACACCCATCATCAGTGTATCAATGACTAAAGAGGGGGTGATGTTAGAGTGGGGCAGGGCAGGGCGGGGATTTTGTCCCCGAAGGATGTGGGGAGGGGAAGGGGATTAGATATTCCCCGCGGGGAGGGGAAGGGGAGGGGGGAAATTCCCCGCAAAGGGGAAGGGGTAGGGGACCCCAACATCCGGCCCCGCCCCGCCCCGCTGCCAGCCCTACACCTGTGTGAAGAAAATCCTAACATTGATTCGTCATTTTAGCATTTTCCTTGATTAAGCCGGAATAAAAGGAACCAAAAAAGCCCTGATTAAATAGAAGAATAACGAACGATATCCTTCCTCGTGCTTTAATAACCCTGTCCAGTTAGTCAGTTACCCCTTTTTTTAAGGTGTGACTATCAAAACGAGGGAGTGTGTATATGATTTTCCTCTCTAAAAGAAAGGAATTCAAGCAAAATTTTTCAAGGGAGATGATAAATCCGCACCACTGTAGCATAATTCACTCCCCTGGTAACGTAATTTGACGTCAAAAAAACGTTAAAATCTCCGACAAATCACGTATAAGGGGTGCAAATTTATCATTTTCCTTTTCAAAAAGAAATAAAGAGAAAAAGCGCCTACCGTTGAGGATAATCCTCTCAACACTGGCGTGAATAGCGACCTTAATATTAGACACACTAGCATAGTCGAGCAAATCCGCCGCACTGTATCTCAGGCCATTACTGTCGAAAGTCGACGCTCCGATCTTCGTTCCGAGGACATGATCGACGGTGAACCCATTATAAGGAGTAACATTTGCTTCCACCAAACCATCCCTAACCGCCGATTGCCAGTTCTTGAGCTCCGGTCTAAAAGTCACAGCTCTTTCAACCCACGCAAAAGACCTATTAACCATGTCCATGTTCCAAACCCCACCCTGCCGGAAAAATTCCTGGTCGGCCCGGCTATAGAATCCGGCGTTGATGGCACTACTGCCACCGAGAACTCTCCCCCTCGCGTTCGGGACTCCGTCCTCGGACGTGAAGGGCTGGGCCGGAGAATCCGTCCGGTCCGCTTCCAAGAGGGTACGAAGAAACCCTTCTTGAGTCATTAGGTTCGGATATGATTGAATTGTACCTCCTCTCTCTAGCACCAAAACCTTGTAGTTTTCCGACAAAGTCGCGGCTAGGGGACAGCCTGCGGTCCCGCCTCCGACGATTATGTAGTCGTATTCTTCCTCGGCCGGGAATTCTCTAGCGTCGGAGACGAATCGGAGATAGTTTGGATCTGCAACAAGAGA
Organism: Tasmannia lanceolata; assembly: GCF_043159265.1. Classification (NCBI taxonomy): domain Eukaryota; kingdom Viridiplantae; phylum Streptophyta; class Magnoliopsida; order Canellales; family Winteraceae; genus Tasmannia; species Tasmannia lanceolata. The sequence continues at coordinate 11,065,436 of NW_027518683.1, forward strand.
AGAAGATTAGAAAGATTGTAATATAGTAAGGGGAAAAGATTGAGAAATAGGTTTTGAATTCGATTTTCGGACCTGAACGAGGAAGGGATTGGGCGAAGGTGGGGACGAGGAGACATAGGAGAAAGAGGGGTTTTTCCATGAGAAGAGTAGGGATGTGAAGCAGAGAGAGGGAGGGTGAGAATCTGTTGGGAGAGGAATAGGAGATTGAGTGGGGGAAAGGGAATGAAGCGAAAAAACAGGGGAAAGAGTGTGAAAATAGGGGTTTTTTTGAAGAGATGGCGCCAACGTTCTTTACGTGAGATAGAGGGAGGGACTAAATAGCATGTAAATAAACAAATGAAAATGAAATCTGGCCTCTCATGTACACGTGGATGAATGTGCGGCCATGATCTGCCGTTAGAGAGAGGGGGTTATAATAGAAAACAGAGCTGGGAATTTAAAACAGTGAAAAGTCTAGCATGCCCTCGATCTTTGTGTCGAGTGATGTTGGAGCTTATTTTAATCTTATTTGCAAATGGGACATTAAGGACTATTTTGTAGGGCTATCTATTATCAATGGACAAATCCTAGGGACCCGATTATAATTGGGTGGGACATGGACAAGACTTTGGATTAGACTAGATCTAATATGATTCCAAAATCATGATGCAAATGAAGTATGAAAATTCACTTAAATACCTTTTCATGTTGCATGTGTACAATGCATTTTAAGTATTAAAAATGAATAACTAAAATAGTTCAAGGTGGTGGTTGGCTTTGAGCTTAGTATCTAGCATTCATAAGCAAGGGAAGAAATTTTTGAATTTGATCAAACTTGATGTAGAAAAAAAATGCATGGAGAACTCATTTTTCTTGCTTTTATACCATTATGCTCGAAAATCATCTTCATGATCCTAACCCTCAGATCTACAGAGGGACGTGACATTTTAGAAACCTCTATATATAGTGGGGTTAAGATCATCCTATCGAGATGATTCTGGGCACTGTATAAAAACTATTGTACCACTAGTCCATCATTTTTTAACAAGTAAATGGATTGCCTGATGAGTGGGCCCGCAGCCACAAGTGATGAACCACAATTGGGTTGCAAGCACTACTGTCCCCTTGTCTTTTACCTTTTTCTTGTTCTTTTTTATTTTAAAGTGTTACGATCGAGGAGTGCTAGCAAGACACGACAGAGAACGCCATCACCAAGACTGCCACTCCCCGTGTTGTGTACGAATGCGCTTTTGGGCAAGTGGTTGTGGAAGTTGGGAGAGGAAAGAGATCAGCTCTGGACAAAAGTGATAGAAAGCAAACATGGGTCTACCTGTGGGAACTGGATTTCGGATGACACTATTACGGGCACCGCTTTAACCTCTGGAGGGACATCTTGAAGATCAAGCAAAAATTCTTGGAAAGAACTGGATTCAGAGTATGTAGAGGAGACAAAGTAAGATTCTGGATGGATAGACAGTGTCCCGAGACTTCGCTCAAGAACTTCTTCCCGTATCTATTTGTAGTGACAAATGCCAAAGAAGGATTGGTCCAAGAATGTTTTGAAAGGAGAGAAGGTCGTATAGTTTGGATTATTAATTTCAGAAGGAATTTCTTCGACAGAGAGGATAGAGTTGCAGACTTCATCCACATAATTGAATCGTCCTACATTAGCAAATTTGGTAGTGACAAAAGGGTTTGGATCTGGAGCAAATCTGGCATTTTCAGCGTAAAATCTTTTTATTCTCATATTGCATCTTCCTTGTATCCGTCTCACCTATCCCCCCCCGTGCGAGAGTTCCCATGTTTGGAGGGGCCGCCTTCCAAGATAAGATCCTTACGGTGGATCATCTTGGCAATCATTGGCTACTGCGCCTTATGAGTGAGGAATGGTGAATCATTCGATCACCTATTTCTTCATTGTTCTTTCACTAGGAAGTTTGGTCCCGCATCTTGGATAAGTTTGGTATGATTTGGGTCTTCTCTTGCCGATTGGAAGACTTCTTGGAAAGTTGGTATTGAATGCCCTAGCTGTCAAAAGGAGGAAACTTATGGAGAGTGACAATGCTAGCTGCGATATGGCTTCTTTGGAAGGAGAGGAATTCAAGGCTCTTCAAGAATCGATCAAGAGGGCCTCTCTTCACATTCTTGAAGATCATATCCATTGTTATTTCTTGGGTAAGGGTTCTTTCCCCATTCAAATTCTACTCCAATTATGATCTTAGTAGAGGTTGGAAAGTGATCTAACACGCACCAGAAAGAGAGGACCAAATCAATCCTAGTTGGATGTCGTCGGGCCCTGGATGGCTCAAGCTAAATTTTGATTGGTCTAGTTTTGGAAATCCGGGTCCTGTTGGGGTGGGAGGTTTGCTTAGAGATGAGGGAGAGACTAGAGGGGCATTCTCGGATTCCAATGAGGCAGAAGTAAGAGAAGTACTCCAGGGTATGAGAATCATTGATGATAACCTCTTGGATAGATTGCTAGTCGAGGGAGATTCTCTCAGATGGATGGATGGTAGTAAGTAGTAGCCATGGAGATTCTCATATTTCGTAGATGAGGTCACGACGTGACAGTGTGGATGGTCATCCTGTCCGATTTCAACACGTCCGTCACTCGGCTAATAGCGATTCTGATGGACTAGCAAGGAACTGAGTGAATTAGTAATCTTTGGAGACATTTGATTTCCTTCCTCCGTAATTTGTATTTTCTTTGTTTTGGTCATAAGTTTCCTTGGTTTGTATTTGTTCCCAAGATCTTCACAGTCTTGGGGCTTGCTCTTCTTTTTAATATAATTTTAACATTTCAAAAAAAACAAAAAAAAAAACAAACACAAGCAGGGCATGTAGCTTCGTCAATGTTTGTTTAGACGCATCCAAAGAGGCCCTAAGGCTCTGTTCACTTGCGTTCTCGGGAAAGCAAATCCCTAGAAAACAACCTTTTTTTTCCTTGACAAGACAGAATTCTGGTGTTCACTTGTTTTCCTGAGAAGTAACAAGCCTAGGTGGAAAATATCAGTGATGTGGAAATGTCTCTTTTCTCACAAGTGTGGGAAACCAAATCCCACTATTTTGGTCGGATTTGCTTTCCCGGGAAAACTAGTGAAAAAAGATGGGCAAGCAGTTTCTCGGAAAACCTTTTCCTGCACAGTTCCTGTGCATGTGAACAGGCGCGGGAAACCTTTTCCTACAAAGTTTCCATGGATTTCTTTTCCTAATGCCACATCAGATTCCCGAGTAACCTTTTTTTTTCCTTTCCTTGGAAAACAAGTGAATAGAGCCTAAGATTCTGGAATGTGTTGTCGTCGTCACAAACCTCATCCCGGGCTATTTTCGTAATAGCACAAAAGCCAGTGGCATTTTCGTAAAAGCATCACAATCTGTCTTCCCGGACAAGCTATCAACCTATCGTCAAAATTTTACAACCGCGATAAATTGTCATCTCGTCTCTCCCGTTCAAACGAGGAAATAGAGCGATCGCTCCTCTCGCTAGAGTTCCCATTGCCGGAAATCGGAACCGGTAAGTAGGGTTTTTTCGAAAGATTCGCAATCAAATAACAAGATTAATCGATTGATTGCTAGGGTTTTCAATCACCATGAACTCCGATCGAATAACTGCATTTCTACTACCGAACGATCGGTAGGGTTAGGGTTTCATCTGTTCTTCATGGATCTTGGCGATCTTAACAAGGTCTGGGAAATTAAAACCCTAAAAAAACCCGGAGAAGACGAGGCAAGGAAGATGCTAGAGAAAATAGCGAAACAGGTGCAACCGATCATGCGAAGGCATAAATGGAGAGCCAAGCTCCTTTCTGAGTTCTGGTATTGATTTTCATTTAATCTTCCTTTTATTTCTATTTCTTAATTTTCAACCGCTTTTTTTTATCGTGGAAAATTCGAAAATGCAGTCCCGCCAATCCGTCTCTTCTAGGGCTAAACGTAGGCGGAGGTGTGGAGGTAAAGCTCAGATTGCGAAAACCGAATAGGGATTATGATTTCTTCCCTTATGAGCAGGTTTTAGATACGATGTTGCACGAGCTCTGCCATAATGAGCACGGTCCTCATAACGCTAATTTCTACAAGCTTTGGGATGAAATCAGAAAGGTCTCTTCTTTTGCTTATCCTTGGTTTATTTCAATCTAAGGAGATGATATTTTGAATCTTGTTGTTTTTGCTGGTTCACATGCTCTTTTGGATGCATTTCTTTAGAAATGTTTGCGTTGGAATTGAAGTCCAAGGGAATTGTTTGGAACTTAGATATCACTAGTTTCAACTGATAAACAATTGGAGTAAGCAAACTTGATAGGAGTTTCAGTCTCAACTTTGTATCTCTTATTCTTAATTAGTGTCTTCTTATATGTATTAGAAAATCAAGTTATATTTTAGTGGCTTCTTATACGTTCACTTGTTATATTTTAGTATTAGAAAATCAAGTTACATGTAAATGGGAGATTTTTAGAAAATCTTTCCAAGCAAGAATGGATAATAGAAAATCAAGTTACATGTAAATGGGAGATTTGTAGAAAATCTTTGCAAGCAAGAATGGATAACAATGATTGATAATGATAAATTTCAACTCAATTAGTGAACTTTAACTACAAGAGTGATAACCATTTTGAAGGTTTTTTCTTCTTAATATCATTCACATGGAATTCACTTGAAGGATTAAAGAAGGGACTTTTATATTCCCAAACCTATGCATGATTATGGTCCAACCTTTTGTGTTAGTGTAATTGAGAGAAACATTTTAATCACAACTTCTTTAGAAAAGTCGTTAGGGAAATGCTCATGATAGTTGACAATTTATTTTATTTTTCTCAGCGACAATTGATAAATGTATTAAAATCATAGAGCAGTCCAGGATAGTGCTGGCCCATAACAAATAGAGCAGAGTACAACTTACATTAGAAATAAAACAGCAGCAAATCTAAAGAACACAACAAAGAGGCTAGGACTAAACTAAACTCTACATGAAATCCATTAGAGAAGTGGAGAGGGGTTTCTGATTTATGAACTGTCAGTCCATCACCTTCTATTGCCAATGTGTTTGCTAGCTCATTTGTGCTTTTAGGAATGCATTTTTTCTACTGAGGCATGTAATTTGGTTGGGAACTGTGGCTAATTTCCAGGGACCCAGACTTGATCTCTTAGCCATGCAATAATTTGTGATAATTTCTAACATGCTAGTCATCGCCACTTATATGTTTGATTACTCTCTCATGCTCATAATGACTTGGAAAGAAAACAAAAAAACTGCTGCCACTGACAGTTGGCCGCGGTGGCAGATCAAGGCATGGTCTTTGAGACATAGGTTGATCATCACTATTCTGAACGCTTTTGCTCTTTCATGTTTCTCCTTTTAACAGTACATGTTTGAATCCACAAACATGGGATATTTTCTGTTGATGGACACATGTGAGCCTCTCACTTTTATCTGCCACTGTCACTGTATCTTCTCCTATAAATTTGCAAAGTCAGCAGGCAGACTAGATTTCTTTCAATTGACATAAAATAGATATCTTGAATAATTGAATAAACCATTTCCTTTTTGAAGTTTGATAACCATTTGAGCTGATATTGATCTGTATATCACTCGATCTTCAAGTGGAGTTCTGTTGACAAGTTCCTGGAGATGACATATCGAACAAATTTTTCATTGCATTTGATGCGTATGGGAGATGTGCGCCTTTTCAAGTTTTCAGTTCATACTTACAAACTATAACCACTCAAACTACAAATATAAATTCCCCATCTTGCATCTAGATGAGCATGTTCACTTCCCTCCCCATCGTTGATTTCTTCCTCTTCATTAGTGTACATTAGATACACACTCATTGGATGTCACTCGTTTTTCCATATTTCCCACTCTGCATGTAACACACTTGGGTATTGGTCCCCCTCTGTCAGTCATTTGCCATGTCTTTTATTCGTTCAGTTCCCCTTGGAATAGATGTGGGACGAGTGGCGGATTTTCCACCAGAAGTGTTGTCGTTGGACTGATTTTTTTTAAGAGCATCTCTTTTGCTCATTTTGTCCTCAACCTATGAGCAACTTGATCCCTCATAGCCCACAACAAAATGGCTGCAATGGGATGCTGAGTACAAAACCTTTTTGTTGTGTGCCAGCACGATCCTGGACTGCTATAGGAAGGAGACAACGAGTCAAAGGAAACACAATTTGAAATGGGATGCTGAGTACACCTACTTTTTCATTTATGAACAACAATTGGGACACTTGAAGAATTGGAGACAATCTCATGATCCTCGTACTCAAAAGATAGTGAAGGGATGTTTGGAGTGACATTTCACACTTTCTGATGTATATACCTGTAGAGGCTGCTTTTAACCATCATGAGTATATTGATCCTTAAAGGAGTTTGTAGTGGTATCAGAGAGTGGACCACGGTTGGTATTGGGGGAGGAGGCATAATAGGAGGGACATGGTTAATGGAACAAAGGCAATATGAATTATCTTCAAAAGAATGTGACATACACATGAACGTACCTATTCCTAGTAAGAGACTTGTAACAACGTTAGGCCATTTGAGCTCGAGAATATCTAAGAAACACATTTGAATGAGTGGGGACCAAAATTCTATACCAAAACTCAATGAATGAACAAAACGATCACAACCAAAGACTTTAAGAGAAATGGAGAACAATGGACTGTCTAGAAACATAAGGATATAAGGAGACTTCTCACCTAATATGGTGAAAGGCATCTTGTTGATTAGATAACAGGCAGTAAGCATCACATCTACTTAGGAAGGTTCATATTAATTAGCAAGAGTCTGGGCAACTTCAAGATGTCGATATTTACGTTCTAGTGTTCTACAACTCTGTTTTGTTGCTGATAGTTGTAGGACAAATATTCTTTTGCACTATCAGAACGTACAAAATACCGAATATTCAGAACCCGCCTTCATTAAGATAACCATGCCATTCGAGAGTGAGATGCACCCAAAAAAAAAAAAATTATATCAAGATAATGTCATAACTTTGATGATCGCCGAATATCAGAATGCATAACAGTGATAGGTACTAATTTCCTTTTATCTTGTCTAAAAGAAAGAACTGCTATGATGCTTTATCACATTGCAATCTAAGCAGAAAACTAATCTAAGACAGGGAACTATTAGCTTTAATCTCCTAAGAGACAAATGACCAAGATGTCGATGTCAAAGCTGTGGTGAAAATATGGTATTCAAAGCAACACTGACCAATCTACAATCTAGATAGTGGTGTCCGCCTGACTCAATCCCTCCACCTATCATCTTCTTTGTGATAATAAATTAAAAGAAAGCATAGGCATAAATAAAACAAATTGCAGGGAAAGAAACTTTATGGGACACATGCTCCCTTGTTTAAGAATGGGTGCGAGACTGCTTGGGACCCATCAACGAGAGTGACAGAGAAATGTAAACCAAACTTTTCAAGTGAAGTGAAAGTGGACAACGCATTAGTCATATGGTCATACGCACCTGAATCAATGACCCAATGAGATGTGCGATTAGAATTAAGAAAATAAACTTTAGCTAAATGAGCCAATTTAGCTGAGGATGAGGAAGGGCAAGTGATAAATGATTGAGAAGTCTTTACAAGATTTTCATAATCTTCACGGGATAGGATGATAGAATCCCGAGAAGGTAGAACATGCAACTGATTCCTGACAAGGCTATGCTATGATGCATCTTCGCCATAACCAATCTATGATGACTGATTATCCCTTCTTGGCAAGGCTATGTTGTGATGCATCTTTGCCATCACCAATAGATGATGACTGGTTATCCCTGTCAAGTTTCCCAATCAATCAGACATAATGAGTACTTTCTATCACCCCTTCGTCACCAACCGCGTCCTCCCCCTAACTAACAGCCATGGCCACGACCATAAGCCAATATGGTCTCAGCCACTACCACTATGTCCAACTAAAGAGGTTAGAGCAGACTCCTCACCATTATTTGGTTTCACAGAGGAGGGGGATATCGCAATTCTTTGAAGGCGTGAAAAAGGTTGTTCAAAGATGACAGCTCTTTACTAGCCAAAATCTGCCCATGAACAGAGTTATACTAAGATCCAAATTCTCCACATTGTCCTTTCAAAAATCTAGATCCGAAGTGAGGGGTTGATGTACATTTAATTTATCCTACATTCCTCGAAATGAATTGTATTCACTGAAGCTTTCGGTTTGTGGTTTGGGGTTTACATGTATGACTAGGATTGATATCCTATGTTAGGGGACATCTTGTCGCTACCATGTATCTTTCTTTATTTAATAAAATTATCGTTACCTTCTAAAAAAAAAATAAAAATAATATTCACTGAAGCTTTTAATTCCTTGTTGAAACAAGAAAATGTTCTCAAACAATTCATACACGTTACCAGTTCCAAAAAAAAAAAAAAACAATTCATACACATTGGAGACATTCACATATTATGACTTTATGAGTACGTCTCACAAACTGAGCCCCAAATTTCCTATGCACTATCCACGAATTTTACTTTGGTACTGACTTGTGCTTGCAAAGAGTTCTACGGCCACATCATGATTTGCTAATTTTCACAAAGCCAGTCATCATCTTAGGAACTAATATGGGTGGTGCATTGGTAGTTCAAAACTTCAATTTCCCTCTTGCGCCTGGGGAAACTTTTATTGATTTTGCCCACAAGAGGCAATTTGACCCATTGAGCTTCACAGAAGCATAGTTTTGAAACTCCCCCGCATCGTCGTGGACTCCCTCGAGTCGACTCCCTTTTTTTTTTATTTATCTTGGCCGCGTTTCGCGTGTTGCTGTCTCCTCGTTCCGCGCTTTGCCCTACAGAGTCAATAGAAACTCCTTTGACTCTCCCGGTTATGACCGTGTCAACCGAGTACTCAGCTGCGTCAATTGAGTACTCGACTGCGTTGTGCCGAGTCGACTAGGATTTTCTCTGCTGTTTTTCGCTCTGCATCCTCATTTTTAAACAACAGAAGTCAGTTGGATGTTGGCAGCTCCATGTTTGTAGGCTTACTTTCAGCCATGGTAGGAAGTCACAACGAAGAAAAATCTGGCCAACAATGGTACATGAGTGGAAGAGGGGCAGAGCTAGAAGCACTTCAAAAGCAAGGGGATTCAAACGGGACAGCACATTGCACACGTAAACATCACCCACAAAACGAAAAAGCATTCCACACCTGACACAACAATCTACAATGGATTGGTTACCTACCGGAAGAGTAGCAGGTAGCAACTGGCACATCACACCCCAATTTTCAGCAGCAGTGACAAACTGGAACAGGAGTCTGCATGAGGCACGACAATCTGCCATGGATCAGTTCACGAAGTGTGCCAAACAAAGCACAACAGTCCTCACAAAGGGGAGCAAGTCATAGCACGCACAACAGTCCACCATATGCACAAAAACTTACAACTAGAGCGTGGGACAACCCTCATACAAAGCGTTTGTAAGTCAGTTTCACATTGCTGTTTTTGTTAATGTGGTTATTGAAATAAATTATCTTGCATGTAAATCGTTGTCCTTTGATTAGCACATAGGAAGAAGGACAAGAATACACTACAAGCCATGGATGACAAAGCCAAGGAACGCATGAGGGGGCACATGGAGTTGAGTTAAGGAATATGAATGGTCAAAAAACTAGGGTTGGGGTTTTTGTAAGTTGGATTTGGTGTGAGAGGATTTTTAAGGATAGGATATGAGGTAGTATGATGTGCAAAGGTAGGTATTAGCGGATTAGGGTTATCGAAGGTAGGGTTTTGGGGTTTAAGAATTTTTCGAAAGTATGGTGTGTTGGGGTTTTCTAATGTAGTTTTGGGGTGATTAGGGTTTGCGAACAGTGGGTCTAGGATGTAGTCACTATAGTGTGTTCGAAGGAGAGGTTTTGGGATGTTAGGATTTTCAAGTTAGGGTTAGGAGGGGTTTGCGATGTTAGGATTTTCGAATAGGGGTTTAGGGTGATTAGGCTTTACGTAGGAGGGTGATAGGATGTAGGGGTATGCAAAGAGCTTTGGGATTAGTGTTGCTACTCGGGTCAGGCAGGTCGGGTTTTCCAATATCCTATGCTACCTGAGAAACTATCTCGGGTTGGGTTTCTTTTAGAAAAACCTAAGATTCATAAACCCGGCCCTACCCGAGTTAATTTCGCTGGCTAGGCCGGGTCGGGTTTTTTCACCTTCTCGATGAATTCACCATAAACCTTCCATGTACACCTATTGATCTGAGTCTTCTTGGTGCTTATAGTCAGAACAGTTTTCGGTGGGTGCTTATTAACATAACAAGGCCTAATTGCAGAGCTAGCTGCAAGTCATTTTCCATAGCAAGTTAGCCATGCTAACAAGCAAAAGATTGGGATCCTTTGGGACCCATGAGGGCAAGCAGCTCCTTAAAACTCTTCAAGTAATTCACTCATTGCATGGGAACAGCATAGCTCCAAATTAGTGTCTACGAATGGAGGGGCATCTCAAAATGTGCTTTGAATCATATGATGATGGAAATCTATTCGTTGCTAAGTTGTGAGATCTCTGTTGTGATGCAGCATAGCCTTACCCTTAGGTTTAGCGGATTGCATAGTTTTCAGTAGGGTTGCAACTCTAGTCTCGCGGGTCAGGTTTTCCAGAACCCTACCCTACACTAGAAGAAATCTCGGGTCGGGTCTGTTTATTATTTTTTTTAAAAACCCGAGATTCCTATACCTGGTCTATGGTTTTTTCGGGTCGGGTTTTACCCGACCCAAGTTACAACCCTATTTGGGATGTCAGGGCTTTTTAAATAAGGGTTTGGGGGTGATTGTGCTTTATGTTAGTCGGATTTAGGCTTTAGGCTTTAGGGTGAAAGGTGGGGTTAGAGATGTCAGGACTTATGATTCTCCAATGGAGGTTTGGGTTTTAGGGGTTCGGATAAGTGGGTGGTAGAATGAGGGTTTTGAATGGAGTAGGATGAGGAATTAGGGTTTTAAATGCTGTAGGATGTGGGATTATGTTTCAATGACTCCATATTCAGAGAAGGTAAGATTTTTGGTGTAGGTTGTGGGATTAAGTCAACGATCTCTAGGCAGAGAAAGTAAGAAACTTGGCGCACAACTCTGAGAAGGGAGAAAGAAAAGGGATGGTGGAGAAGGGCGAGATAGAAGACGAAGAAGCGGAAGAAAGAAAAAAAATTAATATTTTATCTTCTTTCACGAATCCTTGATCTTCATGCTTTGATACCTTGTTAAAGTAAAGAATCACCATCACCTTCTACATGTAGGAAAAATAAGATAAGTCGTAACAAACGAAAGAGAAGAGGAGATGAGAGGCATTTCATGTGGGGTGACTTCCCAACCCCATGAATTATTATATTTATATTCTCCATTTAATCATAATTTCAATTTGTGCCATTAGGTCCATCATCTAAGATGGGACCTATCAAATTAACATAAGAGTAGCACTGTAATAACTTAAAAAGGGAATTACATTGAGATGTGGGTGGGTCCTACTCGACTTAAACTCTCAGCAATTGCTAATCTTAAATTTTAAGAACCATATGCATAGCAGTGTAATGAGTGTAATTATTATGTTGTGCCATAATTTTGATTTAGAATCCTTGTATTTAGTTGATATTGGCAAATACTAGGTATTTTACTGCATTCTCAAAGAAGGGTGACATCAGAAATTCTTTTCTGTAATTTCTTGGAGCCTTTTGTGCCTAACCCTGCCCCATACTAGCACGTTAGCACTGCTTCCTGCTGTCTGTTTATGGTAATTGTCTCCTATCCCAGCATCCCCAATTAAGGCCATCCTCGCAAATCCAGTTGGAGTTGATTATCTTTTCTTTTGGCTTGAACAAAGGAAATCAAGCATGTGTTGTCCATTTGCATCTTTTTATGGTAGGTAAGCTGGGATTGAACCTCTGACCTCAAGGTTGAGGAACAAAGCCTTAACCAATTGAGCTAGAGGTTAACCCCAAGTATGTGTATAGTCCATTTGCATCTTTTTATGGTAGATAAGCTGGGATTGAACCTCTGACCTCAAGGTTGAGGAACAAAGCCTTAACCAATTGAGCTAGAGGTTCAACCCCAAGTTCGTTTGCATCTTGATGCAGTTTCTGGATGGTGTTGGTGACTTAAAATGCTCAATTTTGCTTCTTTAAAATTTTAATTACTTGGCTGTTCATCTTTACAACATATGGTTCTTCTGCAGGAATTGGAAGAGTTGATGGCCAAGGGAATAACAGGTACTGGTCAGGGTTTTGATGCTCCTGGGAGACGTTTGGGTGGTTTCTCTCGTCACCCCCCTCCCTCATCTCTTCGGCAAGCTGCAGTAAGTGCAGCAGAAAAAAGAGCACGTGCCGGAGCTCTGTTGCCCTCTGGACCAAGGCGCCTTGGTGGTGATGGCAATATTATGTCTGCACTTAGCCCAATACAAGCTGCCGCGATGGCTGCAGAGAGGAGATTGCAGGATGATCTGTGGTGTGGTTCTGGATCTTGTGGAGAGTCTAGTGCAGTGTATAAAGGATCCACTGGAAGCTCAAAAGATTCAAGTGTCATTCAGATTGATACTTCTGATGCCTTACCTCAACATAAGGGCTCCATATCCGGTGATTCTACTTTTAAGGACAGGTCTAAAAGAACTTCAAGTTCTGGCACTTTACTTGATCATAGTGCATCAGAGAATACGGAGGATAGAGCAATATGGGAGTGTGGTGTATGCACTCTATTCAACGAGGTAAAATTGTTTTCCTTTGTTCGAGTTATAGATGTCTACTTGTCTAGTAGATTTTAGGATCACTGCTTATGATTTTGTTCCTTGTTTGTGGTGAGGCTCTCTCCAAGTACAAATGCATTTTTTGGGATCACTGTATTTCTTGATTCGGAAATTTCTCAAGAACAGATTATAATCTGATGTTATATGTGGCATCTGCCCAGTGTTTGCATATATTTTTAGCTTTTTACAGTTGCAGGGCTGTGTATCATTTAGTTGCTCCTTTTTAGTGGCCCTGACAATGCTAGAAAAAATGTAGTGGTTTTTTCTTTTACAATTTAGAACTTTCTCTGCATACTGAAATGTGAGTTGATCAACTCTGATTCTGTATTTGAAAAGCATATCCTTACTTGCAAACTTGTCCCATGGTTTTAAAGCTATGGTCTCAAAGCTAGATTTCATCACTAAGAGTATGGTCATTGTCATCACACATGTTATTGTGCCAATAGAAACCTGGCGTTTTCTTTCTCAATCAAAAATTAAACTCTTGTGGCCCATATTCAGTTGTCAAGTATTTTTTACTAGTTCTTCTAATTTGCCCACATGTAAATTTTTCATTGAAAGTAGAACTTTTCTCTTGAACACATACTAGAACGAGTTGATGACCCATTAACTCAAAAAATTTTCTTCCATGTGGTCATGTTTCTCATTAAGTAGCATTATATCATAACACAAAATAATTTTCTTGTAGGCTCCCTTCTGGGACTTGTATGCAGCTAGGTGTTTGATTATTTATTTTCCACCCACTCTATATATTTAATATGGTAATGATTGTTGGTTGCTGCAGCCACTGGCCCCAATATGTGAAGCTTGTGGAATCCAAAAGCCCAAAGATGTTGCAACCAAGTCCAAGATCTGGTCTTGCAGATTTTGTACCCTAGAAAACAGTATTAAGTTGGAGAAATGCTCAGCTTGCGAGCAGTGGAGATATTCATATGGCGCGCCCGTAGCCACCCGTGGACCCAATGTTGGCACCTGAGGGTTGAAACAGTTAGACAGGAGGGTGCACATTTTTACTTGGTTCTTTGGTATCCACTGTAGAGTATATATTCCTGAAGTGTTAATAATTTTAACACAGAATAGTACTTTTCTGTTGATGGGTTTGAATTATATTGGATTACTTCATGCTGTTTCTTATGTGGCTTTATGATTATTAGCCCTATATAACATCATGGTTGTCTTTCTCTTTTTGAATGATTGTTACATCATGTTTGTTAAGGGGGGTTTGCTAGGGAACATCTCAGTAGGCACTTTGCTGGCCGGCTGTTGCATGAGAGAGCAGCCGCATAGGCTCACTTTTCAACAGATTTTGTCTTATTCATTTTCCTAGAATGTGGTATAGCTTTAGTGAAATTTGTTCTGCAAGTGTGTGTTACGACAAAATCATTGTAAAACCATAAATAAATTCAAAGTCGATATGTTTTGTTCTTTCGAATGTGTTTCTATCTCCCATGTATATTCTTTTTTTTTCCTATTTTACTCTTTTACCCTAAAGTGTAATTTAGTCATTCTTTATGTAAAGATCATATATTCTTACTCTTTTTTTTTTTTGGAGTGGCGAGTGCAACTCGGGCGGGTTCGGGTTGAGGCCAACCCGAGCAACCATTTACTCAACACGAACCCGACCCGATTTCCAACCCTACGAGGTTCAACTTGACCCGACCCGAGTAGCCCTTTTTGCCAACCCGAACCTGACCGAACCGAAGGTTTTAAGCTTAAAAACTAAAAAATTATTAAAAAATTCTGGTTGAACTCGGTTTGGGTTGCCCAAGCCCTCAACCCGGGTTGAGAAAACCCAATCCGAACCCGAACCCAACCTGAGTTTTTTTCGGGTTGAACTTGCCGGGTTCAGGTTGAGCCCGCCCGAGTTGCACCCGTAAGTGGCAAATGAATTTTATTGAAAGAGGAACAGAGACCGTGGGAGTCCATGACATTACAATGCAAAGCAAAAAAAAAAAAAAAGAAAGAAAAAAAGAAAAAGAAAACAACTAGTAGAAAATAACAAGCAACTAACTAGGGAGGGAGGAAATCGAAGAGTTCTAGACCGACTTTCGACACTCCTTCTCTAGCTAATCTATCTGCCTCACCATTTGCTGATTGCCTTATATGGGAAAAAGATATGGATACCCCACCTATTCTATCCTGGATTTCATCAAATACGGATGTGAACCTCCAATGTACCCCTTTTAAACCTCTAAGCCATCTATTGACATTGAGAGAATCTCCGTCCTCTACCACCTTATCAAGATCCACATTTCTCATAAGCTTAATTCCATGGAACACAGCTCTCACTTTTTCCTCATTTGCATCCCCCTCCCCACATCCCATTTCTCAAAAGGCCTCCAATACTGGAGGGCCCTGGATTCCCTAAACCCACGCATCATATATTCTTACTCTTCAATCATCATTTTCTGAAACTAGCAAGATCCATAAAAAATTTGGGTTTTGATAAAATCAATGCTAGAATTCTAGGGTTAGAAAACTAGAATTTTGAGAGCTGCCAGGACCAAAATCTCTGCTTCTTTTAAAATTAAACTGTGTAGAATCTGGAAATTGAAGAAAGAAGGAAAAAGAGCGGGTAGGTTAGTGGGAAGAGCACTCTAACCATTTTCTTTAGAATTGCATCTTTATTCCTTTCTGGTGCAACATTTTCATATCAAGTACCTCAGTTTCAACATTTTCATCTTATCTTATATTGACATTTCATGCTTTCTTATTGATACGAAAGAAGGTAAAAGCTCCAACCCACCGTAAACAATAGCAGTTTCCCATAAGAATAAGGGCCCCCTTGCAATGAAGATTTATTTTATTTTAATCTTATTTACAAATGGAACATTTAGACATCTCTGGAAGCTATAACTCTGTTGCTTCAAAACCATGAGTACAAGATTTTGTGCAAATAGTTTTTATTGGTACCGAAAGAGGCCCTGAAGTTTTCAAAGGCATCTGTTCCCACATATCATGTCGCTGATGATTCTATTTCTATCCCATGGAAGAATCCCAACGTATTATTATTTAAGAAGGAGATGATTTTCCAAAGACTTGCAAAGAGAGGGAGATTGCTGAACACTGAGTCCACGGGTGACACATGGAAGTTAAAAAGAGGACCGTTTCAAAGGAGACGGGACTAAGATTATTTTCTATTTTAATCTTCTTTGCAAATAGAGAGCATTAAGGCCTCTGTGAAAGGCATTAGTCATATCATTTCTAAAGCTGTTACTTGAAGATAATCATACTTGACTTCAAAACATTTTCCATATAAGGTTACATGTAAATAATTTTAGAGGTAGTCAAAGTGCCTTAAAGCTATACAAGATGAATGTTCTGTAAATGCTTTGAAGAATGTAAACCCTTGGGTTTTATCTTAATAAAAGAAAATGTTAAAAAAGAAAGTCACTTATCACACCCGTTGATCTGAAGGGCACTTATAAGTTTTGCCCAAATGATGTTGAGAACACCTTGATCGGATGATCTAGGATTCAATAGGATAAAAGCCATGTGTAGTTTTTTCTAGTCAATAGAACACCTGGACCTTCATCTAGGTTTCTACCAAGAAATGTTAAACTGTTAATCTTACTAGCTAGCCCGTTTGCAATAGGACAAAAGCCATGTGTGTTGCCCAATGACGCTCTATAAGATTGACGGTCATGATTTCGCATAGATTCTCCTCTAGTGGAGCCCACAGATTGCCTGTTATATCATTGATAGTGAAAGTAACCTTGTTTAGACGTTTGATAAAAGTCTTGTAACATGATAAAGAAGCATGTTTGTGTTGAGGTTGGTAAGGTCGAGCCTCTAGACTCCCCAACTTCTGTCTAAATTAAGGTCAGTCAAAAGGAAGATTCATACGAAGGTCCTCCTCTTCTTTGGCTTCTAACGTATAGAGCTTGAGAAAGTCTAAACACAGCCCTCCTTTTCTTTGCTTCGTCGATCGTCTCTTTAAGAGTCTGAAGATGACGTATCTGATGGGGTTGTCCTTATCAAAATCGCTACCTTCCAATTTGAACAGCACGCCGTGGAGTGCGTGACGAAACACCACAGAAGGATTGCTTGACACGTGTTGTGCGTAAAATATTTTTTTATAGTATTTTCATACAACGTGGTGGAAAATGTTGCCATGCGTAACCTTTTTACTTAAAAAATAGAAAATTTTATTCATCATGAGATTGGTTAAATTAATAAAGCTAAGATGAGATCATGCCAAAGCAATTTCAAAGATAGCTTCAATTTGAAATAAAGGCAAGATGCCTCTTTTAAGCCATGCTCTTTTCTAGGCACCAGTGTTCCCTTCGTGAGGTAAAATAGTGCAAGAACTGATATTTAGTGGCCTCACAACATCAAAACAAGGTGTGTCGAATAGTGTGTGCCCCACCTTATGCATGACTTGGGTGGGGATCGTGGGACCCACCCTACCAAAAGATGGTATAAAATGGGCAGGCCCCATCCCATGCATGGATTTGAGTGGAGATGTAGGTCCACTCATGGGTGTAAAATGATGGGCCCCACCATAATGTAAAGCTTTGCGTAGAGATGGTGTGCCCTAGTGGTTGTGCATCACCTTATCAAATGTGTTGTAAAATGATGGGCTCCACCCATGCTATGAATGATGTGCACGAAATACAGTAGTGTAGAAAAAAAAATAAAAATTCTGGTAACAATTTTTCATGGAAAAAAAGTTTTCTGAAAAAATATTCCATGACAAAGAAATATGATTAGTATATATTATAGGAGAAATTATATGATGAAAAGCCGTATATGATGATCCAATGGCAGCTCACTTTTTTCAGGAGCTGTTGTTGGATCAAATATCAAGGGTGGTACTTCTATCGTACCACCTTTACATGTTCACATGTTCATACGGCCTTTCATAATTTAATTTCTCTTTATTACGGATTTAAATGGAAGTTTAAATTTACAAGGTTTTATATAACCTTGGGGACCACCCAATTATAGAGTATAGATATTAAATGGAAGTTTACATAAATAGGATTTAAATTAAATAACATTGTGGTAAACAGTTTTTGCTACTATATATACAGTGGAAGTGTGTATATAACCCATGATAAGGCTTTGCGAAGTATAATCTTAATTGTCGTGTGAACAACGCACGAAGAGGTGTGAATGAATATGTTGACCTTTTATCCACAGCCGTCCTTAAAGAAAGCACGTGTTTGTATGGAAGGCAGATGAACCCAAGCCATCAAGAAATAATCTTATTCATTTCATAAAGGTGTTTGTATGGAAGGCAAATGAACCCAAGCCATCAAGAAATAATCTTATTCATTTCATAAAGGTGTGGATGAAATTATATAGTTAGGCTCTTTGGTAGATGTAAAGGGTGCAGAGTAGTACAAAAGGGGGAGAAATAATGACAGAAGAGGAAATTAAGTTGGCAAGCACTTCCTATTGTGAGATGTGAGATGTGAGATGTGAGATGTGAGATGTGGAGGGGGCATCTCTCTGTCTCTCGTCGGCTGCTCACCTTTCTGAAAAAATAATCTCGTCGGCTCTCTCACCTTTTCTGAAAAAATAATCGAGTATCCAATTTTCAGGATACTATTGGGAAAGTTGACTTATTTCCTGTTGAGAAGACCGCGGGGCAAAATTGGGTCTAAGAAGTAGAAATAGGCACAAACTGCGAGATGAACACCAAGATTTTACGTTGTTCGTGTAAGGTGCCTGCGTCCACGGGCTAACCACCACTCTGATAAAATAAAATACAAGGATTACATCAGTATTAGCCCACAAACCACAATGCTTTCCTTATAAGACCTTATGCGTGCACACACTACATCGTTTCCAACTAATCACTGAGATCTTAGGAACACTAGTCATTAGGTGAACATGGTTCGGTTCCGGTTCAGCTGTTTGGGAACCGATTGCAATTGGTTCAGTTCTGGGTTTGGGATCTTGGAACCGAGAGTAATGACATCCCCCCCAACGGATAAAATCACTCCCTCCCCATAACGTTTTTGTGAGAATGGTTTACTACCGCTTGAGGATAAATTCACCCTCCTTTAACATTTTTCTTTGCCTTTTAAATTTTAATCTTAACGCTTTGGGTTGCCTTTTAAACTTAATGCTAGAAAGTAGAAACCCTAGTTTTCCCAACTCTTGCCGTCTCCACACTCCACTCTCGCTCGAAATCCTCTGGGCTCCCGTCGTCTCCAACCTGCGGTACTCTCTCTCTCTCTATTGTTTTTTTTTCCCTTCTGATTTCGTGTTTCCTTATGATAATTGAGCCCATGCATTCCATTAATTCATCCAATACTCAACTCAACTCAACAAAGCCTTTGTCCCAAACTAGTTGGGGTCGGCTAAATGAATCCTTTAGAAAAAATTCATGAAGAAGGTAAAAAGAATCTACCCGGCTCTAATCCTGGTTCTAGTTGGGTTCTTCTACGTGGATCATTTTCTTCCATTCCATCCTATCCAAGGTCATATTCTCTGTTATTTTCCTAGCTATCAAGTCTTTCCTCAATGTTTCTACCCAAGTTGTTTTCGGTTTGCCCATATCTCTTTTTACTCCATCAATTTGGCACGAGTCGCCTCTTCTCACCGGAGCATCCGAAGGCCTATGTTGGATATGTCCAAATCATCTTAAGCGGTGCTCTCTCATCTTCTCCTCAAATGGAGCCAACCCCACCTTTTTTACGAATGTCTTCATTTTTAATTCTATCTAGCTTTGTGTGGCCGCACATTCAAGCATTCGCAACTCCTCTACACTCATCTTATGCACATGCTGCTTCTTGGTGGCCCAACATTCTGAGACGTACAACATGGCTAGCCTCACAACTGTCTTATAAAACTTTCCCTTCAACTTGGTGGAGATTTTACAATCGCACAGAACTCCTGGTTAAACAGTAATTCATCAAATAAATGGGAAAAATTTATAAAATAAAGGTTGGGTAAACCCATAACCGAACCGATCAAGTTCGGTTCTGGTTCGGTTCCAAAGATAAGTGGTTCGGTTCTGGTTCCAAATTCCAGGAACCGATTGCAATTGGTTCGGTTCTGAATCGAACCATGTCCACCCCTACTAGTCATCGTGTCCTAGACCAGACGATAAAATCTGCCATACTTCACTCTTTTCATCAATACTACACATCTGTGTGTGATTTTCTTGGCTCCACCTACAGCTCACTAGATGCAACCATGGTTTTAAATTTCAACCGAATTCCGGAATTTTGAGTTTTGGTCGAGACCGAAACGAAATCGCAATACTTGAAATGGTCCTTTTTTTGGCCAAAATTTCATTTATCTAGAAATTTTGGACAAAATTTAAGGGATTTATCCAAAAATCTCATTTTTTGATAATTATTTAATATTATCCCGTACAGAATTTCAATCAAAATTGCCGAAATTTGGGCCAAAATTTAGGTAATTTGTCCCAAATTTAGGAAATTTCAGTCGAAATTCTGTACGGGTTAAAATAGCCGTTAATTTGAGTTCCTCGGATTTCGGCAGAAATTTCAGTTTCAGTGAGGACTAAAATGCATTTCGAAACCAAAATTTGAAACATTGGATGCAACCCCTAGAGTCCAAACGGATACTAGATTATTTCACATCTTTGGGACATGTGCTATACCATTCAAAGTACGAATCACTCTGTCAAACATCTCGATATTCACCGTTCTAATTCCTGTGAAGTCACAACTTAGCATATCACCCAAGGACACTATGCCCGCCCTTATCGTTGGGAATATATCAATATATTCCCTCATATGGCATAATTGAACATGGCACCTTTAATCCAGAATCCACTCATTATGAGGGGAAGTGTGATTACAGGTGGAGACTGTGAGAACATCTCCTACCATTTCGCTCTGTTCATTTGTTACGGCCACTATCGTATTCGTAACACCATTATCCAACTTGTCAACTTGCTTCGGACAATCTCGCTTGATGAAACCGTATTCCTTGCAGTGATAGCATTGTACGCCCTTTCTGCTGACTCTAGATCTCGACCTGCCTTTTCCTGATCCCTTGTCATTTAACCTTCTTCTTTGATTCCCACCATGAACAATCAGCCCATGCAATTGGCACCCATCATGAACATGTTTCCTCTGTATCTCTTTTTATAAGACAGGCGTTGTGGCTTCCTCTAACTTCATCGTATCTTTACCATATAGTAAAGTCATCACTAGATTGTCATATGAATCTGTAAGCGAAGTAAGAAGTAAAAGAGCTTTGTCTTCATCCTTCAACTCTTCAACAACATTGTGGAGCTTATCCACAAGCTCATTGAACATGGTAATGGGCTCTGGAAGATTCACCTTCCTGCATCTTCAGCATGTATAATTGCAAGCATATATACAATCGATTGGCTAAGCCTTTTGACATGCAAAGCTTTTCTAACATGTCATATAATTTAGGACCTTCTTCTTCTTCCATAATGTTGAACATAGTGTTATGTACTAGACATAGTCGAATTGTGTTGACCGCCTTCGACTTAATGTCTTCCCACTTCTTATTTGTCATCTTCTCCACCTTCCATCATTTCCCTTCCACACCTTAGTCAGGCCTTGTTGAACAAAGATGTTCTTCACCCTCACCTGTTATAGGGAGAAACTACCCTTTCTATTAAACCTTTCAATGTTGAATTGGGAAGAACTCAACTCTACTGCCATCTCAGATCACTTCGTACTTCTCTTTGTAGGGCTCCACCTCAAATGAGAATCTCTCGAATATCCTTTCTACAATCCGACGAAGATTGTAACCGCTATCGAATCACAACACTCATGATTGCTCCACTCAGACTCGACAATCACTCCAATCACAGCTTTAATACCACTAGTTGAAAAAATCGCCGATCAAAATACGATCCGATCGTGTAGGAATAAATGAAAAAGTAGAAATAAACACAAACCATAAGATGAACACCAAGATTTTATGTTGTTCGACTAACATGCCTACGCCCACAGGTGAGAACGTGATATTCCATTATGAGGAAACAAAATTCAAGGATTACATCGGTAATAATCTACAAACCGTGAACTCACAAACTGCAATCCTTTCCCTCTCCTCTTACCCAAGATAGTACACAACAACCACCTGAGATAAAACCCAGGAGTAAGCTGAGAAAGAACCCTAGGAGAAAACATATGAAAACTCTCGCTCTCTCTCTCTCTCTCTCTCTCTCTCTTAGACTGCTCTTTTTTTTTTGAATAAAATTATTTTAATTTAATCTTATTTGCAAATGGGATATTAAGACCTCTTTAGAAGCCATAACTATAACCAGGTCAGCTCTAAAACTATTTTAAATCATTATTTACAAATAATCATATTTAACTTAGAACCTTTAATTTTGCCTACTAGTTTATTTGCAAATAATTTTCAGTGGTATAGAAAGAGGCCCTAAAGTCGTCAAAGACAGAACTGTTGCCGGTAAGGAGCTCATGTCACTGATGATTCTATCCCATGGAAGAATCCCAACGTATTATTAATGAATACTTACCGAAAGGAGATGATTTTCTAAAGACTTGTCAAACGGGGAGATTGCTGAACAATGAGTCCGCGGACGACTCATGGAATTTAAAAGTAAGAGGAAAGTTTCAAAGGAGAGAAGACCAAGGTCTTCTTTTTGAATGCCACCAAAATTTGTCCTTATTTACTAATGAGATTATTTTTAATTTGATCTTCTTTGCATTAAGATCTCTCCGGAAGCCATTAATAATATCATTTTTAAAGTATCATTATTCTAATCTTTATTTGACTTCATTACAATTTCCATATACGATATATGTAAATACTTCTTAGAAGTATCTAAAGAGGCCCTAAAGCTATAGAAGATGAATGGTTTGTGTGTGCCTTGAAAAATGAACACAGTTGGTTGCTAATTTAAGTAGAAAAATTCTAAAAAGAAAGTCACTTTTGTGCTCCACTTCAGCCTCTTGAATCGATGAGATTCATTGATCTGAATGGCAATTATAAGATGGACCAAATGATGTTGAGAACCCCTTGATTGAATGATCTTATGCCCCTGATCTAGGATTCTGCCAAGAAGTTAAAAATTGCCTTTACACGTTTGATAAAGTCTTCTATCATGATAAATAAGAATGCCCTTTTGCGTTGTGGTTGGTAAGGTCGTGCTTCTAGACCAACTTTTGTCTACAGGTCACCCCAAAGGAAGATACATAGGATGGACCTCTTCTTTGGCTTCTTCAGAGGTTAAGAAAGTCTAGCCAATACACTCATTTTCTTACCTTCTTCCTCTTTTTAGAGTTTGTAGATTGACGCATTTGATGGGGTTGTCCCTATCAAAATGGGCCCCTTTACTCATTTTATTTTCAAACCTTGAGTTTCTCATCATCTTCCTATTTCAACATCAGTATCATATGCTACACGACTCCTCCCTTTCCTTTTCCGTAGTCATGGCACGAGATATTCTTAAAACGACTTCAAAAGTAAGAGTATGTTCTTCAAGGCTTTTCATTCTCCGCTTCAGCTGGCGGGCAAAACGTGTTGGAAATTGTAAATCAAAATCAATGTATGGATTTGTGGAATGTCTTTTTAGAGGGAGAAAAAGTGTAGAGATTCCAAGGGAAAAAGGGGAAGAACACCAAGTCACTCGTAAGTGTATTATAATATGAGGAATATGATTGTGAGCTTGAAGCTCATATAGCTTATATGAGCTTGAGGGCCCAAACACATGTAAACGTGTTTGGGCCCTTGGCTTGGTGGGCCCTTGGCTTTATATCTCCCAACCTCCCTTGCCCTGCTCTTATGATCACAACACTGCATAATCAATCCATCCAATTGGGCCAACAGAACGGCCATAATGAGCTATATTCTCAGGTTTTCATCAATTTTTTCTTTCTCGGCAATGGCAATAAAATAAAAAAACTCAAAAGCTTTGCCCAGAAGGGATTAAGAAAACAGCCTAATTTGTCAAAATTAGATTGGGCTGCTTAGACAGTAGTGATATGGGAACCGAAAAGGGAACCAAATGTAAACCCGGCAGAGACGTTTCCTCACGTGGATTGGAAAGAAGGTGGATACCGTTTCTTCCATTCTCCTCTGCCCATTGCAAATATATGTCAAATTTCCCAACTTAACCGGTTTATACGTAAGATTTGTTTGGTTCTACAAGCAAAAATCTTTATGGGCAATGATAAATTCGCACCCCCTGTTGGATTTTTTTTTTATTGGTATCGTGTTGGATTATTCGCACCTCTGTTAATGTTAATTGACGCTAAAAAGCGTTATAATCTGCCTCGATTTACATCAAAAAGGGGTGCGAATCATCCTACAGGGGTGTGAATTTATCATCGCCCATCTTTTTTTCCATGTTTTGGCACATTTGGGTGACCGTGGTCCTTGAAGAGGTGCATCGTGTCTTGCCACATGTGGCCTTTTATTTTTTAAAAAATATATAAAATTAGAGGAATGCTAAACTCAGGGGCGCCCTTGCAAAAATGGGATGAAAGGGCGCCCCCATTGGATCCATGTCACGTGGTGCATTTATAATAGTCTAAAAGTCAATGGATGTTAAATTCACTACGGTGACGTGGCTCCAATGGGGTTGCCATTTTTAGCAGATTTTGTCTCATTCATCTGAGGTGGTTGCTCTCTCCTGCAAAAGTAAAGTCTCCTATTACACATATATTAACATAGATATTTAATAGTTAAATGAAAGTTTACATTTATATGGTTTTAAATAGCCATTAAGACCACCCAACTACCCAAGGTTTCCCACTGCATGTAGAATAGATATAGATAAATAAAGAAAGTTACATTTATATGGTATTTAATAATTAGATTAATTGAAGTTTAAATTTATAACTCACTATATATGTTTAATTTTAAAGGGAGTCACGCATGCATTTTAAAAAAGCATAGTGGGGCCCACCTGGTTCTAAGATATAAGCCTTACATCTCCAATGTAAATAGGTTGTGTCCTCAAAATCATCTCGACAGGATGATCTAACCTTCCCATCGATCTGTAGAGGGGTGATGCCATATAGAAATCCTTATAGATCAGATAGGATCATCCTAGCTAGGAAGATAATTTTTGGGGCACAACCTATTTATGTAAATAGGTTGGGGCCAAACAAATGAATGGATTGGGTCTTTGAACAAGGTGAGCTCCACTGTATTTTTTTTTAAATATCTTCATCTACATGATGACAGATGACACCATATAAGAACTCCTATGTGCTACTTATAGATATAAAAGATGTGTATAGAACCCATGAATAGATTCATATGAAAAGCCTAACTTCATGCTATTATTGAGATCTAGCAAAATATTTTGCTAAGCCCATGTTTGGCGACCACGGATTTCTTTTCATGGAATATTATTAGCTTACCCAATGGGAGCGAAGGCAAGCGTTAGTGACCTCAGAGGGATTGAGAGAGAAGAGGGCAAGAAAAGAATTGAAAAGCAAGGAAAACAAAAAAAAATCCACTCAAAATACGATATTTCCCCCTAGTTGTCAGCCACTTCCCACCCTCTCCTCATTCACACCCTCTCAAATCTCTTCTCTCCTCACGCTCCCTAACCCCCTCTCACCACTAGACAAACTAATATTCTTTGGAAAATAATTTCATGGTTGACAAACATGTCTCCAACATCATCAAGAAGATTCTCATCCACGACTGTTCATACGTCAAAATCCCAATTGTACCAAAATATATACTTAAAGTGATGCACAGCCTAATTCAAATCTATCAATATCAATTAGGTTGTTTTATACGAAATAAGCGTGTGCATAACTCAGGAAGGGTGGGTGTGAATGAATCTGTTTAGTCACCGCCGTCCTTAAAGCAAGCACGTGTTTGCATGGGACAATAAGCATCCTTTACATTCCTATCGTTTGCTTTATTGAAGCCAAGCCATCTTCATTTCATAAAGGTATGGATAGATAGACTTATCTAAGTTAGGCTCTTCTCTACACGAAAAGTTTGCAAAGTAGTACAAAGGGGGAGAAATAATGACAACAAAGGAAAGGTGGCAAGCACTTCCTATATGTGAGAAATATTGTACAAAAGGGTAGCGCTCTCTCTCTCTCTCTCTCTCTCTCTCTCGTGCCAACTCTATAGCTTTTCCGATGATTCTCCCCTTTTTGCATTTCTTTCTTTCCACCACCGCCTCCGCTGCTATCATTTTTCGTGGGCTCTCTCAGTTTCTTTCCTAGAAAAATCTCTCTTCATACATTTCCAATAAAAGCATCATCCTCATAAAGTATTCAATTATTTCTACACATCATTAGCACATGGAGTGACTGTTCAATTATTTCGCATCATTATTACAAAGAATAAAGAATTGGGGTGCATCATTTTTTCTTCAAACAAGGTGTTTGGTATCCACACCTCTAAAGCAAATGCAGTGGTAGCGCAACGGATTGCTTTGATACCAAATAACGCAGGGTAGCGGATTGCTTTGATACCAAATAACGCAGGGCGATGTGGTGGATTGATGCTTTGATACCAAATAATGCAGTGGCAGCGCAACAGATTGCTTTGATACCAAATAACGCAGGACGATGTTGCGGATTGATGCTTTGATACCAAAATAACGCAGGGGCATAAAGCGGAAGCTTGTATTTGAAATATTCAACAACAGGTGGTTGAATTGAGGCGGAAAAAACAAACAGTAGATGGCTTATTATAGAGATAGCAACCGGTGGCTCTTATAGAGAACTTCCCAAAATAAGCAACAATAGGCAACTAAATTTTATTTTCATCAAAGATAATAAAAACGTGTACAACGATGCCTTTTTATAGGCTTTTGAAAAGACTAATCCTAATCCATATCAAACGTAAATTGATCTCCTACTCTAAAGAAAACTTCCCAAAACAATAAAACTCCTAACCTCAATAAAATTCCTAAAAATCCTCCAAGTCAATCTATGTAAAAGTGAAACTCCAAACTACTCCTTCTCTTGGACGTCCCATCCAGACAAAAAACGTGCAAAAAAAAACTAATTAAAGAAAATCCTAATTAAAAGCAAACAAACCAAAATAGGACTCTTTTGAAATGTCCAATTAATGAGGACCGTCGATCTTGGTACCGTTCAAAATCTTCTAATCTTTATGGCTCCGATGATCTTGACCGTTGATCACGTGATCGTGCGAGATGCACCTGCATCAACCTCCCAGATAAACACACCCATATCCTTATTTAATCTTCTTTCATTTGTAGTTACAGATAATAGGAAATTGTAACATGCTAACAGCTAATGAATGAATCAAAACAAAAGAGCGATTGGCATATATATATTTTTTTCAAGCAAAAATATGAGCTACTAGAAATACAAGTGGGGCACACTAATTTAATGATAAAAATCATAACTAGTTAAAAATTTATTAGTCAAAGTGGTTATGAAAATCCCCTACTTAGTGTTACAATAACCCTCAGGAATTATACAAAATCTTTGCCTCTTATATCACGAAGAGAATTTTCTTTTGTTTTAGGCAGGGGTGCAACCTGGGCCGGCCTCAATCCGAATCCAACAGGTTAACCTGATTTAGGATTGAGTTGTGTTGATATTTTCTATGGTCGGGAAAAAGCCAACCCAATTTAATTTTAGGTTGGGTTGGTTGAGACCTTGGGTAACCGGACCCGAACCCGATCTCCACCCTCTAATATTTTCGTGATTTTCAAAATCTTAGGGTTCTGTTTTTTTTTTTACTGTTTTTGTATTAAGGCAACCCGAACCCAACCTAACCCGACTAAGTCTAGCCCTATTTGGGAAAAAACAGGTTAGACTGGTCGGGTTTGGGTTGAGAGATTTCAGAGTCAGATTGGAATACAATTGACCCTCCTCACCCGAGGGTCAAGTTGGGTCGATCGGTATAGGGTTGAGAGAACGCTACATCTGGTTAGGCTAGGGTTGGCATTAACCGATCCAACCCGAGTTGCACCCCTATTTTCAGCTGAACGATCAACTTGGTGGGTCTCATCTGAAAGCACCCATTGGCGAACGATTTAATTTTATATAAAAATCCTAACCATCCAATCAATGGATTTTAGGTTGTTGGATGATTATTTTTCTACAAATTTTTTTAACTCCCATTTGTATTTTGTAGGCTCTTGAGTAGGAGATAGATCATGGACCATCTAAAGCAGAGCCCATAGACTTAGGCATTCTTAATCCATGATTACCAAGATAGGGTTGCATCTCCTCTTTTTTGTATGCTTTTTTTTTTTCCAGTCCGTTAGCACAAGGGGCTTTTCATGGGTTCGTTTCCTTGTCATAGAAGCTGGCTAGCATGGGGTGGTGCCCTGGGTAAGCTACTAAAAACTCAATCTAAAGGACAATATTAATCTTCCTAATATCATATCGGATTTCTTATGCTTAAGATGCCGGAAAGAGGTGGATCATCAAATGGTAGAGTAGGACTCCCAAAATTTTGTTGGATTTTATTCCAATAAATAGTTTCAAATTCTAGGCTTGAGAATTAATGATGACTTTTCATATTCGTTGAAACGCCAATGACTAGGATATGTGAATGAGTTAGGCTAATGAATCTATTTAGTGGTTCATATTAATAGATTCATGATACCTTTGACTCCTTGTGAGCAACTCTTTCATATTCAATGACCCTTTGGATTACCCATTAACGACGACTCTTGGATTTCAGTGCTCTCATTAGTGGTGACTCTAAATTTTAGAGGTTTCAATGTATGTGGAGATACATGCATGACTCTTGGAATTAAGCATCCATACATTACTTTTGAAATTCTATGATTCCATTTAATAGTCACATTGAATGGGTTTGTCTCTTCTTTTTCCAATGAGACCTTTGGGTTGCTATTTGAACTCTATAAATAGAGCCCTCATTTTAGCATCTAAGGACATGAAAAAGAGACTACTCTAGGGCCTCAAGAGCAATAGAAAGTGTTTGATAGAGAGCTTGAATTATCGGATTGTTGGACGGTGCATTCCAACAATATATTCTCCTGTTGTTCCTGGAGGTGGTTTGGTTGTGCGATCCATGCACCGGAGTTGGGCCGAATAACACTTTAAGGTGGGTGTTCAAAGACGTACGGTAGTATTTCAATCCGAATCAGTTGTAATCCATCCTTCATTCAAATCAGTATAATTTTAAATTTGTGCACTGTTTTTCTTTTAGTTAAATCCATTGTTTTCAACCGCTTGCTCCAAGACATTTTTCAAGAGGATAGTGGCTCGAATCAACCAAAAACCCTATTACTTTTCAGGAGGACGGTGGTTTGAATCAACTAAGATCCTTAGTTTTACAATCTATAAGAACACAAATGATTTTATGTATCTTAGCCATTTGAATATGGAAACAGCCTAATTTCTAGTATAGCAAATAGTAGATTGTGTTGGAAAAAAATACAGTGGGGCCTACATATTTGCATGATCTAAGGGCAGTGATATTTCTGCCCTGAAGGATAAAACCCCCCTTTAACAGGCATCGTTACCTTTTAATGCATTTGGAGTTAACGGTTGCTCCTTCAGCCCTTAACAGGCATCTGTATGGTTGCCAGGTTTTTTTTGTTCCCGGGAGTTATGTGGGAGAAAAAAATATCCTGGGAGATAGGTGGGAAAAAAAAAGTCCTGGAAGTATCCTAGTAAAATAAAAATCCCATGTTTGGTTATGTGGGAGAAAAAAAATACCCTGGGAGATATGGTGGGAAAAAAAAAACCTTTGTTTGGTTGCTTGAACTGTTGGGTAGAAAAAAATTCTTCTCAAGTTATTTTTGGTTCCTGAGTTTATTTTTGTTCCTGGGGTTATCTTGGGATGGGATGAAAAGGCAATCATTACAAAAGTGGGATTAAAAAATTCACCCCACAAGTAATCGTTACAAGAGTGGGATTAAAATAAACCTAGTGCTAAAAGGCAACCAAACATGGGATGTGACCAAAATTTAACTTACTCTCCCACAAAACTCCCAGGAACAAAAAAAACCCAGCAACCAAACAGAGCAGCCTTTTCATCCCATCCCAAGATAACCCCAGGAACAAAAATAAACTCGGGAACCAAAAATAAGCTTGAGAAGAATTTTTTTCTACCCAACAGTTCAAGCAACCAAACAAAGGTTTTTTTTTTCCCACCATATCTCCCAGGGTATTTTTTTCTCCCACATAACCAAACATGGGATTTTTATTTTACCAGGATACTTCCAGGACTTTTTTTTTCTCCCACCTATCTCCCAGGGTATTTTTTTCTCCCACATAACTCCCGGGAACAAAAAAAACCTGGCAACCATACAGAGCTATCCTAACGATTTGCACAACTCTCTACTAAGGGGGTGCTTTAAAATCTCTAAAAAATTGCCTATGACTTACGCAGCAGTTTAGAATTCTCCAAAAAGATCAGTTATGAACACAAGACACTGTCAAATCCGTCAAAGGTCGTGCAAATCCCTCTGGACTAAACCCGCAGTCTAGAGTTATAAACAATTTGAGAGAGTTGGCCTGACCTTTAAAATCTTGTAGGAGTAGCCCCTCCTTTTCATCAAGAATATACTTTTGTGTATGAATCATGTTTTTGTACCAATATGATGCTTTCTTGTAAATTATATGCCAAAATGGCAGTACAAAAGAGGCCTTTTTATATTGTTGCCTACAAATAGGAAATGTTCATTATTGTTTTGAACTATGTCCATCCAAACAAGGTTTTAAATTTTGGTTTCGATACCTATTCCGGACGATTTCAGTCCGAAATTTGGTATTAAGCTTCGAAATTTGGGACCGAAATTCCGAAATTTTGTAACATTTTTTTTTTTAAAAAAAAAATGCCATTTTCTCGTAATTTTGGACCGAAATTACCGAAATTCTGAAATTTGGTATTTCGCAAAATATCAAATTTTGGGAAATTTCGGTTTCAGTTCGGATTTCGGTCGAAATTTAAAACCATGCATCCAAGATGGGACCCATGGATAACGCAGTAGACTTTAACCGAAGGAATGGAATTTTATACATGAAATCTCCTTATATCAACCATAACCTTGATGGTAATACTGATCCCTGTCCTGTCCTCTTGTCAACATGTTCAATGAGAGGCTGATGTCCATTTATCAACCCAAAAAATAATTTATCCATGCCCAAATACCCATCCACTGTTTTCTAGCTATTTTTCTCTCTCACTTAATATACATCTCCAAAATAATAGGCCCACCAACTCGGTTGCTTATATTATTGGCCACTAAAAATAGGAAATGTTCATTATTGTTTTGAACTATGGGACTTTAACCGAAGGAACTAATGTTTATACACCAAAACTCGGTATATCAACAAAACCCACTACCAATCCCATTACAGTTGACCTTTTCTGTATCCGATGTAGCTCAAAAGCTAAACTAATCCAACACTCGTAACTGTTCAATAAATATCAAGCTTCTAGAGGGGTGTTGACAAACAAATTGGACGGTACAGATTGTTTAAATGCGGCGATCAAGCAGTAAAGCAAAACAGAATAAAGAAAGAGGGCAGTTTGGTTAATACACCCATATATAGGTAGACAAATGGGAGGAGGAGAAAGACAGAGAGAGAGAGAGAGAGAGGCCACAACCCATCTCCCCCTTCTTTCTATCCAGGCTTCAAAAATCTCCTTTCTTTAAAATCTTGATTCCATATATAAACAACTAAGCCCTTCCTCATTCTCCTTCCCTTTCACAACCAATTGAAAAAAAATCACCCATCTCAATTTGAAAAAAAAATAAATCTCTCCTCCTCTTCTTTCCAAGAACTTTCTCATTTCTTAAGACCCCAATACCCTTTCCCACCTCTATACTAAAAACCCATGTCTCATCCTCTTGCAAACCTAATATGAATCCAAACCAACCCACCATGAATCCAAATCAACCCGCCATGATTCCAAACTCGAACCGCCCTTCGAACCGTAGACGCCCAGGTCTAACCCTCCCTCTCCCTCAAAGAGACCCCTCTGTAGCCGTTCCCCTCCCCCTCCCGCCTCCTCCCCAAACCACCTCCTCCACCAGCTCCTCCTCCTCACTCCAAACCCACCTCCAAACCCCAAACCTATCAGACCTCCAACGGATCCGTCGGATCGGTAGCGGGGCCGGCGGTACCGTCTACATGGTCCGACACATCCCTACCAACATAATCTACGCCCTCAAAGTCATCAACGGCCACCACGAAGACGACATCCGCCGTCAGATCTGGCGCGAACTCGAAATCCTACGTACCGCCGACAATCCGTACATCGTTAAGTGTCACGGAATGTACGACCACGGTGGCGAGATCAAGATCTTATTAGAATACATGGACGGTGGGTCCCTCGATGGGCGGAGCCTCCGTGAGCCACTCTTAGCCGACGCGGCCCGCCAAATCCTTCACGGGCTCGTCTACCTTCACCGCCGTCGGATCGTCCATCGCGATATCAAGCCGTCCAATCTCCTCATCAATAGTCAGAACCAGGTCAAGATTGCTGATTTTGGGGTGAGTCGGATCTTGGCTCAGACTATGGATCCATGTAATTCGAGTGTGGGGACTGTGGCTTATATGAGTCCGGATAGGATTAATACTGATAATAATCAAGGGGTTTATGATGGGTATGGTGGGGATATTTGGAGTTTAGGGTTGAGTATTTTGGAATGTTATTTGGGGAGATTTCCTATTGCTTCGATTGGGAAACAAGGTGATTGGGCTAGTTTGATGTGTGCGATTTGTTATTCTTCTCCTCCTGAGGCTCCTCCTACTGCTTCGAATGAATTCCGATCGTTTTTACGGTGTTGTTTGCAGAAAGATCCGGCGCGACGGTGGCCGGCGGCCCAACTTTTACAGCACCCTTTTATTTTGCAGGGACACCCCCCCAATCAGTAATCTTGATATGTTTTATGAATTAATTTTTTTTTTTTTTTGAAGTATAAAGATTGGGAGGTGGGTGGATTTGTAAGATTGCGGGCGGGTGGTAGAAAATGGGGATCGGAATTGGGGAAGTTTTTTTTTTTTTTTTTTTAATTTTCTATTTCTTGGTTAAGATGATGCATTTGTTGGGTTGTGGGTATCTGGTTGCCATTGAATCTTTGAAGATTTTTGCAAATTGGAATTGGGAAACTTTTTTTTTTTTTTTTTGATTTTTTTCTTTTTAATTTTCATGGCTGTGATGATGCATTTGTTGGGTTGTGGGTATCTGATTGCCATTTAGTCGTTAAAGTTTTTTTTGATACAGACGAGTCTTGCCGTACGTTTTCAGAATACCTTTTCAGGGAAATGTTCTTGTCTAAGAATGGAGAGAGAGAGAGAGAGAGAGAGAGAGAGAGAGAGGCAAATAAATTATACGTGCTCCTGTTAAAAGAAGAAAGGAACTGTTCATCTTTTTCAAATGCCCTATTATGTCAATTAATTGGACAATAATTCCAAAAGTACTTCGGGAAAACATCTCATTCAATCTGTAGTTGCTGTTGTAGTTTGTTGATGTTGCTATAATTATTAACAAAAGAGGAACTAAAACTCCTAAAATTTAGTACTGATACACCCTCTGTAATCTGTGATATTCATGCATGGCTTCTATAATGCAGATTGAAATATAATCAAAGCAAGTTCCTGGCACATAGAAGATCAGTGTAATGAATCATTATCTAGTTTCTGATTAGAAACCATATAACATGAGCCTAAGGCACAACCCAGAATCTAGGCCCGCATTTCTGTGTTAAAATGTTCTTATAGCTTTCGAACGTACTTGTTATTTTGGGGTTGAGGCTCTAGCTCAACTGGTTAAGTGATATTTTGGGGTTGAGCCTCTAGCTCAATTGGTATAGAGTCATTTTGGGGTTGAGCCTCTAGCTCAATTGGCAAAGATTAAACCTCTAGCTCGGTTGGTAAAGAGTTATTTCGGCGTTGAGCCTCTAGCTCAATTGGCAAAGATTATGGTCTATGACTTTGGGGTTGAACCTCTAGCTCAATTGGTAAAGAGTTATTTTGGGGTTGAGCCTCTAGCCAAATTGGTAAAGACTATGTTTTAGGGCCTCAAGGTTGGAGGTTTAGGACTATGAGGGAAAACCCACAAGGGTTCTATTTAATGAGTTAACTCACCTCTATTAGCTTGACGACATTTTGGAATCCTCGGGACAGAGTATCCACTCCATGAGAAAGGAACAGGACTTAGACATTTATGCGAGATGTATTTTCATGATTTCATATGAATCAAAGTATTGCATATTCACATATATTTCTAAACGCCATGCATACCCAAAGTTGCATCTCCTATGTTGGTATGGAACTCGTCCGCACATTATGGCGATTTGAAAAGAGTGAAATTGATCAAAGTTGTAAAATTACAATGGTGGGGACTGAAAGATATTGGAAGCAAGTATCAAGAGGACTGGAACCAAAAATCCAGCACCAAGTTATGCCCTTTGGAAGACAAAAAAGAACTTTGGATGGGCCATATTCACTCCAAAAAAGTTGAGCAATGCCAGCATGGCGCCTTGTTGGTGACATGTCATCAAACATCCCATGTGTCGTCTTGGACAGTTTCAATTGGGAGACATTTGGGCAATGTGGTATCACCATACCAACATATCCACACTAGAGGCCATTAAATTGGTAAGATGGTTATATGAGTTTTTATATGGTGCAAGGCCTAACAACAATACGGTAGAGGTACCACCCTTGATATTTGATCCAACAGCAGCTTCTCACGTTTTGAGAAGCTGGTGTTGGATCAAATATCAAGGGTGGTGGTACCTCCACCTTACAAGGGCCTTATTGTTGTAAGGCCTTGCATCCTATAATTTCTCTGGTTATATACTATATGATGTAGATACTGTCAAATTTTCCTTTGTCTACTCTTCTGATGCAGTGTAAATTTGCAGGGGGCGTGGTGATCGATTGTGTAGCGACGAATCCAAGTAGCGGACTGTGGAAGTTGAGATTGGGTCCTTAATTCAGAACTCAACTTCACAGGGCTAGCAAATTCAACCTGGAAAGAGCTTGAATATACAAAACTGTGATAGCAGAAAATTTGGCTATAATGACTTACTGATTGATCGACCAAGGACTATAAGGCCTAAATAGTAGCTGTGGGCCCCGGATCCCGGGCGCCACATTCGCGCGGGGTCGTTGCCGGTGTGTATGTGTCCACAGTAGCCAGAACTGTCCACTATTTAAAATCAATATGTACCAAGTTTCCTCTCAATAGGCTTCACCTTCATCACAGTTCTGCTGTACCTGAAAATTGTGATTCCCACTCAAGTAGAAATAAGGTGAGCAAACACTCCTTATTTCAATCGTGCTCATGAAATTCCAGATGTTTGGTTCTCATCTGAACCTTCAAAATACAGAGAAGACTAAACTCCAATTCTGATCAGTCTTTCTCTGCCAAACGATTGAGGAACTCAGGGAGGAAACACTGCTGTATTTTAGATCTCTAACCAAGACCTATAGCTCAGACAGGTCCTGAAATAATTTTGAGCTTTAGGGCCTCCTGGGAAGCCCTCCTGTTGCACCCATCACCTTTAAAAAAAAAAAAAAAAAAAAACAACAGATCTGTAGCTGCTCTATTTGGGAATTGGAATTCTTGACTGGTCAAGAGCCATTCTTAACAAAATTATAGCAATAACCACACGACCAGATCACAATGGGCAGAATTTTGCTCTTTCTATACTATTGCTCTCAGTTTATTGAATGTGACTGGAATTTCAGTTCAAAACAGAACTTCTAGTTCAGATTTTCCATTCAAAAAATCCATGTATCATTAACACAAGCTTCAGGCGTGGTTTGTGATGGGAATTTACAGATCTGGAATGTAATTCCCATCCATTTCAATTCTAGCAAACCAAAAATGAAACTCCGCAAACTACCCCTAATGAGTATGTGCAAGTGGCTCATGTGCTCTTATTGAAGTTAATGAACTTAGAAGCATGCAAATCAATGTTTCTTCCAAGAAATCTCTTCTAGCCCTTGGATTATCGTGGCTGGCCCACCTTGAGGAAAGAGTTGAAGATGCACAACTTCGCATCTACTACATCACCTTGAGGATTATTGTCTGCATCATCTTCGCATCTACAACATCATCCATAGAGGGAAAAGGAAAAAGAGGGGGGACAAAAAAAACAGCAGATAATTTCTAACTACAACACAATGTGGATATTTGGCATTTTCCTTCGCCTATTCTTCCCATATGTAATAGCAGACAATTTTTAACGACAGCAAATGGGGTGAATATCAAACTATATCAACTACATGCAAAGAGATTGCAAGCCTTTGTGCTTCTTTGTAAGATCTTGGAATTGAATTAACTTATCCAACACTGCCATAGGATAAAGATATTAGTGCAGCTCAGACATCCTGATGTCCAACTTTCCATGAGGGCATAAAGCATGTTACAGCAGGTTGTGGCTTCATATGGCATTCTAGAGCTAGTTATATATTCTTCGGCCGTACTGAAGTTCATGATGTAGGATGGTTCTTGAATTATTTACTTTCCTTGTTAGTTTTAACTTCCTCAAGTTACCTAAGTTAGAATCCAACTTGAGTTAGGATTATTTAATAGTAGTTTAGTCTTTTGGTTTGAGTAGAAGATGTCTTTTGGTTTGATTAGGATAGAAAGTCAAGGGAGGAGGAAAATTCTATAAATATTAGATGTAGGGATGTGCATGGCAGAACTTTCTCCATTGAATAACATTGAATTGAGTTTCTTTTATCTCTACATGTGGATTCAAAGTCTTTTTTTTATGAAGGGTTAGATGGAGATCTGCCCTCTTCTCTAGCTTCCACTGCGTCAAGTGGTACCAGAGCATTTTCAGTTTTCCTGAACCGGCAAACCAATTTGCTTCGTTAAACACCACCAATCGAGTGACTGTTCTTGGTTCAATTGTTGCTCGGCATCCAGAAGCCAATTTTCTTGGTTTTAGTTGCACGTCATTGCATCCCAACACCAAAGTTTTGTTTCTGCCGAGCCTTTCAAGTTTTAAAACACACAGAACTTTAGCCGAAAGGTCCTAAATTTTAGCCGAAGTTTCTGCTCCTTAACCACCGATTGCATATTAACTCAGGTCCCTAAAGTTTAGCCGGATTCACCTTCTCCAGTTGATGATTGACCAAGACGAATATTGAGTTTGATCAGCCACATGTTGCACACAACAGAGAGATGGATCATGGTTCCTTTGTGGTAGACACCAACTAGCAAAGAGGAAACTTAGGTTCTACTTCCTTGCTGCAGAAAACAGTCCAAACTTACCTGAAAGAGGAAGCGAAAACTACAAAGGTAACTGATGAGATCTCCACGTTGACTGATTTGTTTGCCACAAGGAGGATTGATTCTGGTCTGGGTTTTCCACAAGACTCGTACTACCGTGGATAAACGAGGATATCGGCAGCAAAAGCTATCACAGCCAGCTTCTCTGTGAAAGCAAGATCCCAAAAAAAAAATCCCACATTTGCCGCAAAACACCTCCTGCAGGCCTGTTTAACCGCAAGCCCAAAATCCGCACAAAACCCGCTCCACACTCATCCATCATCAGCCGAAAAACCTGTAATTTCAACAATTAATCTCATAAACCTTCAATTACCCATCAACCAGTCCAGCCAGACAATATTTCTGAGTTGCAGTTTTACGCAGAAGACACCTTTTGGTTCCCTCTTTCCTGATCTTTAGCTGACCTCAGCCACAATAGCAACCTACTACACACCCCCAGACATCTTATCTTCCTCAGCCTTAACTGATTCCCCTCTTAACAGAAATCCATCCAAACTTCTTTTAATTCGGCCGATTTACCTCTTTCCTTGATTGTCTTTAGTCATCAAACACCCTTTCTTCAACCCACTCCCAACTGATTCTTGATTTTCAAGAACTCAACCATACCACTTTTCCTACCTTGTTAACTCTGATACAACCAGTTACTCCAAAAGTTTAAGCTGTTAGAATTGGAGTTATCTAATCATTTATACTTCAACACTCCCCCCATACATGTGGCCCCTCTTTTTTTGGGGTTGGCCATACATGTGGTACGTGGCCCCTCTTTTGGGTTCGCTGTACATGTAGATATTTAATATCAAGGAGTTGTTGGGTCTTGAACCCAGGACCTGCTGTGAGGCAATAGCTCTGATACCATGTGAAACAACCAGTTAATCCAAAAGCTTAACCTGTTAGAGTTGGTGCTATTTATAGTAGAAATTGTTATCTTTCAAAAAAAAAAAACATTAACAGAACCACATCCTAACCAAGAACGTCCATCCACTTCAACCGATTTCCCCTTCACGACCTAAAATCCATTCCTCCTTTTGTTTCACCGCCCTTTTCATTATCTTTAACTACTTAACCATTCTTGAAATCCAGGAACTTCCATCACTTGCCTTTATATTTACAACCATTATTAAAGCTCCCTTTCAGCCATATAATTCTTAATTCTACTATGAAGGAAATTTTCTTAAGAAATAACCTCACTTCCAGCCATTCTAACTACGCTTTCCACCATTCCAACAACACTTTTCCCTTAAAACCATAACCCTTTCTTCCATTTTGCTCCTTATCCTACGCTTCTAAAAGCTTCTATTAACGCCTTTAATGGCAGCCAATAGCGGGTCAAGAGAAAACAATTCTTAAGGAGGTGACCCAAGGAACGACATTTTCACCATATCAACGTTTGAGGCTATTCAATGGGACAATCAAAGATTGATGCAGGAGATGCGTACACCAATTGCCCGATTGATAGATGCTATTGACTGTGATCAGATCTATGATGACGAACACAATACGGACAGTGAAGGAGTTCATGATCGATAGGTTCATGATCTGCCATGACTAAATCGTAGACTACCAATCGATGAAGGTGATTCTGGGGATGAGGAGGTTGGTGAGATGATCCTCGAACACGGAAGGCAAGGAAGAGCCAGACACGATCGAAACTATTGACTCAATATGGGT
Source organism: Tasmannia lanceolata (assembly GCF_043159265.1). Classification (NCBI taxonomy): domain Eukaryota; kingdom Viridiplantae; phylum Streptophyta; class Magnoliopsida; order Canellales; family Winteraceae; genus Tasmannia; species Tasmannia lanceolata. The sequence goes on from NW_027518683.1 coordinate 11,103,954, forward strand.
CTTCCAGACTTCGAGAGACAACTTCATATTGAGGATTTTCTCGATTGTCTTGTTGAAGTGGAATGGTTCTTCAACTATATGGAGATCCCTAAAGAAAAGAGGGTAAAATTTATAAGCTCAAAGATGGAGCTTCATCTTGGTGGGAGCAACTCCAACTCACACAAATACGGCAGATAAAATGCCAATTTAAAGTTGGCCAAGGATGAAACAATTGATGCAAGCGCGATTCTTACCAGTTGACTATGATCAAGTCCTATTCCGGCAATACTAGAACTGTCGTCAAGGAAGCCAAACCATGAGAGATTATGAAGTAGAATTTTATTACTTCTCCTCACGTAATGATTTGACAGAGACAAAATCACAGCAAGTTACACGGTTCATAGGTGGATTGCGCATGGACATTCTAGATAGAGTCTCGATGCAGCCTGCGTGGACTCTTAGTGACGCTGTCAAACTTGCCACCAGAGTAGAGATGCAGTTGGATCGGCTTCCCATGAAGAACTCTATACATTGGACGATGCCTGCCACATCAGCACAAGAACCAATGCCGGTGCAGGAGAACTTGGCTACTAGTTCAGAAGAGACAAATGACGGGAATCTCAAACTTTAGAGAGAGAAGAAGAAATTGTTAGGGATGATGGTGAAAAAGAATTGTTGAGAATGATTGTGAAGAAGAAATTGTCGAGAATGCTTGTGAATCAAGTTGTTAAACAAAGGATCAAAATTCGAAGAAGAATCCATGCAAGCAAAAAGTGACAAATGATAATCACGAGTCAGATCTTCTGCGACATGATCCGGTTTTGATTGTCCGATAAAATCGATAACAACAACAAGACTTCTTCAATTCAATGTGTATTATCAATCAAAAGTTTTAAACACTACACTGTATAGCATTTAAAAAGTATTCTCAAGATGAAGGCTTGTGCGATGTTATTGACATGGATACAGAACATATGCTATGTAGTAAGTTTTGGGTATATGACGTCAACCTGCTTCATGGGCGAGTATCCAGAGCTAGACCTCCTCCTCCTCCATGAGCGCAAGCGCGTGGATTTGATGTAGGACTGTTTCTTCAATTCTTCACTTGTTAGTTTTAACTTAAGATAACTAAGTTAAAATCGTACTTGAGATAGGATTATTTAGTAGTAGTCTAGCCTTTTGGTTTGAGTAGAAGATGTTTTGGTTTGATTAGGATAGGAAGTCAAGGAAGGAGGAAAATTCTATAAATATTAGACGTAGGTATGTGCATGGAAGTACTTTCTCCATTGAATAAAATTGAATTCAGTTTCTTTTGTCTCTCCTTGTGGATTCAAGGTCTTTTTTTAACCAAGGGTTAGACAGTGCTTCTTTTTTTTCCAATGGTGAAGCTTTCATTAAAAGGGAGAAGACCGAGATGCTCAAAACTCCAAAGAAACAAGGAGAGCAAAACAAGAGAAACAAGAAGAGAGAAACACTTACGGAGGAAGAAAATAAAAAAATTCCAAATTTGCATGCCCCACTCCTTGACGAGCAAGGCCATCTGCCACATTATTTGCCGACCTCCGGATATGCTTGAATGTAATAGATGAGCCCCCAAATTTGTCCCTTTTAATTTCAAAAAATTTCAAATTCGCATGCCCCACTCCTTGATGAGCAAGGCCATCTGCCAAATTCGCATGCCCCACTCCTAGACAGTGCTCTGCCCTCTTCTTTAGCTTCCGCCGCGTTAAATCAGCAAGCAACGGTCATAAATTTGGCTTCATTTTGCAGGTTGAACAATGCAAATTCGAAAAGGGAAAACCCATATTTTGTAATTGAATGAACGGTCACATAACCGTTAGATTGAAATGGTGTGAGAGTAGTGTGAAGGCATTTTAATAACCATGGTGAAAGGCCATGAGTGAAAGGCCATGAAGGCCAACGAACATGTAGGCTTCTATAAATACCTCTCCGGATTAATTTTTAGTCCAATCGAGCATCTAATTCTGCCACTGTCATGCAAGGATTTCTAATTGGAAGAATTCCAAGTTCTCCCTCTCCATCTCTCATCCCTATGGAGGATCGTATTACAATTAGAGAAACACAATGAATTGTGTGATGATATTGTGTGATGATATTGTGATGTATGACCGATTGGCAAGTTAGCCTTTTTGATTGGTAAGAAGCAACGAATGGGCAAATAACCTTCGTTGGTGGATCCAGAGAGTAACGAATGGGCAAATAACCTTCGTTGGTGGATCCAGAGAGCAACGAATGGGCAAATAAGCTTCGTTGGTGGATCCAAAGGACAATGAATGGGAAAATAACCTTCATTGGAAGATAAATTCCTGATATAAGATCAGGTGATCATATGCTCTTGGTCAGATAACGGTGACGAATGGGTAAATAACCTTCGTCAAGAGATAATTTCCCATCTTCATTTGCATAAACATAACTCCATGCATGATTTTCTATCTATATATGTATTTATTTTTAATAAAAAAAAGTTTCAAACTTGTTTTTGCAACATGCATGAACAAGTGCATCGATGAGAAATGGTGTCAATGTTCTGCCACGTCAGTCTATAACTTAGCGTGGGGGCATTGTTAGGTGGTTCACACCTAAGGATAAGGGCAGGTGAGACAGTGGCAGGGTGAGAGAGGTAATTGAATGAACGGGTCACATAACCGTTAGATTGAAATGGTGTGAGAGGAGTAGGCAATGTTAGGTGATTCACACCTAAGGATAAGGGCAGGTGAGACAGTGGTAGGGTGGGAGATGTAATTGAATGAACGGTCACATAACCGTTAGATTGAAATGGTGTGAGAGGAGTGTGAAGGCATTTGAATAGCCACGGTGAAAGGCCATGAAGGCCAATGGACATGTAGGGTTCTATAAATACCTCTCTGGATTAATTTTTAATCCAATCGAGCATCTAATTCTGTGTCGAACAATATAACTAATATGAGCACATAACAATAAAACCATGTTCCTTCAAATTCAAGATAAATAAAACATGAATTGATTCTCCTGTGTCGAACGAATCGTACAAAAAAGAGGATGCAGAGCACCTTGTGGGGGACAATGAACTTCAGAAAGGGAATCCCTTGCGCACAGCCACCTTCGAGTCCTGCGCCAATCTCTTGACCTCCTTTGCCTCTGTATAGAACTCCATCAGTCCCTTGGCGACACCCACCTTATGACAATTAATGAAAGCTCTCAAGAACCTTGGCTCTTTCATTCTCATTGCCCTCAACAATGAAGGCCCCATGATCTGTGGCTGCAAACCCATTGCCCTAATCTTCATAGCAAGCAAAAACCGCGGTCTCAACATTGTCTCCAAATTCAAATACAAGAAAAACGGGTGATCAAGAACTACACGAGCAGGAAGCTTCATAGTCCCAATAACATAAGTCATATTCCTCTGAACCTTATCAACAGATAGAGTAAGCACATTAGGGCTACGAGAAAAGAGACTCATCACCTCATCCACAGAAAACCCAAAATTCTCAAAATTAGAAACTTTCTCACGAATCGTCTCGAGCCGCGAAACCGCTATGAGGGATACAACGTACTTATACATCTTGGATTCATTTGAAAGCCCAGTTCGAGCAATGTATTCGAGCTTCTCTTTGTTGAGTGAAGAACGCAGCACGATCGTAGGGCGGGAGATTAGAAGCCCCCTCAAATCTACCCCGCTAACCCCAATTTCTTGGTACAATTTGATGCAGGGTTTTATTCTCTCTTCAATGCCATAATTCAAGAGGGAAGGGTTTCGAGTGATAGCTTTGAGGAGCATTTGGCGGGATCCGAATAGGGTTTGGAGGAATTCGAGACGGTGGTCTAGACCCTGTGGGAGGCGAGAGGCTAAAATCCGCGGGCGGCAGGTTATGATTTTGACGAGATGGGATCCTTCTAGGCCAATGGACTGTAGAATTCGGAGCTTGGATTGGACGATTTTTAGGTTTGCTTTGAGGAGGGAGGGTTGCCGGAGGAGGAGTTTGGAGATATCGGCGTCGGTGCAGCCGCATCGCCGGAATATGTCGGTGGTGTCTAGAGGGGAGTCTTGTTGTTGTTGTTCTGGTTGGAGTAGGGTTTTGGTTGGGGAGGAAGAAGAGGAGGAGAAAGGTAGGGTTAGGGTTTGGGGGAAGGAGGAGAGAATCGTAGGGTATAAAAAGCGGAGTGGGATTAAAGAGTTAGCATTTGCTCTCATCTCTCTCAGATTACGCACCCGGAGGAAGAACATTACCAAAAGCAAGCACCACAGCATGAGAGAGATGGGTGCAGTTCTTCATTCCACCAACTGTTTGTTTTGGTCGGGCAACATACGGATAGGAAATGCGAAATTTTATAGGATGGGTGGCGTATAAACTCGTATTTTTTTTCAAACAGATACCGTACGGTACACTGCATATGATGATCCAATCCATCCATTTGTTGGGCCCCAAAAATCATTTCCATAGGATTGGAGGGTTAGGATCATCCTAATGAACATTTTCTTTCGAATTGTTAGAAGTTAGTGGGATATTCTTGAGAGCGTCACATCTCCACTGTAACACTAGGTTTCTTGTATGGAGATCCAGTCCATTAATCCAACGGCCCCCACCTTAGAAAGGACACCTGGAAGGGCAACAATCGATCATCCGATCTCCGAGTAGCCAAGGAAGGAGTTGAGACCGTGCTGCTGCTCTTTAGAGTCTAAGTAATAATGAAAAACTGAGATCGGAGCAATTATGGTATCTGTTGGAAAGTTGGAATAGGATCTATGGCTTATAAATAAATTGTAATCTTCTATTTCATGAATGAAGAAAGCATCTTAAAAATTGTGTCTTTTCCATCTTCAAAATTGTGTCTTTTCCACAAAGGAGGACTGATCCTTCTCTCGAAGTGGAGCAAGAGGCTGATCTTCCCTCTAAGAAGATCAATCACGTTACGAACCGTTCGGATTCGTAACAGTTTATCCTTCACCTCATTACCTTCGGTGCAAACATGTGTGCCAACCCACACAGGTGTGACTAGTTTTCAGTTCTCATTGATATATAGACCAAAGAAACTTGATGGAATTTGGAGAGTGGTGATAACCTTTGAATCGACCTCATTCTATTTAGATGAAACTCTAGATCTGATCATGGTGTTGCAAAGAAGAGACCACCAACATCATATTAGTTTGTTTCAACTCCAACGTCTGCCCAGATTGGGTCTGAATTTTGACCTGCTGAATTAAATAGAGTGAAACTTTTCATTTTCTCGGTAACATCATCAACTTCCTTATTATCCCTTCAGATCTCGTGTTATAAACTATTTCAAATAACTACAGAGCAGATTATCAGTAAGATTCCAATCAATTTAGCAAAGACATAAGTCTGTCTCTCCAACACAATTTGGATCGAACTCATCGTGCACCCAAATCTGAATGATGTCATGCAAGAAAAAAGAAACTGGACTAGGGATTCCAGTTCTGTTTTCATACAAACCAAGCAAGTATCTATTAATATAAGTTTTTGGACCATGGATTTAGCTATCCATTTTCTTTCAATATACAAATAGCAACCATGAACCCTGGATTTAGCTATCCAGTTTCTTTCAATAGACAGATAGCATCCATACTTCATCAGCATAGATGCCCATAATTGTTTTTTCAAGTTTGTACACTAGATGAATAGTGGAGCTAGTTTGTAGACTAGTACACAATCAGATACCAACATCACGTTCCACATCCACACCGGCATAGTTCCTAATCAAGTTCTTGGATGAAGGCAATCCTGCGACCACATCCGCTTCAATCCCGCATTCATCTGTTCCTCTTCTGATCATGAACAAACCGTCCTGCCAAATCCAAGTATAAACTTAGTTGAGGGCTTGAAATTTGAACATAGAACTCTCCCAAAATAATTTTTCATGGCGAAAGAGAACTTAATAGAAACATACATCACCCCAGCTTCTATTCCACTGATTTGCAATAAGCTGCAAAACAGACCACACTTAGTAAAACCCAAAAAGATGTAATAGTACTGAAGTTTTGAAGGGGATAACTAAGAACGGACCCAATAATCCTCCCCATCATCACTAGTCCCCCATCCGATCAGCTTAACAGCGTGTCCTCCCAGGACATCTCCGGTAATGTGCTTGTAAACTCCTGACCTGTAATGAGCAAAATCCTGCAAAAAGGTAAAGAAGTTGCAACAATCAGCCAAAAATAAATAAAGACATGGATAGCAAAAAACTAAGATTTTGTAACAAATAGGAAAAGCTAATGACGAAAAAAAATTAAAAATAGGTAGTGGACACACAAAACATAAATATCCTCTTACATGGAATTTGCAACAATCAGCCAAGACAATAAAGAAATGGCTAGCAAATAAAAAAAGGATTTTTTAACAAATAGAAAAAGAGAGACAAATCTATGGATAGGGTAGTGGACAAACGAAAGAATCTCTCACATAAATACCCTCTTATATGGAAGTTGCAACAATCAGCCAAAACAGTAAAGAAATGGCTGGCAAAAAGCTAGGATTTTGTAACAAATGGAAAAAAGAGAAACAAAAAAATCTATAAATAAGGTCATGGACAAACAAAAGGATCTCTCAGATAAATATCCTCGCATGCATGCGAATTCAAGGAACAAATAGAAATTGTTGACGAGTAGGAAAATCCCTATCGAGTGTTAGCATATTTGAAAAGTGGGACATAATTTCTGTGCCATTACTATTCGTTAGTGACACTGGAATTAGGTAATCACTCCCTACCGAGTGATCAAGATGGAGGAGAATTTAACATTCTTGAAAAATGCAAAGAGGAAAAAGTAGAAATTCTTTTACCTCATAAACGGTGAAGGAGACCTCCACAGGACCATTCTTATAAACTTCTGCCATGATGTCGTAAGGGTCAGAACTGATTCTATAAGCACTGACACTGAAATGCTTAGACTCCTTCCACAGCTGGTTTTTCACTTTGCACTTCTTTTTACACACTGGCGTTGGATATTCAGGTTCGCAACCAGGGTGAGAACATCCAATATCATCAAAGTAAGGGTCACACTGCCAGGTAAGAAATCAGTGAGACAAATCTATAAGCAGGATACCCCATTATCACTGGCAATAAGAAGGAAAAACTGGCATAATCAAATCTATAAGCAGCTATCGTGATACAAGTCTCACTGAGACAATTAAGACTGCCAGTAAGAAATAAGAACTGGCATTATCAATGAGGTATTTTTAAAGATTTGTTAGCAACGACAGACCAAGTGTGGGCTGAGGTACAAGACAACATGCAATGAACACAAAATCAAAAAAGAAAATTGGAAAATTCTTATTTCAATTCCAGCAGTTCAGTTAAACGAGGTGTCCTGATATAACCTATCGGCATACACATTACTTGTTCCTTTAGCACTCTGCGGGATGAATATTTGGAGACATGCGGTCATTTCGAGGAAAGCGCCTGGATGATAGCATGCCTCTTGAATGCATGGTCACGCGTGTCAAGGATGGACTACAAGTGTTAACTTTAGCTCTACAGACTACAGTTATTTATCCATCTATATTTTGCTGGATAAGCACAACGTATTAGAAATAAAAAATCAAGAGGAATACAACAATCCCTACCATAGGGGAAATTCCTTGAAAGACGCGGCCATTATTTACTCAAACCCACAATAAAATGACCTTTGGAGTTGAAGATAACTTCATTCCATCCTGCTATGCCCACATCTTTTTATAGAAGCTCTATCAGAGTTGAGCTTTAGCCATCCTTAGGGTGCAAAGGACTATACGAAAGGAACTATTATTGGAGCTTTAGGAGGAGTTATGCTTCTTCGTGGGGAATGAGCTCCGTTATCTTCTGACAGAATTTCTAGAATTATAGTGAAAGAAACTGAATCCAGTTTTTGATATTATTGATAACGTCAAATATGGAAATCATTGAGTAACTGCCTCGTTTCTGGAAACCCATGTATCCTAGGTTGCCTTACTAGAGATGGTAGTGCAAATTTCTTTCCACGAGGACCAAACAGAGTTTCTAATCAAAGAACCACTCTTTCAAGACACAGCAGCCACTATTGGGAATCTAAAACCAGCTTTCAAGCAAAGAAGTGCATGTGATATTCAGAATCAGAGCTTTGGTGACAGGTTACATTGAGCAACAGAGAGTTTCTGCTGTACAAGGGATGGCACATCACTGGATAATGTTTACAAGACTCACGTAAACTATGTAAATTATGTTGAAAATTTGATTCCAATTTTCCATCCATAGAAGATTAAAAAGGAGAGCAGAAAAGTGGCAAATGAAGAACTAGGACATGAAAAGGCAAAAATAATATGGTGGGAAGGGGAGAAAAATATTTACCTCTTCAGTGACAACTCCATGCTGGACAAAGTATCTCCATGCACGATAAGGATAGCCCCCATCACAGCCATCTCCACACATAAAGCCACAGCACGATAAGAGGTCATTAACGGACAAGGAAATGTTCTGCAACAGAAATGGATGAATTAGAAATAAATTAATGAATTGCACTCCATATTTATTGTAAACTCAGAATAAAAGTTTGTTAGATGTACTGTTCAAATGAAGTGAAAGTTACCATGTCAAAATGGATGCAGAATCGATCTGATAGAGATTCTACTGCACCAAAAGCCCAACAAGAACCACAATGTCCCTGATCCAGAAAGAACTAAATCAGTTGAGTAATTCTTAGGCCTTTTATGGCTGCTGAATTAAATGATTAACGAAAGAAGTGAGACCAAGTTACCTGATCTTTTGTTTGGAAATGAAATTTGACACAAAAGTTGGCATGCAAAATAGAAGGTCAGCCTCTCATCTGAAAGATATCTACATCAAGAAAAATGTTGAAGATAACTAACCAAGTATTTCCCCAATGGTGCTACATTGAGGCCAAGCTGTTCTTGCATCAAATTGATTTGGCAGCCTCAAAGATTTGGGATGGGTTTTCACTGGGATAGTTTCCAAAGAATTCTGAGGTTCTGGTTTCACTCCCAGGAGATGCTTGAATTGACTTATCTATACACAAAAGATAAAGTAAACACTGGCACATGTAAATAACACGAAATAGACATATTGTGAAATCTGTATCAAGCAATTAAGAGCATAGCATGAAAGGGTTCAGACACTTGGGGTTGGGGACTCACGGTGTAGTTGGAGAGGCGTGGATTCACAGAAGCTTTCCATCCAGCCTTATGGTTTGCATTTATTTCTTCAATGATTGAATCCTGTATGAACAAAATGAAAAAGGGTAAAAGAGTAGCCTAATGAGAAACAAAGCCTTTGCTAATGCAAAATACATTATATGAGAAAGAAAAACACCTGAAGAATGTAGGGTGTAGTCCTGATTTGAGGAATTGGTTTCACTGCAGCCACCTGCAATTGAAATGAATTCAGTTTTAAAAATAACAGCTAAAAGTTCAAAATTACTTTTCTTTAGCAAATTTATGTGGTGTATAGAAGAAACCCTCATTTCTAGTTAATGCAAGCATAATTTTTTCTAGCACCCCTCAAGTAGAACTCAACATCAAACAATTTTTTGATATATACATCTGCAACAAACATGAATAAATGAATTCTGATCATCAGTTTTCCTTCATAAAACGGATAAGAGTCTAAGGAAAGTGGGCGTTCAAGATCTACTCATTGAAGTTCCCTAATCTGCTGTTAAAACAAAAAAACATGCACTTCATACGAAGCTAGATGCATAGTAAATTGCTCAGAACTTATAGGAAATGTCATCCCATGGACGAGAAAAAAACAGGTATCAAAGCACTAACACATCATATGGAAATGGCCTAATAAAGAGCGTTTTCCTTTACATAGGATGGCAACCTGACCCTTCTTCATCTTATAGTAGTTTGCTTAAAACCCCCATATACAGCAAGCTGCTTTAGCAAATAACTTAATGGGTTTATGCATTCTGTCTTGATAAGATTGGGATTGTAGCGAAGTCTAAAACTAACCGAAATTGAACTAGTCCAAGTAAATATTGTTTGTTCTTGTTCAGAGTTTTTATTAGCATAAGCTGCCAACAGTCTGACCATACAGTAACTAGTGTCAGAAATCTTTGAATGCATGATTTTCATCGATAAATTTTTCCCACAAAAAATTTCATCAGTCGCAGTCGCTATTGTTTACACAAAGAAATTCCCAAATGAGAATTGTAACATATCAAAAGAGAAAAAGAAAGCGGGAAAAAAATGAAAGAGAAAGCCATTATTGGTGCTAAAGAAGAAGAACACTGAATTGAATTAATGCTATAAATCCAAAAACAAAACAGGGGATTGAATATCAAAAAAGGAACTGGTTCTCTATCTGGGGAATTATATGTGATGTAGATGTTTGATTCCTACTTTAAGGTAAATGACATACCCATTTGCACAAAATCACTTGCTATACTTGAATTTGGAAGGAGAATGGAAAACTCCTCCTTATGAGACTACCCAATAAATTATCCTCTCTTAATAAGGGAATAAAAGGAAAGAAAGAACAAGCAAAGCAAAAGTCAAAAACCAGGTGTCTTGAAAACATCTGAATTTTATTTAATCTAGACCCACAAGGTAGAATAAAAGCAGCATAATAAACATCATGGACAAGTTACAACAGAAAATAAAGCCAAAATATCTGACTTTCATTTAAGCTAGAGAGAGGATCAGATCCAACCATCAGAAGCCAAGTAATACAAATAAAAAACAAAGAATAAAAAAAAAGAGAAAGCAAATTTGATTTTGTACAGAACAACTCAATTTATATAGATCAATAGATCGATAGAGAGAGAAAGAGAGACCTCTTGGTAGAAGAGTTGGATAGCCAATACAAGTAGCAGAGTAGCCAAATACAAATACTGTAGATTTGCGGCCATTTTTTCTCCTTTGGTCGTCGATTGGAAAGTGGAGGCAGAGAAGAGATTCCTTAGAAGAAGATGAAAGGCAGAGGCGTAGCTGATACTTATTTTGTTGTTATTTTTTTGTTGGGTAATGATAAATTCGCATCCCCTTTTGGATAATTCGCACCACTCTCTACCTGATTCGACGTCAAAAGAATTAGTCAGCCACAATTCACGTTATAAGGGGAGCGAATTATCCTATAGTGGATGCGAATTAATCATCTGCCTTTTGTTTTATGTCCAATCGGGAGTCGAGAATCGAGATACGGCACTGTCCACAATACAATGGCGGAATGGCCCATGACGGGATTGGAGGATTTGGACTCTTCTGCCCTCAGCGCTTGACTTTCGGCTCTTGCGTTTTGGAGATTCCGTGATTCTGATTGGCTGAGTCATTCCACCGTTAGATCCGGTTAAAACATCTGTTTACCCTGAAAGGTCACCGGCTTGACTTTTATACACCACGAGTGCCCACCTCTCTAGGCAGACAGTTAAAGTGTTGGGTCGATTTTGAAAGGCAATTTTGGGTCCCACAGTGACTCATGTATGTGAAATCGAGACCGTTGAGATTGTGGAGGATCATGAGGCCACCCAAATGGTCTTGCTCCCATCCTGAATCAACATCCCATGTGAAATTTAACAAAAATCAACGGTTTGGTTTTTATTGGCAAGTGATGAAGAGCCTTGGATCATTCGGTCTATGTGTCCTCAAAAGCAGTTTGTCTGGGCATTATTACTCTATGACCATCGGCATCAAATACCAAAAGAGATAAGATAAGGTATGCTATGCTAAACTATGTGCGAATATACTATATCGATTGAACCTATAGTGAGTCCTGTTTCGATCGACTTCTTTCTCTTTGTAAAATTCCCCCGTTCTGTTAGGTTCGGTTTTCCCCTATTAATTTTGCTCCTTGATTCTGTTTATTTGTTTTAACCAAATGATGAAATTGAATCAGAACCGATACTTGATTCCGGCAATCCAAACCAACCCAAGGTAAAAGACCCACTCCAAATATAGGAAAACAAAGATTTTATACGATGTGTGTACGGAAAGTCTACTATTTTTCAACAAGTACAATGGGTCCACTGTTAGAAATTTAATCAAAACTTAAGTCGAAATAGATCGTTATCTCCGGCTATGATGACCAAATTGAAGCTGAAGACATGCTTGTGATCTGATCGGTGAGCCCTCATATCTATCTAAGTCTTATGCTTAGATCAATGGAATCATTGGCTGTTCTTGGTAGATCAGGGACTACTCAAAGAAAATTCTAAAACCAATTTTTGATGGAAAGTTGTTCCCTTTAATCAACTCCTTTACTTAAATTTTAGGGAATGAGTTAGTTTCCCACTTGCACTAAAACTCTTAGGGGCCGTTTGGATATGCGAATTTTAGAATCCAGGCTTTTAATTTAAAAACAGTGTAAAAGAGGGTTCATGAACACGCTGATGTATGCTGTCCTAACAACGTTTCTTGGATTTTAACTGAGAAATTCAGGTTTTAAAAATCTTTCCTGCATCATGAGATTTCTAAAACCTGAAAATATAGGAGGATCTGCTACTCTCTTGCTGAAGGAAAGAAGGGGGAGAAGTAAAAAACCATAGCTGGTAAGCTTCTTCTCTTGTCTCTTAGCTACAATTTTGAAGAAATCCTGGATTTTAAAATTCGCGTATCCAAACGGCCCCTTAATTTTTAGCACTCTTTAAGAGAGTTATCTTTAATTAGCCAAAAACCCATTATTGGACAACGTTATAAACTTAACCTAATTACTAGGCAAGTTCAATGTGGGGCCACCTTAAAGCAACACGTTTCCAACATCCACTTCATAGGATTTGTTGGGCCAAACATAAATAGGATGTACCCTGTCGATCATCTCCATAAAATAATCCTAATCCTATGATCTATAGAGGTGTCTATAATGCGCAGTCCCTCATAGATTAGAGGGTCAGGATCATCCTATGGAAATAATCTAAGTGGTGAAACCTATTTACGTTGTGGCCCAACAAATTAACAGTTGGATCATCCTATGAAGTGAGCCTAGACTTCACACAGACAAAATAAAATAATGATTTCTTCTAATGCTTAGGATGATATACTGATTTGGGTTTCCTAAAAGGATTTTGGGATCATAGGTTGGTTAAAAATTGTGACACCACAGTTGTTTGAGCAAAAGATTGGTAAAGTGGCCAAGTACATTTGGTTGCACAAAGGCTCAGGAGTTTATCTCGGCTTGGGTGTCACGTTATCAAAACCCTTGGTTGCCGATATAGCATTGAAATCCTAGAAGATAGTAAGGATTGTCTCTTGCTTGTTTGGTAATGTGGGGTGCCAAGAAACTTCCAACAAAATCCAAGCAAACTCCCTTTGTCTCTTGCTTGTTTAGTTATGTGGCATGTAAAAAACTCCCAATTAATAAAATCCAAAGCAAGGTGCTCTCTCTCTCTCTCTCTCTCTCTCTCTCTCTCTCTCTCTCTCTCTCTCTCTCTCTTCTGCCTTTCTATATTGGTAACGGGGATTTGCTAGTGATCATTGCATAAGGCATTTCACGTCTGGCCGGGCTGTTGCATGTGAGAGCAGCCACACAGACTCACTTTTCAGCAGATTTTGTCTTATTTAATCCATGAGGTGGCTGCTCTCACATGCAACAGCCCTTGCACGAAATGCCTTCTGCCATGGTCACTAGCAAATCCCTAATGACATCACTACTCTTTTCGAGGTTAACAACCTAACACTACTTAGTAATTACAAGATTTGTCTCCTCCCGGTTGACTAAACCAAACTAAAAGGTAACAGAAAAACAATAGGAATAATGTGCAAAGTGCCAAAGTGGGATATTGTAGCAGTCGTAGGGCAGAATATGGCGTCCACAAGTTACCAGTTTTGTTAGGGAAATGATAAATGCGCCCCTTTCATCACTTGGGACACCCAGCAAGTGTATCAATGACTGGAGAGGGGCTGATGTACTTCGCGTCAGAAGGGTTCAGTGGAGCTGAGAGGGGCTGATGTACTTCACGTAAGAATGATTCAATGGAGCTGATTGCCACATACACGCTGCTGGGTGACCCATGTAATAAAAAGGGGCGGATTTATCACTTCCCTTTTGTTACCCTCCTGTTAATGCGCTTGACCAATGAGAGCCCAGCTTATAGGGAAGAGGCTATTTATTGGCTTCGATTCGGCAACTCTCATTTATAAAGCCTATTTAGACCCTGTTTGTTTTAGATTATGACAACCGATTGTAGAGTCCCCGACCGATTATTGGATGGAAAAGTTGGGGACTCCACAATGGTTGTCATAATCCAAAACAAACAGGACCTTAGCCTTTTCCCAGGTAAGGAATTTTTCCTTTTTTAACATTTTTTCTTTCCTTAAAAATGGCAAACCACCTCTCAGATGCCATGTGGGGGGGCTTGGAGTGATTTGTTAGGTTCCACTCTCGGTTTCCCTATCAGCACTTAAAAATAAATACATCACTTTGTTGCGCGATAATACCAATGTGCATGTCTTGACTCTTGATATGATTTCCTTGATAACATCGTTAAAATATCATCATAATTCCTCAATAAAATGACCAAAATATATTCTCTTCTTTTCAATACGACCTCCACTACCACCAAAATCCTTCTTGCTTACCCTCGTGAAGCAATTAAATTAGTTGTGAAGCAGACAACCTTTTTCCCGTAGACTTCACAACGACTGTTTTATGGTAAAAAACAAGTACAGGAACACCCGTGATGAAAGCCATTAGATGGATTTGAATGCTGTGGGCGCAATTCTTATTAGCCAAGGGGTTTGCAATTGGATCTTTCTGTGGTTCACTTGGGCCTTGTTAGGATTTGGAGAAGTTTGGGAATGATTTTTTCCAAAATTTCTTCTTTTTCAATTGCAAATGAAAAATGTAATTTGAACCATGACATATACAGTGGACCAATATTTAGAGGGACCTTCAAATTAGGATAATACCCTTCTTAAATGGCCATTACTCTCTCTCTCTCTCTCTCTCTCTGCCTTGTGCTTAGAAATGGATCATGTAGCGGGGCCACTTGTTTCGATGATAACCATTCATTTAGTGGTCCTCCCAATAGATAGGTCATAGCCCAAAAATCCTCGAGAAAATGATCCTAGCTAGCACTCTAATCTACTGGGTAATGGATGACTCAGAAAAATTATATTACCCCTACAGGCCTGCAACATGTGGTCACTAGAGCATTGGAAATTAAATACTACTCTTAATGTACCGTGCACATTGGAACAATGTAAATTAATTAGTTCAAAGTAAACCAATACAGTTTCCTCCAAAATGGTTTACCCCAAAATGAGTTGCCCATCCTATTTACCCTCACCGGAACATAACAGTAGATAATCAGTCGAATAATCCACTTTAGTGTTACAATGCTTAGATTCAGGATGGGAAAATTTGAAAAATTTATCTGTTTTCTTATTTTCTCACACAAAATCATAGGGTGATGTTTGGATCGAAAGGGCATAAAAGTCGAGAAATTTTTCATGAATATTTCAATTGTAGGGATAATTTTATACCACTTGCTAGGGATATGTACCCCCTATACAAGTACAAGCATATCCATCCCTACTTGGACAAGTCGCAGTTAGGGCTCCTCTTGTTTCATCATGTGATCTGGGTCGGTCGATTGAAATCCGAAATTTCGGGTTCAGTAGAGACCGAAATCAAAATGTGGTACACCCGAAATGGTCGTTTATTTCGACCGAAATTTTGTTTATCCTGAAATTTCGTCTGAAATATAAGGGATTTCACACAAAAATCTAGATTTTTGATAATTATTAAATATATTCTCAAAATTTAGGCAGATATTCTGTACGAGATAAAATATCGTTTTAACTGATTTCGTGGGATTTCACCCGGAAATTCGGTTTCAGTGAGGACCAAAATGCATTCCGAAACTGAAATTTGAACCCATGATTACAAGTAGCGGTGACATATTCAAAGTAGAAGTTTGTTCAAAGTGGAAGTTACCAGTAGTAACATGTTTTATCCAAAATTCAAAGAGGAAGTTGGTGCTAGAAAAAACTGCCATAAGCAGTTCATGAGAGAAACTGATCTATACGGAGATAACTGCATCAAAAGAAGAGGTCATGGACCAACATCAAACATCTCTTAGCATTATCTTTACATATACTTTACTTTTTTGCACTGTAAAATTATTTTTCTGTAGCTTATCATCAAGAATTAAATAGACAACTGGATTCATTTTCTTAGGTGAGCATTTCTCATTAATTTCCTATCCCTTACACTAGCGTTTGCTTGTGCTGATTTATTAAAATCCCTGGATCTCCGGTCATTTGCATTTTGCGTGCATTGCTGCCATCATTTGCGTTCTGCCCGCATCGACGTTTACAATGGCCAATGGCCTGTGATGGGGTTGGAGAAATCGGGCTCTTCTGCCCTCAACACCGACTTCTAGATTTACCTTTTCGAGATTCCATGATTCTGATTGGCTGAGTCATTACGCCTGAATACTGTTAAAGCTGCTTCTCCCGAAAGGTCACTGGCTTGATTTTTTAGACCACAAATGGGCATCTAGGCAGATAGTTGAGTGTTGGGTAATTTTGGGTCCCATGGTGGGTCATGAATGTGAAATCAGTGAAATCAATACCACAAGATGAACACCAAGATTTTACGTGGTTCGGCCAAGCCTACTCCATGGGCGAGAAACACGATCTTCTACTATGAGAAAACAATATACAAGGATTACAATGGATTAAACTAAAACCCACAAACCGCAACCCTTTCCTTGCTTCTCAAATCCAAGACCGTGCAAGAGAGTAACCCAAGAGAAAACCCCAAGAGAAACCCCGAGAAGAGACCCAAGGATATTACCGTTGCCATAGCAATCCAAAATGTTGCCGTTGCCATAGCAATCCGGAAATCACGTGATTTGATTCACGTGATTAGATTCTCAAGCATTCGTACAGCAACATCCCATATGACAATCTCTTAATTATAGCAATGTGGGTTTCCATTTATCTTCACATGCCTTATGTCAATATGGGTTTCCATTTAGCCTCACACGATTCCTTTATCATGTATATTCCAAGTTTCTATGTATAGCCATTCCTTCCTCGTCAATCCCATAATCAAGGGATTTGATATTATTTGTAATATGTATATATAAATCTGTTTATTGGAATAGAAAATATAGACGTTTAACACTAGTTTCTCACTTTCTATATGGTATCAGAGCCAAAGAAGATCCATCTCTTCTAGGCCTGCAAGTTCTGTTCGTTTTGTTTCTCTGAATTTCCTCTTACATCATTCAATATGGCCAGCGATGGAAACAAAAACCTCCCTTCTCATATCGTTGATGAATCTCATGGATCGAATTCAACCTCAGTTGTTGACATGGTTCCTGCCCTCACCTTCAATGATCCTTTCTACCTTCATCCTTCTGACAATCCTGGAAACATCCTTGTTTCCAATCTTTTCAATGGTGAGAATTACTCCACATGGCGGCGTGCCATGTCTATTGCACTTACAGCAAAGAACAAAATTGGTTTTGTCGATGGTACCATAACAAAACCGGCGCCTTCAAATTCTTCTTTCACATCCTGGACACGATGCAACACCATGGTTCTTTCTTGGCTTATCAATGCCATCACTCGTGATCTAGCCGATACCATCATCTACTCTGACATTGCGTCAGGCGTTTGGCAAGAACTCCATGACCGTTTTTCTCAAGGAAATGCTGCGAAGATTTTTCAGCTGCGGCGCACACTCATTAACCTGCAGCAAAACCAGCTTTCCGTTCTTTCATATTTCAACCGGCTGAAAGCTTTATGGGACGAACTCTCCTCCTACACCACCCTCCCCACCTGTTCGTGTGGTGCCATGAAACTTATCGCTGATCTGCATCAGCAAGAACGCCTTATGCAATTCTTGACGGGATTAAATGACTCTTTTGCTGCCATGAGAAGTCAGATTCTCATGATGGACCCTCTCCCTACAGCTGCAAAGGCCTACTCTCTGCTTCTTCAAGAAGCATCAGCGTGCTCTGCAGATTTCTCCACAGCTAGATACTGTTGCAGCTGTTGTTGGACGTGCACAGACCGTACCAACTAACACCGTGCGTAATCCCCCACGCCCAAACCCTAACAATAGTGCTCGACAGAACCGTCCACGTTGTCGCCATTGTGGCAAACTTGGCCACACGATCGACACTTGCTATGGTCTGCATGGATATCCTACACGAGAAGCAAATTCATCGTCTTCCAATCCCTTGGACCCAACTTCAGGTTCTCTCATAGATCATGATACACACTCTGCAAACTTGGCTGGTAAGGCTTCCACTTCATCATTTTTTTTCAATTCCTTGGATTGTCGATACTGGAGCCACCGATCATATGACTTGCTCTCCTATTGCTCACAAGAAGTAGGAGTCGTCTTCTTTGCTGCTCTTCAAGTTAGAGAAGGACTTACACCATCCGGGGACCGGCTTCGCGAGACCATTTCGGTCTACTCCAGGCTAGGTGGAATAGAATAACCCGGTTGAAGCGTAATGATCATACGTCTGTAATGCATTGTATGTCCCATAATAGGTCCCATTCTTCTACCCTTTCCCGGGAGTCGATGACTATTCATAGCTATTACCTTGACACCAAAGAAGAGTTCGACCCAATGCTTTATTTCTGTTTTCTAAATCTCATGCCTCTTCTTCGTTGAAACCTGTCCGACTACCCAATGGCACTTTATTACCTGTCTCGCATGTTGGTAATATTGTTTTTCCAAATGGTTTACATCTTGAAAATGTTCTCTGTGTCCCCACATTTACTCACAATTTACTCTCTGTTAGTGCTCTCACATCTTCTCATAATTGTGATGTTATCTTCTCTTCTGATCATTGTCGTTTTCAGGACCGGCACACGAAGAGGACGATTAGAGTGGCTAAACGGCATGGAGGTTTATATCTGCTTCATCCAGACGCGGTTGCCTTCTCTGTTTCATCATCACCATCATTTGATCTCTGGCATTGGCGTCTGGGACATCCATCACTTCAACGTTTACAATTTCTAGCTAGAAATTTTGATGCTATTTCTTTTTCTAATAAGTGCTTATGCACTGTTTGTCCTTTGGCTAAACAATCTCGACTTCCATTCCCTAATAGTTCTATTTCATCTAGTGTTCCTTTTCAGTTATTGCATTGTGATATTTGGGGTGCCTTTTCCATACCTTCTCTTTCTGGTGCTCATTACTTTTTAACTATTGTTGATGATTTTTCATGAAGCACTTGGGTTTTTTTTATGCGCTACAAGTCTGAAACTTTTTCCATTTTAACAACCTTTATTGCTTTGATTCACACCCAATTTAATCGTTCTGTTCAACAAATTCGAAGTGATAATGGTTCCGAATTCTTTAGTAATAAAATGCGCAAGTTTTTTCATGAACATGGGATATTACATCAACATAGTTGTGTTGGAACCCCCCAACAAAATGGGGTGGTGGAACAGAAACATAGGCATTTACTTGAAGTTGCGCGTGCCCTGCGACTTCAAGCAAACTTGTCATTATCTTTTTGGGGCGAGTGTATTCTCACTGCCACTCATCTCATTAACCGCATGCCCTCCAAAATTTTACATAATCAAAGTCCTCATGAAATATTAATGCAAAAGCCGCCCAACGACACCCTCCTTCGTACATTTGGTTGCTTGTGCTTTGCTCATAATATCCATCACCGGCACAAGTTTGATAACCGCGCTCGACGTTGCATTTTTGTTGGCTACCCATATGGCCAAAAAGGATATAGACTCTATGACCTTGACACTCACACTATCTTTGTTAGTAGAGATGTCAAGTTTCATGAACACATATTTCCTTACAAGCAAGGCATTGATAATGACTCGCATGCTGTCATCCCATTACCTGTACTTGATCCTGGAACCCCAATTGTTAGCTCTCCAAACACCACGCCTTCTAGCCCACCCCTTACCTCTGTACCCTCATCTCCTCAACCCACATCACCATCTTATTCCCCACCACCACCACCACCACTTAGGTCAACTTCTCCCACTGTTGATTCCCATGTTCATGATGCTCCACCTTCTACTTTCCGTCGGACCCAACGTGCTCACATCCAGCCTAAGTATCTGGCAGATTATGAATGCTCCACTACTGTCACTGACCCCTCTAGATCGCCTTCTTCAGGTACGGTTTATCCGCTTTCCAATTACTTATCTTATGACAAAATTTCGCCTTCCCATGTTGCTTTCATTTCCACCATTTCCTCTAACCTTGAACCCCAGTCTTTCAGCCAAGCAATCAAAGAACCCCATTGGAGAGATGCCATGGCTGCTGAAATCAAGGCGTTGGAAGATAATCATACCTGGACCTTAGCTGCAATTCCCCCTCACAAACAACCCATAGGTTGCAAATGGGTATACAAGATTAAGTATCGAGCAGATGGCACTATTGAACAATACAAAGCCCGCCTTGTAGCTAAAGGATACACACAACAGGAGGGCCTGGATTATCATGAAACATTCGCCCCAGTGGCCAAATTAGTCACTGTCCGTTGCCTTTTGGCCCTTGCCGCCAACAAAGGATGGCCTCTACATTAACTTGATGTAAATAATGCCTTCCTTCATGGAGACCTCCATGAGGAAGTGTATATGAAACTTCCACCGGATTTTTCTCGTAAGGGGGAGTATCGTGTTTGCAAACTTAATAAATCCATATACGGGCTCAAACAAGCTTTCCAAAATTGGTTTGCCAAATTATCAAGTGCCCTGCAAGAAGCAGGATATTGCCAATCTACAGCTGATTACTCTTTATTCATGAAAGTCAAAGGATCAAGTCGCACCTTTGTTTTGGTCTATGTTGATGACATTATTGTCACGGGGAATAATAGCGCTACCATTTCCGACCTTAAATCATTTCTACATGCCAAGTTTCATTTAAAGGATCTTGGCGCGCTTAAATATTTTTTGGGCATTGAGGTCGCACGCTCAAGAAAAGGTATTTCTCTCAATCAACGGAAATACAAGCTCGAAATCCTAGACGATGCTGGCTATCTTGGAGCACGCACATGCGTGTTTTGCGATACTTGAAGGACTCTTCTGGTAAAGGCATATTTTTCCCTTCTAATGGAACTCTTCAACTCACAGCCTACTGTGACGCTGATTGGGCGAGTTGTCCTAACACCCGTCATTCTACTACTGGGTTCTGTATCTTTCTTGGTGACAGTCCAATCTCTTGGAAGACCAAAAAACAACAAGTTGTTTCACTCTCGTCGGCTGAAGCAGAATATCGCTCAATGGCCAACACCACATGTGAATTATCTTGGCTGCGCTATTTACTACGTGACTTAGGCGTTCCTCATCCCCAGTCGTCTCTTCTTCACTGTGATAACCTGGCTGCTTTACATATTGCCGCTAATCCTGTCTTTCATGAACGAACCAAACACATCGAAATTGATTGTCATCTCGTTCGTGAAAAGTTTCAGTCTGGACAGCTCAAAACTGAATTCACTCCTTCAGTTCTAAAACGGGCCGATGTTTTTACTAAGCCACTTGGCAAGGCCCATTTTCATCGCCTAATACGCAAGCTGGGCATGATCGACATACATGCACCACCTTGAGGGGGAGTATTACCGTTGCCATAGCAATCCAAAATGTTGCCGTTGCCATAGCAATCCGGAAATCACATGATTTGATTCACGTGATTAGATTCTCAAGCATTCGTACAGCAACATCCCATATGACAATCTCTTAATTATAGCAATGTGGGTTTCCATTTATCTTCACATGCCTTATGGCAATATGGGTTTCCATTTAGCCTCACACGATTCCTTTCTCATGTATATTCCAAGTTTCTATGTATAGCCATTCTTTCCTCGTCAATCCCATAATCAAGGGATTTGATATTATTTGTAATATGTATATATACATCTCTTTATTGGAATAGAAAATATAGACGTTTAACACTAGTTTCTCACTTTCTATAAAGGATGAAACCCTCTCTCCCCTTCTCTCTCTCTCTATTGTGGCAGCCGACACACCACAAAAAACCCACGCACGAAAAACCTTTGCCCCACTCTCTTTGCAGCTCACTTTGTTTTTGCCGTGCCCTTCAAGGGAGAAAGCCAACTCTCTTTTATACCTTAGGTTTTTAGAAGCCTAAAAAGAAAAAAAAAAACACTTGCCGTTTTTGCGTTCCCACTGAGTGGTGGGAAATTAGGCAACTTTCCCAACAGGTCCCATTCTTAATCAACTTCCAATGCGTAAGATAAATCCATACAAAAATCAACGGCTTGGTTTTTATTGGCAGTCATAAACTAGGATTAATGGATCAAGGGCCTAAGATCATTCGATCAACATGTTCTCAAAGGCATTTTTCTTATCTGGGCATTATTACTCTAGAACCACAAGTGTTCCTTGCCAATACGAGCTCTCTCTCCCTTGTATCTTGCCTCTCTATTTCCTTTCTTTGATCGTAGGTGCTTACCTCCTACCCCTCACCTTCTCCTCTTTGCCCAGAAATTATATGGTGAATGGTAGTCCTGGGAATCCAGGATGAAACAAAACCCTTCCCAATGGGGGCTAGGCTGATCTTCAACTGTATATCCCAAAGTCCATTTGGGTTGTGAGAATCAAGAATCAGATTCTGCATCCTATTTCAACTCCTATTCTGATTCCCCTAATAATGGAATGGACTAAAACAAAAAATTCAAAAAAATAAAATAAATTAATAATAAAACGAGTAATGCTAGGGAGACCGAGATTACTGAAAAGGGTTTGGCCACAATATCAAAGTGACGTAAACCTAGGCCTTAGGAATAGGAAAATTACTGGGAAATGATATTTTCACCCCCCTTTTTGTACTTGGGACACCCCCTTCTAGTGTATTTAGGACTACTCTTTTTACACTAGAAGGGGTGTGGCCCAAGTACGAAAAGGGGGTGAATATATCACTTCCCAAATTAATATGCAAAAAGTAATTTTTTACTCCTGCTCTCCATATCATTTTCCAAATAAAAACTTTCATTACAACCAGGGTGGAATCAAAACAAAAAATTTTGCGCCATGTTTATGTTCAGTTTATTTATTTTTAAACCAAATAAAAAATAAGGCATGCCTAATAGGCTTGAATCTTTCTTAATTTAGTTTCCGGTCCTATCAATGCTAGGGACTATATATTCTGTCCTCACCCACGGCACCTAGTAATTGAAGCAATCAAAAGATTATTCGCCTAGATACCTAGTGCGGAATGAGCTGGTGGTCATGAGAAGCATTTCCATACTAGGAGACTCGGAGAATGTCATTTCCAACTCCCATTTCTCTGGGCTCCGGCTTTACTTATCACCCACCAACAAATGCATGTGTTGCGACCTACATAATGAAGTGATGGGAAAGGGTGAGTGCTAGTTGAGAGATTACGAGGAGAAGATTAGAAGTGGCTTGGGCATCAAACAGAGGGACCCGTGGAAACTAGCAGACATCATTGTAGAAATTCGATCTCTACTACACAAAACTGGACCTCAAATTTAGCACCCTTGGAAACTAGCAGACATCATTAGGGGTGTAAACGAGCCGAGCCGAGCTTGGCCAGGCTCGGCTCGGCTCGTTAAGCTCAAAAGCCAGGCTCGGCTCGGGCTCGGGCTCGGGCTCGAACCAGGCTCGGCTCGGTCAGGCTCGCGAGCCTTATTGAGCTCGAATTATATTAATTTTACACCCCTCATTTTCCCTGGACAGCCCTATCTAGGTTTTTTTACTACTCTTTTTACACTACGGGGGTGGTCCAAGTAATAAATGGGGTTCCAAAAAAGAAGTGACATATTTTGCCTCCCCCTTTCACTCCCTAGACAACCCTTTTAGTGTATATATTAATATATAATATATATATTTAAACATATTAAATTCTTAACGAGCCTTAACGAGCCGAGCCAAGCCGAGCCTGGCCTAACTCGGGCTCGGCTCGTTAAGCTTAACGAGCCGGCTCGGCTCGGCTCGTTAAGGATTCGAGCCGAGCTCGAGCGAGCTTCCGAGCCCGAGCCAAAATTGACACCCTTAGACATCATTGTAGAAATTCGATCTCTAGTACACAAAATTGGACCTCAAATTCAGCACACCGGGAGATCAGCAAATGAAAATGCTGATCAATTGGCTAAGGATGGCGTGGAGAAGTCAGTTGTAGAAGTCTTTTAAAAATCTCTTTCTTGATGGATCTATCAAATGAACTGTCTAGGACAATTTGGTCCGGTCGGAAGGGTTTTTTCTTCTAGTGTCGGGGACATCTTGTCCCCCATTATTTATTCTTCATCTTTTGTTTTGGGAATAAAATTCATCACCTTTCAAAAATATAAAAATAAAAATAAGATGGCTTGAATGAGTAAACAATAAGGAACAAGGTAAGTTCGGGACATGCAGTCTAAACAACTCTGGCATTCCTGTTTTTTTGAAACTAGTAAAAAACAAAGGATTATCATATGTAAATTTTTTTTTGGGAACAATCAATTTATATTGTGGCCCATTAAATGGATGGTTTGGATCATCCTATGATACAGGGCGTACGATTCTTTTGAAAAATACTTGATTGTACAGACTTACACCATAGGTTGTATGCCAAAAATCATTTCCATAGGATGATCCCAACACAATTACGGGGTTTCCAAAATATATCATTTATCTATAGATTGTAGGGATGCGATCATCATTTGGGAATGATCAAATGGACGGTATGGATCATCCTATGGTGTAGGCCATAAAATATTCAGTAAATTTTTTTCTATTTTTATAGGTAAGTTGGGGTTTTGCGGGGACCCCTACCGGCTTATTAAAAACATACCGGCTTATTAAAAACATACTTCATTACATGGGCTTACACCATATATATATTCTAACAAGAATTTTGTGACAAAGCTTGCAAACCAAAAATAATTTCTTACACTCCCTATTAAAAAAAAGAGTACTGTATAACTTACACCATAGGATGATCCAAACCATCGAAATGATGGGCCATATCGTAAATAAGATGTTCCCAAAAAAACACATTTCCATGCGATGATCCTAGCCCTGTAGTCTATAGAGGAACGGCAAATTTAGGAAACATTTATTGATTGGAGGGTTGTAATTATCCTATGGAAATGAATTTTGGCACACAACCTACTTACATTGTGGCCCATCAAATGGATGGTTTGGATCATCCTACGATATAAGCCATACAATACTTTTTGAAAAAAATACTCACTATAAGGATTTACACTATATAAAAACTCTCATAATCACATCATTTCCCTCTAAATGATGGAGAAACGGGTCAAACGGGCAGGGTCAAAATGACGCGGGAAACTTTACGTGTCATTGGGCTTGGACCCGCATCCGGCCCGTGCGTCATCGGTTGATCCAAACCGTCCATGTGATAGAACACAACATCAATAGGTCGTGCCCGCAGTTCCATAGGCTGATCCTAGCCCTCCAATCTCTAGAGGTTTCCATAATATGGTGTTCCTCTTCAGGTGCCCTGAATTTGTATATATTTCGCAAGGTGTGCCGTAGTCGTAATATCCCCAAAAAATTCATCAGGAAAAGTAGTTTGCGCATAATTGTTATATGTCGATACCTACTCTCCATAGTTTTTTTCCGTCATTGTCATATACAGGCATCCATGGTCCCTAATTTCCCTACAAAACTTTAATAAGTAATGACTATCATCAGTAGCTTCCTTGTGTACTCATTATTGTTAGCCACCTTTATAGACATAGTATTTCCTTTAGGTTTTTCAACACGGCTAATAAGACAAATCTCTTAACACACAATTGTAAAGGACGGGCGAGATGCAACCTTCGGAGAAGGTGGCTAGCATATGGGAAGAATGACAGGTCACTATTTGCAGGGGTACTTGACGATGGAAATGGCAAAAATATCCTTTGTCAATTGGCTGTAAGGGGAATTATTTTCTCCAACACAAATGGGACACAAGAGGAAATTGTAGAAAAGAAGGGAACGAATTGTTAAGGTTATCACTTTATATACAGTATATATAGATAATGTTGATTGAAAAGTGATCTTCCCTCAATTATATGATTAAAGCAAACTTCAATTATTAGATGTACGAAGTTCAAAGTACATACATTTAATTACTATGTCTATCATGACTTTTTTGACAAAGATAGTAGGATTACTTACATTTACTATGTCTACCGTGGTTTTATTTCCCAAAGATAGTGGGGTTACTTACATTTACTTAAGGTTTTAAATTTCGGTTTCGGATGCATTTCGGTCATCACCAAAATCAAAATTTCGGATGAAATCAATCAAAATCAGTTGTCGTAATATTTTACAACGTTCCAAATTTCGTCGAAATCCCCCAAATTTTGGTAATTTAGGCTGAAATTTCAAGATAATATTAAATATTAAACAAAATCCATATTTTTTAGTGATATTCCTTAAATTTCGACTGAAATTTCAGGAAAAAACAAAATTTCGATCGACGAAATTTTGTAACGTTTCGACTTTACGCCATTTGGTTTCGGTCTCGATCGAAATTTGAAATTTCGGACCAAAATTTTGGATTTCAGTTGAAATTTAAAACCTTGATTTACTAAGGTGGCTTTATTTGCCAAAGATAGTGGGACTATGGGAGGCGGAGACTACATTTAGAATAGGATGCCAATTCCGGCACTTGATTCTGGTAGTCAAAATGCTTGCAAAAAGTCCCCCTCCAAATATATGGAAACATGCCAAGAAAACAAAGAAATAATGTGTAAGGTAGTGTGGGTAGGCCTATTGTAAGCAATCTTAGGGCAGAATATAGCCCAGAAGTATGGTAACAGGCTTCTACCAGTTTTGTTACCCTAGTGTAAATGCGCTCAACCAAGTGGGTCCTCTTACTTTCCCTCTTCTCTTTCTTCTTCTAAGTTACTCGTTCTGTAGATGAAAAAGCAAGGAAAAATAGATAAGAAGTGCACTTGAGGGCAAAAAAGCCTTTTGTACGGCTCTATACGTTTGTGCAATGAGCTTCAGCCACCATCTACCCAAAAAGAAAGAGAAAAAGGAAACAAAAGAAAAAAGAAAAAAATAGATTCCAACCTGGGATCGATCCTGATAACAATGGAAAATGGTTGGCTGAAGAAAAGCTGAGGATTTAATAAGCTACAACTACCATTCAGCAGCTACAAAATCAGATCAATCTGATTGTTAGAAGCCTAAGATTAATGTGCACCTCTACCGTGTATGGTACCTGCATTCACAATTACTCACGAAGAGGTGGAATCCCATAGAATATGCCTTAACTACCACGAGGAATTCATTTTTGTCGTTTTTTTTGTCTTTTGTTCGAAGAGGATACAGCATGGTATCTATAAGTCAGAGATTTAGTTATGGAAACAAGTCTGAACATTTATTGGCTTTTGTAGTATATGCTACCCAAATGTGGCTCTCATTTGAGTTGTCTGGACCATCTATGTTGTGAATCAAGTTAGATGGACCAAAATTCAACTACTTAGATGATCTGTGTGGTAATGTACATATGTTTTCGTAGGGTTACTCTCATGGTTGGTTTGCAATGAGGTTTTAATAGTTATGATCTTTGTATTATGACCCATTCAGATTAGCCAATTGGTATGGGGACACGATCAATATGCCCAAGTAGACTGCAGAAATATTTTTCTGAAAATGTTTGGAAACCAAAAACTTTTCTAAAAGTTCCCACTTCCCCATTGTTTGACTACACATGGAAAAAAATTACTTGAACAAGAACATTCAAATTTTATTCACAGGGATCTTCAATTTATCATTTAACAAGATTAATCGTGGACACAAAAAAGATTTCCTCAAAAAGAATTCCACAAGAAATATTTTTCCTACAATCCAAAAAGCACCTTAGGAAAGTGACATATTAGCCCTCTTTTCTTCCCTGGGCCACCTCCTCTAGTATTTATTCCAGTCAGGTCGCTAACAACCCTCTCTGTTATGCTACCGGTCCTCAAGCGACATTAATAGCCATCTTTTATGACAATCATACAATTGATTTCAGCCCCTACATTGAAACATGCCCTCAGTTTCCTTCAAGCTACTCTCAGGCCACTCATAGTAGCAAGCAGCAGTGGGTCATTAAGAAAACTAACAATGCTTCCCCTGATGAAATGGTTGTTTCAGACCCAAATCAGTACAAGTCCCTCTTCCAAATCCCAAAGGATGCTGTAATTGGCCAGAAGAATCCTCAAGTTGACAGTAGAAGTCTTGCAAAAGGGAACATAAGTCAGTTCTCCTGCTCACCAAATTAGAATCAGCAAAAATAAATTTTCGGTCCTTCAAGATCTGGATAATTACTCATCCATCATCGAAAGTACCCCTCAAGATCCCACCCCATCGGAGAAAGCCGAGCTTCCTGCCAAGGCTTCAGATCCTGGGCCCTGGCATTTAGTTCAGAAAAGAAAGTCCAAGTCCCCCTTCCTCTTCATTGGCCCCTTGAGCCTATTATCTTTGTTTGCTCTGCCCTCCGCATGTGGTTGCGGTTGTCTTATTTCTTTCCATGATGTTTCTTTTTTTCTTATCTAATATATCTGGTAGGGGTCCGCCTAACCCCAGCTTAACCGTCAAAAATAAATAAATCATCAGATGGCATTCTCTTATAAGATGATAAATATACCCCTTACTGTACAATTTTGGAGATTTTCACTAATTCTTGAATTTCTTGGATGCTTTACAATAATCTCAAGGTGTGCTTATATAGAGCACTTACATGATAAACATAGAATGGAATTAAGATAATTATAGAAGGAAATAATCATAATCAAATCTACCTAATCAAATCTACTTTCCTAATCTCTCTTGCTTGCCTCTTCTAATCCACTTGGCTAATTTATCTAGTTGCTTCATTTAGCCAACTTACCCAATCCACCTCTAAGATGATCCAATGGTGAGATCTTAACCCAATCCAACCGTTGGATCTCACACACATATTCTAACATGCCCCCTCAAACGTATATGGATTGAAAATCGATATACGTTTGACAATAATAAAAAAAAAATCCCAATACAATAGAATTCCCCAAATTACAAATGTAATCAAAATCAACTGATTTGATGCACACTTCTAGAAATCGATGAAGAAATCCTTTGATGAAGACTGATGTTAATGCCAAGGATCGTAGACGATGGTTGCCCAAGAAGATGTTGCTTCACTTGTTGTCACGAAGAGGGCTTAAAAGCCAATAGATCATAGCCTCGATAGGGCTAGATAATACTCAAGCCTTGATGGGTGAGTAAATATGAGTCACTATGAACCAAATGCCGGAATGGGCAAGAATTGGGTCACTATGGACCAATGCCAGAATTTGCAAGAAATGGATCAGCAAGTACCGATCATCTTGGAATTTGACTCTCAGGCACGAACCTCAAATAATCGAGGCCCCTCAACTGAGTAGATAAATCAATTTCAGGCACGCACCTCAAAGAGGTACCTCAACTGAAATAGGACAAGGAAAAGGGATGGAAAAGAAAAAAGAAGAAGAAGCGACTACTATAATTACGGCAACAACACAAAACTTTGAAAAAGTCGAGAAAATGAGTTTGCACATATCAAATTTGGGGATTTCATTTTACTAAAGATAGAAGAGGATATGCATTTCAGAGGAGACAAAGGAAGCGGGTGAATTGAGTAAATTGAGGAGATGACAAGCAATGCTCACTCTTGGGTTTCTGTGTAGCACTAAGCAACAAAAATATATTGTTTTGAAAAAGGTGGGGTAAGAACCATCACTGATATCTCCTCAAGAACATAACCCCCTCTTTTTTTTTTATTACGAGATATTACCCTTGTGATGTTTTGTAGAAGCAACAGTGGCGGGGACATGTCAGGATTAAATCAACAAGGATTAAATCAGCGACTTCTTGCCAGTGAGAAGCGCATAGATTGTCGCATTCGGGAGTGCACCTTACATTGCCAAGAACGGTACCTGGGGCTAGTTTATTTAGAAACTCAAAACAACAACAAAACTATGGCCGGGAGATGTGGTAAGAGGAGAGAAATGGGACACACGATCCAAGCAGAGATAGAGGCAGAATAGAGAAAGGCCGAGCAAGATATCAACGCAAGGACGAGGACGGAAACAATGGCAAATGCAAAAACTGAAGTTATTTTGAGAAAAAAAGAAAAAGAAAAGTAGCAGGCAGAGGCTAGGGTGGCCGGGCGGACGGCTAGATCGGCCGTCCGCCGGAGAGAGAAGCTACTTGTGTTGTGGTCACTCCAAGATCGGAGGCTTTGATACCATGTAGAATTTTGGAGATTTTCACTAATTCTTGAATTTCTTGGATGCTTTACAATAATCTCAATGTGTGCTTATATAGAGCACTTACATGATAAACATAGAATGGAATTAAGATAATTATAGAAGGAAATAATCCTAATCAAATCTACTTTCCTAATCTCTCTTGCTTGCCTCTTCTAATCCACTTGGCTAATTTATCTAGTTGCTTCATTTAGCCAACTTACCCAATCTACCTCTAAGATGATCCAACGGTGAGATCTTAACCCAATCCAACCGTTGGATCTCACACACATATTCTAACACTTACTTTGATCCACGTCTATTCACAATGGGAATAAATGTCCTTGGATAAGCTGGTCCTGGGATTGCTTATAGGGGTAAGGTTATCTTTAAATTATTTTGCATGTTGTTCACTATTTTTTTTTCTCGTAATATCTTATCCAAGAACAACAATCGATGTGGATGGAGGATAGCAAGTGGTATCCCAAGTGGTGAAAAGGGGCACAAATTTATCATTTCCCTAAAGGGGCATTTATCATTTCCCTAAAATAAACCTTCGCTTGTTCTCGTAATATATTATCGCGTTGTTTTTTACTTATAAAAACTTTGAAATTTTAAAAAAAAGTCCTTCATTTCATTCTTTTTTATATAAAAAAAAATATTTTGAAAAAATTTAAATGTGGGTGGATATCTCTTTTTTTTAGTAAACTTCAAAACTCTGATTTTTTAAACAATCAATTATTTGATTCTTTCTTTTTTTTCAAAAAATCGTTTGAAAAAAAAACGTCAAAGTGTTGACTTTTTTGCCGAAAAAAACCCACTTTAATTACGAAGCAAATAAATATGTGGATAAAATAAACCAAACAATCATGAGAGCAATCAGACAAGAGAACACCGAGATTTACGTGGAAAACCCTCCAACGAAGAGGGAAAAACTACGGGACAAATCCGACGAAATATCCACTAATCAAATAAGTAATACAACATCTTTCTCTCAAGTTTTCACCCGAAACTTGAGCAAATACAAGAAATAAGAGAGATAAAAAGGTTACTTCGTTGCGATTAACAAAACCCACTTTCACCAAAAATACCTACTTCGATCTTCAAGTCGAAGAAACCCAAATTCTCGCGAAGTCTCTGTGCAACAAAACCCCTGTTTCTTCACACACAAAGAAAACCCCTGTTTCTTTTTTCTTCTTCTGTTTCCTCTATTTCTCCGTTTTCGCATTTTTGCCAAAAACGCACGGTGCACACACACGACACACGGCCTTTTCCTTTTGCTTTTAATGTTTTTCCAAAACGTCACGCACTCACCCCACCGACTCACTCTCTTTCCTTTTTCCACAAGGAAAGTATAGTTTCCTATTCCTATAGGATTCAGTGGGTTGGTGTGGGGCCTACATGGGCTGGACCCACCAACAATATCTTGTAGGGACTCTTAACAGGGTAGAACTCACCCCTAAAAGCTAGCCATTGGAGGGAGGGTGCCCATCTCTTATAAGCAAATCCACATCCATTGACTTTTCCGATGTGGGACTATTTTTGCTTTCACGTGGAACCCCCAACAATCTCCCCCTCCACGCGGGTGCAACGTGGGAATCGAGGGATTATTCCATCCTCGCAGGCATTATCGGGGTTACTGAGATCTTCCCCGAGGGACATTCCCGAGCTCGGAAGCAAACCGGGGTTACCACGTCCTAGCTCTGATACCACTTGTAGGGACTCTTAACAGGGTCGAACTCGTCCCTAAAAGCTAGCCGTTAGAGGAGGGTGCCCATCCCTTATAAGCAAATCCACATCCATTGACTTTTCCAATGTGGGACTATTTTTGCTTTCACGTGGAACCCCCAACACAAAGTGGATAGATATCTGTTGGGATTTATTTTTTCCTTCCCTGATATTGTTTTCCATTCTATTTCTCATTTTCCTCTCAATTAGGATGAAATTCTCAATAGATGAAGAAAAATAAATATTTTTCAAAGCCATCCCGAGCTCTTTGATGAAAATTTAAAATGTATTGGATTGTGCTCTAATGTTGGATGCTTAAAAAATTGTTAGATTATATAAATTAAGAGCAAGTTATAAATAATCAAATTCGATTATATCCTGATAAGCTTCAAATCCATCATAAGAACAACAAAAACAAAATTCTTTTTTGGTCTTAGGTAGTAAAGAGACGGCATTGAGATCCTTTTGTCAAAGTAAAAACTCGATATCACTCTTTCAAATTTTTAATTTTTATTTATAATTTAATTTGGAAAATATGATGAGATAAAAAATTTAATTAAATTTGTAAAATTTGATGAGAAATAGATGCCCATTTAGATTTCAATTCGATACTTTTCCAAATCCAGAAAACATACGGAATTTGGTCAAGAGGAGAAATTGATCGACAACAATTCCTGTCTTACAGGTCTTGCCAAATAGGTAAATGGAGGGCAATACTTTCCAATATGGATACTTCCCAATATGTAGATATTTCGTTCATTTATTTCTTTGTATCATGGTGGCTAAGCATATATGCGGGGTAAGATTTATGCAGAAGGGCTCTTGAATCCACAAGAGAAATGAAGAAATAAAGCTTTTATTCCATGCGAAATTGATCTCCAAACGTTCCTTATTTATAGACTACCAACTCAGTATCTAGGATTAGGATAAGCCAATCTCTAGGATTAGGATAAGTCTTCTCTATAATCTATCCATAGATCCGTTTGGTTGCTCGGGGTAGCTGGGAGAGTAGTACAATATGAAGCCAAAAGAAGTCAAAAGGGAGGAGACAAGCATTTTGATTTATCTATAATTACCTCGGAGAATAGTGTAAGTAACTTATCAAAAAGATAAACATTAAAAAAAAAAAAAAGCAAACAAAAACCTACGAAACAGGAATGTCCTACATCATATGTGACGTAGCCATATTTCTAAATCTTCTTGTATTAATGAGCCTTGCCCAAAATATTTACTCTTTGTATATAGGGAAAAATACAGATACACCCCCTCAACTTTATGACACTTTCAACTATAACCCTGACTTTTAAAAGCCACCAACTACACCCCTGAGGTTTCAATTTGTTTAAGGTAGGGTTTCAATTTGTATAAGGTAGACCCTCTCAGTTGGCGGTTTGTCCACAGATTGAAGGGTTAGGTTGATCTTATGGAGCTCATTTTTTCGGCACACCCTATATATGTCTGGGCCCATCAAATGAATGCTTTGGATCATCCAAACAATGTGGGCCCACTGTGTTTTTGGTAGTGTTTGGATTCAGGTGTGGGGTTTGGAAGGGTGGTATAGGGTCTTCATTAGCATTGATAGTGTTTCAAAAGAGGAGGTCTACCTTATACAAATTGAAATCTCAAGGGGTGCAGTTGGTGA
The DNA here is from genome assembly GCF_043159265.1 of Tasmannia lanceolata. Taxonomy (NCBI): domain Eukaryota; kingdom Viridiplantae; phylum Streptophyta; class Magnoliopsida; order Canellales; family Winteraceae; genus Tasmannia; species Tasmannia lanceolata. Next base: position 11,137,409 of record NW_027518683.1, read on the forward strand.
CTTTTAAAAGTCAGGGTTAGAGTTGAAAATGTCAGAAAGTTGAGGGGTTTCCCTCTTATATATTAAACTCTTACATACAAGAATGAGCACGAGAAAAAAATCCAATCATGTTGTTTTTCCCCAGGGGTGCAACTTGGGTTGGGTCGGGTTGAGCTTTTCCTAAAAAAAAAGAATTGGAATCAACCCGAACACGACCCGATTTTAAGGTAAAAGCTCAACCCGAATTCCCAAAACTCGACCCGAGTGGCACGTTTAATTTTACGTTTTCACCTCCTTGGGCAAATAATTTTATGCATACCCGGTTGGTGTGTTAGAAAAGGCCAATCATTCATTCTTAAAACCAGTATTCTTAATACTTAAGAGTTGGCCGGAAAAAGGTGGAGAGCTTCCCCTCCCTTGTGGTTTTAGTATATTGTAAATATTAGAATTTGATGACGAGTGATAATTATTTTAAAGTTTTGGACGTATATACACATGTTTTGATATCACACTTCACATTTTATTGACTCGTCAATGCCTCTTTAAACTCATTTGGATGCCCACCATTTATCTGACGTTCCCATTTTTTAATATTTTCTTTCTTTCTATCCAATCATCCCATCTTTTGGTCTTGCCATATTTTTGCCATTTAACATTTAGCTAACTATTATTAGGACGGCTCGAACCGAGCAATTTCTCGACAAATTTGCCACTCTCTTTCCTTACCCATGGAAGATATCGCAGCAATAACAGTCCAATGGAAGACGGGTAGGCCTGTTTTGTTTTGGATTTTGAGAAGCAATTGTGTCCAAAGCTGATTATTGGACTCAAATTTACGTTTAAATTCGAAACCAATAATCAGTTTTGGACTCACAATCGATTTTCAAAGTCTAAAATAAAACAGGGTGTTATTAGTGCAGGGATCATATGATGAAGGCCTTTTCTAGCCAATATATGCGAACAGTACATGATGGAGGCCGTGCTTGTTTTGGATTTGAATTACTGCTAACGAGTCCAACACACAATCGGTTCCAAAATCCAAAACAAACAGGGCCTTTTGTTGTTAGAAGCAAAATATAACCTCGCTTTGACGTAAAATGTGGGGTTGATTAGAGCTTGGAACCCCACTTACCTGGGACAGGTACATCCTAACTTCAACATGTGGTGGCACGAGGCTTCTCGTATTTCTTCACGTGGTCTGTCTATGGGTCAATCTCCAGCTGAGCTCACTGCTTGCGAGCGTGAGAAGCATAGATGGAGAACTATTCTTGTAACAGGAGAAAGTTTTGGCCTTGTACAGCCCAGCCACTTGTATGGTTTCTTTTGTTTTTTTTTGGGGGGCGGGGGGGGGGGATTTGCTAGGGTCCATCGCAAAGGGCATTTCGCGGATGGGCTGTTGCATGTGAGTGAAGCCACCTCGTGAATGAAGACAAAATCTGCTGAAAAGTGAGCCAGTGTGGCTGCCCTCACATGCAACAGGTCATTCGCGAAATGCCTTTTGCGATGGATGCTAGCAAATCCCTTTTTGGGATTTTTAAATAAAATCCCCTATTCCAGAAAAGGGGCTAAAAGTTTACAGGCGTAAAATAATTCATGTGTAAAGTTTTACATATAAATTATTAAGGGAAATGATATCACCACTACCGTATTTTGATGATCGCACTCCTCACTTTATTAAAAAGTACGGATCAGCCCTCTAATATTCAATCCCTATATATAGATAGGAGGGTTAGGTCCAGCCTATGGAAATGTTTTTTGGGGCACAACCTATTTAGGCTGTGGCCCATCTAATGGACGGTTTGGATCATGATATGATGCAGGCCATACCGTACTTTTTAATAAAGTGAGGATGCGATAATCAAAATACGGTAGTGGTGATATTATTTCCCTAAAAAATTTGTTTTATGCCTCCACCGTATTGGATGGTTCCAAGCCTTTGATCAACCATGTACGAAACGCCCTAATGATATCTTCACGCCGCTGATCTTTGCAAGTCTCAATCTTATGATCGAGATTTCAGTTTGCCATCAGACAAGGAGCCATTGAGTCATCCTTGATGGCTCATCAGATCAACGGTCGACTGGTCCGATCACCAAACACATACGCCACTTGTACAATGATTGGATTGTGGTCATTTTCATTCATCAAGACAAATCAATTTGCTAGTTGATCCCATTCGCAATATATTTAAATTAAATTTCTCACAAAATTTACAAACCACATATGAGAAATCACTAATCACTCTTCAATTTCATTTTGAATTCAGAAAACTGGGGTTTAATCGAGAAAATTCGTATTTAATTAGGAAAAAATGTGAGATTTTTTTAAATTATACATGATATTTTAAATTTTAACAAGCAGCATAAAAAATTAGATACTTTAATCAAGAACTTATGGTGTAAATGACCAATGCAACTGTTGTGGCCAAAAATTGGAGATCAACTATCAGCCACACATGCCTGATAGAACTGAGTAGGCAATAACAACACTAGTGGTGCATTATTAGATTGACCGTACCTCGAAGCTACCTGTAAGATTTAGACACTTCCCGGGGTTTTCCTAAGAATGAAATGATTCAAATGCGCCCCCCCCCCCCCCCCCCCCCCCAACAATATTTTCATAGTTACCAAGACTCTGTTTTAAATGGTGTTAAATGCCATTTTATTGGTAAACCGTTTAACACTCCGGTTTTTTTGTGGAAAATGTTTTAAACGTGTTTAAAATGCTTTTTAGATAATATTATATGCATTTTTTGGACAACTTTCCAACTTTTCCCCACTATATTTTGTAAATTACGAAATTTTAAACATATTTTTTTTTTAACCAATACCATACTAAACTCGAATTTTTCCTGTCCCGTTTGTTTTTTTTTACGAATCACGTTTTGCTAACTATGCTCCGTCCCGACCAAATTACTAATTTTTCCCTTCCCAGAGGTTAGGACGGGAAAAATGTGGCATTACAAATTGAAGGCCGAATAGGAAAAAAAAAAAAAAAAACGTGATCAACACTGTATTTTTAGTGAAAACATAATTTTTTTTTTCTGAAGTGATATATTCGCGATTTTTTTTACTTGGGACAGCCCATTGTAGTGTATTTATGATTACATTTTACACTAGACAGTGCTGCGCCACATAAAAAAGGGGATGTGTATCATTTCCCAATTTTTGGTAAATACAAAGAGAAACAATGGCCGTTTGAAAAAAATCAGAAAGTTTATCATCTCTGTCAACGAAAGATATACAAACGGATAGAGATAATGATAATATAAGAAAACCACAGTATACCTATCATTCAAATCACATTCAAATCACGTGCCATCTTTCACCTGCCCGTCCTCCACCGACTAAAAACAACTCTTTATATGGTTAAAAATGGATAGAGAGACCATTTGAATGGGAACTTGCATAATAGACACCAATATCTTCGGAATCAACTTCTGATAACTGAATATCACTCTTCTTATAATGAAGGAGATGGGTTATGGAGCTACTATTGGGAAATATCAGGTCGGAAGAACCATAGGCGAAGGGAGTTTCGCCAAGGTTAAGGTAGCCGCAAACGTTGAGACCGGGCAGTGTGTTGCTATAAAGATCATTGATAAGCAGATGGTGATAGACAATAAACTCATGGATCAGGTGAGCTTTGTTAATGATTTTTCTCAGCATTTTTTAGAGGCAATGGACTTGGGTTTTGGTTCAGAGTGAGCTCTGTTAATTGATTTTTACCAGCATTCTATAGGGGTAATGGAGTTGGGTTTTGGTGCAGAGTCAATACAGTTGAGAGATTATTATTTTTAGTTGGTTTTCTGTACATATATTGGCTGACATTATGGATACGTAGGTGGTTCTGATTACAACTTCCTGTTATGAATTTGGCTGGAATTTTAGGTGAAGAGAGAGATCAGTACAATGAAGCTTTTGCATCATCCCAACATTGTCAGGATATATGAGGTTGGTTCAGAGTCTTGGATTGAGAAATTAATCCAACTTTCAGTCTTTTGTCATGATCCCTCACTGGGTTTAGGGTTTATAATACAGGTAATCGCAACCAGGACGAAGATTTATCTTGTGATGGAATATGTTTCAGGAGGGCAGCTCTCAGACAAGATGGTGGGCCTTCTACCTCTAACCTCTAGACATGGCTGGAGTTTTCGAGCTTCCCTGTGTTGATTCTTTTCTACATATATTTAATCCTTTTCTTCTTCTTTTTTCGGCCAGTCTTATCTCAAGAAATTAAGCGAAGGAGAAGCTAGGAAATACTTCCAGCAGTTGATTGATGCTGTAGACTATTGCCATGGCAGAGGTGTGTATCACAGAGATCTGAAGGTTAGAACCCCATGTAAAAAAATAAAAATTCCTTCTCTGTTACTCTTCAGCCAAAGGAGATTACACACCTCTTGTTTGGTTTTTCTGTTTTGCCGACGTAAACACAGCCTGAGAACCTGCTATTAGACAGCAAAGGAAATCTAAAGGTCTCCGACTTCGGGCTTAGTATACTGCGGAAGGTGAGAAGAAACTGAACTTTCAAATCTATAAATAGTCTAAACCTTATATGTCTGATAAATACTGTCTCTGGAGAAGAATTGACCAAACTCCAATGATTTCGCAGCCTGGTGATCTACTATCTACAGCTTGTGGTTCTCCAAGCTACGTCGCTCCTGAGGTGCACAGAGAATTTCCTGTATTTCTGCTTCTAAATGAGAAGAAAATTTGTCTGAGAAATGCAGAAGTCTAAAATCTCACATATCATCTAGATGACAGACATAAATAAGTTTTCCTTAACATTACAACTTTAGAGTAGTTTCAAAACAGTAGCCCTCATTCTCTAGTTATGCTCTGGTTAACAGGTGATTGCCAATAAGAACTATGAAGGATCAGCTGCAGATGTTTGGTCTTGTGGAGTAATTCTTTTCGAATTACTTGCTGGGTATCTACCCTTCGAAGACCGCAACCTAATGAACTTGTATAGAAAGGTGAGTGTGCAGAGATGAGATTTTCCTCAAATCTTCAAATGGGTTTCTAGTCGCTCTTAATTGATTTTTTTGCTGATGCTTGTGTCTGTTCAAAGATATCAAGAGCAGAATACACATGTCCAAAGTGGTTTACAGCTGGTCAAAGCAAGCTGATTTTCAGGATACTGGATCCTCTGTCGATAAGGGTACTCTCTGATTTTGACATATCATCTTTAACATTTGGATTGGATTACAGGAAAATGTAAAAGATTTTCTCTAGATAGCAGTACTATGAAGCTTTTCAAGCACTAACTTATCTCTTTTCTCACTATAGCGGATCACAGTAGCAGAGATTCTTGAAGATAAGTGGTTCCAAATCGATTATAAGCCCTCTCCATGTATCAATAATGAGGAAAGCATAAACCTGGATGACGTTAATGCCGCATTTGATAACATGAAAGTAAGAAATTCTAAAATCTCTAAGCTCGATGTCTACTCAATGTGGCCAAAAGGTGTAGGGGATCATAATCTGAATTAGGTTCTGAAACTGGATACAGGGAAAATCCAGTGAGACAGACAAAACCAAATCCCCAAGTTTCATCAATGCTTTCCAACTGATAGCAATGTCTCATGACCTAGACTTGTCAGGCCTTTTTGAAGAAGAGGTACTCCAAATCCAATTGAGTTCATTTCACTAGCATGTTTATACATCTCTCTAACATTAGTCGTCTTTTTTTCTTTCCTCAAGGACAACGACAGGCAAAAAACAACGCTTGGTTCAAAGCATTCCATTCATGATACCATAGGAAAAATTGAGGTTGCCGCAAAGGATGTAAGGCTCTCAGTTGAAAGGATGAACAATTCCAAGGTATCATCTCACTGGCTTTCCATGTCATCATGAACGGATGAACCCCAATTCTCACTACAATCATGTAATCTTCCGATTATCTCAGGTCAAACTAAAAGAAACAAATGGGATGAGAAGATGTAGATCATCCTTTGAAGTATCAGCAGAGGTAACCAAATCATAGTCTTCTTCAACAAACATAACCTAGTCTCATATCTGCAGGGTCTCATGTAAAGGTTCATATAATCATAGGTGATTGAGGTGGCACCAACTCATTGCGTGGTGGAAATATCAAAAACCGCAGGGGAAATAAGGGCTTACAAAGAGGTACAACTCATGTTCTCCAGCTGATTATGTTTGTGATCATGTTTACTTACTTTCCATCTGACCATGAAAACCAGTTCTGTAAAAGCTTATCATGTCTGCTTAAAGAGAAATCTGGGGGTCCATCAGAGTTGCTCACGTCCCCCACAGCAATCAGTGTGGATAGAAAAGAGATCCAAGAAACGAAATGGTAATTTCAGACCAAGTTGTGAAACATAGAGGAAAAACAGATGGTCACTGTATGCTTACTAGCTTTTTTAATTGTGCAGCTTCATAGAGGAAGACAGAAACACGGATAGTAAAGAATTATTTCGGGGCTATTCTTCTTCCTGAAATCCAGTTTCTTCCTATCTCAACAATCTTGGCGACCAATGTTCCTGCTGGTTCCCAAAACATAGATGAAAGCATATGTGAAACAATCCATACTAGTAAGAGTGTTGGAGCAACAATAAAAGATAGGAAGAAGGAAAGTAGAGTTTTGTTTTATCCATACTTGTAAGAGTTGGAGCAACACTAAAAGAAAGGAAGAAGGAAAGTAGTGTTTTTTGTTTTTTTTTGTTTTTTGGGTTCTACAGGGTTTAAACAGCTGTAATGATTTTTGTACTGATAAATAAATACAAAGTGGGATTCAAGCCTGTGACAGTCACTCTTTTGGGTTTTTCTTAACAAGGTGCTCCTCCAACTAAGATAACTGAGGGTATTGGCCAACAGTGAATTTTTATAGATCTTTTCGATTCCTGTTTCAATTTCAACATTCTGCAACAATTTATAAGATGAGCAATAACAGTGCTGCTACTATTCAAATTTCATGTTTTTTTCCATTTCAAATTATTTATTTTATTCTTCGTCTCAACCCCTGAGGCTTTTTTGAAGCTGAAAGACTAAATGTTAACCCATCGAAAGGATTTTGCTTGTCATTGAAACTGTAGCTGAAAAAAACCACAAATTATTAAAATATTATCCCATGCATTAATTTACTAGCATTTGCCAGTGTAGCATTGTTTCTCAACTAACTTCAAGATTTTCTGATAAATTCTCGCAGCTGAAAGCTGATCACGAGTTCTTGAATTCAAACAATCCCCTTGGGATTCACACACACATTTATTTGTAACATGTATGCACATGTACCTCCACATATATGCGTGCATGCCTGCCTGTATGCACATGTGCAAATTGTCTCAAACTCTCGGTCAGGGAAAGCCACTTTTCCTGTTTATATGGAAGGCATCCACCAAGATATGGAAGGCATCCACCAAGCAATCAATTTTCCTGTTCACGTGATCAAACCATGATGAGTGCAGAAGGGCTTCCTTTTTTAGTATCTGACTTCTAACATGTACACTATGTAGTAATCTATGAAATACATGTTTTGCTGCAGCCCATTATCTAAGCCATCCTTTACACGATTGCCTCGATCACCTGTTATTGAGTTAGAAACAGCGAGACAAGTAAACCTAGTTTACACCCAGTGAATTGCTGCAATTTCACAAATCACCAGCGAATCCAACAATACTCACCACTGCATCAAGTTGGAGATTCTCGCCGTTGTGTCACTTTGTTTCTCGAAGGACAACCACATTGGTGGACGTTGTGACCCGTGCTAAGAATCAAAATTTCACAAAGAATAACAAAGAATAAAACTGCCTCTGTATGCGCCTTTGTGATTTCACACAGCGCACTTGAGAGCCCTGTGTTCCTTTCAGTTATATGAGATATTCTAGATTATATTAAATTTTGTTTCTGTTTTAGCTAGGTTTTATTTCATTTTTATGGACATTTTCTTATCCTAGATGTGGGGCTTTCCACATCACCTATGGCTCAAATCACTACCACCTAAGTAAAACAAAAAGAAAAAGTACATTTTTTTTAGTAAAGATAGACTTAGTAAAAATAGTAAAAAATGTCTTTTTTAAGTAGAGACAGATCTATAGTCAATGTTCTGAAAATCGGAATCGTATCGTAAATCGTAAGAGGGGTCGAATCGTAAATCGTAAGATTTTTTCAGATTTATATATATATATATATATATATATATATATATATATATATATAAATCAAAAAAATAATCATAAAAAATACGAAAAATTATAAATAAGAATAAAAAGAATAGTTATCAATTTTCCATTAAAATAAATAACATGAAATGCTTGATAAGCACTTAACCGATTGTCATAATTAAAATTAATTAACCATTCATTACCAAAAATGGGAAAATCCATTCATTCTCTCTATAATGATCTTAAAAAGACAAAAAAAACTTTAAAGTCTTGCACATGAACCACAAAACGAAACAAGAAACATATCATGATTGTATAAAATATAGATCGTGGATGTCGTTCACATCCTTAGACTCTATCTTAGACTCTTCAATGTCAGGAAGCACGTTGCAAAACGTGTCACAACTGGCCTTATCAATTCCCCTTTCGTTTACTTACGCATAAGATGCAAAACCCAACTATGATTGTAAATGTACACAGTGATCATCCTGGCCTTTGCTATGGTCTCTGCATGGGTTGGTAATTTCATAACATGAGGCATCAATACATCATTCAGTAGCAAAAAAGTCTGTCGCCATTGTGTTGACCAGTGTCTGACAAGATGAATAATTTTTAGAAACCAAATTATGAGATTTTTATACCGGACTTTTGAGATTTAATAATGTTTAGACATAATAGACTTTATGAATTTTTAAAATTTGAAAAATACCCCATCGTTTGGAAGTTAAGAAAGTGAAAATTTTGATCCGACCCTTTTTCTTCAAATTTTGTACTAGAGCAGGAGAGTTGACTTTTTTCTTTTAGATTTGGGTCTTGAAACTATTTTTAATAGATCCAAATGGGGGGTATGTAAATCTTAAGTAAATAGTAAAGACATTTACTTAAATGGTTTACATGTAAATACTGAGTACAGGAGATGAGAGACAAGAAACAGGAAGGCTTTACACAAGATTTACATGTAAATACTGAGTACAGGAGAGGAGAGAGAAGAAACAGAAAGGCTTTACACAAGATAAGAGAAGCAATGCATTTGAATCGTACGATTCAAGTGTAAAACGATTTCCAGTAGCGATTTGAATCGTAGATTTGAATCGTACGATTCAAATCGGAAATCATACGATTTTCATAACACTGCCTATAGTAAAACACAACTTACTATTTTTAGTAAGAATGGGCTTAATAAAAATTGTAAACATGAACTACTTAAAGGACATAAAGTCACCATCACTCCCTCTTAGAAAACCATAAAAGGGAGACGACTAGAGCTAGATAGAAGAGTCCCTTCTCTTTCCCCTCTCTACATTCTCCTCATCCTTCCTCACCTATTCTTCTTTCTTTTCTTTTTTTTGGAATGATTCTTCACCTTTTCTTCTTTTCCTTCCCTTCTCCTCTTTCTCTTCATTCCTTTTCTTTCTCCCTTTCTTTCCTCTGTTCCCCTCTTTTCCCTTGGCAGTTGGCTCTACTAGCTGCCTGCCAACAGTCCAGGATTGTTTTTGCAGTCGACAGCCAGAACCACCTCCCCCCCCTGGTCATCCCTCCCTCTCTTTACACCACTTCTTCATCCCCCTTGCTGTCGGCATGCATCCCTACCCTAGGTAATAGCCCATAGCCACATCCCTCCTCTTTCACTCCTGGTAAACAACCTTGCTGATTGCTGCCTTATTTCACATTTCTCACAGTTTTCCCTTCTTCTAACCTTTCCCAATATATTTGGATAGATCTTTTTTTTTCTGAAATGGTGAAATATAATCATTAATAAGGGGGAGAACCATGGAAGTCCACCCCAAAGAACACAACATAAGATACAAAACAGAAAATACAAGAGAACTCAAGGAGGTAAGAAATCAAACCACTCCAACCCCACTCGATGAACCCGAGACCTAGCTAAGGAGTTAGCTTCACCATTAGCCGATCTCCTCACATGCTTAAATACAACATAGGTACCCGAAATAATATCATCAATTTCATCAAAGAAAGAAGTAAATCTCCATGGAGGAACTGCCAACCTACGAAGCCACCACACCACATTTTGTGAGTCACTCTCCACAATGGTGAGATCCAGTAAATCCCTATCAAGTCTTTTGATACCTTGATATACCACCATTACCTCCACCCCACTAGCATCACACAAACCTAAAGGGCCAGAATAAGACCATTCAACATCACCACAAGAATTACGGCAAATACCCCCAATCCCAGCAGGACCCGGATTCCCTAGGCTCGATCCATCAAAATTAAAGTTTAATCATGCCACAAGGGAGGGCCTCCCAAACCTGAACAATCTGATAACGATCCTCCCTACTAAAACACACTTCTCGCCACCCCTCCCACAAATCAAATGCTGATACAAATCTAAATTCTAGAATGCATCTCACCCAATAAATAGTAAGATCGATAATTTTAATATAAAGCCAGTGAGGAGATTTGGCCATCCTCTCAAAAACTCTCGAGTTCCTCTCTTTCCATATTACCCACCATGTAGCAAGAAGGCATATTCTCCACAACATTTTACCTTTCCTTTTCCACGTCACCAAATCCCAACTTGGCATCAGATCAGGGATAGAAGATGGAAAGACCCAACAGATGCCAAACCTCCGCAAAATATAACCCCAAATCTCTCGAGCCACCCTGCAATGTATACATAAATGTCCCACAGATTCAGCATCTTCTATACACAAAGGGCAATGATCCACGAGCCACATACCACGTTTCTGAAGGAAATTGATCGTTTGAATCTGATCACGGCTTGCCGCCCAACCAAAGATACAAACTCTTGGAAGGCATTGGAATTTCCACACCCTGGTTGAAATAGAGGATATACCACAAGGCACCAAACAGGAATAAAAAGATTTAACAAAGAAAATACCTGAGGAGTCCCAAGTCCATACTCTCTTATAAGACCCATTCCGCTTAATGTAACACCCTTCAATCAACTCTAGAAATTGTGATACCGCTACCATTTCTCTATCAAAAAAGTTTCTCTGAAAACCCGGTGTCCAATCCAAACCACTCCCCTGACGATGAAAGCATTCAGAAAGAAAGGCCTCCTTAGCATAAGCGACAATATACAAATTAGGGAAGAGATCCATAAGGGGCAGTACATTACACCACACATTCATCCAAAATCTAATACGATACCCCTAGTAAACCTTATACCTGACAACCTATCAGAAATCATGTCTTATCCTCAACATAGTGTGCCACACAATCATACCCTGTTTATTAAGAAGACTATCAGACTCCCACTTCCCAGACTTATAACCATACTTACTCCCAAGCACCCGAACCTAAAGGTGTGATTGCTCCTTCCCAAACCTCCATAACCACTTGTCCAACAAGGCATGATTGAATTCTCTGATTCTTCTAATCCCCAACCCTCCATTCTAGAACGGGAGGCATAGCTTCTTCCATTCCACCAAAGGAATACCCTCTTTGTCATCAGAGCCCCCCATAAAAATTTGCGCTGAATCTGCTCGTATCTCAACACCACACTCACAGGACATTTGAACAGAGAGAGAATGAATATGGAAATATTGGCCAATACCACTTTTACAAAAGTCAATCTACCCCTTCTAGAGACAAGATTCCTTTTCCAAGTCTCTAATCTTCTTTGGGTAGATCTACTGTATAGAACTATTGTCCAAAGCTTTTCTCGCCATTCAGCCCCCCTGTTGTTCATTTCACATCTTTGCTTTCCTTCACTACCTGCAGCCTTCATGTGAATTTTCACCATTTTACCCATAATGTTTCATGTTACTAGTGGCTTGTACAATTCCTAGATGGATCGAGGCTGACACTATCGATCTTTCTCCCCTTCGGCTCTCTTACACATTGGGATTCGAGGTTGAGGCATGCAAGGTTTTAAATTTTGGTTTCGGTACCCATTTCGGACCCCACTGAAATCCGAAAGTTCAGGCCGAAATTCAGTAATAATTAAAAATATTATTTAATTAATTTCGAAATTTTGGAAATCTCGGACCGAAATTTTGTAACAGTTTTTTTTTTTTTTAAATTACATTAAATCGAAATTTCAGACCGAAATTACTGAAATTCCGAAATTTCGGATTTCGGCCGAAATTTAAAACCATGGAGGCATGTAGATCAGGTGAGATCATCTTCTTGTTTTTCAGTTACCTATATTGACCACATGTTGCTGCCTTCACCTCATTGATCAACTATCCTTTCACCCATATTTTACCATGAGTCTATTTTAACCTAGTTTGGTGCATATGGTTTGGTGTACTGGCCCTAGCTTTGATTTCGTTATGTTATTTCATATTGTAGATAGATTTTCTATGGATGCCTTTATTTATATACATATTTGATTTTCTACGGATTGAATTAAGCTTATTGATGAATTCTCTTTAATGTAAACACTCGTGTAAAAACCTAGCTAAGATTTGACTGATTTTCTAAATGTCTAATTTGATTTGGGATTGGCAACACTAATTCTAATTAAAATTTAGACCCTTTATGCTCCTAAAAGTTCTCCCAAAAACATGCAAACCTTAGGTTCGCAACAATTTAGTATCAGAGCTCGATTTGATTCACATCAAGTGTAGGTCGTAGGTAGCTCGTTTAGCACACCAAGTGATAGATTAAATCCCTTCTGGAGTCTAGATTAGTCAATCTTGACTGTTAGGGCATCTTTAGGTCTCAGGATCTGTCTTAGGTCATTTAGGTGTCATTTATTAGTATTGTATCGTTTTATTTCTATTTAGATGTAATATCTTTCCAAAGTCTGTACTCTGTGGGGTTATCCTCCATGTTGAGTTATCCACTTTCAACGATGGCCACATCAGGGGCACAGACGAGCCAAGCCTGGGGACATGACAACGAAGCACTCAAGCTACATTAGATCAACACTCCGACATGATAGTTGAAATTAAAGTAAACTTGAATCGCATCAACAAACATCGTGGGCTAAATGGTCCCAGGGATGTCATGACTCCTAGGAATGCATGCCCAGCCTATCCATCTATGCAAGGCAAGACGAGACGAAAGGACACTGGCAAACTCCCTTCTACCTCAACCAATAGAGGCCCTGCGTCTAGTCACTCGAACCCCACTCTTCCTCCTCAGAGTATGGCCACAAGACCACCCATAGGTGAAAGGAGTGCGGGGCGTGAACATCATGTACCAAAAGGTCCAGAACCATACGATACCACCTTCAAATACTTCATATGTGGTGAATAGAACAGTGAGTCATCAGATTGTCCGCATAGGACATTCAATCCTCAAGCCAATCTAGTAGAAGTCATAGATGATGAGGATAGAACTGACCACAAGAGAGGAAATAGTCTCCATGATGAAAGTGCTCCACAAGAAGGGGCAAATGAGCAACAACGTGAAGACGAGAATAGTGAAATTGTACCTGATGGGCATCAAGAAGGAAAAATTTGTGCGACCCAACACAGGGTAAGTCAGTCCATTAAAAGTCAAACTCTAAACACTCATATCTTTTCCTATCATCATGACTGCTTCTTAGATGTGTCTCATTTGATATCAATTAGTGTCGCTAGGTTCTTCGATTATCTCATTTCTGGAGAGTTTTAGGGAGCAAAATAGGGGCTGAAGTTCAATTTGACAGCACATAGTACACCCGAGCAGAGGGACAAATAAAAGTGATCAATCACAGCCTTAGGAATTTGCTAAGGTGCTTAATCGGCAAGGGATTTCATCAATGGGATTTAATTCTACCCCAAGATCAATTCGCTTACAATAGTCCCCTTCGTTTCAATGGATATTCCCCCTTTGAGACCATCTTTGACCCCTCCATTGCCTACCTACCAGCTCTCATCCCTTCCTACTACCCCGATTGATGTAGTGCCGAAGCCAAGGACCTCGTTCATAACACAAGGTACAACAAGAAGCCGTAGAGAAACTGTGGGCGAGCCATGAGAAGTTTAAGCTGACTGTTGATCAGCTAAAGAGAGACTATCCCTTCAGCTTGGGAATTTAGGGACAATACTACCTCAACATGACTAATTTGCGATTGGAGACCCTCATCCTACAAACTTTGGAGACTCACCAGAGCCTTTCCTCAGTGTTTCGTCACCTTCTGGGCGTTTACCTCATAGACACTTGGATGACAGAGATCTACTAAGTATTTCATCTGAGATACTTAGTTCATTGGCGGGTGCAATCATGCTCGTGGTTAGATGCAATACAAAAGGCCATGTTTCAGAACATAGCAAACATTTAGTCGGCAGAGTTGAGTTCTTCGTACACAAGGGGAACTGACGTGACACGTCCCACTTGAGGGCCCTATGTTCCTTCAAGTTATATGGGATCATTCTAGATTATGTTTTATTTCTGTTTTAGCTAGGTTTCATTTTTATGCACATTTTATTATCCTAGAAGGGCCTATACATCATTACCACCTAAGTGAAAAAGAAAGAAAAATTCCTCTTCTTGAACTTATCATGGGTTAGAATTTCAAAATACATTCTTTCCGAGTTTTCTAATTTTTTATTAACCACACGGAAAAGGTGCTGCAGAGAATGATTGTCGAACTGAGATTCGAAAAAGGTGGGGACTGCATGCCACCTTCTTTGGTTAAGATTAGAATTTAGAAGTAAATGGGGACTGCATGTTACCTTCTTTAGCTGAGACTAGACGCAGATTAGAACAGTGAAGTTAGAAGTTCTTTATTTATTTTCCACACTTACTTTTTTCTGTAGTGACTGCATGTGCACTTGCGGTTGCAAATTGAATATGCAGACAGCTATTAACACCGTAACATAGTTTGTCTCTTTTATTCAATCTATTTTGGGGAATGCATGTCGATATATGAACTCAATCAAGTACAGTGCATGTGCCTGAGGGCATTACATCGAAGAGGGAGACACCGATAACGAGGAGTACAATGACAACTAACCAGTTTTTGATAATTTATAATTGTCATTTGAAGTTTGACTTTTAAAATTGATACAAACTTATCTCTTATATTATTTTTAAGAGTATCATCCAATATGCATTGGTTTGCCTGGAAAATTGATGAATAGCATGTGAAAACTTTGTTAGCAAACAAATTGTATTAAGATATTAATCATGGTAGATTTTATTTAAATTAATGAATTTCAATAGAATCTCAACTCAACTCAACTCAATAAAGCCTTTGTCCCAAACTAGTTGGGGTCGGCTAAATGAATCCTTTAGAAAAATTTCATGAAGAAGGTGAAAGGGATCTACCCGGCTCTAGTTGGGTTCTTTTGTGTGAATAATTTTCTTCCATTCTATCCTATCCAAGGTCATGTTCTCTGTTATGTTTCTAGCTATCAAGTCTTCCTCACTGTTTCTACCCAAGTTGTTTTCGGCCTGCCCCTACCTCTTTTTACTCCATCAATTTGGCACGAGTTGCCTCTTCTCACCGGAGCATCCAAAGGCCTGCGTTGTCCAAACCATCTTAAGCGGTGCTCTCTCATCTTCTCCTCAATTGGTGCCACCACCACCTTTTTACGAATGTCTTCATTTTTAATTCTATCTAACCTTATGTGGCCACACATCCATCTAAGCATTGTCATCTCTGCTACACTCATCTTATGCACATGCTACTTCTTGGTGGCCCAACATTCTGAGCCATACAGCATGGCTAGCCTAACGACCATCTTATAAAACTTTTCCTTCAACTTGGTAGGGATTTTACGATCGCACAGAACTCCTGAGGCAAGATTCCACTTCAACCAACCTGCTCTTATTCTATGGTTAACATCCTCTTCAATCTCTCCTTCCTTACATAGAATTGAACCGAGATAGCGAAAGATATCCCTCTTAGGTACCTCCTGTCCAGTCATATTTACTGCATCCTCGTCCTGCCTCCTCACATTACTAAAGTTGCACTCCATATACTCTGTCTTAGTCCCACTCAGTCTAAAACCTTTGGATTCAAAAGTAGTTCTCCATAACTCTAACTTAGCATTTACTCCTGCTTTTGTTTCATCGATTAATACTATGTCATCTGCAAATAACATACACTACGGCACCTCATCCTGGATACCCTCCTCCGTAAGCTCATCCATAACTAGTGTAAAAAGATAAGGGCTTAGAGTTGATCCTTGGTGCAATCCTATTCTATTGTAATTGGAAACTCACTAGACGTGCCATCCGTGGTTCTGACACAAGTTACTGCTCCATCACACATATCCTTAATCACATCAACATCTTTAGTAGGCACTTTTTTCATTTCAAAGACCCACCACATAACACTCCTGGGAACCCTATCATACGCTTTCTCCAAATCAATGAAAACCATATCAAGGTCCTTTTTATTTTCTCTAAATCTCTCCATTAACCGCCTAATCAAGAAGATAGCTTCAATAGTCGATCGTCCGGCATGAAGCCAAACTGACTCTCTGACACCCTAGTCTCTTTTCTCAGTCTATGCTCAATTACCCTCTCTCAAAGCTTCATGGTGTGACTCATTAGCTTAATTCCCCGGTAATTGGTGCAACTCTGAATATCCCCTTTATAGAATCTCTCTCTCTCTCTCTCTCTCTCTCTCTCTCTCTCTATATATATATATATATATATATATATATGTGTGTGTGTGTGTGTGTGAATGATTCTTACAATTTACGATACGGCTTACTATCTGGTACGATTTTATTTAGATCTGAATGAATCCTACGATTTATGAAATGTCTTACGATTTACTATTCGATTTCAATTTTCAAAACATTGCATGCATGGATATGTGAAGTGCGGAAGACACATATAGGATAATGGGCTTTATAGACTCATCTGTGTCTTGACGAGACAGGTTTACTCTGTCTCACCCTAATCACATAACTTATTCCAATTGATAATTTTATCAGTTATAGTTTGAATATCCACAAACCAAATTAGAATAAGCTTCAAGCTTATATCATGAAGATCATTCCATCCAGGGTGGGCTAATTTTATATGTTTAACAAAAGATCAACTAGCTGAAACCAAATACCAAAATATGTTGACTTGATTGTAAGTTTGCCAACACATTCAAAGCATGGTAAGCGATCATGAGATTTCTTATCAGCAGATGAGAAGGTCCACAAATAGGGAAGCCGACAAGCTTGCAAGGGAAGGTGTTTCCAAAGAGGACTTGGAGGTTTACAACTTCCTTCCGCCTTGATCTCGGCTTTATCTGCGTGATGGGGTTGCTATATACTTTTGGCTATGTATCCTCATTTTTCTTCTCCTGTAATTATTTGACCATCTCGGTCTTTTTATCAATGAATTGCTTTGACATTCAAAAATTATTGCCCCAGTCAAACTACAGCCATGGTGCAAGTTTTGAGTTCTCATTATGTCTAGTCGCAGATGTGCATTGTAATAGGGTTCTCTACCAACAAAAAAGACCAGAAATGCATTGTACCTAAAAAATTACCGAGGGAATTAATTATGGAAGTACATTTTCTATTATCAATAGAGGCAACAACAAATTATCACAATCGTAAAGGAAATAGCTAACGTAAATGAACATTGTTACATACTGCCATTACATGTAGCAAAAAATGATATTCACTAATTTACATGATAGAGACAAGCAACACACAGTCTAGTCTATCACCCAATCGCTGTATGAAACAATACCGAATTTGTGGAGGAACTAGATAAGGAAATTATCTATCATGTGGAAAACCACATCTGCACCATCTGAGTTCATCCAATAGTTCTTCACCTACAGTATTTTGGAAGGGAAAAGACAAGAAAAAGGAGAGTCAAGTACCGAGCATATGTCAGCAAAACATTAAATTTAGTCAATGTATCTGTATAGTGTACACTTATGATCAGGATGATAATGCCGATAATAGCAGTGTCCTAGCCAATCATATCTAAGAAAGAACAAATGCACAAACATAGTAATGGAAGAAAAACTTGGAAGATACAAATTTTCAAAAAAAAAAAAAAAACACTTGGAAGATACATCGCACGCATGATGATAAATCTTAGGTTTTATAGTTTAAAGCCTTCATTTATTTTACTGATGAATCTGTTGATTGAGCGCCAATTTAGATTTTTCACTAGCTGATCATAGATTAATAACTATTGTTATGTAAGATGTCGATAAGCAAGGAAAATGTAAATAAGCATCACTTGGAATGGTTATTTTCATAAAATTCAACTGTTAGTACCTCACAGTTTGGGAACAAGAATTAACAACAAACAATAACTTATAATTGCAATTTCATCAACAGTAAAACATTTTTGTGGCGAAAAGTTTCAACAAACCAATCAAACACAAAGATAAGAACATCAATATGGATAAACACAGACTTGGGATTTTCCAAAATCTATGATAGGGATAATTGCTTATATATTGTGGCATTAATTAGAAGATGGAATTAATTATATATTGATGATAACATCTATACAACTCATTCAAAAGTATAATTGCAGATATATGACACTAACAGGCAAGCAAAAAACATGAATGTAATGTAGGTTGATACCATATAATTAATTCCATCTTCAATTATACTTTTTATATGAGTATTGGTCTTCATATTGTGTCACACATGGTATGTTGGCCTACACAAGTATCTAGGTATACAGACATGCATGATGAGGTGCAGAGTTGGCAGTGCTTAAGATCTCAAGCCCCATCATAATACAAAAACTCAAAAACTAGCACACATGACAGACCAAGATCAACCTAAACAGGACCACAAGTGGACCGTAATGATGACCTGTTAGATGAAGGTTTTCTGCATGTCCTTTTGAGCTGAAACTTTGCAGCCATGGTCATATTTTTATTGCGATTAAGCTTAGTATTTGGAAAAGAAGTGGATTTAAAAGAAAAATCGGTTAATATTATCCAACATAGGGGTGTTTTGGGTCGGCGAGGGATTACTCCCGAATCGCGTAGCGACCCCCTCAATCGAGATAATTAAAACGACGAAAGAAGAAAAAAGGTGGGTTTCGGTTCCCTCCTTTTGTCTAACATCGTCGGAGCACTGGGCTCTCGTCTCTATCTCTTTTGTCTATGGTGGGATCGGAGATAGTATTTTAGAACATTTTTAGTGAATTTAAATTGAATTTAGAAATGCGATAAGTTTTTTTCCGAATGGCAGGGTTTTAGTTTTAAGTGGGTTTATAGAAAAAAAGTGAATAGTATATTTAGGTTCTGATTTGGTCTGTTTTAAATTTCAACTTCTTTTAGATCTCTTAACTCCTAAAGGGTATATGTTTAGTATTTCCTATGCTTGTGATTAAAAAGTGATGGATGGCGGGATTTCCCAACAATGAATTTCAATGGATCAAAGATGATATCTTCCAAAAGACACTTCTCAATTGAGCTTGAGCCCATATCTCAGTTGGAAGGCGCTTTGTGTAGCAACCACAAGGTTATGGATTCAAGCCAGCTTAGGTATTAAATGAAAAGAAAGACACTGCTTTCGATTGTGGTGGAATCGGAATTCACTGTTATGGTATAGGGCGAGTTGGAAGGTTCATTTCCACGTGAAGTTCTTTGAATTGTGCAGTTGGGGAGCATCCTCTCAGATTTCAGGGAAGTTTCCAAGTCTTCATTAAGAAGATCTTGGGATGAGATTCATTTCATTTGAATAAGATTAACAAGAATAAATCAACTCCCAAGTGGTCCCCTCCCTCCTGAATTCATAAATTAAACTCTGGAACCCTGGGCCGGCTAGCAGGGGCTAACGGGGTCTTGAGGTGGGCCTATTTAGGTCCGCTGGGTCAAATGCAACCAGTGTGGAAGTTCAGGCCCTACTGTATGGGATTCGCTTCATGAGTTTAGGGATATAGATGCTTTGATTGTGGAAGGGGATTCTCTTGACATGATTAATTGGATTCGCTGGGTGAAATATCCGTGGAGTTTTGTTGATGCGATTGAAGAGATCCTTGATCATGTTGAGGGTTGTCATGTTAAATTCTAGCATCTTTGGTGCTCTGCCAAAACGTTAAGCAGATCATCTTGCTCACTCTGGAGTTGCCATAGCTGACCTAGAACTTTTCGATTTTCGTCCTCCTTTACTCCTTTTAGTTGTATTTTACTTTTTCTTTTTGTTTGGCTTGTTTATGACCATCTCGGTGCTTCGGCATTACCCTTTTCTTATTAATAATATTGTTGTCGTTCAAAAAAAAATGAAAAGAAAGATAAAAAAGCTAGACGCTTCTTAAGACCTAACAATGTAGACTCTATGGCTTGAAAATATTCTCTTTAAGGAGACAGTTCACAATGATCCAATGATAGAAAACCATATGGATCAAAGATGATACTTTTCAGGAGACAGTTCTCAAGATCCAACCATATAAACGATATGGAATAAATGTGTTCTCATAAACACTACACAATGAGGAATGATGGAAAACCTTACGACTTGAAGATATCTTCTATGAGACATCAAGAGCCAACAATATAGACTATTGATCCAACATGCACTTTTCTACAAGATCCTTCAAAGCAATCAAATTGTGGAAAACATACTCGTCTAACATGATTTTTCCATTGATTACAGTTAACAGAGAGATTTGAGAATGAAATGTTGTGTGTTAGCTTTCTTGCCCTAACACACACATATATATTTATTATGAGAAGAATATGAAAATACTATAATGCCCTTAGGCTACATAAGCTTATTCTAACACTCCCCCTCAAGCTGGAGTATGAATGTCATACATGCCCAGCTTGTTACATAAATCACTCAATCGAACTCCATTCAATGACTTGGTAAACATGTCTGCAATCTGATCATTCGTTCAAGTGAACTCGGTTTGAATTTGGCCTGTCTGAATCCTGTGACGAATAAAGTGACAATCCACTTCTATATGCTTAGTTCATTCATGAAATACCCGATTCATAGCTATGTGAATGGCTGACTTGTTGTCACAGTAAAGGGACGCAGGTGAGGAGTATGAGAATCCAATCTCTGACATAAACGATCGTAGCCAAATTAATTCACAGCTGGTGTAAGCCATGGCCCTGTATTCTGCTTCTGCACTGGATCGAGACACAACGTCCTGCTTCTTACTCTTCCAAGATACTAGATTTCTACCTATGAAGGTACAATAGCCATTAGTAGATCACCGGTCAACAGGAGATCTGGCCCAGTCTGCATCAGAGTATCCCTCAATTCTCAAATGGTTATGCTTCCGGAAGAGAAGACCTTTCCCGGGAGCTTTCTTCAGAAACTGCACTATCTGAATCACAGCTGACCAATGTGATGTCCGAGGCGCACTCATATGCTGGCTAACCACACCAACAGCATATGCAATGTCCGAGCGAGTGACTGTGAGATAGATCAACCATCCTACTAATCGTCTGTATCGACCAGGATCGTCTAGTGGCTCCCCCTGATCAGGTGAAAGCTTGACATTCGGATTCATAGGAGTCTGTGCAGGTTTTGCACCCAGAAGACCTATTTCTTCCAAAATATCAAGAGCATACTTCCAATGGGACAAAGATAGCCCCCTTTGTGAATGTGCCACTTCAATGCCTAAAAAGTATCTCATAACACCAAGGTCTTTTGTGCTGAATTCATTCTGAAGGAAATCTTTGAGGCGTTATATTCCTGCTTTGCCATTCCCTGTAATAACAATTGCATCAACATATACAACCAGGAGAATCAGACCATCCTTGCTTCGAGAGCTGAACACAGAATGGTCTACAGCACATTGTATCATACCAAATCGTAGGATGGCCTCACTGAATCTCCCAAACCAAGCACGAGGAGACTGTTTAAGACCATAAATCACCTTTCTAAGCTTACAGACGGTATGCTGTAACTCCCCCTGAGCAACAAACCCTGGTGGTTGCTCCATATACACCTCCTCCTGCAAATCATCATGGAGGAACGCATTCTTGATATCCAACTGATATAGTGGCCAAGACTGATTCACGGCCAAAGAAATCAATACACGGATGGACGGAATCTTTGCCACTGGAGAGAATGTCTCAACATAATCAATCCCATAAGTCTGAGTAAAGCCCTTTGCAACAAGACCGGCTTTTAACCTCTCAACAGAGCCATCAGGTAGGTATTTGACGGTGAACACCCACTTACATCCGACTACCTGAGCACCAAGAGGAAGGGAAGCCAACTGCCATGTCTGATTTTTGGCCAAAGCATCCATCTCAGCCTCCATAGCTGCCCACCATCCCGAATCAAGCATAGCCTCTCGAGCAGAGCGAGGAATAGAAATCGATGACAAAGATGATATAAATGCGGTATACGAAGGAGATAACCGAGCATAACTTACCGCATCAGAAATAGGGTGATGAGTGGTACGAGAACGAATACGGCTCGCAATGGGGGCATCAAGAGAATCATCAACCTGAGCAGCATCATCAGAGGATGAGGGTAAAGAAGGACCTGCTTGCTGAGAAGAGATGGCAGGGCATGAAGGCTCAACTGAAGTAGTAGAACGCTTGCAAGTATGTACCTGGAAGGGACGCTAAACCGGATCCGGTGGCAGACTTGGAACCGAAACCAGCAACGGAGGGGGAGATACCGGTAAAGAAGAGGAAGCAGGAAAGTAGGGAGTATCCTCAAAAAAGGAGACATCAGCACTGATAAATTTGCGGCCAAGCTGAGGACTATAGCATCGGTAACCCTTCTGAGTTCGTGAATAACCCAGGAAAACACACTTGATGGCCCTTGGAGCCAATTTATCAAGTCTTGGAGTGAGATCCTGAACAAAGCAAACACACCCAAAGACCTTAGGAGGTAACGGAAACGGATCCCCAAAAGGGTGTACACCGAAAAAGGGGACCGATTGCTAAGATCTGAAGAGGGTAGACATTAGCCAGAAAGCAGGTTGTAAGCATAGTGTCAGCCCAAAAAGATTTGGGAACATGCATCTAATACAGAATGGTGCGAGCTATGTCTACAAGATACCGTATTTTCCGCTCGGCAACCCCATTCTGTTGTGAAGTGTGGGCACAAGACGACTGATGAATAATTCCACGACTAGAAAGAAACTCCTGAAAACCGTGCTGATGAGAAAAATACTCACGGGCATTATCAGTACGTAAACATTTAAGGGAATATGAGTATTGATTTGTAATTTCAGCATAAAATAAACAAAATGTAGAAAACACCTCAGAACGATCCTTTATTATATAAAGCCAGGTCATCCTGGAAAAATCATCAACAAAAATAACAAAGTACTTCCCACCAAACATAAAAGGAGTACGACATGGACCCCAAACATCAGAATGCACTAACTCAAAAGGACTATTGACACGACTAACAGAACGAAACGGGTAGGAAACACGATGGTGTTTTCCATACTGACAGGACTCACAATGAAAATGACTAATAACACCAGAAACAGCTGAAGAACGCTGCAGACGCTCAGGGGAAGGATGACCAAGCCAGCAGTGCCACATAAAGGAATCTGCTGAGGTACTAAACGCCGTGGGAGTGATAGCATCATCCAGGTAGTATAGGCCATCTGTCTCATGCCACGAGCCAATCTTCTTCCCAGTCGCAAGGTCCTGAAAAACACAATAAGACAGAAAGAATGTTACTGAACAATTAAGGCGATTAGTAAACTGACTAACAGAAAGAAGATTGCAGGGAAAAGTAGGAACATAGAGTACAGATGATAAGGATAAGTGGGAGGTGGCTGTAACAGTCCCAGTGCCTGAAATAGGACATCGAGTCCCATTGGCCAAGGTGATCATCTTCGTAGGAGCACAAGTAAAGGAACTAAGAAGTGTACTGTTACCGGTCATATGATGAGAGGCACCGAAATCAATGAGCCAGGAAGCGGAGTGGCTAAGGGAGCAAGATGGGTTGCTACCTTCTGTGGCAAGTTGAGCAGCAAGTTGTTTCCCTTTCTCCTGTAGGCGCAAAAGTGACTCATACTCAGTCCGAGAGATGACCATGGTGTCTGAGGTAGCAGGAAGAGGTGCAGTAGGTGTCTCAGAAGCAAAGTGGGCGGCTCGAGCGGGACACAGCTCGGGATGGAGATCGTAACAGAAATCAATAGTGTGACCCTCCATAAGTACGGCCTCCCCCTGAATCTCGGCCAAAGCCACATCCCTGTCCGCGACGACCGCGACCACGACCCCTACTACGAGTGCTCCGAAAGGAACCAGACTGGGCAGCAAAGGCAGATTGGTCACCAGCAACAGAGATAGCCAGATCGATACGTAGAGCGCGCTGAACGCGAGAAAAGATCTCATCCAAAGATGGGAGCGTGCCTAACCAAAGGATCTGTTGCCGAAGAGGGACAAACTCAAGCCTTAAGCCATCCAAAAACCGAGTAGTACGGAGCTCATTCTTCTGTTGAGCCAAGACCTTAAGGTCGGTGGACGGTGGATGATAAATATCAATTTGCTCACAAAGACCAACAAAATCCAAATAGTACTCAGCGACGGTCTTATCTCCACGCGAGATACGAAAGAAGTCACTGTAAACATCAGTAATCCACGTGAGATTGTTGCTGCCGGAATAGAGTGTCTCAGCACGCAACCAGACTGCCCGTGATGTATCCAGAAATAGCAGAGACTGGAGCTGGGCATCCTCTTGACTCCACTTATCATACCCAGCATCTTTCGGATTCAGAGGATCCGTCGTGAGGAAACGTAACTTGCCCTGACCTCGCAGATAGAGGTGAACAGAACGACTCCAGGCAGGGAAATTAGCACCATCCAATTTAATGGATGTCATAGAGGTCATCGACACCGGAAATGAACAGGAGGAAGAAGTTGATGGCAAGGCCATAATAAACACCAAAACTCAAATGGGATGTCGGTGAAGCAGACCAGCAAGACACACCACAACAATCACAGACACCCACAGAAAATGGCAGCCAAATATAGGCAAGCAAATCACCACGGAGATAAACAATCAGAAGGAAAAACTACAAACATCCGCCGGAAGAAGGACCCCAAAAGAACAAGCACGAAGCCTCATACTTGTGGAACTACAACAAAACATAGAGACAAAGCTTAAGTCATCAAGTAGGAATAAAAGAAAAATGTAACAAAGCGGAGCCGCGACCAAAAAGGTGAGAAATGTAATGGGAAGATGTAGGGCAGGAACACCCAACGGCTAGAAGAGAAGAACGCTACCCCTATAGGTCAAAGAAGATGGGGAAAGATGTTAAAAAAAAGAAACGAATGGAGGGCACACAGGGGGGAAACCTGGGTTTTCCAGGGGGGGCGCGCAGGAGGCAACCTGGGATTTCAGGGGGGCGCGCAGGGGCAAATAGGGAAGATGTTGGGTTTTCCAGGGGGCGCGCAGAGGGGGGCAACCTGGGTTTTCAAGAGGGGCACGCAGGGGCAAACAGGGAAGAGGTTGGGTTTTCCAGGGGGGCAACCAGGGAAGAGGTGAGGTTTTGTACAGAGAAAAAGGGGAGGAGAAAGAAAGGAAAAAGAAGAAGAAGAAGGAGTTAGGGCATGGGTATGGACTTCAATGGAGGAAGACAAGAGGTCTTCAATGGAGGTCCCACGGGCAACGAGGAACCCTAGGGCTTTGATACCAAGTTAACAGAGAGATATGAGAATGAAATGTTGTGAGTTAGCCTTCTTGCCCTAACACACACACATTTATTATGAGAAGAATATGAAAAGACTATAATGCCCTTAGGCTACATAAGCTTATTCTAACAATTACTTCTTAAGATTTAGTAGCATAAGCTCTATGGATCGAAGGTGTACACTTTCGAGAGACCCAAAACAATTATCTAATGCAAGTAAACCAAATGTTTCAAGAATGTTCTCCTATAAGCTAAGTAATTAAGATACTTCATCTGAAGAGATAATGCCTTCCTCAAAGAGATCATGTAACAAATCAATCATTTTCCAAGATGTTAGAAATTTAAAAAGATTCACAAGATCACATGTCAGTGACTTCTCATAGAGAACTTTTCTAATATTCTATGCTTGTCTGTAAAAATCATGAATATAGCTTATAGGGAACTACTTTATGGAAAAAGAGGTCTTTATTTTTTTTTTCAAGAACGCAATTACCGTTAGAAGCCGGAAGTGAACAATCCTATTTAATTAATAAACACACTTTAAGGTGGGAAATTTGATCTCAATATGTCTACTTGTACTTCTTTACAAACATAACTTTGTCAAAAAGAGGCATTTGTTGAAATAGGAATGTTTCAGTTCATTTCAGTTCTCTACATGAGAACAGTTTGGCACCTTTCACTCGTTCCCATTAGCTGCATCAATGGGACCTAAAAGAATACAAGGGAGTGCCATAACTAATGTTAGAGAGGTCCCAGCACTCCTACCAACCAAAAGTATGACGCATAGCCAGTATCCCTAACATACATCACAGTTATTGATAAAAAAAAGTCAAAAAAAGTCATCAGTATTTATCATACAAAAAACTTTGGCAGGCGAGTTCACCATGTAAATACAGATCAATTACTGCCAATATAGTAGGTTTTATTCCCTATTAAATAAGTACACATTATTTTGAAAAATAAAGACTAAAGCAAAAATTAGCTCTCCTGATCATATTAACCAACTGCATTTCCTCTAATAATGCTAAACATTTCATTCAATGATACGAAAATAACAAGGTTTAAAATATAGAGTAGTAGTTAGCTCAAGTCGAGCAGCCAGATGATTCGAATGAGGGAAAAACTCCTATCCAATCCTACAGTTGGACCTAGAGTAATGGGATATGATCCGGGCCTAACTAATCAATATTTTACAGCATGAGTGCTGGAAGGGCTTTGTCCTATGAGTTGCTCTTTTTTCTTATCTGTCTACCTGGATGGTGGTTCCAAAGTGAAGGCCCCAGCCCCACCATCAATTCCTTCAGTTCAGTGGGGCAAGGTTTTGACTAGTGTCAACCGAGCCATTTAAGCATGCAGCTCGGCAAAGAGGTTGGGTTACTATCAAGAACTGACAGAAACGCACAGCACAAAAATAGTAGCACACATCAATGCATTAAGACAACTCCTCTACTGGACCATGAAATGGATAGTACGTTCATCCCATAGATGCATTTCAAAAACAAATGTTGCATTGTAGAACAGGTATAATGCAATTACTAAGAAGCCAAAATTTAGATGTATGCTATTGGCGCATATGCCAAGATTCAATTGCAAAATAAGAATATGTGACTACCAATCAAAAGAAGTCATAATGTTAGTTTAATATTAAGTCATCAAGTACAAGCCCTTGCCTGGATGGTATTGTGTGCTATATATCTCTGTTTACTTTTGTGAAAGCTAACATCCACGCGTTTCCAAGATACTTGATTGAGACCTCTAATCATCTCCTCTACATATCATAGAAACAAATTAGTCATAGAAATTATAAAAGATACGAAGGAAACTACAACATTTACCAATGCGCTCTCTATATAAGTAATCACAATAGAGGGATGATGGAGGATCAAACATACCAGTAGAGATTCAGAAATACAGTTCACGTGTTCTAGTCCTTATTAAAAAGAAAAATAGTAAATTCATCAAACAAATTCAGGATTTGAGGACCTCATTTTCTTCCTTCTATTAAGATTAATAGTAGAAAACATGCCATGTTGCTTAAAAATGGAAACATATATTTTTTGGCAGCATTGCCAGCTTCCAAAAGTGACCAGTGTTCTGACATCAGATGACATCAGCACATTGGTGACATGGGAATAGCAAAAATAGTGTGTTTCAATTCTTAGGAATCATAGATTGTCCTCATATCATTATTTGACTGACACAACCGCCTATGATCTGCAGGCTTCCGTGGAACCAAGAATATGGATTTGGCCCAACATAGATCTTTCACATGGTTTAGGTACTAAAATATTTTCTCATTCATTCTCAATAATAAAGATCAAATAAACTAAATATGCCATCTTACATTGATATATTTTGTTTGAATGGTGGCATGGTATGTTGATATTTATAGTAAAAGTATATATCTCAAGGAAATATTGTACGTATTTGCATATATAGTTGTAACTAACACAATATCTATGTTCACCTACACACTAGCAGTGATCAGTGCTAGCAAGAAAAGGATACATGCTGACTGAATCTTTTTCCTGATAGAAGAATAATATCTTCTGTTTAAGGAAACTACCATAACAATCATTATTCAAGAATACCTAATCTTTGGGAAAAAAACTCTATATAATTATAATATTCTTAGAACACACGTTAACATCATGAACATGCTTCAATCTTAGCTGAGCCTCCAATTGTATGGAGGCCGTTAGTATATGGGTGGAATAATAACAAATATAACACACATGAGCATATAAGAGCAAAGAAGTTGAATATTGAAGAAAACATATGAAGGAGACGAACAGTTTGAATTTTAGCAAACAGACTTAGCATGGACGATGTTAGTTTGAGGGTCAGTGTTAGAAATGGTTGCGATTAGTAACAGGGGTATTTTGGATATTTTTACCAACCCAATAAAAATATGAATTGTTGTCTCTATTTTAGAAATCAAGGAACTGAGTTAAAACTCCACATTTTCTCTCTTCTCTTCATCCATCTTTGTTGTTCATCATATTCAACATATTCAGCCGTATTGACTTCCAAGAAAGCAATAAGGAAAATGCAAAAGGAAAAAGGGAAAAAAATGAGGAGAGAGAAAATCAGGAATTTAGCCAATGGAAAGCACAAAGAGGAGAGTATTCCACTTCCAACTGAGTAAATCATCCAATCTAACACGCTAGACAACTGGTCAATACCTTATTGACTCTTCTGTGAACGTCTCTACGATATTGATATTATCTATGTGGACCATTTATTCTTTCAGAAAGTGAATAGCTCATCATGAACAATGAAAACATAAATAGGGTTATAGGGTAGCTAATACATCATTAGGAAACAGATTCGTTAGTGCAAGCCAATCATGGTAACAGCAGCACATCAATTTCATAGTTAAGCGCATTTTGTGTGTCTTCCGAGGAGGTAAGAACAGAATTAGAATGGATAATAGCAATCATTAATTCATTATTTAGTTTTTTCTTTTTCAGTTGTTTCCCTCATTCCTCCTTGGTGACATGAAGACACTACAATGTTTATGCCTTTAAGGCTATTATATGCCAGAAATCATTCTTGAAATTGTCAAAGAACACATTCCCACTGAACCTCCAGGCCCTTTCCGAAATGCACAACAATAATATTATATGTAGAAAGCAAACCAAATTAACAATTTACTAATTGGCCCATAGGATATGAAACTAATAATCGAGAAGACGCACTTCCAAAATCCTTGAAAATACTCAAATTAATGATTGAAGTTTGTATCATTCTCTTTTTTTCAATTCTTGAATTTCAAGTTTGTACCAAGAAGCATCATGTGCATAAGATCAGTGTAGCGGAGATGCGAATGCTTAGATGGTTGTGCGGCCACACAAGGTTAGATAGAATTAAAAATGAAGACATTCGTAAAAAGGTGAGGGTGACACCAATTGAGGAGAAGATGAGAGAGCACCGCTTAAGATGGTTTGGACATATCCAACGTAGGCCTTTGGATGCTCCGGTGAGAAGAGGCGACTCGTGCCAAATTGATGGAGTAAAAAGACGTAGGGGAGACCGAAAACAACTTGGGTAGAAATAGTGAGGAAAGACTTGATAGCTAGAGACATAACGAAGAACATGACCTTGGATAGGATAGAATGGAAGAAGATGACCCATGTTGTGCAGATGTCCTGTATTCTGGCATTTATACAGGACCCTGACGGGCTAATGTGCGCGACGCACAAGCTAAATTTAAGTTTTGGGTTTTCTCTTAAGGGTATTTCGGTAAATTTCTCCATGTAGTGGCGTTGATATATAAACCGCATGTTAAGGTTGCGGGATTAAGGTTTTTATTCTTTTGTGTTTTCTAGGCCAAGAAGAAGAGACTTTGCAATCGTGAAAATCTTCACCCGTGGACGTAGGCAGTGCTGAACCACGTAAAATATTGTGTTTCTTGTGTGATTGTGTTTCTCTGTATCGTTCTTTTGGTATTTTGTTGCACATCATGTTCGATCCGTGTTGAGAAGTATTTCTCGGATTTTCTACAACCCACGTAGAAGAACTCAACTAGAGCCAGGAGTAGAGCCGTGTAGATTCCTTTCACCTTCTTCATGAAATTTTTCTGAAGGATTCATTTAGTCGACTAGTTTGGGACAAAGGCTTTGTTGAGTTGACTTGAGTATCATCCTTAAAATTGGCAAAGAACACATTCCCACTGATCCTATAGGCCCCTTTCTGAAATGCAAGAGAATAATATTATATGTAGAAAGCAAACCATATTTATAATTTACTACTTGGCCCATAGGATATGAAACTGATAATCGAGAAGATACACTTCCAAAAGCCCTGCAAATATTCAAATTAATGATTGAAGTTGGCAAACCTTCCAAGTCCACTGCTTGGCCCTCAATATGGGATGTTGTATTTGTATGACTGTGTTCATTTTCTCTCTCTACATATACAATATGTTGGTATTTCTCATCCTTTACAAGAACATGGTGCTGTAGAAAAAGAGGGGAATAAGAAAGACAAATTCACCAGAGAGAATTAACTGCATGCATCAGACAGTAATCAAGAAGTACCTTTGGCAGTTCATGTTGACGGCGGATTGACGATGTTCTCCACCCTACCATATCTTACATCGCTAGTTAAAGATCCGCTATGAATTCCATCACATAACATAAAATGACAATAATGTCTCCCAGTGCAGAATATCATATTTAGACAGTAGCTTAAAATTGACACTAAAACAGGATACGATCAAAGTTTGCATTCGCATAAGCAACACGGCACTTGAATGAACGTAAAGCTGACCTGCATAGAGCATAAGACATTATCTATTTCCATAACGTTAGATTATATCAATATGAACTCAAAAATACCATTGTTCGGAATGTTTTAATGCATATCTTATGTTTCTCCTTTTTCTTTTTCTTTTTCTTTTTTTTTTTGCAAAAGATCACTATAGTTTGGCTTATTTGTAAATGATCATCTCTTGTTTCAAAATTCGCAATTCACCACACATAGTTTGGCCAAATTTTATTAAACAACACACACACAGCTTTTTCAAGTAATTACCGATAGCAGTTGACTTTTGCTTGTAAAAAGATGAAAATACCCTTCCAATATGGAAAAGGACCAAAATACCCTTACAAGAAAAAGCTCGGGACTGGTTTGGAAGATGGACATGAAGTAGAAAACAGGACAGAGCATTAACATATGCAATATTCGGTTTAAAATCTTTCTCAGATTCAATATTCATACACAAAGAACTTTCATAAGGCCGGATCTCCGACTAGTCGGCCTTCGGTGGCTGAATTCAACATAAAAAATGTTGGACAATCATAAAAAAAAAAAAAAACCCAAAGTTCTAGATTAAAGTAATGTTACAATCCAAAAGACCACCCCCCCCCAAGCATTTGATTGGGGACTACGGGACAAGCCACATAGCCGGGAGGCACCAGTCCTTCGTCCATCTAGTCTTTGGATGGAAAACGACAACAGAAACTGAGGCATCTGACACTCCTCCTGAGTGCTCCCTTCTGGTGCCCTAGATTTCTGAAGCTTACTTTTGATGGATATAGCATGGGCAACCCAGTAGCAACAGGCAAAGATAGTATGACTACGAGGGCTTTCTTGAGTCCATTAGAAGTCTCTGACTCCAATGAGGTGGAGGTGAGAGCAATTCTTCCGGCATCGGGTTTTCAAACAGCAAGGATTTCGACAGGTTGATTGTAGAAGGGGATTTCCTTAATGTAATCCCCTGGCTTGATGGATCTTAACCTCATCCTTGGAGATTTGCTTGCTGGCTAGACGAGATTCATGATCGAGTGGTCGGTTCATCTATTTCATTCTAGCATCTCATGAACTCAACTCAACTCAACTAAGCCTTTGTCCCAAACTCAACTCATTATAGCATGTCCGATCGGAAAATTTAGATGCCGGCGGATTAGCCCAATCAAGGTAGGGAGAGTTTGGAGATTTTTGACTTTCTTCCTCCTTGATATAAAGCTTTGGCTTGTTCATTTTCGAATTTCTTTTTCCATGTATTGACCATCTTGGCCATTGTGGTTTCCCCGCTCTCTTCATCTCTTAATAAAATCTTACTGTCAATCCAAAAAAAATAAAAAAATTGGTCGGACCAACCTTAGCCGAAGCCTGTGTGTTGCGGCTGCTTCGACCGGGCAGCACCATCCTCTACCAGCCCACAATTGTCATCACCCATTCCTAGATAAACTCCAACTTAGGGTCTTATAGAAGGATGTTATACGCTTTGTTAGTAAATAGGATCTTATACTCAACTCAACAAAGCCTTTGTCCCAAACTAGTTGGGGTCGGCTAAATGAATCCTTTAGAAAAAATTCATGAAGAAGGTAAAAGGAATCTACCCGGCTTTAATCCTGTTTCTAGTTGGGTTCTCTTACGTGATTCATTTTCTTCCATTCTATCATATCCAAGGTCATGTTCTCTGTTATGTTCCTAGCTATCAAGTCTTTCCTCAATGTTTCTACCCAAGTTGTTTTCAGTCTGCCCCTACCTCTTTTTACTCCATCAATTTGGCACAAGTCGCCCGGTGCATCCAAAGGCCTACGTTGGATATGTCCAAACTATCTTAAGCGGTGCTCTCTCATCTTCTCCTCAATTGGAGCCACCTCCACCTTTTTACAAATGTCTTCATTTTTAATTCTATCTAGCCTTGTGTGGCTGCACATCCATCTAAGCATTCGCATCTCCGCTACACTCATCTTATGCACATGCTGCTTCTTGGTGCCCCAACAATCTGAGTTGTACAGCATGGCTGGCCTCACAGCTGTACAGCTCAGAAAAATTTAAAAAATAATAAATAAATAAAAACTTTATCTAATTCAGTTTATAAAAGCCTAATGAAAAGGAAATTTAAAACTTTATTCAATTCAGTTTATAAAATCCTAATGAAAAGAAAATTACCTCACGTTTACAGCTAAGGCTATTATGGTCTTTTCCTTACTACATGGGTATTTTTATATTTTTATAAGCAGAAGTTAGCTACCATCAGTAATTCCATCGGATACTGACGTCAGTTGGTGTTTTCCAAAATTTGACCAAGTCACCAAACCATAAGTGGTGATTTACAAATTTTGAAACAAGAGGTGGTCTTTTAGGAATATGCCAAACTATAGGTGGTATTTTGAAACAAACATATATCATTAACTCACATAAATTTCAGATCATCTGAGTTATTAACCATCCGAAGAAGAAGTGGAGGCCTTTCGTCATCATTATCAGTGAGGAGGAGATGTTTCCCAGCCCTCGCAACAACTCAATGTGCAGTTTGAGATGCCTTTCTCTTCCTTATTCAATTCAGTTCATAAAATCATAATGAAAAGAAAATTAGCTCACGTTAAGGTCTTTTCCCTACTACAGGGGTATTTTTCTATTTTTATAAGCAAAAGTCAACTGCCATCAGTAATTCCATCGGAGACTGGAGACTGACGTCAGGTGGTGTATTCCAGAATGTGACCAAACCACAGGTGGTGATTTACAAATCTAATTTGACCAAACCATAGGTGGTGATTTATAAATTTTGAAACAAGAGGTGATCTTTTAGGTATATGCCAAACTATAGGTGGTATTTAAAAAAAAAAAAACAATATATTATTAACTCACATAAATTTCAGATCATTGGAGTCATTAACCATCCGGAGAAGAAGTGGAGGCCTTTCATCATCATTATCAGTGAGGAAGAGATGTTTCCCAGTCCTCCCAGCAACCCAATGTGCAGTTTGAGAAGCCCTTCTCTCCAAAAACGGGAGACCACAAAGAAATGGTAGCTGCAGAAATGGGTGAAAAAAGAGTATTTAGTTTAGTTATATATTACATCAGTTCTAAGGTTCATAACCATAGTGATATGATTTGTTGGTACATTTGATATTGTTCCAAGTTTGTAGTTTCAGGTTTACTACTTGTTACCCCAACCTGATTTGTTAGGGCAATGTCCCTAAAACCAAGGTTATTACAATTTCCCTAAAACCAAGGTTAAAGTTACAATTTCCCTAAAACCGAGGTTGATGTCGTCGTATCCGACTGGATGACACCTCAAATTTGTCCAAAATGATCCAGTTTGGGCTTTGATACCATATTAAGTGAACCCCGTAACTTGTTCATAACTATCAAATCTATAGCATATCACATGCATGCAATAAGTTCTTTAGCCATTCATGTTACGGAGCTTTAGTATGAAATTCAAGGAAAGAAAATTACATGATGAAAATTCACTGAAGTGATGCAACGGGAATAATTTTGATACATTTTTCCTTTACTTTTTTCCCCTTTGCCTCAATTGCAAAATCAATGTTCTAAAATTTTAAAAATCATATAGACCATCATATGGTTCAGCTCCCCCACTCCCATCCCTCTCTTCCCCCGGCCATCTAATTAGCCGAGTACAACTCTTTGAATTTAACCACTTCCATTCATATATTAATAATGCAAGAAGAACATTCAACCCCACATACTAAACAAAAACAAACTTTTAATTGGCAATTTTTCATATAATAGAATTCATGGGTGTACCTGTTTGTTCCCTCTTGAACCCAAATGGGGTGTTGCAAATGTTATAAAATTCATGGGTTCTAACCCTGCAACACGACCTTCTCGATGCCATCCAAGGGATTTTCTTGGACTCATATGCTCTTCACTCAAGAAGTTTCCACTATCAACTGAAGCCTCACTATCTGGAATAGGTAAATAAAGCCTCCCAACAGCATATCTTGCTACAAGGCCACCCAATGAGTGAGCCACAAATGAGATCTTCTGCACACCAGGCCTACGCCTAACAACTGATAATACCTACATAGTAAGGAAAAGTGAAGTTCAATGATCTATTTTCTATGCAAGTTAATCAACACGGCAACTTCCTAACAAGGTTCCCAGCCACATAAAGTTATTGTCACAGAAAAAAAAAATTCACATAAAAGATAGATGTACACCAACATGAAACGTGAAGTCATAAATCATAATGTTTCTCAGTTGAAGTCATAACATAAATTTTTTTTGAAAATTTCATAACATACATTTTTTTTGAAAATTTCATAACATACATACATATAGGGAATAATGTTTCTGCTCGGTCAAGCAGATACACTATCTGCTCAGTCGGCCAAAAATACAGTGGGGGAACCTTGTTAGGTAGTTGCCGTGTAGTGCCCAAAAAATCATCTCCATAGGATCATCCTAACCCTTGATTTGTGGAGGTTAAAAATGGACAGATTTGTGGAGGTTTATACCCGTCCATTTTAACCTCCACAAATCAAGGGTTGGGATGATCCTATGGAGCTGATTTTTTGGGCACACCCTATCCATGTCAAGGCCCATCAAATGAATGGTTGCATCACCCAAACTACATGGACCCCACTCTGTTTCTAGTCGACGGACCAGATAAGTTATATGGTCGATTGACACATATACGTAAACACCTTAAGTAATATTTAGTACCTCTTCAGCTAACCGCTCACCCATCAAGTCAACACCATCAAAAGTCAATCTCGAAGAGTTACATTCACTGCCTGCTCCGAAAACATCATGTCAAAAATAGAATTATATAGTAGCTAAATAATATATCCACATGGAACTAACTGGTAGGAATAACTTAATTGTAAAATTCATACATATACTAGATATAAGAGTGGCAATAAATTGCAGAAACAACTAATCCATTAGAGAAATAGGAAAATTTATAAAAAGAAAGATAAACACAATTAGAAAACAAATCAATGATGCAACCAAGAAAGAGAACAAAATTACAGAACCAGTAGCTTCAAAAGAGATCAATAATATTGTACAAATTACCATGGAAAAGAAAAAAAGCATAACAAACATACTCATATCCGCAATCTACATATCCATTGAGTACTTTGAAATGCATTAGTAAGATCAGCACAAAAAATGTCAATTATAAACAAATTACATAGAAGTAAAATTCATTGGAGACAAAAACGAAAACATGAAAATGGAGGTCAGAGAAGAATGGTTTCATAGCAACAAGGATGCATGGTTTTAAATTTCCCCCATAACTGACATGAAACAACCGAAATGTTTTCGTTTCCATCTCCACAGAAATGAAATCTCAATAGATCCGTTCTACCTCATTATTTCCGTCGAAATTTCGACCAAAATTCTCGAAATTCGACAAAAAATTCCAGAAATTTGACCAAAATGAAAAAAAGAAAAGAAATGATATTATGATTTATACGGAATAAAGCTATTTTTTCTCACATTGTAAAAAAAAAAAAAGCTATTTTTCTCAAAACAAAAAAAAATCCTGCCTTAATACGCTGTAAATTGAAAAACACTACAAATCTAATAAACATGTTTTTCCTGCTTTCCCATAGAATTTTTTTTCTAGAAAACCTTGTAGAAAAACATTTAAGATTTTTAATCTTTGTCAACATGCTTTGTGGGCTGATCCAAGTTTAATTGAAGATGAGCCCACTTTTCATTTCAATGTGAAGAGTTACAGGAATTTCAAATGTCAGAACTTAAGCACCATACAAATGACGAGTCTCTGGATAAGCACAGAAAGGGGAAATGTTTTTGTAAGCCATTTTACTTTGCATTTTACTTCATTTCATTAATGTAGAGACATGATATATTTCCCTGATATCTTTCCTTCCTTGATATCTTTCCCTGCTCTCTCTTTCTTTCCCTTATCTTTTATGTATTTTTCTTTGCTTTTTTCTTTCTCTCAGTATTGACCATCTCGGAATTGCTCTTTTAATGAAATTGGCTACCATTCAAAAAAAAATTAATGTAGAGTATGATATTTGGAAGGCAGCATCATTGAACTGCACAATAAAGTAACCATATCTTATGCATGGGATGTCAAATCGGCATGAGACCAATAATACCTCGTAACTTTATGTGGTATTGAGTCTATTGGCATAGAGGGTCATTGTACTTTCTTCTACTTCACTACATTGTACTTCTTGATTAAATTAATTGTTCCAGACATGTGCAACAACGCATATCACTAGGTGTTCGAAGTGATTAAGCCATTATGGACGACTTTCTTGCTTATGTGATGGTTTCTAAGTATATATTCGTGCTTATTCTACCATTTCCTAAAGTTTCATATTTAAATTTCATCATTTATTTTTTTTTGATGAGTAAGCTCGGGTTAGGCGGAAATTTCAAACCGAAACCGAAATGTTTCTGATTCCGTGCTGTCCGAAACCAAAACCAAAATTTAAAACCTTGCAAGAATGTACAAACCAAATTGAGCTTCTGAATAACAATCTTTTGGAATTCCTATATATTTCAGCGTCTGTTGATTTTACAGTAAAGAACTTCGGAGATATAACATTATTTTGTATCACTTTTGAGGAGCTTTCAACCATGTCATTTAAAAAGGCCCTGCACCGACCACTGTCAAGGTGATTGACAATATTAAGAAAGGTAACAAAGATTGGAAAGTAATTTATTTATTTTTAAGGGTAGCAAATTTCATTTCAAAAGGACATGACCAAGAAAGTCATCCCCAAAAATACAAGCAAGAAGAAAATACAAAGAAGGATAGGAAAAAACAAGTAAGAGAAGACACTAAGGAGGCAAAAAATCGAACAACTCTTTGCTTAATGACTCCTTCCCTAGCCAACCGATCTGCCACACTAATCGCTCATCTTCTAACATTTCTAACATGGGAGAAGGAAATCAGCTAACCTCCAATTTTATCCTCGATCTCGTCAAATAAATGTGCAAATCTCCACGGTGGATCAAGAGAGCCACTTAGCCACCTTATGGTATTAAGAGAGTCGCCCTCAACCAATACCCTATTCAGATCCTCCTTAGCCAAGATTTGTAACCCCTGATGAACCGGTCGCACTTCAGCTTCACTTGCATTTGCAATACCAATGGGCCCTGAAAATGCCCACACAACCTCTCCTCCAAAATCTCTAAGGACCCCCTATTCCGGCAAGACCTGGATTACCCAAAACTGAGCCATCAGAGTTTAATTTTAGCATCCCCTGCGTAGGAGGATGCCAATCCTGTACAATGGTCTCCTTTCTTTCAACAGTAAGACAAACTTCCTTCCATCCCTCCCAAAGAGCATATGAAGGGACAAAACGAAAGGATGCAATACATTTTACCCAAGCTATAGTCAATGCTATGACTTTAATAAAGAGAGAACGCGGAGACCTAGAAACACCGTAAAAAACTCTTGCGTTCCTTTCTCTCCACAGGACCCACAGAGTGGCTAGCAAGCACACATTCCAAAGGATCTTCCCTTTAGATCTCCAGGGAACCAACGACCACCCTTCTAGTAAATCTCTTAGATTAGATGGGAAAACCCATGAATACCAAACCTGCTAAGAATACTACTCCATACTTTCTTAGCAACTCTGCAGTGAATAAATAAATGATCCATTGATTCTCCTGCTCCTATGCACAATGCACAATGATCCACTATCAACATCCCCCTTTGCCTCAAGAAGTCAATCGTTTGGATCCGACCTTTAACGGCCGCCCAGCTGAAAGTGCAAACTGATGGAGGCACATGGATTTTCCATACTTTTGCTTCAATAGGGGACATAGGGCTAGGCATTAGAGAACTGTAAAAAGATTCGACTGAAAATACCCCAGCAGAATTCCAAATCCATACCCTCTTATCCTCCCCAGCCCATGCTGATATAACAACTCTCTAGCAACTCAAAAAATCTAGGCACCTCAGGAAGCTCCCTGTCAAAAAAGCTCCTTCTAAAAGAAGGGACCCAGATCACCTTTTCTTCACTCCTTTCAAAACAATCTTGAACCATAGCATCCTTTTGGAAAGCAACAGAGAACAAGGCAAGAAAACAGATCTTTAAGGGAGAAAAAGAGCACCAAATATCATGCCAAAACTGAATTCTATCTCCAGTAGATACTCATTAAATCGATGTTTCATTCACAAACTGTCACACCAAGTAAGCATTTTTTTAAAGACCAGATTTGAATGTCTCAACCACAATTTAAAGATTCAATGGGTTGGTAGTCAAGCTAGATTTTGCTCTCGATCAGCACCAATCTTCGCAGGCATCAAATTTTTGGCAGGGTAGCACTTGGAAGCACGATATTAGTGACTTTCTTGCCAAAGATCTGGTGAGGACAATGCACATTAATGGAAAAACAAGAGGAGCAAGTAGTATGGAAGCGAAAAATGAGAGATCAACAAAGGAGCTAATTTGTCCATTCTAAGAAATTGCCTATTCAACTCAAAAGCTACAAGAAATGTAGTGTAGTCCATTTTCAAAAAGAAATGGAGTGTAGTTATTGAAATCAAGAGTGCAACTATCAGCTCCAAAAAAATCTAGCCCAGTGTTCTAGACTTAGAAGCAAGAATCTTCCCTCATGGGTGCCGCTCCCACCCCGAAACCGTGATTCGACGCTCCTTAGGAAGGAGCTTCCGAGGAGCGTGACCCTGTGACACTCCCAAGTCCCAACCTAATGAGCGCGACCCCGTGACGCTCCCAACTTATTGGCGCCTCCATCTATGCTGGTATCTTCGAAATCGTGTGCATCAAACTCCTTCGACTCTTCAAAGTACTTTATTGGAGCAAGCACAGAGGCGTCTTCAGAAAGCATGGGTAAATAGGACACGAAAATAAAGATGGTTAGAAATTAGTACTACTCTTTGATGTACTTAAATTTTGAAGATATACACACACACACACACACGAAAATGGTTAGAAATTACTATTTTTTGATGTACTTGAATTTTGAAAGATATATAAAGAAAATATTACATAAACACTCCAATTGCGCTCCCAACCTTAGACTGTTCTTCTCCCCCCCCCCCCCCCCAACTCCCACTCCGCCCCCGCTTCATGCTTCTAAGGTTCTAGTCTTCTAGACCGGGCTGTTTGACTTGGAATTTGGCTGAGTCAAGTTGGTTGACTAGACGCAAACGTTTTCAAGTCATCGAGTTGACTGGGTGAGTACCAAGTCAACTAACCAGGTTTCCAACCAAAGTTTTGAATTATGGATGTTTTTAGCAATCGACAGCTTGAAATTCATGAATGACATGTTTGAGGATTCGGGTTTCTAATTCTGTTATAGCAGCCTTAATTGCATTGAGAGAGTAGATTTTTTTTTAATCGTAACGATTTATTTTAGAGGGTAGACTTAGGACTCTACTAAGGTTAGAAATATGTTAAGAATAAAAAGTTTTATCTCAAAGGGGGTTTGAGAGCAGGCATTTGAAATATAAACTTGTAAAAGACCAAATTTGGGACTTCTGAAATTTTTGGATTTAAGTTTATGTTGCTGCTGGCTTTCACACTGAAAACAACATTCTTACTCATTCTCTCTCAATCAATTTGATTCTCTTGGTAAATTACTGTTTTGACTTGGTTTTGAATTGCTTGATGGGTAAGGTTGTGATTTCCTAAGTGGTGTTGAAGACCATCTTTATTCCCCATGCTATGAGTGATGATCAACTAGGGCATATGTTCACAAAGGCATTAGGCTATGCAAGATTACACTATATCGTGGGCAAGTCAGTCATATCAAATACCAGTCCAAGTGTCCAACAACTTGAGAAGCGGAGCATCTTCATCGCTACTAAGGGCATTATTGCCATCTTATTCCATATTGTAATAACGTCATTAAGTTAATATTATGGGATGATTTTGTATTTCACAAAGGACAGTATTAATGTTAGTAAAGGAAATGGTGAGATAGGCATTGTAAGTGTTTGCATCGCTTGCTCGATGAACAATGATATGCATATTTTATTCTATATTGAACAGCATGCATGTTCATTAAAAAATTAAAACGACTGCAAGGTAAATGGAAAATCTATAATATGAATAGAAAAACCTCACCATTTAAAAAACAAAAGGAATAGAAAAACTCACGGTGAACAATAACTTTATCTGGAAGCCTCTTTACAAACTGCTCTGCAGCATATCTCCAGTCCTCGGCACTGAGCACATGTGAAAGTGACTAAATTAAAGGCATAGAGAGAATTGTATATTCAAGTTGCATGTAGAAAAGCTATGATAAATGCCAATCTATTTAGTACAAAAGAAGGGAGAATATAAATTTGATCGTAACATATTATAGAGGACACCATTTTCTAAAAAATTGACATGTTGGACACGTCAACAGAGCTATTATTGGAAGACTTTAATTAGCAATTATCGGTAAACTGTTTCTGCGTTCGAGCACAGATTACTTATCTGCGCTCGAATGCAGAAAACAGGGGTGGGCCCACATTTTTGGGGTGATCCAACGCATACATTTGATGGGCCCTGTTATAGATAGGGTGTGTACCAAAAATCAGCTCCATTGGATCATCTTAGGGTGTCCATTTGTGGAGGGAAAAATGGACAGATACTGTTTGTCCACGTACTTTAATTGATTGTCTTGTGGCAACGTCAACAAGTTTTGTGTGTCAATAATGCCCTGACATGCCTCACGACATTTTCAGAGGCGTTCCATAGAATTTCCTTCAAGACACAAGTACTGTCTTTTATTAGTACCATGCAATAGTATTGGACACCCAAAGTCAAGTTATAGGCCTCTCGGTTCTTTTCTTTCTTTCTTTTTTAATTTATATCATGTGAACAAATATCCAACAATAACATAAGCCACAACCCAACTTATTGTATTCTCTGTGACTTTTCATAATGCTTACTGTCTTCTTCAATGCCTCAAAATGCTAACGAGAAATATAGGGTTCCATCTTTTTATTTTTATTTTTTTGAACATTGGTCCCAACCTCAAACCAACCTTGTATCTCAAACGTGGCGAGGTAAGTACCAAGAGCAGAATTTCCTTCTCCAGTCATTTAATGTGTTTGGGTCGTTCATAAAATATTGGATTAGCAAGAATTCTCATCATTGCAAACAGTGGTTGAGATAACATCAAATCACCGAGAAATGTCCACAGACAATCTAAAAACAAATCAATAGCATAGGTAAAATTTTAGCTTCTACGCTGGATTC
This sequence comes from Tasmannia lanceolata, assembly GCF_043159265.1. Classification (NCBI taxonomy): domain Eukaryota; kingdom Viridiplantae; phylum Streptophyta; class Magnoliopsida; order Canellales; family Winteraceae; genus Tasmannia; species Tasmannia lanceolata. The sequence continues at coordinate 11,179,364 of NW_027518683.1, forward strand.
TGAAACAGTATCTTGTCTCCTGCTCCTCCAAAAGACTAAAGAAGAGCCTAAAAATATGAGTATCAATGCACCCGACATAATCTGAGTCAATATGAGCAGTGCCTTTGAAGTCATAAGTGGCCGACGCCCAGCATAGAGCACAAGTGACAAGTGATATGGTGAAGGGCAAGCATATATGACACTTGAAGAATGCACGCAAACTGACAAAAAGTATGAAAAAATATGCAATGCCAAGAGGAGTGGCAACAATTTGTCTATATGGAGCAGAATCAAGCAACAGTTAACAGACTAAATTGCATATTCATTTCCAGTGGAATATCCATCTACTGCTGTCCGTGAGGTGGGCACTGTCAATAAGATCTAGAGGTCTTGGGTTTTGAAACCATACATAACAAGGGAGAATACTTGATCTCAAGACCAAGAAATAGCAAACTTGACCCATATCTCCCATGTGAACCTGATTCTGTAGAAAAGTGCTTAAGAAAGCCTTTATTATTAAATACTACTGAACTTGTCTTCCCATGTTATTTTTCTTTTGTGGCTTGAATTTTCCCCTTGATTTTCTCGATTTTGGGGCTCTCTTTTCCTAATATAAACTAACCATTTCAAAAAATAAAAATACAATTCCACTTGTCCAAAAACTAATAAATGAAGGCATACATACATACAAGCAAATATGCATCTGCTTTTCTAATGGACGCAACTACACTAATACCTAAAATTACAACAACAACCGTGACCACGTATAATATCATGGTAAGAGCTATGATCTGAAGGAAAATTTCTCACTAGCCAATGAGAAGTAATACTCTATTACCAGAACTCCATTGATTGCATAAATAACAATTAACAACACTTGAAAAAAATACTTAGATATCCAAAGAGATCAATCCACATAAAAGAGTTTAGTTTAGAGTTTAGACCACTACTAAAACATTATTCTCTTCCGACATTTCCAATTAACACATGAACAACATATCAAGAACACCAAATACCCCAAGAGACCCTCTACATAAAGCAGACGTTACACGCTACTTCAACATTTTCTTCTTCAGCTTTTCTCCATTTTTTTTACAAAGAAATGAGTCTACCCTCAACCTTCATTACCAACCTCCTCAACATAAAAAAGAACAAACCATTAACACCAATCACATGCTAACAAAAATCCATCAATCATTTCCAGTTCTATTATGTAGGGAATTTAACCGGGTAGAAGTCACCCCTAAAAGCTAGCCATTAGAGGGAGGGTGCCCAACATATTATATGCACAGTTTTCTCTCAATTTGATTTTTGGCTCTTTCCTCATTGAATTCGAGCCTTATAATTCGTGAACTAGAGAGCAGGAAAAAAAGAAAGTAAAAAACGCGTTTATACCTCCCAATGATACCATTAACCATGACAACAAGGTGCTCGGGGAACTTGGGCTCGGAAGATTTAGAATCCCAAACGTCCTCACCCCCAGGAACGGAATCCACCTCTAGTTTGCGCCCTTTCTTAACCCTTGGATCATTGAAGCAGCCAATCCAACGGGCGAAATCCATGCGACTCCCCTCACTGGATTGTTTCGGATCTTGATATGATGATCTCAACCCAAAACCTAAATTAGTAAAAGCTATTCGACTGGAATAGCATATCCGACATTTGTCGGGGACCAGTCCGCCCAAATTCACCGTGCCGGCCAGCGAACTAGTGCCAATCATACGGAGCCGATCTGATCACACTTTTAAGCAAGAGAGAAAGAGAGAGGTAGAACAAACACTGAAAATTCGATCGCAGAATAGTTAGAAACCCTACTCGAACAATGAGAGAGAGAGGGAGAGAGATTCTGGTCTTTGAGAATAGGAGATTTGACACGGTAGGGTTTTCTTTATTTTTCTTGGTTCAAGAGAGAGAGTTTGCGTATCCCGGGAGCAGTTGCAGGGATTTTTTTTAGTGTGGTGCAGAGATAGTAGAAGGGGTAGTTTTGTAAATATGTCTTTACAGGATTCGCAACTTTTGACAGTGGTTCGCTGTCTCGCCCGTTAAAATAACAGCAACGTCCTTGTCGTATTCTCGTCTGCATGTTACCAGAAAACAGGGGATTTTTTTTTGCCTAATACTCCTACCAAAATATTATCTAGGAAAATTTCTGACGAAAATGCAAAGATTTCAAAATATTGTGAAGTAAGGGTAGAGTTTTCAAAATTATAGGAAAGGGGCTGTCAGGGTACGAAATTTTGTCTTTAGGACATATATACCCCTTGGTTTTTCCCACCCTTTTGAGAAGCTCTTTTCCCTATGCTATTTCACCTACCACCTTCTCTTTTTCTTTCTTCTTCCCAAATGGAGTTCCAACGTGAAATACCACCATTGTTGGATACCTTGGTAGGTTGAGAACGTGAATAACAGAAAGTCATTTGGGAAGAAAACACCATTTTCCCTATGCTATTTCACCTACCACCTTCTCTTTTTCTTTCTTCTTCCCAAATGAAGTTCCAACGTGAAATACCACCATTGTTGGAAACCTTGGTAGCTCGTCCAACGTGAATAACAGACAGTCGTTTGGGAAGAAAACACCATTATTTCTTCTTGGTTGATAATCAAACTCCAAGTATGGCCATTCTCCTCTAGTTGAAAAGGGTTTACATATTCTTTTGTTTTCATGTTTTCATGATTTCTTGGGTTTTCATTTTTTTCATGTTATTTGTGAGGTTTTTTCATATTCTCATGGTCTAGCAGCTTATTTGTTTGGATATTACCATGTTTATCTCTCTCTCTCTCTCTCTCTCTCTCTCTCTCTCTCTCTCTCTCTCTCTGTAACTCTCTCTCTCTCTATAACTCTCTCTCTCTCTCTCTGTGTGTAGAGAGAAGCCTGATTGGATTCGTATGTATAGTTGGACTCTTGGAACCAATAGTTAGGCTTCGGAACCACAATTTAGTGGTTTCTCGGACGTTAAATAGTGGTTTCATTACTGTAAATTATGGTTCCCAAGTGGTTGGTATATTGTATGAGTACTTTATTAGTTGTGAAAGGGATCATGACTGTATCATTAGTGTTTGGAACATATTGGAACCATTACATAGGCCTTGGAACCACAATTTAGTGGTTTTGAGAGGTTACATAGTGGTTCCAAGACTGAAAATTGTAGTTCCAATAGTCGAACTAGTGTTTGATATATTATTACAGTATTTTAGTGGTTTTAAAAGTCATCATAGACCTATCATTTGTGTTTAAAACTTATTGGAACTATTACTTAGGCCTTGGTTCCGTAATGGTTCCGCCATATAAAATGTGGTTCCGTAATGGTTCCGCCATAGAAAATGTGGTTCCGTAGTGGTTTCGGCTTATAAAATGTGGTTCCCTACTGGTTCCGTTGTGAATAATGTGGTTCCGTAATGGTTTCGGGGTGAAAAATGTGGTTCCGTAATGGTTCCGCCTTAGAAAATGTGCTTCCGTAGTGGTTTGGGCTTATAAAATGTGGTTCCCTATTGGTTCCGGGCTGAAAAATGTGGTTCCCTAATGGGTTCGAGGTATAAAATGTGGTTCCCTAATGGGGTGAAAACTGTGGTTCCCTAATGGTTTCGGGGTGAAAAATGTAGTTTTGTAATGGTTCCGACGTAGAAAATGTGGTTCCGTACTGGTTTCGGCTTATAAAATGTGGTTCCCTAGTGGTTCCAAGGTGAAAACTGTGGTTCCCTAATGGTTTCGGGTGAAAAATGTAGTTCTGTAATGGTTCCGACGTACAATATGTGGTTCCGTACTGGTTTCGGCTTATAAAATGTGGTTCCCTAGTGGTTCCGGGGTGAAAATGTGGTTCCCTAATGGTTTCGGGGGAAAAATGTAGTAATGTAATGGTTCCGACATAGAAAATGTGGTTTCGTATTGGTTTCGGCTTACAAAATGTGGTTCCCTACTGGTTCCGTTGTGAAACATGTGGTTCCCTAATGGTTTCGGGGTGAAAAATGTGGTTCCCTAGTGGTCTCGGGTTGAAAAATGTGGTTCCCTAATGGTTTCGAGGTATAAAATGTGGTTCCGTAATGGTTTCGCCATAGAAAATGCGGTTCCGTAGTGGTTTCGGCTTATAAAATGTGCTTCCCTAATGGTTGCGGGGTGAAAAATGTGGTTCCGTAATGGTTTCGGGGTGAAAAATGTGTTTCCGTAATGGTTCCGAGTTAGAAAATGTGGTTCCGTAGTGGTTTCGGCTTATAAAATGGGCATCCCTACTGGTTCCGGGTTGAAAAATGTGGTTCTCTAATGGTTTCGAGGTATAAACTGTGGTTCCGTAATGGTTCCGCCATAGAAAATGTGGTTCCCTAGTGGTTTCGGCTTATAAAATGTGCTTACCTACCGGTTCCGTTGTGAAAAATGTGGTTCCCTAATGGTTTCGGGGTGAAAAATGTGGTTCCGTGATGGTTCCGACTTAGAAAATGTGGTTCCGTAGTGGTTTCGACTTATAAAATGGGCATCCCTACTGGTTCCGGGTTGAAAAATGTGGTTCCCTAATGGTTTCGAGGTATAAAATGTGGTTCCGTAATGGTTCCGCCATAGAAAATGTGGTTCCCTAGTGGTTTCGGCTTATAAAATGTGCTTCCCTAGTGGTTGCGGGGTGAAAAATGTGGTTCCCTAATGGTTTCGAGGTGAAAAATGTGTTTCCGTAATGGTTCCGACGTAGAAAATGTGGTTCCGTAGTGGTTTCGGCTTATAAAATAGGCATCCTTCGGGGTTCCGGGGTGAAAAAAGTGGTTCAGTAATGGTTTCGGGGTGAAAAATGTGGTTCCGTAATGGTTCCGACGTAGAAAATGTGGTTCCGTAGTGGTTTCGGCTTATAAAATAGGCATCCTTCGGGGTTCCGGGGTGAAAAAGGTGGTTCAGTAATGATTTCGGGGTGAAAAATGTGGTTCCGTAATGGTTCCGACGTAGAAAATGTGGTTCCGTAGTGGTTACGGCTTATAAAATGTGGTTCCCAAGTGGTTCCGGGGTGAAAACTGTGGTTCCCTAATGGTTTCGGGGTGAAAAATGTGGTTCTGTAATGGTTCCGACGTAGAAAATGTGGTTCCGTAGTGGTTTCGGCTTATAAAATGTGGTTCCCTACTGGTTCCGTTGTGAAAAATGTGGTTCCCTAGTGGTTCCGGGTTGAAAAATGTGGTTCCCTAATGGTTTCGAGGTATAAAATGTGGTTCCGTAATGGTTCCGCCATAGAAAATGTGGTTCCGTAGTGGTTTCGGCTTATAATATGTGATTCCCTAGTAGTTGCGGGGTGAAAAATGTGGTTCCCTAATGCTCTGTTTGGTTCTCTTATTCTGAGAGAAATAGCAGCGAATGTAATTCTAGTAATTTGCCCGAGTGTGTTTGGTAGGATATTTAAACAAAATGGGGTGTTTGACCGCCGTGGATTTTTGTCGCTTGTCGGTGACGTGGCAGCCTCAAAACTCGCCAGAGAAATTTCTCCAATTTGAAGGAAAAAGGGGAGAAATTCTCGGCAAATTTAATTTGGGAAATGTTATCAGCACTACTGTATTTTGATGAGGGCACTCTCACTTTATTAAAAGTACGGTGTGGCCCACGTCGTAGGATGATCCAAACCGTCCATTAGATGGACCACAGCCTAAATGGATTATACCCCAAAAGTTATTTATATAGGTTGATCCTAACCCTCCGATCTATAGAGGGTTAGGATCAACCCTCTAGCATTCAGATCAGAGGGTTAGGATCAACCTATGGAAATGAATTTTTGGGGCACAACCTATTTAGGCTGTAGCCCATCTAATGGACAGTTTGGATCATCCGCGGGACATACCGTACTTTTCATAAAGCGAGAGTGCCCCCATCAAAACACAAATACAGTAGTGTTTTAATTTTTCTGTAATTGTCATAAGTTTATAACTTTTCATGATTAGTTTTTTTGGTAATTGTCATATTTTGTTTGTAATTTTCCTTCTTTATTACCATTTTTCGGTAATTTTTCATTTAAAACTTACCACTCAGGTCTAATAAACCGTAATGATTACTATAGTTTTTTTTACTTTTGCTAGCGACCTTTTCACCGATTTACTTCTTCAAATCTTTGCATCAGGACGGGCCACAGGCCGAGCAAGTGGAATCGGCGAAGGTGACTAGCAAATTCCTCTCAAACCTGACTTTTAAAAAGTAAAAATAATGGGTCAGTAAAAGTAAAACTAAAGAGGGGTATTTCAGTCTTTTAAAAATCTGACAACCCCTCTTTTACAAATTCGGCAACTCTACCCTTACTTAACAATATAACTATAACTTTGTATTTTCATAACAAATTTTCCTATTATCTATCAACCAGTCATTAAAAGTCATCTATTTGCTAAATTCACACGAACAAAACTTGGCTCCAGAACCATTGATATATTTCCACACTCCTTGCTATTAGAGGAGTTGGAGGAAGTTCCTCCAAACTTCAATTCACACCCCTGTAGGATTATTCACGCCCCTTAACAGAATTAAGTCTATTCATGTTACCCTCCTTTTGGGCCCTATCTGACTTCAAAAATCGTTACACGGGTGCGAATAATCCTACAGGGGTGCGAATTTATCATCCACCCTTAACAAAAGAAAACTTTGTTATTCTTCCCCCCTCGACTTAGACCGAAACACAATTCTCACACGTCAGCTCCCCAAGACTCCCTCTCCCTTGGGCAGTACTTGTTGGAGGGATTTAAGAGGAATGGTTAGGAGACCATATAATTTGACCTTCAAACACAGCTCCTTAGTGGCTGTGTCCCTGTGATTTCTTTGGGCAGACTGCCGTTAAAGTCACCTCTGATCAAGGGGTTACTATCAACTATTTTTTACACTCATTTAGCATGAAGCTGAACGTTCAGTTAAAATCAATTAGCGGCCACAGAGATCAGTGGTACCAATGCCCACACCCACATGCCATTGGTTTATATATAAAAAAAAGGGCTGCCCATAGTAAAACAGGGGCTACCGATATCAGCTCTCATTCGGTTAATCAAATTTCTCGAGGACTTTAGTGCTCTACGGATTTTTATTAGTATCCCACAAAGGGATTTGCTTGGTTCCTTCGAAAAAGGCATTTCGGGGCCTTCGTAATTCCCTTTCACAAAAACTCGAGGCACAAAATGGGACGGCCTGAGCGCTTCCTGTTGCCAAGATGTGGCCCCTTTGTTGTGTAAGGTCAAGGCCGGCCTTAAATCCTGGATAGGAATTTGGAACCACGAAAAGCCATCATACTCATTTTATTAGAGAAGGTAAATGTTGAAGGAATGTACAATCAAGACTCTCGGATCGTAACCAAAATAAAAATTCCATGGAATGGCCAGTTTACAAAGTGGCGAGATGGGAGAGAAAAGAATTATGAGGGCTGAACGAGATGGTCGGAAGTGGTTTTTTCTCATCCTCTCCCTCCCATCATTACCCATGCCCTCCCAATTATTTTACTTTCCCATCCTCCTTACCCATCTCCCACCACTGGATAAACTAATTTTCCATGAAAAAAAAAATATGGCGGCCAAACATGGCCTAAATTGTAATTTGGGGGGAGATTGGGCCTTTTCATAGTGCAGTTCATTAGAAAACCGCAATCTGAATTCTGTTGACAACTTTGTTTGGTTGCACAAAAGCTCGGCAGCCGTCGGAATTTGGTTTGACTTTGGCATGCCATTCCACGTTTGGTTGCCAAAATGCATTGGACTCCCATTGATTCCCTTGGATTTTTCCCATGTAATGATTGCTTGTCTCTTTCTTGCCCCCTTATTCCAAAAGCAAAGAATGACACCTCCTACTTTTTCTCCTACTCTCTCATTATTTGCCACGCAACCAAACACCATTACACAATTTTCCAAGGTAATTCTAGGCAAATCAAAATTCTTGTCTCTTCCCTTTGACTTCCTATTCCACTACTCTCCGAGCCAGTTCAAGCAACCAAGGAGACTTCTTAAGGTGCAGACAAAAGATATATCAGAACCTTAAAACGTTAGACTTCCAATTTGCAGTCCAAGCTTGCAAATTGGATGTGTAACATAAAATTGCTTTATGAGACATTGGATGTACACCCTAATTCCAAATTTGGGACTTTTCAGGTTGCAGTTGACATTAAGATTTGAGAGCAGCATCTAGCACCCCCTTTATATACTTTTATACTTTTCATGGCAACCCTTGTTCTATAAGCTTTTGAGACTTCTCAAGGTGCAGACAAAGAAAAGGGGTGCCAATATTCACAGTTGGAGTGGAAATACAGTGCTTGACATAAAAACCCATGTTTCAGTGATTAACTATGTATAATAATCGGGATGGTCCTCTGAAATGCCACTGAAAATATTGGAACAGAGATTAGAAACGAATGGTTTTAGAATACATCTAACTGTCAATAACACATCAAACGATCCGAAAAAATTGGGTTCAAGGCCATGAAATAGAATCAGTACCTTTAACCTTTTTGGGGATGGAAAGGTTGGTCTCAAGCATGAAAGAAAGGTCATGCATCTGTGACATCAACATTTCTACATTTGGATCCGCAGGTGCAACATGACCAGTTGCAGTAGAACCCTCACCACTGTCATCTGCAACTTGGCTTTTGGCATCCACACCAGTTTTTACGTCCTTCCCCTCCATTCTACATTGCATGGTCAAAGGTATGAGAACATTTGAGATAAATTTCTTTTTTTTTTTTTGAAAGATAATATGTATACAGCTCAAATTCTCGAATCATCTCCTTCCAAAGAAGTCATTCTGGATTCTCCACTCGAAAGCAATTACTTTACCTGAGATGGGAGTTATCATGGATATGGTATTCCCCATCAAAGATTAGGTACTATGAGGGTCAGGGTACATAGAAAGCTTCTGGGTTTTGAAGAAATTAAACTACAGTATCACAGACGAAGAGTGTATTGAGCAAAAAACAGATCAACATCAGTTCGAGTATTGATGAAGTCAACCAGAAAAAATTGCCTAGAAGGGAAATGGACTGCCTGTGCAAAGATGCAACAATCTACACAGACCGTATAGTCAGACATATAGCAATACCAAACTCTCACAATAAATATATCGAATCAAATAATGGTAAGCTAGCCCAACAACCCCCAAGTAAATGATAAGATACAGTTGCAATAGTAAAAGAAGCCCTTTTTCTGTTAAGTTTTCTTGGTCTTAAAGTTCATTTCAACCACACTTGTTTAGACCTATAAGCATCTTTTCCAAAACGAAACACAAGAACAGGTGAAACACCAGAATGTTCCAATCTAGGAGAAACACAAAACAGCCTCCTGAACGAAATTGACGACTAAGGTGACAACAAATCCATGGATTTCATAGCTACATAGAATCGAACTCTGAACATAGGTAATTTTATGTGTTTGGGCCTGGTTGGACTTATAGCATCTATTCTTTATATTATTGCAGTGATCCATTTTGCTCATTACTGAGCATGAAAAAGGTGGAGTTCTCATCGCACGCTCATCTCCCAACAGATATCAACCCTTGCCTGTGTTTAACCAATGGGCTAACCTAGAATAAAATGCTAGGACATATAGGGAAAAGCAACTTGACTGAGACTTCAACCTCTTCGTTCTTTCTTTGTTTGTTTTCTTCCTTTTTTTGAACAATAGAACTTCAAGCATGAAACAACACTGGAAAGTCTACATAGCAGTCAGCATGTATGGATATCAACTTTGATCAACCCGAAAGTGCTTTAGCACTCCTAATGGTAAAGAATTTTCCAACAAGGAACATATGTATGCATGTAGGAGTGTACTATGTCAATGAGATGAACTCTATCCCAATGGCCTAGAAAAAGTGAATGCCAACTAGCAAGAATCAACTTGACCCAACCTACAGATGCCCCATTAAAGCAATCGATACACATAGTTTGGTGACCAAATAAATAGAAAGAGACACTATAGCGCGTGGTAGATAAAAAAAAATATCATCCTAGGTGAAAGTTTAAGGAAAGCAAAGAATTCAAAAGACGACCGTGTGTATTTGATACAGACCTGTCCAGAGAGAAGGTATCCATCTGCATGATATTTAAATCCGTAGAACCTTTCTGAATGCTGGATGCCCCTGAAATGACATCTGGCTGGAGAAAGCTACCAAACTCCGTTTCTTTTGAATCATCAGTTAAGCCTGAGAAATTTGTTTCTGAATCATGTCCATTAGTAAGTGTGCTACTGGGACCAGTTTGTACATAAGAACCAGAAAAGGAGCCCAGCCCATCTCCCGAGCTGGAAAAATCTTGCCCCACGTTCAAAATAACATCATTCCCATTAGTTTTATCAGTGTTGCTAGATTGCTTTGCTGTACTAGTATGCCAAAAGTCATCTTGATTCCAGTCACCTGTTACAGATGGAGGATGATTTGAAGTATTATTTGATTCTCCATCATTAGCATTACTGATTTCAAACTTTTCCATCTTGTTAGAAGCCCCTGCAGTGCCACTATGCCATAGATCATCTTGCATCCAGTTGTCAATCATGGATAATAGATGAACCGGGTCACTTTTAGATTCTCCGCTATTAGTTTGGCTCTGAATTTCTAACTTTGTATCAATGCTCATATCAGCAGCAGCTATCTCAATAGGTCTAGCATGTTCAACTGTAGAAGAACCCAGAAAACGATCAACTGATTTTGATTCTACAGGAAGTGTTCCAGAACTAGCAGATTGGAACTCGGCCTCCCAAAGAGAAAAGGCTTCACCAAACTGACCCGCAGTTGTATCCACTGTGTTCACTGCTACACTGAAAGGCTGGAGGTTTTGGGACATACTATTACTCTCCTGAGAAGAAGGTACATGGATATTTTTACTTTTGATCAGTTCAATGGGTTTCAACTGTGCCTCAGATAAACTAGGAGCTGTCTTTGAATTTGCATCAGAGAAAAAATCATCTAGATCAACTCCTGCCACATGGGTATTTGTACTTTTGATCTGCTCATTAGGTTTCAACTGTGTCTCGGATACACTAGGAGCAGTCTTTGATTTTGCATCAGAGAAAAAATTATCTAGATCAACTCCTGCCATGTTCATAACAGGCTCACTCAATGTTGGCACCTTGTTTTGGCTGCTCTTCATACTTTCCTCCACATCTTCAGGCCACTTTAATTCTAAATCTAACAGATCAGACAAAACCAACCCCTCGCGTGATGCATTCCGGCTTCCAGTTGAATCACTTGCCCCATTGAATGAAACAACCTCCTGCAAAATAATGCCACCACTTCTCTTCAAATTCAATGTTGTAAAGAAATTCAAGAAAGCATACTCTCACACTGAGTCATATTATTGAAAGCTCTTAACTGGCTCATCTCATTCAAGCAGTTATAATCAGAATGTGATTACAGCAAATCATACATATAAAATATCCTATTCAAATTGTATGTTGTTTTCCCGCCCCTTCACTGGAAGAATGACCTCCGTCCCAAGAACATGCATGTGATAGGGCTTCTTCTGAGTGAGGGTATGTGTATATGTCAGTGTGTGCTTATGCATCTCTACATTACACTGTAAACAAACTAGCCCAATTATAGCGGACTCCTAAAATGAACTTTGCCCAACTTGGGATCCAAATCATATTATAGGTGGCATGTATTTTTGGAATGTGCTTCCATTCAATGCACATTTTTGGGTGTCAGCACAAAAGCAATAATGCGTTAAAAATAGAATCAAAAGAGTAAAAAAGTTAACAAGGTTCAAGAAAAATGGTTCATACTACACATACACAACCACAAAGTACAATCCATAGTGCATACCATTGGTTCCCAAGGCTCCCTTAGAAGGGTAGGAAGCTCACTTCAAAAGCTAATTTCTTCTCGCTTCCAAATTTAGCGGAAGCATGCTTTCAACACACTTGTAAATTAAGAATATGTTTCCAGTTTAGGTGATTATTTTTGTTCTAGAGGAGTGACATTCCATTATGGCACTGCCAAAAGATGTGTACTGAAAAGTTGAAATGCTCTCAAATACACTTAAAATTAAAAAAAAAAACAAACTTATTTACGGCTTCAAATAAAACGTTAAGTGGATTTTTTGAATGGTGAAGATTTGTTTAAAAAAAGTGAGCAAAAGCCCAATGACCGAGATGGTCAAGATACACAAAAGAGGAAAAGAATGGAGAAAACCAAAAAAAAGAAAACAGAGCAAACAATATGCAAGACAAGAATAGAAACAAGATCCTCAGCGAAGGCGGTGATTAACGTCAAAATTGCATCTCTATCAACACATGAACGAGCAACCAAATCAGCAACACTATTGGAAAATCTCCAAACATGTCAAATCCCTATGACAAGGTCCTCAATCACATCAAGAATCTCGTCGATAACATCTGCAAATCTCCAAGAATAGTTGGCCCAATTTCTTACGCATTTGACAACATTGAGAGAGTTGTCATCAATGTTAATGTGATCCAACTGCGTATGGCATATTCCATAAAGAAGCGTTCCGCCTCATTAGAATCCTTCTCACCAATAGGATACGAAAAAACCCATAAAGCTTCTCTATCTGTGCTCCTAAGAAGTCTTAGACCCTCGACGCCAGCCATGCTTGGGTTACAAAAACTAGAGCCCTCTAAGTTCAATTTCAAAATCTCAGGAGGGGGATAGTCCTACCTGGGGAGAGGGCACCCTTGCTACATCTGTTCAACCGAATCTCCTCCCAAGACATTGTCGCTTGACAACCACAGAGAAGAGTTGTATCTGGATACTGCGCACACCTCTAACGACTTGGAAAACTCACATATTCCTTTTCTTCCAAAACAACCAAAGAGAGACAGCAAAAAATATGCTCCAGCAAACTCTACCTTTAGAGGGCCATGAGCACAAACCCACGACTCAAAATGGTGAACAATATGGCAAGGAAAAATCAAACTGACTTCAAAAGACCAAGAACGAAGTATCAAATTTCACGCGTGAAGCTGCAGTGAAGCAGAAGGTGATCTAATCTAAAGACTCCGCATCAGCAAGGCATAAACCACAATGATTAAAAACAATCTTTTGGCCATGACAAAAGTGATCGACAGTGAGGATCTTATGAAGACACATAGTCCAACAAAAGACATTTACTCTTTAGGAGGCACGAGAGCTCCAAAGTCCCCAAGAAGGCAAAGGGTTTAACTGATGGACCAACTGATTATAGAAAAAATAGACTGAGAAGCTGTCTATCGGAGACCACCTCCGGACTCTTATAATCTCCTCGCTTGTTAATGTATACTGAAGTAATTTTAGATATGCAATACTGAATTAATTTTAGATATGAGAGACAACTAAATCGACCTCCCTATCATTTCTTCAAAACTCAATATTCCAATCCACCTTACCATTATGTCTGCAACAGGAGTCAACCACGTTGATTCCTTTTTAGCTACGTTGAAGAAAACCAGGAAGTCTACCTTCAAAGGACTACACCCACACCATTCGTTCAACCAAAATCTTATCTTCTCCCCATCAGACACTCTGAAGCGGATACCTTTCTAGAAGGACTTGAATGAAACTTCCCCACAAAAAATTATACTGAGAATCAGCTGTGCTGATTCCTTTTTGAGCTACTTATAAGAGAATCAGGAAGCCCACCTTCAAAGAACTACACCCACACCATTAATTCAACCAAAATCTTATCTTCTCCCAGTGGACATAAGCATCTTCGCCGAACCACGTAAAATCTCGGTGTTCATCTAGTGGCCTGTTTACTTCTACTTTTCTGTTTGTTTGCTCATGATCGGATCAGATTTTGCCCCGTGGATTTTTTTTCAACAATCGCTATGGAAATGGTCAGAGTAGCCATTTATGGTGTATCTTGCATTCATGCTCAGATATGGATGGGCAGCATGAGAATGGAATTTAAGCTTTCTCAGACTGAAAGGATCTAATTTTGTATCTTATGCAGGCCCTTGTGGTGGAGCTGATGCTACTGAAGTGAGATGCAATGGTGGCTTAGAATCAAGTTAAGCTGGCATCAAATCTAGACCAGCCAAAGATTTGTATTGAAGGTGAGTCTCTTAAAACTATCAGATGCACAAAGAGGACTCCACCCCTCCTTGGAGATTCAAGCTTTATTTTAGGGACACAAAGGGCATATTGCAAAAGTGTGAGCGCTCATTTTCTCTTAATCACCACGAAGGAACTGGTCGGACTGATTCTTTAGCCAATTATGGTGTATCACACACCAATCTCGTCGTGTGGCATGGCATGCCTACAGTAAAGTTATTTTTGCTTTGTTTCCTTGTGTGTATTGTTTCGTCTTGGTTCGGATGCTCCTTAGCTCTGGTTTGTATGTGAACTTTCTTTCTAAATAACATTTTACTTGTTCCAAGGAACAAAAAAAACACCAGTATACGGGTTCTATCTCTTGCAACTATTCTCTCCACACACACTCATTTACACGAGCAACATTCTCCCATATCATTCAAGGGCAGAAATTCAACGATAGTTTTGGTCCAACGTATATGCACTATATTCCAAACATGGCAGATTATGCAGAACCATTAATCAATGCTTATGCCTCAAAATAAATGTCAACATGTCCGAATATCAAAATACTCAATATACGTCCCATTGATTAACAATCTGATCTTACAAAATACATAATCCATCCCTATCGCCATTTGTCTATGTGAAACCCTAACAAGAGTTATAAATACCTCCAAATACCCATAAAACCCTAATTGCAACAATACTTGATTGATATAAAACAATACAGATTTTCAGGAAAGAAAAAACTCACAGATCCATCTACTTGCAGAGATTCGAGTAATTTCCTATAGGCGAAGGTCGAGTTAAAGGAAATCAACGGAGGAGGGGCATCTCCTCGCTGTTCTGCGCCACAATAAACGCAGATCATAGACTGTATTCCTCTCAGAAGCTTTCCATGACATTGTTTGCATCGGAGATAAGAAGGTGAAGGATCGAATTGTGCAATCGCTTCATCGAGAGTGGGAAAACGGAGGAGAGAAGGATCGTCGGGATCGTAAGAGGAGATTCCGGCCTCTTTACGGAGCCCGATCTGGAGCGTCTTGATGAGAGATGATGGAAATTCGATCGCCATTATACACAGAGAATAGATGCTTTAGGGTTTGGATTTTTTTTGTTTCTGTTTCTTCTGGTTCGAATGCTCGTGTTTCGTGTTTTCCCTCGGATGTGATTTGCTTTGGCTTTCGAAATTGCGAATTATATAAGTAGGTGATGATATATTTTCCAGCGTTTGGTTAAGTCGTGTTTTTTATGAATAAGTTTTTCCAAAATCGACAATTTTGCTATTCACCAAAAAGCAACATCGATTTCTGTTGCACGGATGACTCACTCTGTTAACAACTTCACACTACAAATGTGTAACCAATTTTTTGGGCGATGATAAATTCTCACCCCCTTTAGGATAATTCGCACCGCTTTGATGTTACTTATCCTCCCTTCAAGGTGTGCTTATCAATTATCATTGCCATTTTTTTATGGGTAAGCTGGAGTTAGGCGTACCCCTACAGATATGAGATGTGTAACCAATTTCTGTTAAATTCTTTTATATGCAAGTCAATAATTCAATATTAACTGTTATTTAAAGCTACAAATTAAGCTCCCTTACCTTTCAATCCCTCTTGGGTTTCCAATGAAGTAAAAGTGTCGATCCTCAGATCCTCCTCACAGATCTGATCATTGGCATGAATGCTACAATATTTCTATGGAAATTTCATTTTGGGTGGCTCGAATTTTGCCACCCCCTCTGATATTTCTAATAATTTCAAGGCAACCCAGTCCCATTCTAACCTAGTCTTGTTATCCTCTGTTGCGGGCCGGCCAGTCTAAGCATTGGACAGGATGGGACCAACCAGTGGTATGGGGCAGGTTGGGACTAGTTAAACACATTCCATGAATCCTAGGGCTTTGACGTATTAGTTAGGTAAATTGGTATCAGAGCAAACGCCAGACGTCTTCGAGTCATAGAAAGAGAGACGACTACCTAGAATGAGCCACCAGGGAAACGTCACAGTGAAAGGCATCAAAGTGAAGTTGCCACAGAGTGAGCTGCTACAGAAGGAGCAATCTATGGAAAGGGCTACCTGGAAAAGGAAAAAAAAGGCCAGGGTGGAAGACGCCACAAAGTGGGCCACCGAGCACAATAGATGTGGAATTGTGGTGGAATATTACAGTCCTAAGTAGGTGCTCCCCTAGATATGGGACTAGGTGGGACTCAGACTGGTACGTGATAAGTTCAAAGGGCCTTGCCTAACGCTTTCCATCAGTCTGAGCTTTTTAGAGAATTGGCTAGGTACCTAATAACCTTTATGTTGGGGTGACATCATGTCTTCCCTCGTTTCCTCTCCTCTTTCAATCAAACTTCATTTATATAGGAGAAATAACAAAAAAAACATATGCATGTTTGCACAGGAATCCCATGTTTCAAACATAACACACGAGTCCTAATTCAAATTTGAGAAGTAACTCTCTATTCAGTTCTATGTTATACACCCAAAATTCTGAAACATAAATGGCAAATCAAACACAAATCAATTGTTTCAGTAGGAAATTTTGGTTAAAGAAGAACTAATTTGGGCAAAAATTCCTTCAAAACACCCTCTTCAAATAACAGGTACACCCCTTCACTTGCCTCAATTACACTCCTTGAGATCTCCCCTTTCATCAGAGCATGAGATTATGCACTTCTCAGTCGCACTTCAAGTGGGATTGAATCTCCACATGATCTTCATTCTTCTCACTAGAAGCAAGTGGAAAATTATATTCTGAAAGGAGCCATTAGAGCTGTGATCAGAAGGGCCTCTGACCAATAACATTGCCATGTGGGTCATAGTCGCAAGTGATGTATGTATCTCCATTCACGCAAAGGACCTTAGCACACCCCACCCTCAAGCTATGCCTCCACACAATTTGTGTATAGTGTAAGCAATCATCATTGTCTAGGCATGTATTTGTCTGGTAATTATAGTAAAATCTCTCGGCGGCCCATGCATTAACGGCATCCGAAGGCTTCCAATTTCCGCCGCTGCCCCAGAAAATGTTCTCACCATAGTTGCTGTTCGAATGAATCAAAGCGCAGTCCCATCTTCTCTGATATCCCCACCAAGCAGCAAAGTTGGCCAAGGTCTCACTCCACTGTAGTGGAGGGAGGCCCAATTGCGCCCGTAACATATTCTGTGGAACTAAATACTGTTGAATTACGCTCATAGGGGTCCCGCCTAATGCTCGCCTTGGGATCTGGGACATTGGAATCTCATGGCTCGAATTGGAGAATGTGAAATTAGGGAGTGTGGAGAGGAGGAAGGTTCCAAGAAGGGCACATGAAAGGAAGTTCTTGATGGGCATGATGGATGAAATTGGTGTGGAGATTTGTTGAGGGATTTGATGAAAATACCTGTGTTATTATAGTTGTTTATATAGAAGATTGTGTCCATTTCTTTGATTAGTTTTAATAAGATAGCCATGATCATCTCTTAAGGAAGTCACTAACCTTGGAATCTTTTCATGTGCTAAGCACTTGAAACAAAGGGGATAACATGTTCTTGAATGTTAAAGAAAACTGAATTCAACTTCCGAAAAACGGTTTCTAATCATATGTGCTGATGGAAAAATGATTATTAATTTGGAATCTTTGTGGATTAAAATATAGCTTGAAGTATATAGAGTAAAATGATTCTCAAAACGCTCGTCTCTGAAAGAAAACTGAATTCAACTTCCAAAACGGCTTCTAATCATTTGTGTTGTTGAAAAAAGAGTACTGGCTTCGAATCTTTGTGGATTAAAACAGAGTAAATAATAGAGAGAAGTGACTCAAAATGTTTCTCTATTTCTGATTCAAGATGTTATGGAAATCCAGTACAGATGAAAGCTTATTTTTTTCAACTGTACGCCCGGATTTTATGTATAAATCACATGGTCCTGCAGATTGGTTCATGTGCCATATGGATTGTGTAGCAGCTGATTGCATATAATTTATATTTACATGATCATCGACCCTAATAAGAAAAAGAGATCGATATCAGCAACCCATGTTTAAATAAAGTCACTCCCTCTAACATCCTATAAACAAAATTGATTAATGTGTCATTATCGAAGCAAAGGAACGACCATGTCAATCCCTACTGAAAACTATAAGAATTTGTATATAGACACTAGTATTCTGAGTGTGTAAAATGGTGGGCCCCACCCCATCGAAAAATGAGTGTACAATGGTGGGCCCCACCTTAATGCATAGGTTTGGCGTGGCCCCACGCATCAATAACGTTAAGGGTAAAATGGGGCCCGTTTGGTAAAGATGGTGGGTCCCATCCTACCAAAACCTGAGGTGTGAAATGGTAGGCACCACCCATAAAAACATGAGGTGTAAAGACGTGGCCCCATCCTTGCATGGGTCTGCGTGGAGATGGTGGGCCCACCTCATCAAAGCATGAGGTGTAAAATGGTGGCACTCACCTATATGCTAGGCATGGTTATAAAATGTTGGGCCCACCCTAAACATGAGATACAAAGAAAATCATTCCAGTTAAAAAATTTCTTGGAATGAAAACGACCGACAATGGAAAGAAACATGGGTAGTATATACATTATAGATTAGCATGGCCATCACTTGTTATTGAAATTGGTATTACATGTAATCAATCCGTGATGAAAACGTAAAGAATATATCATGGGAATTGGCGTTTGAGAGTTTTGATTTCGAGTAAATATGAGTTTGTTGTTGACATTTCCTTTGTAGTAAGGAAAAAGTCTTATTATAATTCATAATTATAGTGTGTACCCTAATTTGTCTTTGGAAAATTTGCCAAAGGGAGATATCAAAATACGAGGATTGCCGATGGGAGACACTTTCGAAAAATTGTTAAAGAGGGTTGATAACTCCCTTTTGATAGTTTGATAACCCCATTTAGAGGGTTGATAACCCCATTTTAGAGACTTGATAACCCCCATTTCGTCCCTCTCTAACAATTTTTCAAAAGTGTGTCCCCCGTTGGCAATTCTCGTATTTTGATGTCTCCCATGGGCAATTTTTCCATTGTCTTTTTTGCTTCTTTTGTTCTTTTGGAGTTCACATGTGCACTTTTGAGCTTTTTGTGGTTTTTCAATTCCTAAATTTTGAATTTCCCATCATTTCTTCATGAGCTTAGTGGAGATCTTTAGTCCCACATTGAAAGAATGAAAGGAGATGAGAGGGTATATATATGGAGGTTGAATCTCTAAGTGTTGAGGATTCTTAGAGAGCAAATCATGGAGTTTGAGGGAAAATCTTTACTGTGCACACGCCGGGCAGGCCATGCGATGGACATGGCGTGGCATGGCATGGCATGCGTGTGTGAAATTCCTAATTATGTCTCTTAATTAAAGGCACGCTTGTTAAGCATTCTTTTAAGAGATGTTTTGTGTACATAGAGAAGAACGAGCAAATACATGTTCTCTCTGAGTTTTCTCATCTTTTTCTTTCTAGTTTTTATGTTTACAAAGTTTCTAGTCATTTTTCTTCTCAGATCAAGGCTGCATATAGTGTGTGTGTTAGACATCCGGGTAGCGTGAGTGCACACTCCCTAGAGCAGACTTGTTAAATCTTGGAGACATACGCTAGAATACCCAATCTACACCGCAACTCGTCGTATGTGGGGGTGATTCTATCTAGCAACTTCCACACTGTGACTCAAACATGTGATGAGGTGGCTACTCTGCTACCAAATATTTTGTGAAGAAAAAGGGAGTTGGAGGTCGCCGAGTGGCGCAACGGATCAATGCTCTAATATTCAAATTAATGTAGGGCTACATTTCGTTTTGGGACTAACCTAACACCGTACGGCACAAGATGACTACAGCCATGCACCACCTGTGTCAACGTTCCTGAAATCACCTCTTTCTAGAGAATTCGCGGCATGTCAAGCCCTAGTAGGGTTTTTGAGTTCAATAATTGATTTGGCTTTCACAATTGGGTGTTACACTCTAAAACGAACAAGGCCTAACGAAACAGGACCAAACCGAGCCTAAACGTAATTTTAGTCCCAGAAATCAACTTTGGACTCACATGCTGTTTTCAAATTCCCAAACAAGCAGAGCCTAAAGAAGCTGCCAAAGATTGTGGCACCACATAAATGGATTTACATGTTAGATGTGGTCTCTCAAGCACGTCATGACACCTGACACCCCCATGTGGAATGGCTCGGCCCCACATCCCACAAGCTCTAGCCACCATGGACCATGGCTTTCCATTTTTCTACCACACTTCCGTCAGGTTAGCCTCCGCTGTGGGTCCGCCTAATGCTGCCAAACAAACAAAAGAAAGAGGATCACGGGTGCACATATTCCTCGTTCACGAGAGCTCCTAACAATATAAATTCAAACCCCCCTAACGTATTACCATATCCCTCTCCCTCTGTGTGGTTGTCCAAATGAGTACCCAATTGCTGCTACTACTCCTCTTCATATCTACCTTAGGTTGCCGGGGTCATGCCTTTGTCCGGTCATCTCCGGCGTCGGCATCACTGGAAAATTTCCTCACAAGGCCAGACAACCAAACAATTTATAGAATCTCAAAGGAGTTATGTTGGGGTTGTATGATGGAGTCCCTACAATTTTTATTTGCCCACAACTTAGTCCGAGCAGGGCACTGGGAGCTCCCTCTAGTATGGGATTATCAACTGGAGAAGTACGCGAGATGGTGGGCAAGCCAAAGGAAAGCAGATTGTAAGCTACAACATTCCTTCCCAGAGGACGATTTCAAGCTTGGGGAGAACATATACTGGGGCCAAGGAGCGAGTTGGAACCCGGTTGATGCGGTGACCACATGGGCCGACGAAGAGAAGTATTACACGTATAAGACTAACACGTGTAAGGCGGGAGAGATGTGCGGCCATTACACACAGATCGTATGGAAGACCACTCGATCGATTGGATGTGCCCGTGTTGTGTGTGATGATGGGGACGTGTTTATGACTTGTAATTACGCTCCCCCGGGTAATCTTGTAGGAGAAAGACCTTATTAAGTGTTAATTGGTCCAAGAACACTCATGTATTAATATTAGGATGTCTGAATATTTTGCTTTGTTGTATAGAATTGGATAATTGTGATGTCTGATATGTGAAGGACGCTGGAAATGAACTAGCATTGGTGATGGAGGGTCTTTGTAATATGTAGTATGTGATACTTAGTTCTATGTTGTATTGTGAATTGGTAATAGCGAACTGGTTTGTAATGTGGTTCACACATAGTTAGTTCTATGTTGTATTGTGAATAGGTACTTGCGAGCTGATTTGCAATATGGTTTACAATAATATATGCCAAAGGAAAATGATATTGGAATTGAGCATATAATTGACTCGAAACCCAAGATTCATATTAGGATGCGTGGACAGGAAAAATAGGAGAACCTGAGTGCCCTCTAGGCCATGTGGCTCAAAACCTTTTGTTGATAAAATTAGGGAAATGATATCACCACTACAGTATTTTGATGATCGCACTCCTCACTTTATTAAAAAGTATGGTATGGCCCGCACCATAGGATGATCCAAACCGTTCATTCAATTGGCCACAACGGTTTGGATCATCCTATGGTGTGGGCCATACCGTACTTTTTAATAAAGTGAGGAGTGCGATCATCAAATTGAATGAACTACCCTTACTCCCTTTGGCCATGTGGCGAGAAGAGATTGGATGGATTCCATACTCTATGCCAAAACGAGAAAATTACAAACCAGCATGAAAGATAAATGGTTTAAAGCCCGATTTTATGTCTTGGCTTTTTTTAACCTACCATTTATTTTTTTCACCTTCCATTTTTTGGTCTCTATTATTGAGGGAGTTCAGGGATTTGAGAATGATTAGAACAATGTTCCTAAGTACAACAAATGATTATTTTAGGCCAATATGAGTAAAATATGAACCATACAATGTTGATCCACACTAGTATATATTCGAAGAGGAATGCTAAACTCAGGGGCTCCCTTGCAAAAATCAGATGAAAGGGTGCCCCCATTGATTTCACACGCTCTTTATTTATCTCTTTGAAAAAAAATGCTGTATTACCTACCCTCTTTTGTTTGTCCCATAGTTTCAAAACTCTCCGATGTCATCGTGGACGTACTTCCCCTAAGTTGACCCGCTTTTACCTTGGCAGATTTCTTTTTTGAGTCTGTGTTTCACCCTACAAAGCCAATAAAAACTCCTTTGACTCGCCCAAATTATGACCGCATCAACCGAATACTCAACCGTGTCAACCGAGTACTTGACCGTGTCATACCGAGTCGACAGGGATTTTCTTTGGCCACTTATTGACTCGAATTCATGTTTTGAAACACTAGTTTGTCCTTCTTAACGATGGAGTTTTTTTCAAGAAAAAACTAATAAAAGGGATAAAAATATAATTTCTCGTTTTGCTTTCATCCGTATATGCCTCTTATTGTATGTTATTTAGAAAAATAAGTATAAATTAATATCATATATATAGGCGTCGTAAATAGGAAAATACATGAATTTATCCAAAAAAATTCCGGAAACCCTCTCAAATATATCGAGGAATTTTTCAAATTTTTGCGTCCAAATTATTCCAGACTCCAAACTTTGTAAAGATGGTCACAGTATCACCGGCACCAACCAATCCGACCGGTGCTTTTTTGGCCCCACGCATTAAAAAATTCAAGAAAATAAAAGAAAATAAATAAATATATCAAGAAGAAAATGATCTAATTTACGATAATTTTATCACTTAAAAGCCTCTCAAAAAGGGTCTTAAAACATCAGTAGGGCCTTTCTCCAATGTAATTGCCAGGGGGGTCATAGTTGCAAGTGATGAAAACACCTCTACCATCTAAACATGTCACCATGGCGCACCCTAGCCTCCTTGTGCTACTCCACACGATCTGGGTGTAGTGCCCGCACATCTGACCCGCGGCACATGTGTTGCTCCAGTAGTTGTACCAATGGCGCTCCGATACCCACGCGGCCACTGCCTGAGCCGGGGTCCAGTCGGACCCACTGCCCCAAAATATGTTCTCACCATAAGGCCCATTGGAGTGCCTTAGGGCACAATCGAGCCGCCTCTGGTTCGCGTACCACTTGGCATAGCGTGCGAGGTGTGGGTCCCACACCAGAGGCGGCATGCCTAGTAACGAACGGGCTGCATTTTGTGGGGCCAAGAACTGGTTCGCCAGGTTCACTCGGACCTCTCGTAAGGCTTCGGTTTGGGCGCATATGAGGAGGGATATGATGATGATGGTGACCGGGCTTTGAGGCCGTGGAGTCCCGTGGCTGAGGCCGAGTCCAACCATGGTGGCTTTGTTGTTGAGCCCTTAGACTATGGACTCTGTGTTGGGCACATATATGCCATTATATAGTGAGTGGTTGGAGGAATCAAGTTGAGGTTTCAAAGGTTGTGGTGGCTTCCATGTTCGATAATGATTGCCACTATTGTGTTTGTAGGGCTAAAGAATGGCTAAAAGGCTTATTAAATAGTAAGAAAGGGTATTAGCCTAACCGTATTTCTGATATGTTTATCCCAAAACTTATCCAAGACACTGAAAACTTTTATTTAGACTGATTGTGACATCTTGTGTATGGATTATACACGGAAACACGGTGTATTAACTATTTTTGTACTTCTTGACTAAATTTAAAAATAATGTATGAGATTGTCCAAAAGCTGGTTTTGGATTGAACAGTTGGGGACAATCTAATGGTGCAATTTTCAAGTCATCTCCATGGATAGGATTGTTTTTATAGAAGGTATATACACTGAAATTTAGTGTATGCTCTACTTAATCCTCCCTACTAGGAAGTTAAGTAAATGGATAAAGAAAAGGGGTATCAGGTGTAGTAGACATTATTTGGTCTTTTCTGTTGTCCACTTTTTCAGATTTTGGTTACGAGCTCATGGATAATTTAACGAGATTTGCTAGGGACTTTGCCAGGATGTCATTTCTCAACTGGCTGTTGCATGGGAGAGCAGCCACCTCAGGTGAATTAAATGAATAGGACAAAAAGTCAGCCGCGAAATGCCTTTCTGCAAAAGTTCATGGGAAATCCAATCCAACCATACTTTTCAGCACTTGAATGTGTAGGCCACACGGAGCTCAAAAATGTCGCAAAAATTTGTTGGAAAAGTCAAAGTTAGGTTTAGTGGGACTCTTAAATTTGAGCAACAGAAATCGGTGGAGAGATACCGCCGGAATTGATGGGTGAGGTTTCTCAAACATCTTCTCCTCCTTCAATCAAGGGCCAAAAATTAGAATGCATGAATATAATAAGGGTGTTTGGATCACATGAAAAATTATGGAAAATAATATATTTTCCATGAAAAAAAATCCCATGGAAAAATAAATTTCTAGGGTCTACAGTAGGCTTGCAATTGTATCTGAAAAACTCAACTCAACTCAACTCAACAAAGCCTTTGTCCCGAACTAGTTGGGGTCGGCTAATGATCCATTTAGAAGAATTTCATGAAGAAGGTGAAAGGAATCTACCCGGCTTTAATCCTGGCTCTAGTTGGGTTCTTCTACGTGGATCATTTTCTTCCATTCTATCCTATTCAAAGTCATGTTCTTCGTTCTGTTTCTACCCAATTGTCTTTGAAAAAACAACAAAATTTTCAATTTTAGGAAAAAAGTTTCAATTTTAAAAAAAAAGTTTTCATGGAAAATGAGTAAAACAAACATTTTCCATGATAAAATTCTGATCTTTTTTTCCCTACGTTACTAGATGCAATGCAGAGCCAGAGGCGGTCCCGGCCCTAGCATCTTCTACATGTGCACTAGCACTTCTAAAATATGTTTGCATAGGCCCTATTCGTTTTGGATTTTGAGAATTGATTGTGAGTCCAAAAATAGTTATGGGACTCAAAATTAAATGCAGTTTTTAGTCTAATAATTAGTTTTGTATTCAAAATCAATTCTATAAATCCAAAAAGCGAACTAGGCTTTATAGTTTAAGCATTCGTTTTCAGTTACTAATCTCACCATTGAGATAAACTGGCCCAACTATATGATAAACAACACTAACTATAAAAAAAGGACGGGATTGTCTATCGTGACACCTCCGAATAAAACAAAAAAAAATTTGGGCGCGTATCTCACTACACATTAAGATTGCTAAATCGATCGGCAATCCTTATCCCGTCTTTATTTTCACGAAGGGATCCCGATTTACAAGTCTTTTCCATAAAACTTTGTTAGGATTGCTAAAAGAGAAGTTAAACCATTGATTTTTGTGGAACTTAATCTTACAGACAGGAAAGATTAATTAATTACTTATTAACTAGAGGGTGTGCCATTAGTAATGAGCGTAACTGGAACCATGTGGGCCATCCCATGATGGTCCAATCGATCAGCAATTCAAATAACAATTGCATTCTCGTGCAACCTAATGTTGATCATTAGGATTCAGTCCAAAAACAGAGATTCGCCGCATAATCAGACCCTAGATAATGGGGTGAAATAACCTTGTTTGATACCTTTTAATTGATGGCCGAGAACTTTGTGAGAATTGTAATAGCCTATGACAACTGACTGAACAGTAAAAAACAAGGTGAGTTCTCTTCAGTATCAAAACAGGGTCACATGGGCTAAGATCTATCACCTAGGCTCTGATTGTTTTGGATTTTGAGAATCCAGAGTGAGTCCAAACATGAGTATTGGATTCAAAATTAAATGCAATGTTTATAGCCCCATAGTTGGAACCTTCTTGAGCCTAGTTGGTTGAAGCTAAACTTCAATGGTTCTAGCTTGGGTAATCCTGATAGAGGGGACTTGATGTCTCCTCAGAGACGAGACTAGCTCAGCCAAATAGGGTTTCGGGTCCTGTTAGAATTAACGAGGCCGAAGTAAAGTTAAAGCCATGGACAGGCAAAATGAGGTGAAGAAATCCTATTGGAATCGAAGATTTTTCCTTTTAGATGATGGTTCTATTATAATCAAAGTTTCTTCCTTCCACAGATGAGCTCCTTTTTTATTTCCCACCAAACTGGGGTGAAGAAAAGAAAAATAAAAATGGAAGGAAAGTGAAAACTGTGGAAAGGAAAACTTTCCATGAGGTGTTTGGTTGCAACGAAAGTGAAATAGAAAAGGGTTCAAGTATCAAAAGTGTAATTTACGGTTCCCTGCTCAGTCTTACTCTCAGTTTCACTACCATTACTCTAATATATGAGTTTGCATTTAATAAAAATTCAAGGTAAGGTGGAAAAGTTAGGCTTTTGGGCTGCACAAATTATAATCATCTTATGGAAATGATTTATGGGGTACAACCTATTTACGTTGTGGCTGAACAAATGAAACGGTTTAGATCATCCAATGAAATGGGCCAGCTCTACTCTTTGAAAAGTATTGGACTTTACGCCCACACACCATATAAAATCAACTACTTTACATTCTCTCTGCTTAACAAAAATTCAAGTCAAGGCAGACAAGTGAGGCTTTTGGCCTGGGCTAGTCAGGCCCAACTTTTACCCCCAGGGCCCAGTTCCTTCCAAAACTGATTAATAGACCCTAAAATTGTGCTTAATCAGTCTTAAAAATGGTTCGGACCAAAATCAATCAAATTGAGATGAGGGTTCAACCGAGCTTAACCCGTGGACATCCTTTTCCCAAGGGTCACAATGGACCTGATTAGGATCCAATTCACCCATGCATGTCTAGGTCACAATCCATTCGGATCCTAACTAATTAATTCCCCTATCTTCAGTATCTGTGTCGAAGATCCAACAATCGGAAAAAGAGGAATGCTAAATTGAAGGGTGTCCTTGCAAAAATCAGCAGCAGAGCACCCCCATTGGAACCACAAAACTACATTTATAATGGCAGTGAAAAATGTAAAAGTAAATGGATTATGGTGAGGTGGCTGTAATGGGGCGCCCTTGCGACTGATTTTTTGCAAGTGCACCCTTCAGTTTAGCATTCCTCTAGGAAAAATAGTAAATGATTGTATCGGTCAGAAGAGCAATAACATGATAAAGGAGACTATTCAACAAATTTTAATTAGCTTACACCAATTTAAGGTGACGCATACCTAGACAATCTCCACTTAGGACCATTACATTTCATCATGCTTCTCCGTCTGCTGTCTCTTTGTTAAACTTCATCTTAACTTTTTTTTACCAGGCAATTAGTCCTCTCCATAGGTCGCCCCTTGGGTAACTCGAACACAAATTGTAGTGGCTGCTCTGATTGCAAATGTTAGATATAAAGTCATTTTCAAACCATCGATTTGGGGGCCTAGGAACATTTGATGAGAAAGATAATTAAGGCTTGTTCGGATGTAGTTTAGATGAAAGAATTAAAATATTTAAGAAAAAGGAAAAAGTAAAACAAATTTTTGAAAGACATTCGTGTCTTGACCCTTTTTTTAACCAGAGAGATGATAATTACGTATACATCCTATTTCTTTGTCCATCCTCATTTGCCCAGCAAGCTTCTCACCGGCGATCTTCTTCCACCATTTCCAGCGAGTTTTTTTTCATGGGTGAGGGGGGCAAGTTTGGCCCTGTCAGCCCTGACCTGCCCTGAGCCCGAACAGGGTCCTGGATTTTCCCACCCTGAGGGCGGGTCAGGGTTCAGTTTTTTTACCCCAACTCAGGTCGGGTCGGGTTCTAGGTTAATACCTCGGGTACCCCGACCTGGCCCAACCCTAAGTTTTCTATTATAGAATTGAACCATCTCTGCATGTTTCTTTTGCTAATGTTTTCTATTATCTTGGATTGATGTTTCTTTAGATTATTATTATTAATTGTCTCTGTTGCCCGTCATGTTGTTGAATTCATATTGTCTTATTTTGTTCCCTTTCTCTGTTTATTGATCATTTTGTTCTATATGATAAGTGGTTGCTTTATTTTTGGCACTCTTAACAGGTATTTGTACTATGGTCAATTAGGCGGGTCAGGGCCGAGATAATGGGATCCAAGGTTGGGCTAGGGTTTTGAAAAACCTGACCCTGTTGCAGCCCTAGTGACGGGACAAACCTTGTATATTTTTGGAGTTACCGATACCACGCTGGTTTATATTTGCTTTATTTTGTTAAATGACAACCAAGTGATGGGTTTCGCTTACATTACACCCAATCTTCCATAAGCAATTCCTCATTCTTGCTGGGATTTTGGCATCCAAACACAGCGCTAGCTAATATATGTTGTGGGCCTACCAAATGAATAGTTTAAGCCGTATGTGTAATTCCAATCACAAGTGAGTGCCTATCAATCTATCATGCACCCTAATGTTAGCGTATCTTGTAATATCATTTCTCATATCGTTGCTGAAATTTTTTATTCTTGCAACTCCATTTAATTGAGGGGGCGATTGTAACATTGCCCATCCCAAGTTGTTTCATTTTTGGCTGCGGTTGTGCTACGTGTTTGTGATCCCAACCATTGATCTTAATAATTACTAATATTTTAACCAAATTTCTGTTGAAAACATCTTGATTGGATGATTCTCCCTCCTCCTTCGATCCATCAGCAAGAAAAAAAATTAACTTCTTCATTTTGCAGCTCTTTTATCATACATGAGATGGTCCATTCCGCATTAAACGAAAACCATATAACTTGCCTCGTGATGTATTGCAAGTTCAATGGTCTAGATTGTATACGAGTCTTGTGGGACCCAAAAATTGATCCTGAGGGCGGTAGTATGAGTCTGACTACAACGGTCTCTTTCTTTCCAGGTAAAATAAGTGTAAAACAAATTTTACACCCATTTTTTTACTTATAATGGATGTAAAATTTGTTTTACAGCCATTTTGACATTTTACGTAATGAGAAAATGAGCCAAAGTTTTAAAAAACGCAAGAATATCGTAGCCATAAAGGCAAATCAGCTAATGACTTATAACCATTTCTGTACATTAAACTTCTTAAGCAACTCATTTGAAGACATAACCTCATTCTACCAAGCAAGTAATCCAAGCAATCTCATTCTGCCATTATAGTAATCTAAGCAATTCCTTTCC
The DNA here is from genome assembly GCF_043159265.1 of Tasmannia lanceolata. Classification (NCBI taxonomy): domain Eukaryota; kingdom Viridiplantae; phylum Streptophyta; class Magnoliopsida; order Canellales; family Winteraceae; genus Tasmannia; species Tasmannia lanceolata. The sequence goes on from NW_027518683.1 coordinate 11,208,216, forward strand.
ACTGTCCTATGCATTTTCCATATCCAACTTACATACCAACACTTTCATACCATTTGTAGAGAGAGATTTATAGCTTCCGCTCCACTAATTTGGTATCAGAGCTCTCATGAATCCTTGGCGATTTTTGTAAAGAGGCGACTACCATGGCTCATGTGCGTGAATGAGGTGTTCGTATGGAGGCTCACTATCAAGATTACCAAATTGATGAAGTTGAAGAATTAAGGATGCAAATCCAACAATTGACGGAATGTGTTGCGCGTTTCGAAGCTCGAAGAGGCCATGACAATCGTCTAGTCTCGAAAGATTTTAAACCTTTGATTATCGTGCTCTGCGGAGTGAGGCGGGTGAAAGGAAAGTTCAAGATCGGCCATATAGCGGTAGCGTGTCCAAACCGAAGTTATGTTAATTTGAATGAGGAATTTGATGAGTTAGTCGAATCGAAGGTTCTAGATGAACAACCACATCTAGATTTGGTCGAAGAGTTTGAAAGTTGGTCGAATCGACAATTCTAAATGAACAACCGTGTTTTGACAACTACAATGATGATATGGGATTGAGGGTGACAATCACTTGGAATGACCAGGGTGAGGTGGTAGTTATTCGGCATGCTACGAATATCATCATTGATAGTGGGAGTTGCGAGAATATGGTGGCACAAGAGATGGTCGAAAAAGCAAATGAATTTAGTCTTCATATACTTTTATCTCCTCTATATCCAAGGCTAAGATTGTTTTAAACTAGAATAAAGGCTTTGTACTCTAGTGATAATGATAACGTTATTGATGCACTCGAATTGTAATTGGATATCTATACAAATGTGCAGCTCCCATGGTGCAATGTTAACATTCCTATATCATAGATATCCGTCCAAAGTACATCTTCAACTTTGCTTTCTCATCTGTGATGCTCACTGCAGCTATATTACGTCCAATCTTAGTATCGCTTGGGAAGACATATACAATGAACACTACACGACAAGAGATACAAATTCAACCTGAATTTGCTCATGATATTGATAATCTTTCTGATAACCTGTGTACCACAAAAATCACAAGACAATATCTTAGGTCTGAGTTTGTATTTCATATAGATTGCTCTTGAAAAAGAGACTGACGATGTTTTGCAATGAGGAGAAGAAGAAAAAAGAAAGGAATAATGGAGAGATAGCTAGATAGGTGAGGATCATGTGATGTACATGCCCCTTTCTGGTGACAAGATCAAACAACCAACATTCTGATCGGATCAAAGGTTTGCAATTGACCGTATGATGATTTGGAGAAAACAATGGTATAGTCGGCCTTCATTCGAATTCATAGAGAAACTCAAGTGTTGATGAGAATTGTATAAACCCAGCCGGATTTTGCATTTGATTATTATACCATAAACATTGTGATTACATAATTATTGTAATATCCACAATTAACTATATATTTTATGCTGCAAATACGCGTTTTTTGGGGAAATGATTTTTAAGCCCCATTTATCATGAGGGACACCCATTTGCCAGTGTACTTTGCAATCAAAGCCTCTGGATTTTTCTGACATAAAGTACATGAACCCCCTTTTTGCCATTGATACACTGACGCTGGGTGTCCCTGGTGATGAAAAGGGGCGTAAATATCACTTCCCTTAATTAAATAAGAGAAGATTACAATTGCACTTCAGGGGAAGGAAGCTCCTGATTTGGCAAGGCGATTAGCCCAATCGTCGGCGCTTCTAAGAATGAGAGAAGAAGAACAATCACCAATCAGACAAATCTTTTATCTCATCCAATATATTGGCGTGTCTCGATGGACAGGTGCTATTCTCTTTGACCCACAACACAGCACTGGTAGAGTCAATGCAAATATGCTCCTTACTACCTAATTCTATGAAACAATGTCCTTGTTCAACTAAGTCAACAAGGAAGGAAATTGATAAAAAAAAATACACATAAAAAAAGATACTTTGTATAATTCCTATTTCTTCACAAACTCTTCAAGGCATCAATGGAATGGTTCATGGGAGCAATTTAAGTTTTAGAAGAAATCATAGGAGAAATATCGACACGAGGTATGTACGTGAAAGTATAATCTAAGTTGCATGGATATAGAAACTTTGTTTTGAATTGGTCAAATGTCAAGAAAGGATTCATGGATTCAGCAATATGTTTTAATCAATTCTAATAGAATCAATACATTTGCATAATAATATGGGTATAACAAGTGCCTAATATTAATTTGTTACCTAAATGTAATATTTTATTTCTATATCTGAAGCTTACTATTTGGAGGGATGAAACCAAAAACCTATGATAACTATAAATTTATGTCATTAATTAGTAGTGTCTCTAAGAATCCATGAAGGGTTTTAATCCGACATATGCTCGACACAAATACTTCTCCCCGGCCTTCTTTAGAACCATTTTAATTACATAGCTTACAATCATAGCTAATTGGGCCATAAGCAAATAGCTGATAAAATGCGCTCTAATGTTGTGAAAGAATCACATTTATCATCCATGGCCATTTGGATACAATGTTTGAATCATTCAGACTGGTCTGTCAAATCCATAGAGAGGAATTTGGGTTCCATGAAACAGTGAAAACTAGAAGCTGGCCATTTTAGACCATATTTGAATCACTCAATCTAATATACAAATCCCTAGAGAGGAATCTGGTTTACATGAAACATTGACAAGAAAGAATCACATCAACAACCATATATTTAATGCCTGTCAGTTAAAGAATCCCATGTGAGGAGATCTTATATATTCTCAGCTCATAAACGTTCAAAGGTATACACATACAACACTACCTAACAAGAGAAGAGTTTGTGATAACCAATGAATCTCAGTGTAACACCAGAGCTGCAGATGAAAATATTTATTTATTCCGAAAAGGAAGAGTCTTTGTTCATTAAAATAGTAGAGCATGTGATGGTGCAATGGAATACGAGCAATATCCATATGAATGTATCTCTGAATGGGCTTCTTAGACTGAAGTTCAGACAGCATATGGATGTAATTATGAGGCAATCAGTGAGTATTCATTTGGGAAACACAACATGTTATTTTTTTGTCTCGAATCCTATCCCATGTATGGGAGAAACTGTTGTACTGGGATTAGGGTTGGGATTCTATATAGGGTTTTTTTGGTTATAAACCTTTTGAGCATCTTGTACTTGTAATCTTCACCTGTAATCAAGGGTGGAGCAAGGAATTTACAGTTGGGGGGGGGGGGGGGGGAGCGCATGGTCCCCCTCAAGCTATATGTGCCTCCGCCCCTGCCTGTAATGGAAGCTAGCTCTTGGATCGCCTACGAACCCATGAATGTTAAAACACAATGTGAAGAACCACATAAATCTCTTGTGCTCTATTTTTCATTTCTATCTAATTTCACAGTTAATTTTTGCATTTTCATAAAATCTAGGTAGCCAGTTTTCACAAATATCATGTACTTGGATAATAATAATCTTCCAACAATCTATGTATCAGCTATTTAAACTGTGAGATAACAAAAATAAAACTACCATTAGTAAAGACATGGTGAGAAAAACATTATTACAGTATTATTCACACAATATACAACACTAGTCTCACAATTCTCTAATTATAAAGCCCCAAAAACCAACAACATACTCCCCATCATATGTTTATAATCCATATCCCATTTCATAGTCGTGAAACATCCCCTCTGGATGAAGAATTGAAGGTGAATCCCAAGAGTTTGAAGATGATTTTGCATCATAATCATTAGCCCACCAAGTTATATTCTCCCTTGGGCCAACCAAACAATCGAGTTCGTATAATTGATCCTCCTTCCCAACAAAGCCACCTGTTTTGTTGTAAATCAAGTCATTCAGTTCAGCTTGTAATCCAGCCACCATGTGAAAGTTCGCGTTGGGTTGCTCTACACCATTTGGTTTCAGCATCATAGCTTGATGAGTGGAGTCAAACCCACTATCAAAAGCAACATGGCTTGACGATGAAGAAAACCCATTTAAGGAATTGTTAAATTCTTCTATCTTTTGATTGCTACTCATAGAATTGTTGTCTGTTTCAAGTTGGATTGGATTTACAGAAAGATCAGTGAGTTCCCCATTTAGAGAGGGTTCAAATTGAGTAGGAGGGGCTTGTTGCATTTGAGTAGCATTGACATTGCAATCTTGGGTTTGGAATATCTTTTCTCCAAGGAAATGAAGCTTAGGCCACAAGGTGTGGTTATTATAGAATGAGATAGGGCTTTGGAGGCTTTGAAGCTGCATGTGAAGTTGCATTCGTTCGAGGGCCGATGTGCTAAAGGCAGGTGGTGATGTATTTCCGTCGATCCCATTTACAGCTTTATCCTCTTGGTTCATTGCAGATAGACGACGAATCTGAGTTTCTTTACGCCGCCCGAGCAATTTCTTCTTCAATCTTGTGTTCCAATAGTTTTTAATGTCATTGTCTGTTCTTCCAGGCAACTGGGCTGCTATTATTGACCACCTAATTGTTGGAAATTTAACCACCATTAGACCAAAACAATACAAAATAATGATAATGATGATGATAATAATAATAATAATAATAATAAGATTTGGAGATCGAGAGAGAGAGAGAGAGAGAGAGAGAGAGAGAGAGAGAGAGGAGGAACAGAAGAAATACCTGCTCCCAATGCTTATGTAGAGACTGCAAATGATATTGTCTTCTTCCTCAGAAAATCCCCCATGTTTGATATTGGGCCTCAAATAATTCAACCATCTCAATCTGCAACTCTTCCCACATCTTTTAAGCCCTGTAACATTGATCATGGAAAGATGAAATTTGGTATTTTGTTTTAATTAATCAGAGACAAAAAAAGAGATAAATGAAAAGTTCTAAGCTAAACCTACAAAGCTAATCTCTCTCTCTCTCTCTCTCTCTCTCTCTCTCTCTCTCTCTCTCTCTCTCTCTCTCTCTCTCTCTCTCTCTCTCTCTCCGCACGCGTATGTGTGTGTGAAATGATGAAGATTTTCACTAATCTTGCTTGAATTACAATTAGCCCTAATGAGTGTTTATACATAACACTGGGAAAAACATAGAAAGAGATTAGCACAATCAAAGGGAGTGATAGGCATAATCACCGAGAGTGATTAGCACAAGTATAAGGACTAATAAGGCTAACAATCACTTTCTTTCTCTTGTATATATAAGAAAGAAAGTTTAGAGAAGAAGAAGAATAGTAATTATACCAATCTTCTGAGGAAGAGCGATCCAGTTGCCTCCAGTACCATGCTGCTCAATGAAAGCTTTGAGCTTTGAATCTTCTTCAGGGGACCACGGTCCCTTCTTAACGTTAGCTTTGTCACAACAAGGAGCTCTACCCATCTCTTTCTCTTTCTCTTTCCCTTTCCCCTCTCCCTTTCTTCTCTAATAAAACCAACTGCTAGTAGCGAAAATTCACTTCTCTCAGGTTGAGAAAAGTCGCCGGGGGAGTCCAGTCCTTTATAGGTAGAAAAAAAGAGGATGATGTCACTTTAATGAGAAGACAAAACTTCCAAACCCCACAACTCTTCTACTTCCATTCATCTGATTTTTCTTCTATTACACTCTTCATTGGAGTAGTTCTCTCCTCCAATCCATATTATTAATTACAACACTTCTCATTTTCTTTATATGTTCTTTGATCCAAACCATTCATTATTCAATTGCCTCCTGTGGATAAGCCATGCACCAAAAGTTCTCTCTTTTGGACAATCCTAACTATTCATATTATAGGCAGTAGAAACATTAGTGTAGGAAGTTAAAAAAAGGAACAAGATCTTGAAAAAAAACGGAGGGTTAGAATTATCCGATGCAAAAGATTCTTAGTCTATTGATCGTCCATTGTAGATCTAGCAGATTACTGGTTTAGATCACCAAAACACTTTCGCCATTAGAAAAATATGCGGCCGCCTTGTAATTTCTTTGTTTCCTACCTCATCACAGGTAATGTACTTAAGATATTATTGTATATGGTAGCATAGCATTTGCTATGTAATTTCTTTGCTTAATCATAGATAATGTTTAGATGATATTGTATATGACAGCTAGCGATGACTATCAAGCTTTTTGAAAAGAGTTACAATTATTAGCCATATTTTTAAGTTGACTGTTAGCCATATTTTTGTTTGGTTGGGGTATCATTGAAGGTTTGATACATAGAGCATGATAAATTATCCTAATATTGTAATGGAATTGTGTTTGCACTATACCTTGATTGATGATATCTTGGGGCCTAGAATGTATGTCTTTGTGTAAGTCAATACTTTGTATGGAAAATAAGCATATTGTTTATTAAACTAATGGTACTGTTACATGTTTATAGGAATAGAAAATGTAGTAGAAGGTGTCAAGATTTAAAAATTGGGTGTAATGAAATTATGAGAGCAATAAATAGTATGAAAATATGCGTGCGCAGAGTAGAATATGTGATGGTAAAAATGATTAGTGAGAGGAACCCAGACATAAAAATAATAAAATAAATAAAAACAATATATAAATAAATACTAATTAATTAATTTATTACCTAAAATAAATAATAGAGTCTATAAATATCAATGTGATGTATAAGTTTGTAGGTTATTGTGACAAGAAAATAGAATATTATGCGCATCAATTGCAATTGAATCGAATATCTCTAATAAGAAACGTATAATTAAGTCAATCAAATCTAATGTAGAGATTCAAAGATTATTATGCATGAATAAATCAATAAACACAATTTAAAAAATGATAAATGATAAAATAGCATAAACAAACAAAGAGATAAATAAGTACAAAAAAATAATATATGGTAAAGGTTTAATGCTTTCCCAATCTTAGCAGTTTATGTTCCAACTGATGGTGGCAAATCCATAGCGGATATATAGATGGAGAAGTATGGTGAGCCAAGAAGACCCTTGTGACGATCCTACGGTTTCGACGCTGGACCCTTGGTACGAAAGATCGAGAGAATAAATAAATTAGTATAAACAGAAAACATTGATAATAATGGAGTCTTGTCCAAAATGCTCGATGTTATCTCAATTATGTAGAAAGAATGTATCTTTCTTTGTTTTTTTTTTTTTTTTTTTTTTTTGTAGCAAGAGATAAGGGAAGAGAATGATTTATTGGAGAGGGTGTTCTTGTAGCCAATGACAGAGAAATAGAATGTTGACAAAGCCCTTTTTGTTTTTGTTTTTATTTATTTTTTCCTTTTTTAAGAACATTGGTGCTCATTGAATGAGCATTTTTTAATATTATGGCTTGAAGAGGAATCGAACTTCCACGCTCTTTAGCACGAGATTTTGAGTCTTGCGTGTCTACCATTTCACCATCGACTCAAATTCCTTCACAAAGCTCTCAAAATCACTGAGGCCCTGTTCGATTGAGATTATGTCAACCGATTGGAGTCCAAAACCAACTAACAGCCTATAGCTCTATTCACTTAAATCGGTGTAATTTAGCATCTTTATCTTCTAAATCAGTGCACACAACCATCAATCTAGTTGTCCTAATTGGATTTACTGTTCAGATTTTGCATAGTATCCCTAGGTCATTTTTAAGGTCCTAAGTAGGGGCCTGCCTAGGTATGGGACTAGGTGATCCTAGGTTGGTATGTGATATGTTTAAAGGGCCTAGCCTAACACGTTCCATCAAGTCCTGATGTTTTTGATGTATTGGTTAGGTTCCTAACATTTGGTATTATAGTACCTAGTACACCACGTGTTTAGTCATGGAAGTGGTGATTTGTGGACATGAGTACCTTATAAAAAAAAATCAAAGTAAATTTATCACAAAGTGGGCCGCCACGAAAGGAGTAAACTGTGGAAAGGACTACATGAAAAAAGGGGCTAGAGTGAAAGCCACCACAGAGTAGGCTGACGATGAGAAGCGTGGTGGAATGCTACGATCTTAAGTGGGGGCATGCTAAGGCATGGGACTAGGTGGGACCCAGCATGGTATGGTACAGGTTGAAAGGGCACAACCCGATGCATTTCATCAGCCCGGGCTCTTGGCATGCATAGTGATTAGGCACCTAACAGTCATATTCCCTATTTTAGAGTTCATGCTCAAACGTGTAAATAGTCTGTACACATTTAAAAACACATGGAGAGGAAAGAAAAGAGAGAGAGAGAGAAAGAAGACATCTTGGCCGAGTAAAATTTGCCCAAACAGCAAGGTTCGGTCTTCCAAGTGGCTCACCTTTGTCCAAAAAGTTTGGTAGAGTATGTAGAAAAAAACAAAGGGGAAGAAGTTGGTATTATAAAGCTTTTTAGATATTAAACAAAAGCCTCGCATTGACCTTGGTTTCCTATTTGAGAGGCTCGACGAGAAAAGGGGCCATACTAGAAAAAAAGATGAAAGCCCTCACTCCCACAAAAACTAATTTCTTATTGAAGGCACAGAACGTGGGGAGAAAGAAAACAGGCAAAGTCTCCGCTTCTCCTTGTCCTTCTCCTAAGCTTGGAATCTCATTGTGGCATATAATCATCAAGACGACCCCCTGTAATTTAGTGCACAAAAGAGAGCCAGAGATTGTGCTGTTGAAAACAAGATAAGCACGGATCAAAGACAAAACAAAAACTAGAGCTCTTGATTGGAATAACTCTATCTAATTCTCTCTGCCACCTCTTATAAAAAAGCAAGTAGGACCCACTTTGCTCATCCTCTAATTACTAAGATTCTCCTGTAGCAAACTTCTGCTAGGTGATTCAGTCAACTTTATTTCCCTAAAATGTGTAAATTGAGTCGATTTCACCTAGGGGTGTCAACGGATCCACTTCGGGTCGGATCCACCTATGTCATAGTCACGATCCATTCAAATTCCTTATCGGTCGGGTCGGAGTCGGATTGTTCTTCGGATCCTACTTTCCACGTCATGATCACGATCCACTTTAATTCGGACCGTCCATCGGAGTGTCCTATTATGTCCCACTAAGCTAAGTAAACAATTATTTTTTTAAAAAAAGAGATAGAATGGCAGTTCACTATTAGTGTGTCTCTATGCATTTTCTTCTACTAAATTAAAAATTTATCTATGTTTAATCTTTGTGTATAATAATTCTTGTAAACAATAAAACTAATTAAAATTACATACGCAAATATAATGTATAACTATTAACAAAGAATATGATGCAAAAAGAACAAAACCCCTCTCTCTTTTCCTTAGTGAAAGTATGAAATGAAATGACTGAAATGAGTGAAATCGCATTCCCATCCGATTCATTAAGTGATAAGAGAGGTTTTGACCAAAATACCCTTCATAGAACGGTTAGCATTAAAAAAATTTGGAGGGTATTTTTGTAAACCATTTCGGATCATGACTATCCAATGGGCATCTGTGGCGTGCCCACACACAATCCAAAATTTTTCGGATCCCAGATTTGATGATCCGAAATATGCCCATGGATCCTATTCATATGTTTAGATCTCGTTCATTAACGTTCGGATTCAGACGATCCATCGGACCGTCTGGATCCATTGACACCCCTAATTTCACCTGTAGGACTAAGTGTGTCGCCCAAAATCAGCCCATTCACTTTCCTGTGAATGGCTAAGATTAAAAAACAGTTTTTCAGTTAGACTAATCTCAGTCATTCATGGCAAAGTGTATGGGCTGATTTAAAGTGATAGTTGCGACACAAGGTGCAATTTACATGTAAGGTTGCAAATATTGAGATTAGATCATCTCCGGTCGCGACTAAATGTGTTGCCTAGAAATTAGCCTTTCATGCTATTTGTAAAGACTGGGGTTGAAAAACATGTTTTTTAGAGAGATTAATCTCAACCTTCTGCAAAAAAAATAAAAATAAAAATAATAATAATAATAAAAGGTTGATGTTGGGAAATGAACTTAGTTGCCACTGAGGTGAAACAATCTAGTAAACTATTGTCATAATTTTCTTTTAATTCAGTTTTGATTACCCAGCAAAAAAAATGAGCATCTCTGGATGACTCTAAAATTTATAATCTTATATTCACATGATTTTGAAGTTAAATATGATTATTAGCAAATAGTAGTAATAGTGGCTTTGAAAAAGAATAGTTGATGGCCTCCAAAGAGTCATTATTTCTCATTTGCATGTTTTTTTAATGGAGTTCTCATTTGCAACAAGTAAATGAACTTAAAATAATCTTATTTAAAAATAAGGACCCTGGGCCATTATGGGGCATCCTAAGAGGGCTTTCCTTTTTTAGATGGCACATTTAAACACAAATTGCACTTACAATCCAATGTGTGCACACTGAAATTTTCACGCCCCAAATCCCACCCTAGGCGTAGGACGTGGCAGTGCCGTACTCCTGCAAGATAAATCCCACAAGCATACAAGGCTACAAAGCAATAACAAAAATAAACCTGGCATTCCATAACTAAAATATCAAATTCTCAAATAATGTGGACCCAACATAGCCAAATCAAATCTCTACTCTCTCATGAATCAAAATGAACAAGTAAAGACGTAGTCTTATACATTTGTCTACCAATACTCACTGTCTAAAACAAAAGCAAATAAGCTAGATAAAATCTCCAAGCTCCTACGGTTCCGAAACTAAGCATATTCTTCCCCGTTCACCCCACGAGGATCAAACTCTAAAAATATTAATATAACCACAGTCAGCTGAAAAGCTCAGTACATAATAGCGCACTACAAAAGTGGGGTCAAAAGCATGCTATATAGAGAAGGTCAATTGGTAAACGAAGATGGTAAAAGCTACACATGAGGTAACTTATACAAATACAATATCTGAGAAACAATGCTTTCAAAGTATCACATCAAAGAAGGTCTTAATATGAGAAGTCACAAAGTCTTAAGAGATCACTAAAAGCAATCAGAAATGTACAAAATCACCCAAAGGTCATCGGCTTAGCTAAAAAAGCAAGTTATTTTATCCGACTGCCCGCGGTTCGAAACTTGTTTCTGAGTTCATATACCTGTCGACAGGGTCAACGAATAGCACCCACTGACAGGTCCCAAAAGCCAACGTATTACCCCCATTGGTGCGGGCCCTTATAGTTCACATATAAACCTAAGCCTCTACAAAAGGTTTCCACATATACAAAAGGTCCAAAGATACATACAAAGTTTCAAAGATTGTGGTTCACGTTGGTTCCACAAAGTTTCCAAAATAATGGGGTATACAATTATCAAAAGGTTCTTATGTTAGAAAGGGTTACATAATAAATACGAAATTCATAGGTTGCCAATGTGTACAAAATTCAATAGATCGCATTTCAATGAAAGATAAGCATGCAAGACTCAAATCAAAGCCTAAGGTTATCAGAAGTTTCATATATTCAAAGAGATTATAGAGTTACGATCAAAAGGCATATCATTGAGTAGTGAATCATAACACTAAAGTGGTACGAAATTGCGTACCTCCAATAACGAATACTTTCATTTCCAAATTCACCTTAATTACTTACAATCAAGAGTATGAATATTTACCATGAGTTTCATCATTAATTTCATTCCTATTAGGCATATATATCCTCCTACTGACACAAGACACCCTTTGGTGCCTCTTCGAAAAAGAATCGGTAAATCGTCCTAGGATTCTTTTTAGTATTTTGGAATTATCATCATTATAGAGTCTTCAAAATTTTTGAAACTATTTTTAACAGAAAGTACACGTTTCCGGCGTATCCGTAGAGTATAAGAACGTCGAAAACGGATAAGAAACGAAGAAGTTATGAATTTTCGAATTTTCACAATTTTTTTAACGATAATTCCGGATTCGTCCCTGATTTTTCCAAAACTTCTACGGACTATAACTTTCTCGTTTTAGCTCCGATTCACATGTGATTGGATCCGTTGGATTCATATCGACGAGAGAAATTTATCTAATCTAATTTCACGCTCAAATTCGACACATATAATTACTGTAAAAATAATCTAAACTTTTAGGTTCAACCGTTCAAGACAAACTTTTCTAAAAACCAAAACGATCCGATCTTGGGCTCGTTAGGGATTCCATAATAAAACGAATCCTAAGGAACTCAAGATCAATCATAAGGCACATCTTAAACGAAATCAAACCTTCGCTTTCATCTTTTTAAGATCACATAATTCTTGTTTTAGGGTTTCTAATAACATAAATCAATAAATAACATAGTTCTTACCTTGATTTTCACTCTCCAATCCCCAAGCTTGGTTCTCTTCTCTTCCCACACAAAAATCTTCTCTTAGGGCTGTAGAAAATGGTTTAGGGTTTCTTAATGGCTGTAAAATTCTCCTAAGATGTGTATTTATAGGTTTGATTAAAGAAGCCATAATTTAACTCTAACTCTTACCGACAAAAATGCCCCCCTTTAGTAGGAGGAGACGGATTTTTCAAAGGAGTAATTTCGGGTATTTACAGAAATCTGCTCGAAAAAAATGCACCTGGTTATTTTTTAGATATGCCATAGCCTAAAATCTGCAACATTCAACGTCTCGAGGCATTCAATCACTGAAACTTTTTATGGGCCATCCAATAGCATGTTATTGATTAAAATTTACAGTGCTGCTTTGCTGTAAAATATAGACATTTGATCATTACTTTCCGAGTCTATTTTTTTGAGTGGCTACTTTCCAACTCCTTTTGTCTCTAGTTGGAAAACTTAATTAGAAAATGTTGCTTCACTAATATAGAAGCTTCTAACGGTAATAAAAATAGCCAAAACCAGCATGAGAGAGAGAGAGAGGAATTCCTTGATAAGGACGCTCAGAGCTTTATATTATTTCCCAATCATGGTGTCGTCATCAATGTTGCTTTCATGGAAAAAGCCATGAAAAAATAGAGGGTCTGTGAGGTAAGCCAAACCCTAAACCCCTCGCCCAAGCAAACTAAAATGTCAAACGTCAACCTCTCTCTCTCCCTTCTTTTCTAACGAACCCACCCAACAGCATCCGAGGAGCCTTGCCACACCCTTATTCCTCGCCTAGACACAATCTCATCCTATATAATAAAAGTGTAAAACAAAATAAGGGAGTGCAAATATCATTTTATAGTGTGCGAGTGTGTACCCAATTGGATGGTAGAGATGCATTGATAGAAAAGTGAAGGCCGAGATTTGAACGGTGGGGATTGTCTGATCAAAGTGATTGTATGGCTACATGCAATTCAAGGTGGGCCCCACTTGATGGATGCCTTGTAGTTTTATCATCAAGAGATCAACTATTTAACTATGCATCTCTAAAAAAAATTTAAAAATGCATATGATTTTTGTAGTTATGAGAAAATGAAGGAGAAGACATGTTTTCTCTCATCTCCAGCTCGTTTGAATAGCTTACGAAACATGATGCATTGACTGGATAAAAAGTCATTTGGGTAGGTATTATTTGGGAGGGGACCGATGGTGTCACACGTTTGACCTTTGTGATTTTCCTAACCGGCCTTTGCTTTTCTGTGTTTTTCTATTGAAACAGGTATGTTTATGGACTTTCATGGTTTTTATGTACCTACACAGAATAAAGTCAATCAAGCTTTGAATAGGTGGCGATCTAGGGTCAGTCGCGACCCACACAAGTTCAGGGGTTAGCTGCCCATCAAAGGGTCTTGTTGGCTGGTACCATCTTTCCCGTTGAGCTCTATAACTCTACACAAATTAATTGATTCCCATATAAGGATTTTAGGAAGTTCTTTTTTTTGGTTAAACCTGGTTTAGATTGTCCAACCTCGTTTTGTTAGTCGTGACTTGTGACTGACCTTAGACTAATTGTCTATTGTTGGAACCACAGTCAATAGAACCTAGTTTCTGTTGGACTATTCTAGCCATATTAATGAACATTTTCCCATGGTTCGCGTTAAGGTACAGTCCCTCTATAGATCGGAGGGTTGGGATCATCCTTTGAAAATGAGATATTTTAGGAACAACCTATTTGCGTTGTGGCCTAATAAATAGACGGTTTGGAGCATCCTATGCAGAGACCCTACAATACTTTTCTTAGTTTTCTACGGTTCATAATGCACTAGCCTTAGGATGTTATTGTAAACCATATAACGAACTGTTCTGTGCGTACCGACAGTGCTGACTGAATCATGTGACATACTATGGCCTCTTATCCAGACATAAAAAAAAGGGTGGGGAAACACACCGTATGTTTCAAACTTGCATGTTCCGCCAAGGAAAAACGTTTTCGAAGTGGTATAGACTAGGCCAAAGACAGTTTTCATTGGACAATTCGAAGTCCCAAAGTCTTCAAGACACAATAGTCAGGTGCAACACTGTCGACCTTTGCTTTGGGTGCTTAAACAATACGAGTGGATAGCGTCATTTCCCTAACCTTTCGAATTAAACCCTAATTAGTATATATGTACAGCTCAAGTCATAACGATTGTCCCAAATAAGACTTGCTGTAATGTCGCTTGATGGTTGTTGGGAAATGAGTCCGAGAAATATTTCATATATATGACGTTTGTTGAAAAAAACCAAGGGATATGATATGATATCATAAGCAAAGGAAGAAAAACACAAGAAAGATGAGGAAGAAAGTCAGGAAGGAAGATTTCTAGAGGAAAGAGATCTGACATGAGTTTACTAAAAAGAGTGGGGCCACTAATATATGCAACCATATTGATAATGGAATGACTCATTTTGTTTTACACTTGAGGCCATGTCTGGCAACCAGGATTTTTTTTTTCATGATAAATTAGTGTTTCCAAGTGGTCAGACAGGGTAGGGCAGGTGGGAGAAGGAGAGAGATTTGAGAGGATAGGACTGAGATGAGGGTTAGAAGTGGCCAAAAATCAGGAAAGAAAAACTCTACTCAAAATACGATCTATTGTTTCCTGATTTTTAGCCACTTCTCTCACCCTCATCAGAGTCGTGCCCTCTCAAAACTTTCTCCTTCTCCCACCTGCCCTAACCCTCTCTCACCACTTGGAGACACTAATTTATCATGAAAAAAGAAATCCCGCTGCCAGACATGGCCTAAGGGTGCAACTCGGGCCTTGTTGGGTCAGGTTGAGGCCTATCCTAACCCAACCCAAGGCAGCATTACATGAAGTACCTTAACCCCGCCCAGCCCAGCCTGAATCTCAAGTTGAAGAGTGTCAACCCTGACCAAACTCACATTTAAATCTTTCAATCCTAACCCAATTTTCCAAATCGGGCCGGGTCGGGTTCATGTTGGCCTGAAGCAAAAAACAAAACAAATTAATAAAAAAATCGATATTGCGTTAAGGGTCGAGTTGGGGTCATGTCTCAATGAAATCACGATAAAGTTATGGGAGGATTGCAAGGCCTCAACCCTAACCCAACCAAGAATTAAATCGGGTTGGCTTCAGTAAAGCCTAACTGTAGCGGCCAAAATTTGTGATCTGCTGAGATGGCCTCGAAGATGGGAAAGAGCTGCCTGCTTACACGAGCAAATGGTCAAAAGACCACTGGGAAGGTCCTCCAATGCTTAAGTTAGCGACCATCAACAATACGTGAAGAGAATAAGAATAATGGTTGCAAAACCCATACCATTGAGCCTTAGATTTATATAGGTGGAGAGACTTTAGAGGAGAAGGGAAAGTTGCCCTTGGTGGGCTTTTTCCTGATTAGTTGGTTTCCTTTCCCGGATTAGGCAAAATCCCCGGAAATTTGGGTTTCCCTTTTATATTTTCTAGGTTTCCTAGAATACAAGATTCCAAGATAATCTTTTATGGCCAGCATTCTCGGAATAGCTGTATTAGTTGTGGCAGTTGACCATGGAGCTGTGGGTTAGGGTTTCCAGGGCTACCACATATAAGGTGTGGAGCTACAGTATTACTCCTGGACATGTGTCAGTCTCCGGTTGGGTGGCTATTTTTACGCCCATCACTAGCCAAACTCAACCCGAGACAGAATCGGGTTAAGCCCGTCAAGTCCAGGTTAGGCCCTATCCAAGTTGTGCCCTATTTACACTTCTCTGATTTGCTGTTGAGAGTTTTTTGGGAATTGTAATAGCAATTAAAAAATGTAAGACAAGGTGAGTTCGTCCCATTATCAAAATATGGTTGCACGGCTATTGGACCTCAAAGAAAATGGAAAAATTTGTTTTGGGTTTTCATTAAAAAGATGATACATTCACCATGCTTGGGGCAGAAAATTATCTTTCAAATGATGTACATATGATTTGAAATACTATCGACATATTTTGAGCTATTTTGGGAAGATTCACTAGTGGAAAATTCAGAAAAGGAATATGGGATATTTCCTACTAAATCCATACTCCGAAGTAATAGGCTCAAATCCATATAGATAGCAAGTTAGAATCATGAAGAATCTGTACTCCGATTGGCTTAAGATCTATGATGCTGGAGTAGGCCATAGAGATAATGGTATTTTCTTAACCCTGTAAATAAGGGTATTTTTATTTATCTGTCCATCCAATGATTATATTGCAACAATGTTGTATTTTATTAATGTTGTTTTAATTTGATTCACTTAGATATGAGATAGCAATGGAGGGAGCAAGAGAGATGAGAAATAGGGCTGGCAATGGGGCGGGGCGGGGCCGGGCCAGGCCGGAAGGACCATTCCCCGCCCTGTTCCCGTTCGGGGATGGCGGGGAATACCTAATCCCCATCCCCATTCCCGCCCCCACCCCACACAAAAACCTCACCTCAAAAAAGCTTTTTAACGCACATAAAAGGGAAAAAGACAAGCCATGTTTGTGCACTTGTCAAAATATAGTAGTGCCAATATCACTAGCATAAAACAATACTAAAATAAGAGGATATTGATAATGGCTTGCATATTAAAATGGGACGGGGCGGGGCCATCCCCGCCCCGTCTCCGCTTCGGGGAATTTTTTAAGTCCCCGCACCAAGTCGGGGAATTCCCGCCCCGTGGGTGCGGGGCGGGGTAGACGTGTGAAATTGCCAGCCCTAATGAGAGAAACTTGTAATCATGTGCCCTTATATGTGTTTTCTTGCCCTTATCTAATATTAATAAAATATAGCAACGAAGAGATCCCCTCCACAATATCAGAATAGATGGGGAGGGGGCATCCGGTCCGGCTTTAGAGATCTTTGATTTTCTTCCTTCGTAGCAGCAGATACTCTAGTCTTTGTTTATCTTTGCGCGTTGCCTCTTTCTGCCTTGTATTTTATATTGTCTCGACTCTCTAGGTCATGTGCATTCTTTATTAATAAACCTTCATCATATCAAAAAAAAAAAAAAAAGCAGCGAATTTCCATATAATATGGATTGTTTCCAACAAGCAATCCCACTCTCAAAACTTTTCCTTATTAAAATTAAGAGGAAAAGGTCACGGAAAAATATTTTAGGACAAAAAACCTTTCTTAGATTATTATTTTTTTCCCCTTTAGAGGGATATTATCATAAAATGAAGGTCCCTCTAAAAAAAAAGGTTTACCAAGCTGGTTCAAATAGTGGAAAAAAGCAAGAAATTTTGGAAACAATTTTCCTTTCCAAACTTTCCTAGAAAAATCTGGCAATCCAAAGAGGTTTGGAAAAAATATTCCATTGAAGAAGAGTTTACCTAACATTGGAAAATTCATTTTACATGGAAAAATCTTTCCAGTAAAATTTTTCCATTTATCCAAACAGCATAATATAGCTGAGGACCTCAATCTGCTGCGATCTTCTACATAGTTTGGACTCACAAAGCATACCTGATCAAAATTCTTTCATTTTGATAGAGGCGTGTACATTTTCAAACTTCAAAGAAGTAAGAACATCCCTTTTATTTAGGGCAGTGATAAATCGACTCCCCAAATGGATAAATCGACTCCCCATGTGTCTATCTCTGTCCTCTTTCTCTCTCTAACCTAGAGGAGAGAGAAAGACACATGGGAGTCGATTTATCAATTTGGGGAGTCGATTTATCACTCCCCTTTATTTATAGCCTGCACCAAAAGTCCTTCATTTACTACTAGTAGGTAGTCTAGGGACCATACAAAAAATGGAGAGTTTTGTATTCAAATTCAATTCTCAAAATCCAATACAAACAGGCCAAATGTATAATGGATTAGTATATGAATTGGGCCCAGTCCGTTTCGAGCCCAACAACCAATTTTGGACTCAAAGACTGACATGTCAACACAATTTTGAGCCCATCAATCAATTTTGGACTCGTGATAAATTCTTAAAATTCAGAAAACAGATTATTTTTTTTGCCCTGAAATTTATCAAATTCAGAAAACAGATTCCCACCTCTTTTATTCTTCTTTTGGGGGTGTTGGTGGATCAAATATATATCAAGGTTGGCACCCTGATTACGCGCAATGAGAAATTATATGATGGGTGGCCGTGAAAACATGTGAAGTCTAAAAAGAGTAGGTACGGCCCACTTTTTTTTTTAATCCAAACCGTTCATCTGTTTGGGCACAACGTAAATAGGGTGTGCCCCAAAAATCATTTCTATAGGATGATTCTAACCCTCCGATCTGAACTGTTCTGAATATGGAGATTTCCAAAAAACATTTATGGAATTTTCTACAGATCGGAGGGTTAGGATCATCCTATGGAAATGATTTTTGGGGCACAACCTATTTACGTTGTGCCCAAACAGATGAACGGTTTGGATCATAAAAAAAAAAGTCGGCCGCACCTACTTTTTTAGACTTCACGTGTTTTCACAGCCACCCATCGTATAAATTCTCCAGTTATGATATCCCATTGCAAGATTTCCTTCAGTGGGATAACCTAAAACTATATGGAATGAAGATTGATTAATATTAGTTTACAATGTTAAGATAGAAATAACTATCTTTAGGACTTACAAATTATAACTGGACGTGTATTATTATTCTTTGGGCACCCCTAGCTTTAGAGGAAAAACTTAATATGTTTGTGTTATTTACTTGGGTTTGGGCTTGTCTCCCTGTTGCATGTTTTGCTCTTATCGATAAAACTTAAGGTGACCATGGCCAGGGTTTCTAGGTAAATTGCTGAGTTAGAAAAATGCTGGAGGTGCATTTGGTCTTCTAGGTTGCAATTTGCACATGCATTGCAAGATATTAAAACCCAAATCGTTTACAAAGTGCAGTCTAGAAAGAATTGTACAGTTGGGGCATGTTTGACAATCATGAAAAAAATTCAGGGAATATTTGTTTAGCCAGGGTTATAGAGGGGTGGAGAGGGCTGGTGGAGAGAGAGCATTTGAGAGAGTAGTGAGTGAAGAGAGAATAAGAGAATGCGACTGCTGGAGGAGGAATGATAGAATAAAGGACGCCCTTTCAAAAACCAGCTACAAGGGCCCTCCTGTTGGTCAGTTTCATCAAAGTACATTTATGATTTAAAGCCCTTTCCATAATTTTACGGGCAATCATAAACGCACTTCGATGAAATCGATCAATGGGAGGGCCCTTGTAGCTGGTTTTAGCAAGGGCACCCTTCATTCTATCATTCCTCTTAAATTAGTATTTTTCATTTTCCCTTTTTTCAGCCCCATCCATTTTTCCCTCACTCATAAGTCATAACCCCCTCAAATAACAGTTTCTCTACCGCCTGCACCCCTCTTACACTAGGTTAACAAGGGATATGCTAGCCAATTCTGCGGAAAGCCATTTTCCGGCTGGCTTTTGCATTATAGAACGGCCACGCAGGTTGACTTTTTGGTAGATTTGGTTGTTCTATCTTGCGAAATGCCTTCCCTTGAAATTGCCTAGCAAATCCCGATAAACAAATGTTTTTTTCCGCGGTGGCCAAACATGCCCTTAGAAGATTGATGAATCATAGCATGGAAACTCTCCCTCTTGATACTTCAAACCCACCCCCCACCCCCGCCATCCCAATGTGTGGCGCGTCCTCTCTTCTTCTTTTTCGGTTAGTGGTGTACCGTGTGAAACGACCATTACTCCAAAAGCTTAAGCTGTTAGAGCTGGTGTTATTTAATCATTTATACTTCAACACCTATGACCTTATACGATTGCCATAGGGGCCTGATATCTCTTACACCATAATAATGCCAGCCGCCCCTAATCACCAATTGTACTAAAATTTGGTTTGAGTTTGAGACTTCATATAAATGTCCTTGTTATAGGTAAGCTGGGATTGAACCTACAAACTTTAAATAAGGTCTTAGTAGTAGACGTTTTGAGTATATTGTAATTTTCTTCTATAATGGAAGCTCTTTGAGTGTCTTCGATTGCGGTTGTAATCACAAAACATGGCAAGTTACATAAGGTTCATATTTTATTTTTCAATATCAGCCTAATTTTTGTGGTTATTTTCATGTTGGCATTGACATTGACATTGAACCCTAAATCAAAAAAATTTCGTAACACATCGTCATGGCCCCAATGGATCATCCAATTAAAGAATGCACGTTCTAAATCGTGTCCATCGATGATTCTAACTGTCCAATTGGAGGATTAGAATGCAGATTTTTTTTTTCTATTTTCTATCCATCCATTTATAAATTATAGATCAAACATCAGACGATCAGTATCGTATGATAAATGCAATTTCTAAGCTATGGCATACATTGTGAGGCCTACTATTTGAACACCATAGATCTGCACATTTTTTCTTGAAAAAAAAATACCAAATTTATTATTAAAAAAAGTATTAATTAAGTGCACTTGGGTGCGTAAAGAATGCCCCATATAAAATGAGACACTTGTTGCTCTTGATTTGGTGAGACGATCAGCCAAATCATCGGCACCTCTAAGAATGAGAGAAAGTAGATTTGCACATCCTAATAGTGTTTCCCACAGGTGCTTCTCCTTGTTATGGTTAGCAAAACTTCGTTTTAAACGGAAAAAGCACGTTTTGTATGTTTGCCGATTAATACGTCATTTAAGACTTTTTTATGGCAAAAAATCCCCCATTTTTTGTCATTTTTTTCTTGTTTTCAAGTATTTGACCATTTTTTACTACGATTTTTTGAACTAATATCGTATTAAACTTTGAATTTTCCGGTCCCATTTTTCCGCCATATTAAAGTTTTGCTAGCTACAGTTTCAAGCATCCCCATGTACATGACCATAAGAAAAAGTCAAGATAGCATGCAAATACCTAAGACACTAATCAAAGGCATCCAATGTCCCAAAAGCCAGACTTTTTTTAAACCATCTATTAATTTTCTTTGTTGTTTGACTTGTAGCAGCATTAAGAAACTAACCTCTATGATTGAGGTTCCGTAATCATATTCTTTACTTACTAAGTCACAAAATCAAACAAAGAAACAGATTGATGACAGATAATCATGTTGATTTTTTTAGTATAACAGCTAATAATGAAATGTGTGAATGATTCATGTCAAACAATCATGTACCAAAATAATCGAACTGGAAGTTAAAATCATTTTCAAATAAAAATTGAAAGCCACCCAATTGAAATTTGTCATGGAATCTTGTCTTGTACAAATCACATAAGTAGATCAAGGTGATCCCAAATGAGTCAAACTCGGCAAATCAGACCTGACTCAACTGTTTTTTTAAACCATGATAAATATGCTTCAGTTGTCCTCATGCAGCTTATGCTAAAGAACCCATCAAAAATAAATAAAAAGGCTTATACTAAAGAATCAAGATATCATATCCATGTACCTAAAACACTTTCTTAATTACAAATGAAACCCACATCACATTTACTCTCTTTCCCATTTGTTTAGTTGTTTGAGTTATAGAAATGTCCATGAACCAACTTATTTGATTGAGGTTTGGTAAATCAGATTCTTTAATCTCACCAAAAAAATACCATGTTAAATGAAGAGATGCATTGATCCCAAATAATTTCACGTCTTGAAAGATTATTTTGATTAATTAACGAATACCTAGCCCTTTGACATGATCTTGTCTAGGAATCCTGAATCAAGATTATGATTAATCACAGCAATGTGCCATACTAATCTAAGCATCGCGAAGTGGTTGACTGGTGATCTGTACAAATGAGCCCGTCATTCGATCTTGAGTCTTCTAGATTTTGTTGCATAAGATAGGATATAAAAAGATAAATTAGTGTTAAAATGCCTTTATAAGCTTTAACTAATGTTATTTAAGGAGTTTTTCTTTTGTTCTCTCTCTTTCCTTTTCAAGTACAAGCCAGACATCACTAAAGTTGGATGCAAAAGCAAAACACTAACTTGAAAAACATTAAAATTAGTGACGTTCATATATGCAGGCGTAAAAGTTAACAAACTAAAAAGGGGAATAACACTCACATAATCTTCCAACGAGAAGGTTGCAAAGCTGACAACCAACATAACGTGGAGTAGGAGACACCTAAACTTTTTTCTTCTCAACTCATATAGGGTTAGACCCTTGTGAAATTTGTTATTAGAAGGAATGCACACTTTTACAAAACTAGGGTTTTATGAAGAACAATATATTCCCTCTCTATTTCTATAGATAAGATGAGTTGACTTAGGAATTAGTATATTCATGCTATAAAGCAGTGGGGTATGAAGGAGATAGAGTGGTCTAGTTGGGAAGGTTGATTGGAATAGAACTTATGGGACTTGATAGTGCTTAAAGGGTGTTATAAAACCAATTTTTTTGAGGCTGTATTATATGTTTTGGGTGTCACCAACTCTCTTTTAAGAAATGCTTATTACTGAGAACTTCATGACATGGTTCCTCTAAGTGATTTGGATTCTCTTGGCTCACGCTCTAGTGTAATTTAACTGTAGAAGGTGGGACATGATATTTTTTCATACTACTTTATGGGGTAGTACCTCTACAGATCGGAGGGTTAGGATGATCCTATGGAAATGATTTTTGGGGCACATCCTATTTACATCGTGGCCGAGCTAATGGACGGTTTGGATCATCATATGGAGTGGGCCGCACCATACTTTTCAAACTTCACGTGTTTGCACAGCCACCCATCATATAATTTCTCCTAATTTAGTATTTCAATCTTTTGATTAATTAAAGTGCTTGTCATTGATATGTGCGAGATTAAGCGTCAACCTATGCGCCTTAGGGGGTCGAATGTCGGGGCCACAATGTTGAGGCCATGGGTTTTGCTCATTCTTTACTCTCTCCTTAAAGCTGTTTGGATTGAAAGAAAAAACCCTTCTGACCGAAATTTTTTCGAGGGAAATTGTTTTCTTCCCACGATTTGGAGGGAAATGATATGATTATGGTTAATTTACAAGGATTTTCATAAATTGAAGGCTCCTGTTAAGTAAAAATTGAATAGGATTGGTCAAAGTTGTCTGTTTAGGAAATTTTAGAAATATTTTCCTTTCCTAACTTTTCCAAAAAGTTCTTGCAATCCAAACAGGGCCTAAATTCCCGCAATCCAAACAGGGCATGTTAAAGAGATATTTCTAGCCTAATGTTGTATCTTCATTAGAGACAAACCATTAGGTAGAGGGAAGAAAGGCTCCTCATAGCTTTAGGAAGTAGAATATATGAGATTGAAACATACTGAGAATCTCACATAGGATAATTAAACCAACCAATATGGTCCCTGTAATAGAAGTATGGTATCTATGACATGCAATTATGTATACAAGGTGAATGGAGTTGATGTATAATTGATTAAATAACACCATGTCTAACAGCTTAAGCTTTTGGAGTAATTGGTTGTTTCGCATGTTATCAGAGCAAATGCCTAATTGCAGGTCATGGGTTTAAAACCCAACAACTCTTTGAAATTAAAAAAACATGCGTACAGCCAACCCAAAATAGGGGCCACATGTGTCACGTGGGCCAACCTAAAAGAGAAGAGGCCACTCGGTGAGGGGAAGGTTTGAAGTATGAATGATTAAATAACACCATCTCTAACCGCTTCTGGAGTAATTGGCTGTTTCACAGAGATATGATCAGGTTCAGATGAGATGGTTGATCTTTGCTAGAAGCATTTCTACAGTGTGTGGGTTTTCTCAACAGTAAGTATAATATTCAAATGTTCTTAGTCTAAAAGTATATAGGTGTGATACTGGATTACGTCTATGCTAGAAGAAGTACAGAAGGAGACTCCAATGCAATTTGCGATGGAAAATTGTAGCTGATTTCAACACCCATAAAGGTTGATGCGCGATCTTAGGGAGAGACTGAAGAATAAGTTGCTGTGCTGAAAATTAATCAGGAATCAAATTTTTCTGAATTTGGCACGGTCAGAGATTGCTCAGGTAATTGGGGTTCAAAGTAAGAATGTGGCGCAGAGATGACATGACCACAAAACCATGCTTGTTGGATGGCCCTAATTGTCTAATCAACTGCTTGTAAATGAACAGTTAATAGGAAATTATTCATACTCCTTTGGCTCCAGGGCTGAAGCCTACTTGTTCAATGATCCAAATAGTCTATCTGTTACAGCCTGATATGGATTGGCCATGCATTAGAATCCCCTCCAATTGGGTGATTTTGAACTCTCTTAGCCATTAAATGGGTGGTGAGAAAACAAACAATCAATGGTTAGTATTCATGGTCACAAATCAGAGGGTTAGAATCATCCGATAGGAGTGAATTTTTTATGCATGACCCAGCCATAGCAAGCCCTAACAGGTAAACGGATCAGATCATATCATCGAACAAGCGGGTCTCACTTGCACTTCTATCCACTCGTATATTTCCGTGGAAAAATATGTACATCCATCGTAAAATATTCCACTTTTTATAGCTATTAAACGTATCGAATACAAGGAAACTTCTCTTCTCTATAGCTATTAACACCTTATAGATGTAAGTTACATTAAATCTATTAAATATCTTACATTTTCAAACTCTCTTTGTATTTTTGTACCTGATAAAAAAAATAGTCATAAAAGCACATATTCTCTAGAATTTATACGGTGTAAGCCCTTATAGTCCCTTATTTTTCAAAAAATTATTGTACAGACCGCAATATAGGATGATCCAAACCGTCCATATGATGGGCCATAGCATAAATAGGTTGAGCCCCAAAAATCATTTCCATAGGATGATCCCAACCCTCCAATCTGTATATTATGGAAACCTCTATAGATCGAAGGGCTAGGATCGTCCTATGGAAATGATTTTTTGGGTACAACTTATTTACGTTATGGCCCATCATATGGACGTCCTATAGTATGGTCCGTACAATACTTTTTTGAAATCCCCCCGCCCCCCCTTCAACGGTTTGGTTTCTGTGAGAAAGGTTCACTGCTTGAGGATTAATTCACCCCCTTTAATATTGTTCTTTGCCTTTAAAACTTAATAGATAACATTAAAGAGGGGGATTTTATCCGTCAGAAGGGGGGAATAGCATTTCCCTAAAAAATTTATCAATAAGTTCAGTGTGTTCCTCTTAGAAATTATATGCATATAGTCGCATTGGCATATAATCTTGTCTGCAAATAATTGCAATAAGAGCAATGATAGATACAAGGGAGCCCTTGCATAAAGAGCCGCAGAAGGGCTCTTCATTGGATCCACGTCATTTTCAGTTACAATTTAAAATCCGTTGAAAAAGTAAAATCAGTTACATTTGATGATGTGGATCCAATGAAGAACCTTTTTTGTCTCTTTATGCAAGGGCTCCCTTGTATCTATCATTCCTCATTAAAACAATACTCGTATATCTATCAGAGTTAATGGTTTCCAAAGTTGCCTTAATGTCCCATTTGCAGATAAGAAAAACTTAATATTCTTATTTGCCTGTCCCTTGGCTTGCGTTAGAATCTACGCTTCTCATTCTCCAAACTTCAGAGTGGCAGAACAGAATTTGCTTAGAGTGACGCTGCTATGCTTTGAAAAATTTAACACAAAAGGCTACTCGGAATTTGGGAATTGGAGAAACAGGCCTTCAAATGTCCATCAAAGCTTGGCATTTGTACATGTAGCCCAACTCTAATTCTAGATAGGATAAAAGATATTTGTATGCATGGCGCATATACACAACTTCTGGACTTGATAGATTGCAAATTGCAATGAGGGAATGTGCTCGGTTTGTAAATAATGCGCCATGCGAGTATGCGATACTATGCTAAGGCATATCATATAGTATAGGATAAAAAGCACAATCTAGTATCGAAAGAAATGTCATGTGGCAACTATTTTCAAGCATATCCATCAACAATACCTCGACATTTTTATCGTAATGATGTCTTGTTCCAAAAATCTTTTGGGGCTGCATGAATCTAAGATAGAAATTTAAAGACATGATAAGAATTCTGAAGAAAAAAAAATATTCCATGAAAAAAGATCCAGGGTACAGAATGATTGAAATTTTCTAATTGTAAGTAAATTTTCATGGGAAATGGGATAACCAAACATTAAAAAACTGATTATTTTCTATAAAAAAAACTCATAAGAAAATTTCACCATAGACCCAAAGAGTCCAATGGAGTTGAAATTATAGGAGATCTAGTCTATTTAGACCGTCCTCATTAAATGGTTCAGATGATGGAGATGGATTGGATGGGCTACAGTATGCTAAAGAAATAACAAGTGTTACCTGTTGCATCTGAGTGCCAGGGGGTACTGTGCAAATGACTTGCCTACAACAAGCACATGCCATAATGCGCCATGATAACGGCCTGATCAAAATACCATGCCATACTACATGCTATTTTAACATAGTTTCAAAACTCCTCTGCGTCATCATGGACTCTCGACTCCATTTTACTTTTGGCCGTGTTCTTTTCCATGTCTGCATTTGTTACAATCTGAGTGGGGGCTTACCTAGGTATGGACTAGGTGGGACCCATCCCCGTAAGGGACGGGTTTAAATGGCCTAGCTTTTGGCATATGGGTTAGGTACCTAACATTTGCTATCAAAGCAGTCACCACGTTCTCTGTTCAAGTTACAGAAGGGGTGACCTGTGGAGAGGACTACGTAGAAAGGGCTACATGGTGAAAAGCCCGAGCGAAAGCCGATAGAATGAAGTTGCCACAAAGTAGGCGTGGAAGGGGCTAGCTAGGAAAAAAAATGGCCAGAGTGAAAGCCGTCACAGAGTGGGCCGCCGAGGACAGCGGATGCGGAAGCATGGTGGAATTTACGGTCCTGAGTGGAGGCCAACATAGGTATAGGACTATGTGGGAGCCAGCCTAGTATGGGACAGGTTTAAAGGGCCTAGCCTAATGCGTTCCATTAGCTCCAGAGTTTTTGGCATATTGGTTAGGTACTTAACAATATATTATCCTATAAAATCAATTAAAACTCATTTAACTCTCCCAAGTTATGACCGCATCAACCGAGTACTCAGCTATGTCAACAGAACTCGATTGCATCGTGTTGAGTCAACTAGTATTTGCTTTGGCTGTGTTTTGACTCCAATCCGCATCGTAAAACATTGATTTTAGGCATGTAAATGGTGATTGTGTTCCATCTAGATGCAACAAAAGTCTCTAATCGATACACCTTTGTTCCATTCCAGATATGGGTGGTTTACTCTCTGAATATTTTGTGAATAACTTTAGGGCCCGTTTGGATACCTCATATTTTGTATTTGGATTTGGAATTGAGTTTTGAATACAAAATGAATAGATCCGACAGCTCCTGTTGAGGGAGACAGAGAGGGAAGGGGGTACTTCCTGCTTAGGGGAGAGGTTGAGGAGCAAAGAGGGTGAAGGAAACTGCCAGATCTATGGATTTCCAATTACTTATTTCCACAACATATTTGGAAATATGATTTTTTTCATTGTCAGTTGCTAATTTGGAAATCAAAAGATTTGGTCCGGATCCAAATTACAACACAAAAAGGGCTGCAAATGTGAGAAATCCAAATCAAAATCTTCTTGGCATCCAACGGGCCCTTAGTTCATTCTCTGAATATTTTGTGAATACTTTGTTTCATGTGGGGGTTAAGCCTTTGGCTTTATTGGTCAAGGTTTTGTTCTTCAACACCCTGTTTATCTACCTAGCAAAAAGAGAAAAAATAACTTGTCTTTGTTACGAGAACGACAGTATCGTCATGACCACTGGCACGATCAATTCTAGAGTCTCACACGGAGCAATATATGGGCAATTAAGACCCCTGATCTTGTAGAACATCGTGAGGTGATCCACTTAGTCTGGATCAAATCAGAAAAGGACATACCAATTGTTAGATTAAGAACTACAAAAATCAACACATTTTAACCATTCTTGGGAGAACTCTATAGGCATGTTTGGCAAACATGAAAAAAATATTCCATGGAATACTAAGGGGGCCCAATTTTGAGACTAGGGCTGAGAGGGTCAAAACAAAGAAGGTGAGAGTGGGGGGTGTATGAAAAGCCCCCTAAAAATTAAAAAAGGGAAATGTTACCCCCCTCCCTCCGGACGGTTTTCGTGTAGTTTTAAAGGCAAAGAAAATGCTAAAGGGGGTGAATTTATCCTCAAGCAGTGGACTATTTATCTGTCTCGGGGAAGGTGGGGGATATCATCTCCCTTAAAAAAATGCCCAAATTGAAGTAGAGTATTTTTAATAGAGTTTAAGGGGCTGTTTGGATTTGCGGATTTTAGAATCTAAGTTTTTAGTTTGAAAACAGTGTAAAAGAGGGTTCATGTTCAAGCTGTTGTATGTTGTCCTGACAGCGTTTCTTGGATTTTAAGTCAGAAATTCAAGTTTTAAAAATCTCTCCCGCATCTTGAGATTTCTAAAACATGAAAATAAAGGAGGATCTGTTACTCTCTTGCTGACGGAAAGAAGGGCGAGAAGTTAGAAACGAGTCAAAAACGGTGGTTGGTCCGCTTCTTCTCTTGTCTATTTAGCTACAATTTTGATGAAATCCCTGATTCTAAAATCCACGTATCCAAACAGCCCCTAAATGTTTAGGGATTTCTCCTCCCATCTCCATACCCTCTAGACTCGTGCCCTCTTAAGTCTCTTTAGCTCTAATCTTGAAATTGGGCCCATAAATATTCCGTGGAATAATTTTTCATCGTTGCCAAACATGCCTTAAATGGATGAAAGACATCAACACCATTTGAACGAATTTGTGGTCGCAGTTCACCAGTTAGATAACAGATCTGATCACATAGACATGGCACCAGAGGGTGTCGTTTAACAGCCACCATCTTTTTGTGTTTTCCATTAATTAAATAAAGGGAAAGTTTCTCCAAAATTGTAGTGTCTCGTAGAAACTACTTCAAAATGGCATCTTATGACAATTGACTTCAACATGGCAATGTACGATGAAAATAACTAAAATGTCCTCCTTTCATTTTTTCTGCTTTTCATCTCCACCATCGCGGCGACCATCACTCCAGCTCGAAATAGGAGGAGGAGGAAGAAGAAAAAAATAGAAGAAGAAAGAATAAGGGGAAGAGGAAGATGATGAAGAGGAAGAAGAAGAAGGAAATAGAAAAGAAAATAATTGACACCGGAAGAATGGAAGACGTAGGAAAAATGGAAAAGAAGAAGGAAAAAAAGAAAAAACGACACTGAAAAAATAAAACACCAGAAAAAATGAAAAATAAAAAAAAACCTGGAAGAAAAAGAAGAAGGGAATGGTATGTAGTGTTAGTGAGATTCAGGCTTGACTCGATGAGATTTGGGTTCGACTTGGTGAGTTTTAGGTTCAACTCCACATCTCTCCTAGTCGAACATAACTTTCCTTTTTTTCTTCCTCATTTTATTTCTTTTTTTCCTACGTCTTCAATTTTTCCTAACGCTGATTCTTCTTTTTTCCTTCTTCTTATTCCTCTTCTTTTTCATTTTGCAGGCATCTTCCATATATTTTCAGCGTCAATTCTTTTTTTTCTCTTTTTCTTCTTCTCTTTTATCTTCATCATCCTCTTTTTCTTCCTCTTTCTCTTATTCCTCTTATTTTTCTTCCTCATCTTCCTCATCTTTCTAGTTGAATCGATTGTTGTCGGCGGTGGTGGAGATGAAAAAACTAAAAATATTACAAATGAAGAAAAGCTTATTTTGGTCCTTTTCATCGTACGACACCAAATGGACAAGATATCGAATAAAATGCCATTTTGAGGTAATTTCTTGAAGATGGCGCAATTTTCAAAGAACTTTCGGACCGTGTTCCCATCTTTGGATAATAGCACTATCACTTTGCTTTACCCTTTTTTTAGGGAAGTGATATATCCGCCCCTTTTCACTACTTGGGTCTTGGGACACCCAGCATCAGTGTACGTGGCAATCAACCACATTGAATCCTTCTGACGTGAAGTATATCAACCCCTCTGCAATCACTATTGCTGGGTGTTCCAAGCAAGGTTTTAAATTTTAGTTTTGGAATGCGTTTCGGTACTCACCGAAACCGAATTTTCGAATTTTCGGAGGAAATCTAACGAAATATTTTAACGCCTATTTTATCTCGTACATAATTTCGCCCGAAATTTTGGGATAATATTAAATAATTGTCAACAGTCCAAATTTTTGAGTGAAATCCCTTAAATTTCGGACGAAATTTCGTGATAAGCAAAATTTCAAGATTTTGATCGAAATAAAGTAATGTTTTGATTACTACGCATTTCAATTTTGGTCTCGACTGAAACCCAAATTTTCGGACCGAAATTTCAGATTCAGTCGAAATTTAAAACCTTGGTCCCTGGTAATCAAAAGGGGCAGCTATATCACTTCCCTTTTTCTATTGGCATTCCACAGTTTTTACAATAAGATTCTAAATATCAACATCCAAAAGTGTCTGACAAAGTCAGTAGTGCAGTTATCAAAATATGGTATTGAGGGCATCAATCCCCAAAAATTATTATTTCCCTAACAAGTAAAGGGCAATGATATCTCTCTCTCTCTCTCCCCCCGGCTCTTTCTGGTGGATATTTTCCCCACTCTAACAGATACCGTTAGGATATACAAAGGGGTGGAAGAGCCACCAGTAACTCCAAAAGGCTTAAAAGTTAACGATTTCTGTCAAAGAGGCGGGGGCAAGGGGGATAACCATCAGAAGGGAGGAGGGGGAGGAATATCACTGCCCCAAGTAAATTAAGGCTACTGATACTGGCACTACCATGTTTTAATAGATTTTGTAAAGCTACTGGCACTACCATGTTTTAATAAATTTTGTAAAGCTCTAAGAAGCCAATTAAAAAAGCAAAACCTAGCTGAGTTTGTGCAATTACTAAAACATTGCAGTACTATTGTACCAACACCAGTAGCCTAAATTGATTGATGTTATAACGTATAAATTTAAACGTATGGTTGTTAAGGTATAAAGTCGGGGATCTTAGTGTCATAATAAGACACTCATTGTGCACGTATAGTGGGCCCCACAAACACACGTATAAAAAAGCATAGCTAAGCACCTCACGTGTATTACCTACGGTTACACGCCTATTCCCAACTGGTTTTTTCCTAACTAGCATACAATTTTGTCTCTGTTAGGAAATGACATGCAAACCTTTACACCTGTACATATGACAACATTAGGAGGAGTTGGAAATTTTTTGCCTTGGCGATCTGGACACAACCTATCCAACAGCGTCTTTATATGGATTTTCTGTTTGTTATCAACAAATTTGAGGATGAGAGGATTACTCCAGCGTTGGAAACTAAGGGCCTCCTTGGTTAGCAACAAAGTGGTTGGTACGGGTCCAAAGGAAAACATTTTCATCTCATCTATGAGGAAACGAGAATAGGGTAAAGAAATTGAAAAGAAACCTAAGAAATTGAAAAGGCTTAGAGAAACAGGAAGAGAGAAATTTGTTCTCTGTATTTTTTTATTGATGAAGAACATATGTTCAAATGCTCTATTTATAGAGCTTTACAATATATTTACAAGATATGACAAGAGTAATTTGTATCCTATTAAGGTATAAAAGAATAGGAATAAAAGAATCGACTTTGGAATATCTTCCTTGTAATGCAACATCCTGCATTGATTTGCAAGATTTATAGCTTGCCTTGATTTGCACATCTTTTCTTGATTTGTTGGATTGACATTACCATCTATAGCTTGCATGGTTGACTTGTGTTGATTCCCAATATCTCTTTCTGTAGGGAATTTAACCGGGTAGAACTCACCCCTAAAAGCTAGCCATTAGAGGGGCTATTTGCTTATCTGATGTGGGACTATTTGCTTTTGAGTGGAACCCCAACAATCTCCCCCTCCACTCGGAAGCAACGTGGACAATCTCGCCCCTCCACATGGCGGCAACATGGGGACCACGAGATAACTACACAGGGGTTTCCGAGATCTTCCCCGAGGGACATTCCCGCTCTCGGAGGTAAACCGGGATACCACGTCTTGAGCTCTGATACCATTAGTAGGGAATTTAACTGGGTAGAACTCACTCCTAAAAGCTAGCCATTAGAGGGTGGGTGCCCATTGCCTTATAACCCATCCCCATCCATTTCACTTATCCAATGTGGGACTATTTGCTTTTGCGTGGAACCCCAAAACTTTTCTCATTAGCACAATATCTTCCATGATTGATATCATAGCTATAAATGCTTTCCTTTTTACCATCTTGATTTTCAATGTTTTCCCCATTAGCGTAACACTTGCATTCAATTTCTTTATAAGAATATGAAAATTTTCTATAGGAGGCGTTGACGACAAGAAAGAGATGCACCTAGTCAGTTGGAAGGAAGTCTATAAGCCCATAAAAAATTGTGGGATTAGGATCTGATGTCGATGAAACCCTCATTGTGAAGTGATTGTGGAGTTTGGAGAGAAGAGATTTCACTTGTGGACAAAAGGTAATTGAATCAAAGTATCGCACTCAACAGGGCAATTGGATAACTGACGACAAATTAAGCTACAGAATCACTCACAATTTGGAGAGACATCTTAAGGCAAAACTACATGATGTTGTAGAAATTTCTATCTGAACTGCACGGTCAGATAGATCGAAACTGCATGGTCAGATAGATCTGAACCAAACAACGAACACTCTGATTGCTAATAAAAATAGAGAAGGAAGAAGAAGATATAATATACCGTTAACAGAGTGTGTAACACTGTTAACAGAGAGAAAATAAAACTGTCGGTAGAGAAACATAATACTATTAACAGTATAAATAGAGAGCAAAAAACACTATTAACAGAAAGGAGAACCAGAGAGACAAAAACGTTTTTCTCAAGTTATGTCAGGAAATCAATGAATGGAGAGGCGGATCGGCTAATCATGGGCGGAGTATATAGATTGTTGTTAGAGCTCTTTGATGCCCCCCCCCCCCCCCCCCCCCCCCCCCCCCCCCCGCAATTCCAAAGTCTTATATTTTTGCCTTTTTCTCCCTCCCATGTACTGTTTGCTCTCCCGACTTACTCCGTCGATTGCTTTTGATTAAATAAATTCTCATCATTTCACAAAAAAATAAAATAAATCAGAATAAGATGTAGATTGAGATTAATTTTTATTTCCACTTATCCAAAGGATGGATAGTCCATGAGATAATCAATAACTTCGCTAGGTAGACCCACCGGATCATTCATTCTTTATCATGTCTATAGTATGCCACCTCATATAAAAATGATTTGGATGAATACTGGTTTGATAGCTGACATCATGAATTAAAATAAATAAAAAATTTTAAAACCCTATTTGGATAAAAGGTGGATTAGGATTAGCAAACATAGTGGGAGTCATGAATGGCACTCTCACTAAACAATCCTAATCACCATAAGAAATGCTTCATGAAAATGGCAGGTGATTGACGCGGGATTTTTCACAAATTTATAAATTGAAATTCACTGAGGATGAGAACGACCATGTAGATGATCCACTCTTATGATAATCCAGTATTTTTCAAAACGGACCACTTCTTAAGATGATCCAAACTGTCCATCTACTGGGGGCCACAATGTAAATAGGTTGTGCCCTAAAAAGCATTTCCCTAGGATCAGATGATCCTAAACCTCCGATCTACAGAGGGGCTACATATAGAGGTTTCTGAGGTGGCTGCGAAATGCCTTCTGTGATGGTCCCTGGCAGATCCCTTATTATTTTTTACTTTTTCAAAATTTTAGTGATATTATAAATGCACTTTGATGACATGGATCCAATGAGGCAACCTTGAGGCTTGGTTTTCCAAGGGTGTCGTTCACTTTAGCATTCTCTTAAACAAATATATCAATAAGTTTTGATTTCATTATATGAATATTATATCCTTAAGTACATAATTTTAGAAAAGCCTCCTTCTATTGGACCGGGTTTTTTGAAAAGTGTCGGCCCGCTAGAAGACGGTTTCTGTTGTACACCTGTCACATATATTGTATAAAGTATAAACCATATTTTGGGGGAACTACCTATTTTGTCACCCTCCGGACTTGTTAATCAAGCCTTGAATACGGAGAATATTGATACTCATACGTCCCAATCGTATAGGGACATGTGTACTCTGACTATGGCCCCATTAGGAGTGACCCTTACTAACATACAAGAAAATTGTAGGCAAGTGATAATATTCGACCCATTTTTTACTTAAGACAGCCCTTTTCTAGTGTATTTATGACTACTCTTTTACAGTAGAGGGAGCTGTCCTAAGTAAAAAAGGGGCGAATTTACCAGCCCCCATAATTGTGTCTATAATATATCTCTGGGGATCACTAGGAACAGGCAATTTTCATTTTTGGTTCTGACAAGAGGACATCTATATGATATTGTAGACATCCTAAGGGGACCCACATGGTCCTGTTCTCATCTTGAACTATGAGCTAAGGACTACAAAATCAACGTTTCTTGGGGTGAAAAGTCCAATCATAACCAACCAATGTGTGTTTGATGATCGAGAGCGTTAATCTGATAGACAATCACAGGCCGGCCCAATGCGTAAAATCAACGGCTCAGATGATGTCCTTTTCATAATGATCGATCAAAGATCTAGAGTCATCTTATCAATGTGGGACCAAGGAAAATAGGCCAGATGTGTGATGGCCAACAGTATCTACGGTCCAGATCTAAGGTCCTTATGGCAATACTTTTGCTCAATAATAAAAAACGATATACGGTGTAACTGTGTAAGCCCTTATGGTCTCGTATAGACCACATCATAGGATGATCCAAACGGTCCATGTGATGGAAAACAACTTAAATAGGT
Source organism: Tasmannia lanceolata (assembly GCF_043159265.1). Lineage (NCBI taxonomy): Eukaryota > Viridiplantae > Streptophyta > Magnoliopsida > Canellales > Winteraceae > Tasmannia > Tasmannia lanceolata. Next base: position 11,242,956 of record NW_027518683.1, read on the forward strand.
TGTGCCCCAAAAATCATTTTTATAGGAAGATCCTAGCCGTCCGATCTATAGAGGTTTCATAATATGCAGTTCCTCTATAGATCGGAGGGTTGTGATCATCCTATAGAAATGATTTTTTTGGGCACAACCTATTTATGGGGTACAGTACTTTTTGAAAAAAAACTCATAAAAACAGTGTACATCACAAAAAGATCCTCTATCTATCATTAGGCAACTTGCCCATGTTACGGTGAGCCCCCACCAGTGGATCAATTCCAATCATGCGGTCCACAGATTGTAGAGAAGGAGAAACTTTGGTGGGCCCTCGGACCACCTTCACTTTCCTCTTTTTTTTTTTTTTTTTTAAATCTATCAGAGGACGAAACGAAAGCGAGAGTAAATTGCAAATGGCTCGGAGTCCGAACCTAATACGGAATCGAACGCGCGATTACCAACGCGTCCCCATGCCGACGTCATTACTCTTCCCCAACTTTGAAAAGCGAATGGAGATAAAATTGATTCCCGCCTCTCGTTTAACCAGAGCCTGCCACGTGGCAACTTACCTGGCAGTGAAGCAGCGTATCTTGGGGACGAGAGATGGCGGTCATTCCATACACTCCCTCTCTCTGCTCTCTTTCCCTTTCTCCCATTTTTTTCTCTATTTAATCAAACCATTTTTATTTTTTTTTGTCTTTTCCATCAGAAGCTCTCTCTTTTCTTCAATACCCAAAACCATCTCACCCTTTTATTCTCCTATTCTTAGAAAAAGGAAAAAAAAAATACAGACTCTGCTGTTGTTAAAATTTCTAGGGTTTTTTTTTACTCGTTCTGTGGATCGGACGGAGGTTGGATTCTGTATTGTTTCGATTGACGGCGTTCTTCTTACTGCTTCGATCGATCGTTTTTGGCCTTCTGTAAGTTGTTTTTGTTTTGTTGTGTTAGTGTTTTTATTAGAGATTTGGATCCGGATCCGAATTAGGGTTAGGGTTTCTGCGAGGTCTGATAAGTGATAACTAGTTGGGATTTTTCTCCCCTTTTTTTTAAATTTTAGTTGTTTTATTTAATCAAATTTTGGGAGCTTAGAGAGTCCCTTGCTCGGTTTTCGGCCGTGGCCGAGTTGAGATTTGGCTTCATTTGAATGGAATTTACGAAGAATTTGATGGTTTTCTCGAGTTCTAGAACAAACGGTTGATGTCAGGAAGAAATAAAACATTTTTAGGGCCTTGTCGTGAGGTTCAAGATGGATATTTCGTTGATTATGGTCGATTTTGTATGTATTGTTTGGCTTTCGCAACGCAATCGTCAATCTTAACCCTCATGTGTAACCAAGGGATTGGATACTTGCAATCCTTACAGTCTGAAACCCCACTCGATCGAAACCAGGCCGAATACAGTATGGAATCTGTGTCTGTCCCCGTTATTGGATCTACCGATGAAACCCCTCGTTTTAAGTTCCTCTGCAGCTTTGCAGGGAGCATCCTGCCCCGGCCTCAGGACGGGAAGCTCCGGTACGTTGGAGGGGAAACCCGAATTGTGAGCTTACCTCGCGATGTCAATTACGAGGGGCTTATGTTAAGGATGAGGGAGCTGTTTGAAGGGGCATCTCTGTTGAAATACCAGCAGCCTGATGAGGATCTGGATGCATTGGTGTCTGTTGTGAATGATGATGATGTGACAAACATGATGGAAGAGTATGATAAGTTGGGTTCTGGGGATGGATTCACTAGGCTTAGGATTTTCCTATTCTCGCATCCCGATCACGATTTGTCCCACTTTGAGACGGATGAGAGGGAAAATGAGCGGAGGTATGTGGATGCGTTGAACAGTCTTAGTGATGCATCTGATTTCAGAAAGCAACAACCCGAAGGAGCTATACCCCAACAGGTCGATAAAATTCAAGTTGGTGAACAGTTCTTTAACACCATTAGCCAACAAAATTGTGAGGTTCCATTTCCACTACAGTTCAACTTACATCACCTCAATATTCCTCATCAGCCATCAGCACAACACCAGCAATCGCATACTCCAAGGTACAATGAAATGGAAGCTCCCTGGAGTCCTGCGTACTATTCGTCTGGGCATCACATCCCTCACGGTCCACAGCCTGTGCCAGAATTTCCATCTCCGCCTTTGACTGGCCGATACCATATGCCTTTTGGGGATTTTCACGATAAGTGCTTGGAAAATATGTCGGAAGAATACGGCAGGCCACCTGTGAATCCCCAGCTGCCGTATGAACAGCAGCCGCCTTTTGTTGATAATGTGATGCGGCTACCACCAGGAACTATTACTGGTGAAAAGGCTGGATTTCCTGGGAACTTGGCTCATTCTCATAATGTTTTTGAAGGAAATAGCATCTGTGAGCATTGCCTTATGGCTTTTCAGAGAAACCAAGCTATGCCAGAGGCCCGATATCCTGATTCCCGTTGGAGGCATGGACAGCCTCATCTGGAGCAATCAAGTTCGGGTAGCGAATTACCTCAATTCTCAAATCCGTGTGCTGAATGCTTCCCTGGTAGGGAGACTTACATGATGAATCCTGATATGAAATTAGATCATGGCATGTACTCCAAAGAGCAAAGTGAGCCACCCCATTCTTTCTGTAACGAATCTCATAATTATGAAAGAGGGCGGGTTCTACATCACCAATTGAACCACCAGGCTGAGGAACCGAGAACACACGTTTCTGGAGCTGGAAGAGTCAATGAGCACTACTTGGTAGATGGTAGTGGGATCAAAATTCCTCTGGCCCACGGTAATTTGGCCCGCGGCAATTGCTGTGGTGTCCATTCAGTGTCCTCCAACTGCATCGGTCATGATGATCCTCGTTATATTCGTGCTGGTACTGAACTAGGAAATGAAGGGTTTCACGACCAAACTGTGGGAGCTGGACCTCATATGCATCTAACAGCTCTTGAAGACTCTGGAATCCGCTATGGGAATCTTCCTTCTGCTTATGGAACAGATAATGTTTACCAAGTATCTCATGGGCCTACGTCGATGCATGCTTTACGTAGAAGGGCGCAAAGTTCTTTCCGTGGAGGTCCATCCTTTGAAGCACCAGGTTTACCAACACAAGCTAATGGTACAGTTAATACGGGATTCATAAGGGGTACACAGGAAGGAAGTCCAAGGTTTTCTCGTATTGGGGTGGAAGGTCAAAACCCTTGGGCTGGGCACTGTGTAGTTCCGTCACAAAAAGTATTTGGTTTTGATGGGTCAGCTGTTCCAGAATGTTGCCAGACCCATATACCCAAACTGAATTCAAACATCCCTGTTCAGGAACATCAGAGCCCTCTTGCTCCAGAATCCAGTCAAGGACAACCTGACATGCTAGACTTGATGATTCCTGCAGAAGCTGAACCCTTGATATCTCCATCTTCAAATCTGATTGATGATAAAGTTGTTGTTTCTGCAGTTTCTAGTCCTAGTTCTACAAGTCACATTGAAGTTAATGCAGAAATGAAATTGGAGGAGAAAACTATGCTTGGAGATGCTTGCAAAACAAAGCATGTAGAAATGGTGAAGGACCCTGATGTGCAGAACATTCTTTCTTCTGCAAAAGAAAGTGAAATACTGCCTTATTCCACCAGCGTCCCACCTTCTGAACATGGTGTTGATGATCATGCTCCATGTGAACATGTGGAACTCTCAGTCCATGATTTGAGTTTCTTACCTGAGTTGATTGCATCAGTTAAGAAAGCAGCCTTGGAAGGTGCTGAGGAGGTGAAAGCCAGAGTGCATGCAAATGTTGATGCAGATCTTGCACCCAATCCAGTCAAGAAAGAGCCCCCCGTGCACGAATTAGAACAAGCGGTGAGCACTATCATTAGGTTTTGGGCATACTGTGTATTGTAAATGAACAACCTGATCTACTTTCATTGCCGCATTTTGGTAGTCACTTTTGCTTCTATTCCACAGCACACTCACATGGAGCTGGAGCCTGATTCTGATAGTGACCATTCAAACATGTCAAAGATTGAACCAACGAAGGCTGAGGCAGAAGCTTTGGCAAGAGGTTTACAGGTATCTGCATTGTGAATATTATTCTGATTGCTCCCAGATTGTCCCATGGCCCTCCGTATGATTACTCTATTTGTTTGTTTGTTTATTTTTTTTGAAATGATTGATTACTCTATTTGTTTTCTTAACAGACAATAAAAAATGATGATCTGGAAGAAATAAGAGAGCTGGGTTCTGGTACTTATGGGTCTGTCTATCATGGCAAATGGAAAGGTTCTGATGTTGCAATAAAAAGGATAAAAGCCAGCTGCTTTTCTGGAAGGCCATCTGAAAGAGAGCGTTTGGTACTTTCCAAGACTCTCCTATTACTAATTTCTATATCAAATACCTTTGCTTTAACTTCATATTAGTAGCCTCGTGCTGCAGTGGCATGGAATGTGCTCTTCTAATAGTCTTAGTGTAAACTATATTTGGTTTTACATTAGATGGAAAGCAAGATGCTTTGTAAATTTTATTTGATGTTTTTTCGTTTGTGGGAACCGTAGAAATGATTAGGGATGGAGAAGTTTTCTTAATTCAGACGGAAAATTATAGTTGCTATTATTAATATGTTTTTCAGATTGGCATAGTCAGCATTTATTTAATAGCAACAGCTTTATTGATCATTAAAATGAAGTATAGAATATCAGATCGAGCCGTTCAAACCCAGGACAACTAGGTATTAAGCTACAACAGTGTCAGCATTTAACTACATATGTAGATTCAATAACACCTACTAACACATATGCTACTTAGGCATACAGTTTCTTATTGCAAGGTTTCAATTAGTAAATCCATTAGCTAATCTATTCGCATCCGCATTAGATTATCTTCGGACGCGATAGAAGTGAATACAGTGGCCTTCCAGTTTATTGAGCACTTCTTCAAACACATCCGCAAGTTTCCAAGGGAATCCGGTCCCCTCTCTACCCCATTTGATAACGTTTTGGAAGTTGCCTTCAAGGCGTTATTTAATCTTTTAGACTTTAACACTCCCCTCACGTGTGGCCCCTCTTTTTTTTGGGTTGACCTACACGTGGCACATGTGGCCCCATTTTTTGGGTTGGCCATTGCATGTGGATTTTTCGATATCAAGGAGGTTTGAACCCAGGCATTTGCTCTAATACCATGTGAATCAACCAATAACTCCAAAAGCTTAAGCTGTTGGAGAAGGCGTTATTTAATCTTTATACTTTAACACCTTCAACATATGATTTCTCACCCAAGATTGTGATAGGAAATATAACTTCGTATCTAAGATCCAAGGCTTTTGCTTCAATAGAATTCTTTTCTCCCCCAGACTAATAAAGGTAAGAAGTACCCCGTCGTTTCCAGCTCTAATAATACCTTCTATACCTGCTAGCCTTGGATTCCCCCAGCTTGAACGCTTGAACCCCTACTTTGCAGAAAGGCTGTTTCCGTGACTCGAACCTGTGACCACCAGATCACAATGGAGCAACCTTACCATTGCGCCAAGGCTCGAAAGGATGTTACTATGTGTTCGATGTTTTTAAACCTTTATATGGGTATTATTTTGCTTTTGCGATGGTTTTTAGTGTGTATTTGTGCTTATTCTAGCACATCTAGAAGTTTCATCTTAAATGCCCATATTTGCATATGTTTTGGAGTCATCTTAAAAGGATATATTTTGGCTTATGTGATGGAGTTCCCCTTTGGAAGATTGAGAGGTGTACACATAGTTGATGTCTTGGAGACATTTAAAAGAATGTCTATTTCATCACCATTGATCAGGGGGCTGGGATCATCCTATGAGGGTGTACCAAGAGGCAATGAACCAGACTTGTAATGCCAACAAGATTCTTCGAATGTTGTACATGTGGTGGTGGGTCCATTGGTCCATACCTACAATACATGATGATTGTTTAAAAAGAATTTTTGTGTTTGACCAACAAAGCCTTTGTTGAAGGCAAAGGCTTATATTGACTTTTAGAATTACTTACAGGAATTGTAAGAGTTGTACTTAATTTGTTTGGGTATTGTTGATGAGGAGAGAGAGATCGTGTGGCTTGCCTTCTTGGGTGCTCTGTGGATACCTTTCCTACTTCGTGCCTAGGATGACTGTTGGGTGAGGGTCGTCCTACGAGGAGGGTCTGGGATGTGGTTGTGTGTGTGTGTGTGGGAGGGCGCCGGCGCAGAATCGTTCTTGTCATAGCTGTCTTGGCTAATATTCCCATTCATTACCTCTCTTTGCTAAGAAGTCCCATATCAGTAATCAAGCACATCTTGAATGTGTGTGTGTGTCTACTAGTTTGGGACCTTGAATGTGTGTGTGCGCGCGCGCGCGTGTGTTTTAATGCGTCTATATACAGATAAAATTATTATCTCACTACAGCTTTGAATGGAGGATTTCTCTTCTTTTTGTGGGTTAGTTGTTGCTAAAATTTTGCAGTGACCTTTTGAGTTAGAAAACCTCATAAAGAAGTGGTAATTAGAAGTTTAGTTAATTAAATAAGTTGTAATTTTTTATTTTAAAGTCAAATGTAAACTGATAATTTATTTCTTGTGTTGCTCCAATAGATTGCAGATTTCTGGAAAGAGGCTTTGATATTGAGTTCTTTGCATCATCCCAATGTTGTTTCTTTCTATGGTATAGTTCGAGATAGTCCTGATGAAACTTTAGCAACTGTCACGGAGTTTATGGTTAATGGATCTTTGAAACAATTTCTACAGAAAAAGGACAGGTAATTATTTTAAGAAATAATCACCATATTTCTCTGCCTGACAATTTAGAGTGTCTTTCCTTCAAGGATTTTGTGCCACCTTGTAAGTGGCTATTGTATGTCACGCTATTATCATATTCTGCATGATATAACAATGTAAGTTTCTATCTCTCGGCTTCTTTTGAACAGGACAATTGATCGTCGTAAGAGACTCATTTTAGCTATGGATACTGCATTTGGAATGGAGTATTTGCATGGGAAGAATATTGTTCATTTTGATTTGAAATGTGAGAATTTGCTAGTGAATATGAGAGATCCCCATCGACCTGTCTGCAAGGTATGCTGAAGTGGACCATATTTAATTTTGGTAGGTTACATTTTTCTGTTGGAACTTATTCACGGAATGAGTCCATATGTGGCTCCACACTCTGCGATCCTTTTCCGGTTTTATCTCTAAATGATGTTAGGTGTTGTTACTGGTTAGATTGGCTCAAGAAGTTCTTGAAACTTTACAGTCATAGTTTCATAAGTTCTGTCGACTATTTCATTTATTGGTGCATAAAAAAAGTAGTTCTGTAAGCAAATAAAGAATAACACTATTCTACTCAAAAGTGGTTGTTTCTTATCAAGAAAAAGGAAAAAAAATGGAAAGAGAGCTTAAAATTGTGTGCTCGGTATCCTACCGTCATTGTTGATTGGTCAGATTGTTCTCTTGATTGCAGCTCCTTGTTGGACCATTTAATAGTCACCATATCTTGTTGACTGAATCTTATTGTTCTTTCAGTAAGTTTCTCATTATTTTCATTACCTTCTTTCAGATCGGTGACTTGGGCTTATCAAAGGTAAAACAGCATACTTTAGTATCAGGAGGTGTCCGTGGAACTTTACCATGGATGGCACCAGAGCTTCTTAGTGGAAAGAGTAACATGGTAACAGAAAAAGTAAGACTAATTGCTTGAATGGTGATGTTTTGAGCTTATTTATAACCTGTCTCTTCTTGTCATAAGACTCCTTGACTTGAATGGTGATGTGTTGAGCTTATTTATGACCTGTCAAGATCTCTTAGCTTATTTGCTATGTTGCCATACTGTTTTTTTTTTCTTGGTGCAGATCGATGTTTATTCATTTGGGATAGTCATGTGGGAACTGCTTACTGGAGAGGATCCTTATGCTGATTTGCATTGTGCTTCTATAATCGGTAGGCACCCTGTTTCCAGCCCTATTAGACTTGATTTGATTCACTGATACCCTTTTTGCCACATACCCTTGCACCTACTTTATTCTTAAGAGTGCTTACCCTATACAGGTGGTTAGTTTGGGCCCTAGATTTGTCATTTTCTTTATATTTATATTGTGATCAGACCCTACACTTGTTGCTGTATATTTATGTGCATCTTCTTATGTTTTGGCGTGAACTATTAGTGCAATGCATGTTTGGACAGATTTTTAGGCTTACTGTTGAATTATCTCAAAGGTTAAATTAAACTTTATGACACGATTTGATTAACTTCCTGAATGTCTAGTTTGAAATTGGTACTGGTTTGTGCTATTTTAACTTGAGGTTAATGCATCTAAGCCTTAAAAGTTCTTTGGAATAATCCGTGAACCCCTAGGTTTGCACCAGCCTGGTAATCCTCTCTGCCAGCTTGAGATGACTCAGATGAGGAGATAGATCAAAGGAAGTGTCACCTTCATTCAAACCTCCTGAATCTTTCCCATTGAAGCCTTCTGCCGATTGGAGCCACGTGTCATTAACTCGACCAAGCCATTGATGATATCTGATAGGGGGACTCCTGTGTGCCTGGTGTTCTCCATGTTTGTTTTTTTGACCCGGATGCCACTAGCCCCATTCCGATCTCTATTCTTAGACACCACATCGGCAGCGACGTCCGCTGTTCTCTGTCATTTCCTCTATGATGAAGACAAGCACCCATTGAATCTCCGCCAAGTGTCAGGTTTTTTCAGTCAAGCTCCAAACCAGCACCTTTCGCCTGCAATGTCTACCGGGAAGGAAACCTCCAGCAAGCACACTTCACAAACTCTAGTGCAGAGTCAACCTCCATCCTCCCACCTAACATTGTACTACACGAACCATCAAACAAGATTACCTTGCCCAAAACACTTCCTGGCAAGATAAAGTTATCGAGCGATCAACAAGTTCCACTCGTCTAACATGATGAAAGGGCATCCCAGCTTATAGCTAGATTTGGACAAGGATAACGTTTTTAATGCTGACTTCTTCCGAGATAGACATAGACACTTCTTATGGCCCAATGTGAACGACAACAAGATCTCCCCTCACAATGGTAGTCCTTAGATGCCATGTTTTAAGGGCATTCATTGATGATACCCACCTATTCTCCAAAATCCCTCATATGCTTCTATTCGCGGGGCATGTCGGTTTCAACCGAGGAGGTTCAGTCAGAACATGCCCGACATGGCCAGCCAATTCACTACCAACTTGATTGTTAGAGTTCGAATCAATCATCGGTTACTATCTCCGTCGATGGTCGAATCTCATAGGGGATGTTCTTGTCCATGCAGGACCTGACATTGTTGCTATAGTCACAAATATTTGTCTAGGGAAGGGTGTATCATTTAAATTTTTTATTTAATTTCGGGTTTATATCAGGAAAAAACTGTAAAAATAAAATATATAAAATTTAAGAAAAAAATTAGCTCAACAAATAATATCGTGAATTTATCATGATATTTTTTGGGATGAAAATAAAATATCAAGATATCTCGATGATTTTTCAAAATTCTCTCAAAAATTTAGGGATTATGTCGTTTTATCTAAAAACCGCAAAATATCTTGATATTTTCAAAAAATGCCAGAGATATTTGTGACTATGTGTTGCACCTCCAACACTAATTCCTTCTTCTTAAGTTGTAATACTTGCATTTGTCCGCCATTTTTTTTTAATGGCGCTCTAAAAGCTTCCATTCATTCCGGCTCTAATGAATATCCCACCTTTCCCATTGCATTCCAATAGGCCTCCATCCTCTCATCAAACCTCATATTTATTGTTGTTGAAGAGTTGTTATCCACATCAAGCCTAATGTATTAAAAATCTGAGCTGCCTTGGGAATCCTTTGAGGCAAGATTAGTTGGCATAGTCCCTTGAACAATTTTCTTAGAGAAGATAGAGAAAATTGTGAACAAAATGACTATTAATATTGAAAAAGAGAGAAAAAATAAGCAAAACCATCAAGTTGGTCAAGTGAATGACAAACTCAAAATTTCTTATTTAATAGAATAGGTCTAGTTTTCATTTCAAACGAAAAAGGAAAAGACTAGCTTGAGTTTGTTCAACGTGAAATTCAGTACTTTGCCTAGTTGTATGAATAAGCAAAGTTTATATCCACGTATATTTCTCTTAGTACTGCTCGTCTCAAAAAGTGTTTGTGGTTCATAACAATATAAAAAATAAATGAACAGGAATAACGTCGTCCCCCATCATGTATTTCGGTTGATGTCATACTAATAAATTTCGTTGCTTTAAAAAAATGAACAGGAATAGCATGTATCTTCCGTGAAGACATGGAATGTTTTTGTTCTAGTTGTTGCCATCCGCAGTGTGTTCTGCGAAGGATGTTTACAGAATATGCATGGATCCATTTCTTTAATTTTCTAATGCTGGTCAAAAGATTCTTGGTGACAGGAGGGGTCTGAATTCGTCCTTTTTTCTGGCTTTTTCCTTCAAGGGAGGATCGGATCACTGATGGACTTAGGAATTAAGTCATAAATATTGTTCTTGGGAATTTCTTGGCAAAGGAAAATATCAGGATATATTAAATTTGTTTTAATTTTTTGGGTTTATATCAGGAAAAACTATAAAAATAAAATTATTTAAAAATATATAAAAATTTAAGAAATAAAAAATATCATAAAAATACCAAAAAAATATCATGACATTATCGCGATATTATTGTGGTAAATGACATTATCAATATTATTGTGGTAAACGAAAAACAACCATGATCAGAGGGCTTTCGTGTAAATTTGATGGCCAATCAGAGCGCAACCTTGTGGGTCCAGGTCTCAGGCCGAACAAAGATCTCATACCTGAGATTGAGGTGTGTGAAAATTAACGGTTTTGCCTTTCTCATCTCTCGAGATATATATATATATATATATATATATATATATATATATATATATATATATATATATATATATATATATATATATATATATATAGAGAGAGAGAGAGAGAGAGAGAGAGAGAGAGAGAGAGAGAGATTTTTCAAACTATTAATGTTATCTTTACTGTTGGAGAGATTTTAGGGATTTGTCATTGCAACCTTAGTAATCCTTCTAACCAAGAATAAACATGGTAATATAGTTAAGGGTAAAATGGGGACAGAAAAGAATTAAAAGGAATTTAAGGCACAAGTAGATGCTATTGGTAATTAAGAAATTTTTGGGACAGTTCTTGTAGATATGTTCTGATTTAGGGTTTTTTTAGTAGTTTTCCCTTTTTAAAATATGGTTACAATGTCTCAGCGTCTATAATTTGTGGACACGGACACGAGTGTCGCTTGTCGACACAGACACGGCAAACCCCCAAAATTTAGAAACGGGGACACGGCTAAAATAGAAAGTATATATATGATGCAACAACAAATATTAGTTAAAGAAGAGTTAATAATTAAAAGAGGTAAACACTATGTAATAATAAACAGAATGTCACACTTGACTTGGCACAAAAATGTGTTCACGCACCCACATTAAGTCTAACACTTGTAGTAGTACATTTAAAAGTGTCCGAAGGAGTGTCGACACTGGTGGGCACACGTGTCGTGTCGGACACGGGAGGACATGTGTGTGTCAACAATAAATTCAATGTGTCGGCTAAATCATAGCTCGGCATACTTGTTTGCAGAAGATGTATTTCAGGAATGAAATGTTGTGGTTATTAAAACAAACTCAACTTATCTAAGCATATCATAAACCATCTTAATATTTTACAGCAATGGCTTCGCAGTTTATTATTTCCTTTGTTGGGTGTCGTGTTTAGTCATTTAACTTGATTTACAAGGCCTTTTGGGACTGCACACTAAAGATCAAGATCTGGATCTTATTGAATAAAACTGTGTATACAAGGGCCTTCAGCTAGGTTGATTACAGAAACTGTTGATCTCTCTCTGTAACTACACAGTACGTTTAGTTTCTGAAATGAAAATTTAACTGTCATAATTTCCTGCTCTTGGACCCTGATTATATTTATTGCCATATCTTGATGGTAGGTTGTCTTCAGATTGGTAACAAAGTTTCTCAGCGTTAAGATGATATATTGGCCATCTCTACATAAAAATGGCTTCCCACAAAATAGTGATAGTTCTGCATAAATTGTACACTAGGGATATGTTATGTTCATGTACTTGTTTGGATGGTAGGAGGATTGAATAATTGCAAGTATACATATTTGAAGTGAAAAGCTTGATTCCATATTTCAAATAAAGAAAATATTTTTATTTAATAATGTCACACAAAGTGAGATTGGTAATTTAAAATCAATGAGCTAATCTTCACTAAGGATCCTTAATCATGTGCTTATGTAGGGGGAATTGTGAATAATACATTACGTCCACAAGTCCCAACATGGTGCGATCCCGAATGGAGATCTTTGATGGAAAGTTGTTGGGCTTGTGATCCCGGGGAAAGGCCATCGTTCTCAGAAATATCTCAAAAGCTGAGGAAAATGTCTGCAGCATTAAATGTGAAATGACTGGTTAAACTTGCATAAAATGCCCACCTTTAGCATTTATTTTCTTTTCTCACTATGTATATCTTCTTGATAGTTGAGAAAAAAGGCATCGATCAGCCACGTGCAGGTATATTGTTTGGCATATTTGAACCTTTATAGTGCTACTATAGATAGTATTGTTCTCCATAGAGCTCTATGCACATTGGAGTATATGATAAAAGACTACAAATCAAGGCTGGGAGACACAGATGATAGATTAAAGCGTGAGTTGATTTACTCTGTTTTTTGTTCCTTCACCTTCCGTTCTATTCTAGAGAATTTCCTTTTATGTATATGAAGTAATTTGAATTTATTTTGCAGGATCACATTATTTTGGATGTGCATAGAGCATCTTGTATACTTTTGCGGTTGAGTCCAGAGTATGATGTGGCTTCTCTGGTAGAACTGGTATGCAAATATGTAAATAAATTTTGTGGTATTACATTGTTCTTCCTTGTAGAAAGAGATACTGTGACAGTATGCAAGGTTTTGCATCAAACCATTGCGACCAGATTTTATTTTTTTTTTTTGTAATTTTGCTTCTAAAGTGTATTCCTAGGAGCTGGCAGATGTATAGTATAAGAGAAGAAATAAAAACTATTATATTGTAAGTAAAACCCCGTTGTCATGTGCCTAAGATGGATGAAATGTTTATTTTTGATCCCTTAATATTGCTTTTGGACTTTCATAGTTAGCGAATTGGGTTGCTAAGGATTTTATTTTAATGAGAGGGGTCTGAATTGATGATACTATTTTCTCTGTGTTGGCTGTCATATGCCATTGTGTTATTTTGGGGTTTTAGTCATTCGGGTCCAGGGATAAATTTTTTAAAAAAAATTTTACCTTTTTCTTTTTCTGATAACAACTATGCTGTTTGGTTTTTTCATGAGAAATTTTTCTGAATTAAATGAAAAATCTGAGCCAGTGTGGCTGCTCTCACATGCAACAGCCCAGCCGCGAAATTCCCTCTACGAAGGTTCCTAGCAAAGCCCTTGTGGCAGAATTTAATGACATCAAATCACGTTATTAGGGGTGTGAATAATCCTATAGCGGGTGCGAATTTATCATCACCCTTTAATATATGCAGATCTTAGTGTCTGTTTGGATGCACTAAAAAGTAGGAAAAACAAAGTAAATGGACAGATTTCCCATTTCCTAGCATTGATCGGTTGTCATTTACTATTCACATGGCGGTCCTCGTCTGCTGTAAATTTTCCAAATGCAGGTCCTTTTCACTGTTTGAGTTTCCTCATAAATTAGGGGGCGACGATATTTTCAGTCCCCTGTTCGCCCCACTGTTCACATTATAAGGGGGTGATTGCTTACTGCAATACTGCAAGGGGAGTGAAAATATCATCGCCCTTAGGAGAAAAAGGAAAATAATGGGAATCTATATACCTTTCCCTGTTCATAATGTGCATCCAAAACAAAGAACCAATGCTAACGAGACTGTTAAAAAATAAATTAAACATGCAATCTAACCTCAAAGATCAAACATGCATGTTGTTGAATGTGAATAGCTGCCCATAAAGTAATTTTTGATTTTCTATGTTTAACAACAAAGAATACGAGCCTCTTTGAATACCTCTAAGAATTATTTGCATCTTTCAATACCTCATAAAATTATTTGCCAATATTCCAATATGCAAATGTTTTTGAACTTAAATATCTTATTTGCAAATAGTTGGTATAATAGCTTCCCAAATTGAGATTTCAATGAGTTCTTAATATACCACTTGCTCATTTCAAAAAAATATATACCACTTGCAAATAAAATTAAATCATATTAGGGCCCGTTTGGATGCCGAGAAGATTTTGATTTGGATTTCTCACATTTGCAGCCTTTTTTGCCTTGACATTTGGATCCCGGTTAAACCCTTGAATTTCCAATTCAGCGACTGACGGTGAAAAAAATCAGATTTCCAAATAAGCTGTAGAAATAAGAAGGGAATTACCCCCTTCCCTCTAGGTCTCCCTCAACATGAGCTGGCAGATCTTATTCATTTTGTACTGAAAACTCAATTCCAAATCCAAATACAAAATCTGAGGTATCCAAATGGGCCCTTAAATGAATTTGCGTACGACTTCCCCGGAAAGGCCCTTAAATGAATTTGCTTAGGACTTCCCCAGAAAGGCATTTCGCAGCAGGCTGTTGCATGGAAGAACAGCCACCTCAATGAATTAAATGAATAAGACAAAATTTGTTGAAAAGTGAGACCAACAGCTACCTCATAAATTAAAATGAATAAACTTTACCCCTATTATATTTTGTAAATTACAAAATTTTAATCACATTTTATCTGCGTTTCTGTTTTTTTACTACGTTTTTTTAACCAAACCCACGTAAAGGTTGAATTTTTGCCGTCCGGTTTTACTGCCTAATCACGTTTTGCTAACTATGCTTAGGAGTTAGGAGACTACCCTTTTACACTAAGAAGGCATTTCCCCTATAAAACCCCTCGCCCTTCACAAACCCCCTTCCCCAAGCCTCTCTCTCTCTCTCTCTCTCTCTCTTTCCAAGCTAACCCAATGGGTCAAGGTTCTCCAGGCGGTCTGAACAAGCAAGGTCTACCCGGAGACCGCAAACACGACGGCGAGAAAAAGGAAAAGAAATTCGAGCCGGCGGCTCCGCCCGCCCGCGTGGGCCGCAAACAGCGAAAGCAAAAAGGCCCAGAAGCCGCGGCCCGCCTCCCTGTGGTGACTCCTCTCACGAAATGCAAGCTTCGACTCCTTAAACTTGAGAGAATCAAAGATTATCTCCTCATGGAGGAAGAATTTGTAAGCAATCAAGAGAGATTGAAACCCCAAGAGGACAAGAACGAGGAGGATCGATCTAAAGTGGATGATCTACGTGGGTCCCCCATGAGTGTTGGGAATTTAGAAGAGCTTATTGATGAGAATCACGCCATTGTTTCTTCATCTGTGGGGCCTGAGTATTATGTGGGGATTTTGTCTTTTGTTGATAAGGATCAGCTTGAGCCTGGATGCGCGATTCTCATGCATAATAAGGTAGATCGATTGTGTTATAAATTTCGCTGTTTTCTTTTGATTTTTCCCTGTTTGTGAAGCTAGGGTCGGTTTTGGTGGGTGGGTGGGTGGGGTTTGTTGCTGATTGTTGATTTTTTTATGGGGATGGGAGTTGATTTTGGTTTTTTTTTTAATGCTTATGATGTAGGGTTTTTCTTTTTTCAGTTGGGTTTTTTCTTTGCGGACCTAGGGTTTTGGTGCTTGAGTTGCTTGCTCAGTATGACTCTCCATCTCTTATTGCAGACCTAGGGTTTTACTGCTTCAGTTGCTCTCTCTCTCTCTCTCTCTCTCTCTCTCTCTCTCTCTCTCTCTCTCTCTCTCTTAAATTGTAGGAGTTGTGGGGTTCTTACGTGGATGGAGGTTGCTGATTTTGATATGTTTTTTTTTTTTTTTAATACTTGGCCTTCTTTGGGTGTTTGTCCAATTCTGAACGGTAATAAATACCGGGACTTTGCAATATTTGATTGATCACAATTCTGTATATTCCATTTACTATGGAGGTTCCCAAGGAATTCATTAGAGGAATATTTCCAATAAATATGGTTTGTTCTTGCATATCTCTACCAGTTTTCCAAATTAACCCTGCGGGTACATATAATTCAGAAGAATATGTGAGTGATTCATACACAGCATCTCTTTCTTTTATCAAGGGTTCGACCAATCGATATGTGTCTACAAATAATTGAAATTCAATTTCTTGATCTGTATCTTCAATTTTTGGAAACTTATGAAGTTCTTCCGTCAAGCCCTGATCAATGAACCTGAAAAATCCCTCAAATTGTATCTGACTTAGGGTTTGTGATTTTGTCACATTTCGTGTTGTGTCTATTGGCTCTGTTTCATAGATCATAGATGCTTGAAACCTGGGGATGATGATTTTGATGTGCAATTTGGTTAGATTGATGGCACTTTACGGTTTATTGTGTTGATTTTTATGGGATGTAGGCTGGAGAAAGTAGGTTTGTAAGGAGGTGATTTGGTTGTTCTTTTTATGTTTTGTGTTTTTGTGGACATGGAAAAATGACTGGTTAAATAGAACGGAGGGTTGTGTCATTAACAATGATACATGATTGGATTCGTAGAGTTGTGGGCATGAATTGGGTTTTTCAGTGTCTTTATTGTTTCTTCTGAATAAATGCTTTAATAGACTTGTGAATATTTGGGCGTGGGACGAGTTCTTAGAGATGAGAACTTGCCAACGACGTGGGTTTGTAAGGTGGTGATTTGGTTGCTCTTTTTATGTTTTTGTTGTTTTGTGGTCATGCCAAAATGATTGGTTGATGTGATGGAAGACTGGTGAATCGTAGGCATGAGTTGGATTTTCTGACATTTTTATTGTTTCTTCTGAATCTATTCTTTGAACAGCATAAGAAAATGTCTTTTGTGTCAATTTAGAGACTATGTATACTTTTTAAAGGTCTCTACATTCTTTTTTGAAAGACCTGATCTAAACTGACTTCTATTACAGTTCTATTTCTAATTGAAGTGGGAAAGGGGCATGGAGTTAGTTGTAGTCATTTGTTGAAGAAGTTACTGATGAGTGATGAGAATCTTACATTGTAAATGGCAGAGGGGTTGATTGATGATACTTGAGGGCTTATAAATGAGGATGTTCTGCGTTAATATGCATGGCTTTTGTTTTCGTGGGAGTAAGTTACAATTCTATTTCCAATGGAAATGCATGGGAGTGGAACTGCAAGCTTGGATATTACGCTGGTGATTACTTTCAGCTAATCGGAGAATTTGTTTCTTTATCCAAGTTCTCTAACAGCTTCTTGCTTCTCAAATATACTACGAGAGCTTTTTTGTTCCACTTTCTTCGACATCTGCTTGTAGATTTCCACGTGTTTAATATCTTTTCCATAAATTAATTATTCTTCATTGAGTATGTGATAGTTCATTACATCTCGATTACTCTATTTATCGATTTAATAACTTTAGGTAAGAAATTGATACCATGATATTTCATGGATGAATATTATTTACCTCTGACTGATGTTACTCTTTTGCTTCAGGTTCTTTCCGTTGTTGGGCTTCTACAAGACGAGGTGGATCCTATGGTTTCAGTGATGAAGGTTGAGAAGGCCCCATTGGAATCATATGCCGACATAGGCGGTTTGGATGCTCAAATCCAAGAAATCAAAGAAGCTGTGGAACTTCCACTCACGCACCCTGAGCTTTATGAAGACATCGGCATTAAGCCTCCCAAGGGAGTCATACTCTATGGGGAGCCCGGGACAGGCAAAACCTTACTTGCCAAGGTCAGTTCTTGTTTGCATGTCTATTTGGTTGGAGGTTATGTATGATTGTGTTTTTGTTGAGGGTCCATTGATCATTGAATTCCACTTGCATTCTTACATCCATGCCTCATGATACCTTCTTCATGCATCAATACTTAATGAATTTGATTTCTGCCCACATTGCATTTATTACTCATGATCTCCTATGTCATTCTCTAATTTGTGAATGATTTAATCCGTGGGCTTTTTTTTGTTCTTTGTTCAATGAATTAAGCAGAACATTTTCCTTCTTCACATCTTGCTCGTGGAAATTATTTTTGAATATTGTTTTTATGCTCCACTTGAAAGAATAGTTTGACTGTTTCAAACCTGAGTGTATAATTGACTTTCTTAGTTGTACTTTTGGAAGTTATTTATGATGCTTACATGATTGGGGCTTGGAATTTGTTTTCCCTAAATTTCTCTCTCAATTTGAGTCGGGAATTGAGTCTACCTATGGTAATGGTACTTCACTATGAACTGCATTTTGACAAATCAACATTTATGTGCAATTCCACTTGGTGATGTAATGGAAAGTGCAGTTTGCTCACTTGACAATGTGTACTTCAATTTTGAGTGTACCTGTGAGCATCATTATATCCTTGTGTATGTGCTTTAGTGACATTTGATTTATTCTAGCATTCTATAGTTAGTTTGTTGGGTTTTACCTTATCTTTTACTTGATCTAGGGTTTGGCATAATCTTGTTTAACTAGTTGCGAGTTGGAGTAGTATTGCAAACTGCATGACTTTGCATGTGTTGCGAATGGAGCAGCAAGTCAGCCAGGCAAGCTACATGAAGTGGTTCTTGGGAGCCTGTTAACCACTCTGAGACAAAAATGCAAATGAGCTGATCCTGTTCACTTTGATCAGTATGAGTTGTAGTTACAATCCAAATGAAAACATCATTTGGCACGAAGTAACTGGGCTGGTGATTTGTCTTGCAATATAATTATGTTCTGTGTGCCCACTGACCCTCAAGTGCTTCAAGGATGGCTCTTGCAGGTCATGATGCACCTCATTTACCATTTTTGTACTTGGTTCCCGGTGTCTTTTCCACTACACTATGTACTCCGGTTTTTGTAGTTCATGATGGATATTTCTAACTTGGTTCTTCTATATCTTTTTATAGTTTTTTTTTTGCACAATATGATTCCATATTAGGTATTACTCTTTTCTTGAGATGTTCTTTCAACTATCTTCTGTGTAAGGTATACCTACACGGTGTGACTTTGAAAAACTTTCATGAAGCAGGATGGATCTTCAACCGTGATACTTGGACATTGACGCTTATCCAACCTTTTCAATGATAAATGGAATGCTCCATCATGCTTTCAAACTAATCCTTTATGCACTGCCACAAGGAAATTGATTTGACTTTTAATCACACCAAGCCCTTTCAAAATTTGTGGTCGTTGAGTCTCTGCTATCTATTCTTAAGCATTGTATCGTATATTAATATGTAGGTGACATTTCTATGGACACCGTCACATGTATGCGGCTTAATGTAGCCCTTAATGTTAAATATGCTCGGATGTATCCACTTGATATATTTTAGACAATTTGCTTGCTTTTTGCATTTTCAATTTAATAGGATATAAATGCATTTGGAGTGTTATCTTAAGATTATACTACAACTGGATTAAATTGCAATGGACCCTGATGGCACTTGATGCCTCTCTCTCCCTAGAGTGGAGCACGATATGACATGGACTTGATGACATATCCAACGAACATATGCCCCTGGATCTTTTTTTTCTTCTTGAAAGAGTGTCCCCGAATCATTACTATGATGTCGATAAGTAATTTAACCAATCATGCTCAAGCACCATGATAAACTATATATTCATGGTAGACCAACTAGTCTATACTTTATAGTAAAGCTAGATGTGTTTGTCTCCACAAACATCTGCTAGGTTGGGTTAGTTAACTTGTGAGCCTTATTATTGCCTTTCCACCTGGACATGGATTTGGAACAGATGCTCATGCCATAGCCATGTCTGGCTTGAAACCAATGTCTTGTGCATCATAGTGCATAAATAGACTCTCAAGCAGACATTCTCAAGGGATTTGATTTGGATTCAAAATGGTACATTTGCAGTGGATTCATCATCCAAATGACTCCATCAAAAGTGTGATACTAGTGTAAATGATCATTAAATCAAGTGAGGGTATCATTCTATACATATCTGTCTGAAATAAAAAAGGAAGTGGGTAATTTCTGTTAGTATGGGCAGTAGGGTTTAAATATTGATAATGTGCTCTTGCCACTGGTCAAGATTAATGGTTAATTTGTTGGACAGTAAATACCTGCTATCAATATTTAGCTACTTCCATACTCCAAATATTTTACCACTTGTGTGTTCCACTTATAGACTTTTTATTTGGTTCAACATGACTGCTTGACTGGCCTAATCTTCTTTTATTTATTGCAATCATTACTATCTCATAACCTTTGGCCATTACATTGCAGTAGGGCTTTAGTCAGTTTGTCGATAATTTGAAGGACTTTATAAGATACACTCATTTTACATTTTAAGTGACATTTAGGGGCAAATTTTGACACTTCGGGCATTTTAATTGCATTAGGTATAATTATCTTCTATCTCTTCTTCTTGTTTTCACATGGATTGCATATTTTGATCATGATAATTCTTCTCTTTTCAGGCAGTGGCAAACTCAACATCAGCAACTTTCTTGCGAGTTGTTGGGAGTGAGTTGATTCAGAAATACTTAGGTGATGGTCCTAAGTTAGTGAGGGAGCTCTTCAGGGTTGCTGATGATCTTTCTCCATCAATTGTATTTATCGACGAAATAGATGCAATTGGCACAAAGAGGTATTTGAATGAGTCATGGTAAATTTACACTTCTCATCTTAAATATTGGCAGTCAATTAACTTAGTATATTCCAGGTATGATGCCCACTCTGGGGGTGAGCGTGAAATCCAGAGAACTATGTTAGAATTGCTGAACCAGTTGGATGGTTTTGATTCTAGAGGTGATGTTAAAGTGATTCTGGCAACAAACAGAATAGAAAGCCTTGATCCTGCCTTGCTTCGGCCTGGCCGAATAGATAGAAAAATTGAATTTCCTCTTCCAGATATAAAAACAAGGAGGCGTATTTTCCAGGTACTTCTATACCTAGTTGGAAGAAATTTTTTGTTGTCTTGGTCCCGTGGAAGCCCATTCTGTTGATGTGGACAAGTTGGTTTTACTGTTGTCCTGAGTTCCAAACCCAAGAACATGAGATTGTTTGCGCACATATGGCTATTGTTTCTATTACTAAATTAGACCTGCATTTGTGGACTGCAGATACACACATCAAGGATGACACTGGCGGATGATGTCAACCTAGAAGAATTTGTAATGACCAAGGATGAGTTTTCTGGAGCTGATATCAAGGCAATATGTACTGAAGCTGGTTTGCTTGCTTTAAGAGAGCGCCGAATGAAGGTGAAGTTTCATATTTACATTATGGGGATAAATTCTGCTAGGCATAGTAATTGCTTTTGTTTTGCCTTTTACTCTGTTGTCATACTGACATACACAAGCTGCTCCCTGTTAACTGGGTACTAGTTTTTTTTCCTCTTTACCATGTAAATGTATTGATCAAGTATCGGTGGTTTCTTTTTTGTGTTTTTCTTTTTTAACCGAATTTTTTACTAACATTGTTGGAACTTGGTGCATTTATAAATGACAAGGAACATAATATATTGTGTCGTGTCAAAGAGAAAACAGAATAGAAAATGCAAAACTACTTGCATGCACTTTAATTTTTGTAATTAGTCAGGAACTCGCCAGAAAGAATGTCTTACATCATATAGTTAGACTATTTTTACATCCAAAACACTTCCCTTCCTCGATGTAAGCATCATCAACTTTTCCTGCACACTTTCTAACTTTATAACACTTCTAAAACAATCATAGACAAGCTAGAATTCTTTCATAGAAAAATAGGAATTTTCAAAAGAGAAACTAACCCAAATCTCATCTTACTATGTAAGTTTCTATCCTAAATTGTGTCGAATTGTAAACCAGTCCTAATTCAACATTTCTACTTCAACATCGACCTTCTCAATTCAAAATAGAAATTCTAGCAGCTTCAAACAAGTCTGCATTTCCCCAAAACATTGGTTTTCTAAAGCTCGACAATTAAAAATCATAAAAGAAATTTCTTCTAAAGCAGTCCTTCATTCTCTTATTTTTGGTTCGAAGGACCTGTGGGTACTCATTGCATCAATTTCTTGTTGTAGAAAATTATACTCAGAATTGTTAATCCTACTTTCTTTTTTTAATGGTAATTGTTAATCCTACTAAATTGTCTTCAATTGTAAACAAAGATGTTGAGTTCCCTTCCACCTTACGAGGTACTTGGAGTAGAGCTGCATACCTTTCTCCGCAGATCCTCTATACGTATCTTTTATGCTTTCATGTTCATGTATTTTCCTAGAGTGCATATCATCTTCTTGATGGAAGCTCCCGGGATCATTGTGAACTATGAGTTTGAGAGCCCCTTGTTATCTGATGAGTCAATTCAAAAGCTTTAATAAAGGATCATTTCTTTTTCTTTTTCTTTTAATTAAAAAGCTTTAATTCTTGGAACACTAAATTATTAAAATGAATGTAAGCCACAAAAGTACATAATGAGCTGACTCCATCGTTGTCATAGTCTCCATCCTCTTCCGGCTATTCATTTATTTTTTCATCACAAATTTTCTCGTCAATTTTTTTTATAGATCATTATCTTCATTGTAGTATTCATTGAAGTCAGACTCTTTTTACAACTTCAAATCATGTGCATCCTCATCTAGATACTTTGTAATCTGGGTCAAGAACTCCTTCCGGCAACGTCATAATTTTCTTCTTCTATGGTAGCATATTGGATGAAGTCAAAACTCATCCTTCGTTGAAGGCTTTCTCCTCTACTAGTTTGGTTAGCCAAAACTAATCCTAGCCAATTTTCAACAAATCAAACCTTTTTTTCTACATTTCGGTTGGTTTTTGGCTTGACTTCCATCTTGTACACCTTTTTTGTTTATTGGTAGAATTCTATAAAGGTTTGTTGCCTTCCATTAGTGTGGCCTCAACCAATCCTTCTCATAGAAGTTGAATCTCATGCATAATTCAACCCATCTACCTAGTCAGAATATCTACATGTTTTGTTTGATATTAAGTCTCAAAGTACTGATTGATATTCCCTAAGCCTCCAAAATTTCAGCGGCCATAGTTTCCGACTTTGGTAGAAGTACCAAAGTCTTCCCTATAATTATTATACTTGCCATTGGATGTTAAAGCTGCTTCTTTGAATAGAATCCTCTAAGAGTATCTTTATGTAAGGTTTCTTTCCATCTGGCAAGGTGCACACATCAATTTGTAGAGGATTTGTCAAATAACATCTCCTGGGCTAATAGATTGAGGAATGCAAACATCATATATTAAATAAGGGGCCGTTTGGATACGCTGATTTTAGAATCTTGGATTTCCTCAAAATCGTAGTTGGGAGAAGAGAGAATAAGAAGACCAACCGTTCCGCTTCTGTTTAGAATCTTGGATTTTAAGTAAGAAATCCAGGTTTTAGAAATCCCTCCCCCCCCATCCCGAGATATCTAAAACCTGGAAACATGGGATGATCTTATGCTCTATTGACGGAAAGAAGGGGGAGAAATCAGGAAACGACGATTGGTCTCCTTATTCTCTCGTCTCTCAACTACAATTTTGAGGAAATCCAAGATTCTAAAATCCGCAAACGGCCCCCAACTGAAGTTTAGCAGATGATTGGACTTCCAGACATTCTTATAGGAGCTGACTATAAGACTTGTAATCTTGACCAGTATCTGAGAGTGGATTTGATCATGGGTGCTCTATCCCTTTTGTAAATAGCCCACATTATCGGCTTTCGGATTGACTAGTGTTTGGCTGCTTGTTATTTTCTTTATGATTTTTATATCAAGTTTTTTTTCACTTGATCAAATGGCAGCAGTACGAAATGGTTTAGTTTTATTGGCATGGTATGTTATTATTATTATTATTATTTTCGAATGATAGCATGGTATATTATTTTCATCCGTGAATTGCTTTCTGTTCAGGTTACTCATCCAGACTTTAAGAAGGCAAAAGAAAAGGTGATGTTCAAGAAGAAGGAAGGGGTACCAGAAGGACTCTACATGTAGCCCACACCACTCTTCACTGTGTTCTCACGCTATTGCGTTTTGGATTTGTTCCCATTCCTGTTTAATCAACTTTTAAACTGTGTTATCACAGTTGATATATTCCCTGATGAAGGTATAACTTATATACATCTAGTTTCTTTAAACAAAGGAAATAGACACGTCTGTTTTCATGATTTTTATTCATTTGAATTTCTTAGAAGTGGAAATTTGTGCTTATGTGTGCTGCTAGAAAAGCAGGACGAATATGGTTCAGGCATATATTTGTATTCTATAGATTTTAAAACGTTGTTATATGGTTTTGGAAATATACTGGATGGAAATGATTTTTCCGCCCCCTTTCTCAGTGTTTCCTCCAGCCCCTTCTGTTTTGTCTTTTTTTCTAAAACAAAGGAGGTTGAAATGCTGCTATTTTTTAAGGAGAAGACAAACAAGAGGGGAGGAGTGTGACTTGACAGACAGTAGCCACAGGATCAATTCTAGGGTCAGACACTTAGATATGTATATCCAATTGAGACCGTTGATCTTGTAGAGCATAATGATGTGATACACATGGTATTGATCACTTATCGAATGGACATAATTCAGCCGGACTAGTGGTCGCCAGTCGGTCTATTCCATGGACAAAATACTTCAATAGTTAACATAATTTCCCGGCTGGTCTGCCGTCCCGTGAATGGAGACAAAAGGTCCATTCAGTGTGACAGACCAGCCGCGAAATGCCTTTTGTGATGGACCCTAGCAAATCCAAACCACTAAACGTGAGGTAAAAATAAGGTGTATTTATCATTGCCCCAAAAAATAATATTCACCTTTATTTCATAAAAAGAAGGGATTTGCTTGGCAATTTTGCGTCGCAGCTCTCTTTTGTGGGAGAGAAACAGCCACCTCAGATGAATCAAGGGCCTGTTTAGATGCCTCGTATTTTGTATTTGGATTTGGAATTGAGTTTTGAATGCACAGATCATGATGTTGATTGTTGAGGGAGAGAGAGAGGGAAGGGGGGTACTACCTACTGGGGGGAGAGAGGTTGAGGAGCAAAGCGGGTGAAGGAAATTGCTAGATTTGTAAATCTGATTTTTTTTCACTGTCAAACGCTGATTTGGAAATCCAATGATTTGACCCGGATCCAAATCACAACGCAAAAAGGGCTGCAAATGTGAGAAATTCAAATCAAAATCTTCTCAGTGTCCAAACGGGTCATAAATGAATAAGACAAAATCTGCTAAAAAGTGAGCCTGTGTGGCTCCCTAAAATCTCCAAAATCTCATTCATTTAATTCAAATCGTTCCTAAAGTCTACCCAACAGAAAGTAGTGAGAGCGGGGAAAGGCAACGGTCAGATACGATTTAAAATTTAAAAATGATAGAAAGAATCCAAAGCTTTGAACCGACCATACACCCCTCTTTTTCTTCGGCTTTAAATGGTATACCCATGTGCGTGCCTTCTTTTTAACACAAGTGATTCTCTCTCCATCATCATATCTTTCTCAATCTCCACCAAATCCCAACTCTGCAAGATGATCAGAGCTCTCAAAAAGCTCAAGGTCTGGTCTAGGAAGAAGAAGAAAAGAAAGATTAACACCCTTCAACCTCCCACAACTTCCCACTGCTGTTCTTGTTCTAAATACACACAACCAAGCGCTCCTCCTTTGCCTTCGTGGCTCGATTTCGAACAGCCACAGGAGACTTTTTCGAGATCGGATCCAACATGTGAGGCGTTTTCTGTCCCACCCTTTGATCCTTCTAAAGTGCGAACCCAAGTATCTTCATCAGAAATCATTTCAGAGATTACACCTTTATACACTCCTGTAGCTACTCTACCTGTATCCATATCTTATCAGCAGTACTTGGCCCCTGCCCCTGTTTACGGCGTTCCAATTATGCCTGTTATTAGGCAAGAAAGAGCTGCCGGGCTTTTCGGATGCGTCGCGAGTGTTGGTACCACCTTGATGCGTTGCTTCTGCCCCTGTTTTCGGCTTCGGAGTCTCAACTGAATGAAGTACTGACTGTTTTCAAAGTTTTCTGTCTTTGAATCCAGGCTTCTGTAGAGAGAGATGGAAATGAATTGTGATGTGTTTTAAGTTTTGGGGCATTTGATATACAGAATTGCTGGAATTCAATACCTCTGTTACAGGAAAGTTTACTTGGAATTACTAGCAAGTCATTTCGCTGTAAATTTGTTTTTGGGCTACATATCAGAAGGGAATGATATCTACTCTCTATTGTTTTTACAAGTTTATTTTTAGTTTACATTTTTCTAATTAGCTGTTAAAAAGCTATTAGAATTTGCAGAAAGGCAACTATAAATGCTAATCTGTTTTAACCATGACCACACACCCCCCTGTAGTGGCATAGAATACTGTTAGAATTTTCTAATTAGCTATTAAGGGCTGTTATAATTCCTATAAGTGACCTTTGACAGCCATTAATTTAGACATTTTGTACAATGTCAATTTGTTTATTTAATTTGCTTTTATAGTTTTCCAGATAGGACAAACTGCCGTGGTATCAATCTTTCTTGCATGCTCATACAGTGCCCTAAACTACAGTTCTTGCTCTAGGACGATACAGCCAAACTGTTCTGCTTTTGATGGTTAGAATTTTAAGCAGATCTGTGAAAATGGTTTCAAGATAGGTTCTAGTATATGGGCTCTTTCCTGTTTCAGTTGTCATCCTTCCAGGTCTGAAACTCAGGTCTCATAGCCTGAATACACTTTGATGAGTAGACTACTCTTTTGTATGGTCATGACATTTTATCAAACAAATTTGGCTCCTGCTCCAGTTTGAGGTACGCTAATTATGCCTCTTACCAGGGAAGATATGGCTCCCCTACTTTTCTAATTATGCCTGTTTCAAGTAGGGCTGCAAATGAACCGAGCCAGATCACGAACATGTTTGGGTTCGGTTCATTAAAAGCTCGGCTCGGGCTCGTTTGTTTACTAAACGAGCCGAACCCAAGCCCAAAAATTAGGCTCGTCAAATAAACGAGCTGAACTCGAGCTTTGTATAGTTCATCTTGGACAAGCTTGTAAACTTTTTAGGCTCGGTTCATAAAGCCGAACACGAGCCCAAAAAAAACTCGTCACAAACATGAGCCGAACACAAGCCGAGCACGAACACCCCAATGTTCGGCTCGGCTCGTCTGCAGCCCTAGTTACAAGTAAAGATATGGCTCCCTTACTTTTCAGTTATGTCCCTGTTTTCAGTTTTGGAGACTGTACTGAACTGGTGATGCACCCAATTTTCTGAGATTCTTCATTTCAGAATTTAGGCTTCTTATCAACTTAGGATTCTCAGCTCTGCCAGAGAGAAATGGCAATGCTGTGGAACAATTGGCCTTCTGTCATAGGAGATGGGAAATGCCGGAATATAGTGTTAGATGAATTGCTTTCAATCATCTAATTCTTTTTACCTTTCCAATCAACCACAAATTGAATGGCTGATTTGAAATCCCAATCTAAAACCCACCTGCAATTCTATTAAGGCTCCGTTTCTTTTGACTTAGAATTTGTTTGATGTTGTAAAAATGAACATAAAACAAATTTTACGCCCAATTTTACGTCGAAAGAAACGGAGCCTAAATGAAGATACACAGAACTCCAAAACCATACATGATTCCCAAAATTAACATTGCACATACGTGAATGGCATGTAGTCGAGTCATTTATATTGAACTATGAATTACTGTATATGACGATGTTGAAGAAAGCATGGAGGAAAAATCTACAACAAAACAACCTCCTCAAAAATTTTGTTTTCAATCCAGAGTTACAATTTTTAAAAAGATGGAGGACTAAAAAGTCCTTGAATACTTTCTGATTTCGTACATTATTGAGGATATAGAAACCAGATCCTTGTTCAGCATTGAACCACCTACAATCCGCTTTATGCAATCCGTAAGCCTGGTGTAATAAAGCAGCAGCTGTGTCAATGCAGCTCTCAATATCTCCATTCCGCACAAGAAATTACTGAAGGAAGTAATGACATCTTTGTGCATTAGCTCTATTGCAGCTTTCCATCTGCTCGCAAAGTCCTTCACCAATGGTTCAACATCTGCAGCCGCGATGGGCTTATCCGAGCTAGAATTTGTATCTTCAGCTGAAAAAGATATCATATAAATGAGGTCCTCAATCATTTTGGATACAATTGACAAATTTATGAATCGGGTTTTGTTTCTGATACTTACAGGCCCGAGTCTTTACGAATTTGATAAGATCACTAAAATGCTCTAGGAGCAATTCTTCCTGCGAGAAACATGTATCAAACTTTAATTCCAATTCGTACAGTGGATGCTGGTTTCATACCAAAAAGAGGATCCTATCCACTCGATGAAGGTCTTGAAAATTTTACGGTTGAAAACTCCATCTCCACCACATGCGATAGCATAACATGTTGGAGATGTCGATATGCTATTCCATCCCCAATTCGTACAGTGGATGCTGGTTTCGTACCAAAAGAGGATCCTATCCACTTGATGAAGGTTTTGTATATTTTACGGTTGAAAACTCCTTTTTCTACTATTTTAATCTAAAATCAATGGTCCAGAACCCTTCAAACAATGATTCAGTGAGGATGTTGGGTCCAAAACTATGTTGGACCACCTGGGACCACAAATCATTTCACATAACAAATCCATTTACATAGTCCAAATGAAGCTCCTAATCCTAATCAAACAAGTATTTCACAGTAACTTAGAAGCGGCTAGTGAAAACTTCAGTGGATATGGATCTAAACTATCCCATTAAAATAAACTATCGATTTACTAACCACAAAAATAGCTGTGTTGCTCTTCAGCAATTCTTCGAAGTGCAGCTGTGTCTTGCCACCTTCCGTGCCTGCTTCCTAGAAACCAATTTCACAAAAACTATTATGGAGAAGCACAACTGCTACTAAAGCATGTTTTCAAAATTCGAATGAGGTCATAAAAGAAGAATGGTGGGGTCAATCACAAATTACCTAGGCATGTTGATTCTTACCTTTAATACAGCAATAGTCATATCATAATTGTTTATGAGAAATACTGTTTGAAGTTTGGGCTTTGTGAATGTTTTGGCAAGCTTGATAAGCAAGTCATCGACAGCCATCCGCAGCCTCTCCAAGTTCAATTCAAGCTACAAAGGTCAAAAGACAACAAAAAAAAGTGCTGGGTAAATTGGGTTGACTGGGAGAAGTCAGGGTATGAAGCGATCGGTGTCTTTAATGTCCATCAATATCAAGAGAATAGTGGCAACTATTGTTAAATATTCCTCACAGTATCTGGGATTTGAAATTTTGGCTAACCTTTTTTTTTGAATGGTTAATTAAAAAAAAGAATATAAAAAAAAATATTGGCTAACCTGACCGTCTCCATATTCAACATTAAGGTGAACAAGTGATGCAGTGAACTCAGCATAACGTCGCATGACATAGTGAGGATGAACATCATCTTCCCATAACAGCTTTACATTGGCGTTACGCAAACTGTTGAGATGCATGTCAAAGACCATCTTGAAACGTGGCCAGAGAGCAATGTTGACCTGCCAAAATTTAGTTCAATCAACTTTAACCACTTGGTATCCATGGATTAGCTTATAGGAGACACAGAAAGCACAAATCGAAGCACCAATCAACAAAATAGACAAAATGATTATCCAGCAATAAAAAATGAGAACATTTTGGAGGAGGCAGTCAATTGAACAAGTTTAGATACGGGACAAATAAGGCCATAATGCTTGAAGCAACGACAACAGCTGCTGGTACATCTGGTAGAACTACCTTTTTTACTAAATCCATTACGTGGATGTATTTTATGATTAGGTTCCAGTGACTAGTTATCTTGCTGGACCAAAACTGAATGACGCAACATGTAGTCAAGAACAAAACAAAAGGAACATCTAAAATTAGTAATCACCATTGGTAATTGCACAATGCGGTTCATAACATTGTATCATAATTTAATAATCCAAGTCATGGATTTTAGTGTCAGCTGATCCTCAAACATATCACCTGATACATTTCAAATTTTCAGTTAGGGAAGAAAACAACAAAGAGTGTGTAGTGTCCAATACATGTGCTATTCATCCAAAAGGCATCAGCTATCATCCAAAGTATTATTTTTCTTTGAAATAACAGTACAATATGTATTATTTTTGACATGTCTGATATATATTGAAAATCCAATACGTTAAACCAGGAGTCTAACTATAGAAGAAGCATACCTTATCCAAGTATGAATCCAAGCATGGAATCCGCCGCCGAGACATAATTAGCTGAAGTAGAAAATCACATTGTTAATCACTTAAATTAGATCATTCTTTGCAAAGCCAACAAATATGTGTCTAGCAACAAAAAAAAAGCTGTGGTTATACTGGATCTAGTAATAAATCCATTTAAGGAACCTCAATAATAGAAGTTACTTATGAAAAAAGCTGAAGTGCTTTTATCCAAAAACTATATGACCATTTTAAAACTAGGATAATGTATTGCATGCTTATTTCATACAACTACAGCCAAGAAACATGCTTTGGTCAAAATGGATTATGCTGGGAATAAAATGAATAGAAAAAACAATTGTGTGTAAAACACATTATATGCAATATTGCGAGAATGGTAGCTGAGCAAGGGGAGGAAATGCACATTTGCGTCTCCTATTCAAGATAGTGATCATCGGTTTACTCCATTGACTAGATTAAGAAATCGACTAATTTCTAATACATCAGGAGTGCATAAGTTAATTTCCCACTCACAAAATTAACACACTCCTGAGTCCTGACTCACATGCAAAGTGAGTGACATTTTGATTTCTATAAGAAGATACCAGAGCAACCATTGAAGACCAGAAAGCCATTCCTCCCCATTTTGTCTAATGAGTCTTGTAAGATAACAACGACACTAAAGCTCACAATTTGCAATGCTTTGGAATCAGATCAAGTGTAATTTTGAATGTATGGCTTCCACCTAGTTGTCTCTTTGTTGCCCTGCTATTGCATGATTAGCTTATTATGCTAGTATAACACACCCAAGAACAATAACAAACTGCTAGTATAATACACCCAAGAACAGTAACAAACAAACTATCGTTAATGTGATCAAATTCTATTAAAATAGATTTTTAGGGTACGGAGAGCGGTATTCCCAGCACCAGCATTGGCGGCCAAGATGCAGAATTAATCCATCCAAAACCTGAGAAGTTAGGCTGTGATTTCAGACTGGTAAAGAACTAGAAACTATAGTTTATTCTGGATCTAGAAGCAATTCCATATGAATCCTATGGTTGGTAAAATATATTTGGTACTAGTTCAAAACTTAACTGAGTTCTAACCTAGCAGAACACAAATTTGCTTCCATTTTCATTATTGTGTGCAGGACAACAAGTTCTACAAAACTTAACTATAAAGAAATATTTAGACTTAAAGGAGAAGCAACATGCAAATAAAAGCACGGAAAAGATAACAGTGAGGAGATTGCTA
The DNA here is from genome assembly GCF_043159265.1 of Tasmannia lanceolata. NCBI lineage: Eukaryota > Viridiplantae > Streptophyta > Magnoliopsida > Canellales > Winteraceae > Tasmannia > Tasmannia lanceolata. The sequence goes on from NW_027518683.1 coordinate 11,274,293, forward strand.
ATTTATTACAGATATCAAAAGCACCAAAGTGAACAACATAAAATCATATAAATATCAAATAATTCTTCAACGACATGCTAACCAACTCATTAAAAACTATAAACTTTCCAAATAAAAGCCACCCATAACATAATAAGCATGCCACATTACCTGGTGCTGGTGTATTATGCGGATCATAAGCATTAGACCTATTGCATCGAAACAGTTAGGAAGGATTGAATTGAAATGTTCATCAATTACCGCAAATGGTCCTGAAATAACCAAATAGAAAACGCATTGGTTTATTTGTTCGTTCATATTGCCAGATATTTTCTGGGAATGAAAATGACAGAGCAATGTTTTCCCTTGTAACTTCTATTCTAGAAGTATTTTTATGTTTTTCTGAAAGCAGTAAAGATTTAGATAACACCCTTTGACAGATTAAAGTATCCTATTAATTAACTATGAGCAGTTTAATGCCCAAAAGAGTTGTTGAAGAAAAAAAAATCCAAAGCAAGCAGTTTAGTGTCCTAAAAGTTAACCTCTTTGGATCCCAATATGCCACCTCCAGAGCCTGGAAAATGTTTAAAAAGAAAACGGCAAGCTTGGATAATGTACAGAAAGAAAACGGTGAAAGGTAGGAGGTAAAGTTTCCACTGTCGGTAAAGATAGTATCCAGATAAATGAAAATATCAACAAGCAGTGATCTGTTGTCACTAAATATTATCAGAATGCAATGACGTAGTGGTTAGCAACAAAGATTTACAACTCCGAGATGAATGCAGCCTTAACTAAACTAATGTCAATAAGAGAGACAAACATTCACATATAAATAAAGCATACGTATTAGAATTACCTGTAAATATTTCATTGAATATAGATTCTTCCCCAAAGAAATCATCACAAAAAAGATATCTGTAGGATGTGAGATATATCAGCATCCAAAACTACATTTTCAGAAAAGCCTAGTTGTACTCAAAATGATTTTATAATAACATAGGATAGAGCAAACTAGTGAGTACTCTGAAGTAGCAGTATCCATCAGAAGCTTGTGCAAGCTCCTGAAGAGAACTTCATAGGGATATTTGAGAGAGCTTGCTTCAGCTATATGCGGAATCAATGCAGGTTGATCAATTTCCTGTGAACAAGGAAAGAGTTTAAATCAGACCCCAAAATAGTTTTCCCTACAAAATTAGAAGAAAATTGCTACATTTTCTTACTTTACAAATTCAAACTAAAAATGAACTTCTAATAAACCACAAAGGAAGACAAAATCTAAAATAATTCTTTTTTCCATTTGAGGGAGGTTGTTCGATACATAGTTATGGTGAAGCTCTTTGTTTTTTTTTTCCAGGAAAATTACATTTACACCCCTTCTAGTTTCTGACACATTCAACTCTAACCCTGACTTTCAAAACGTGACAAGTACACCCCCTGATCTTTCGAAACGTGACAAGTACACCCCCTCCGTCAACGGTCTGTCAGTTTAACATGACGGAAAGACTGAAACTAACCATGATATATTTTGAGGACAGAAATACCCTCATTTGCAGAGGGATTAGGGTTACGCCATTTCCCACCGCCACCGTCGCCATCTCCGGCCACCGCCGTTACCTCCACCACAGACAATGAAACCCCACCCCATGGCTACATCAAACCCACATTTCAAAAAAAAAAAAAAAACATTGATAAAAACAAAAAAAAAAGCCCTAAAATATTAGGCTTTATGTGCAAATCATGATAATGGTGTGAATGAAGACAAATAGAACCCCTAAATCGAGGGTTTATGTTGATAAATAAACAAGGGTTTGAATCAAACCCTAATTTTCAGTTGGGGAAGACGAGGGGATTTTGGTCATTTCCGCCTCGCCGTCTACTCCGTCATGTTAAAAAAACTACGGGGGGTGCACTTGTCATGTTTTGAAAGTCAGGGTTAGAGTTGAATGTGTAAGAAACTAGAGGGGGTGTATCTATATTTTTCCCTTTTTTCTCTTTTGAATGGTAGCCAAGAATATATTAAAAAAGACCGAGATGGTCAGATTACAAAGGAGAAAATAAAGAAAACCAACTATTCCAAAAAACAGCGAATCAAGGAGCGAGGGAATCAAATAATGTAAAGAATCTTTGGCTACACCCTCCCTAGCTAAACCATCCGCCACCGAATTCGCAGATCGTCTCACATGCAAAAAAGGTATGGACGATGAACCAATGGTGAAGCTCCTTGTTGTTTCAAAGATCTATGCCCCGTCCCCACTGCCCAAAATCCAATTTGAGCATCACAGAAAAAGAAACGTGTTTCAAAAGGAGAAATAAGAAATATGTTTCTTCTTTTGCTAAACACATTTTCCTTATTTTACAGAACCACCTATTTTTTAGAAACACCCTTTTTACAATGCATATGTGTTTACTGAATATTTCACCAATACACACACAAACACAAGCATGCCTTTCCATTTCTATGGAAGAATATCTACTTTATATATATATATATATATATAGAGAGAGAGAGAGAGAGAGAAAGAACGGTTTCTACACACAAGTGTAGATAAGTTATCTACACACTAGCTTAAAATACAGTGGAGGCCCACATTGTTTGGGTGATCCAAACCATTCATTTGATTGGCCTTCACATAGATAAGGTGCCCACAAAAAATCAGCTCCACAGGATCATCCTAACCCTTCGAACCGTGGAGGCAAAAAATGGACAAATTTGTGAAGGTTTATACACGTCCATTTTACCTCCACAAATCGTAGGGTTGGGATGATCCTATGGAGCTGATTTTTTGTGGACACCCTATCTATGTGGGGGCCAATCAAATGAATAGTTTGGATCACCCAAACAATATGCCCTCCACTGTATTTTAAGCTAGTGTGTAGATAACTTATCTACACTTGTGTGTAGAAACAGTTCTCTCTCTCTCTCTCTCTCTCTCTCTCTCTCTCTCTCTCTCTCTCTCTCTCTATATATATATATATATATATATATATATATATATATATATATATATATATGTGTGTGTGTGTGTGTGTGTGTGTGTGCATGCATGCATGTATGTTATTAATGAATCTATCCTTACCATTAAAAAAAAATACATGTTTGTATGTATGTATGCATATACATATTTTGGGCTCGTGTAGTAATAGCTTAGCAAACCATTCTGCTCACAAGACGAAACAAGGGCTCAACATGGAAATCACACACTTGAGCAACTTGGATGCATTGAATAAGTTTGCCATTGACAAGGTCAACTTCTTTATTGTCTCAACCTTCTTTTTTCACATTGATTTGGTTAGGGAAAAAACGGAGTCGACTAAGTGGATTCTAAATCAACTAGGTAAGTTTAAGCATTACACAGTCCACAAAAAATGTAGTAGTAATTTATTTCCTAATTAGTTGCACCATTTTCCCTGAAAAGTTTATTTACCTCTTGGCATCGAGGCCATGGAAAAGTAAAGGCAAAGTACTATGGCAAGTCTCTTTCCTAGCTGCCATATGGGTTCTATGGAAGGATCGAAATTCTAGAATATTCAAGGGCCTTTCAAAGAGTGCCAGCTTTCTATTCAATAAGGTAATCGCTTTAACCATCTCATGCGTGAAAATCCTAGACTCTTTCAGATTTGTATCAGCCTATGATTTATGGCATGGTTGGAAGGAGATTTGCAGCGGTTCTAGTAATACCCCCAAAACAATCCAAGGTTGGACACCTCCCACTCAAGGTGTTTTAAAAATTAAAATTGAATTTTGACGGCTCTAGTCTAGGGAATCCTGGGCCTTCTGGAATTGGAGGGTTGTTGAGAGATGCAGATTTTTTATTTATTTATTTGGGGGTGGGGGTGGGAGTGATTTGGACATTTAGAGGTCCGATTGGGGGGCAGACGCAAATGAGGCGGAAGTTCGTGCAATTCACCATGGAATTAAAATGCTCCAAAAATGTATTTCTAAACAAGGTGGTGATAGAAGGTGATTCCCTCGATGGCTAAGAGGCTCAAAGGTGGCACCTTGGAGATTCACGGAACTTTTCGACAAGATCCAGGACAGAATTGGGCTGTCATCGATTTCATTTATCCATGTCCGGCGGTCCGCCAATAGTGAAGCAGATAAATTAGCTCGAGAAGGCGTATTCGGGGAGACATCGAGCTGTTTGACTTTCTTCCTCCTTAACTTTTTCTCATTGTATTTTCCTTTGTTGTTTATGTTGTTATTCTGATTGGTGTACTTTAGGGACCCCCTCCTTAACTTTTGCTCATCAATGAAATCTTTTTACCATTCAAAAAAAAATGTAGCAGTAAATGACATGTAGTCCTCACTTTAAAAAAACAAAACTGTAGTTTTCATTTTGCATTAGTAGTAAGAAAATTAAAATAATTAAAGATAATATGCTTCTATTTAGTCAGTTACAAAGCTAGAACTCAGAATTGGTCATGAAACTTGCTTGTGTTAATTGCTTTTGCAGGACCCAACAGCTGAGTCCCAAAAATCATCAGGTTTTATGCATCTGAAACTTAGATGATTCAACCATCATCTCACCAAGATTTTCAAAATTGTTTTGAAAGATTCATCATCAAGTTTTTGCATTTTTTGAATAATTAATGATTAGACTATCATTTCAACATACTTAACATAAATGCTTGAAGAGATTCACCAGATGCAAGAATTTTATTATGAAAGAATATAACAAACTATATATCGTCATCAAGGAGTGAAATACCTTCAAAATGTTTATCCTTTCCCCCAGTGCAAAAACAGCAGATCTATTCTTCAAAGGTTCTCGTCCTCTTGAAAAAAGGCTAGTGCTCCTGGTCTCTACTCCAATCAAATCACTTGAGGTTGCGATATCCAGTTGTAATTTCTCCAATGCTTGTATGTAAGCACGGAAATGCGCACTTAGAACCTGGTATTAAAATCATTTTATGTCAATAATGGTAAAAGATCAAATTAATCAACTACAATATATATGAGATGACATCAATCTGATCCATTGCCAACAAAAGAAGTCCACATTTGAAAAGGAGAGTAGATTCTTACTGTTCGAAACTCAACAAATAACTCCTTCTGAAACTAATGAAAAATATATGACTATTAAATTCAAGGTAGGATATGCTGCCACGCATTTGTATCTCCTCCACAGCCCACCATTTTAACAATAAAGCACTTTTGTTTTTCACAAATCATTACCTTTCTAAAACTCCCACATATTTATAAAATAACTAGCCCTACTTGAATGAGCACTTACCTCATTTCAAGAGATGAAAAGAGTAAAAGAAAACTTGGATACAAATAATTCTCATCATCTCATGTTATCACTTTCTACTACACACTAAGAAAAAACTCAAAACACTAAGGCCCATGCATACATGAGTTTCTTATTTTTTACATGTGAATTAAGGAGATGTTATTATAAAACAAAGCATGCACTGTGTCACTTGGACATTTAAGAAATTATCCATGAGTGACAGCATAAACAAGTAACAATTTAAGAAGAAAATAAGGAAACTAAACGCACGGCTGAAGAGAATCAAAACCCTAGCTCTTGGCTCTGATCTGGCATCATGAAAATACGTATCTAAAATAAATCAAATACATTACTCCAAGAATCCTATTTTAGTTAAATATGATCATAATAGTGTTGAAGTTTATTTTCTTTATGTTTAGCACAGATGGAAGGGTACTTTAGCCTTTTCCCTTCCATTTAACTTATGAGTGATATGTACTTTCTTAAAGTTGATATGAATAATACCAAAGAGAAAATTCATGATATTGGTATGGTCGCACTTTCCCAACCTCACGACTTATCTCTCTCCTACCTTCTCTCTTCTTCAATTTTTTCCTTCTCTTCTCATCTCCAATTCTCTTCTTATATTTGCGTCATAACAGGTAGAATATACAATGATCAACTTACCCATAACTGGTGTATGAATAACCATCCACATCTAATGTACCTATACAATGGTAAGATAATGCAATGATATTATAGTATTATATATTCCCTATTAGTGTCCACAACACAACAAGGACTGGTCCACCATGCAATTGTTTGGCCCACAACATGTGTTGTTTAAGGCTTTAAGCATGTACCATGCACGAAACCAGGACAAACGGAGCTTCTTGCAATACTTTATATACTCATAATTTCATTCATAGACTAAAGTAATTTTAATTCAAATTTAAAATGAATAATTTCCAAAATCTTAAAAGTCCAAAACTTGAAAAATACCACTCACCAAATTAGAAGTACTTTTTTATTATGATTTAAAAAAACATTTAATAGCCAAGAAAATATCAATAACTTTCTCAAAATTGATCATGCCATGCAGCCCCCAAGTAATAAAGAATCCTAAATAATTTGGATTTTGCTAGAAAATAAGGCCAATATTTCCAAAATGAAATAAGAGGACCTAAATGAATTCAATGTGTTTCATCGATGCTTGAGAACATAATAGGTTACAATTATTAGTTTTTCTAAGCAAGTAGGACCTCAAACTGTTTGTGCATTGAATCAAAGCAGCAATTTATTGGGGAAGTTTGAATGCAGGATAAACTGTCCTAGATAAAACCTATTCTAGGATACGAATTATCCACCATTTGTCACACAACTATGCAGGATAAGATCTATCCAAAGCAGCACTGTATCCTCAAAAAGAAAGAGAAGTGCAATGCAATCTAGGATAGGGTCTCATCTAGGACTACCTATTCGGCAATCCAACACACCCATTATTCATAATCACTCCCTAGACACAAATACCTAAGGTACGGCTGTGGATGAATGACTTCAGCAGTGACGGTTGAGACTGCATTTGTAACGTGAAACTCAGTTAGAGGCACCTTATGTAGTTCCCACAATGTCATGTCACAGTCATGTATCTCTGTGATGGACAAAGTCACAATCGTATTTGATCTAGACAATTCTAAGCAACAAATGTGCCGCTTGGCTCAGAAAAGCTCAACTCATGTAGACAGATAATGAAAATTTAACTATGATATCATAACGAACGAATCTTAATAACATGACATTGGTCAATAGCTATGGCCCATTTCTTTCGGTTTCTCAAGTTCTTAATCTCTCTACCAATCTTGAACCCTACATCTCATGGCATAGGGAACTTATTCCCTCTAACCACCAGAGCATGTTGGATATTGGGAAACGACATTCGAATTGGACTAATTATTTTTGGATGGGTAACCATACACTTGAAGATAGAGAAATGCTAGCAGTCCCAGCCCTGCTGTCCACATTGGGTGTCCTCAAATCATTTTATGGCAGCCATACCTAAATGTTGAGAAACATCCAAGCACATGGAAAACACAAGAGAAAAAGGGCCAAACAAAACATACAAAATTCTCTGTCAAAGCAAAAAATGACACTACCCATAGCACCCACACAACCAATGAAGTACATTTCAAGGCCATGGAAGTGATAGCTTCTGGTCTTACAGTCCCGGAACAAGTTTTTCCAATCTTACAGCTAATAACATGGCTTGGAATGCCTACTTAATAATTAGAGATGGGCCTTGTCTTTTTTAGTGCTGAATCATGCTTGCCTTTAATTTTATTTTTTTAATTAATTAAAAAATCCCATATTAAAAGTGGAATGCTTATTGTAGCAACCTAAGTGCATTATAGCCATCACCTAGTCTACGTTATCATGTCCAGATGAAATATACAGATAACACTATCAAACAAACAGTTGCTCAGATCATGGTTTAAAATTTCGGTTTCGGTAACCGTTTCGGACCCCACCGAAAACCGAAATTTCGGCGAAATCCGAAATCAGTCCGAAATTTGGTAATTTGGTTCCAAATTCCGGACCCAAATTTCGAAATTTTGGACCGAAATTCTGAAATTTTGTAACACTTATTTTCTTTTTAATAAATAATCCATTAAATCGAAATTTCGGACCGAAAATGGCGAAAAAATGAATTTCGGAAAATTTCGGTTTCGGTCCCTACCGAAATTTCGGATTTCGGCTGAAATTTAAAACCTTGGCTCAGATCTACAGTGTACAGTTGAAGGATTAGCACATAAAGATACAAGACTTATCAGAAATTTGCATCCATATTTTGCAACATCGCCTTGATGGACAACCATTAACCAATTGAAGAAGAGTATAAGACAAAAGTATCTCATGTATTTCCTTTCGTCAATTATTCTTTGTATAGGGCATACTTCTCTTTCACCTGATTATCTGTTTCTCTATATGTAGGGGTACCTGCGTGCTAGTATACATGCATGCACATATATACACCCTGTGACTTACGAGTTTGTTAAAACGCAGTCACATTTCAATTTGCCATTAACATATCCAATGATACAAAGAAAAACAGAGAAGCATTCTGAAAATAAGTCATGTTGTTGACCAATATGAATATAAACATGGCTAGCAAAAGTAAGCGCCGTGCTAATGAAGCTTCAACTAATCTGGCATGAAGCCACTAGGAATCTCATAATAAAAAAAGTAGCTCAGTTAAACAAGTGATGCATCAATGGAAAATTCAATCAACCAATTTGAATGTATAAAGCCACTAGGGAAAAAATCGATCGGATTTTTATTAAACTCATCCACTAGTTAAATACTAGCATTGTTTTGAGAATAGAAGAGATTGATAATATATATAAAAGTAAGAATATAATAAAACCACCTACAGTCTTAGCAATTGCAATAGTGCCATGCATTATACTTTCTAGTTTCTAGACAAGCAAAAGCACATTCTTTTTTCCTTTTTTGAGAAATGGCAAGGGTTATATTAGAAGGAAGGGGGGAACCTGAATGACCGATATGGTCAAAATACATCCAAAGCAAGAATACAAAAGCCCCAGAAAAGAGAGGCACAAACAAAAACCAAAAAAAGCACTTCTATTTAATATACAAGAAGGCAATATTCCTGAGAAAATTGGTTTTTTCTAGAGCTAAATCTAGTGTTACCTTGTTCATTGTGTCAATGTATGCTGCACGAACCTCGAGATAAACCTCCTTACCATGTTCTTTAAGAAAGAAAACAGCATACCTGCAATTTCAAGTTAACATGAATCATAATTAAGTAATATAAATGTAAAATAGACAAAGATCCTCAAAGCTGTGCCTTTTATTTTCTTCTGTAATGATCCTCAAAACTTTCTTAACTACTAGAACTAGCCACAACAATCATAGAACATAAACATGTTTCTAATTTACCTATTGAGATTACAGAGTTTCCATTCTGGTTAATGCGGGCAAGTATGTTCATTTTCAACCCTTTTTTTGGGCAGGTAAGCTGGGATTGAACCTCCGACCACCCTATTGAAGAACAAAGCCTTGACAATTGAGCTAGAGGCCCAATCACTGGTCATTTTCACCCTTCTAGAGGTCTCAGACAATGTGATCCCCTCTCCCCTTTCTTGTGGTAATACTGGTGACAACTTTAGCACTTCACGCGTGAATGATAAAAGCAAGCAAACGAAAACTGAGAAATGAGAGATCGAGTCCACGACTTGTCAGATTGCCATTATATCCGTCAGTATAGTTGGTGGATTACATTGCCATATAGATCTTCATCAAACTAGCCTTATGATATTTACACGAAAGCAACGACTCCAGCTAGACATGACCTATTGGTTTGCAAATTGATGATTTATGACCCAGTGCATCAATTTGAGTGTTAGTGTGGAACATAGGATACTTATTGTACATTAGACTTACATATTTCTTAAATGCAAGTGTTTAAGAAAATGAGCTTTCTTTTATACCCTCAACTCAACTCAACAAAGCCTTTGTCTCAAACTAGTTGTGGTTGGCTAAATGAATCCTTGAGAAAAAAATTCATGAAGAAGATAAAAGTAGTCTACCGGGCTCTAATCCTGGTTCTAGTTGGGTTCTTCTACGTGGATCATTTTCTTCCATTCTATCCTATCTAAGGTCATGTTCTCTGTTATGTTCCTAGCTATCAAGTCTTTCCTCACTGTTTCTACCCAAGTTGTTTTCGGTCTACCCCTACCTCTTTTTACTCCATCAATTTGGCACGAGTCGCCTCTTCTCACCGGAGCATCCAAAGGCCTACGTTGGATATGTCCAAACCATCTTAAGCGGTGCTCTCTCATCTTCTCCTCAATTGGTGCCACCCCCACCTTTTTACGAATGTCTTCATTTTTAAATCTATCTAACCTAGTGTGGCCGCACATCCATCTAAGCATTCGCATCTCTGCTACACTCATCTTATGCACATGCTGCTTCTTGGTGGCCCAACATTCTGAGCTGGCTAGCCTCACAGCTGTCTTATAAAACTTTCCCTTCAACTTGGTAGGGATTTTACGGTCGCACAAAACTCCGGAGGCAAGCTTCCACTTCAACCAACCTGCTCTTATTCTATGGTTAACATCCTCTTCAATCTCTCCTTCCTTATGTAGAATTGAACCAAGATAGCGAAAGATATCCAGGTACCTCCTATCTAGTCATATTTACTACGTCCTCGTCCCGCCTCCTTACATTATTAAAGTTGCATTCCATATATTTTGTCTTAGTCCTACTCAGTCTAAAACCTTTAGATTCCAAAGTAGTTCTCCATAACTCTAATTTAGCATTTACTCCTTCTTTGGTTTCATCGATTAATACTATGTCATCTGCAAATAACATACACCATGGCACCTCATCCTGGATACCCTCCGTAAGCTCATCCATAACTAGCGTAAAAAGATAAGGGCTTAGAGCTGATCCTTGGTGCAGTCCTATTGTAATTAGAAACTCACTAGACGTGCCATCCGTGGTTCTGACACTAGTTACTGCTCCATCGTACATATCCTTAATCACACCAACATATTTATACCCTCAAATAGGCTAAAATCTATGTTAAGCCAGGAATTCGACTTGAAGTGCCCAAGTGCTGCTGAGAGGATCCTTGTGATGGAAATTAGATGAGACAGGAAAAAAAGGAGTGCTTTGGCTTTCACAAGCCAAGTACATCGCATGTTCAACACTTGTTCTGAAGCATAGCAAAAACCCAAGAAGGAAAAGCCATGTTTAACCACCTCTATCCACTCCTCATCATCCATTTGAATCTTATTTCCCTGCACCAGAAAAAAAATGTAAACAAGAGAGAAAAAGAAACCCTCCCATATTATATATTATCTCCAGTTCATTTTCAAATCAAAAACATAAACCATATAAAAGAAGTAGACTAGGAAAACAAAAGAAAAAGGAGATCAAATAGAGCATCTGAAATGCGACTGCAAATTCGACCCCCTTCTATTCTTCTTCTGCTTCTTCTCTTTCTCTTCTAAAAGCTCGAGTTTTCATCTCTGCCGCAGAATCATCACGAAGAAGTAGACGAAGTAGAGAAGGGAACAATCGATGATGGCGGTGTTGTACTTCTAAAAGGGCTTGGGCTTGAACAATGATGAGAGCCTAAATCATGATCAGAGCCTGCCTCCCTGCCGTGGAGAGAGGAAGCTGTAACTTTGTGTCCCCCTCCTAACACCCGAAACCCATTTCAAGCCTGCAAGAAAAGGGAGAGAGGAGAGGGGGGAGAAGGGAGAAGGGAGAAGAGAGACGAACGCACAAAAATCCCGAACCCAAAAATCCACCCAAAATATAGGAGCGGCTTACACACAAGAGAGGAAAGAAGAGACTAGAGAGTTGTGATTTTTGAGTCCCAATAAAGTGGAATCCAGAGCGATTTTCGCCTTTTCCGTAGCTAGAAGACGGAAAGGCAACTACAGAAATTACATTTATACGTAACCTTCAGAGGAATCCACGTCGAATGTTTCCTTCTCATAAGTTATTCAACAAAATGACCAGATTTTTGCCAAACCATGACAAATGGCCTGTTTTCCATTTCCTTTTCCCCTGACGTAACACAACTGAATGGAGCATATAGGAATGCCAGCTTTCATGAGTCAGGTCCTTTTTTCTCCACCTCGGCATATCAACATCTTTCCTTCACTCGTTAAGGAGAGATAGTGTAGAATATAGGAGTGGTGTTCCCCTTCTTATTATTGAAAACCATGTTTCTAATGAGTTGGTGGGACAACACTCATTGAAAGAGTAGCAAATGCCAATGCGGGGGTAGACTTATATTCGCAGCAATCAAGAAGAGTTGTACTGCTTATGAGCTCTTTTGACCGCCAATAAATCATTTCCTTGGATTCTCCTCTCCTCTAATTTGTTCGATCCTGATCTACATATTGCCTTGTGACGGTAAACGTCCATGTTTAGTTAGCCTTGTAAGTTTTTCTTTTCTTTTCTTTTTTTTTTCTTTTTTTTGAGCTTATAGGCAATTTATTTCTTATCAAATTATGTCGCTTTGATATGATATCAACCTTTTCTTTCTATCATATCTTTTATCGACGTTCCTATTAATGCTATAAACGTTGTTGCTGACCCCAAATGGAAGGAAGCACTTTGAAATCGACCTTTTCTTTCTATCATAACTTTTATCGACGCTCGTGTTAGTGCTATAGATGTTATTGCTGACCCCCAAATGGAAAAAAGCAAAGAATGACTACATGAAGCCCTCTGAAGATAAAGAAAAATGGATTGGTAGAGTTACTCTAAGTAAGCGGGAGGGTCCAAGTGGATACACGTTAAAATACAAAGCAAATGGCTACCAGAGGCTTACGCAAAGGGTTCAAGCAGACTTACAAAGTTGGCTTCCAGAGGCTTTTGCTCTGGTTTCCAAGTTGAATTATGTTAGCCTAGTACTGCTATTTTGGCATGGCCTCTCCATCAATACAACATTAAAAAGCAAAGCAAGCAGGAAGGTGCAAGTGGATACATGCTAAAGCACAAAGCAAATCGCACTGTTGACATATATGAGGTTTGGCTTATGGCGTAAGGATTCAAGCAGACTTACAAGGTGGGCTACTGGACGTCTCTAGTTTCCAAGTTGAATTATGTTAGAGTACATGAGCCTGTTACTACTATTTTGGCCATGCATCTCCATCAACACAACATCAAGAATGTTTTTCTTAACGGGGACCTTCATGAGCAAGTCTATATGACTCCTCCAAGGTTTTAGCATAAAGGTGACCAACAAGTATGCCATCCTAAAAAGGCTATCACTGGATATGTGGTGCGAGGTTCTTTTGCAAGCTAAATATTGCCACAAAAGAAATATTGTAAATAATACATTGCATGAAAGGAAAAATTATAGCTACCAAAGTATGCAAGATTATTCACTTTTTTACTATAACTAGCCATGGCTTTAAAATAGCACTTGAACTAAGGATTATGTTTTTTGAATAGTTAAGACTGGTTGTTCATATCATTTAACAGCTAGAAAAACATTGTATTTTGAAGTTGAACTATAAAAAATCAACATCATATAGTGAGTCCCTTAAAATTCAGCAAATCCTAGGGGTCTATTTGGTTGCACAAGTTCTGGGATTTACTAGGTGTTTTGAGTCTTGACTGGTTTTGGGGTGCCACATCATCTATTAATGGTGCTCGGTTGCATGTTTAAATTCAAACTACTAGGACACTACGCGTCTTGTCTTCCCTTTGTCTCTTCCTTGTCTGCCCGTGTGACATCTTAGAAGACAAAAAGGTATATATGTAAGGAATGAGACACTGCCCACATATTTCGTAATGACACTCCGCGCAAGGAAACTTCTACAGTTAACAACCAATCAGTATTCAGTACTTACCACTACTCTAAGAGGAGACTACTTCACTACTATTACACCCATTGACTACTAAATTCTAATTCACCACTAGTCAACGAGGTAACTACGTGCAACCAAAGTTTACATGGTTGGTCAAACTGAGCAACTTGCCTTTTTTTTTTTAATGAATGCAACTGGCCAAGTTTTGAGTTTTTTTTTTTTTTTTTTTTTTTTGAAAATTAAATCATCGCCCTTGTTTTTAAAGAAGGAAAATAAACCAAGTTTTGAGTTTTAATGCACTAAAACATTAAAATCAATCATTAAAAACATCGAGCAACTTCTCTATTATCCTAGGATAAAAATTTAAAACAATTATCAAAATACCAATCAACACTTGCAACAAACCCACATGGATCCTAAGATTGACTCGTGAAGAACTTGAAGATAGCAATAAAGATAGTGTCAAAATGAGAACTCTTTTTCTGGTTCATAACCTCATAAAATAAAAGTAGTTTCAACATTTTGTATAATATTCCTTTTTCTATTTCAATAACTTATTTGTTTGCGTAGCCGATAATGATATATAAACGAAAATAATAAAATGAATGCAATCTAATCAACATGACAAACAATCTACCTTCATGCAAAGAAGCACTAGTCTTCACAGAAGAAATCTAAAAGCACAATCAGGAAGGATTTAACTTTGCTGATGGACAAAAAACATATTACTTTCTTTGATCCATAACTCATTCAGAATATATAATATTGAATTAGTGTTCATAAAGAGAAAGAATTTGACAATATGCTAACAGAAAGAACTCACTTGTATTTTAGAAGAACACTTTGCTGTAGAATCTGAATATTTGTTTTGGGCTTTCTCAATGCATAAAGCTTCTGAACAATGAACTCAAATACCTGCATATTGGGAGGGGGGGGGGGGATGGTAAGTCAAGCATTTCAAGGGGATGAAATATGCATGTCACTAGTTAAGGAATACCAGTTCAACTCTGTTTTATATATTGACAACCTTTGAGACTTGATTTCAGAAAAAAAAAAAAAAAAAAACCTTCGAGACTCCTTTTTGCCTTAGTCTTTCCAACTCAGGCTGAACATCTTTTAGAGCTTTTGATGTTTTCACCATAGGATCAACTTCAACAAATTTCAGCTTCTTACTCAGTAACTCAAGTGTCCTCATAAATTCATCATTCACCTACATAGGAAAGACAGTTTATTGTTCTTGTAAATTGCATATACAAGAAATACCAAGATAAGGCAGATCTAAAGTAGTAAAGCTAAGACAATAAAGTGCAAACATCGAGAATGTTGGGAATGAATCCATAACAATTAGGAGTTCTAAATACAGATGCAAGTGTCAAAGTATGAGGTAGCTCTGGCATAGTAATAGAAGACGCCATCTCGAAACAATGCCATGAAAATATCCATTTCTTTTTGTACCACCTGTTTATTAATATTACTATAATCATGTGGGTGCACACTGGATTCCATCTATGATGTTGTCTCTAGCTTTGGACTTCTACAATTGCCCACTTCATAATGTATATCCCATTTAATATGTGCTACATACTCCCCTTCTTTTTTTAATGATGAAATACTTTATTAAAAGAGAAGAGAAGGGGAGCATCGGCTGAGATGGCCAAAGGCAGCATCCAAAAGCAAACGGAAACACCGCAGAAAAAACAGCAAAACACTTATCACCTCAAGGGGGTAATGATAAAAAATTGTACAAGAATCCCTCTCCACCTTACTACCAAGGTTTTAAATTTCAGTTTCGGTGATGGTTTCGGTGGAAATTTCGGCCTAAATCATGTAAAATTACGATAATAATTTCAGTATTTTTAAAATTTCCACAGAAATTTTAGAAATTTCGGTGGAAATTTTGTAAAGGGTAAAAACAAAATTTCGGAAAAATTCCGCCGAAGAAATCTTGTAGAATTCTGGTTTCTAGTGAATTTCGTTTCGGCCGAAATTTAAAACCCTGCTGACTACAATCCAATGAGTTTGCGCCTTCATTGGCCAAGTGAAACACATGCTGAAATGCCCTCCTAGCAAGGAGAAAGCTACCAGCGCCTATCAGCGAGAACTAGGCTTGACTTGGTTAATAGTGCCCGCCCATTCCCTCGCCTGCCTGCCGGCCCATTTTGAAGAATTCATGGGCCGGCATTCTAGGCGGACGGGAACAGTAGAAGAAGTGCCTTGACCTGTCACAGTCATTACTTTGACTCCTTTTAAGCAATTGTGAAGTCCAAGAGGGATTGAGCCTCTAGAATCTAGATCAATTGTCTAAGGATTTGTTCTTCCATCTAGCGGCAGCTTACCTGCAAAAAAATTATGAACTCTACGGAATTTTTTCGATTCCAATGCAACTGCTCCTTTTGGAGCTGATGTAACAAACTACGTGAGCCTCCCAGTGAAGCCAACAAAAATCCTATCCAAATGCAAAAAATAGGATGCAGTTTCATTATGGTGGTATACCAGCCGCCTGTTCTAGAACTTCCGGTTCCAATCGAAGTATATAGATCCGTAAATGAATTTGTATGTATAACCACTTCATTCGTCCTCGTCGTTTCTTGAATGGGAAAAAATGTATTTTTTTGTGGGAAAAAGCTCAACCAGAAATTGTGATGTTCACGAGAAGTAGAGGCTAGCGAGATCAAACATCGAAAGGAACTGACAGGAAACAAACCATCGGAGCTCCAAATCCACACATTCTTGTCCTATCTCGCCTATTGATGAAACACAAGCTTCAATCTCCCCATGAAATCCACCACCGTGCCAATCTCCTGATCAAAGAAATTGTGGCAAAAGCTAACTTTTGACTCCATCTTTCCCTCCAGACACAGCCCTCATGGTCTGATACTACTCTAAAGTGACCAGGGAAACCCCCCTTCAGATCACACTTACCACACCACAGATCATGCCTGAACTGAATGCCAAAGCAAGTATGAACTTTGAATCAAGGAATTAATAAGATGAGTAAGTTGTGAACGCATAACCAAGAAACCCCATATATCAAGGAATTATAATGGCATTACATTTATAAGATGAGTAAGTTGAAAGTAAAAGAAATTGCATGATTATCAACTTTTAAAACACATGAAATAACTATGTTTAGAATAAAGTTTACTGATCCAGACATGCATGAAAGTGCATGTCAATGGGTGTTTGATTTTCTAGATATGAATTTGTGCGTATTCTAGCTTTTTCTGAAGTTACATCTTAAATTTTCATAGTTTCCATGGACTTCCATAAACTTTCATGATTCTTACAGTATTTCCAAGGACATCCATATACTTCCATAAAGAAGTTCCACTTCTGTGGGGACCAAAGTCCCTGCTAAAAATGACATTTGAAACCATGTTCTTTGCTGCTCTGGATATCTCTTGACCCTCTTGAATAAACTACATTCAAGTTCTCATTGAAAGCAACCTCCTATTCTCTGTGACGCTCCCTTATAGTTGCATCCCTACGGACAAAGTTGCACGCTCGATGAACTCTTCCACCCATGGAGGGGAGCATGATAGAGCTCTCCTTTGACCTCCCTCTTCGCGGGACTCGGCATATTTCATCCGGCTTGATGATCATGCTGTCGGCCAACTCCACGGTCTTCTGATCGCCTAGAACCACAATCATCAAACCCACCATAGTTGCCATGTTCGTCAATGTGCTTCCTATTATCGCTCAACTTCTTCCCATTATCTAGCCGCCATGTTTTCTGTCGTGTTGACCCTTACATAACTGAAGATTAATTATTGAACTTAATTTGATTTATTTAAATTATATATGTGACATTTTCACTACATGACTATATGATTAAATAATTACTGTCAGACATTCATGTAATGCATTTAGTACCAATTAAAGAAAAGAGATAGACATAACAATTGAGCAACACTTTGGATCAGTTTGAGCTTTCAATAGTATATAAAAAGAAAAAAGAAAAAATCCATGACCCATTTGGGGAATAAACACTATCCAAAATGAGCGGGGGCAAATAATAGAGTGGTTGGGCTTTTCTCAAGGAGTACAAAATTGATTGCAAGCTTCAAAATTCTGTTTTCTATAATGGTTGACTAAGAAAATAATTTGTAATCATATGGAAGTTTCCAACCACTAGAGAACCTATAGTGCGTGTGCGTGTGCGTGTGCGTGTGTGTGTTTTGATCAATTATATGAATGTTTCCATGGACTTCCATTGGATTCCACAGTGACGGAAACAAACCAATCATGGACTTCCACAGACCACAGTTAATAAAACCTCTAAATATATATTGAATGGTTAATAAAACCTCTATATTGAATAGCAGATTTCGAGAATAAACAGCTCGGCATATAATATCACATCCACAGTGATAGTTTGACAAAAAATTGTAAATTGGTTACACGTAGGTCACCCCTCCCATCCTTTATTTGACATGAGCGACACTGAAATCATTTGTCACTCACATCTTCATGTTTCGAAAGCACACGAACACCAGAAGAAACTTGAAGAAGATGCAGATATGAGATGACCATCAACTGCAATGATGTCACACAATGTTTGCGGACAAGAACAAATGAAAACTACCTCTCCGTCAACGATTATGTCAACCATCCTTGGAGGAACAATAATGTCTTCAACAAATTTTGCCAATTTCAACTCTGCCCCCTGTAGATCAAAAGATTTCAATTACATAAGCAATACAAACCAAAATAAAAAAGAGAAATAGAAGTACAGCAAAAGCTGGTATTTATAAAAAAAATCAAGCATTTAGTTCTAGGGTGTGCGTTCTTTCTTTTCTGCCTATAATCCCCACTCAATGCATGCAGACGGTTTGCAGCATGTTCAAATACAACATAGAACAACTTATCATACAAAGACAACATAGAAACAATATAAATAGAAGCATTTTGAGTTCAGTATGCATCAAGGTAGCGGAAGGAAACCGAAACATTTGGGCGTTCTGTGTTGGTTAAGGGATGCAGAGGGTGTTTGGTACCAATCCCCGTGGGAATTGAACATGAGACCTTATACAAGTTTCATGCTCCCATACCACAAACACAACGGTGTGGGATTGGTAACTGTGTTGGTTAAGGGATAAAGCTCAGAATTCTCAATCGAAGGCCAATGTTGTTACTACGTCCAATCAAGGTTATAAATTTTCGTTTCGGTCGTCATGGAAATGGAAACGTTTCGGTTTTGGCTGAAAATTTAGGTGGAAATCCAGAAAAATCACGGAAACGTATGAAAACATATGCAAATGATAAATGTTAAGATGAAACTTTAGAAATTGAACATCACATAAGCAAAACAACGATCTATAATAGTTAAACAACAACGAATACCTAATGGCATGCGTTGTCACGCATGTCTGATAATTCAATGCATAACATATTTCACATGTAATTCATATAACTATGTATAAATACAGCACATTTCACATGCAATTCATATAAATATAATTATTGAACACACTGATATGGTATGCACTAATACACTTAAAGTTTTGGTTTCAATATGCATTTCGGCTGTGATGGAAATGAAAACACTTTGATCTTTTCGTGTCGGTTTTCGTGAAAATTTAAAACCATGTGTCCAACACTCCTCTGTTTGTTAGTGCCGGACAAACACTCGGTTGCCTTAGTCATCAAATCGGATGTAGCATCTCCTGCATGGAATGAGATGGGAATGCCTTTGTTGCTTCCTTTCTCAACTTGAAGGTGCCTCAGCCTCCATTTCCTTCACTCATTCAGGTACACAAGCCCGTGTTCATCATGTCTTTCTTTCTTCCTCTTTTGGCCCATCATGTGTCATTGACTCAAGAGACTCTAATCACATGTAAGAGTATGCCTAATTTTTCCTACACACTTCTTGTGCTCTGGGAGAGATAAAGTAAAAATTCCATATGTATCACTCTCCTCCATGGCAGGAAAGGATGACATCAAAATCAGCAATCACTTACCTCTCTTTTTTGGCTTGCATGTTCCTCAGTTGTCTGCCAATTTATTATAAGTTAAAAGCAGTTCAAAAAATTTGAATTACCATGAGAATTTTGTTCCTGATTGTTATGTCTTTTAGGACTTGGTGATAGGGAGGATAATTGGCAGTGGTCGTGAAGCTAGAGTCATTTACATTCTGGACTCTCCACCACTATGGTCTTCACCTCTTCAGTCTCATAGTCATGTTCTTAGTGATTATACAGTGCGAATAAGGCTATGGCACACCAGTTTGTGCCATATGTCATTTTAGTCTTTACAAGTTTTGTTTCCTGAGATATTCACTTATGTTAGTGTATTTTTGTCAATCGTCTAAACAATGTGGAGCATTTTTTCACCAAGTCATAAAAGAATCTCTTTTTCCTTTCATATTGTGCATCCCAATGTGGGGGATTCTTCCCCAGCTGCGGTTATGGGTCGCTATCAATACTTTATTTCACTTGTAGCTTCTTCTTTTTTTTTAATGATAGCTTATAGTTTTTTTTATATGCGTTCGAGATGTTTCACAAAATAGTGCTGACCCAGTTTGAGAAACAACTCAAATATTCAGTCTGATAATGAAAAGAAATATTTTGAAAGTAACCTCAAGGCATCGTTGGAAAATCGAGGCATTCTGCACCAAAGTGCATGTGTTTACACCCCATGGCAAAATACCATGGCAAAATAGGGCTGCAAAGAGAAAGAACTGCCCGCTGCTAGAGGTAACTCGTGGAATGTTACTGAGTATGCATGTGCCAAAAAAGTTCTAGACTGAAGTGATTCTCATTGCAGCATGCCTAATAAATTGGATGACATCTCGTACATTACAGTCAAAGTCGCCTATTCACCTTTTGTGTCAAGACCAGTCATCCTTTATTATTCCTCGCGTGTTCAGGTGTTTCGGTTTCCTTCATATTTTTAAGCCAAATCGATCAAAACTAGATCCCAAAGCTTGTCCTGGTGTAATCCTTGATTATTGATATGCTGAAAAAGTGTGAATCTTGATTGACTTGGTAGGGAAAAATCATACTTGGGAAGTTGAAAAAGATAAAAGGGAGACAACTCAGGCAAGAAGACAATAAGGAGTTTTAAACATTGTTCTGAATGGAATAATAAATTACAGATGTCAGATGCCCGAAAGGAAGGCATCAATGGATCCTCTCCAAATAGATCCCCTACTCTGCCTTCTCCTACTTCTGAGTCTAGTTTGATTGAATATGTTATTCCTAGTGATCTTGACATGACGCAAATGACAGTGTCACAGTACATTGCATCTTATTTCTAACTTTGTTGGGTATGATTCTTTGTCTCCAACATATTGTGCATATGTTTTTTCTGTATCTTTTGTGTCTATTCCCAATAGTGTTGCAAAGGTTATCTCCCTACCAAAGTGGGAGGAGGCAACGTGCTGATGTGAGAACAAATGAAGGCAATGCAAAAATAAATAAAACATGGGAACTGGTTGATCTACCTGTAGGGAAAGAGGCCGTAGAGTGTAGATGGTTGTTTACTGTCTAAGCACAAGGCCAATGGATCAGTTGACAGATATAAAGCGAGGTTTGTGGTTAACAGGTAGTCGCAGACTTAACTAATCAGCCACAGTGGGACATTTGATCCTGTAGCAAAAATGAATTCTATATGGGTACTCCTTTCACTTGCGGCAAGTCCGCCATGGAAACTATTTCAGCTGGATATGAAGAATGCTTTCTTTCATGGAGATAACAATAGGAAGTGTCCAGCAGCCATCTCTTGGACTTCAATCTCAAAGAACTGAAGGGAAAGTAAGTCAACTGGAGAAACCCATCTACAGGCTAAACCAATCCCCTAGATTTTGGTTCAACAAAGGAGTTAAAGAATTGAATATATTCGGTGTCATGCAGACCATACTCTCTTAGTGAAGCATTCAGGGTAACTTCCCCCACACCCAAATAAAGCATTCAGGCTTATCCCCACAATTAATGTATTAAGGTTCTCGAGGAATTAGCATCTAGACTAAAGTAGCTGAAAAATAAAGTGATTCCAATAATAGTTGTCAGCAAGTGTCCGTAACCTGTGAAGAAACTAAAATTTTTTCTCACCCTTACTGTTCTTTATAGTAATACCTTCCCACGCATTAGCTTGTTTGTTTTCACGTTAAAAATGACACTTAATAATAGTAACATAGTTCACAAATAAAACCAAATGAGATGATAACAGAGTTTACATATGGCCAGCAACATCGACATTATATTCATTACAACTAGAAGAAGAGCATGCAATACGATTTATAACTCTCAATATACAAAGTGGTCGTGTCTCAGTTCAGGGCCGACAATGCCATAAACCCGATGGTATTACAGAGCCATGGGGCGAGAATAACAAGAATATTGCCATTGCATAATCCAGACACCAGTCACAGAATTTTTTGAAAAGACTCCTTTAACTTATCAAAGGGTTATAGCTGTTTCCTCTCTTTTTTTTCGTTTTGAATATAACAAGAGCAAAATTTCATTAAGGGTTCAAAGGGGTATTTCCAAGCACTATTTGAACTTCTTTGTATCCAAGATCAAGTGGCATTTAATAAAGCTGAGTCAACACAGTGGCAGGGTACAACTTAGATGTAGCCCAGTTTTACATATGACTCTGCCCATCAATTCAACAAGCTATGTAGCACATTTTGAACAATGATACAAGAATAAAAATAGTATACCTTGCGATTTTTAAGCTTCAGACCCATATCCATGGATTTCTCTTGAAGGCTTTTTATTTCTGAACTTATAGAACCAATCTCAGCCTAGCACAAGATTTCTGAAAATATTAATGATTTCAAAGATAAGAAGTCCAAATACACTAGCAAAGTAATAATTCTCATTTAAATATGAAGAATTCGTGCTTGCAGTACTAAAACAAAAAACAAGGTCTTGTGAATCCGAAACAATGAAATAAAAAAGTAGAAAAGCAGACACAAATCAAAAACATAAATACATTAAACAACAAAACTTGAGCAACTGGATTAAAACTTAGCCTACATGTTACAAACCTCTCAAACTAACAGGCAATGCAAATATTCAAATACTTCTTCATACATTTAACATTTTGCAATTACCATAGATGTATACAAATCATTCATTTGATTACTCGGAATTAAGAGGAGGTTAGACTGGAAAATCAAACACAGACCACTCTAGAATCTCATTTCCCAAGTTTGCAATAGCTGATAATGTGGCTAGACACTTGGGAGGAAATTTTGAATAGTGAATTTGTTGATTAGTTGCATGGAGCAGTGATTCAAAATGCAGATGCAGGCCAAAACACCAACCAAAGAAAATCCTAGTCGACTCAGCATGGCGCAGCCGAGTACTCGATTGACACAGTCATAACCCAAGAGAGTCAAAGGAGTTTTGATTGACTTAGTAAGGCAAAATGCAGACTTAGAGAAGAACTCAGCCAAGGTAAAAGGGGGTCGACTTATGCAAGTCGTCCATTGGCGTGCGGGGGTATTGAAACAGTGGTATAAAGTATGTAATGATCTATCGTGTAATATATGTACTCTGCGTAGTACTTCAATTTCAAGACTAAGTGAGGTTACCCATCTTTTTAAAATGTATTATGTTTTATATGCGCCATATAATGCTTTTCGTCATATTATGTTTTTTGCGTGCCATGCCTGCAAGGCTGCAACTCAACACAAGGGAGGAGGATATATCAAAAAAAATCTTATAGCAATGATAAAAATGCCTAAGAATGTACAATTATTTTATTTTTTGGATCAGAAAAGAATCAACATAACAAGACCACAACAATCAGAATGAAAGGAAACACAAGCCAAAAGCCCCAAGAGAAAATTACATAGGGCCACAGGCCAATAATTCTACTCAATTATAGGTTGACGCTCCATAAGAACCAAACCAAAGTTGGAAGCTTAATTCGTGAACAGTTTTCTCTTCTCTCCCTATAGACGTATCGCACGCATTGCCCAATGCAAATTGTTTCATGTGCTTTCCTTACCAAGGTTTAAAATTTCGGTTTCAGTTTTGGTTTTGGACATAGCCGAAACCGAAATTCCAGCCGAAATTCAGTAAAAAAAAAACAAATTTCAAACTTGTGCCGAAATTTCGGCCGAAATTTGGGACTCTGGCCGAAATTTCAGTTTCAGGTAGTTTCGGTTTCGGTCCTTCGGATTTCGGTCGACATTTAAAACCATGTTCCTTACAAAGGGGTCATGTTTTGAGAGGATCAAAGGATCTCTTGTGTGGAAAGCCAAGCACATAGACCCTATGATTTAGATGACACGTTAAATTTTTTTTTTTGAAAGTTAACAGAAATATTATTAAAAAGAAGAGAGGGGACACGTTAATTTAGATGACACGTTAAATTTAGGGAAATGTTATCAGCACTACTGTATTTTGATGAGGGCACTCCTCACTTTATTCAAAGTACGGTATGGCCCGCCCCATAGGATGATCCAAACGGTCCATTAGATGGGCCACAGCCTAAATAGGTTGTACCCCAAAAATTATTTTCATAGGTTGATCCTAACCCTCCGATCTATAGACGGTTAGGGTCAACCCTCTAACATTCAGATCGGAGGGTTAGGATCAACCTATGGAAATGATTTTTGGGGCACAACCTATTTAGGTTGTGGCCCATCTAATGGACAGTTTGGATCATCCTATGGTGCGGGCAATACCATACTTTTAATAAAATGAGGAGTGCCCTCATCAAAATACAGTAGTGCTGATAACATTTCCCTAAATTTATTGCTGACACACGTGTCCTGCGGTGACCGACACGACATGCGTGCCCACACGTGTCGACACTCCTTTGGACACTTTTAAATGTATTGCTAGAAGTGTTAAGAGTTAATGTGGGTGTGTGGACACCTATTTGTGTAATAGTCAATACTTTTACATATATGTATGTGCCACCATTTCTAGATTTTTAGATGTTGCCATGTTAGACAACTCATATCCGTGTTGAAACTCGACACACGAATCTATATCGACAAATTATGATTATATATACTTTGGGTTTGCCGTGTCCGACACTTCATGTCCGTCTCGACATGCGACACTTGTGTCCGTGTCTACAAATCATAGCATAGACCAATTTATAAGAAATTGTCAGGGACCAGACAACTACAGATGAGTTGGTTTCATGCCGTTAAGAACTTGGGCCAAGTTAGGCAGTTTTCTTAGGCTAGAATGAGTCGAATTTATCAGTTGAGCATATTCTTGTATTTTCATTTTTAAGGAAATGCCGCTATCAGATTAGAGCAAATTATTAGGATTTAAGTAATCTTAAACAAATTATTAGGATTAAAGCATGATTTAAGAGGTCATGGATGCATAAATAATCAAATATATATGCATATGAGTCATATATCAGACACGGGCATGCAGTTTGAACATTTTAATGGGTTAATCAATAAATATGCATAATTACAAACATCACTTGCTGAGTTTTGAGCTTTACTTAGTTTTATTTGGACTGATCAGATTTTATTGGTAATTTATCTCTAGTAATATTTTCGAAGATCAACTGGTTGGATTGTCAAGATTTCTCCAATCTCTTCAACTTTGATGAATTCAAAGAAGATTTTTTTTGCATCACACTCTGCACCAGTTGGAACAGACAAGAATGAAAAAGATCATATACCTGAAATCCACCAAGAAGAGTTTCCATCTGTGATAAAATGCTATCGCAGTCACGAATTTGATCATGTAGGGAGACCAAGTTATCACTTTCTTTTATATAGTCCTGCAAAGATAGCGAAAGAAACCCTAAATGAACAAAACCAGAGCAGGCATACAATGGCATATGATTAGTATGTTGCTGGAGGCAAATTTGCATGGAATGGTTTGCTTAGAGAGAATAAATCAACTAGTATCATTTACTTAAGCATGAAGAATGACTTAAAAGCCTTGTTGTTATCTTACAACAAGAAGTTTGGTCTACTCAGACATTTCAGAGAAGCCTCTCCATGTAAATAAGCATATAATTCTATGCAAGGATTAAATGATATCACCAACTGAAAAGGAAACAAAAAATGAACTTTGAAACCCAAATGCACCAACCTGAATTGAGTCCAGTTCAACTTGGCGTATGTTGTTTTCAACACCCTTCGCGTATTCCCGCAGTTTTGTGCCTTTAGCTAATATATTAGCCACTACCTATGAGACAACGATATCAAAACAAAAGTAAGATACAACTCCTCTCTTTTTTTTTGAATGGCAAGTAAGATATAACTTGTGAAGTTAGACATAAAAGAATGAACCAAGAAGTGCAACCGTTGGATGGAATCTACTAAAACATCTACAAATGCGACAATCGATATGCAGGTCTATATCTAAAATGCCTTTATGTAATAATACGAGCACTAGAAAAGGGATAAACATTCCAAAACACTGCCATTTTTTTTAAACTAAAGGCTAATACTTTTATTATATCCTTTTTCTGTCTAAGCAAGAGATGAATCATTACTACAGACATATATGAGGAATAAACTTCAATGATAAAACAGAGAACAAATACGAACAATGGAAATACATATAAGGCAAAGTATTACAAGAGAGGAAAAGAAACCGCTTCTGAAAGTGACAACATTGATAAACACTCCTTAGCAAGGGAGTCAGCAATCTCACTTGTTCTCCTATGAATATGATGGAAGGAAATCCGAAGTAAATTCCACAAATTGCCCATTAATTTCAACCCCCAAGGATCACCAAGCCAAGTGTAACCCACCATACGAGAATCTAAATGCAGAACGCATTCTTTCGCTTCTGATAAATATATGCAATATAGACAATTGACAGCTTTCCAATTCATACCAACATTGCAATTCACAAAGCATGCAAATTCCCTTTCTCTATATACAAACTTTTTAAATTCTCCTCTTCAAATTCTTCCTCCTCAATCTTACTCGTCAGTTCATGGACATCTCTGTGAGCTGACTACCTCTTCCAAGGCGCAAGCTTCTTCCAACCGAGCCACCACCCATCTTCACCTTCTTCCTCAATGAAAGAAAAAAATACGAGATAGAGAGAGAAAAGGTAATGGTGTGGGTTTTTTTTTCTTAGTTTTTTGAGCTGTGGGTTTTGCTTGTTTTTCCCCTTGTGGCACAGGCAATCAATGAAAGCAGACAAGAGGCAGGCGTAGTGAGGATGGGCCATGGCCTTGTTCTTGATAGAGCTGATGTAATTGTCCGTGAGATGACAGCTGATGTTGTTATTGCCGTCGACTACCAAAAGGCACTAGGACATTATTGCTGTTGCACATTGTGTTGTTATTGTTATTGTTGAATGTGGTTGGTCATGGAATTTATGCTACTGTTGCTACTGTTGATGTTGGAACTTAGAAGTATGAGCAAGGAAGAGGAGCTTGCCAGATTGGGATTTTGACCCACTGCTAGAATTATCTATGCATACTTCCAAATCTGACTTTAGACCTTGCGGGTGGGCTTTCCAAAGAAATGTCTTTTATGAGTTTTTGGAGGAAGGGAGGGGAGGAGGACCGTTTCGAAGGGCGGGAGTCCATGACGTTAGATAACCAGATTAAGCTATCATGGGGTGAGAATCCAATCATGCCGTATTTCACCTCCTATTTGCTCTGGTGAGATTCGATGGCTTCAGGGTTAATGCCAACCCTCCCCCACCTCCAATCGACCACCTTGACAATGTCGATTTCCTCACTGCCAATCCCTCCCTTTCCAACTGATTTAATTATTTTTTATTATAGAAATTTTTTTTTAAAAAATCCCACAATAGGGTACAGCCTTCATCTGGTTGCAAGAATCTAAAATGAATACTGAGACTGGTGTGGGAAATGTCATTTGTATGTGTTCTTCCTTTAAAAGAACAGACAGTGACTGTTTGCACAGTCAGATTCACACATCACATATGACTCACCGAGAAAATTCCATAAGACTCATTGTCCGTGATTAGTCTACATAACTCTGTGTGATCCTAGCATCATAAGAGACGTTCATCAAAGTTTTAGGTCCAGTGTCCCTTCAGAGGCAACTACATCAACTTTTGTTTAAAAAATAACGGTTGTGACAAAAATTCTTAGCTGTTAATAATTGCCATTCTATCTCTTTGAGATCAAGATGTGATGAAATTTCTTGCATGCTAAAGCCCAGGAGAACATATAAAATTTAATTTCATCCTTGCCTTAATTAGCAATTGGAACTTCATCTCTATTGTCTAAAGGTCCTCTCCAACAGGCTCAACTTCCAAAGGATGCACCCCATTAAGAGGCAAAGACCAAAAGACTGGAAATTTGACAAGTCAGAAATAACAAAAGCTTCAACCACTCAATCCTAAAGAGATTTTCGAAAGAACTCCAAACGATGGTCAGTTGTCTCTTCTTCCAATAGCACATAACAAACTAAAGGCCCATGTGGTAGTGATTAGCAATAAGAATCATATCCAGATTTGTTCAAACTAAAACGAACACTCAACGAACGGCAGGAGCCTCCCTAAAACTACATCAAGATCTGGAAGAACAACTACAACCACCCTAATAATTGTCTGCTACAACCAACAGGACAATGCTTAGATTTACAATAAAAATCTACCATAATCTTCTTATATGTATAGAAATAAATAAGAAGGAAATATACAGTGGAAAGTAAATTTCTACTTGCTCTTCCTTGAAAAAAAAATGCATTCTGAAAAGTACCAGCTAAGGACATATATGGCTGCCTTTCTAGTTCAGTCCAGAAAAACAGATGCAAAAGCAACACCCTATGAAAGGATGAAGAAGAATTGGGAACAAAAAAACGATGGTTCGCAACGCCATTAAATACCAGAAAGGAAATTCTATTGAAGTTACTCACATCATCGTTCTTACATTCTTCTAGTTCTTGTTGTAGCCCCTCCAATGACACATCATCGCTACAAGACAAATACGCAGATAGCAAAACAAAGTCAATTCCTACAGATATTGAAAACGAAAACCAGCAGCTGTCTAATTACCAGCTGCAACATGCAGCCATGTGTAGAACATCATCAAACAAACAAATCTTCCTCTACGTATCTTAACAAATGAACAGCGTAGAAATTCATGGGCTGGAAATGCAAAACTATACTACCAAAATAAATAAATAAATAAATAAAACGTTTAAGGGTTTTAGGTTTTAACTTTTAACTATTGGATAGGAGAGAATGGAAGAAGATGATCCATGTAAACGAACCCATTTAGTGTCAGGATTAGACTTAGTCAATTTGAGATTCTTTGACCTTCTTCATGAAAATTTTCTAAAGGATTCATTAGCCGACCCCAACTAGTTTGGGACAAAAGCTTAGTTGAGTTGAGTTGAGTTGAGGTTTTAACTTTTGACATGCATTTCCTATTTTTAGCAGCTTGTGTGTGGCCTTTCTTTCTTTTAGGATTTCCTTCTTTTTTTCTTTTTTTTTTATAGGTTCATACCATCCCCTTTTGTATCCTTACATCTTTAATAAATTTCTTGGTTAAGTTCTAAAAAAAGCATTGCTACTTGATTCTGCACCAGAACTCACCTAATAGGGGCAAGTTGTGCTTCACGAATCTCTTCTCATTAAAATCCATGGTTTAAAATTTCGGTTTCAGCTAAAATTTCGGAGTTATCCGAAACCGAAGCCCACGAAATCCCGGATTTTTTGGATGAAATTTCGATCGAAATTACCGAAATTTCGGTAATTTCGTTCAAAATTAGTTAACGGAATAAATTATTATTAATTAATTATATATTTCGACGAAATTTCCGAAATTTCAAAAGAAATTTCGGAAATTTCGGTTTCGGTACCATTTCGTTTCGGTCTTCACCGAAATCCGAAATTTCGGTGATGCAATGATTAGATGCAATATTTATTCATCCCCAAGAAATCAACTCGTTTAGGATTTTTGTCCAAAGGATCTCCTACGCTAAAATTATTTCAACTCTCACCTAAATTTAAAGCTACCTCTGATATTCCCTTTAAGTGGTTGAGAATATCTATGGGATTTGAATTTTTATTTTCTAGCCTTGTGATATCCAAATCATCAAAGACGTACCCTTTTATGGTAGGGTTTCAGCGGTTACTCTTGGAAAGGAAGCAGATGCAGAATCAAATAAATATTTGAGGACAAGTTGAATGTAAAGGAAGAAAATCAACAGTTTAGTACAGGTTAAACAAAAATGAATTCAAGCAAGTAACACCATCAAGAAAAAAAAGTAGCACTGTAAAACACTAAAAATATGGAAAATTGAGAGAAAAGGGTGTACCTGCTAGAATCGTCCTCAAAAGCCAAGTCCCCAACAAATACTCCCAAATCAAATTCATGCTTTTGGATATCATGTGAATCACCATAAGACTCAACCTGTCACCAATTTGAAAAAATCTCAAGGCCTAAAAGTCATAAATAGAGTGCAAATTGTTACAAATATTAGTTTTCCCTATGTATGTACATGCTTAGTTGGCTATCCATCATTAAGGGTATTTTAGTCTTTTCAATATTTCTTAAATAAAAGACAAAATGATGCTCATTTGTAGAATAATGAAAAGCATATCTCTCTCTCTCTCTCTCTCTCTCTCTCTCTCTCTCTCTCTCTCTCTCTCTCTCTCTCTCTCTCTCTACTTTTTTGAATGGTAGCCAATTTTATTAAAAAAAACAAGACCGAGATGGTCACTTACACCGAGAGGAGAAGAGAAAGAGCGAAGATAAAGAAAAGAAAAGGGAAAAATACACCAGAGAAGATAAAAAGGAAAATAAGAAGAAATGGACAAGGGACTCAAGGAGGGAGAACGTCAAAGAGGGCGAGAGATTCCTTGAAAACTCTCCTCTCGTGAGATGGTCTGCCACATCATTAGCTGATCTGCGGGCGTGATGAAAGACAATTGCAGATGATCTAATCCGGTCTTGATCTCGTCAAAGAATTATCAAACCTCCAAGGATGCTTTATAGACCCAAATCTCTCTCTCTCTCTCTCTCTCTCTCTCTCTCTCTCTCTCTCTCTCTCTCTCTCTCTCTCTCTCTCTCTCTCTCTCTCTCTCTCTCTCAATAGGCATCCCATGCCACACCATGAAGTCAGTGCATACTATAGCAAAATTTGCCAAGCGACTGGGGAAAGAGTTTCCTTCCCTATGAATAGGGGAGGAGCATTCAATACAAATTAAGAAATAAAAATCTCAGAGAATAAGATATTCAATCCCCAGGGAGAGGGACTCCTTTCTAACCCACCGAATCATGTTAAGAGAGTCACAAAACCCAAAACAAAAAAAGTCACCATCAACCCAAAGCTTTGCAGCTCCCGTCTTTAAAACCAGTCTCATGTAAAACTCAAATCTCCTAAAGGCTGAATCAGATAATTAATTGAATGAAAAACAACCAAATATTTTCAGGTTTGAAAGGTGCATGTGACCCATTGCCATATGGGCCAAAATGAAGTGTCAAACAGCTAGTCTCATTACTGTTTTTTTCTAATTAGATGTGCCAAAACAACCTTCTTTGAAGCATGGTTTTAAAGAAACGTACCGAAACCGAAATTCCCGAAATTTCGGAAATTTCGAGAATTTCGGCGAATTCATAATAAAATATTAATTTTTTATTCTGTTAAAGTATTTCGATCGAAATTTCATCCCAAAAATCCGGGGTATCTTACATTAATACCAAATTTCGCCTGACATTTCGGGATTTCGGTGGAAATTTCGGTTTCGGATAAGTCCGAAATTTTAGCCGAAACCAAAATTTTAAACCATGCTTGGAAGTGATGACTAAGTTGTGCACAAAACATCAATGAGCATCACTATGCATGTGGATGCCGACCATAGGGCATAACGTCTTTACAAGGAACTGTTATACATTGGTTTTTTTTTCTCGCAGATAGTTGTAGCCGAAACTGACTCAATTTAAGTGAGTTTTAAGCTATACATGTGGTGTTTGATTTACATTTCTCTTACATGCTTCTCTTATTGTTTATGGGCAATTGTCTAGTTTGAAGTTAAGAAATCAGAATTACATTATTAAGCTCTTCCATAGCTCTGTATCAGTATTCTCAGTTTTATGTAATTCCCAACAAATAATCATTGTAACTAGCTATAAAGAATTAGCAATCTAAAGAGCCAAATCCTTCCAAATCAAGAAGTTTGTTAAATACTTATATTTAAGTTTTCTTTCATCCTGGTTGAAGCTTAATTAAATCCAAAATAATAATGAATAAAGATACTACTTTTTTTTAAATGAAAAAAAAAGATACTACTATAAAAATAAATTCTTCAAAATATGCAAAGATATCAACCTTGTAAATTGATGGAAGTATTCATCAAAATATTAATAATAATAATAATAATAATAGAAGCTATTAAACAAATAAGAATACTGATTGTTACCAATTTGTTTGAGACAGTAGCCATCTTGTGAGTACTTCAGCCAAAGCAGATTTCAGCAGACCTTACCAAAAAGGAGAAATGTTAGGATGAAAGTAATTATCTGTCATAATGCAATAGTTGAGTATAAAACAATTCCCTATATGTCTAACGTTTAACTAGAGAGTGAGAAAAACCTTCATTGATTATATTCATATATGTACAGTAATAGTCAAGCTATGTGAGAAAATTGGACTCCAATCTTATATTATGTCGACTACGCAGATTTCGGCTCTTCTCGACTGGGAAGAGCTATTCCCCTAGTCCATTCAAAGAATCCTCCCTTGCTCGATATCTGATCATGTAGCCATCCTCTTTGGTACTGACAATGATCTAAGACGCCTGAACCCTTTCCGGTTCAAACAAATATGGTTTACCCATCAGGATTTCTACCCTTCTGTCCGAAAGTGATGGTCATCCAATAAGTTTCAAGGAAGCCATGGGTGCGATTATTCAGAGAGCTTAGAGAACCCAAATGACAGTACCGTAAGTGGAAGAAAACCCATTAAACACTTCACTGAGAGGAAATGGCAAATTAAGGAGATTGAAGCAGGAAGAAGTGACTCCTTTACCAGAAATCAATCATGTCCTTCACTGCCCTTATTTCAAAAGTTGGTAACGCAACAAGTATCATTGAATGTCAGGCAATTAGTATGTCATCTAGGATTTATAAGATAATCTTCAAAGTACCATTCAAAAATAAATATATATCTTCAAAGTCAACATATAGAATTAAAAAAAGAGGATTTGTGGCAGGGAGACAACTTTTTGTTGGAATAGTGATTACCAACAATAGTATCTTCAATAAAAAATCCAAATCATCAGCGGTGATTTTAAAACTCGACATGGAAAATGCCTACGCCCTTGAGTGGCCTTTATTATTGTGGACCTTCGAGCAAATGGAATTTGGGGTTAAGGGGACAAAATGGATGAAATGGAGGACAAGTGGATCGATTTGGTACTTCAAGAGGCCTCAACTCTCCCTTTTTTTGTAAACTGTAGCAATTGAAAATATTGGTTACATCTTGATCAAAGCGGATAGTGGGATCATCAAAGGTTTGAAATCCAGTCTCATTGACCCAATCGCTAGATTAAACGAAAGAAACATCTTGTTGTTTCTTCAACAATTTCAGCAACTAGAGGTAAGGTTAGAAGTTTTTCTAAGGTAACTCAGAATAATGGTTTGTTGAGCTAAGGGTGGGCCTTATCCAGAGCCATATCGAATCAGACCAAAAAGGGAATGAACAGCGGGCCCAGTCGTTGACAGAGTTGTAAGAAGAAAGAAGTAGGCCCGAATCGTTATTGTCGAGGCAACAGAGGCGGAAGTTAAAGCAATCTGAATGGAATTATCTTCTTTTAAACTTCCCTTCAAGATATGGACTGGGGGTGATTCTCTTAATACAATCAGATGGTTTAAGGATTCTCCCCTCCATGAAGATTTAAGAGAATATTCAGAGACATGTGAGATATGATTGAGCTTGCAGAGTGTACTTTTTCTAATATCCACCGTGAAGAAAATCGCAAACTGACTCCCTCACAATTTTTGGAGTCTCTTGTACAAAGTTATCAGAAACTTAGAATGGCACAAGGTGCCAAGTTTGTTTTCCATTGGAGGTCCTTGCCTACGTCATATATCATTTTTTTATTTATTCTTTGCTTTTGGTTCCTTCATATTGTGACGGCGAACTGGCCAAGATATCTTGCAGGTCCAATTAGAGGAAGTAATGCAACGGAGGCAGAAGTTAAAGCAGTCTAGAATAGGATTATCTCATTTAAACCCCTCGAAGATATAGATTGAGGGTGATTCTCTTAATACAATGAAATGATTGAAGAAGGACTCTCCCCTCCATGGAAATTTAAGAAAATAGTTAGGGACGTGTGGGATATAATTGAGTCCGTGGAGTGTACTTATTCTCATATTCACCGTGAAGAAAAATCACGAGCTGACACCCTCACAAATTTTGGAGTCTCTTGTATAGAGTTGTTACTATGGCACAAGATGCCAAGTTTGTTGTCCGTTGGAGGCATTTTGCCTTCGGTATATTTATTTTTACTTTTATTTTTAGTTTGGTTCCTTTGGCATGAATTTTTTATTAATATAATACATGTTCAAAAAAAAGTGATAGACAACTTAACAAATATGTTGGCAGCCACCATCCTCGTAACAAGCTAATCTTTCACAAAAATTGAAAAAACTACCAAAAAAAAAAGAATATTCCTTAGCATCAAATATCTCCTCCACACTTCTACAGTACTCATCCATGAAGCACAGGTACGGGTACGAGGTGCGGGTACGACACGACACGAGTACGTGGGTACGTGATTTTTCAAAAAAAACAGGTGCATGTACGTTCGGGTACGCCGAATATAATAATATATTTTATTATTTTATTATTTATTTATAAAATTTTAAAAAAATTGGAGAGCAATCAAATAACAAATAATATCACCAAAATGGAAAATTCTAATATTACTCTTGATTTCATTAGTGATTAAGTTCCATATTTCATAACATGAGGCATCAATACATCATTCATTAGAAGAAACAAAGTCTGTCGCCAGTGTGTTGACCAGTGCCTGACAAGAAGAATAATTTTTAGAGACCAAATTATGAGATTTTTTATACCGGACTTTTGGGATTTAATAATGTTTGGACATGATAGATTTTATGAATTTTTAAAATTTGAAAAATACCCCACCGTTTTGAAGTTAAGAAAGTAAAAATTTTAACCCGACTCTTTTTCTTCGAATTTTGTACTAGAACAGGGGAGTTGACTATTTTTCCTTTTAGATTTGGGTCTTTAAACTATTTTTAATAGATCCAAATGGGGGGTATTCCGTTATTTACATGTAAACCATTTTATTGTCCATTTAATTGTGCATTTACTTAAGTAAATGGACAATTAAATAGACAATAAAATAGTAAAGACATTTTACTTAAATGGTTTACATGTAAATACTAAGCACAGGAGAAGAGAGAGAAGAAGCAGGAAGGATTTACACCAGATAAACCAGATAAGAGAAGCAGGACGTGTCGGGTACGAGTGGGTGCGTACCCTAAACACACCCGACACGCACCTGACAACCAAAATTGGGTTCTTTTTTTCAAAATAGGGATATGTACCTAGGACGTACCCGGGGCGTACCCGCACCCCATACGTGTCGGGTACGGGAGCCCCGGGAGAGAATCCGTGCTTCCTAGGTACTCATAGATCCTAGATGGTAGCGTGTGTTGAGACCTGAGGTGTGTGCCCGTGTTAATGAGAATAGAGTACGGACTAATTGCATATCATACAAGGATTCTTAGTTCGACCAAAATGAAACAGGTGCTTCACATGTATTCAAGTCTTTTATTTTTGCCATGGATCTGGAACTCAACATTGTCTTCATAGCCTCAATGAGATCCACAAATGATTTTGCTAGTGTGGAAGCCATAAGGAAGCCTCTATAAACTAATAAAAAAAAAAGCGTGTCAGACCATAGTGACTAGGTGCACGTTCAGTTTGATCTAAATATTTTACAATTTGACAGTCCCAATGAAATTAATGAGAAAAATACCCTAAATGGGAAATAGACTTGACAAGAATCCAATCTAGGGTTACCTGACAAGAATGTGAATGCAGCGTGCAAATGTCCCTCTGGATTCGGTTCTAGAAGACTGGAATACCTTAAAGAACACGCAGCAATAGAATCCTGTCAATGGTCTAAGAAGAAGGTTCGAATTAGATCTGAAACTAAATCAGTACATAGAAGTCTAGTTTAGCCTGCCATTCATATGATATCCTCGTTATCAATGAACTCGAAATGCATGCATCAGATGGTAGCTGATTTTCCAAGAAAACAAAGTGGAAAAATAAAAATTCAAGTGCAGTCGATATCATAGTTTCAAATCATAATCACACCCAACTAAGTTTCTGGTTAGCCGATTCTTGGAACACAAATTCTGTTTGCACAGCTAAAAAAATCATCAGATCCCTGTTCCAAACCCTCTCTGACCACATCCGGAATGACACACCTGGGACCGGTGAAAACTAGATCTGATTTGCAAGCGAAAAAATCGAACCTTTGATGGAATAAAATCGTTAAAAAACGGATCTTATTTGCAAACAAAAAAAAAGGGTGGGGTAAAGAAACAAGCCAAAATTGGATCCTAGATGGGATAAAACAAACACTGTATTGAATAAATCCCTAGATGACGGAATAAAATCAAACTATTTGTGAACAAAATCGGTTTAGAAACGAACTAAAATGCAGTAAATCAAACTATGGATGCAATGAAAAAATAAAACCTTAGAAAGAATTAAACCCTTCATATCTAAAAAAAAGGAAAAAAGACACTTTACCTTTTATCTCTTCTTCTTCTTCTTCTCAATCGGCTGATAGTGATGTGAAAAGGAAATGGGAAGAAATAAAACTAAAGCGCCCTGTGCGGGATGTTTTGCGACGAGAAAACGAACGAGTTGCTGCGAGGGAGAAGCATTTCGTCGAGTAAGCGAACAGAGAGAATAGAGACGATGTCTTGGAGGGCATTGTTGGGATTTCAAAACTATTAAAGTAAGCCGGTTAAAGGACTTCTTGGAGGCAGTGGCGAGTTGAGGCCAACTCAACTCGGGTGAGGTCGGGTCGGGTTGAGGCCAACCCGACCCAACCCGAAAAACCCATTTTCCAACCTAACCCGGCTGGGCTCAACCCGATTTCCAATTCATGCACATGTTTTTGTGGGCCTCACTTTTTTTTTTTTTTTTTTGCTCACATTCCTACACAGGCATCCACCATATAAAAACTCTTTGTAACTAAACTAAAGGATAAATTTATATTGAAATTTAAGCACAATTCTAGCTTCATTGAGAAATGTGTTCAGTTGAAATCGGGCTTTAAGCACATATCGGAATTGGAAATCGGGTTTCGGGTCGGGTTGCCCGACACTCCCAACCCGACCCAACCCGATTTCTAATTCGGATTGATTTTTCCCAAGCCAACCCAACCCGATTTAAAAAATAAAATAAAAAACCCAAATTTAGGGTTCAACCCGTCTGGTTCGGATTGAACCCGACCCGAGTTGCACCCCTAGGATATATCAGCTCCCTACTAAAATTTCCATGTTTTTTAATACACGAGAAAAAAAGGAAAGTGATATATCCGCCCCTTTTGATCACCAGCAACACCCCCTGTCGGTGTTTGTGGCAATCAAAGGCATTGAATTTTTCTGACACAAGTAGAACAGCCCCTCTCCAGTCATTGATACACTGACAGGCAAGGTTTAAATTTTCGGTTTTGGTACCTATTTTGGACCCCACTGAGATCCGAAATTTCGGTCCGAAATTTGGTATTAAGCTTCGAAATTTGGGTTTGAAATTTCGAATTTTCATACCGAAATTTTGTAACAATTTTTTTTTTAATAAAAAAAATGCCATTAAAACAAAATTTGGAATTTCGGTTTCGGTCCCCACCGAAATCCGAAATTTTGGTCCAAAATTTCGGATTTTAGTCGAAATTTAAAACCATGTTGACAGGGGATGTTCCTATTGATCAAAAGGGGCAGGTATATCATTTCCCAAAAAAAAAGAAAAGATAACTTATAGCGAATCCTATTCATTTTTTATTTAGAGG
The DNA here is from genome assembly GCF_043159265.1 of Tasmannia lanceolata. Classification (NCBI taxonomy): domain Eukaryota; kingdom Viridiplantae; phylum Streptophyta; class Magnoliopsida; order Canellales; family Winteraceae; genus Tasmannia; species Tasmannia lanceolata. The sequence continues at coordinate 11,311,790 of NW_027518683.1, forward strand.
CATGGTTTTAAATTTCGGTTGAAACGACACGAAATGGCCAGGGCCAAAACAAAATTTACATGAAGTCGTCTCTTTACAAGATTTCAATGAAATATCACCGAAATTCCAAAATGTCATTGAAATTAATGACATTTCGGTTGAAATTTTGTTTTTAGCAATTTTTACAACATTCCAACCGAAATTTATGAAATTTCCCCCGAAATGCTAAAATTTACGCCAGAGTTTTAAGACGTTTCAGTTGAATTTTAAAAAAACTAAACCATTATCATATTCTTTACATAATTTCGGCCGAAACCGACACTGAAATCGAAATTTAAAACCTTGTTTAGAGGGACCTTCAATTTATGAGGATGTACGTTTAAATTAACCATGATCTTATGATTTTTCCTTGAACCGTGGAGAGAAAAAATTTCCCCCCGTCATTTGATTTTCCTTAAACTGTGGAAAGAAATGATTTCCCTAAGAAGATATTCCTGTTAGGAAATTATCCTAACGGTGGATGTGGCATGTGCAAGATCAACGCCCTAGATTATTTTGTTAGTTGGTTTTGTGAAAAGGCATTAAGTGAAAAGCCATAAAAGAATGGGTGTAAATGTAAGACTTTTGGGGAGGGAACCAGCGTGATGAGGAGTTGTGTTTCTTCCCATAAATGTCTATTTATTCTCTCATCCGGTCCCTACTTGCACACAACAATTTCTACATCCTTCTCTTGGCAATCCACGGCAAAAAGAGAGAGGAAGTCGGTCCCCATCACCGTCTGTTGTGGAGTGGGGAGAAATACCGGAATGGAATCCTTCCAGTGATAGCAAAACGATATTCAGCTTTCGGTATGTTCCCTTTACTGTTTCAATTTCAATCCATATGGTTAATTGTGATTTTCTCAAAGTTGGACCACCAAAGATCCGTTGCCCGTGTTCCTTTTATGATGAATACTTACATGTGGTATCAGAGCCACGGTTCCGGCGAGAAAATGGCGAGAAAATCACATTAAAAGTGATTAAAATAGGGTTTGTGAAAACTTGTATTTTGAGTGCCGCCATCAATATTGGAGTTGGATCGATGATTAAATGGCACTGAAACATTTCTTGTGTTCCCATGAATCCAACGCAACAAACGGTTCGTCGATCCGATGTCTGGATTGCGTTTGGCAGCGATTTAAATATGAAAATTTTAACTTTTGGGGAAGTTTTAAACCTCTCCGGAAAACAGTGTGCCGCCGGCGACCGGCTTGTCCGACCGGAGATTTTTCAGCGTGGTTACGAAGTTCGTCGAGAGACGAGTCCAACGGCGTATTGTGAGCCTCAATTGGACTTCAAACGAAGCCGCAGTAATAAATCGAAATTTGAGTATTTTTTCGGATTTTGCTGGAATTTCCACTATTTTAATGAAGAAGACGATGAATAGTGTCGGCTTGGCGGGCCTATCAAGGATCCGCGACGGGTTTTTCAATTAAAAAGGGCCCAGTAGACCCTCTAAGCCCACCAGACCGCTTGGCCCAACCTGACCTGAACCAGCCCATGGCCCAAACGGCCCAAATCTGTGTTTGACTCGGTCTGGCCCATTTTTGTGAGATTTTTGGCCAGATTATAGCGGTTCTGGAGGTTTTGCACCCTTCTGAATCCATTTTTTGGATCAGTTTTGGCATTTGGCATATGTATCATATAGGTATAGTGTAAATTCAAAAACTTTTGATTTTTCAAGTTGGTTTTTGAGTCAAATATTTTAGGGTCTTAGCCCAAGTAAAACTGGTTCCAAACGTTTTGCAACATTTTGAAGCCATTTTTGCTATCCATTTTGCCATTTGAGCACTGTATAATACACTTATAGTGTATTTTTAACACTTTTGACTTTATAAATTTGGTTTTGAGTCAAAAGTTTTGGAGTTTTGGGCTCAGATTAGATTGGTTCCTAAGATTACAGACCGTTCTTGACCTATTTTTGAGGTCATTTTTGGTATTTAAGCACTGTATGAAATAGTTACAGTGTAAAATCAAGACTTTTGGTTTTGTAAGTTTGATTTTAAGTCAAATATTTTGGGGTTTTGGACTTGGGTTAGACCATTCCTATGGTTTTAGACCATTCTGAACCCGTTTCCAAGGTCTGTTTGGTGTTCGGAGTCTGGATTTTAAAATTCCAGTGTAATTTTATACCTTTTTTTATTTTTTAAGTGGGCCTTGAGTTTAATTTTGATTTCAAACTCTTAAAGAATTAACTAAATGCCATGGAAACCCAGTTATATAAACTTTTTTATGTTTTTTAATGATTAAAACTCAGTCAATGAACACCTTTGGTTTCTAATTCTTAACTTAAAAACCCATATATGTTGTTTATATGCTTTATGTTTTGCATATAACTTAAAAGTTAAATGATTAGTTGAAATCATATATGGGACTAAACTTTTAACTTGAATGCACATTAGTTCATGCCAGATATGTTTAAAACCCAAGCTTATGGTTATATTAAACCGATAGTGTGTATTTTCAAAACCTAAAACATTGAATTATGTTTGATCATGGAACTTGAAAGTTGATTTTGTATACACAAGTTTATTACGCTGTTCATTATTTTTAGTTGAAATTGAACTATATCTTGTTATGATTGGTCACTAAATGAATGAACAAAGAACTGCGATTCCGACTGGGAAACGAAATCGCTTAAGGTTAAGTGGTTAATTTTGAGAACCGTGTCGCATACAATGACACATTTATGGACTATTAACCACTTTCAATTGCGACTATTTGTCCAAGAGCAACACTTAACCCAACGGATGACTGTTGTTTTGCACAAATAGGCGGTGTGAGAGGGCTAGGCCTGGGTAACCTGGTTCGGGGTTATGCTTTTGCCCAACGGTGATGTGCGCCTCAAGTATAGGGTTATCTGGCCCTAGTTGGTCTCATGGGAGAGCCAATGTGTGCTGTGGCACGGCCCAACGGACGGCCCACGGTGACACGCCCGGTGTCTCGCCAGAATCACAGTATTGTGATTTCCTGAATTGAAAATCGTTTTGTATGTTGTGGCACGGCCCAACGGACGACCCACAATGACATGTCTGATGTTTTGTCGGAGTCACATTTTTGTGTTTTTTTTTATTCTGGGCAATTTAACTAATTTTCCCTTAAGATAGATTGACTGAGCATTGTATGTGAGAACCAATTGTAAGCCATGGCACGGCCCAACGGACGACCCACGGTGATACACCGATGTCTCTTCATAAGCATGGTATTGTGTTTTCTAAAGTAGAAATCAATTTTGCATCATGGCACGGCCCAACGGACGGCCCACGATGGCACATATGGTATATAATTAGAAGCACACTTATATATCATCATGATTTTATACATTTTAGTCATTCTTTTCAGTTGGATTGATTAAAATCGTGGATTGAGTTAATTAAACTCCATTTGTGGACTGAATAGGTGTTATAAGAAGTGAGCATGTTTGGAACTGCAAGTCTGTGCCTGTGACATTGAAGTTGTTGGTATCTTAGTGTCTTTTCTATATACCGATTATGTTGAGTAATTTAGTGGGTCACAAATCTTAGCAAGTAATGGAATATATCTGCATAATTCAAGACTACAAAAGGCTAGACTATGTATCATTGAATGACAGGCTCACTAAACCCACATCTAAAATATGCTTATGAATAGTGAGAGTTCAATGTTAGTATCACTCTAGTAGTAATGGTAGACCTTCTTTTTTTTATGCAATTCGAGATGTTTTTAAGACTCGAAAATGCAAAAGAGTTCTTGAATGTAGTTAGTGAATATTTTAGAGGATCATTGGAAGCACTTGCAAATACCCTTATGATATGTTTTGATAACCTTAAAGTATATTCACCAAAGTTGTAGTTTTGAGCACACTTTGAAAGGTTTTAGATTCAAAACCTTGGTTGTGCTCACTTTCGACACACCTCTTGGTTACTTTAAATGACAACATTAGAGTCCTGAATATATAGACTAGTCTTAGCATTATCAATTAAAAAGAGTGAACTTGGTATCAAGTGCCATTATCTTTAATAATAAATGACGCATAACGTATGGATCCCTTAAGTTCGATATGGCCTGGAATTAATATCATATCTTTGTATATTATGATTTCTATTTCGTAAGTACTTCGGAAAAAGATTTATGAATAGATTAAGGCATTACTATTCACATTTAAAATTCTATGTGAGGTGTTGGTGCGAGTTAGGTGCTTAGTAGAGGAGAGTATACCATTATATCGGAAAATAGAATAAAGGTGGCTGTTGAATCCATTATTATTCGCCACTCTTTTCTGAAATTTTGGTTTCATATGAACTAGAAATCTTATTCTAGAAAAACTTGATTCATTTGGCTATGAATCAAAGTCTGGAAGTATAATGGATTCTCTCTGGTTTTCCATTTCCCATTTAGTGATTTTGGTTCTCTTCAGGGCAATCCTTATTGACTTGGATTGCACTTCTCTCAAGGTCAGACTTGGCCCACCTTGCATTAGAATGAGATAATCGGTATTGTTAGAAATAAATGAAATCGCGTGAACAAGAATTTATCCAATCAGTAGCTTAAGTTTTTTAACCACATATCTGAGGATAGTTGGGTAAAAGAAGAATTATAGATTCACTTTATTTTACCAATTTAAACAATGATACGGGGTACATTGAAGGAGAAATATACAAAGATTAATCGGTTTATGGTGTCACCAAGAGTATTGATCTACTAAAGGTCATTCACAATGACATCTTGGATCTTTGGACTCTGACAGTTGGTCGCAGAAGGTGTTACCCTTTTGGTTAAATTTTCTAGCCATATTTAAATGTGTCTCTCTAATCAGAAGTAGGAGGCCATATCTTTGTTTGTGATCTATAAGGTAAGAGTCGAGAATTAACTTGACATAAACGATCAAAACAATAAGGGTCATTTATGCAACTCTCTGTTGCCTAAGATTGTGGGTTAAAACTCGTAAAACACCCATGTATTTTGTGATCTAAATAAGGCTGTGCCTAAGACCCTTTAAGATTTATGGGTCATAAGGAAGCTGAAATTGGGAAACATGCAACTTTGGGTTGTTTATATGAGGCAAAAGTTTATAACCCACGAATATAGTGATTAAGCTCTATGACAATAAGTTGCAATTTCATAGATTATCTTAAAGTATTTAAGGGTTTTAGGTTCTGTTGATTGACCCATAGTATGTATATTGTCCGGATTAAATGTGCTAAGACTTCTAAAGGATGGTGACCTTAGTGGGAGTGTATAGTAAAATCACCTTTAAAGAGAACCAGATTGTAGTACGGAAAGAGGCACATAGTCTGTAGACTTCGAGATTCTGGTTAAGGTTTAGAGCAGACTTCCCGACAATTGTACACAAAGTTTCATCAAGTACTCTCTATGTTAAGTTTTAAGGAATTGTCACAGGATAATGGATATATCTTAAGGTCAGAGGAGTAATATTATTTTCCTCGTGTTATGTGTTGATGGTATACTACTTGCTAGTAGTACTTAGCCATGTTCAATAATATTCATAAAAAAGAATTCAGGTGAAGCATCCTACATAATAGGAGTTTAGATTCACCTAGTTGGGACTCGATGATTGCTGAGATTGCAGAAAGCCTATCTTAGTAAAGTCCTAAGTATTGAACATGGATAAATTACTCCATTTGTAGTGTTCCTATAGTTAAGGGTGATATATTCAGTCAGTTCCAAGGTCCCAGGATCGATTCATTATAGGAGCAGATAAAGAGATTCCCTAATAGTTCTGCAATTGGGGTATATTGAATGTTTAAATCTGCACATATTTGTGTATAACCTATATGGTGGGCAAATTTAGAAAGTACCAATGTTATTTATGTACGGATCATTGGAAATTTGGCAAAAGGTTATATATTGTCTGTAAGGGACTAAAGGTTTAATGCTCACATAAAGTAAATGAGATAACCCTAGTGTGATTGGTTAATCTAATTCCGACTGTTGTCGGAACACCTAGAGTTATGCTCTAGTATATTTTGCAGAAAGTCCTAAATCGTGGAAGAATGTCAAATTGACACTCAGTTGCTTCCACCTTGGGTACGAAGTTTATTGTGTACTTCAAGGCCTTGTACTATGCCTTGAAGTCGCGGAATTTTGTCTTAAGGTTTTATCTTGTTGATAGTCGACAAGTTACTGAGAATGTATTGTGATAATTCCGCTGCGGTTTTACAATTCCAAGAACGACAAATCAAGTAATGGGGTCAATGTATTGACATATTATCGTGAGGAAGTTCAGAATCAGTGTGTATCTGAAGATTACATAAGCACCGCACTTATGTTGGCGGATCCTTTGACTGAAAGCTTGTCACCAAAGCTCTTCAGAGAGCATGTAGCGCGCATAATGTTGGTTGACACTTTTGATAGCCTATGACAGTGGGAGTCTGCATTAGGTATTGAGATACACTGCTGTGATATTTTATTTTATGATTATGATATATATTATTTTCTACCGCTCCATTTTGTGCACATTACGTAAATGGATTGTAAGTAAGAGGTAGAATGTATGTAGACTGTTTTGGACCATATTTACATCTTATGCATGTATGCGTTTACATTCATGTTGGTAAGTATTACTAATGATATAATCGTGGGGTAGGCTATTGGGTAAAGTTGGTGACCCAATGGTTACATGGTTTATTGTTAATAGTTTATGCGGAACGGAATGTTGTGTTTATTATCTAACTAACTTAAAGATATGATCCTTATGTTTGGCTCAAAGATCTTGCTGGCCAAGTGGGAGAATGTTAGGAAATTATCCTAACGGTGGATGTGGCATGTGCAAGATCAACGCCCTAGATCATTTTGTTAGTTGGTTTTGTGAAAAGGCATTAAGTGAAAAGCCATAAAAGAAGGGGTGTAAATGTAAGAGACTTTTGGGGAGGGAACCAGCGTGATGAGAAGTTGTGTTTTTTCCCATAAATGTCTATTTATTCTCTCATCCGGTCCCTACTTGCACACAACATTTTCTACATTATTCTCTTGGCAATCCACGACAAAAAGAGAGAGGAAGTCGGTCCCCATCACCACATGTTGTGGAGTGAGGAGAAATACCGGAATGGAATCCTTCCAGTGATAGCAAAACGCTATTCAGCTTTCGGTATGTTCCCTTTACTGTTTCAATTTCAATCCATATGATTAATTGTGATTTTCTCAAAGTTGGACCGCCAAAGATCCGCTGCCCGTGTTCCTTTTATGATGAACACTTACAATTCCCACCATGAGTGTTTTTCTTGGAATCCAAACAGGTTCTTAAGAAAATTCTTCCATCCTCCCGAGGGGCCATTTTCGACAGGTGGATTTTAGGAACCAGGTTTAAGTTTGAAATTAGTGTAAAATTCTGGATTTTACAACCCATTATCTTAGATTTTAAGTAAGAAATCCAGGTTTTAGAAATGACTCCCCCATCCTATAGAAATGACTCCCGCGTCCTAAGATTTCTAAAACCTAGAAATAGGGGACGATCTCTTGCTCTCTGGCTCGACGGAAAGAAGGGTGAGAAATAAAAAAAGAAGATAGACAGTCTCCTTCTTCTCTCATCTCCCATCCAAGATTTCAAGGGAGTCCAAGATTCTAAAATCCGCGTATCCAAATGGCCCTTGAATGACAGGGTTGACCCCTATTTATAGACCGATGAGCAAAAGGACAGAACAGTTGTCCAATCAACCTTTCAGCAACTTTTCAGGTTGACAAGTAGTTGTTATTAAGCCGGAGGCTATTGCCTGCCAAAAGGTGAGATTCACGTGCACAGCATGCATGGCCGGTGGCAAATTGGCCAGCTCCAGAGGTGTCAACACCGCCAATCCCATTGTCATTATTTTGCCCAACTATTATTGATTAATGATTTCTTGTGCTTGATGATCTTGTGGAATGAAACTCTACAGTTGTGTGTGTGATCTAGACCAACAGAGACACTTGGCAAATGTACATTAGATCAATGATTCTAATCCCCGGACACTTACCATATGGACGAATGGGTTCATGCCCATCCAAGCAAAATTAGATCGTTCTCGTGCTTTAATAAAACTACCGGGGGCATGTTCTCCATTGGGATAGAATCCCTTCGATAAATTCCTACGAGTGGCTATTGGTTGGATGAGTAGTTGGCGTCGTTCCTTGATAAAACTTGCCATATTGACAAGTTTCACGTGAACTACAATATATTTCTCTCTAATCAACGAACAGGTACACATGAGCGCAACTTTTGGGGCACTGGATCCTTGTGATTACTACCAGTCTGGGGTGGTCCAGCTGGTAACTTCATGGAGCTGTTTGATTGAAGGATTGATTTTTATGGATAGAAGTCATAGAACATTCTATGGACAACTCATACCTCATCTATCTTTAATCTATGAAAATACTTATGGCACTTATCCTCGTCTCCTGTGGATAAAGCGCTTTTATTACAGAGATCTCACCAGAGGACAGACGTTTGCCAAACAATGGATTGCTGTATCCTAAAACTGATCTTATTGAGGACAAGCTATGGAAAGGGCCTCTACCTGCCCCATAAATGTGCGTCCTCGCTCAACTACCTACATTGTAATTGCCGCAATTTGCAAGCCACGTGTCACTTCGTAGTAAAAAAAAAATGAATATTTTTAAAACCGATACACTTTTGCCGTTTAATCTTCTATAGACCCCCTCGCGCCTGGATCCTCACTTCCAGTTTCAGACTTTCAGCAAGTAGAGTTAGGTAGGGTTTCTTTTTTCCGACGGAAACCCAACCACAATGCCTGCAATTCCTCTCATATTCCACAGCCTTACCAATCGTCGATCCATCTCCAATGCCTTCACATTCCATCTCGTCAGAACCCTTTCAACCTCCTCTTCTTTACCACTCGAAGTAAATCTCTCTCACCCCATCTACATGGTCTGGGGCTCCAACACCAGCGTCGGCAAAACCCTAGTTTCAACAGGCCTCGCTTCTTCAATCCTCTCCCCCTCTCTCAACTCCTCTCCAAACCAAACCAAATTCCTCTACTTAAAACCCGTCCAAACCGGTTTCCCCCAAGATTCTGATTCCCGTTTCGTCTATCGCAAGCTCTGCGAGATCTTCCTCCGTCGGAAATCTCCTGTTAGTTTGCTCGCATCAAATCACATTCTCAAAGCTTCGATTCCGGCCGTGAAAGAGGTTTTTGGTGCCTTAACTGAGGCGGAAGAGTTAGAAGTGAATGGAGATGGGCTGAGAGATGTGTGTTGGTATGAGGAGAGGAGACTGAGAGGTGGAGAGATTGAAAATGAGGTGTTTGAGTTGGTTTGTAAGACTATTTATGGGTGGAAAGAGGCGATTTCTCCGCATATTGCGGCAGAAAGAGAAGGAGGGGTTGTGAAGGATGCAATATTGAGGGAGTCGCTGCAACGGTGTTTGGGAGATGGAGATTCCGGTCGAAAGGAGGGGATTTGGACTGTAATTGAGACTGCAGGGGGTGTTGCTAGTCCCGGGCCTTCGGGGACTCTTCAGTGCGATTTGTACAGGTGCTTGCTTGGTCTTTTGGTATCTTATTGCTGTTGCAAGGAGTATATTAGGAAAGTGAGTAGTGAAGTGTTATATCTAATATGCAGGGACTTGGCAACTTTTATATTGGCATTCTCCATCATCCTCAAAGAAAATGCGAAGAGGATTCGCATAAAAAATTAAAAAATAACTTCGAAAAGAGGGAAAAACCTTTATAAACTCATGATCATTGACACAGTCCAAAATATTGATATATACTCCCATGTTATATAAACCATTATTTTAAAACTCCATTTCAATAATTGACTTCCTGAGTTTACTCGGGTTTGGCCCTACCGAGTCAATCGAAAATTTGTTTCGCTTGCTGGAGTCAATGGAAGAGTCTGTGTCACTCATTGACTTGCCCGAGTCAATTCAGTTTTGCCTTGGCTGAGTTCTTATCCAATTATGAGTTTTTAAACACTGTTATAAATTATAGTACATGACCAAATGCATGTTACACAGGTATATCACAAGCTAGTGTTCAAAGGAGTCTTTGATTGCCCAGGCAGAGCTAAACTTGGACTCGGGTGAGAACTCGGCCAAGGCAAAAACTTGTTTGACTTGGGCTGTCGAAGATTGACTCTTGATGTTTCTCTAAATAATGCCATAAACTAATGTTTGTACAAGCATTTTTATATCATCACATGGTATGCTGACATTGTCGTTTGTTCTATAAATATCTTCTTTTTATACCACCATATGATATGCTGATATTTTCACTGGTTCTATTTGTGAAGCAACCAGTTGCTCCAAAAGCTTAAACTATTAGAGATGGCGTTATTTAATCTTTTATACTTTAACACTATTCATATATATATTTTTTTCAAAAGAGACAAAAAATGATGATCTAATTTATTGATGGACAAGCTCTTTGTTGTACTCTGTAAATGAATGGAAGATGCTTGGTTTCCAATCCTAAGATGAGTCGGAACCCTGGAGTATTGAGGAGTTCATCTTGTCACAAATGAGACTCCATCATAGTGGCTGCCTCTCTAAAGGTGTAAGGAATCTCGGTACATTTTTTTTTTTTTTTGAATGCTAAGGAATCTTGATACATTGACCATCTTGATCAGTCTAAATCTCTTCACAGCGTCAATGATCCTCAAAGGAGAAAGCAATGTTGGAAAGCTTTCCAATCGAGTTATGAATTTCCAAAGTTGACTTTTTTCGAAATGGAATAGACAGTAGAGAAGTAAACATGTCCTTGTCATGTCACAAAGCCCTACAATGATAAGCTTTCAACTAAATGTCTCTTTTTTACCTAATAATGTTTTAAAATCAAATGTGAATGATGTGTCAAATAAAGATGTGCAAGTTGATCAGTTAATTCCCCAAATTATCCACAAACAAGATTATTAGATATGGTTTCAAGAAAAAATTTGTTAGATACCACGAAAGTTCAAGTTGAAGAAATTGTAATTTGCTTTAAGATATCTCATGGTTTTGGTCAGATATTCTTTATTTTGCTTATTGAGTATTCATTCTTCATTTTTTCAAATCTTCATATTGGCAGTTACTTATCATATGTTTTCAGAGCTATTACTATTACGGCAGTTATTTTAGTTCCTTTCAATCTTTTCTTTGTTATCAAACCAGGCCTTTTAGGTTGCCGGCTATTCTTGTTGGAGATGGACGATTGGGTGGTATTTCTGGTACTATTTCAGCATATGAGAGTTTGAAAATCAGAGGTTATGATGTTGTGGCTGTTATTTTGGAGGATCATGGTCTCCTAAATGAGGTGTCCTTGCTTTCTTATTTGAGGAATCGGTAATGTACTCGTTTTTTTTAACTTTTTTGTTGTTTTGTTTTCTCATCCATTCCAGAAAGTTACCGATGGTCTTTCTTTCCGGTAGCCAATTGCCAAAGCTTAGTCTATTCAACTGTTTTAATATCATTTAATATTTGATACAGCTTTTAACATTACATTAAGATGTTGTCACATATCTTGAAAATTGCTTGAGTATGTTTATTCTCACCAATTTTCTCACTCCATGTGCAAAACTTAGTTTGTTATTGGTTTTGAGTGAGTTATTTGACTATGGCTTTTCTTTGCATTATTTGCTGTATATCTTCAAAACAAATAAATTTTAAACACATACATGCTCTACTTGCATACATTTGTATTTTGTTACAAATCAGATATATAAGAACTAGAAGCAGGAGGAGAAGTGGAGCAAGATGGGAAAATAAAATTTCTATGAGATGGGGCACCCCATGAAAATAATCATATATATATATAAGAGAAAACGGTTCCTACACATATGTGTAGATAAGTTATCTACACACTAGCTTAAAATACAGTGGGGGCCACATTGTTTGGGTGATCCAAGCCATCCATTTTAAAGGCCCTCACATAGATAGGGTGTCCACAAAAAATCAGATCCATAGGATCATCCTAACCATTCGAACTGTGGAGGCAAAAAATGGACTAATTTGTAAAGGTTTAAAGACATCCATTTTACCTCCACAAATCGTAGGGTTGGGATGATCCTATGGATCTGATTTTTTGTAGACACCCTATCTATGAGAGGGCCTTTAAAATGGATGGCTTGGATCACCCAAACAATGTGGGCCCCCACTGTATTTTAAGCTAGTGTGTAGAGAACTCTCTACACATATGTGTAGGAACCGTTTTCTCTCTCTCTCTCTCTCTCTCTCTATATATATATATATATATATATATAGAGGAAACTGTGGGTGAGCTTAAGCTCACCAAACTTATGGTGAGCTAGCTTGCCCAATCACATGGGTCCCACATTTTGGGGAGTGATCCAAACCATTCATTTGCAAGGCCTTATCATAGATAGGGGGTGTACCAAAAATCAGCTCCATAGGATCATCCTAACCCCTCCATTTGTGGAGGACAATGGGGCAGATTTGTGTCTGTCCATTTTTGTCCTCCACAAATGGAGGGGTTAGGATGATCCTATGGAGCTGATTTTTGGTACACCCCCCATCTATGTAAGGGACTTTCAAATGAATGGTTTGGATCATCCTAACAAAGTGGGCCCCCATGTGATTGGGCAAGCTAGCTCACCAACAGTTTCCTCATATATATATTACTTTAATTATTTACAAGTATGCCATTAGTAAGTTCACTAATAATGGGTTCCGTCTTACGGAATATAAGCAACATAAACATGAGTTCCTTTTTTATCTGTTTGTTGTCTCCACAAGTTTTCCTGTTATAGAAATCTGTGAAAACGATTAGTTACTTTGCCATCTGACACATGTTTCTTATGTTTGTCTGCATTTTGATTGCTTTGGCTGACCTCGAATTGCAACACAAAAATAACAACTTTTTACCTTCATCAGCTTTTCACGAATGCGTACATTTGGTCATGTGTACTCTAACAAAGTTTCCAAAATAAGCATGCTCGTATGGTATGGGTGTAATGGTTTTTATGGATGCATTTGTATGCCACTCCATGAAGGCTTAAACTAAGACTTACACAAGCATGCAGTTATCTACCTGATGGATTGGCCTGACTGGTGTGCTTTATTCATTTCATGTTAGAATCTGAATGCGTCAGGATTGATCCTCTGCCTCAGATCGTAATTGATTAAAGATAAATATATGAATAAGTTGCTAGAGAGAGAGAGAGAGAGAGAGAGAGAGAGAGAGAGAGAGAGAGAGAGAGAGAGAGAGAGAGAGAGAGTTAATATGCAAGTCTGCTCGCGTGAGGGTGTTTGTTAGGTTCAAGGTTTGAAATTTTGGTTTGGGTATCGGTTTCGGCCACAGCCGACATTTTGGAAGAAAAAAGTAAAGTTGGGGAAAAAATTACATATGGCCGAAATTTCAGCCAAAAATTTGAATTTTGGCCGAAATCTGAGATGACACCAAATTCATGTACTTTCGGTGGTGGCCCCCGCCAAAATCCGAAATTTCGGTATTTAGGCCAAAATTTAAAACCATGGTTAGATGTGCCACAATAACCATGATTTCTTTGATTGTTTTGCAAAACATGCTCTTATTAGTTATGCTATATTTACCTGAAATGCCAGTTTTTCTTGAAATCTGCCCCCTTTTCCCTGTTAAATGTTACTTTTTGTTTGTTTAAATGTTGAACCGCATTATTATTCATGCGGTCAACATTATTTTTTTGAGAGGATAATGTGATCAACATTATTTTTTCAAAGGATAAAGTGGTCAAAATTATTTTTTCAAAGGATAATGTGGTCATCATTAACTAATTGGGCACATGAAATGTTCGCATCATTGCAGATTGGTATAGATCATCCCATTGGTTTGATTTTCTGTTGTTGACTGAAAACCTTATGATTAAATCTTATTTTTTACAGGGTGCATGTGCTTGTGCTGCCACCTGTCCCCCAAGATCCATCGAACAACCTTATGGAATGGTTTGATGAATCTCACAAAGTTTTCAATTCGCTTCAGGAGATAATGCTATCTGCTCATTCTGAAAGGATACGAAGATTACATGACATGGCGAAGAAGGCAGGAGATATTTTCTGGTGGCCGTTTACTCAACACAAACTTGTTCCCAAGGAGATTGTTACAGTGATAGATTCACGTTGTGGAGAAAATTTTGCAGTCCATAAGGTTTGTGTGGATGATTTATTTATTATTATTTTTTTTTGAAAAAGAAGGTTTATGTGGATGTTTATACATGGGATCTTATGTTGTTGTGTTATGATGGGTTTGTTTTTAATTTCTTTTTTCGTCATATGCTTACTTAGATTGTAGTCATTGCAATTTGTTTTCTTTTTTCGCCATATGCTTGCTTAGAGTGTAGTCAATGCAGTTTTGCAATTTGCTTTATTTAACATTATAGCTTCATCATCATGTTACTGTATATCACTACTTTGTCAGTTCTTAATTCTTCTTTCCAATATAGGTTCACAAGAATAAGGAAAGTGACCTAATTGTTCAACAGTTTGATGCATGTGCTAGTTGGTGGACTCAAGGGCCGGATGCTACTTTACAGGTCACTCATGTGAAAATTCCTTTCTCTTGCATTTTCTTGTTTCTATTACCAATTAGTAGCTATCATATCTTTGCTAGTCTTGAATGGCAAATCTTTTGTAAACATAATGCTTTCCATATTATCTACTGTACCTGTTCAAGTCCCGGCAACATAAGTACTTTTTCCATTAAAAAAAGATTAACTGTACACGAAAAAAGCAGCATTTTCTTTCTTGATAGATGAGCACCATGTTTTTAGAGGAATACTTCTTGTATAAAAATTGATGAAGATGATGCTGTTGCAATGATAGTGGATGATAAAGACGTCAATAAACAAGATTCTTAAATGTGCCTCTCCTCATTGAGGGCTAATGCGATATTCAGGAAAGTCATAACTCTATTGGTCATGTGAAACAAAATAGTAATTCTGTACTTTAATTTGTTGGGCCTGATTGGATGCACATTATATGCATTCTTTTATGATGATATTTTATATCACATGCAAAATATCTCTCAATGCGACAGAGCAAAGAGTTTTTATGTGATGTTTTCTTGTGTTAACATGCAGAATAAATCTATGTATGTTTCCATTGATATAGCATACATTTTATGTGCGCAATAAAAAATATCACAACATAAGAATATTTAGTGCGTCCAAAGTGAGCCAATTTGTTTTTATATTCTTTGGACCTCTTTGAATACATGTAAACGCTATTTGAAGTTAATTGTGATTATTTGAAAATAATGATTATAATAGTGTTAGAAATGATATAGTTAATGCCTTCCAAGGAGGCCTTAACGTCACATTTGCAATATAAGACTAACTTAAAATAATTAAATAAGGACCGATTTTGGTTGCATCCAAAGAGGCCTGGGACATACGGTCAGTAATTGCTGTGCCTGAATGATGTTTCCCTTTGTTATCTTTAATCTCCTTTAAATTGTAAAGAACCTCCTTATGATATTGGATATTGCTCTTCATGCATGGTTCCCCATTATATGCAACAACTTTTGTACGGCGGAGTGTGTACAAAAATTTATGCTTAGGTCGTATGCATAACTCCTTGAGGAGATTCATTGCTGCTTAGATTAAACTTTTATGTTTTTAATGTCTTAACTATGTGTCAATAATCATAATTCAAAAGTCTGTCTTCTGACACAATGACAAGCATATCCTCTCAAGCTATGCCGTCCACAGGTGTAAGACGTATATTTTATGTAAGTATGTATCCTTCTATAAAGCTTTCTTGAGAAAAATAGAGAAGTAATCTCATTAGTTGCTTGTAAGACTCACATTAGTCCATTTTTTAAAGTCCACCTTTTATTTTATTTATGTTTTTAATAAACAATCTATTTCGTTTAGTAGCAATCAATGAGTTGCTTCTTATATTATCGTTCCCCATTTATATGCGTGCGTGCGTGTGCGTGTGTGCGTCCGTCCGTCATACTTCTGAAATGAATATTTTTTTGGCCATTTTAACTTAACATGCGGTGGAAATGTATAAGAAGTATCTTCTGTTGGTAACGTGCTATAAGGTCTTTGTTTTTTTGGGTTTTCTGGTCCTGGTTCCTTGCATCGAAGGGGGATTATGCATCAAATATTTTCCCTATGGTGGCATCTGTTCTTTCAGCGGTAAAAATCATTTCAGAGTTTTCTTTGATATGGTATTATCAAACATGTTCCCCTGGAGTTGGTTACGACTTGTAGATTGCTCGAGACAACTAGGTTACTTGAACATCGCTGCACTCTTGGATTCAATCCTCTTATTTGTGCTATGAGCCACCTCAGTTAGAAAATTGCGTGGGCTGGTTATGACTTGTAGATTGCGGCCAATTGAAAGGCTCATATTTTGGACAAAATGGGATCCTGAGTATGGGCCTTCATAGCCATTGCTAAGACAACTGACTCTTCACTTATCTCTCCTGCATCTTTCAGGCATGGAGATTTTTGTTAACAGAGTGTGTAAAGTGGGTATGTTTTATGTTTTATGCCATTTGGTAAAAAGATCTTGTTTCTTGCAGTGGCATTTTTTCCAAAATGTTAGTAGCTTTCCTTCCCCATATCGGATCACAATGTTTTCGACTTCCTGGGATCTTCATTGACAACGCATCTCAATAAAGTTAATGTGTGACAAAAGACTCAATTAGATAATGAGTTTATATAGAATGTTTATTTGTGCTGTGATGTCAAAATTAGGTAAATGTCAGGAAACGAGGAACTGTATTACTATATGATGCATTTAGGGCTGGCAATTAAACCTGTGAAAACGGGGAACCGGGGCAGGGCGGGGATTCCTTGATTTAAGTGGGGACGGGGGTTAAAAAATTCCCCGAAGCGGGGACAGGGCGGAGATGTCTCTGCCCCCGCCCAATCCTTGTCTATAAAATTGCATAAATATCCTTATATATCTTCTATATTATGAAAATACCTCCACGAAGTGTTATATTTTAGTGTGGAACTTTGGATTCTTATTTAATAATTATTTGATTAGATTAAAAAAAGTAGAAATTGTTGAGGGGCGGGGACATGGATTAGATATCCCCGCGGGGCGGGGATTCCCCGCAACCCCAGAAGCGGGACGGGGAAGGGGAGTGCAACATCCGGCCCCGCCCTGTCCCGTTGCCACCTTTAGATGCTATGCTGTTTGATTAGTGCTTTATTCAATCAGCATCTTAGTTTTCAATCTCTCTAGACATCTTTTGGCAAATGCCCATGGGAACTTTAACTGAAGAGGTACTGCACTATGCTTCTGTTATAGATTTTGATGGATCATTCCTTCTGTACTCTTTAGTAATCATGTTTAATGTAGGGTAAGGTTGTCTGGTAGTTACGGGGACTATGTGCTTGTTGATGCTGCAGTCAAGAGTTCATGTTTCTTCTGCTATCAGCACTAGTTTCAGTTTACCTCTATATCTCCTTTTCTTCTTCTTCTTGTAAATGAGAGAGACCCTGTGGTGAGATGTTTATGATGCAGTCCAGGGTTGATGAGATGTTGATGAATAAATTGGTTCATTGAAATGAATTGATTCACTTTTCACCTTGTGTTTGAGATGGCTATCTCTAATTTTACTTGGGTTGCAAGGACTAATTTTTCATGCCCCTTCTTTTCTTTTCATATATCAGTTTTTTCTTATGACAAATTTTCTTTCTGCCACACTAGCAGCATTATGTGTTGCGTCATCTGTTAGTAGATGTGCTCTAAATTTTTTTTCACTACTGGTCTGATTAGGTGGTTTCAGATTGAGCTCGCGAGAGATATGGGCTATGCCACTGCAAGGTTTGGGCATGTAATGTTTCCTGAGAATGTATACGAGCCAGCCTTACAATGTGCAGAACTTTTACTTGAAGGTGTTGGAAGAGGTTCGCTATGTTGTTCCTTATATCATCTCATAACCCAAGTTTCAACTGCAAACTTTTCACCGCATAATTAATGAAAATCCTTCATTGGAACCGTAGTTTGTTCATGGAAATTGGCATGCTTGTGTGGTATGCTCTTCCAAAATCTTGTGAGCGTAAACTTTGGATCAATCTAGTGTTCGGAGCTATAGGCCATCACTTGTTTTTTTTCGCATTATATGCCTTATTCGTAGTTAAATTGTGCTCAAGCATGCTCAAAATAGACAGTAGACACTGGCTAAGTGAGCTTGTATTAATTTCTGTGCAGGTTGGGCTTCTCGAACTTTCTTTTCTGACAATGGATCTACAGCAATTGAAATTGCCCTGAAGATGGCATTTCGCAAGTTCTCATTTGATCATGGGATCCTGGTGGATTCATTCAAGGGGAACTTGGTGGAGGGATGCATTGAATTCAAGGTGGACCTTATTAATTTAATTTGTTTTTTAAGTATATCATAGTTTTTCTGATGATTAATTCTAGTAGGTTTAGTTGAAAGAAAGGATTGCTACTTAATTTATGGCATCCATTGAGAGGTTTATTATGAAAATAGAAAAATGAGGTGTTTTCTTCGGTTTTATGACTTATCTTGCACAAACAATATCTTGGGAGCATCTCACATTACTATAATTATAGAAACAGAATCCTGTATGATGAGGTTTGCGTTTGCAGCCCTTAGATGCATCTCACATCACTATAATCTTAGAACCAGAATTCTACTTAAACATACTTGGCTGCCATCTTATATGTTTATACATTTTATTTTATTTTATTTCATGTGATTTCTATAATGTAGTATGCTTTGCTTATTTACTAACTTCTCTCTAGTACCTTTTGAACTTAAAAGTCTTGTAGAATTCTTATAGAATCTTGTTCAGTAAAGACATCTTATTGTGTCCTCAGTTGTTCAGTGGGGTTTAAAGTTGTAATTGACTAAAAGCACTTTTTTTTTTTTGGTGAAATGAAAGCTTGCTTAACTTTATTGAAAAGAATGGGAAAGGTGGCCGTCTCTTATCATTCAAAAAATTCTTTTAAGAGTAAATGGAGGTGTGTATCTTGTATGATGATTATGTTGCACACCAAGCTTTGTATATCTTGTATAGTCAGTGGCAACAATATTTTACTCAACTCAACTCAACTCAACTAAGCCTTTGTTCCAAAGGACCTAAATTAGTTGGGGTTGGCTAATGAATCCTATAGAAAATTTTCATAAGAAGGTGAAAGAATCTACCTAGCTCAAATTGACTAAGTCTACTCCTGACACTAGTTGGGTTCGTCTACATGGATCATTTTCTTCCATTCTATCATATCCAAGGTCATGTTAAGGTCATGTTCTCTGTTATGTTCCTAGCCCTCAAGTCTTTCCTCACTGTTTCTACCCAAGTTGTTTTCGGTCTGCATAAGAAAAGTGGCAACAATATTTTATTGTATAATAATGTCTTATGCATAAGAAAAACGGTGCTCTTCATTGTTCGGATGCAGGTTGCTCATGAAGGCACATGGACTAGTTACTCAACTTGGATAAATTTTTCTCTTCAATATGTATCCAAGTACTTACCATTATTGGGTCGTAGATGAATCCTTTTCTTTAAATGTTATTCAGGTACTTGCTCTTAATGGCTCTTACCATGGTGATACTTTGGGTGCTATGGAAGCGCAAGCACCATCATCATATACAGGTTTCCTCCAACAACCATGGTATGACTCGTCTTTCAATTAAACTTTTGGAACTGTTCTCTAGACTTATTGTAACTGTTCCTCACGCTATTAAAAAGAATGACTAGATTGATTCGTACTGCATTTGGGAATTGGGACCTAATGTATATTCTTTTTCAAAAATACGTCATAGACACATATATTTGTTGTTTAGGCCGTTGTTCCATTCACCATTATGGTTTCTTTCTTAGTGGCCTTATGATCTCCTTATATGAGAACTCTCACCTACTGGCTGGCCCATGACTTTGGAATTTGGATATTGAGGTGCTAGATCTGAATATTGGGATGCCCCAGGTGGCCTGCTATGAGCATTTCCATTTGTGCTCATGGGATCATTGAACCAATGTAGTTAGAACTTAGAACTCACAAAATCGTAGTAATGTGGTTAATTGGGTCTTTACGGTAGGGACTTACTGCAAGGTTTTAAATTTGGCTTCGGCTTCTGTCCCCACGGAAATGCTTATGTTTCGCTTTTGGTTCGAAATTTCAGTGGAAATACTGTAAAATCATGGAATCGTATGGTAACATATCCAAATGATAGAAGTTTAAGATGGAACTTCAGGAAATGCTAGAATAAACACAAGTATGTACTTAGAAACCATCACATAAGTGCAACATGACAGATCTATCGTTAACCACATGTTGCTGTCCCATAGCACCTCTATGTCTTTGTTAACTTTGGATGTAAGAATATACAGTATTGATAGTGGAAGCTCATCGCTACGAAGAATCTGTGCTCGTGCTTACTCAAATTTAGGATTCAGCCTTGTCAATTACTAAAAAATATGGTAGTGTTCAACATGCTTCTTCAACTGCTCTCCATCTTTAGCCCTTATCACACTTGAAAGGCTGATAGTGGTCTAGTTCT
The DNA here is from genome assembly GCF_043159265.1 of Tasmannia lanceolata. NCBI lineage: Eukaryota > Viridiplantae > Streptophyta > Magnoliopsida > Canellales > Winteraceae > Tasmannia > Tasmannia lanceolata. The sequence continues at coordinate 11,332,200 of NW_027518683.1, forward strand.
TCCTACACACTTCTCAGGACGTAGAAATAGTCAGCCACATTATTTACAAAATTACCTAGTTTAAAAAATAAGTATCTTTTTAGGGGCTACCAACTGCTTACTTCAGCCCGTAACTGAGTCAGACGTTAAAGTTAAAGGGGGTGGATAGGAAAATATTGGGGGTGAGTTTATCAGCACCCTTTTAAAAATTCTTATTTGCCTTTTTTGCTATAATGTTAATTTACACAAATATCTAGTGTCATAGTTTATAAGTACATATCCCCAACAATGTATGTATTCCGATCAAGTGTCGGCTCAAGAGAAATAAATGCCTCATGACTTTCTCCCCCTTGAAAGCTTTGGTCTTACCTTTGCTCAAAAACAATTTTGCAGTTAATCACCTCCCAATGTTGAAAACCTATTGATCCCCTTCCAAAGCAATAACATCACACTAATGTCACACATGAAGCTCAAATGTGTCTCATGAAATATGTATAATTTGTTACCCTTTCATTGTTTGCAATAATACTGTGATATATGTCATCTTTTGTTATTAGTTTTGTGAATAATATTGAAACAAATAAAGGAAAAACAAGAAGGGAAGAAGAGTATAATGAAGAGAGGGTCAGAGAACAGGAGAGGAGATGGGAGGAGAGATATTTCGTGTGGTAGAGTAAACCCTATTCACAAATTCCTAATATATTGTTGTAAAAAAAGGCACTGGCCCAGTGCACGAAGCTCCCGCCTTTGCGGGGTCCTTATATATTGTTGTGACTGGAGAAAATGCAAATCCCATGAAAATGGGCTCCACTTACAATAAGCCATGTAAGTGTGGTTTTATAATTTATGCTAATCCTCTAGGTGGATTTTTACGATTCGCCTTCTGTAATGCGATTAATCTATAATCACTGATTGTTTGATTCTGAAGTACAAATAGATGCATTTAATTAGACTTTCAATTTCCCTAACGGGTATTACGAGACAACCTGGATGTCGAAACAAAACAAAACTGTGGCTAATTGATTATTGATCCTTTCATATAGTAGTAACTAGGAGACAGCATCAAAGTGATAAGTGAATTTAATGTATAATTGCATGTACTCCCCTCCTTTAATGACACAAAAGACATAAAACACAATTTAATCTAACAAAGATATGACCCTACTCAAACCCACATACTATTCAAAAGACCACCTATTTTGAATATTCGTTCAAAAGGCCATTCTTTTAAAAACAACAAAAACAATTGTTTCAATAGGCAATGTTTGTATATTTTTTTTTGTTGTTATTGCTTTAAATTTTACACTCGAAAAAAGACTTCTAGGTGGAATATAATAACTTATGTGAAATTTAATCTGTAACTTAAATTACTAAGCTACTTAACCTAAATCCATTGTTTTATCTTGTATCAAAATATTTTGACTTTTATTACCCACTAGAATTTCTCAATAATATCCTGAGAAAAAATGTCAGATTTAGATTTTTTTTAAAACCCGAATAGCGTCAGATTTAGATATTGTCCGAGCTGATACATTCTTGGGAGCAGTATCTGTCCAAATGGTTGAAACTTCCACTCTAAATAGTTACATCCTCTAATCATAATCGACATCATCAGACACCTTTAAAATTTTAACCTTTTGTAGGTATTCAGGAAGGGGCCTTTTTCTTGATCCTCCGACCGTCTTCATTTGCGATGGGGTTTGGACTCTTGCCTTGCCCCAAGCGTTGCAGTCTGATAAGCTGAAACCTGAAGATACAAGTAAGTGATGCAAATTATCCATGGTTCAGATGGTGTCCTTACTCCTTACTGTCACTTTACCTTTGGTATAATCCATGTTTGACTTTTTTCTACAGAATTTAGTTCGTGTGATAAGCTGTTTTACGGGCGAAGAGACTCTTCAGATCTCGCTGAAACTTATTCTGCATATATTTCAAAGCAGTTATTTCTATATTCAGAGCCGAAAGAGTCTGCTCATATCGCAGCGTTGATTATAGAGCCAGGTAAGATGATCTTGTAATGTAATTACCTCCTCAGGAAATTCAGTAAAACTTGCTGCAACCTTTGGAAGAGTTTATTTTTGTATATTCTATATTTGACCTAATTAGTGTCGTAAGACCGTTAGAAGATCTATTTTTTGTGTTACCACTCCGTCGAATCATTTGTCAGTGGTTTCGTTACTTTTTGTATAATATCTAAATAGCTATAGACATAGTTTGAACCTTTTTTATTTACTGTGAAGCTTCATCATATGTCAAGAAGAGCAGAGGCATTAGAAAATCTATTATATATGGATATGGTGCCTTCTCTTCTATACTAAGCAAATCCGCTGTGTCATTCTCCAATGCAGACAACCATTCTCTTCCTATTATAACCCTATCTCTTTACTTTCTCCATTGTGCATTACAATATTGATTATATATGGGATTATGGATAAAGTGCCTTCTCTTCTATACTAAGTGTTAAAGTATAAAAGATAAATAACGCCATTCTCCAACAGCTTAAGCTTTTGGAGAAGTTGGTAAGTTAACATGGTATCAGAGCTCTGATTCCATGTTAACTTATCAACTTCTCCAAAAGCTTAAGCTGTTGGAGTAACTTGTAGTTTCACATGGTATCAGAGCCAAAGGTCTCGAGTTCAAACCTCCCAGATAGCAAAGATCCACATGCGATGGTCGGCCCAAAGTGGGACCACATATGCCACGTGTTTGCCAAGTGGGCCACACGTGCGGGGGAGCGTTTAAGTATAAAAGATAAATAACGCCTTTCTCCAACAGCTTAAGCTTTTGGAGAAGTTGGTAAGTTAACACGAAGCAAATCTACCTTGTCATTCTCCAAATCAGACAACCATTCCCTTACCTACTATAACCCTATCTCTTCACTTTCTTCATTGTATCCTTTGTGCTTTCCGCTTCCTAAATTTACTCTTTTTTAGACCCATTGCTTTTCGCTTTTGCTTCCTTCATCATTTCTCACATTCACGACCCAATCTGGTGACTATGCTGTGGAAAACTTTAGGAGTCATGAGAAGAGATGATTTCGGATTAATTGAATCATTTAAGGGAAATTTTATCTGGTGTTTAAGTAGCTAGGATTTGTTAGTAATCAGTGATGTAAAATTTCTATGAGGTAATCTTATATGTAGTTCCTTTGAGGGATTTTATGTATCTGTTTGCTATGTTCTCTGTAGAATTGACAACTTTTGGTGTTTGGACTCTTTTGATTTGATGATCCATTAATCATCTTTATCCCTTAGGATTTTCTTTTGGGTTACATAAAGTCGTTTTAGGCAGATCAATACCTGGAAATAACCGGGGACTAGACCGCATGATTTTCCCCTCTGTATAGCTTTATTAGGATGCTCTTTAACAGTTGAACCGCAAGGCATATGATCTCTATCCATTATTCTCTTTTGTTCAACAACTATTTTCTTTTTATACTATTTGTATATTCTCCAGGCATAGTCAATTGGTCATGACAAGGTCTGTTAACAAGTACTTAGTAATTAATGAGGAAAAGTTACACGCTTTTGGGTGGGATTGGAAGCACAAGTGAAATAGGTAGCAATTTTAAATAACTTGCCATTTGGAAAGGCCTTGTTCACGTGTGTTGAAATCCGCTTACTAGCATGTTTGGTTTGCTTTGGTGGCCTAAACATTACCACCTTTTGGAGAATAGCCTTGAACAATATCATTATGGTTCATGCGATGCATTGTTATCACAAGGTCACAAAGCATTCTCCTCTCATGATCTCTTTTTTTTTTTTTTGAATGGTAACTGAATATATTAAAAAGGGATAGACCGAAAAAAAAGGCCCCCCGCACACCCCACTAAACCAGAATTACACACAGGAAGAAAGGAAAATAGGAAAACAATACAATAAGAAATTAAGGGGGGAGAAAGTCATATAGCTCCAGAGACTGCTTGACCACACCCGCTTTAGCCAACTTATCAGCGACTTCATTGGCTGATCTCCTAACATGAAAGAAATCTACCGAGCAACCGACCGATATATCCTTTATTTCATCGAAAAAACGAAGAAATCTCCAAGGAGGAGCCACCGAACCCTTAAGCCACCTAATGACATTTACAGAGTCTCCTTCCACGATAGTGTTCGCTACCCTCTCGCTTTCTAACAGCAGAAAGCCTTGATAAACGACTCTTACTTCAGCTTCGTTTGAATCTGCGACACCTATAGGCCCGGAAAAAGCTTGCACAACATCCCCCTCTGAATTCCTTAAGACACCCCGATCCCAGCTGGACCAGAGTTACCCAAGCTTGATCCGTCGAAGTTCAGGTTTGAAAAACCTACAGGAGGATTGACCCATTGCTGAGATATTCTAGGAGCAGGTACTTGACTGTTGCATACCACTTTCCATCCTGCCTACAGGTCGAAAGCCGAAACAAATTTGAACATGGGCAGTGCCCTCGCCCATGAAATCGATAAGGCTACTACCTTGATATATAGGAAGTAAGGAGAATTTGAACGCCCAGCGAAAATCCTATTGTTTCTTTCCGACCACAAAACCCACAGCATAGCCAATAATGAAATCGACCACAAAACTTTTCCTTTTGACCTTCATGGAGTAAACGCCCACCCCTCAAAAAGATTCTTCACTTGAGAAGGGAATACCCACTCGATACCGAATCTCGACAGAACCCTTCCCCATACCTCTCGAGCGACTTTGCAATGAATAAATAAATGCTCCACAGATTCTCCAGCTTCTATACACATAGCACAATGATTGACTATGATCATATTCCTTGCCCTAAAAAAATCTACCGTTTAAATACGGCCTTGAATCACCGACCATCCGAAAAAACAAATTCTTGGGGGAACCTTCATCTTCCACACTTTTGCCACAGACAGATTTGCCGCACACAGATATAGTCCTTTGTAGAAAGATTTTACCGAAAAATAACCCGAAGAATCCCACACCCAGATCCTTTTATCCGCCCTTGATGAACAAATGTAGTTGCCGTCCAAGACCTGAAGAAATGAAACCAACGAGAGCAATTCCATGTCGAAGAAATTTCTGCAGAACAGCGGCTTCCAGATCACCTTATTGGCCCGAAACTCAAAGCAATCTTTGACTAAGGCTTGCTTGTCCCTGGCCACCACATATAAATCAGGGAATAAATCTTTTAAAGGGATGTCGGAACACCATACCATATTCCAAAAAGAAATTCTATCCCCCTCTCCTCTCATGATCTCTATGTGACAAAGAAATGAAACTTGACAAAAGGGATTATGGGGATCTCAGCGTACAACTCTAAGGTCCGAAATCAAAACCCCAATGCAAATAATGAAACAGATCCGTTCTTTTCACCATCCTTTCCATCGAGGGAAGGCAACCAAACTGATCCCATTGTCCTGGCTCAAATAGCATGATAGGTTTTGAGAAAATGATTTAAATGGTTTAGTCGATCCTAAATACCAGCCTCATTTAATACATACATTATATACTTACATACATATTTACATACTCATATTTTATATATACGATTATACATGCATGCATACATACATACATATGGATATATGTACATGTGTGTGTGTGCGCGCGCGCGCGCATAACACACAAAAATATCTATAAACTTTTATATATGAGGAAGAATATGATTATTTGATGTTCATGCATATTTGGTGGTTCAAACCATTCGTCTACTTGGCCATACAATGGATGGATATAAATCAAAATCTCTTGCGTTGGACAATCCTAACCCTTTAATTTGCACAGATTTTTGTATCCTTTTTTTAAACATTCTGAGCAGGCCATTGTATACCTTACATCATGAATACTTAGGATCACCCAATGGAGAAGATTTTTGGGCATGTCTTATCTACAGTCGGGACCAACAAATGAATGAGGGTGGAAATATCATTTGTATAACTACTTGTATACTTATAAGAGTAGAAAAAGAAATAAAAACAAATACTGAACAACAATCTATACTGTAAGATTTTATATCTAACTTTCTTTGCGATAAGAAATTGAAAATTTTGTGCCAAGCCAAAAGTGGAATCAAATATTTCCTATGGATTTCATCTAAGAAGTGCTATGTATTCAAATGGGAAATGTTTTTGGCTTCTTGCAGTTGTCCAAGGTGCTGCTGGGATGCATTTGATTGATCCACTTTTTCAACGAATGCTTGTCAAAGAGTGCCGAAGTCGGAAAGTTCCTGTCATTTTTGATGAAGTATTTACAGGTTTCTGGCGTCTTGGTGCTGAGGTTGGTTGTTGATATGTTGTTTGTAAATCATTATCTTTCTCAATCTATTTTTAATTAATTTGACTGTAGCTTTGTTCCAATTACAGTCCGCAACTGAACTTTTAGGTTGTTTGCCGGATATAGCCTGCTATGGGAAGCTAATGACTGGAGGGATTGTACCCTTGGCAGCCACCCTAGCAACGGATGCTGTTTTTAATGCATTTAAAGGAGATTCTAAGGTATTTAAACTCCGAAATCTAATTGTATCTATTTTCTTCTGTACAGAATTAACAGAGCACAAGAGTTAATTTGGTTTGATGCTGTGGAAAACTTAGAGCAGGGCATGTTTGAATCCTGAGTATGAGTCCTAGGCACTTTTCCAAGTTGACTCCTGATGCAAGACTCTTGTTTGCCTTGTTTTGGCATGATGCTATGCTAGTAAACATAATATTAATTATTTTTGAAAGGTATTATAATATGAAACTTATTCAGTATTTACTATGTATACTTGTTTAGTATAGTTGTAGAAAACCGAGAGATCTCTAATCTCTCAAAATAGGATCAATCACGTGTGCATCAAACGACAAGAGATGCTACGAAACACAATCTCATAAGCAAGAACACAAGATTGACGTGGTTCGACAGTGTGCTTTGAGAAGAGTTTCACTATTTCGTTTAGGGTTGCAAAGCTCTCCTTTCCTCTCGGCCAAAAAAACTTACAAAACCCCACAACGCGTAACCCTAATACGTGACTTATATATTATTGCCACTATATCAAGAAATTACCAAAATACCTTTTGACACAAAACCGAAAATTGACCTTGTGTGTGTCTTGCATGTTAGTCCACCAGGTCAATCAATCATTATTGCAAGAATACAAGACATCTGCACGACAATATTATTGATCGTATGTTCTGACTAGTATCATAATGTAATGATATATCTGTTCACTTAATACATCATTTGCATTTATATATGATTAAAAAAATCATTTGCATTTATATATAGTACATTAATAATTTATCAGTCTTATAATATATTTATCGCTACAAATTTGGCTCCTTGACATATCACTTGTTATCCGTCATGTAGTTCAAAGTGATTTATGTAAAGTAATGTGTTTTGCCACTAATCTATTTATTGCTACAAATTTGGCTTATTGTCTGTCATATGACTTGCTATCCGTCACGTTGTTCCCAAGTGATTTATGTGAAGTTATGTGTTTCGCCACTAGTCCACAACAACATATTCATGGCAAAGCCAATTGCTCAAGTCCAACTCCGCAGAGTTCTTCACGAGTCTCTAGCAAAGTCTGGCTTTTTGAAAATTATGCATAGCTGAAATTCCGAGGAACTACTCATGTAAATAATTTGCTTAGTATGCATGCGCCCATGCAGATTACTGTAAATGCAGAGCACTACCCGTTGTCATATTTACTGTTGTGCATATTGGTGAAATTTCTTCCCTTTTTTCTAATTTCAGCTTATGGCTCTTTTGCACGGGCACTCTTATTCTGCACATGCTATGGGATGCACAGCAGCTGCCAAAGCTATACAATGGTTCAAAGATCCTCAGACAAATCAAAATATCATTCCCAAAGGAAGGCGTCTAAGAGAGGTGCACTTGGTTCTTCTTTTACTTCATTGAGTATCAAAATCTTATTTATGTACACACACGGATATATATATATATATATATATATATATATATATATATATATATATATATAGAGAGAGAGAGAGAGAGAGAGAGAGAGAGAGAGAGAGAGAGAGAGAGAGAGAGAACGTTGGTGCGCGCTTAAGCTCACCATTTTTTTGGTGCGCTTAAGTGGTTATAATGCCTCCCATTGGTTCCTGTATGTGAGACCCAAACATTTTAACGAATGGGAGGCGTTATAACCACTTAAGCGCACCAACACTTTTCTCTCTCACACACACACACACTCACACTAGTAAAAAGATGCACGGGTCGACAAAGAACTGTACTGACCACATCATAGGTTGATCCAAACCGTCCATGTGATGGAACACAACATCAATAGGTTGTGCCCGTAAAATCATTTCCATAGGCTGATCCTAGCCCTCCAATCCATAGAGGTTTCCATAAATTAAAAAGCATAAAGGAGGGGGTTAGGATTGAAATTATGTGGCTTTAATGGGTGCCTTTGTTAAAAAGCATAAAGGAGGGGTTAGGATTGAAAATATGTGGGTTGAATGGGTGCCTTTGTTAAAAAAAAAAAAAAAAGTGATGTGTAATTCTCATAGAATTTTGGGAGAAATTCAAATAATTCTCTCATTTTCTCTTCTGCTATATATATATATATATATATATATATATATATATATATAGAGAGAGAGAGAGAGAGAGAGAGAGAGAGGATTTTTATATATATATATATATATATATATAGAGAGAGAGAGAGAGAGAGAGAGAGAGAGAGAGAAAGAGAGAGAGAGAGAGAGAGAGAGAGAGAGAGGTGAATATCACAATCTTATATACATGTACACAGACATGTATGTGTGTGTGTGTGATGGGGACATCAACGAAGGAGGAGGATTTAAAGTTTACAAGCGAAGAAAGAATTGTGCGAAGAAGAAGGACTATTTTTGCATGAGAGATGGACGTTCACACATGCTACATTTACCACATGTGTGTGTGTGTGTGTGTGTGAGAGAGAGAGAGAGAGAGAGAGAGAGAGAGAGAGAGAGAGAGAGAGAGAGAGAGAGAGAGAGAGAGAGTTGTTTTGCACTGTGTGGAGGTTAAAGTCTTTTATGCTCACTTATTGTAGTGGCTTTTGGTGTTGGTGAAGTTTGATTTCATATAAATTACTGAAGGGAAAAAACGGATTGATGCATTATTTTCGTTTTAAATTCTTGATAACATGAACCCTTGATTTTAATAACACGCAAGATTTGATTGCTAGTAACCTTATTGTAGTGTGCTTACATACAAATGCTTGCAGTTATGGGATGATGAACTTGTGCGTCACATATCATCCCATTCAGCAGTGCGAAGAGTGGTAGCTTTGGGAACTCTTTGTGCCATAGAACTCCGAGCAGAAGGCTGTGATGCTGGGTATGTTGTAATTTATTCCATCACTTCAATAATTGTGTACTATGTTATTACCAGACTATTGCCTATACTCGGATGTTTGAAGTGCTTTTCGTTAATTCTGTGGGTGGGTATGTTTTACAAGGTTTTGTTGAGCAATGTAAACTTCACATAGAATATCATCATGGGTTGCTATTTTGTAAAACAAAGTAACAAGCTGAGTACTTCTCCATTAATGCTTTGATAGTCTGGCTTAGATAGTAGTATTTTCATGTCCTGGGCTTTTGCAATGTGGCATATGCCCTTTTATTACAAGTCGATTCAAACCACCCTTAGTTTTTTCAACATTTCCTAAAAAGTTGGTTTGCCCCAGACAAATTTTATGCTCCATTATTTGGATTTTGTATCAAATTTTGAAGAATTGAGTCTGTTCTTGCATATGCCGCATGGAATTCATAGAAAATCAACTTTGTACTCTGGATCATCTTTTAAAAGTCAATGATACATTTATGATCTTATGAACATCAGGGGATGCACGTCATTTTGGAAGAAAACAGTGCTTTTGCACAATCTATCTCCTTAAGACTTACTCATAGATCTGATTTTATGTGCAGGTACGCGTCTCTATATGCAAGCTCTCTTGTTCAGAAGCTCCGCGAAGATGGTGTTCATATGAGGCCTCTTGGGAACGTCATTTATCTCATGTGCGGCCCTTGCACGTCTCCTCAGATCTGCACCCAGCTGCTCAGAAAAGTGTACCATAGAATTAAGGAGTTCAGCGAAGCCAGCGCATCGCAATCTCATCAAATACAGGCATCCTAAGCAATAAATTACCAGATAAGCCAATTTAAACTATGTCAAACAATTTATAATTTTGTCCCTCAACTTTGCCCCCACTTTTTTTTTTTAATCTTATTTTGGCCCTCAAATTGGACCATCAACTCGAACCGATTATTAAATTTGGTTGTATGCACTTTGCCTCGTGACGGTCTACAGGATCAATAGTTTCGTTTGGGAAGTGATATATTCTCCCCCATTTTCTTCCCTGGACCACCCGGTCTCTTCACTTTAGTAGTGTATTTAGGGGTGGCCCGGGGAACTCAAAATTTGATCATTAAGATTCCTTTCAGTTGAATGCCAATGAGGGAAGGCAGGATAAAACTATTTGTCAAATAAGCACGCTTTTAGAAAAATTGCGTGTGGATTCCAGCTTGTTTTCCCCATAAATTATATGTCTATGCATCGTCGGTAACGTGCAACACTTTGTTTTATGTGATGGCTTGGGCTTGTTTTGGTAACTCTAAATTTTAGGAACTTCCACCACATCTATTTTAGACACACTGTGCCCTTCATGTTTATCGGCGAACCGTCAATGGAACAGGTCTTATTAAACTTGGGAAACATATTAGTGGGCTCCATTTGGGAAATTACTCGAAGGGAAAATGATATATTCGCCCCCTTTTTTGTACTTGGGACAGCCCTCTCTAGTGTGAAAAAGGTAGTCATAAATTTACTAGAGGCGGGTGTCCCGAGTCAGTTTTCCTCCAATATATCACTTTTCTCATCAAAATCTATTACCATTCCATGATTCCAAAAGTTCCAACTATTTCAATTCGTGGTTTTCAGCCTCTGAATAAGGATCATTGCAGGGTCAGAAAAGTCAATGGGAATGGATCTTGTTGTGTGGCCATCCATAAGAAGGCACGACGGATAAATGATTTAGGTCATTGAAAATGTTGGCCACACTAATAGTTTTGCCCGCTCATATGTTTTCATACAAAAATATATGCATCCATTATATGCGGATCCTGAGTCCTGACATGTTCTTATATGATGGGTGCACATGTTTCTAGGAAATCTGTACAAGTGAGCAAAAAATATGGCAAGGCCTGGTAAATAATTACGTGTCTTGCTTCCTAGCAAGTAGAAAGTGGGACTCTTTCTTGTTGCCTCTTGATTTCTAGTTTTATTTGGAGAGAGGGAAGGGGAGGAGCGTAGGCTAAGGCCGCCATCGATTTTTTTTTTTTTTTCCCCATGATAGATCAGGCGCTAAAAATCAGAAAACAAAATCCAGGAAACTAGTGTCTCAGGTGATCAGAAGGTGCTAAAAGTCAGGAAAAGGTCGATCCAATTTTGAGTAGAGTTTTTTTTGTCTCCCGTGATGAGAAGTTGCTGAAAATTGAGCGTTATAATCGTCCATTGTGGTGGATTTTGTTATATGATCCTCTATACAAGGTCTAGGAAATAAATTGTTGGGGCCACATGTCTTGTTTCCTAGGCAAGTAGAAAATGGGACTCTCTCTCTCGTTGCCTCTTGATTTCTAGTTTAATTTGGAGAGAGGGAGGGGGAAGGAGTAGGTTAGGTGTTCTGTGTGGAATCCTAGTTAGACCAGGAGAGAAGATAAAGAGGGAATCCTAGGTTTTAGGAATAACTAGAATATAAAAGTAGGGAGACGCCCACGGCCTAGTGTGTGTGAGAGCAAAGATTAACAATGGCTAAAGAATCTCTATTCCTTAAAAAATAATTGGAAAATTTGCCAATGGGGGACATCGAAATACGAGAATTGCCAACGAGGGACATATTTTTGAAAAATTGTTAGAAAGGGACGAAATGGGGGTTATCAAGTCTGTCATCAACCCTCTAAAATGGGGTTATCAACCCTCTAAATGGGGTTATCAAACTCTAAAAAAAGGGGGTTATCAACCCTATTTAACAATTTTTCAAAATTGTGTCCCCCCCCCCCCCCCCCCGTGTTGACAATTCTTGTATGTTGGCGTCCCCCATTGGCAATTTTTCCAACATAATTTGTCAAAAACCCTTTACATCCTTCACCTTCTTTGATCGTGCAGGTTGCAGGCGCAAGTGCTGATGAGAGAGTCCGAGACGGAAAAAAACATACACTCAAACCATTTTGACGAAAATAGGGTGTTTCCGCCTACTATCTGCAGAAAATAAATCAAGTGACAACAAGTACATGATATATTCAACCCTTTCTCTTGGCCGGGCCAGCCCCTTGCAGTGAAAAAAGAGAGACGAGTTTAAGGGTGCAACTCGGGTCGGGTTGAGGCCAACCCAGAAACCTCAACATCTAACCCTAACCCAACCCAACCAGACTCTTAACCCGGTTTGGTTAACCTAACCTAACCCGGATTTGTTTTTCCCCAACCCGACTTCCTAAGTCGGGTCGGGTCGGGTCGGGTTGACCCGCTGAGCAGATACTTGTTACCTAGAAAAGCAAAGTAACCTATGATTGTTCCACTCTACTGGCACCATACATCATTCATTTTTAAAGTCTATATTTGTTTTGTCTCTTTTTTTTACATAATACAATTATCAAATCTGGATATGCAATACAAAATGAATTAATGAATCAATTATAGATTGTGGTTTCCAACTCAGCAACATTCGAGAAACCTCCAAAACGGCAAAACTCATAAAAAACGTGAAATATCAATACATAGTCGGGTTACGGGTCGAGTCGGGTTGCCCGATACCCCAACACAACACAACCCAACCCGATTTTCGGTCGGGTTGACAATTCCCAACCCGGAAAAGTTCAACCCAACCCGCCCAAAAAAATCGGGTTGACCGTACCCGAGTTGCAACCCTAGTCGAGGTGGTTGGCCCAATGGAAGAAAGGGGGCAAATATATTACTTCCACATAGACAACTAAAAAGGGGGCCCACTGTACTTTTAGTCTTTTAAACACCTTCAGTGGACTCGCTGAGCAATTTCGCAGAAAGTAGCGGCTCACTTTTGCAAGATAGAACAGCCTAGCCAAAATTCCTACATTTAAAATCTTAATTGACCCAAAAACAGACCACGTGTACGGTGGATTGAGTCAGAGCGGGTTATCAATTAAGGGTGATCAGGCGGGCTATCCTATCCAGTAAGTTCTCCGTTAAAGACAAAAAAAAGAGCAACGTCATTTCAGTGACGTCAAAAGTATATAAATGGACGGCTAAGATCTGACTATTTATCTACGCCCACAGAGAAACTATATTCACGGAATATAAGCCGTCTGTCGCACACAAAAAATTATCTCCGAGCGATCAAAGCAACAGCAAAATCCTACGTTTTCGGAATCGCTTCACCTGATTTTCCTTCTTTCGAAGCTTCTTCGGTTAGAATTACACTCTACTAACTCTTATTTTTCTGTTCCTTTTTTGCCCCTTTTTTTACTGAATTTCTTAAAATATGAGAATCAGAAAAACTTTTTCAGATTCTTTTGATTTTGTATTCCCTTTTTGAGGTTTTGAAGGATGATCTTTTAATTTGTATTGGTTTGTTGGAGTTTTGACTTTTGATTGGTGATTTGAGTGAGAAATGGTTTTCAATTGGGGATTTTCTTTTTTCAGATCTGGGGATCTAGGGTTTTTCTCGAGATCTGTTTTGCTAAAATGCAGCGACCGAGTAGATTTTTGGAGAGAACGAGCTCCATGGCGAGGGAGAAACGAGGGCTCGAATCTAGCGAGATCGAAGAACAGTCGCCTGAGGCGAAGAAGCAGAAGGTTCCTGCTCTTGCCAGGTGATTTTTTGCCCCCACTTTTTTTTTTTGTAGCTTGATGTGGAATTTTGGAGTTCTTAGAATATTTTAGTTGATTTTTTCCTTCATGTAATTCTTGAAAGAAAGCTTGGATTGAGGAAACGCTTATGCCTTGTTTGGATGGAAATAATTTTTGTGGAAAAGTTTGGAAAGGAAAAATATTTTTAAAATTTCCTACATTTTTTTACACGCGGAAAAGATAATTGTAAGCAATCCTATTCGAATTTTATTTAGAGGGACTTGATAATATCCGTCAAATTTAATCATATTCATATCATTTCCCTGGTGGAAAGGAAAAAAAATTCCAACCAACCCTATTTAGAGGGACTTACAATTTATGATAATATCCGTCCAATTTAACCGTATTCCTATCATTTCCCTCTAAATCGTGGAAAGAAAAAAATTTCCATCAGAAATGTTTTTTCTTGCAATCCAAACAGGACCTAAAGTCTTGAAGGGGCGAGAATTTTGTAAGTGGGGGGAAATTTCGTTCCTTGTTTCTTCAATTCTCTTGTAGGTGGTATTTGCTGCTTGTAAATTCCAACGATTAATTTCTTGAATCCTTGATTCTGCTTAAAGGTTTCATTTGGGGATTTTTTGCTTATTTCATCATAAGAGATAAAGTGATAAACTCTGTCACACCCTTCTCAAAACTCTTCCACACCAAGATCAATGGATTTCCTATTGTTATGATGAAGTAATAAAAAACATTCCCAAATGGAGAAGCATAAAATCATTGTTATATGGTGAAGATGTATAAAATCATTGCTATCACCAGTAAAAAAAATAATTGCTGACACCATTTTAGATTGCGTATTCTACCCAAGGTTTAAAATTTCGGTTTCGGTACCGGTTTCGGACCCTGAAAATTTGAAATTTCGGTTGAAATCTGGTACAAAACCCAAATTCAATATTTTATTGAATATTAAATTTCAGCCGAAATTTCGGTAATTTCGGTCGAAATTTCAGTGAAATATTAAATTAATATTAAAAAAAACAGATTTTTTGGGTCAAATTTCGGAAAAACCCAAATTCCGAAATTTCGGCCGAAATAAATGACCGTTTCGGTTTTGGGTGATTTCGGTGTCGGTCTCCACCGAAATCTGAAATTTCGGATTTTGGTCGAAATTTAAAACCATGATTCTACCTTTATCTGCTGAAGATGCATAAATTCATTGCTATCACCTCTCCGCTGGCATGTTTTCTTTTATTTTCTTCTATTGTTTCTTGATTTCCGCGTTCTATGCTTGGAAAGTTCATACATTTAGAGGGATTTAAGTTACATTACCAGAAATTTGCAGCATGTCTTTTTCTTTGAAAACCGAGTTTCCGGGTGAGTTTAGAAATGTAAAAAAATGCATAAGAGCTTGTAGAATAGACTATTTGCTTTTATGCTCTCTTTCCCATGGGATTGTTGTGGCTGACTATTGTTATTAGAGGGAAGGACCAAGGGAGTGACGAAAGATAGTGGTATAGGAACAACAGATTCCAGATACATACTCCAATATGTCTTTAATACGTATGATTTCCAATTAAAATACATAAAAAAACTGAAAACATCATTTGGTAGTGGGCTTTTAAAATCTCCCAAAATTACCCTTCAAAAAAAAAAAAAAAACCTCTTGTTTTCTTCTTTCTGCTCCCTCTCTTTTATCTTATTAAGGCTTTTATCTTTTCCCTTCTATGTTCTTGCATTAGAGAGTGATTTGACTATGTAAACACCTATTCTACGCTCAGCCATGCCTCATTTGATTATGTTGACAATTAGTGGAATTTAGAATTTCTTCAACTTTTGATCATGTAATGTATGATGGGCTGACCATTCAAAAAAAAAAAAAAGTATGATGGGCTGAGGAGATCCTTTCAATATAGGGCTTTTGTGTGACATTCCATTGAGACTTTGTGTTACATTCCGTTGAGACTGACATTTTCTTTATTTGGTGTTACTAGGTTTTTTGTTTGTTCCATTTCGATTGAATTTCTTTAACTTTTGATCATTTATTGTATGATGGGCTGAGGAGATCCTTTCCATATAGGGCTTTTGTATTACTTTCTTGTGAGACTAGCATTTTCTTTATTTGGTGTTACTGGGTTTTTTGTTTGCTTCATCTTGGTTGCATTCATTATAGGTTTTGAACTTCAAAGTAATATTTCCGTGGAATCTTTGTTCTTACTCAGGCTTTCCTTTCTTTTTTTTCTTTTTTTCTTTCTTTTCATTCTTTTTTCAATAGAATCTTTTTTTAAAAAACTTTCTGCAGATATTTATATTTTATTGGGCTCCATGATTTTACATTATTTTATTTATTTCTATAATCTTTGCTTTGGTACTAATTTCTACTAAAATATTGCTGTCCTGTTGTGAGTTTCTTGCGGAGGTTTCTGTTATTGACTCATTGTTCTTACTTTGACAAGTTGCAACTTATAATATTTTGTAGATGTATCTAAAATCATCTGCTATGTTCCAATGGGTTCTCTTATTTAGTTTGAAGCATTATTGAGTTTTTATTTATCATTAGTTTGCATCTAAGTATCCGCTTATTGAAGAAAAAGTATTTGTGTAGTGTAATTGTGGAAGCTCTCAAGGTGGATAGTCTGCAAAAACTTTGCTCGTCGCTGGAGCCTATTCTTCGCAGAGTTGTAAGATATACAAACTTACTTGCTGGCCTCCTCTCCTTGCTCTTTCTATGGATAATTTTGGACATATCCTTGTTGGATGCTTGAGATCTCCAAGTGATCTGTCACAAAACTCAAAATCTTTTTTTTTGAAAAAAATCACAACTCATTTTTATTGAAAACTTGTAGAAAATCTTCATACCTTCTTGTCCATGTCAGTGCTGGAAATTTATTATTTACGATGAAAATCTATTATTCTTTCCGTACATATTGTCTATTACATGAACCGTTATCATTTTTTTTTTTCATAAAATGGTGGATGAACACGTTGATCATGTAGTGTGAGCCATATGACTGTCATACTCCTGTAACTATTACCAAATTTGTGTGATGGGTGGCTGTCAAACTAGACGATGTACGAGCAACTACCAGTAACTGATATCATCTTCTCTTTTTTTTTTGAAAATTTTTTTGGGGATTGTATGGTTGCAATATTTCTTCTTTTGTGTTTTTTTAAATGCAAAGATAGCTGTAGAAGAAGAAAAAAGAGAAAACATCAAAAAGGAAACATCTCATAGCCCGATACGTTTCTAGTTTTGTGTTACGTAACTTAAAAGCTGTCTGCCTTTTTTTTGCTTTTTAACATGTTCTTACATTTAGAGTGGAGTGTGTTTAATAAGTGGCAATTTGGAATGGAAAAAAAAGAATGAACTTAAGAAGTTTATAACTTGAATTTGAACGTGAAATATTATAATGCAAGAAATCAGTCACAACTTTGAGGAGCATCATCAACAAGATGAGCAACAAGAAGGGTCAAAACTGGACCCTCGAGGCCATGACCTGGGTTGGAAATTGTTGATGTTGTTTTTCTATTTGTTGAACATATAGTGATTTTTATTTGGCCTTTTTATTAATGTTAAATAGATTTTTGTTGACCTATCATGTTAAAACAAGTATATTTAGGCTTAGTCTCTAAAACTGATTTGGGTCATTTGGGGACTGTAATTAGGCATTGGGTAGGCGTCCTGCAGTCCAACTAAAGTCAGGAGTAGAGAGGTAATGGTTGGTTAAAAATCTGGATTCTTTGAGTTAAGAACTAATTTCCAAAATTCAAGATAGAAGGCTGTTTTTCAAAGTGTGTATAGGTGTTCAATCTTAAAAAAGTGTCTTCTATGATAGAAACCTTTGAGTGTTGTGTAATACCCCACATGCCTTTCAAACAGCAATAATGATAATAATATATTGCAATGTTAAGGAAATCACATCACGAAACACGGTCTTGGTGGTCATGATGATACTAGATCGCCATGTCTTTGTGACTCCAGTAGTAGAGGCTGACTGTGTTTGTCTCCATCGTATTGAAGCCATGATGTTGCACAACGGAGGGATATTCAAATGGTTGGTCATTTGAATGTGCTACACTACATTGAAAGAATACACGACTTAAAGGTTGGAGTCCATAGGAAGGTTATTTTTTTTTCAATGACACTACACAGCAGGTTTATGATCCTTGAAATGGGTTGGTGTGGACAATGTTTAAAAACTCATACTTGGCCAAGAACACGGCCACGATAAAACTGAGTCGACTCGGATGAGTCAACGATTGACGTGGTCAGTTATTTTTTTAGATGAGTAAGCTGGGGTTAGGCAAGACCCCCACCAGATTTAATTAATGAAGAAAAATTTACAAGATCAAGGGGGCTCAAAAGCCAACAGCAAGGGAACAACCTCCCAGCAACAAACCAACCAGAAAGGGGGAAGGGCAGCAAAAATAAAATTACAGCCTGTGATATTGTTTTCCATTACAATCATCATTGATGATGGCTTGCAGGTCCGGAGGAATGGTCGAGGGATGGATGTTGTCTCCTTTCAAGCAGTAGGATCGTTTAGACAGGAGGTCCGCTGCACCATTGCCTCGCGCCAAATGTGGGTAATACGAAAGGAATGAAGTTGCTCAATTGCTTGGCGGATTAGATGAATCCTTTCCAGCTGGGTCCATGGTTCTTTAGAGGCCCCGTTTAAGATGCTTACTGAGAATTTGGAGTCCGATTCTACCCAGATTTTATCAGCTCCATGAGCAATCGCGAGATCAATCCCCTGTAAGATGGCTTTAAGTTCAAGAGCGTATATTTCTTCAGGCTCAGTGTTGACGGAGAACATGGCGAGGCAATCCCCAGAAGAGTTTCTCAATAGACCTCCAATTCCACCTCCCATATCATCCAAGGAGGCATCTGTGTTAACCTTTATCTCCCCCACCTCCGGAGGCTTCCATTGATACCATTTTTTATCCTTTACTATCGGGCAGAAAGTGTAACCAAACAGAATTGCAGCGTTTTTGTTCATCTCATTTTCAGTATCTTCTGTTTTCATAGTATTGATCTTGGAACGGACCTCAATCAGAATTTCCTTTAAAATATCTGACTTGTGCCTTATACAGTTTTCAAAAATTCTGTAATTTCTTTCGCGCCAAATTTTGTAGATTAGTGCAGAAAAACAGAATTTGATAGCAGTGACACGCTGGCCCTGACCTTTAAAATTCTCTTTTAGCCAACCAGCTTCAGCCATGAGAGAGTTTTTGGTTTTCTCCTGAAACCTGCTCTCCAAAGACATGATCTCCAAATCCATGCTGTGAAACTGCACTTAAAAAACATATGGTCAGTTATTATTAACTCACGTGAGTCAAGTGAGTTTTTTATTGGCTTTTTAGAGCCAATACCGAGTCAAATCAGGTGAGTAAGTGATTGATTCAGGAAGTTTTTAAACCATGGGTGTAGATGTGTGTTAATCTATACCTTCACGGTCCGTGATCAGTTTTTCTGACTTAGCTTACCGGAAATGTGTTTGTGATTGGCCAAGAACTCGACAAAGATAAAACCGAGTCGACTTAAATGAATCAATGATTGACGTGGTCAGTTTTCATTAACTTGTGCGAGTCACGAGTTTTTGATTGTGTTGAGTCAACTTGTTGGGAGAGTGATTTACTTAGGGAGTTTTTGAACAATGGGTGTATACGGGGGTTAATCATCCTATACCTTCATGGGCCATGATTGGATATTCTAATGTAGATTTTTTTTGAATGGCAGTGAAAAATTTTATTAAAGAAAAAAAGAAAGAAGTCCCACACCAAGATGGTCAAAGTTACAAAGTCAGCTCGCTGAAAGAACATAAAAGACTACTCTAGAAACCATGAAAGCAGGATAAACTCCTAAGGGAGGGGTAAAAAGCCAAAAAGCTCCAAGCTAGGCCTATCGACCCTCGATCGAGCCGGCCTATCGGCGTCATTTTTGGCGGACCTCTCCACATGCTGGACCTCTCCACATGCTGAAAGCGGGCCCTATGCCCCTTGATGCACTCCTGAATTTTTTCTATAGCGTCAACGAATGTCCATTGATAGGGACTTTTTTTGTTCATTCAGCTGATAACGTTGAGCAAACCTCCTTCTATAATCATCTCTTTGGGTGCTCTGAAATCAACTAGGCGAATGTTGTTCAGGATAGCTTGCTCCTCCCCTTCATTAGATTTTTTTGGCCAATTCGGCCGGAGATCGCCCATAAAGTGCTCCTACATTATCCTTGAGCAGTCCTGCCACTCCCGCTTAGCCCAGGTTTCCAAGACTTGAGCCTTTGAAGTTAAGATCTCCGGGATTATGTTGAGTCCAATGGAGTGTAGGAGAGAAATGAACCTCCTGACTGTGACAGATCATGTGCGCCGATAAGCAAAAGAGGGAACTCCTAAAAAGGGAGAATACTGGCCCAATGGATTAGTATGGCTTGTGCCTTATGCATATTTTGATGAGTCCTTTTTTATTTACTTTTGAAGATGCGGCTATTTTTTTCTTCCTGTATCGCCCATACGTTTTCCAGAAAAGCTAGCCTCCACAAGATCTTGCCAAGGGTCGAAATTCCAATCTTCAAAGAGCTTGTTGATATTGATGGATTTAATGTAATCTAAAAAACTTACGATGTGTTTTGATAGGGCACATTATATATAATGGCATTATTGTAATTACTGATTGGTGGAAATAATATGTATATATGTCTGTGTAAGCCTTTGAAGTCATGTGGTTTACCTTTCAACCCCCTATGTGCTCTTTCCTCTTATTTTTCTTTCTTTTCTTCTGACTCTACATCTTGGTTGATTGTCTCCTAGATTTATTGTTCTGATTGTCTCCTAGATTTATTGTTCTTTTATATTAACATGTCAGAGCCAAGATCCATAAGTGCCTTGGTCTACTATCTTGTGTTTTCTTCTTGAATGTGCCAAGTGGCATCTCAAATGTCTGCATGGCTAACTTTAATTTTTTTTTTTTGAAATGATAATAATGTATATTGATGAACAGAGAACCAAGGAGGTCCTCAAAGATTACAAGCAGAAGAAATTAGAAATACAAAAATCTCAAGGAGGGAGGAAATCAAACCACTCTAAAGCTGCCCTACTAACACCTGATCTAGCTAGAGAATCTGCCTCATTATTTGCAGATCTCCTTACATGTTTAAAAATAATTGAAGAGCCAAGAGTTAAATATGAAATCTCCTCAAAAAAGGATAGAACCTCCATGGAGGGGCAACCGACCCCGAAAGCCAACTGATTACGTTTGAAGAGTCACCTTCCACAATCACCTTATCATAAAGATTCTTGTCTAGGTGCTTGATACCTTGATAAGCCGCTCTAACCTCCGCTTCGCTAGAGTCGCAAACTCCAATAGGGCCTGAATAAGCCCACAAAACATAGCCGAGAGAATCTTTGCAGAGACCTCCAATACCTGCTGGTCCTGAATTGCCCAAACTAGAACCGTTAAAATTAAGCTTTATAACATCATCTGGAGGCGCGTCCCACCGCTGAACAATCTGATTTTTCCTCCCTCTATCATTGCAAACAATCTGCCACCCCTCCAATAAATCAAAGGCTGAAACAAATCTAAACATAGGAATACTTCTCACCCACGAAATGGATAATGCTATGACTTTAACATATAGCCAAAAAGAAGATTTAGATACCCCATCAAACACCCTTGAATTTCTATTTTTCCAAATAACCCACCAAGAGGCTAGAAGACAAATTCTCCATAAGACCTTTTCCTTTCTTCTTCCAAGGAACCCACTCCCAACACTTGATTAACTCAGAGATCGATTTTGGGCTAACTTTAAAATTCTAGACATGTGGACTTTTTTATGCAATAATAGATAAATTAATGAGTGATGTAGAATCTAACAGAAAATAATTAAAAAAAAGCAAAATGTTGAAAATATTAATTCTATCCCAATCATTGTCAATTAAAAAAATCTAAAAAAATGAAAAACATTCATTTCATTGTACTGCATGGAGATTTCATTGTACATGTCTAGGACTGTCGTGTCATGTCGAGGATTGTCCAAGTGTTCTCCAAGCGTCGATAGAAGTGTATAGGTAGCGCAAATTATCTTCCTCTTCTGTACTTGTTGGATTTGTCTGTTACTGAGTAAAACCCTTTGAGGGTTATGCTACCCTATTTGTGGATTGTTAAGTTTTTTGCACTCTTTGTAGATAAAAAGGTATGTTGCCCTCTTTGTGTGGACTTTGCTGTCTGTTTGTGGACTGTGCTGTCTTGATGCACTGTTTTGTGATCCTATTTGTTTCTGCCCTATTCACGATTTTTAGTGACTTAACCCAATTTGCCGGTTCAGGATTTAATGTTGGAATAGATCAGTTGCTGCCTTATTTTTGATCTATTTGTGTTGTCTTATTTATGCATATTAGTTGCTACCTTATTTGTGAATCGCCATAATGAGTGAAAATAAACCTAGTTTTCAAACCATCATAGCCAGAGTGGGAAGCGAGTGTGAGAAGCGAAGGGTTCAAAAAAGAGAAAATGTGAGAAGCGAAAAGCTCTAAAGAAAGTAAAGAGAAAATGTGTGGGAAACATTGTTGAAAGGCAACATCAAGCATGTAATAAGTCTCATTGGAAGCGAACAAGATTTACATAGAAAGGTGACAATTGTAGGGGTCCGCCTAACCCCAGCTTACCGATAAAAAAAAGAAAAAGATTTACATAGAAAGCGTAGTACTGTAGTAGGTTAGGGAGGAATGGTTAATATGAGTATGTTAGGAAGGATTGGTTAATGTAGGTAAGGTTTACAAGTTAAAAAAGAAAACTTTGTGAATTACAAATTTTAAGAATTTAAAATTCCACATGTTTTATTCATGTATATTTGATATTAAATTTTCGGAAAAAGATACACGTAAGTTTTATTTGAAATTTAAGATGAGTTTTCAAGTTTTAAATGTGCTTCAAATGAGTTTTCATGTTTTTAATGCACGCTTTTTAAAAATATGCTCCTTCAGCATTATCGATAAGAGAAGATATTCTTTTAGGAAAAAAAAAATCTAAATAGAAAGCATACTCTTACCATTAAAAAAAAAATAAAAAAAATAAAAAATAGAAAGCATTCTCTTAAGTAAGAGGAAACACGTAACCATTCCAAAAAAAAGTAAGACGAAACGTGTAGGAAGCGTCTGGGAATCAAGAAGAAACTTGCTTCTGAAGCGAGATTCCTGGGAAGCGAGCTTCCCATCCAACTACGAAGTTTCCGGTAACTATGTTTCAAACATCATATAGATATCAAGGATGCAACTTTTGTCGAGTTGAATGGACCCAATTATCTCCCATGGGTTCAATCTGCGAGGACAGCTTTTGTTGCAAAGAGCAAGGTTGAGTTTTGACTGAAAGTGGGCTATGTGAAAACTACCGAATTATGACTTAGTTATGGAACAATATAAAACTGCAAGCTAGTGCAAATGTTTGATTCCTTGATACGACCAAAGAAATATGGAGAACGATACGAAAAACTTAGTCTTCATATGAAAACATATGACAGGCATATGAGCTGTTTGAGAATATATTCTTGTTTCAATAAGGAAGCAAGAGCTTGAGTGAATATTATAAGTCTCTGTGTCAAGTGAAAAGTGTTGAATGTGTACCAGTTTGCATATACAGGTTCGTAATAGGACATTGCATTGAGAGAGATAGGCAACATAGGTTCAAACTATGCTTATGAAAGTCTTCATCATAAAGCTACCATGTATCATTTTTCTTGTTGGTAACATATAAACTTTCATTATAAATGTGATGTGGGAGAAGAAAATTGGTACTCGTGTATTATTTGATGAATTTCCTAGTGTTTCAGTTAGTAGATAAGAAAAACATATGAACTTCCATAGTAGATAAGAAAATTGGTACTCATGTATTATTTGATGAATTTCCTAGTGTTCCATATAGTAGATAAGAAAAACCACATACTGCTGACTTCTCTA
Source organism: Tasmannia lanceolata (assembly GCF_043159265.1). Taxonomy (NCBI): domain Eukaryota; kingdom Viridiplantae; phylum Streptophyta; class Magnoliopsida; order Canellales; family Winteraceae; genus Tasmannia; species Tasmannia lanceolata. The sequence goes on from NW_027518683.1 coordinate 11,355,890, forward strand.
GCTGTTGTCATGTTTTTGCACGTTGCTCTCTAATTTTTCTGATTCTTTTTTTATTATCATTTAATGCTTATGCAGGTTAGTGAGGAAGTTGAGCGTGCTTTAGCAAAGTTAGGCCCCGCTAGGCTTGGTGGGAGGTGAGAGATTACCTTAATGAAAGTATATGGATGAACAGTTCTAGCTTTACTTTGCCTCTTCAGAATAGTGTATTTTACTTTGCCTCTTCTGTAAAGTATGTTCATTTTATGTTCCTGTTCTCGTGCAGAGCAAATTTGATAGACGCAAATTTTGTTACCATTTTGATGTCTTCATGGGACTATGGCCCACCAAGAGGTCCACCGTCCGCACACAAGGGGTTTCTTTTATTTGAGTTTTAAAATCTTTAGTGGTCACTAGTTTGTTTTTATATCCAAGAATTTTACTTAAAAAGGTCTTTAGTTTTTCTTAGGGTTTTAAGTGATACGTGATTTAGTCTTTCCCTATTTCATTATGTTGAGTGGTTGTGGGGTTTAACTAGGGGGAGGTCTCACAAAAAAAATAAGTTGGGTTTTTATTTATCGAAGAGAAGCTTCATTCACTCTTAGTGCTTTCAATGCCCAAAGAAGTATTTCAAAATGAAATGCAGATGTTGTCACGCCCCGACCCCACTGACTTACGCACGTCACCGTCTTGGTTACCGCCCGTGTGTGAGTGTATACTAAATTTTGATGGGAGTGCTAAAGGTAAATTGGGCCCCACAAGAACCGTTGGACTCATCCATGACGCAGAGGGTAATACCTTATTCTCATACTCTTCCTTGGCTGGAATATGCGAATCAAATGAGGCTGAAGCAAGAGCTTTATTGCACGATCTTAAGTGGTACGCGTTGACTCCATAATAGTGGAGGGGGATTCATCTAACGTCATCTCTTGGGCGAAAGGTGGCGCCCCGGGTCCTTGGAAACCCTATAATATCATTTTCGAAATTCGGGACTGCTGTATGGTAATTGACCCAACTTTCTCACATATCTGAAGATCCGTTAACGAAAAAACCGACAAACTTGCGAAGGCCGGAATGGACAGCAGCCGTGTGGTAGAGAGCAGTTTTCTTGTATCTCATGCCTTCAAGAATAGGGTTTCTGTTTTTGTTGTTAGAGTTTATATTTGTACCTCATCTAGTTGGGGACACCTTGTCCCCTCGATCTTCCTGTACGATATAACCTTTCTCAAAAAAAAATAAAGAGAGAAAAAAAAATCTACTGACTTAATATCTGTTTTTGTTTCTATCAAATTTCTTTTGCTCTTCAACTTCACTCTCTTAGTTTTCTCATTGTTGTTACTTGTTTTCTTTGTCCACCCCTTAATCATGTATGTTTCTACTATATATATAGAGTGTGTTCTTCTAACTATAGTAAATGTAGGTCATCTCCAAAACGAATAGAAGGGCCTGATGGAAGAAACCTGCAGCTACATTTCAAGTCGAAGTTGTCCCTTCCCCTCTTTACGGGAGGGAAAGTAGAAGGGGAGCAGGGTGCCACAGTTCATGTCGTGTTGTTTGATGCAAACACGGGCATTGTTGTGACATCTGGACCAGAGTCATCTGCAAAACTAGATGTCGTTGTGCTTGAAGGGGACTTCAACAGTGAAGATGATGATGACTGGACACAGGAAGAATTCGAAAGAAATGTGGTGAAAGAGCGTGAAGGAAAAAGGCCGCTGCTGACTGGGGACTTACAGATCTCCTTGAAGGAAGGTGTAGGAACTCTTGGAGAACTTTCGTTTACCGACAATTCAAGCTGGATAAGAAGTAGGAAATTTAGGCTGGGCTTAAAAGTTGCCTCGGGCTTCTGTGAGGGCATTCGCGTTCGTGAGGCAAAAACAGATGCTTTCACTGTTAAGGATCACAGAGGGGAACGTAGGTTTGCCACATCCATACAATATTTAGTTTTCTTGTTACATGTGTTTGCAATCTGATGGTATTCTGACCCTTTTCTTATTTTTTAACAGTATACAAGAAACACTATCCACCTGCATTAAATGATGAAGTATGGAGATTGGAAAAGATAGGAAAGGATGGATCTTTTCACAAGAGGTTGAATAAGGCCGGAATTTACTCTGTTGAAGATTTTCTTCGACTTGTAGTTAGGGATGCTCCACAGCTGCGGAAGGTTAGATTATACTATTTGATTATTGAAAAAGAAACTCCTATATTTCACCTTTTATCTCTCTGATGTTCTCATTAAATGATTTTAGATCCTCGGTAGCGGCATGTCAAATAAGATGTGGGAGATCTTAGTGGAGCATTCAAAGACTTGTGTTCTGAGTGGGAAGCATTATGTTTACTATTCTGACGACACAAGCAGTGTCGGTGTTGTTTTTAACCATGTGTATGAGTTGAGGGGCCTTATTGCAGGTGGACAGTATCATTCGGCGGAGACTCTTTCTGATAGTCAGAAGGTAAGTATAATTTAATTCCTTTACTATCTATTTATCCTGAAATATTTTGTCATGGATCTTCTATATCTAGACTTACAATAAATTAACATTAGGAGATGTTGAGAAAAATGTTGAACTCGTTTTACTTGGCAGGTTTATGTGGATACATTGGTGAAGAAGGCATATGATAATTGGATGCATGTTGTAGAATATGACGGCAGGGCACTTTTGAACTCAAAGCATAGCAAAAGGATGAACTCATCCCAACCAGAGGTTTTAATGGGCCCACCAGATTATCCTCCATCTGATCAGCAAGTCTCCCTACCACATCTTCCTGTACCTGTTCCTCAAGAGCAGGCTTTAGTGGATTCGGGTCTGGCTGTTGCAGGTGAGTTACAGATTGTAGTGTCTGATATCACTTTCTTGAGTACATAAATGTGGACTGCTCAGCTTTGGGACGAGAAAGGATATTTGTGGGATTAAATGATGAAGTTGCACCGAAAATAGATTACGTACTTTTTTCTTTCGCTTTAAATAACCATAACATGGAATTTCAAAGCCTACTCCAACTTGACCCACTCTGTAGCACAAATGCTACGATTTAACATTTCATAAAGGGAAATGATATCAGTACAACCATATTTTGATATTTTCACAAACCATCTTGTCTTTTAGTATTTAAAGAGCTGTCAAAAGGGTATCACATTTTCCTAGAAGCTCTCACAAGCCAATTAATGAAGAAAAGACAGCTGGGTTTGTGTGCAAATATCAAAATATGGTTGAGCTTATAACATTTCCCTTCATAAACTCTGTGACCCTGAAGCGTATAAATTTTTTAACCTCTTGTTAACTATCTTTCAATAATTTTCAAAAGCCCAAAATCATGGATTTTATATCTATTTATCCATCTATTCGACAGTTGAGATGAATCAGATATCATGCTTATTATGGTGTGTTTTTTTTTTCAGGAGGAACAATTTCTTCTGGGTATAATGAGAATTCTGTGATCAGATACCCAATTCATTCTCACCATCAATCATCCAATGCCCAAATCCAGTTTGAAAACACATCATTTGTCCCGCAGAACCAGCTGATCGGCTCCTCCCACCAAACCCAAATCACAAGAAATGATAACAAGGTCGGGCTGGCTCTAGGCCCACCACAACCATCCAACTTGGGGTACATGGGCCCATCTGACCACCAATCAAACCTTAGTTCATATGATGACTGGTCCCGCCAACGTGACAACCGGGGGGTTGATGACTTCTTCCCAGAAGAAGAGATCCGCATTAGAAGTCATGAAATGCTTGAAAACGAAGACATGCAGCACATGCTTCGCTTCCTCAACATGGGTGGCACATCTATTAACCCATCTGAAGATGGGTATTCATATCCATCGTACATTCCATCGCCATCGCCATCACCAAACTATAGCTTTGATGAGGATCGTGGCCGCTCATCTGGCAAAGCCGTTGTGGGATGGCTGAAGCTCAAGGCCGCTCTGAGGTGGGGCATCTTTATCAGGAAGAAAGCCGCTGAGAGGCGAGCTCAGCTTGTTGAGCTGGATGATTAGCAGATTTTGCCGGTTGATGCTATGGTTTTGGGGTCAACTCATCCCGGGCCCTAGCATCACGGTTCTCCAAATCTCTGGTGAATTCCTTCTATCCATACAAAAGCTGGGGTTGTAGGTTCTGCATTGATGGAATTCTGATCAAGTCAAGATACTAATGTTAACGCCATTAGATGCTGCCAGGGATCTATCTGCTTGTACAATCTTGCCTGTACAGTAAGGTTTTTTTTATTTCTATTTGCATTCTGTTTGGGTTTTGTGAACAATGCATGTGAGTTGGGTGTTGTTTTAGGGATACCCAGCACAGACTATTAAGAAACTTATCAGGGGATCGGCCCTCCGAATAAAAAACGAAATGATGACATTGTGCTTGATATTTATTTGCTAGGCAGTCATAAAACAGTCGAACAGTTGGGTGTAATTGCTAATTCATGTCTCATACATGTTATCATGGGGTACTTTCTCATATTCTCTATTGAGGCGAATTCCACATCATGGCATGCATGTAATGCTAAAGTTAGGAGTATAATGCATCATTGTAGATTTATTATATATTCTTTATTATCACTTGTACGATTCATATGTGGAAGCATGAAAGTAGTTTACCTGAGGAGAAGCAAAGGCGAAAACAAATCCTTCGCAGACTTCGAAGGTTACAATCCATTTGTTTTGATTAACATACCTAAATGTAGTGAATCAGGATAACCATGGGTGAAGAAGTGAATGCACTCTTCTGCTACTGCGTAATAGAAATAAACTTGTTACAATTCTTACGTTATTGCAGTTGCAGGGCTTCCGATGGCGGTACTTTAGAGAGAGGCTCCTAATTTCTTGATCAGACCTTTAGAGTGTACTATTTTAGTCGTTTTTTCCCATAAAGTTTGACATTCAAAAGATATGTTCATCGTGTTAGGAAACTTCGATTACCAGCGGCAATGGGCTGGTGGGATTTCAGTCTGCATGCCTTCTCCCCAGCCGTCAAATCTGATTTCAAATGTTCTCAACCGTTGTTCTGTTACATGGTAATTGGTATTGACACCCATAATTTTAGCATTTCTTGAGATATCAGTCGTCTTGTTTGCTTTCTTACATATAAAACAAACTGATATGGGTAATTTGCAAAATTTTTAGTGTTATATTCTTTGGGCAATTCCAGTGGGATGTTTTTATAAGCATCCTGTTTCGGTTTTAGACAGACGCCCGAGACATTGAAGATATTTGTCTACTTGCATCACTTTCCTAGAAAAGAACGTAGGAAGTAGATTTTTTCACCTGACCTGCTCCGTTTGGTTGCCAGTATAATTTTTGTCCTAGGAATAATCTAGTAAATTTTCGTGACATCCCATGTTTGGTTGCCTTTTAGCTCTAGAATTTTTTAATCCCACTTGTAATGATTGCTTATGTGGTGACATGGATTCCTTGTCCCCTCTTTTTCTTTCCTAGGAAATGATGTCATCTCTCTTTCTTTCTCTTCCCTCTCTCTCCTCCCTTCCCATATTTGGTAATCACACCGGATTTAGGTGTGATTCAATCATTTATTCTTCGACACTCCCCGCGCCTGTGGCTGTGGTCCCTCTTTTTTTGGATTGACCATACACTTGGATTTTTAATATCAAGGAGTAGTCGGTTTAGAACCACTCATACCATGTGAAACAACCAATTACTGCAATAGCTTATGCCATTAGAGTTGGTGTGATTTAATCATTTATACTTCAACAGAAGGTATGGAAAAGGTCAAATTTCTTCGCAGGGTCCCATTCAAACGGCTGCACCAACGGAAGTTTCATGCCTTGCCGGTGGGTATCAGATTCACGAGGTTCTATGTTGCCTTTGGACTCTGATGGCCTACAATCTTTGATCGGACGGTTATCAGTTGCGTACAATTTTTTTTATCGGGGGGTTTCAGTTGTGTAAATTTTTTGATCGGACGGCTGTCATTTGCGGGGGGCTAATCACTTGGGCCTTGTTTGTTTTGGATCTTGATAACTGATTGTGAGTACTCAAAATTTTGGTTCTCAAAATCCAAAACAAACAGGTCCTTAGGCAACCAACCACTCTTGTGGCCCAACAGACCTTTACTTTAATATAAAAGTGGTTTTGTTTTGGGTTTTTATTATAATAAACTCATCCCTCTAAAAAGAACAAATTCACCGCACTTTATTGTATTTTTACCATGCTAAACTTTTTTACTACTTATATACCTTCTATTAATCTTAAAAACAATGAATATGTGTTGCAGCTAAAAGAACAAATTTACCACACTTAGTTATCTTTTTACCATGCTAAATTTTTTACCGTTCTTAAAAACACTGCAGTTCTTAATTGGGTTTTTATTGCCTTAAATCTTTTATCACCCTAAATTTTTTTACTATGCTAGATATATTTATATCACGGTAATTATTTTTTACGCCAATAATTTTACCTACCTAAATGTTTTTTAACTATGCTAAATATTATTTCACCGCTCTAAATTTTTTAGTTTTTCCAATTCTTTCAATATTTCTTCTTCTTCCTCTTTATTTTTTGAATTTTTATATTTTTTCAAGTTTTTCTTCTTCCTCTCTTTCTTTGTATTTGTATTTTTTTTCATGTTCTTCTTCTCTTTCTTCCATTAATAATCTCAATCATTAGTTCAAATCATTATAATTAGAATACAAAATGTTATGCATAGGGGTGTAAACGAGCCGAGCCGAGCCTTGCCAGGCTCGGCTCGGCTCGTCAAGGTCAAAGGTTAGGCTCGGCTCGGGCTCGAACTAGGCTCGGCTCGGCTTGGCTCGGTCAGGCTCGGCTCGGCTCGCGAGCCGCTCGCGAGCCTTATCGAGCTTTGGTGGTTGCGTTATATTAAAAAGAAATTTGCTAGCAAACTTCTACTATTGCATTTCTCGGGCATGTGAACATCATTTTTGCAGAGATTCTCGCACATGCAAACACCGCTAGCAAAAGCAAAAAAAGAAAAAAAAGTAATCATTACGGAAAAAAAAGTGAATAGCTGAATGTGTATAGTTTTAAATGGAAAATTACCGATTGAAGTTAAAAAGTTATTACAATTACTAAAAATTTACGAACAGAAGTTCCGACGTTATGACAATTACGGAAATTACGGAAAAAAGTTATGACTTATGATAATTACGCCTCAGCTGTTTCTACTTTATTATATTTATTACTATTATTTTATACGGTTTTTATTAACGAGCTTTAACGAGCCGAGCGTCGGGCTCGGCTCGGTAAGCTTAACGAGCCTGGCAAGCCGGCTCGGCTCGGTTCGAGCCGAGCTCGAGCCGAGCTTTTTTCGAGCCGAGCTCGAGCGAGCTTACGAGCCCGAGCCAAAATTGACACCCTTAGTTATGCATAATAATCCAGAGAGAGAGAGAGAGAGAGAGAGAGAGAGAGAGAGAGAGAGAGAGAGAGAGAGAGAGAGAGAGAGAGAGAGAGAGAGAGAGAGAGAGAGAGCACCTACACAGGGGAAAATATATAAGAAATAGAAAAAAGGAAAGATGAAAAAGAGGAGGAAAGGGATGTGCCATGCGCCCAAGTCTACCCCCATCAAACAACTCTAAGCCTTTAAGCAGGAGAGGCCCAATAATGGTAGGTTTCTTCTTTAACATTTTCACACCCTTTTCTGGTATTTCCATTGTCTTTTGTTTGTTTTTACCTACTTAAAAATAGCATATAACTTCTTTGTGTGTCTTTTCTGCGAATGAGGCCATTTTTCAATAACAGACAAAGGGGTCTTTTCCTTTTATTAAAGAAAACAAATATAGCACCCTTTTCTTACAGGAAAAATTGCCAATGGGGAACATCAAAATACGAGAATTGCCAATGGGTGATACACTTTTGAAAATTTATTAAAGAGGGTTGATAACCCCCTTTTGAGAGTTTGATAACTCCATTTAGAGGGTTGATAATCCCCTTTTAGAAACTTGATAACCCCATTTCGTCTCTGTCTACCAATTTTTCAAAAGTGTGTCCCCTGTTGGCAATTTTCGTATTTTGATGTCCCCAGTTGGCAATTTTTCCTTTTTGATAAGTACACCGCCTTCTTTTTCAGAGTCCCCACTTGTATCATCAACTGGCTCTATTAAGTTTCTACTTTTTAAAAGTTAGTACATAAGGAATGAACATGGTAATATGGATTTTTATATGATGAAAGGCCTTATAGTCTATTATTTTTCAAAAAGTACGGTATAACCCACACCATAAGATGATACAAACCGTCAATAAGATGGGATGGGACACAACCTAAATAGGTTGTGCCCCCAAAAATCATTTCCATAGGTTGATCCTAAGTCCTAACCATATGATCTATAGAGAGTCAGGATCAACCCTTTTGGGGAAAGAGGGCATCTAACCTCCGTCGCTAGACGAACGTGCATTGCACCAGAATAAGCATTGAAAATTGTATATGAGAAGGGTTGAGATTTTTTTATTCGATTTCAATAAAAAAGGTAAGCAAACCCTTCGTTTTCTCGACTAACTACATCACACCAAAATCAGCCATATTCTTTTTGACCTCTCTCACAAATCACAATCACATGCAAATGAATTGAAAAATCAACAAGAAAGAGAGAGAGAGAGAGAATCTTTAGTAGTTAGTACTATAGCAGAAGGAGATGATGAGTGAGTTCTCACTTCTCACAGACCCACCTCTCTTTATTACAATATAACCATAATTATTAAGAAAAAAAGTGGAAGAAACAAAACATCATCATCTAAATCTTTGATCAAACATAGAGAAGAAGAAAAAAGTAATAAACATCACCACTGAAGTAGCGACCATTGGATTGATATAGGGAGCTCCTTTTTGGGGTTCTAGGACTGATCCATCTTTCCTATATTTTCATGTGAAAACCCTTAAACCAGGTTTCTTCCCTCATGTCACACCATCTTTCCTATATTCCCCCTCATGTCACACCATTTATGCCCTTAGGTGTATCTTCATTTATAGGCCTAAAGGCCCTAAACAATACATGAATGAGGAGTTAATGGGGTGGGCATTGATTGGTTAATGAAGATATCGTTCGATGCCACCTTTGGGATTCTTTCGATGCCACCTTTGGGATTCTATCCAGGAAAGGTATCTTTCGATGCCACCTTTGGGATTCTTTTGGTATATGTGGCAAAAGAAAATGTTACAGCAAACAAAAGCCTCGAGAATCGGTGGGTCCTCGTGAGATAGCCACGACGTGAGAATCCCACAAAAGGCTAGCTAGGGTTTAGCCTCTCGTGGGTACTTATACTTTGATTGAATAAAGAGCCCATTTTCAGTCCTATCCTGTGGCCCATACGGCTAAGATCTATAGCTCAGGATTTTTGTTTTATTGGTTTTTTGAGTGGATGATTAGAAGTGAAATAAAAATGAGGAAAACAAAAACACTATTGTGTGAATAGAGTATTTCTTTTCCCTATTTTTTAGCCACTTCTCTGTTCTCACTTCTCACTACACTTCTTTCCCAATTCCCACCCTCGCTGTCCCTCTCCTACCACTTGATGAATCAATATTCCATGGAAAAAACTTTCATTGCTGCCAGATATGGCCTAACATATCATAAATGTAGAAAAATAGTAGCTGGCCATGCTTACCATTTAATGCTGCTACTATTTTAGGAATAATAGAAGGTATTGCCTTTTGAAGCAACCTGGCAAGTAAATGGGTATCTCATTCTCAAAACTCATTGATGTTCTTTTTCCAATTGTAGACTAGACTCTCTCTCTCTCTCTCTGAATGAGCTATTTTATTTATTCTTTCCTTTTTTCTTCTTTTGTGCCTAGATAAAATACCTTAAAAGGGCAGGTTTTCTATTATTTCATCATGTTCGTTTTTTCTTTTTCTTTTTACACGCAGTCGTAGCCCTAGAAAAATGATTGCAAGCACATGAATCAAACTTCTTGCTTTTTGTTGGTGTCCTAGGTGGGGGCTGATAATACCAAAATCCGTTCTTGAGCCCCACACGAGCATTGTAGACCAACATAGCCGTTTAGGACCTGCGCCCAAAGAACACGACTGTCGATCTTAGAGGGCCTAGACTTTGGACTCCAGGGGGTCCCTCCGTCACTCAAGTCAAATAATAGCATCAAACAGTATCCAATAATCGTGTAGGGCTCAAAGTCCTTTTCAGGCACATTTCTATCTGCTCGATTCCACTCAGTGGTGGGCGAATTTTGAACCTAACCGGGCTGCCTAAGTATAGGACTAGGTGCGACCATATGGGGCAAGTTTAAATGGCCTAGGCTGATGTCTTCCGTTAACTCTTGTAGCGCACAGTGGGCCACCATTGGAGGAGACGACTTGTGAAAAGCTGTTAAATGAAAGGAAGAAACCAAAAGAGAGAGAAGGTAAGGAACTACATGGTTCAGCTTTTGCCTACATCCATAGCAATGGAATCTAACTCCTTTATTGTCTATTCTTCTTGCTTACATCTACTTCTTCCTCGATACTATTTATAATTTCATAGCTAGATTAAGAATTACAATTCATAAAATCAAAGAGAATAATTGACGATTGCAATTCTTGAGGTGAGTTATTGCCATAATTGCAATCTCTTTAATGCTATATTGATTGCTCTTTTCATATGTTACAATATTGAAGCATCATCTTTAATGTTATTGATAGCTCTTTCCATTGATGCTTAATTGCAACTTGCTCAATACTATTAATAGGCCCTCCCATGTAGCTAGTATTGGCAAGATCCCATATACGTCAATAAACACTGAATAGGCTAGGAATTAAACTAATTGGGGACCCAACCTACTTAGGTTAGCGTTTAAGGGCCTAGTACACGGGTTTCATCAGCTATGGGGTTTTTGGCATATTGGTTAGGTACCTAACATTTTTCTTCTTCTTCTTCTTGTATAAATACTACTCAAGTTTTTTTTTGAAATGGCAAATTTTATAAAAGAAACAGAAGGGACACCCGAAAGATCAATACTCAAGTTAGACGCATGAAGTATTGGTTTTCATGTTTTCTAGCCATTTTCTCATTGCATCCTGTCAATAAGATGGAGAAGCTTCGAACATTTGAAGCTAAAACTTTGGAGGACCTTGCTTTGTCTTTTTCCACATTTCCAATCTTAGCCCGTCTTTTCAAAAATTGTTTTTAGCATATGAAGCTTGTATTCTCTAGAACCCTTCTTTGCCTATTCCTATAGCTTCAACCTTATCCTATTTATATGATGATGATGATGTGCTTTGAAAATTTAATACTATTTGAGGACATTTTTTTGCCATTTCTCATTAATAAATAACCAATTTTTTTATTTTTTTATTTTTTTATTTTTTTATGCCAGTCGGCAGGGAATAATTTTCCATGGTTAGGGATTTTTTTTTTCTTCTATTTCTAACTTAGTTCTCGATCAAACCATCACTAAGCACAAAAGCAACACAATAGAGAAATTTTACATTGGGTTTTCAAGTTATTGCTAAGCTCAACTTGAACCCAACCCAATTGGCCATCTGAATTGAAAAAAATTATACAGCCAAGAGGAAATTCCACTGATCCAAACCGTCCATCTAGAAGAATCCATCATACGTGGGTCTTGAGAAGACGATTTCTTTTCATTCTCTTTCCAGCTTCATTCATGAAAATACAGAAATCTTGAGTTGTCTTACCATTTATGAAAATACAGGGAAAGTCTTCTTGCTTTTCTCACTTCCTCCAAAAATAGAAACCTTTCCTGTTTCATTCGTTACCACCTTGCCATACTAACTCTATTTCTGTAGTTTTTCTTTTCTTCTTTTAAAATAACTAGTGTTTTGTTGAGGATTTCTAGGTTCATGAAGAGATCACACAAGGAAGGTTTCGTGGCTCAGATTCCGTCACCGGAAAATGGCTCGGAAGACAAGTTTCCTGTGGGAATGCGCGTTTTGGCAGTTGATGACGATCTAACTTGTTTGAAGATGCTCGAATCCCTCCTTCGGAAATGTCGCTACGAAGGTTTATTTTTTGTTCAATATTTAATGGAATTTATGATTGATTTAATTTCACTTTAGATGCAAAGTTTATATTCATAATAGTTTGCCATTCCTTATTATATTCTTCTGCATTTCTTGCTTCAACGTTGATGAATGTGTCAAAGTCAGAGAAGGAAGAGCCTTTGATTTCACATTTGTTGGCAGGAATCGACAATAAGCTTTAGGTTTGGTTTAATCTCATAGTAATTGCAGATTATGTACATGTACTGTAGATGAAGGGAAATGATTTCAGCACTCCTTTGTTTTGATAAAGATGCACAAAGCATCCTGTCGTGTACTGTTTAAAGGGCTTAAAAGATTTTTTTGAAGCCGTAATATTCTGCTTACAACCCTTTAAATACTACACAACAAAGATACTTCGCGCATTTTTACCAAACATTGGAGCGCTGAAATCATACTTCCCTAGATAAATGAGCGATATTGTGTATAGAATATACAATGAACATTTGGTATATGAAACTGATTGTCCAGTCTCTTCCTTTTTTGGGGCAATTGCCTATTGCTAGCCCCTTAGCTAGTGCCATGAGTCGGTATTTTGCAAAAGAAAAAAATAGCCCTGTGAATATAAAAGAAATTTATATTCAGCACGGAGACCATATAATTTCACTCTTAAGATTGGCTACTGATATTTGGACAGAAATTCAAATTGTCTTTTCCTTTTTAATTGGCTAATAAGAGCTTTCTGGGGATTGTATATAGCTTTTGACAGCTGATTAAATAATAAAATACAGGGTGAATTTCATTTTATTATCAAAATATGGTAGTGCAAATATCAGTAGCCTTAAGATTAATATCTATTTACTTTCATTTTATTGGTATACCTGTTATTTCAATTTGATTTCTATTTATTTAATCATCGCAATTATCTTGTAGAATGCTGGTTGAAGAGAATAGCACTCCAATTTTTTTTTCTTATGACCTTTCTATCTTGAGGGAGTCTAAACTGAAGGGAGCCCTTGCAAAAAAGAGGCGAAAGGGCTCCCCCATTGGCTGCACATAACCATCATGTTTGACTTTTCAACCGATATTAATGCATGATGGTGATATGTAGCCAATAGGAGAGCCCTTTCACCTCTTTTTTGCAGGGGCTCCCTTCAGTCTAGAATTCCTCTTCTATCTTTAGTCACTAAATTTCCCCTTATGTAAAATGGTATTACCTTAATTTCAATGTATCAGTTGTGTTTTTCTTGTTGAATTTTGATAAAGATTCCCTCCATGGTATGGTTCTACTTTCCTTTGTTGGACTTGTTCATAAGTAGCAAACGATTAATATTTTGCAGTTACGGTGACGCAAGAAGCAGTTACAGCTCTGAAATTATTAAGAGAGAACAAAGACAAGTTTGACATTGTGATTAGCGATGTTTATATGCCGGACATGGATGGTTTCAAGCTCTTGGAGATGGTGGGTCTTGAAATGGACCTACCTGTGATCCGTAAGCGACTCATCATGATGCATTCTTTTCTTGATTTTTCATCTGAACACAAAATCATATGTTGATTCGCTTTTTATTTTCCTCTTGATAAATTTCTCTCATAGCTCAACTAAATTGAATGCAGTGATATCTGGGATTTGTGAAGTAAGCACAGTGATGAAGGGTATAATGCATGGGGCCTGTGACTATCTTATGAAACCTGTTCGGATCGAGGAGCTCAAGAACATTTGGCAGCATGTAATTAGGAAAACCTTGCTTAATGCCAAGGAAGCAAATGATGCACGAAAGTGGATCACTTTTAAAACCTTACTCAATGGATGTTTGTGGGGTGGGCATTGATTATTCAATGATTAAGCCCCAAAAAAGAGCTCCCCATATCAAACCAACGGTCGCTACTTCTGTGGTGATGTTTATATTTTTCTTCTTATCTATGCTGTTTCTCTTGCGTTCCTTCTTTCGTTTTGATAAAGGATTTAGATAGAAGATGTTTCTACCTTTTTCTTAATAATTCAGGTTATATTGTAATGTGAGAAATCACTCTTTTATTTCTGCTATAGTACAAGATAATTTGTCTCTTTTTCTTGTGGATATTTTTTAATTCATTTGCAAGTGATTGTGGGAGGGTGAAAAGAATATGGGTTCTGTATTTCATGATTCCTCTCCCATATCTCATCTCACATGCAGTGGCACCAAAAGCAAAGGGCTTACAAACGGCTGATGTTAGCCTTGCTTACCCTTTTTTTTTTTTAAACAAAACGATTCTTATAATCTAAAATGGCTGATTTTGGTGTGATGGAGTTAGTTGCACAGAAAACGAAGGGTTTGCTTACCAATTTTTAGTATCGGTGCGGCTGATTTTGGTGCGATGAATCTCCATCGTGATGGAGTTACTCGCACCAATAACAAAGGGTTTGATAACTATTGCTTACCCTTTTTCCTAGTTAAAAAAACTCTCAACCCTTCTCATAATTTTCAATGCTTATTCTGGTGCAATGTATTTTCGTCTCTCAGGGTTATCAAAGGACGGATAAATTTACCATGCTCATCATGGAGGTGTTCCAATTGAGTTTCTTAATGTAGCTACTTTTAACATGTACTAGATAGAGCCAGTTGATAATACAACCGGAGGAGTTTGAAAAAGAGGAGCCGTGTACTTACAAAAAAAAGGTTCAGTGTTTGTTTTCTTTATAAAATGGAAATACCCCTTTCTTTTTTCTTGAAAATGATCATTAGCAGGAAAAGACACACAAGGAGGATATCAATATTGCTATTTTGTTTGAAAAATCAAACAAAGGACCCTGGAAATACCATAGAAGGGTGTGGAAATGTTATTCCAGCCTGGTTGCAGGTATTTACCAAGTAGAGTAGTGTTGTAAGTAGTCAACAGGGAGGAGACAAGCATCGGATTTACCACCTCATTCAATAGTGGTAAGTAGCGTTTGGACTTACCTAGTAGAGTAGTGTTGTAAGTAGTAGTATTTTCCTTCTTGCTATTTCCTTTACTATATATTTTGTAGTTTCTTGCTTTTTTAACGAATTGTAACACTTCCTCTGTGTGGAGATTCAACTACTATGTTTCATAAGAAGAGGAAGAAGAAGTAGAAGAAGACAAGGAGCAGGAGAAAGAGGAAGAAGAAGAATGAGAGAGAGAGAGAGAGAGAGAGAGAGAGAGAGAGAGCTAATGCTAATGCTAATGCTTACATGATGTATTGTGTAACAAAATTTAAAGAATTGAATAATCATGCTTACATGATGTATTGTATGTAACAAAATTTAAAGAACTGAATCATCTAATGGTAGGTCTACCACATGAATGGTTTGGATCAGTCATCATCGATGCCATTTGTCTATTCATTTTGACATATGATACTTTAAATTCATCCTAGATGTGTGCCACGAATGTGACAATTGGGACTACTAATCAGATGTGACACTCATGGTTAATTTTGGACTGAAATTTTCAGTCAGGTCCGAAACCAAAATTGCAGAAATTTGCACAATTTCGACAAATTTTTTAATAAAATATTAATTTTATCATTTCTGTACATATGTTCAGCCGAAATTGGCCAAAATTTCAGTTTTGGCAAGGACAGAAATTACCCCGGAAACCGAAATTTAAAACCTTTGTGACACTAAAGGAATATACCACAAGTTTTATGTCTAAGATGATTTTAGTCCCACAATAAAATTAGGATATTTTGTTTCCATGCTTCGCAAACCTTCAAAAATATTCCCCATAATATTTGTTGGGCAATGGTAAATTCGCACCACTTGTAGGATAATTTGCACCCCTTTAAAGGAGGGTATGTGGCAGACTTTAACGCTTTTTAATGTGTAAAGGGGTGCGAATTATCCCACAGGGAGTTGCGAATTTATCATTGCCCTAATTGTTTTGTGGAGCCACTTGTAAGGGATGGGCCCTATGAAGGAGCACCAAAAGCCCCTAAAAACAGGCAAAAAGGCAAAACACAAAGTTTAAGGGAAATGGTATCAGCCCAACCATATTTTGATATTTTTGTGAACCCATCTTGTCTTTTAGTATTTAGGTTATTACATTTTTCCCAAAAAGGTTGCTGTTTTTTAACAATTTTTTTTTAGGCATTGATATTTCCGCTCCCTTTAACAGAAATAGTTAACTTTTAAGCCTTTTGGACTTAACGGTCCACCCCTTTCTATGTCCTAACTATATCTGCTGTGTGTGTGTGGGGGGGGGGGGGGGGGGGGGAGTATCCATTAGAGGAGGAGAAATATCACTGCCCTTTTTTTGGGGGGGGATTTGTTTACTCCGTTTCTCCCTAGATAAGTTAGGATAGAACCTCTGACCTCATTGTTGAAGGCCAAAGGCTTTTAACATTGGGCTAGAGAGCCTAGAGGCTCAATTCCTTGATTTCTTACCGTCCACTGCCATATCAAGTCTCTCCACTCCCTCCTTTCCCCATATCTTGGGCCCACAATATTCCGTTGATTAATTTTCATGGTTAGGATTTTCTTTATTTCAAACTTAGGTATCGATCAAACCATCGCTAAGCAAGGAAGCAACACACGATTGAGCACACATCGACAAAACTCACTTCCAATCATAAAATGGACAAAAACACAGCAGCAAAGATTTGATGATAAATTCAAGCCCCCTGTGGGACAATTCGCACCACTGTAACGTGAATTGACGTAAAAAAGTGTTAATGTCTGCCACATAATTCACGTTCCAGGGGTGTGAATTATCCTGCAGAGGGTGCGAATTTATCATGGCCCATTTTAAATTGGGTTTTCAAGTTATTGCTAAGCTCGAACTCGAACCCAACCTAATCCTGAAATCCGTGAATCTGAATTGAAAACTGTTTTTTAAAGAAGAAATTCCACCTTAACCGAACAAACAGTCTCATATTCCAAAACCTCACCCGTTTATTTTTTCTGTTTGTTGTTCTTTTCCTTCTTCTTTTTTCCTGCGAGGGTTTTGTGAAGACGATTTCATTTTAGGAAACCTATGATTCTCTTTCCCCCTATTGTTTTAATTAACGCGGATTCCTTTTTCTCCAAAGATAGAAATTTTAAATTTTTTTACCATTTATGAAAATATTCCATACAGTTCCCACTCTCTCTATTTCTGTTAATTATTCTTCTCTTCTTTTAAAATAACTAGGGTTTTACTGAGGGTTTCCGAGATTCTTCCGAGGATTTTTAGATTCATGACGCGATCAGACAAGGATGGTTTCGTGGGTCAGATTCCGTCACCGGAAAATCGCTCGGAAGACAACTTTCCGGTAGGAATGCGGGTTTTGGCAGTCGATGACGATCCATCTTGTTTAAAGATTCTCGAAAACCTGCTTCGGAAATGTCTCTACGAAGGTTTTTTTTTTTTCAATATTTAATGGAATTTATGATTGATTTAATTTCACACTAGATGCAGAATACTCTATTTATATTCATAAATCATAATAGTTTGCCATTCCTTATTATATTCTTCTCCATTTTTAGCTTGAGATTCAATTTATTGAGTTTGTGTTGGGATGATTTTTCTTGATTACAATAAGCTCTAGGTTTGGTTTAATCTCATTTTAATTTAGATTCATATTAATTGGTACAGATTGTGTATCTCTGTTTTTCCATTTCTTTTTGTTGTGTAGATGAATGAATGATCTGAACATTTGGGATTTTAGTGAGGCCTTCCCAAGCACTTCTATGTGGTGCCCATTTATCACACCATCCAATAGTGACCTAGCATATGCCCTGAATGTTGTATATACTGTACACTGGGTCATACAGGTTTTGGAGCTTGTTTCACTTCTAAGTGCATTGCCCACTTATCAGCCCTTCACTTTAATGTGAAGGGCTGAGATTAATTACTCTAAAAAATCCTGTCATTTAATCTCAGCCCTTCACATTAAAGTGAAAGACTGATATCTGGGCAACACAATTAGTAGCGACGGAGGCGAAACAACCGCTTTACCCGTGTTGTAATCCCGTTACGCGCTGCAACGGGCAGTCACCATATAATTTCACTACTAAGATTAATCTGTTTATTTTCATTTTATTGGTATACCTGTTATTCCAACTTGATTTCTATTTATTTATTCATCAAAATTATCTTGTATAATGATGGTTGAAGAGAATAACACGCTGTTTTTTTTATTTCTTGTGACCTTTCTATCTTTAGTTAAAATGGTAGTACCTTAATTTAGTACCTTAATTTAAATGAGGAACTTGTGTTTTTCTTGTTGAAGTTTGATAAGATGCCCTACATGGTATGGTTCTACTTTCCTTTGTTGGACTTGTTCATAAATCGCAAACGGTTAATATTTTGCAGTTACGGTGACGCAAGAAGCAGTTACAGCTCTGAAATTATTAAGAGAGAACAAAGACAAGTTTGACATTGTGATTAGCGATGTTAATATGCCGAACATGGATGGTTTCAAGCTCTTGGAGATCGTGGGTCTTGAAATGGACCTACCTGTGATCAGTAAGTGACACATAATTCTGTTTTCTCCTTGGTTTTTCATCTGAATGCAAAATCATAGGCTTCTTCACTTTTACTTTCTTGATAAATTTCTCTCAATACTCAACTAAATTGATTGCAGTGATGTCTGGAAATTGTGAAGTAAGCACTGTGATGAAGGGTATAAAGCACGGGGCATGTGATTATCTGCTGAAACCTGTTCGGATTGAGGAGCTCAAGATCATTTGGCGGCATGTAATTAGGAAAACGTTGCCTGATCCCAAGGAAGCAAATGATGCTACTGACAAACTTAAACATGTAACAGGAGCAACTGATAATGCTTCGAAGCTTACCAGGAAATGCGTAGATCAACGTAGAGAGAAAGAAAATGAGGTTAATGATAATTCAGATGAACACCCCTCAACTCAGAAAAGACAGAGGGTTGCTTGGTCAGCAGAGCTGCATTCACAATTTATTTCTGCTGTTAATCAGTTAGGCATCGAGAGTAAGTACAGATTATTAGATTTAACGTTGCGGCGTTTATCAATATTGGGTCATTATTTAAAGGTTAAGCCTCACATTGGTTTTCCACAGAAGCGGTTCCAAAGAGGATTCTTGATCTGATGAATACCCAAGGGCTGACCCGGGAAAATGTTGCTAGTCATCTGCAGGTTAATCTGTTCTTGCACCCTTTAAATGCAATTTTTTTTCTGGTAGTCTTTATAATGGGAAGTTATCTTGCAAATTAACATCATCTCTACGGATATTGATCTTGCATAATTCTTTTACTAGCACTATGAATACTACATTTGTGGTCAAATGACTTAGTGTAACTGATTTAAGTTTTTTTTTTTTTTTTTTTTTCAATTGTAGAAATATAGAAATGCGTTGAAGAAGAACAATGCTAGGATAGGCCAACCCTTCAATAATATGTCCGCATCAAACACAGCTGGTGGGAATCCAAGACCTGCTGTTTTGTCCTTTGGTGAGCAAGGCCCTAATATGGCGAATTGCCTTGACGGTTTCAGAATTAATCGATGTAGTAATCTTTCTGGGACAATTCAGTTGGGCCATGTTCAAAATTCTAGCAATTTTGGCATTTCTCCGGTACATCCTCCGTTGCAAACACTGCAAGATAAGTTGATTCAACAGTACTTGGAATCTCCTGAAGTGGATCAACTTAGTCAAAGGAAGCAAACTCATGGACTTGGAGATGTCCCCTCAAATCCACTAACAATGGAACAGATACACAGTCAATTAGATTTCAATGGGCTATATTATCCATCTCTTTCTCCAAGACCGAACCAGTTTGATGCCTTTACGGGGATTTCTTCCCAAGTTCCTAGTTATAGTACAAATAGTGAACTGAGGCCAACTCTCCACCGACTGGGACATGCATCCAACCAACCGCCAGTTGGTATCTCCAAAGAAGTTACAAATGGCGTTGCAATTGATCTGAGATCATTCACTCCGCATGATTCAAGAATTGAAATGGTTCAAAATTTCCTTCTAGGTAATTAATTTAAAGACTCTTAAGCATTTCTATGAAAGTAATTTGTCTGCAAACTCTGTATTTGTGCTTTTATACAGTAGCTACTCTAAGTATCAGCTTTATAATGGTTGAGATTAAGATCACACTGCATATGGAATATGGAATATAACTCAACTCAACCCAACTCAACTCAACAAAGCCTTTGTCCCAAACTAGTTGGGGTTGTCTAAATGAATCCTTTAGAAAAATTTCATGAAGAAGGTGAAAGGAATCTACCCGGCTCTAATCCTGGCTCTAGTTGGGTCCTTCCACGTGGATCATTTTCTTCTATTCTATCCAATCCAAGGTCATGTTCTTTGTTACTTAGGATCAACATCATAACTGAATGGAGGAGTTTCGCAGAATATGCAAATTTGCATGACATAATAAACATCATAACTGTTGTTCAGATTTTAGGATTAACTTCTTTACGTTCATTGCCTAACAACGGATGTTTCCTTTCTTCAGGAAAACATGAGAGGAAAAATCTTTCTCCTTATGATGGAAGATCAGATTTGGATTTGGGAGGGGAAATGAATGGAGGAGTTTCGCAGAACATGCAAATTTGCAACAGGGAATATTTTCTTGGAAGCGGCCAAATGAAATTGGTAGAGCACCCTCCTCAGCACATGGAAACAGAAAGCATCTTCCTTAACAGTTGTAGCTCTGCAGACGACCTTAATGCAGTGGTGAAGCAGGTATGACATCTCTTGGTTTTGTTAATTTTATTTTTCACACAATGACTAATCATCTCTTAGTGTTATAGTTTCTGCTTTAATCTTTTTTTCAGTGGTCTAATTCATTCGTGTGTTTAACACTGTTAATATTTGATTATGTAATTTATTTAAAACTATGTTCTGGCCTTTACAAACAGTTGAAATCATGAATGAGCATATTTTTCAAAAGTGGTCACCTAGGTGCTGAGGTGCCTAGCTAGGGTTCATTCGCTAAGTCTAAAAGTCTAGGCGAAAGAAGTATTTTGGGAAGTGTATCAGAGGAAGGCAGCGATATTAGAAGATCTAAATCAGCTTGAGGGAGGGAGAGAGGGATTAGGTCAGATGACGCGATATAAAGGTCTGAACATCATGATGAGTACAACCGAATCATACTTTAAAAAGAGCTAAAATTGAGACAGAGGTCCAGATCTAAATGGTTTAAAGAGGTCAATAAAAAAACAACATATTTTCACCGTATTGCTAGTGCAAGAAGAAGCAACAGAATTCACTCCCTATTGATGGATGGAATAAGAGTTGACAACCGATAAGCCATACTCTTGGAAATTGTCTCCCTTTTTAAGAAGTTATATTCTTCAGAGTGAAACCTTCCTATTCAGGAGAACATGCAATTTGGACAATTAGACAGGGAATTCAAGGCAGGGACGGAAAGGCATTTTTCAGAGGAAGAGGTCAAAACTATTACTTTTCCACAAAAATGACAAAGCATCGGGGCATGATAGTTCTTTTGTAGCTTTTTACCGAGTTTGTTGGTAATGGAGTAAAAAGGACATAGTGGACATGCCGAATGAATTTATGGAGGCAGTTGTCTAAGCAGAAGCACGGGAGCAACTTTCATCGCCCGTATTCTTAAGTGGGACGGAGTGGAAAGCCTGATCGGCTTTCGCCCCAGTAGCCTAGTTGGGAGTTTTTGTTTTTATGTGATCCTTTCTAAGTTATTAGCGGACCAGCTTCATGCAGCGTTAGGGAGCTTCATTTCCAACAACTAGAGCACCTTCTTCAAGGCAGACAAATCCTCGAAGGAGCCTTGCTTGCTAATGAATGCGTTGAATATTATTATCGTGATTGTACATTGGGGATTCTTTGCAAGTTTGATATGGAAAAAGCATATGACATAGTGGAATGGAGCTGTCTTGGCTTTCTTATGTTAAGAATGTGGTTTACTCATAATTTTAAAGCTCTCTCGTGTCATTGTGGACTCCCCTGAGTGGACTCCTTTTACTTTGGCAGTGTTCCTCGTTTTGCTGCTGCGTTCTGCGTTTTGCCCTATAATAAAAACTTCTTTAACTCTCCTGAATTATGACCGCGTCAACCGAGTACTCAACCGCGTCAACTAAGTACTCAGGCAAAAATGGAAGGATTTAAAAGGTTATTTTGTAGGGAAAAAGAATAAAGCAGGAAGAGAATCTTTGAGAGATAGTGAAGAGAAGAATCATAATCGACAAAGATGGTAAATTTGGGTCATGGAAGAAAAGACAGGAAATATTATGCGAAATGGGGAATATTTAAGCAAGGGATGCTAAAATGGACCTATTTTGGGTTATGGTGCTAAATTGCACCTAACTTAATTGAGAATGGTGGTCCCTTTATAAATAAAAGTGTCGTTATACTCTAATTTGAGCTTTAACATAAATGAAAGGGTACATCCTTTTCTCTTTTCACTAGATGAGGGTCTACATTATTAACCGAAAAGTTAAGTTGAGGAAAGACTATGGAGGGGGTGAAAAAATGTACTGGACTTCGGAGGGAGAGTGGAGGAAAAATGAAATAAAATAAGAATTTTTACGGTTTTGTGAAAACGGTTGGTATATAAGAAAGAAAGAGAAGAAGAATATCTAGGGTTTTTATAGAAGAAAAAAAGAGAAGAAGAATATATAAGGTTTTTGAAAATATGAAAGAAGAGAAAAGAAAAGATGTGCAAACTTGCAATGGGTAGAGGTACTTTTGTCAAGTGGGTCGAAGTCCATCCTTCGTATCTTTATCCTAATGCTTTGGTATCATGTGAATATTCCTTTACCAATGATCGATCTTTGAGTTAGGTAGAGAAATAAGAGATAGGAAATTTGTGAGATGAAGGGAAAGCCATCTCTTTTTTTCCCTCAAAAAAAGGGAGAGCTATCTTTTCATTGAATTCATTGTAGCATACACAATGCTGGCTTATATATTAGTAGAATCCAAATGACTGAAATACCCTCAATGAAGGGCAACACAATATCAAACACCTATTTCTGACAGTCATCTTTAGAAAGCAACAATGATGTAAGAATTTAATGTAATCATATTTTGAGAATACCAACATGTGAGTCTTAGTGAGGACTGAAGGTTTTGGAGATAGACGATGTGGAAGTAAGTTTATGAGCTCAGGAGTTGTAAAATACCTGTTGTGCATTTATGCTCTATGCATGGGGCATGAATGATGACAACGTTGGATTGTTCTATGCTTTAAAGTAAATCATGGTCATAATCGATGAAGAATTCATGTAAATTGATGAGAAAACACATATAATCGTTCTCTATTATTTTTACTATTTTCCTTCTCTAGAAACTTTGAATTTTATCTATGAAGAGTTCATTTAAATTGATGAGAAAACACCTATAAACATTCTCTCTCTCTCTCTCTCTCTCTATATATATATATATATATATATATATATATATATATATATATATATATATATATATATATATATATATATATATATAGAGGAAAGGGTTCCTGCTAACGTTACCAGGGAAGTTATCTATGAACGTTTCATTATTTGAACTCCCATTGGCTGAGATACGTGGGCCCCATACTCATTGAAACAGAAAATAACGATTCAAAAAGGTGCGCCTCTTTTTTCTCCCCAAAACGCTCATCTTCTCCTCTCTCTCTGCTATATGCTCTTCTAGGGTTTCAAGAAATGCCTCTTTCAGAAAGCTAGGGTTCAAAGGACTTTTCTGGGTGTGATAGTAAAGAAAGAAAATCATATGGTGTAGAAAGTCTCTTCTCTACTGGGAACTTTGCAGGACTCCTGCAAACTTTAGGTTAATGTGAGCTCTCTGCCTGCAATTTGCAACTTTGGACCACGTTGTAGGCCTGGATGTTGGAATCGTTTCTGGAGAACCTTGTGTATTTCTGATATTTAATTTTAATATCAATTTCAAATCCTCAATTTATGGCATGTATCTAGCTTCACTAATCTGGTCAGTACATTACAGAACTTGATTGAAGCTATTAGAGAACTGCCACACAATACATAGGAGTGTTTTAAACTTAATCAGATGCCATGAAAGCTCTGAACCCAACCACTACATTTTACTTTCCATCAGTTGTTCTGTAAGAGCAAAACCAAAGTGGCAAAACTACAGTGGGAATTGGTAATCCACATGATCAATTCTAATCTTTTTTTCTGATGATCTTTTAGAAAGATCTGAGCTTTTTGGGAACCCTAGCAGAGAGATGAAGAAGCTTGAAGATCTGAGCTGTTTTGAAACCCTAGCAGAGAGCTTTTTGGGAGAGGAGAGACGACACTGTTTGGGAGACAATGAGGCGAGAAAAAATAGGCGTTTTCCTTTGTTACGATTTTGACTTTGAATACGTAAGGGGCCCACCTATTATCAGCCAATGGGAGTTCTAATAACAAATCGTTCGCAGGGAACTTATCTGTAAACGTTAGCAGGAACCCTTTCCTATATATATATATATATATATATATATAAAATGGATATATGTATTCCAACATCCTTGTGATGTACAGCAGTGCAGGCCCATCTTTCCTATGACCATCGTAACCTCTTCTAGACTGCTTGTGGTCATTTTTCATATTTTCTATGGGATAGCAAGTTGCAAGCTTGGGTCTATATGGATCCATACCAGTTCGCAAGGCTGGTTTACCGTCTCTTCTAGATTGCTTCTGATTGTTTTTCACTTTAGGTTTTTTGCAACATTGGTTGACCTTCAAAGGAGTAGTCTCTTCAAGATTGCCTCTGATTGTTTTTCATCTAGCTTGTGAAAAGGGTTCAATACTCTTCAGTTGTGAAGTCTGAAAGATAATGCTAGCTTCATTTTTTTTCAAATTTTACTGGGTGTGAGGAAGTCTTTTCTCGTGTTGCTTTCTTTATCCTATAAATTTTAACTGCTTGGAAGGAAAAAAATATTCTTTCTAATTTTATTACATTAGTAGCTCTCATGTCTCTTACCGACTTCTTGCTTCTGTTTTATTTTCTTTTAAATATTTGCAGTTTCATCACAATCCAAATCCCCCTGAGTTGTGACTTTTCACTGGAAGTGGTCATCCTTGATCTTTATATGAACTTGATTAATCAAATGGCAGAAGAAGACGAGTTCCCATGCAAGTAAGATATCATTTTACCATGATAGAATTTTCACTGAAGTTCATAACGTCTGATAACTTGCAGGTTAGAGCTTAGGTTTAATTCCAATTATTGTTTTTATATTTTAATATTTGCAGGTAATATATTTTAAAGTCCAGTGATACTCCACCTTGGTGTTGGGGATGCTATTTATTATTTGTATCTTTCTTTTTCTTTTTCTTTAATTATTTTGACCATCTAGGTCTTTTATCAATGAATTGCTTTTCCATTCAGAAAAAAAAAAGAAAAAGAAAAAACGTCCAGTGATACTCCATGCATTTGTACCATATGTAAGTTCTTCAAATTGTATATACATTTTGATTGGTAGTTGGTCAGTTCGAGTTTTAGTGAACAGAGAAACTTAAGTATCATAGCCATTGATGTCACTGCTCTAATTTACATTTTTTATTATTCTATTAAAGTGAATCGATAAATATCCTGAAACTAGTTATAACTTATTACTAGACCACATAATCTTAAGAATGGTTTCGTTAATGAACCTAACTGGTGCCAATACTAATAAAATGATCTTATTTTCTGAACTACTATATTGGATGTGTTTGTTACTTTTATTTGCTGACTTCAAGTTTGGGTGTATAATGTGTAATCCAGATTTTCTTGAGCTTTTAACAGGATTACAGGTAATCTTAAATCATTTCATCGTTCTCCCTAATGTAATGTGATGTGAGATTCGTTTGTTCTTAATTAGAGGTAATTCTTGTTAGGGAGATAATGTGTAATCCCTGATTTTCTCCACTGTAAATGAATGAATCCTTGTTTTTTCATCCTGACAAACAGATGTTGGAGTTGGAGACTGTAATCTATGGGTGCAGATTAGCCGAGATCAGGTTTGGACCTTGTACTTTGATCGGGTTCAGGCCAAAACTCATTCATTTGTCAGCCAAGCTGGACCGATGGCCTGATCAATCGTCCCCTTTCAGTTGCCCATGTGAAAATGAAGCTCCTGAATACCATTGAAGGTTATTAAAGAGTAAAGTTTTTTGAATGGGATAATGCTCCAGAGTTAGCTAGCTAATCTTTGTTTGATGAACTCTTGAGAAGAAAATTTTGGCCCAATAGAAAGGAGCAATTGTTCACGGTTCTAAAGGAGCCTGGAGAAGTTATGTGATTTATGGTGGCCTTGTCTCAGAACGAACTTGTCTTTCCTTTAACTTGATCCTTGGAAAGTTTTTCTCCAAACTGGGCTTGTGGGGCCAAGTGTCTAATGATCTAGGCCATTCAGTTTGTGGGCTCCCCCATAGAAGGGTCATGCCCTAGAAATCTTGACTGCCAAATCCTAGCTGTTCGATTGATGGACATCTAGTTGGATTTATGATGCTTTCCGTGCTCTTTTTTTTTCATCTATATACTTCTAGGTCAGTAATTCAGTCATCTATGTTGTTCAATCTTTGGCCCCCTTAAAGTGTTTGTTAACATACGAACACATTGAATCTTTTGACGATGGGCTCCACGTTGCGTGGTTTGGTGACTGAGCAAAACTGACCTGAGCAATGCCTTGTGTATTTTTCCTTCCCCTTAGTAAATGGAGGATCTTGACGACTTAAAGCAAATAGAAAGACCTTAAGTTAGAATGAAAAGGCTATAGATTTGATTTAGAGGCTCAAGCAAAATCCTTCCCACTTTTCATGTAGTTACGTACCGAAGTATCCCAACCTTCTCTTCCTCCTATCATTTACTCCTAAAATTTCCCTATTTTTATTGGATAATTTGGAAGAATCTATCCCTACTGCATGCAACTAACTATTACATGTTGAAGAATAAGCACGTATCACTCCCCTCCCTTTCCCTTTGGGAAGCCTGAGCCTCCATACTAGCATCCTCAGGTCGGTTTTGGATATGGTGATAAGAGCTCCCACGTTGCATTGGCCTCGTCAGTACCTTGTCACTTCATCAAAACCTCTTTGATGGCACGTTCTCCTTGACCTACTAGTCGACAATCAAAGACAGATTACTTTATCATTGATTGGGGCAAAGGTACTTGTATGATAACACGAGACCCAACCTTTGTTTTAAGATATGATATATGAAAAATTGAGTGGAGTCGTGATCTTCATCTTTCGGGAAGCTCCAAGCTGTATGCAATGAATCCAATGTTGAACTAACAATGGATGCCGGCATGGCCAGGGGCGATGCCAGAAATTTTGCACAAGGGGGGCAAAAATTATAATAATTTTTTATCTATCTTGAAATTAAGATAGAAAAAATTTCTATCTGAAATTTTGCACAAAAAAGAGAGATAAAAATGGTAAAATTAAATTTTTAAACTTATTTTCTATTGGAAATGGGGCATATTTTTTAAAAAAGGGGGTAAGTATTAAAAAATTATTAAAAAATAAAGGCATATTTTTTTTTTCCAAAAAAATAAGGGGGGCAATTGCCCCCCTTTCCTCTCATGTGGCATCGCCCCTGGGCATGGCATGCCTTGGATTTTGAAAATGTGATAGAGGAAACGTTGGGCAATCAAGGAGTGGGCATATTTGAACAATCAATCTACCACCGCAACGATCACATTCTGTCCGTTAGATGGGGTAAGCCTGTTTTCAGCCTTGTTGCCGTGTGGCATTCATGCACATAACCCCTTACCAAATCTATACCATACGAAAAGAACTCCATCTTGATTCGTTTCCGTGTTTTATGGAAATCCGAATGACCCACTGTAGGGGAGTCGTGTATTTGTTCGAGTATCTTCGATTGCAAAAGAAATTTTTTCGGGTTGAACCTGTCGGGATTGGGTTGAACCCGACCCACCCGAGTTGCACCCTTAGAATTTGGCTTGGAGAATGATGCTCTCTCTCTCTCTTCTCCTTTTTATGGTAAAGACACTCCTTCCCAATACTCTATGACGTTGCTGCTTATCACCATTCTACGAAGTAAATTCTAGGTAAATCAAATGTTTGTCTCCTTCCTAGTGACTACTCACTCAGTCGGAAGCTCGAATCCTTACACAAAACGACAAGCAAAAGGGTTAAAGATGTCATTTACCTTGAAAACGGTGTGCTGATATAAATTTCCAATAAGAAGCGAAGTGCCGTTATTAAAACTGGATATCAATTCTATCACTAAATGAAGCTCCGTAGGATGATGTGACGACAATGATTACCGGAGCCTGGCGTATGGCTTAGAGAGTAGAGAGCAAAGAGCAGAGGCGCATCTTAGCCAAACCTATTTCATATATTCACCCCCTTCAGTACGCATTCGCCCCCTGTTAACGTGATCTGACGTTAAAAAAAAAAAGCATTAAAGTTGCCCAGTTGCCCGCTGTTCACGTTATAAGTTAGGGCGAATGCGTAGTGGAGGGGGTTGAAAGTTGAAACTACCATCTCCCTAATATCTATATTTTCTCTTTCTAAGAAAAATATGTCTATAAATCTCCTTTCTTACCTCTGCTTCTTATTTACTTCCCTGCCATTGTACCGGCAGTTCGTCCGCCGAACACTACGTACCAAGACCTACCGAGACCTCTTTCTCTGGACCACCAATAGTAGCCACTGCAGAAACAAAAACAAAAAACAACATAAAAAAACAGAATAGAAGAGAAGCAAAGAAAGCAAAACTCAGAAGAGAAAAACAATACAAGAGAAACTGAGAAAGGACAACATGCCTTGTTTCTTCTCGCTTTCTCTATTCGTTTCCTTTTACCTTTCTTTGCTCACTGTTTCATTCTCAATTTCGAATCTAGAAAAAACCTTCATTGTTCTTGTGGATCCTAACGCAAAACCTTCTCCTTTCCCAGCTCCTCACAACTGGTACACTTCTCTCCTCGTTTCTTCTTCTTCTTCTTCTTCTTCTAATAACTCTTCTCTTTTTATCCATGTCTACCAAACCCTAATTCACGGCTTCTCAGCAACCCTAACTCTTCACCAATCTACACACCTCGAGAAATCTCACGGAATTCTCTCAATTTTTCCTGACTCTGTATTACACCTCCACACCACTCGATCTCCAGCATTCCTCGGCCTCGATCAACATAACTCTCGAATATCAGAAATCTCAAATAATACATCCGATGTTATAATCGGAATTCTCGACACCGGAATCTGGCCGGAGAGAGAAAGCTTCAACGATCACGATCTCAATCCTATACCGAACCGATGGCGAGGAGAATGCGAGCAAGGAAAAGAATTCAAAACATCGAACTGTAACAGAAAACTGATCGGAGCGAGATTCTTTTCCGGCGGTTACGAAGCGTCATCGATCGGTCCGATCGATGAACAGATCGAATTCCGATCTCCTCGAGATTCTGACGGCCACGGAACGCACGTTGCATCCATTGCCGCCGGCGTCCGAGTCGCCGGAGCTGATTTTGAAGGATTCGCCGGCGGGATATCGAGAGGAATGGCGCCGACAGCGAGGATCGCCGTTTACAAAGTCTGCTGGAGCTCCGGCTGCTTGTTATCGGACGTGTGTTCCGCGTTCGAAAAAGCCGTTACGGACGGAGTAGATATCGTTTCTATTTCGTTAGGATCCTCCTCCGTTCCGTTTTATCTCGATCTTCTCGCAATCTCGTCATTTCGCGCGTCACAGAAAGGCGTTCTCGTTGTCGCCTCGGCGGGAAATGAAGGTCCTCATCTGGCTAGTATAATGAATTCCGCACCTTGGATCCTGACCGTCGGTGCTGGAACTATCGATCGAGATTTCCCCGCTTTTGTAACCCTCGGTAACGGAATAAACGTCCGCGGAATCTCTTTAACTCCCCAAAACCAACTTCCCAAAAAACCCCATTCCCTTTCCACCGCTTGTAATAATATATCCGAATCAGTTAAGGGTAAAATCGTACTCTGCATGTCTGATCGCCACGTGTCCAGGATCGCACTCGGGGCATCGCTAAAATACGCCGGGGCGGTAGCGATGATAATCTCCCACGGTGAGCTCGACCCCTTGGGAAGAATCGCGGAGCCGCACATGATCTCGGCAATAACCGTAGGTGTTTCTGAAGCCAAGAGCATAGAGGCTTATTACATCGCACGTGACGGAGATCAAGATCGGACGGCTGAGATTTTCTCTGAAGGTACTGATCTAGTGCACGTGAGACCGGCTCCAATGGTGGCGTCCTTCTCCTCTCGAGGCCCGAACCGCGCCGTGCCCGGAATTCTCAAGCCGGATTTATTAGCTCCAGGTGTCAACATATTGGGAGCATGGACGGACGCGATCGGACCGTCGAATGTTCCTACCGACATCCGACGGTCGAGATTCAACGTGATGTCTGGAACATCCATGTCATGCCCACACGTGTCAGGCGTAGCTGCTCTCATAAGATCAGCTCATCCAGAATGGAGCCCCGGAGAAATTAAATCTGCTCTTATGACTACAGCTTCTCCTTTTAGAAACAGTTCGGAATCTCCTCTTATATCTGATGAATTTTCCGGCATTGCGGCGAGCCCATTCGATATCGGATCCGGGCATATATGGCCGGAGAGAGCATTGGATCCCGGTCTAGTTTACGAAATAAGTTACAGAGATTACACAGAGTTTTTATGCGGATTGAATTACACGGAGAAACAAGTTAGGATTATTACAGGTAAACGTGTGGTTTGTTTAGGGAAAGAGAGGGGAGAATTGAATTATCCGGCGTTTGTGGTTGTGGGTGAGGGTGAGGGGGCGTTTGTGAGGAGATTGAAGAAGGTCAGTGAGGGTTTGGGAGTGTACAGAGCGAAAGTGGTGGACCCGGAAGGGTATAGGGTTTATGTGGAGCCTGATGTTTTGAGATTTAATGGGATTGGAGAGGTGTTGGATTTTAGATTGGTGGTGAGATTGGGAGGGAGAGGGGGTGGTTTTATCAAAAGGAGGGAGCGTGGGTTTTCTGTTGGGGTGTTGAAGTGGAGGGATGAGGAGGGAAAGTATGTGGTTAGGAGTCCGATTGTCGTCTACTGGGGAAAGGATCTGAAAAGGGGGTTGAAAAAGTCTGACGTAGATTGTTTGAATCGTAGATGAAGGGACTCGTTTTCCCTTTCCTTTTTGGATAAAAGTTCCACTCAACCTTGGTCCCCTTCTGTTTGTTTCTCATGATTTTTTTCGCCCCATTTAGGATTATGCGCCCGCAGTTTACGTTTACAGGGGGGGTGGAAATCATTTCCCATATCGTAAGAGTGATAAGGAGTTCTTATCCTTTTTTGTTTGTCTTTTCCTAAAAGCGAGTCTTTATACTTTGGACTTTTGATAAAGGTTAGTGTCTTTATACTGACTTTTCTTTGTCTTTTGATAAAAAAGTGAGTGTCTTTATACTGACTTTTCGTTGTCTCTTGATAAAAGTGCGTGTTTCAGCTCTTCTGTTTGTCTTTTTCCTCGCTTTTAGGCTGCATTTGGATTGCCTGATTCCTGGAATCAGGCACTGGTATCGGGAACCTGGTTAATTTCACCGGATTCTACCATTTGGTTCAAAATAAAAGAATGGAATCAAGGGGGCAGAATTAGAAAGGGAAAATGCCAGAGAATTTAGAGCTGATTCCGCCCCAATTATAGTGGTGTGTTTGAATTGCCG
Organism: Tasmannia lanceolata; assembly: GCF_043159265.1. Classification (NCBI taxonomy): domain Eukaryota; kingdom Viridiplantae; phylum Streptophyta; class Magnoliopsida; order Canellales; family Winteraceae; genus Tasmannia; species Tasmannia lanceolata. Next base: position 11,387,326 of record NW_027518683.1, read on the forward strand.
GAATATAAAATAAGAATCGGTGTACCATTCTATTATAATTCTTCTTTAAATCCCATTCTATTCATATTATAATTCTTCTGCAAATAAAACAATTCAGAGTGCTCTATCCTAGTTGAAAATGGAGTTTTCATCTCTGTAACATCAAATTTAAGCACCAAGACTTATGTATTGAAAATTTGTACCATTTTCAAAAAATCGGAAACTTTGGTTTCTGCTCAGCCAGCCAAACCAGTCGGTAATCTTTTATCGGCCAAAACTGTAGCCAGCCATCACCAGCCAACGACCCTGGAGGTTGTTTCAAAATCATCAAATTTAGGTGGTGATAGCTCAGATGCATTAAATTAGAAAAGCAAATGCATGTACTAAAAAATCAAATACAGGGAGGGAGAGGGGCCACAATTATTAGACTTTATTATAAGCCTGATTCATTGAAAGATATTAATATAGGAAAGATTATTAATTAAATCTGGGAAATGATATATTCGCTCCTTTTTCTTCCTTAGGCCACCCCTTGTAGCACTAGAGGGTGTTGGCCCAGGTAAGAAAAGGGGGTGAATATATATCACTTCCCTGTAGGTGAGGCCCACTTATTCGTAAAGTCATTCCAAATGAAAAAGAACCTTATTTTCATCCAAAATTAGGAATAACCTTCGAATGCAAGGTGATGGTGGCTGCATTCATTTCAACTTTCTCGCTCCAATTTCTTGTCAAATGAAAAAAATAAAAATGGGAAGAATGCAAAAGGATAAATAATAAAATTAGGAACAGGATTATTAAGAAGTACAAAATATTGTATAATTTTGAATATTTCATTCCTCGCAGTTATACAGAAAATGGGGACCAGTAAATATACGTTATTCCGCATCAGAAACTTCATCTTCATCTTCCTCTAGGATATACACCAGGGCACGCCTTCGTGATGCAAAGACACAAGCAACACCTCTAGAAGCTGGAAAAAAGGTTCAGCTTCACATATGTATAATTAATTTTCTAATAATTCAATTGTTGTGAATAACTTTCATTGTAAGATAATTATATTCAAAATCAAGTACACATCCAGAACTACTAATAGTACTGATCTACACGCACTCCGTGTTATTATCGGCACATGGCGTATTTTACTAGAATTAAGATAATTAAGGCCATGTTTGGCAAACTTGAATTTTTTTTCATGGAATATTAGTTTACCAAGTGGTGAGAGTGGGGGAGGGAATTGAGAAGGCAGGAGTGAGGAGCTGGTCCAAAGTGGTTGAAAATCATGGGGTTTTCAGCCACTTCTCCCCCTCTCCTCACTCATGCCCTCTCCCACCCTCCTTACCCCTTTCAGACCAACTAATATTCCATGGAAAAAAAAAAATCACGGCTGCCAAACATGGCCTAAGGGTAATGATCTTTCCACCCCCTTTCCTAGCATTTCAACCCCCTTTGTTTGTCTTTCCAGAAAATGACTTAATTTTCAGGAAAAACAAACAATAGCGGGCAAATACATACTGGAAGAAGGGGTGGTAAAGTAAGATTTAAAAACAGGGGTAAGATATTGAAGAATAGTAGCAATTGCTTAAATTTTGATTGGAAAAACATGCACACTGAATTTGACAATGATTGTTCAAAGGCTCAGGTCTATCATGAACTTGAAACAAACAACACACATTTTGAAGCAAAATACTTACCACTAACGGCCAACGGGGCAGTTACAGAGTGAGGAATACAGCGAGCTTTTCCGTTCTCCATGTGCAAGTCCACAGCAGAACCCTAGAAGTAATAGTTTTATAAGCAATAATTACTTCATCGATTCCTCCAAATAATAGTTGTCACACACAGACACAGGTTTAGGGCCTCTTTGGTTACCACCAAAATTGGTCCTTATGCAAATAAGATTATTTTAATTTGATCTTATTTGCAATGAGATATTAAGGACTCTTTGGAACATTTTAAAGATATATCCATTATTTGCAAATACTCAAATTTAACCACATGTCCATACCAAGTTCATCAGTCAAATGTACAGCAATCATACCATGATGCAAAGAAGTTTAGCAAAAAGAAAGTACTTAATTTTAGAAATTAGAAAATTGGCTTACAAATAAACGAAAAAATGGTAGTAAATCATGAAATACAAGTGGTATGAAACATAATAATATATATTCATGAGATTTTCAAAATACTGCAACAATTTTGCAGTATTTTCAAGAAATGAAAAAAAAAATCAAGTACCTTGAGAATTTGAAAATCTCATGATCCTTTTTTTTATCTGCCATAAAAACATCTCAATTATATCATAATATTATTTTTTTGAAATTTTTATGTATTGTTTATTTCTTGGATATTATTTTTCCCTTTTTCTTATCTTTTATAATATATATTTTTCAATTTTAGCATTTCTATATATAAACCCTAGAAAAAGAAAAAAAATGTTGGGATTTTCCTCGCCTAGACAATCACAAGAATCTGTGACTAAATTACGGAACGTTTGATACTTGGATAGAGGCATCTAACACAAGTGTGAATATTGTATTACTATAGGCATGTGAGTAAAAAAAATGGCGACCAAATCACTAAGGCAATAGCCATGTCAGCTTTGTAAGAATGCCCTTGATCATTGTATTCCACAAAGAAAACCAGAAGGGTCAACCAACAAAGCTGATCACATTCTTTTGCTCTTGCAAAATCAGATATTACTTTGCGCATTTAACATGACTTTATACAACAAATAGAAAATCAAGACCGACATATCTAGAGCAATGAAAGGAAACTAAATATATCACACATTTAAGGGGTAGTCATGACGAGCAGCACGAACTAAGAATTGTGGCCAGATCAATTAAAGAAGCAGATAATAGACAATTGAAGAAACACCAACTGTTGTTTATGATGATAACCTATGTTTTTTAATATGGGTTTTCATGTAGGTACAATTGAAATAATTGTTAGTTTATAAGAAAGATGACTTAATAACAGATCACGATACTAAGCATTCCCAATTGAAGACAAGTAGCCGATATTCTCACAAAAGAATAGGTTGGATGGGAACTTAATCAGAAATTCTCCTGTCTCTTAATATTTTTCAACAATGAATCGCTTTTTCAAACAAAAATAATTTAATAAACCTACAGCAACTGTACAAGAAACAGTAAGCCAATGAAGATTTACCTTCAATTTATGCAACTTCCAGGGGTCTAGGTTAGCTGATCTTGAAATAGACATAAAGGGAAGGTCACTTGTTTGTAAAATCATCAGCCAAGCTTTCCCAGGACTTTCCGAAGTGGTGGTTGTCTCGTTTAATAATAACACAACTTGGTTTTCCTGTTTTGACATGTAAGAACTTAGCCTCAAAGACTCCATAATAGTATCTTCAAGCAGCTAGGGAATGTGTGACCTATACCTTATACAGGGATAAATCCACACAGTGGTATCCATTGGGAATACATAATAATACAGCCTCCAAAGAAGTGTCATCCTTCTTAACAGAACTTGAGTCATGCAAAAAACCCCTTGCTATGCCTATACTAGCTGGCATATCTGGGAAAGACTCGTCCGGTATTCTGAAACAAATATAGTCCACAAATCTATGTCGAGATGCCTGACAATTAGAACCAGAAATGACATCCTACAATGAAAATGAAAGTATCGTTAGATAAAGATGAAGCAGTCTATAAGAAGAGAAGCATAATCTACAAAATATTTTGCTTATCCTGAAGGCACTAAAGCTAGTCAAAACATCGTAATACACAAGTTAGCTGCACAAGCGAAAACTGAGCTAGGATGTGAGTATTTACCGTTAGGAATCAGAAGTGATAGAAATAATGTTGCCCATAAAAATAAACCACATTAATTTTTACAATACCATGAAACTAGCAAATCCACCATCAATTTTTTGGGTAAAACATGGCATCAGGTTCTAATTTATTAGATAAAGCAGTTCTATCAAAACATATATTAGTCTTTGCATATTACTTCACAACTTCTCTGATATTTATGGAAAAATGTCACCGTGTACATTTGTATCCATTTCAGGTCCACCATCAATTTTTTGGGTAAAACATGGCACCCGGTTCTAATTTATTAGATAAGACAGTTCTGTCAAATACCTATATTATGTATTTCCTGAAACCTTCTCTGATTTTTTTTTAATGTTTTCAACGGAAAAATGTCCTCTTGTACATTTGTATACATCTCAGGGTTTGAGGTGATTGCTTAGTTATAATCGTTGAGAGTTTCCTCCCTGAACAGGTTCTCCAACACTATCCTGATACCAGAACAGAAACTCTTCCTAGCTCATACCGCAACTTCACACTATCGTAGACTGATACAGTTCTGGTGCTACATTATCCTACTGCATTTCTGTTTCTATAATAATCTGCTACAATTATATTACTTCCGTACCCTGCAAGATTACAATTTTACATTTCTTTTCAAGGAAAACACAACGGCTCTTGTTTGGGACATAAAAAAACTGCCAACTGTAATAAAATAATCCTTCAGGGATAAGGGTCACGCATTATGAAATTTTCTGTTAGCTACTATTAACCTGCGATCGTCAACTCCATATTTTAACATCATTATGATTGCCTCAGTTCAGATCGAAGGTATGAAGATATTTGCATCTCAGTTCGATCTTTGTGTTGTCGTGTATCATCATTCAAACGAGATTGATTCATTAGTCTTGGATCATACCTTTCAGCCTTGTGTTTAATTATCAACTTTCAGTTCCAAAACTTCCACTGCCCCTAATGCTGAAGTATTTGTCATCCTTTCTTTTATTGACGAGATAACATTTAAATCTGTTACTACAATCTCAATATTACAAACCTTTTATATATTGTCTGAGTGAATTGAAAAGAAATAATGTGACACCATTAATTTCCTCAGCGATTTTAGCTAAGCAGAAAATAAAGTAGGGTCTTTGTCTAAATATTGTGAGCATGAGCCGAAGTTCATGCACATAACATGAATAAAAGGTAGACCTTGACAAATGGACGACTCATATTGTGGCATGAGCTAAAGTTCATCGGCAGGCCGCATCCCCGACTAGAAAATATTGATTGTCTTGGATGTTGGTTGTTCATGATGAAACTTGAGCTTGGCGGGTAATGTTGCCTCTTCCCCTCATCTGATTGTGTGGCGATGATTTGCGTCAGCTAGGTAAGAACACCAGTGATAGCCTGTACAATTATTCATCAATTGCTGGAGTGATGGTTATGTGTGTGTGTATTGGGTGTTCATCAATACTCCTGGTTGGGGATGTGCCTCTGAGTCTCTCGTTCACAGTGCAACAATATTTCTAATGTGTAAATCGTCGCTTTCACACCGGGAAAACCACCAAATATGGAAAAGCAGAGTGTTATATCTATGTTGGTATATATATATGTATCACACTCAAACCAAGCATACAGTAATTCAAAATATTTTCATTATAAAGTATGGCAAAGAGAGAAAGAGTGCACATGCCATCTGAAGACCAGGTCACAAAAATGGTAACGAGGTAAACAAGATTAGTTATTCAACAATCTTCAGTATACTGGTAGCCAGCGACGGTCTTTTATTCATTAGGTGGTTTTTGATCGTTTATTTCAATCTCAATTATTACAAACGCTTTATATATTTGAATAAATGAATAGGAAACAAAAAATGTGTCAACATTAACTTCTTGGGTGATTTAGCTACGCAGAAAATATGTAGGGACTTTGTGAAGTAGTATTATTTCATTATAAACCTTCCAATTAGTAAATATGGAAACTAAAACCTATGAACTCAATAGTAGCACTAGAGGACAGCAAGAAATAATTCTAGAGAAGTGAACTACCACTTAAATCATTGATCCACAAGAAAATAAAAAAAAATGTACAGGTTATATTCCAATGCATTTACACCAGTTAAATTAACAAAAATTAACAAGTACCTTGTAGAATGATATTGACATAGGAACATTAAAGGAAGCAAGAGTCGGTGACCATGGAACAGGATACAGTGGCTGCAAGTCTTCGCAGTGTATCTTCTTGGAAACAGTAGTAAACGGCATTAAAGAAGCTATCTGGAAACTGGAATTATGGGAACAATAGAAGAAAGCATATTCAGACACTGATAAATGTCAAACCACACAGTAAATCCAAGGATATCGAGACAAACACAATAGGTAAAATAGATTAATGTGCAACCGATCATCAATTGCAAGGTTAGGAAAAAAGAAACAAAAGACATTCACCACTAGAGTAAATAAAAAAACAGCCCTACTCATATGCCCAAGTAAAAGAATTTTGAACAACTGTAATGATTTCTGTTGACTAACCAATAGGAATAATGCAGTAATTAAATTTCAAAGTAGCATACAGGATACAATTTATGCAAAAGCTTCCTATACAAAGCAGCCCTAAATTGCCTGTGAACAGCTTTTGACATACTCCAGCTTATGTTCCTATTAAAACAGTGTAAGACAAAAGCATGGCTTGACATCAAAATAAATGGAAGTACCTATGCTCCATCTGATTAAATTCTGTAGCTAAACTTCTTCGCAAGTACTCGGTATCTGAAAATCCCCCAAATTTGACAAGTTCTTCAACTCTTTGCATTGTATCCCTGTGAAACCACACTATACATGTTGTGAAAGGAACAAATTAGAAATCTAGAAAATGTTAAAATCCCATCCAAACAATTAAAATTGAGCAATTACATTACCTCCAAGGTGATAAATACATTTCAATTAACCAATAAGCATAATCTCACCCCAATTTCTGTGGTTTCCCATCATCGCAATAGTGATGTGCTATTGTATCTACCCCAAAATGGTGTTAAAAAGAAAAAAAGTCTATTGTGAGCCTCATTTTTATGTTGGTGTGGTTTTAAATTTCCACCCAAACCAACATAAAAAGACCGAAATGTTTATGTTTCGATCCCCATCACCCATGTAGGGGTATAAACTGGTTGAGAAGTTAAAGAGAAATAAAAGAAGTGAATGAGAACAGAGATGAGAGCGGAAGAGAAGAGAAGAAATAAGGGATGAGAGAGAATGTGTTCATGTGCTTGGAAAACTCAACCCACGAATGTGTTTTATTCTCTTTGTGTGGGAGAAAACCCAAAGAGGACCCACAGTTAAGTCACGAAAGTACACTTAACTGAAATAAGACATAATGAAAGGGAAATGGATGTTAAAAGACACCCAAATGACGCACAAAAAATAGAATATGGGTCCTAGGATGGTCCCCATCACCCATGTAGGCGTATAAACCAAAGTTGCCAGAGTGGGAAGCGAGGGGTTTAGAAAAGAGAAAAAGAAGGAAGAGAAAAGTTTTAAAGAAAATAAAACGAAAATGTTCGGAAAGCGTCATTGAAACTCAGCATTATGCATATAATAAGTCTCATTGGAAGCAAACAAGAAGTATATAGAGTATGATTGTAGCAGGTTAGGAAGGAAGGGTTAATATAGGTAAAGATTACAAGTAGAAAAGAAGACTTCGTGACTAATTAGAATTACTAGTTTTAGGAATTTAAAGTTCCATATGTTTTATCCATATTTATTTAATGTTAAGTTTTCAAAAAAAGTTTCACATAAATTTCATTTGAAACTTACGATGAGTTTTAAAGTTTTAAATGCATTTTTTTAAATAAGTTCCATAGCATTATCAAAAAGAGAAAATATTCTTTTAGGAAGAAATACTCACCTAAATAGGAGGCGTACTCTTAATTAGGAGGAACGACATAGGAAGCGTCTGGGAAGCAAGAACTTAGCTTCTGAAGTGAGTTTACAGGGAAGCGAGCTTCCCATCCAACTATGAAGTTTCCGGTGACTATGGTATAAACTAGTTGAAGGGTTCAAGATAAATAAAAGAAGTGGATGAGAACCGAGATGCGAGGGGAAGAGAAGAGGAGAAAAAAGTGAGGAGAAGAATGAGAGGGAATGTGTTCATGTGGTTGGAAACCCCAACCCACAAACATGTTTTATTCTCTGTGTGGGAGAAAATCCAAAGAGGGCCCACAGTTAAGTCACTTAAGTACACTTAACTGAAATAATACATAATAAAAGGGAAAATTCCAAGAATGCCTTTTTTCGTCTAAAACCCAATAAAACCCCACGAAAATGTAAAATAAAGCTGTAGTAAATTGTACAATGGTGGTCCACACTAACTCTCTTACAAGGTTCGATGTGAATCCAATTTGAAGATAATGGCAACATTATCAAGGTTCAGGCTTCCCTAAAAACTCACAACCAATTAAATTGGTTGTCAGTTTGCTACCACTTGCTCGTAAATGTACAAAAAAGTACTTTTGAAAACGATCCCCTAATTTATGTTTCCTCATCTGATCAAATTACATATATCTTCATCAAATCACTTTCATAGGACTGGCATGAGCTTTTATCAAATCTTTTGATGCTTCTTTGTTCTAGCGGCATCTCAGCTTGCATGGAATAGTTAGATATAGGTTACTTAACCCGTTACAATTCATACACTACTTTGTATAGTGTTACGAAATGATATTTTGGTTTTGTACTTTTATGCAACTTGAGTAAGTGCAGTTCGTCATTATCTTCCAAGTTTTGCCAAATAAATGAGTTGTGTGGACAAGATACAGCACACAAAACAAATGAGTCGTGTGGATAAGATACAACACTAAATAAGCTACCGGCATACTCTCCACTAAATATTTCCATAAATTTGCAGAGTACAAATACATAACAAATCAAACAGCTAGCTTACTATCCACTAAATAAGCTTTTATCAGTAAACAAGATACAGCACTAAAATAGTCAACACTAACCTAAAAGTTAGAGATAAAATAAAATAGGGAATGCAAATTAAAAGGGCTAGTAGCATGGAACTTCAGTCTAGCTAACAACAGCCATCTTATAAAACAGCTAGGAATGGAAAACCAACGTCATTCATCAAATTAAATAACCCTTGAAAAAAATTCATCATATTAAATCCACCTTGAAATATATGAAACTATATGAGTAAATGACTTTGAAAACTTGTCTAAAATGGATTCGGGAAAAGGACTTACAAATCAATGTCAATATTTTGATTCACTTCAGAGTTTTCCAACAACTGTCTGACCGGATCATGCCCATAAAGAAACTTCAAGAATATAACTATAAGCTCACTGTCAAAAATCCAGAAGGTATGGTCATATAGTTCCTAAAGGTCAAACCCACAAAGGTCCTAGCAAACAGATCAAGCATGAAGGAAGCAAACCTATTGAATGACGGAAGCTGATCACTTGGTTCAGACATAAGTAGCTTTATACATCTTGCAAGCCAAGCAAAGAAATTTTGGAACTGAAAGAAAGATAACATTAGAGAACAGCCATGCAAATTCATACGTGACATAATGTCAAGAGGCAAATCGATGAAAAAGATGTGCATGCCAGCAATGCATTCATGCAACATGCTATTAACTTCTTTTAGACATTTTTTTAATCACCACCAGCCCCCTTTCAACGGGATAGTTTTAGGGTAATGCGCAGGGAAAACCCTAAAAATTCTTGCACTAACCAACCAAACTATAATAAAGCTATAGATAGCACCTATGTTGCCCGGATTCTTCTGAATGGGTGAAGTATTTGTTTCGGACACGTATCGGATTTCGATACTTTAGGATTCATGGCGACACTTCTAGGTCTTTTTTTATTTGTTTTTCTGAATAATTCTACCAAAACTTTACAATTAGTGCGTGTTTTGAGTTTTATCCATCCTAATAGCAAGTTTTTTATATGAAAATAAAATATTATATTTACATAACCTAATATAAATTTTAGTACATTACTTGTTATAAATTAAATTTGAGAATTGATTAAAATATTTTGGCAAATCCATGAATCTTTCTTTTTTGATGTTTGCCTAACCCGACACTCGATACCTGTGTTGGATTCCGACACTCGTACCCGTACTGATGCAGCATAGGATATCACGCTTTCATTAAAAAGGAATTTCTTTTCAAATAGAGTTCTACACTAGCAAGAACACAACTGTCATGTAAAAAGTAAAATCTTTTGATAGTTTATACTTGTTGGCCTGCAGGGTCATCAAAGCCGCTGATAATTGATTGTATGGATTGTATGGAATTGTACAGACTATTCAGCCTCCCAGGACATTGTGGTTCCACTTCTTAGCAGCCACTTTTTGGCTCATTTGGAAGAGAAACAGGAGTTTTCATAGACAAATCTTTACGATCATGAGCCAGTGGGCATACACCCTCCCCTATGTAGTGGCATCCTTTAGAGTTATGCTCCTTGGCTTCCCAAAGGTAGGACATTGTGGTTCGTCTTCTTAACCTTAGGCTCATTTGGAAGGAGAGAAACATGAGAATATTCAAAGGCAAAGCAAAAGGAGTGCATGGGGTTCAGAATAGGGGTGCAACTTGGGTCGGGCTCAACCTGAACCCAACGGGTTCAACCCGATTTTGGCTCGGGTTGGGTTGGGAAAAGCCAACCCGATTTAATTTCAGGTTGGGTTAGGGTTGAGGCCTTGGCAACCCGACCTGACCCAAACTCGACCACTGTCTGCTAATTTTATTGTGATTTTCTTTAGGTTATTGTATTTTTCTGTTTGGCCCTATGTGAAGTTGGCCCTAGGTGAACCCGAACCCAACCCGATTCAACCCGACCTGATTTCGGGTAAGATGGGTTGGGTTAGGGTTGAGAAATTTAGAGGCAGGTTGGGTTAGGGTTGACCATCCTCAACCCGAGGCTCGGTTTGGGTTGGGTTAGAGTTGAGGGAATGCCATCCCGGGTTGGGTTAGGGTTGGCCTCAACCCGACCTGAGTTGCACCCCTAGTTCAGAGACAAATCTTTGCGATCGTGATCTAGTGGGTGCCCATCCTCCCCCTATTTAGTGGCGTTCCAGTGGCATCCTTCCACCAGGAATGGGAGGTAATCAGGACGAGCAGCATCCATACAAAGAGCCCTCGATCTAGGTGGACACTCCCACCTCCCGGGTGGCTAAAGCTTAACTTTAATGGATCGAGCTTGGGTAACAGGTCCAGGCATCCAACTAGGGATGGTGGCTTGCATAGAAATGTGGAATGCGAGGTGATTTAGGCATTCTCTGGCCCAATGGGCGAGAAAGTAGCTACTGATGGGGAAGTTCGGGCACTCATGAGTGGAATTCGAGCACGCCTCAAGGGAGCAATTGCAGCAAGTGATCATATATGGAGACTCACTCATCGTGGTCAGCTGGGTGAGGGAGGGGGGTCCATATCCTTGGTGATTTGCAGATACAATTGAGGAGATTAAAGACAGGCTAGAAGGTATGAAAGCAGAAATTAGACATGTGTGAGCATTCAGCAAACTTGAAGGCAGATTTGCGAGCATGGGGTGGGGTCAGCAGAGAGGTACTCGAGATGTTCAACTTTCTTCCACCATGTCGGGCCTTCAGGGGGAGTGTTTTTTTTTTTTTTTGGAGGGGGGGGGGGGGGGGGGGGGGGAGGATTTCCGATGTACTCTCTTGATGGCCTTTCCTTGTCTCAGAGGAAGTATGTGTTGGGTATATTAAGAGAGACAGGATCCTTGGGAACGGAACCTGCTGAGGTACCTACAGATCCTAATGTGAAGCTTTATCCAGATTAGGGAGAGTTGTTGGAAGACCCAAGAAGGTATAAGAGATTGGTTGGCAAGTTGATTTGCTTAACCACAGTGGGAGTGGTTAGTAGGTTTATTAGTTATCCACGTACCTCACATTGGGGAGCAGTTCTTCAAATAGTTAAGCACTTGAAGAGCGCTCTTGGGAAACGCTTGTTCTTCAGGAAAAATAATGAAGTTGGAAGGATTCACTGATGCAGACTTGTCTGGATCTCCAGCAGATAGGAGGTCAACTATAGGATATCGTACCTTTGTTGGAGGAGACTTGGTATCATGGCGTGGTAAGAAACAAGATGTGGCGGCTAGATCTAGTGCAAAGGCAGAGTATCGAGCTATGGCTCACACGTATGGAGAGTTGACTTGGTTGAAGCCAAATCTGTTAGAGATTGGAGTTCCTTCCTCATCTCCAGTGTCCCTGTACCGTGATAATAGAGCAGCCATTCATATCGCCTCAAATCTAGTGTTCCTTAAGAAGACTAGGCATATTGAAGTGGATTGTTATTTCATTCATGAGAAGCTCCAAAAGGGAGAAATATGCACTATGTTTACTCGATCTCGATCTGGAGATCAACTGGCTGATGTGCACCAAACCACCGAGAAGTCTAAGTTGAGTGACATTTGTAACAAGCTGAGGTTGTACGACATATACACTCCATCTTGAGGGGGAGTGTTAGAAGGGTATTTTAGTCTTTATCATAGTGTAATCCTAAACATATATAGTTCTGTGAGAGGTCGGTTTATCGACTCTCACTTTTCCCCATCTTTCTTTCTAATCTCCCTCTCTCTATCTCTCAACTTTTCTCCTTCTCCATCATCAACCGTGACAATTTAGTAACATGGCAAAGTAAGGAGCAACTCGGTGTCGCCCGGTTCAGAGCTATGACTCATTGGGTTTGTGAGTTGTTGTGGTTAAAAATCATCATTCAGGAGTAACATGGCAAAGTAAGGAGCAACTCGGTGTCGCCCGGTTCAGAGCTATGACTCATTGGGTTTGTGAGTTGTTGTGGTTAAAAATCATCATTCAGGAGTTAGGTGTTGATCAACAAGGTCCTGAGACTTTGTTGTGAAAATAAGACAGCCATCAACATCGCTTATAACCCTCTTCACCACAAAAAGATAAAGGCATAAAGCATATTGCGGTTGACACTTGACAGACATTTCATCAAGGAGAAGCTAACTATCAGCCTTATTTGTACTCCTTTTATGAGGACATGAGATCAACTTGCAGAAATCCTGACTAAAGGGGTTAATTGTAAAACTTTTCATACAATTTTATGAAAGCTAGGCATAAGTGATATTTATACATGAGCTTGACGGGGTATTGAATAGTTTAGTTGGTGCACCTTCAAAAAGTAATTGGGTCTCCATGAGTGCAAGCTGATCCCAATAACCAACCAAAACTGATAAAATTGAATGGAGTGACCTTCATGGCAAGAAACCTTAATAGGCCATAGCACAATACGACGGCATATAAAAGCACTCAAATAGAAAAAATGTTTACGATAATATTCTCTGTCAAAATGTCAAAACCCTTGCTCTATATTTTAACTACCAAAGAGTCTACTTGAACTCCCTGCCCCATGTTTCCTTAGCATTTTTTAACCTGGCCAAATTCATCTCAATTGGCAGTTCGATGAATTTAGCAACCCAGACAAATCAATATTCTTAAGCATAGTTATCATTACCAACTCAGGTCGATTTTGGGGTGGTAGTGGTGCAACTCAGGTCGATTTTGGGGGATTTGGATTGAGCTTTTATCCCGAAATCAGGATGGGTTCTGGTTAAATTTAATTCACTCTTTTATAAAAAGATCAACGCAACCTGGACAAAGTCATACCCTATGTCCAACAACAAAAATCTTCACTAGAAATGTCCAAAAAGTATACTTTTTAAAGTTAATGTAAATCATTAAAATAAGATCTGAAATCATCACCAAATACGTAAGCCACGAGCCAATCCAGGGCCCAACCTCTGAATAGTTTAGTCGAAGCCCAGCCCAATTCCAAGGGTAAAGCTCAAAAGCTGAACTTGGCTCATGCACACCCCTAATTGCAACTGCAAGTGATGGTCAAAGACAAGCCAGAGAGAAAGCAGATCAAGTAACGTTTCCAGAATCACTCTCAAATAGTACAAGAAATCAAAAGCAAAAATTGAACTGATTAGAATTTTCGGAAGAAAAAGCAGCGGTGACGGAAACAATTGAAATGGGAAAATTCACACCATGCACTAAAGGCAAAACATTTCAGTTTGAGCTCTTCAAAACAGGCTTAAAAGACATATAAAACTTCCTAACAATCATGATAAATCAAAATACAGACCTGAAAAAACGTGAACAGATATGATGTGGTAATGCAGAAGTTATTGTAATAGTCACTGTAGCTGTCTACTAGCAATCACTGTAGATTCTAATAGCAAACACTCTAGCAACCATTTAGATTTTTTCTGAAAGATCGGCAATCGCTTAGATAAAAAAAAAGGAAAAATACAAGTATTGAAAAAAAATCCTACAGAAGCTATTCGGCCTTTGGAGAATCATTTTGATGTACTGCAGATCTGAAACCTATTCAATAGCTCAAGACAACATAAGGTATCAGACAATCAATGAAAAACTGAATGTCTTATGATTAATCATGTTTCCGTTGCTATTATGAAGGAAATAATGAAGATAGACACCTCCCCTCCCCCCCAAAAAAATTAAATGACCAAACTACACTCATATGTGCACTTATGACTTATCTCAACAATAATATGTACACATATATTATATACACTGTCCACTTTTCAGACATACATTGAATAAATGGCATACAACAAATAAAACTGTAAGAAGGTCCCAAGCATACCTGATGTGTGACACCTGCTAGCACCCTCAAAAACCGTTCAACTTGTACAAGCAACATACCAGCCTTTTCTGTCGCATCATTGATAAGCTTCTCATCCAGTCCAATACTCTGATAGCGTGCACGCCATCTTGAAAGGCCTTTTAGCTCCCCAATTCTAAATCCAAGAATTTCTACAGCAGGCTACAAAATAGAGATCCAAAATATTAATCTATCGGCAGAGTAAAACTATAATTTTAACAAAAGTTCAAATCACCAAATGAGCAAGAAGAAAAATATGAAGATAACTAATGCACAATTTTTTCATATAACAAGTTGAATAGATATCTACTAAAAATTTAGCAGAATCGATAATTAAGTAAGATGACCCCAACTAAGATTCCCAGTGAATGTATAGTTACTCACAATAACAGCTTAAAACATATTCTCACACGCAAGGGTATTCACTGGAAACAAACAAGCCAAAAATGAGCACCTAATATATATTTTTGGTATGACACAATTTTTCTTTTGAACAGATATAGAGTATTGATGTAGAGAGAACTTGTTGAGTACTGGACTTTTATGGAGGCAACCAGAGATAGTCAATTGCAGGAAAAAAGTATGATTTTTCAGTTTCATCAACACTATTATGCCAACCACTACAAAGATTATGACACATTGGATCCAAAGTAACCAAGATAAGAAAACAAATCATAAACTCAGGTTATGAAAAATGCTACAAACATCTTTCAAAAGTAAAACCCAAAAATTTACCACATAGTTTGACCCATAGTTACAAGGGTGGGAAACGGAAACGGGAAATGCGTGAAAAAATTAACAAGGGAAACGAGAAACAAGAAATAATAGAAAATCGTACGAGAAACGTCTTAGGAAATGATGTTTTTTTCCACAATTATTTTTGTAAGTTCCTCATATGTTTCCTACACGTTTCATATGCGTTTCTACTAGTGTTGCATACGTTTATCACACGTTTACACATTATTTACATAAGTTTTCCATATGTTCCCCATGTGTTTTAGAAATATTTCTCCAATTTTGTATCATATTTTGGAAACGCTTCCAAAACGTATTTCCCTCATTTTAGGGGAAACGAGCTTCCCAACCGTGAGAAACGCATTTTAGGGGAAACGGGTTTCCCACTTGTCCAAGGAATTTCCGGCAACTATGGTTTGACCTACTTCTTTCAAAACTAAAACCCAAAAATCATGTGGGTAACAATACCAAATTTTCATAAATCATGCAAAACAATCTTGAGAAGAACCATCGGTGTATATAGGGCTGCAAATGAACTGAGCCGGGTCACGAACATGTTTGGGTTTGGCTCATTAAAAGCTCAGCTCGGGCTCGTTTGTTTACTAAACGAGCCGAACTTGAGCATTGTATAGTTTGGCTTGGACAAGCTCGTGAACTTTTTAGGCTCAGTTCATAAAGCCGAACCGAGCTTTAAAGCTTGGATTATGTTCGCTATATTTATATATATATATATATATATGTGTGTGTGTGTGTGTGTGTGTGTGTGTGTGTGTGTGTGTGAGGAAAGTTTTTCTAGTTGGCCGACTAGAGAAGCTTATCTAGTCCGCCGACCAAAAACACAGTGGGCCCATGTTGTTTGGATGATCCAAAGGATTCATTTGATGGGCCCTATCATAGATAGGGTGTGCCCAAAAAATGAGCTCCATAGGATCATCCTAGCCCTTCGATTTGTGGAGGTTAAAAATGGACAGTGGAGGTTAAAAACACAGTGACTCCACGTTGTTTTGATGATCCAAAGCATTCATTTGATGGGCCCTGACATAGATAGGATGTGCCTAAAAAATCATCTCCATAGGATCATCCTAACCCTTCGATTTATGGAGGTTAAAATGGACGCGTATAAACTCCACAAATCAAAGGTTTAGGATGATCCTATGTAGCTGATTTTTTGTGCAGACCCAATCTATGCCAGGGCCTATCAAATGAATGTTTTGGATTATCCAAATAATGTGGGCATACTGTGTTTTTTGGTCGGCGAACTAGAGAAGCTTCTCTAGTCGGCCGACTAGAAAAACTTTCCTCATATATATATATATATATATATATATATTACTTAATGGTATTTATTTGATGTGTATACTAAACGAGCTGAACCCGAACCCAACCAAGCTTGAGCCTGGCTCGGCTCCGCTCATTAAAAGCTCGGCTCGGGCTCGTTCGTCTACTAAACGAGCCGAGCTCGAGCTTTGTTGAATTTTGGCGAGCCGAGGGCCCAAAAAAAAGCTCGTCACGAACACGAGCCGAGCCTCAAACTAAGCGAGCCGAGCACGAACACCCCAATGTTTGGCTCGGCTCGGCTCATTTGCAGCCCTAGGTGTATATTCCTTTGCCTAGTAAATAATAGTACAGAAACAGCACTATGCACACCACAAACCAAAAGAACCATAGACAAGGCAGCCAACTTCAACCAGTAGAGATACATATGGACTGAACCACATTATTTGTACCAAGTCCCATGGTAGAGTTGGAAAACTGCATCCTTAGCGTATGGAGTATTGAACCCTTCAGAACAATCTTTAAAACTCGAAATTGGAAAAAAAAACTCGTTAAGGCATTCTTGGTGAAGACTCAAGACAATGTGCACACTTACCAATACACCACAAATTATATATATATATATATATATATATATATATATATATATATATATATATATGTTAAACTATACGAAACTTCATCCCTCTTTATCCTCCCAACATGGAAAATGCATTGCTTGGTAGGGGAATATGATTTTTTGTGAATATAAGTCAGAATTCCCATTTGCAACAATTGGGACTGCATTTTAATAAGAATAAACATGTGATATTCTTGAAAGTTGAGTGATATAAGAGGAATCCTAAAAAAATTATCTCATTTTCTCATCTCATACAGAGAGACGAGGTTGGGAAATTGTGTGGCATCTCTTTAGTGTTGCAGCATTTAGAAATCAAAGGAAAAAATAAAACACATACGACCAGGGAAAACAACAAATCTCCCTGTTACCATTCATTCTCAGACTCAGAAAATTAGATGAAGTTTGGACGACCAGAATTCAAGAGGTCTAAGCCAGATTGATTCGTTAGATGCGGAATTGATTCAAGTTCTTAAAACATTTTCAAATTTCCATAGACATTGCTTTGAAATTTTTAGCACGAGTAAACCTGGACAAAAAATATTTGCTATAACTTTGCTACTCTCAGTTCCAACATAAAGAAAAGGGAAGTGATATATCCCCCCTTTTCATTACTTGGGACACCCTGCTGCAGTGTATCTGTGACTAAAAAGGGGCTGTTGTACTTCACATGGGAAGGATTCAACGGATTTGATTGCCAACGTACACTGCAGCAGGGTGTCTCAAGTAATGAAAAGGGGATATATCACTTTCCAAACAAAAACATTAATTGCAAGAACAATGTTTATCTTCAAGAACAGACTACAGAATTATGAATATGAAGTATATGTATTTTGACTACATCGGTACTAGTAGTTTAGAGCTTAGGGTTTAGGGTTTGGGGTTTAGGGGAGATTTTGACAACATCGGTACCAGTACACCATTTAACTTTCATGGCAACTCTGCTGAAGATATCAAACCAAAATATGCACCTGGAGATGCTCACAAATGATAAGGTGGAGCTCTTTGCCAGCACTATCAACAGCCTTTGCCACACGCTTCAGACCCTGTTCAAAACAAATACACATTGTATAAAATAGATCTCCAATCCAACAGTAACAAAGTTCACAAAGCTTGATAATACCATTTCACCCAGAGAGCTGACTAGAAACTGATGGACTGGTGGACTTGTCCGGGCACCAAATAGAAGGCTCAGGAACTCTTCTTGAGGGCTCGATTGCAGCCCTATTAGGAAAGAGAATAGCAAAAGACTAGTAAATAAACTATAATAAATAATAAACAGCACAAATTATTCTCTGATCTAATAAGGTCAAGGTATCGGTAGCTACCATGGTCAATAATCAAGGGAGGTAGCAAGTCAAACTTCTCATGAAATGTATGCATAGCGTCAGACCATTGCTTATACATCAGTGATAGTGAAGCACGTACAACCTCAATTAAATCCTCGATATTCGAAGCTTGTTGTGCCACCTGATGGAGCTCATTTTTCCTATGAAAAGTGTATAGACATGGACTGAATTGAAAAGAGTTCATAGTAAAAACTTCAATGAGATCAAAATCAACATACATGATACATTTAGAACTTAATGCATGACCAACAGAATCGAACTGCTTAAATATCAAGAGGAACATCAAAGCTTAGTTTTTTTTTATGACATAGGGTATCCCCACCCGATTTAGGGAAGGAATAATCCCTATGGATGCATGCAATCACCCATAAACCACATGCATTGGGTAAACCCGGGGGATTCGAACTCGGGTCTATTAGGAAAATCAAAGCTGATTAAGAACAAAGGATCGAATTGACCAAGTATTAGCACTTGGAAGTATGTAACATTTTCTTTAAAAAGGATACCTGATACTTAATTGTGTTATAGATATGCTAAACTTGATTAGACATTCTTCAAATTTTCCAAAGCTGCATTAAAATTGGAAACTGAAGACCGTTTTTTCCAAGCACATAGTAATAAGTCATAAACAGTGACCCAAATGAAAGCAAAGAAATATCACCAAGATAAAAAGAAACACAATATAATCCTTGGGAAAAATCAGGCAGAAATAACAAAGCAATTTTCTAGTTAAGAGAAACGGAGAGGTTCAAGAGATCGCTAACTAAATGGATTAACAAATAATCACACTATTGAAGAGGGGGGCAGATTGCACCAACGGAAACTGCAGGAAAAAAGTATGAAATAGATAGATAACAGGACAATAAAAGACCAATCTACCTAAATTATTGCAAATGGAACTGGCGAAGTTTTGTAGGCAGTTGGTGAAATAGAAACCTCGGATGAATTTCAATGCGCAATTTTACAGTCATCACACCCGACATCAGTTATCTAATCAACATTTCAGTGGATCCTCGAACAGCATAAGCATATACTCTGACAAGTCATTCTGGAAGCCTTCATTTTGTCCAGTTTTCAAGGATTAACTTTTCACATGAGAGATTTACATGTGATTTCAGAAGCCAATACTATCAGGATCAATGGAGTAGATCTCCTTCACATATGGGAGCAACTTTGGCTTGAGTATTGGTGAGGATCATCTCAAGGGAAATTAAAATGCCACGAGATGAAACCTGTGTCCTCTTTTCAGGAGGAAAATGAAGAGCACAAGATGACTAATCCTAGTTGCAACAGTAAAACAAGCATCTCTCACTCTGAATAAGGAAACCCTGGACACTAGGCTTTGATACTCTCTTTAAAGTATAGAACAACCAATGCTTTAGTCCAAAGATGAATTTGCATTTATATATACCAAAAGAACAAAAGAATGCTTAGTCTACCCTTAATATGTCAAGTTACCAGAATGACGAAATAACCCCTACACAAATAAAGTTACATACATCTCCTACTTGATCTCCAACAGGATGAAAAGTTATGCAATAATCAAGAAACATACAATTTCAATAAAAATAATGAAATAGAGATCATCAAATTATCTCAAAGTATGAGAACATTAGAGTTGCAAAAATAATGAATTATAAATCATCAAATTATCTTTCAAAGTATGAGGAACATTAGAGTTGCCCACCTGTTCCGAAATATAGAAGTATCAAGAAGTAAACAATGTAATCCACCTGAAGAATCATGTTTCTGTGAAGAATTGCCTTTCAGTTCAACCAGTTCTCCAAAGCTGAGTACAATCAACTCACAGAGATTTTTTGACAAGGCTACCTGGTAACAAGACCCACCCATCAACATAAGGTCAACTTGCTCTATGAGAATTTGGATTCAGCATAACTATCTAAAACTGATAAAAGGAATCACATCTACACGGAGGTTCAATGCAAATTGCTATTCATTTTGATATCATTTCAATAATATGCAGTATGATTACCCGAATTTACTGATTTTCTTCCCTAGTTCCCAAATTGTTCGTGCTTTTCATTGGCAACATCCCATTATTGGCATAATACTACAAAGTTATTATATGGGCAATGAAATATTGTAAGTTCTTGATTTTCATAGGGCCTAGAGCCAAAATATATTCACCGTATTACTACCATATTAGACATCCATGTAGAACAATATTATTGGCTACATTCACAAGAGCTTCCACCTACAGACCATATCCACAGGTCTAGGTTTACGCAAGATTAGTCTAGGTGCTTTGGCAAGAAGAGACATTCCGTACACAAAGATCAAGGGAAACCCTGCTTGCAAAGGGTGATAGAAACATGGCCTTCTTCCACTGTCCTACTGTGGTTAGGGGGGGAATGAAGACCATGCAAGAGTTGGCAGTGAATGGCCTTGAGTACCAATACAAACCTAGCCATGGCTAGATACTAAGAATTTGTAGGTCTCCATAAGACCTGCTTGCAAAGGGTGATAGAAACATGGCCTTCTTCCATTGTCCTCCTATGGTTAGAGGGAGAATGAAGCCCAAGCAAATGGCTTTGAGTACCAATACAAACCTAGCCATGGCTAGATTCTAAGAATCTGTAGGTCTCAATAAGCAAATCAAAATGGAGACTCATATCTTAAAGGAAGTGAGGCAAACAATTTTCTCACTCTAGGGGGGCCAGGTCCCTGGACAAACAATTTCTCACTGGATTTTCAAGAAGTGCTTGAAGTTTCCAGAAACATATTTGATGACGCCAATGGAGGAGTTATACTGTTTACACTGATCAACTAACACTTTAATGCTTCCTTTGTTGCTTGATTAAAGAAAGCATTGGATCGGAGAGTAGTCGAGCTATTTTAGTCTCATATTGACATTTGAAGGAAGATATCCCCCTCTTTCTCCAATTGTCCATCGTTTTGTTTAAGGAAACTATGCCAAATTGTTGGTTTATTTATGTCAATTTATTAAATAGGGGCAACTACTCTGCCAAAACTTGCTGTCCATAAGCCCAAGGCCGATAGTTGTTTTGGGATCAATGGCCTAGGAGATTTTAGTTTAACAATCTTATAAACACCGTGACAGGTGGTCATGAATGCTGATCTGGGGTGGCCTGGAGGCCTAGACTAGAGGGCGAAATTGTGCAATTCTTCTTTTTCCTCTATTCATAGGAGGTGGCTTGGAGGCCTAGACTAGAGTGCTTAAAGCTTAGAAGACTACAGCAAGAGCAATCCACCTAGTTGGAGAGATAATTCTCCAAAGAAGAGGTGCGATCAGCCATCTTCAGTATGTCGAAGGACAAAGCCACAAGACCTGACAGTTTCCCTATGGCGTTCTACCAAAGATACTGGGATGTAGTTAAGGCAGGTATCCTAGTTTTCTTGTCGGAATTCCATTCGAGAGGCAAATTAGTGAAGGAAATGAATAAGACTTTCATCACCCTCATCCCAAAAAAGGAGGGAGGAGGGGAAATCAAGACAAATCAGACCGATCAGCCTGAGCCTGGTGCACAGTATGTACAAGATCCTAGCAAAGATTCTTGCTAGGAGAGTAAAGATGGTCATGGAGGATATAATATCTAAGTATCAGGAAGCTTTCGTGATGGGGAGACAGATATTGGATGGGATCCTCATTGCCAATAAACTCTTAGATACAAGAGCCAGAAGCGGAGAAAGCGGAATTACTGTGAGGATTGACACGGAGAAGGCCTATGATCATGTGGACTGGAGGTTTTTAGACTTCTCCCAGGAAAGGATGGGATTCGAGGCCCTCTGGGGATCCTGGGCCAAAGAAAGCCTATCTACGGCATCGTTCTCAATATTATTTAATGGATCGCATGTGGGGTTTTTCAAGAGCTAAAGGGGTACCAAACAAGGGGGACATTGTCTCCATATCTCTTCATTATGGTGGCCGAGGCTCATTGCCTTCTCATCACAAGAGCAGAGTTCATTAGCGGAATGGTGATAAGTAAAAATTGCCCTCCCATTTCGCATCTACAATTTGCAGATGATATGATAATTTTCCTTCAA
The DNA here is from genome assembly GCF_043159265.1 of Tasmannia lanceolata. NCBI lineage: Eukaryota > Viridiplantae > Streptophyta > Magnoliopsida > Canellales > Winteraceae > Tasmannia > Tasmannia lanceolata. The sequence goes on from NW_027518683.1 coordinate 11,409,756, forward strand.
GAGAACCAAAATGCCACTCTAACCTCGGGAGGATCTTCAGATGGTTTGAAATGGTGTCGGGGCTGAAAATTAATTTCCACAAGAGCTTGCTAGCGGGTGTCAATATGGAAGGAAAAAAGGCGGAAGAACATGCAAAGCTACTAGGGTGCAGGCATGAGAACTCGGCTTGCCATTGGGGATCAAGAAGCCCAGTGCTCACCAATGGGATGTGGTGATCGAGAGAATTGGAAAAAAAGCTATCGGCATGGAAGATACAATACTTGTCGCTAGAGGGACGAATCACGTTGTCACGTTGATAAAGGCGGCTATGGCTTACATGCCCGTGTATTTCATGTCCCTCTTGAAAATTCTAGCCAAGGTGGGGAAGAGAATAGAGAGAATTCAATGAGGCTTTCTATGGGAAGGTAGAGAAGTGAAGAATGCCATTCAAATAAAAAAAAGACGTGAAGAGCAGCTAAAATAATTTGGAAAAAGTATTGGAGCGGATGGGGAGATTAGGAGTGCAAGGACCAGCCTTCAGGAAAGGGATCGGGAGCATGGGAGTCGATATGCACCTCAAGAAGTTTTTTTGAACCATGTGTTAGGCCACACGTGGGTTTTGGGGGGGGGTTCGTTTTTGGCTTGACCATTGGATAGGAGAAGCTCGACTTTGTAGCACCTTTCCAACATTGCACTGTATTTATTTGCTGCGGACAAGGAGGTGAGGGTATGTGATTATATGGATAGAAGTGGGGGGAGGCCGGCTGGTATGGAGTGTTAAGTTGAGAAGAAATCTTAAAGACCATGTGTCAGGCTACATGTGGGGTGGGGTTGGCAGGGAGGGGGGAGTCTCTTTTTGGGTTGACCGTTGGATAGGAGAAGCTCGACTTTGTAGCGCCTTTCCAGTTCTGTAGTTATTGGCTACGGACAGGGAGGCGAGGGTATGAGAGTATATGGATAGAAGTGGGGGGAGATCGGCTGGTATGGACTATGGAGTGTTAAGTTGAGAAGAAATCTTAAAGACCAGGAGATTCAGAGTCTAGCCCAGCTACTTTCTCCTCTTCACTCGCAGTATTGCTCCCCCTTCAGCTCAGACGAGTTTGGTCGCCAGACACTTTGGGCTCCTTTTCCGTCCATTAATTTTTTTTTTCGCAAGCTCATCAGCGAAGATGGGAGGGATCTAAGTTTTCATGCATTTGGCAGTCTTCAGCATCCCCTCGGATGTTGGCCTTGGTGTGGGCAGTGGCACACAGAGGGATCAACACATTCAACAGGCTCAAAAGAAGACACATCACATTGGTAAGCCAATGCATTCTTTGTAAGGATGCAGAGGAATCCCTAGACCATGTCTTACTCCTCTGCCCCTTTTCTTTTCATATATGGAGGGCGATTATTAACGCTTTTGCTTCTCATGGGTATTCCATTGATCTATTAAGAAAACAATATTACATTGGGTTAGTAGCCCTTTTGGAAAAATGGGTCGTGCTTTGTGGAACCTTGTCCCTTTTGTGATCACGTGGCATGTGTGGCAAGAAAGGAACCGAAGGCTCTTCAATGACAAAGAAAAGAGTGTTGGGAAGTTATTGTCAGATGTTAAGGTGGACATGATCGATTAGTCAAATCTAGAGGCTGTGCGTATCCATATTCGTCGGCGGAGATCATTCCGAATTGGAGGTCCTCCATTTGGGAGAGAGGAATAAAAAATCGCCCCGCTCCCCACTGGAAACCTTCTCCATCCGGTTGATTAAAACTCAATCTCAATGGCAGTGCGAAAGGAAAACCAGGGCCGGCAGAGATTGGAGGCCTGATCCGTGACTTAGAAGGGAGGACTTGGATGTCGTTCTCCGGCCCTCCTGGTATATGCGACTCAAACGAGGCAGAGGCAAAAGCTCTTTTATCAAGTGGTTTGTGGAGCATTTATCTCTCCCATTGATAGTGGAGGTAGGTTCATCTAATGTCATAGCGTGGACAAAGAACTCAGCACTGGGTTCGTGGAGACTATTATATACCATTGTGGAGATCCGGGATTGTTGTAGGAGCGTCCGTCCTCAATTTTCCCATATGTTCCGGTCAACAAATGCGGAGGTGGATAAGCTCGCCAAAGAGGGTGTGGGGAAACTGGGCATGGAACTGAGGATCACCAACTTTGGGGATTGATTTTTCATGTAATGGGCATTTATAGGTACTCCAGGGCTGTATCGCGTCGGCGACACCTTGTCTCTTAAGCCATCTCGTTCTAATGTACCTCTTAGGAATTCAATGAAATGTTACCGATTCTCAAAAAAAAAAAAAAAAGAATGCGATCTAAGGCTTTAGATAGCGACTCTTCAAACCAAGTATGAGGAAAGGATCAGATTATGTGCCCTGGGGATGGAACGTAGCAGGCTTGGCAACATACCTAGAAGTATGTATTTTATAGCTTGAGACAATGAATCATGCATCGGTTTTGAAATGGTTAATGGGCATTATTTTGGATCAGATACAAAATGCAGGAATGCTTATCTTAAAGGGATGGAAATATACAGCACTAATTCCTCAGTTATTTCTTGGAACATGTGAACTTTTCCGATTCAACAAGAGCCAACTAAGGAATAATTCTTTATGTCAATAGCAAGGTTGTCCTTTGAAGGGGGGATTATTGGGCTACTCTCTTACAATGCCTAGAGGCAAATAAATAGATCTATATAATGGTTAGCTGAGTTATAAAGGCCACAGCAAGGGCAACCATGGCAGGTAAGTTTTCTCTAATGAAAATCATGTGATTTTTGTTTTCATGACGAAGGCAGGAAAACAAACGGGATCAAGACCAAATTTCTAATGCTAGGAAATAGAATGAAGCTACTCAACAAACTGAGACACACCATGTGACAAATCTTCGAATGTCATCATGCAGATGATCGGAGATTCTCTTCATCCATGGTGGCCATTTCCATTATATAATGAGATAGAATGCCTTCTATCCTCTCTTTTTGTTGTCTAGATCCACCATATTCATCAAAAGCAACACTCTCCAGCTAATAAAATAGTAGTGAAGGCCTGGATTGCAATTTCTTAATGATTTGCCATTATGGTTTCAATGCTTAACTGGTTATGACCTTGTCATTGTTTGGACACACTTGAGTATCATGCTTTCAATTGATCAGGAAAAGAAAGAAAAGAATATCACGAGAAAAATGAATGTGAAACATATCATGCTAAGGTTAAATTTGTTAATTTGTTTTGGAAAATTGATGGATGGTTTTTTGGGGAGCTGAAACATAGAAAAAGAAGTAGAATGAATCTTAGGTAATAGTTTATATGGATGATACACTCGGTGAACTTTAATTTTGTTTTTTGAAGAAAGAACGGATTGGTGGGAAGCTCGGGAGGGGGTCCCAACACTGGAAGAGCAATGGGTGCTTCTGGAGAATATACAGTGTTTCATCTGAAGAGTAAATGATCATTGAATGTGCAGGAGTGATAGTCCCAATAATACTTTGGTAAGTCAGGGTATGCCCTGATTTGCCTTTATAGATGCTATGTAATGTTACTAAGGACTTCTTGTCCCCATTGTATCTTTCATGGTATCAATAAATATATGTCGCTTTCAAATATATATATATATATATATATATATATATATATATATATATATATATATATATATATATATATATAAACACAGCTCTAGTAGTGATACCCAGAAATAAATCCCTGGCGCAGGAGCAGCCGACACCATATCAGAGACTATGTTAACACCTTACAAGACTACAAATAAGAAAATTATAGTAATAAAGGTTTAACAACATGCTAACTAGGATGAGAAAATCTCCTTACAGGCAGATTACCAACACAGAACCTTGTACAAAGGATAGTTTGGTTAGCAGGCAAATGTAATCAAGCATTTATTCATTTAAACTAAAAACACGGAAGTGAATTTACAGCTCATACACTTTACTGTGGCCAAAATACACTTCACTGTAGCAATAACAACCTCTAATTGTCATGGGCGGTGTTTTGCCAAGAAAAGATAAAAAGAGATTAAGTAAACAATAATATCAAATAGAGATTAAGTGAATACCTTGTATATAGAAGCATTCATACGTTGATACGTAGTGTTTTTGTCCAAACATGGAGCACACATAGAGAACTTGTGTATATTCTGGTGCATCATCCTCATGAATAAAATTGACCATCAGGACAGGAAGAAAGAAGTAATTATAATGATTTGTCAAACTTGAAAAGTTAAAATGATCAAATTAAGTATATTTAATTAATAGGCAAGTAAAGCTTATGGAAAGATATCAACACTGTGAATCATGTATCGACATTAAATATCAAATCATTTTAGATGGATTCCAAGGAAAGGACATGAATATCTGCAAGAAGCTATATGTAGAGCGCCAATTTTCAAACAAGAATAGAGCCAGGCAACAGCTGAACAATTACGTGACATCCTAAGCAACAATGAGAGAAAAAATTGAAACCAGTGACAATGTTTAGGAAGTTTTGATTAAGGATACCAGATGTATCAAGGGACATCAGTTAAATTTTCAAACTCATGTGGCAATTCACATTCAGGACAAGTCGACTCAACATATAACAAGGCACACCCCGTTCTTACAAAGAACATCACTGCCGGCTGTATTTTCGTGGCCGCCGACATCGCCTCCCAAGTAAGGCCTCTTTTTGCTTCCTTTCATTGTGTCTTGTTTTTTGGAATATTGGACACTTTTTTGTCTTTTTGAGAATCACTTTATCTCTGTTTTTTTATGTCTTCTCTCTGCTGTTTTATTACTATCTTTTCTGGGTTTATGTTCTTGCATGTTTTTTCTCCTTTGTATTTGTAGTTCTAGAATCTTGCATAAGTGCATGCTCCCCTATGCCGCAGTCCATGGATGATTTGGGTAACTTGAAAAAATGGAGGATCCCTAATCGATTAATTAAAGTCTCTTATAGTCTTCTCTTTCATAGTTTGTTAGAGAGCTACAGCTACAGTGAACAATATCATTACCATAAATTGGAAAGTAATCATGGGTATAGAAAGGAGACCAGCTCCAACACTTGCTTCTCGCCAGGTGTGAGAGATTTTCCACCATATTCATCTTCTACTAGTACACTGCTCTTCAAATGGGTTTTTTTCATTCAGTGGGCATTTAAACTCTTGGAACAATATCATTACCATAAATTGGAAAGTAATCCTGGGTATAGAAAGGAGACCAGCTCCAACACTTGCTTCTCGCCAGGTGTGAGAGATTTTCCACCATATTCATCTTCTACAAGCAGTACACTATGCTCTTCAAATGGGTTTTTTTTCATTCAGTGGGCATTTAAACTCTTGGAAATTCTTCTGAGTCACAGTTCGGACCATTGTAGTCTTGAAAATTCTTCTAATTCGCAGTTCAAACCACTACTAGAACAGGCCTTGCCTCTGAATCTTAAATGAGCTCTTGAGATAAACATATTGAGAAGGTGATGATATAGGTATGCCTAATTGGTCTCTGATGTGAGCGATACGTCGGTCTTTGATTTGCTACATTCATGTGCTAGTTTCCACCATGCGAAGTATCTCTTCGGCGATACATGAAGCAGCCGGCTGCAGTGAGGCTGAGGCACGCCTTCTCTGCCACCAACACCTACCTCCGCTCTCTTCGCGACAAAAGGATGCTTATATATATATATATATATATATATATATATATATATATATATATATATATAGAGAGAGAGAGAGAGAGAGAGAGAGATTATTAGCGGTTGTGAATTCACAATCGGCAAAGTTGGGTAAAGGGAGGGCGAAAAACAGAAAGAAATGGCGCGAATTTATCATTGCCCTTAAGATTATTATGAATTACTAAGTGTGTTAGCATAGTGTGTGGTACATGTAATTAAAATATGGTTCCAGTTCAAGTAGACAAGATCATACCAAATTAAATTTACAAATGGAGAAAAAGTAATAAATATATATATGAGAAAAGGGTTCCTGTGCTCGAGCACATAAACAGGGGGGAGGCATTGGGGGGTGATCCTAAGCATTCAATTGGAAGGCCTCATCATGGATGGGGTGCCTACCAAAAATCAGCTCCATTGGATCATCATAGGGTGTCCATTGTGGGGCCAAAAATGGACAGATACTGTTTGTCCACTATCTGCCAATTTTTTGAGCCCACAAATGGACACCCTAAGGTGATCCAATGCAGCTGATTTTTGGTGGACACCCTATCCATGAAAGGGCCCATCGAATGAATGCTTTGGATCCCACCAAAAAATGTGCACCCCCCCCCCCTCTGTTTCTGTGCTCGAGTGCAGAAGCCCTTTTCTCTATATCATGGTTTTAAATTTCGAACGAAATCCGAAATTTCGGTGGGGACCGAAACAAAAAGGTATCGCAACAGAAATTTACCAAATTTTGTTCGAAATTTCGCGAATTTCGTCGAAATTTATAATAAAATAACAAATTTTTATTACGTTAACAAATTTTGAATGAAATTACAGAAATTTTGCCCAAAATTTCGGTAATTTCGATCAAAATTTCGGGATTTCATATATATATATATACAAGGTTATCAAAATCGTACGATTTACGATTCAAATCGATTTCATATATATATATATATACAAGGTTATCAAAATCGTACGATTTACGATTCAAATAGTACGATTTGAATCGGATCGTATGGCAAACGATTTAAATCGCAACAGTGAATCGTTTTCTGAAAGAATCGTACGCTTCACTTGAATCGTACGATTCATTTACAAAGTGTATTTTACCTTATTTTATATGCCTTTTTTAATGTTATGATTCCAGTGGGCCCCACAACTTACGTTAAAGGTTTTAATACGCCTTTTTTAATCGATACGAAGTCTTATTCCATCAAGTTAGGGTTCTGTGAGACGAAAGAAAAACCTCCGTATTCCATACACCTCCCCCACTCGTTTCTCCTCCACTAGTCCAAGAAGAAGAAGAAGAAGATATCAGGTATGCCTCAACCTCCTGTTTTATTTTCTTTTTTTGTATTTTTTGTATTTCTTTGCCTCAACCCCCTGTTTTTTCGGATTTTGAGAACCGATTGGACTGAGAACCGATTGGAGTTGGTTCTCAAAATCCAAAACAAACAGTACCTTCTCAAAACAAATCAATTTGGATTTTGAAAGCCTGATTTTTTCTAATGTTCAGGCCATGTTTATTTTCGATTTTGAGTACTGATTTGGAGTTAGGCTCTGTTTGTTTTGGATTTTGAGAACCGATTGGACTCCAATCAGTTCTTAAAATCCAAAATAAATAGGCCGTGTGATTGTTCAAAAATCATTTCTTGTGAAATTTTTTTTCCAATCTAGTGGCAAATGATAAATTTTAGGGATATGATTCTAAATTAGAAGTCCCCCTGTAATTCTGTAAATAATACTTGAACTGTGAGTGATTCAATTCTCTTTTTTTTCCCCATATGTAATCAGCAATGTAGAAGCTTCAAATTATGAAAGAAAAAATTCTTTTCCAACCGTTTCTAAAAAGCTTCAAATTGATAATTACTCTTTTTATTATTATTTATAATTTTTCCTATTTTTTTCTGATTTTTATATATAAATTTAAAAAATCTTACGATTTACGATACGATTCCGATTTTCAGAACATTATATATATATATATATATATATATATATATATATATATATATATATATGAGGAAAAGGATTGTAAGCTCGAGTGTACCTAACCTTAGGTACGCTTGAGTGCCAAATCACATGGGTCCCACATTTTTTTTGGTCATCTAAACCATTCATTTGCAAGGCCCCATCATAGATAGGGTGTGTACCAAAAATCAGCACCATTGAATCATCCTAACCCCTCCAAAACTGGAGGGCAAAATGGGAAGATTTGTGGACAAACAGTGTCTGTCCATTTTGACCTCCACAAATGGATGGGTTAGGATGATCCTATGGAGCTGATTTTTGGTATGCAACCTATCTATGATGGGGCCTTGCAAATAAATGGTTTAGATGACCAAAAAAAATGTGGGACCCATGTGATTTGGCACTCGAGCGTACCTAAGGTTAGGTACACTCGAGCGACTCAAGCGTACAATCCTTTTCCCCTATATATATATATATATAGAGAGAGAGAGAGAGAGAGAGAGAGAGTTGCTACGCTCGAGCACAGGAACAGGGTGGGGCCACATTTTGGGTGGGATCCAAGGCATTCATTTGATGGGCCCTTTCATGGGTAGGGTGTCCACCAAAAATCAGCTCCATTGGATCACCTTAGGGTGTCCATTTGTGAGGCCAAAAATGGACAGATTTGCGGACAAACAGTATCTGTCCATTTTGGCCCCACAAATGGACACCCATTGGTGATCCAATGGAGCTGATTTTTGGTAGGCCCCCCATCCATGATGGGGCCTTCCAAATGAATGGTTAGGATCACCCCCCCAATGGCCCCACCCCCTGTTTCTGTGCTCGAGCTCAGCTAAGCCTAGTTGCGCTCGAGCACAACAACCCTTTTCTCATATATATATATATATATATATATATGAGTTAAGTGAAGCTACACATACGTGTAGCTAACTTAGCTACACCAACGGCTTAAAATACAGTGGGCCCACATTATTTGGGTGATCCAAACCATTCATTTGATAGGCCCTCACATTGATAGGGTGTGCCCAAAAAGTCAGCTCCATAGGATCATCCCAACCCTTCAAACTATGGAGGCAAAAATGGACAGATTTGTGAAGGTTTTTACACGTCCATTTTTGCCTCCACAAATCGTAGGGTTGGGATGATCCTATAGAGCTGATTTTTTTGGCACACCCTATCTATGTGAGGGCCCATCAAATGAATGGTTTGCATCACCCAAACAATGTGGGGCCCACTGTATTTTAAGCCATCGGTGTAGCTACACTTTTCTCTCTCTCTCTCTCTCTCTCTCTCTCTCTCTCTCTATATATATATATATATATATACACACACCCCATCTATGTAAGGGACTTTCAAATGAATGGTTTGGATCATCCTAACAAAGTGGGCCCCCATGTGATTGGGCAAGCTAGCTCACCATAAGTTTGGTGAGCTTAAGCTCACCAACAGTTTCCTCATATATATATATATATATATATATCTGTGTGTGTGTGTGTGTGTGTGTGTGTGTGTGTGGATGATTAAAACTTAGTCACCCAAGTGGTCAGTGAATAATAAACTAATAAGCTTATTCAGAGAAATAAATATGAAATAGAACTGATTCAATACTATTCAGTCAGCTTTTGTTAAGTGTTGAAAAATTTTAAGTATCCATTGTGACTATGTCCTTTCATTTTATATTTTCGAGCTATATTTCTTTTGGGAAATATATATCACATCGTGCTTATAGGCCTAGATTGTACAAATGAAAAAATGGCACAAAAAGTAAATTCAATGAAAAAGAAATTATAATGCGGCCAGTAAAGGACAAAAACTACTGCAACCATATTAGCAAATAATTTATTGTTTTTAGTTATGGACAATGAAAATGAATTCAAAGAACCTCAAACATCAGAAAGTCAAACCCAAAGATCCCAAATCCACCAGCAGAAACAATAAACAACTGCAACCAAATTCGCAAGTGCCTTTAAGATCTATCACATTTGTACAGTGAAGTATAAACTGAGCCAAGCACCATAGAATTTGCACAATCCAATACCAAAAAATGCATACTCAAACAGCTGTAATAGTGTGCTTGAATGCCATATCAAGGCCAAGAAGGCAATAACAGAGGACTAGATCAGTCCAACATATCAAGATGATGTTAAATTAAATCCATGGGAAAATAATATTGATATACTTGGATTAATACCAGATTTACGATTACAACGAGTAGAATATACAGCTAAGATTTTCTTCCCAAAATCAGAACATTAACTTACAATTTTTCCTATAGGGAAAATTCCAAATATACTAAAACAGATGCTCCCATCCTTATCCCCACTGCATAGGATGTTAAATCGTTGACGTGAAGAATTTGATAGTTCTCGAAATGAGTCTTCAGTGTCTTCCATGAAGCCAGCATCCCCGGCACCCAGTCCAGGCATCCGAGGAACTCTTGGAGCAGGGGGGAAGAACCGTGGTGTACGGTCTTCATAAGTTAGAATGTTGTCACTCTCATCCTGAAATCCAATTTCAGAAGGTATGAAAAACTGAAGCACCAGATATATTTTTCTATAAAAGGAAAAAAATCAGAAGATATACATTCTATATAAAGGGATTTGCTAGCAAGTTTCGCAGAAAGCCATTTCGCGGCTGGCTTTTGCATGAGAGAACAGCCACCTCAGATGAATTAAATGAATAAGACAAAATCTGCCAAAAAGTCAACATGTGTGGTTGTTCTCACATGCAAAAGCCAGCTGTGAAATGGCTTTCTGCGAAATTGGCTAGCAAATCCCCAATATAAATATTAAAGAAACATAAAACACATCGTGTTGCAAGGAAACTGAGCTAAAATGTTTTCAATAAGATAACCTGGAAATGCTAGAATATGAAACATAGTCAACACAGAAATAGCATTTCAGAGATACAAACATCAAACGAGGGAATTTGGGTACAAATTAACAGGGCAATATGTCTTAGCCTACAATCCAACAGTGTAACTGTAGAAAAACATGCTTAGAAAGACCTGGTTCGGAGAAGTCAAAGGATGTTTTTTTGCACAAAATGGAGCCTTCACAGATAAGTTAGTGAAACACACTTCTAGTAGTTGCTCTATGGAATATCGAACTATATGTTGTGTATGCCACAATTGTGTTTCCCTAAACTTATGGAATGGGTTCAGAGGTTTGAAAGAAAACCAAAACATAATTTTCAATGGCCATACGGGGATAGATAATTCAGCCAGTCAAGGATGTGATATAGGGCTCCTATCAATATTTCTATAGCACCTATGGCATATGCCATGACCGTCCCCAAAATGCAAAAGAAGATATACTTAATCTTTTTTAACAATAGGAACCCTGCCCCAGAGAAAAATAGCTCATCAGACCCATTCAACAACTACAGCTCAATATCCATAAAGTTATGGAAACCTCAGCTCATGGAAATCATGGCCCAGGCAGTAAACCAGATAACTTAGAGGTAATTCTATGGATTAGTGTGGTCCCTTAGGATACAAAAGGACAATATGACGGAATCTCATGCACTAATATTATATGCCATTAGATCTTAGAAGTTTATAGCATTTACTATAGGAAGTGTCTGAGATAGATCACTATTATTTTGTACAATACTCAAGTGAGAGAAATAAGATTTTAGTTATGAGTTTAGTTATTGTTACAATCTGCCTCATAAAGGGGTTATAAATTGATTAGCAGATTCATGTCAAGTAGAAGTACAAAAAGTAGATCAAGATGGAGGAAGAAGAGGCATAGTTTTAAATTTCCACTGAAATCAACACAAAACGACCGAAATGTTTCTGTTTCCATCCCCATCAAAACACATACTGAAATCGAAAGGCATAGTGAAACCAAAACCATAAGTGTATTAGTGGTATATTGTACCAATATGTGTTACATAATTAGATTTAGATGAATTGCATGTGAAATGTGGTGTATGTATTATGTATAAATCTTTACATGAAATACATATGAAATGCGGTATGTACTGAATTATAAGCATGTGCAAAAGCTGACAACACATGTCACTAGGTGTTCGAAGTTAAACCATTATGAGTGGTTTTTTCTTATGTCATGGTTTTTACTTTTCAGTGTATATGTGCTTATTCTAGCACTTTTTGAAGTTTTATCTTAAATGTACATCGTTTGCATTTGTTCTCATACGCTTACATAACTTTTACATGATTTCCAAGTATCCTAGTATCCAACACATCATTTTTTATTTATTTTTTGAATGGCTATCCAACACATATCATATACGTTCATGTTTTGCTCACTGCAGGTTAAATGTATCCAGAAAATACATAAGCAAAATCTCTGATACCTAGCTTCAATATATCACATCACGTTTAATTTCAAAATAGTGGAGTGGATCATTTTAGGCTTCGTGCTCATATACTTGAGAAAAAACAACAGAACATAAAGAAGCTTTTACATACCTATATTGTCTTGACATTGCAAAACTGAATAAAAATTGATATCACGGAAAGGAATACATGACACACAAGAAACTTGTCAGAAGTACCCATAATATCCAGATAGAAAGCATGCACAAACAAAAGTATTCATAACATTTGAACTGTAAGTAATGGAGAAATTATTATTCGAGTGAGCTGCACTTTGATAGTTAGCTGGCTTAGCCTTGTAACTGCATACCCCTAGTGGTTGCCCATCCTCCTCCCAATTAAGACAAACAACAGCCACACTGTGCGACTTAATGCTTCTCAACAGCTTCCCATTCTGTAGTTTGTCAAATAGATGTGTATCAAAATACCAATAAAAAAATTTTGGCCATAGATGATAGAAACAAAGAAGACTCAAGAGAGGTAAGAGCCACATAAAAGTTCAATTCATGGGGTAAGTAAAGAGTGTACATGATTTATACAGATCCAACAGAATATCATCCCAAAGAGAAAAGGAGTCATGGTCCAAACTGAGTGCACAGACTTCAACAAAATGAACGGCATGGATGAAGTTCAGTGCAGAAATTAAGGGCCAGTAACGAGCATGACTAGGATATTACATACTCGTCAATCAATGCATAAGACAATACATTCTGCTTCGAAGACTTGAACACAAAATGATAGCACGTCACCAAAATTACGTGAAGAACAACTCTCTACCACGGCTACCAAAACAAATATTTTTTCTTAAATTAATATAATAAAAATCATATAAAAAGCCTTCAATTTGCATAAGAAGTTTGATTCTCATATAAGATATTGGGAAACATAAAAATGCAGGTATCGCATAGCTTATTTGAAAGATTAAGATCCATAGATCATTTTGTGTAGATTCAGATCACCGATGATTTGACTTATGTAGAACAACGGCCTTTCTAGATTTTAGAAAGGAAAGAGTAAATGTTGCAGTCCAAAGTAATTCCATTGGTAAAAGTGCTATAGAGGCATCACTCTTCAAAAGAAGCCACTTCGGAGCATGAAGATGAAATTAAGGAGAAATACCCTCATATACACAAGTTATAACTTATAAGGTATGAAAGTTGGATACGCGGATTTTAGAATCTTGGATTTTCTCAAAATCTTGTATGGGAGACAAGAGAAGAAGGGATCCGTCTGTTTCGCTTCTCTTTAGAATCTTGGATTTTAAGTAAGAAATCCAGGTTTTAGAAATCTCTCCCACATCCTGAGATTTCTAAAACCTGGAAACAAGGGATGATCTCCTGTGCTCTTGTTGACAGAAAGAAGGGCGAGAAAACAGAAAACGACGAGAGATTTCTAAAACCTGGAAACAAGGGATGATCTCCTGCTCTCTTGCTGATGGAAAGAAGGGCGAGAAAATGGAAAACGACGGCTGGCCTCCTTCTTCTCTCGTCTCCCATCTACGATTTTGAAGAAATCCAAGATTCTAAAATCCGCGTATCCAAACAGAGCCGCTAAGATATACACAGAAAGTAAAATCTAAATCTTGACCAATTACATGATGCCTTGCAGATATTTAAACTGCTATAGCATGCTAATAAGTAGCTCAAAATATGGCAATGCTACCCACTTCGACATCATGTAGTGAAATGGTCCCATCTTCAAGTCCAACAGCTATCGCTTTACCATCAGGGCGCCAACATAGAGATGTTATGCATCTCCCTAGAGAAGAATTAAAATATGTTAGTAACTTCAACACCAGAAAAGAACAAAGGTAGGCAATTTCAAATCCCCAAGCAAACACTTATCAACATGTGGCGTAATAATTACCAACTTTCATGGAGTCATGTTTCACAGATTTTGGGGGTGTCAAGTGTCAACAGCCAGGACCCACTGACTAATCAAACCCAAATCTTATCATGTAAAGGGCCCGACCAGAGGCTTTTCCTTTTTATGACAAAATTTAGGCTTGGATCTGGCTTGTTAACACTCCTATTGAATTTTAAGAAACATTGTTCGGTATGAATCCGATAGCCGTGAATTTAAACAATGTGATTATTTTTTCTTTTTTTCACCTTTACAGATAACACTTCTAAGTAATGTTAGCATATGTAATAGAAAAAAGAGAGAGATTGCTGAAGCAAATCAGAAAAGGCATCATTTTGTAACATTTGTATAGAATATAGTAAGGCACCAAAAGCCACCCCATTTTCAAGTTCCCATTGCAAGATTCCATAGCTGGAAACAAGTCCCTGGATCTAAAGTACAAATCAGAAGTATAATTCAAACTTTACATCCTAAGAATCCAATTGAAGGAAACGATTCATATAAGATAAACCAAGCCAGATTGGTATGCCGTCATTTTCCAAGGAATCCAAGGATCAAGCCAACATAATCACCGAGCAAATGTTAAATGTCAGCATCTAGTAGGAGAGATGATATAAATTCCAGGAGGCTTTTAGTTTAAACATGAGAAGACAATATTTTCACGTAAGGCTTGTGGTTTATCCCCATTTATGTATATTTACACCAAGTCTCCAACAGCTAGAGCTTGGGAATTTAGCGCTCCTTCTCTCTACAAATTCCCACTCCCATTGATGGGTAAGTAGTCTGCTTCAATGAATTCAATGTTCTGAGTCAAAATTTCCATACTTCATTCTCAACATATTTTAGGATTAGCATTTGAATTTCACCGCCCTCCTACAGATCTCGATTAGTAATATCTTTCTCAAATCAAAACTCACCAACCATGCACTGCCACTCTCTCTTCAATGTCCTAAACCAATTATATCGAAAAAGCAAAATAAGGAGTGCATATAACAAGGCATTGAAAAAAAAAAAAAACCAAGGCATTCAAATGACGAGGTAAGAGAATAGTCGTACTATGATGAAGCCACAGAGTCTAAACAGTAATTCGAGTTCCAGGAGATATGGTTCTTATTTAAACTGTACAATGTTCAGCTAAACGAAAAGCAATTGACCTAATTCTATGTAATGTTCAACTAAACAAAAAGCAATTGACCTAATTCTACACAATGTTCAGCCAAACGAAAAGAAATTGACCTAATTCCAATGAAATTGACAAGAATACATACACAAACCCAAGCATTTTATCGAGATTCTTCTAGAATAGAACATTGGGACCTTCAACAGTGAGGAACAGAAATACCTGGAGAGACCGTCCATAGCCTCTGCCAATTGAAACGATGCAAGAGGATCTTGGAGTCCTCAGTAACCATGGCCAGTAAATCCTTCTCCGGATTCCACTCAGCGATCTTGATCTAGGGCACAAAAAAATTGTAGTGAGAATTGAGAAAAATGAGAGAGAGTGGGAGAGGATGTAGAGATAAAAATGAAATGAACCTGGGAAGCGATCGGTTTGTCGAACTGGAGCTGAAAGGGGATTGTTACTTGGGCCTCCTCGGCTTCCATGGCGAGAAAAACACGGGAAAAAACCCTTTCGACTAGCAGGGCGGGAATTCGTTCATTTATAACTTTATAAGATCATTTTATAAGCGCTATGATGATTGGGTCTCGTCTCTTTCCGAATAGGGTCCCGTTTGGATGCACGAAAGGAAGGGGTGTTATTGAAAGAGACGGTCCGATTGACCCAATGTTAGAGAGGATTTGAAGGTCGATGGACATGATGTGGACACAACATTTAAACCACATCCATTGGATCTGTATCCTAAGGTCTTAAATTATTTTGGGATCGTGACCCATACAAAGCCACATTTAAGATGGAGCATCTGGATCCCAATGAAGGATGTTGAGAGAAAGAGAGATAAAGCACCATTTTCAAGAAATTTCATGCAAAACTCTACTTTTTTGTGGATTTTGGCTTGGATGTTATATGGAGGAGACAAGAATACTACGTAAACAAATATGCAATAATTACCTAAGAGACATCCGTGTAGTCTCCAAGGAGTTCAATGGTAAGCAAAATCTTTTTGCCTTCTGGCTTTTGTGCAACCAAACACTGGTTGCATCAAAAATTTGGAAAATCAGAGTAAAATGACATAATTTCCTTTTCCTAGCAATGTTAAGTTGCTACCGCCTCACAATCTCCACAGTCTCCTCGCCTCTAAACTTCAGGTCCAATACCCAATTTAGATCACCATAACACATAATCCCCTAGGACCTCAACCCCTTACTTCAGGTCCAAACTCTTTATCTTTCATTTCCACTATGTGTGTAGGTAAGTTGGGATTGAACTTCAAGCCTGAAGAGCACAGTCTTTACCAATTGAGCTAGAGGCTAGATCCCTTTTATTTTTATATTTTCACAATTGCAAGGCCACAACCATCCTTCAAGATGCTTTTTCTTAGACAGATCAAAGATTCTTGGTATTATCAGAGACAGGATGTTTTTTCTTAAAATTCCTGATGAGCCGTCACCTCGAAGTCTATGTTTTGCAAGAAGCTTCAGATGTCCTATCTTCACGCTTGAACATCCGGTTAGAGAATGCGAGTGGGAAAAACCAGAATCATATACTATCAAACTGAATTCCGATGCTTCTGTTACGGGTGATGATGCTGGGATTGGAGGTATTCTTTGAAACTCTCATGGCGATCTTGTTGGGCTATATTCTATTCATGCAGAGCCCAAGCTAATTCACATTCTTGAAATGGAAGTAATATTTCAAGGGATGAATTTGGCCGGTAGTAAAAGTTGTTGGAAATAATCTTGGATAAATAGATTAGTTCAACAATCTATTCAATATGTAATCCGGAAAAAATGAAATTGAAATTACCTTTGATGATCTTGAATGTAGACCTCAAACCCGTTAGCAAGAACCAAACTAACAATAATAATAAAAATGAAATGAAATTTCAAATAGAGATGAGTGGTAGAGGCACGTTACGGATTAACGCTACCCTTAAGATAGATTATCGCCCCCTCCACAAATGGAATGCAATTGGGTTCTCTTGCGACCTATCTTCAGGATACAACACCACTATACTTGTCTTTGACAGTGTGCACGCACCGGCTCGGACCTTGCGAACAACGGTTGATGCCAATCAAATTGCCCACTTAAAAGAGAAACTTGCAAAGCTTTGAAAAGATTGAAACTTTCGAAACAGTACTCAAGAATAGAAAAGAATGAACAAAACTTCAAGAAGAGGAAAACGTGTGTCTCAGAGGAAAAGAGAGAGCTGCTCTTGTATACACTATTGTTGTGTATATATTAACACTCTTCAACGGCTCTTTATCTCTCTTAATGCACACAACGTTTGCAAAATAAAGACAAAAAATAAAAACGTATAAAATATTCAAAGGCATTTAAAGATTGCATAGTAACGATGAAATTTCAACCGTTTGAAATTTGATCCACATAAGACAAAAGAAAAAATCTTTAAAGCCAAAGCATTAAAAGCTTTAAATGATTAAAAAATTCAACAATCCCCTACATGAATCAAAATTCAAATTAAATATATTAAATCAAATATGGGCAAATTTGAAATATCATGCAATGGGTGAAGGTGTCTTGTGGACTTGAACCTCCACTTAGTGTTCATATATTCCAGTCTATAAATATTCCAAGTGAACTATGTCTTGAACTAAGAATCTTAAGTAATAGACCTTCATATATTACACACACGATATCGGCAATGTAACCGTATTCTATCGGGATAGCACATTTCGGCCATGCGCTGGTCCTCTTTCATGAGCACTCTAGAGAACAAGCCTTAATTCTCATAGGAAGCGGCCCCACTTCCACACTCATATAGGTGAGTCCATCAAGGGTACCTGTAACCATGAACCCCGCTTATAAACAGCTATATACCCATTCAGAGCAAAGCTCTTCCTCCATATCGTTACAGTTAGTACTATTTACATCTTAGGGATAGGCCAAGAGAAGTCTTTCATTCTCTTGATAATTTAAGTACAGTGCTTTCACCGATCACTCGAATAACTTGTTTTTCCCATTGAACCTAGTTATTGGGATCTCCAGTCATATAGGTTGGGTTGCCGTTATTGGTGATTCTATTTGATAGGCTTTAGCCCCATCCCTCTTGATGTTTCAGCCACTAGCTTTTTAGCTAGTCCTTTGGTCAGTGGATCTGCCAAGTTTCTCTCTGACCTTATAAAGTCAATTGCAATCACTCCATCAAAAAGCAATTGCCTCACATTAGTATGCCTCAGACGTATGTGTCTGGATTTACCACTATATGTTCTACTCTTAGCCTTTGCTATTGTAGCTTGGCTATCACAATGAATAGATATAGCTGGAATTGGCTTGCACCATAGAGGAATATCTGCTAACAGATTCTTAATCCATTCCGCTTCTTCACCTGCTTTATCTAAAGCAATAAATTCAGATTCCATGGTGGAACATGCTTTACAGGTCTGCTTGGTAGATTTCCAAGCGACAGCACCACCACCCAAAGTGAGAACATATCTACTTGTGGATTTAGTTTCTTCTGAATCTGAAATCTAATTTGCATTGATATATCCTTCTAATACAGCGAGATAACGACCATAGTGGAGTCCAAACTCCATTGTGCCTTTCAAATATCTTAAAATCCTGATAAGAGCATCCCAATGTTCTTGACTAGGGTTGCTAGAGTATCTACTTAACCTACCAATTGAGTAAGCTATATCTGGTCTAGTGCAATTCATTAGATACATTAAACTGCCTATAATTCTGGAGTACTCTAATTGGGATATACTTTTTTCAGTATTTTTCTTAAGTTTTGAACTAGGATCATATGGTACACTCAAGGGAGTACAATCAAATTTGTTAAATTTTCTAAGGATCTTTTCAACATAATGAGATTGTGTTAAAACAATCCCTTCTAAATTTATAATTATCTTAATCCCTAAGATTACATCTGTCAATCCAAGATCTTTCATGTTAAAGTTCTCTGACAAAAGATTCTTGGTGTCATTTATAACATCTAGACTCGTACCAAGGATTAACATATCATCGACATATAGGCAGATCAAAACTCCAAAATAACCTTCAAATCTACTGTATACACATTTATCAGAATCATTTATGGTAAAATCATTTGATAACACTACTTTATCAAATTTCTCATGCCATTGTTTTGGTGCTTGTTTTAAACTATAAAGAGATTTTATAAGTTTACACACTTTACGTTCTTGACCTGGGACTGCAAATCCCTCAGGTTGTTCCATGTAAATTTCTTCTTCTAATTCTCCATTTAGGAAAGCGGTTTTAACATCCATTTGATGGATTTCTAAGTTATAGATAGCTGTTATAGATATCAACATTCTTATTGTTGCAATCCTAGTTACAGGAGAATAGGTGTCAAAAAAATCTATCCCTTATTTTTGTTGAAAACCTTTGGCTACTAATCTAGCCTTCAATTTTTCTATAGATCCATCGGTTCTAAGATTCTTTTTAAAATCCATTTACAACCTATTGGTTTGCACCCATGAGGTAAATCTGTTAACTCCCATGTGTTATTTGACATAATGGATTCAATTTTACTATTTATAGCTTCTTTTCAGAAGTTTGCATCCAAAGAAGACATAGCTTCCTTAAAAGTAGATGGATCATCCTCCACCAAGAAAGTATAAAAGTCAGAGCCAAAGTTAGTAGCTTTATTTGCTCTTAGACTTCTTCTAGGTTCTATTTTTAGGTTACCTTCTTCTCTACCTCTTTTTCTTCCTTTAGGTTCTTGGTTTTTTATTTGAGGAATACCACGACTACTAGATGCAACTTCTGTTTGAGGTATTAGAGATTGACCCACACTAGTTTGTTTAAGAGGAAACACATCCTCAAAAAATTCTGCATCTCTAGACTCTAATATAGTGTTTACATCTATGAAATTATGTTCAGATTTTACCACCAGAAATCTATAAGCTGCACTATTTTGTGCATACCCTATGAATACACAATCCAATGTTTTAGATCCTAACTTTGTTTTCTTAGGGGGAGGTAAGCTTACTTTAGCTAAACACCCCCACACTTTAAGGTATTTAAGACTTGGTTTTCTATCTTTCCATAACTTGAATGGAGTTCCATTTTCATTTTTATAGGGTATTTTGTTTAGTATATGACAGGCCGATAATAAGGCTTCCCCCCACATGTTAAGTGGTAGCCCTGAACTAGTTAGCATGGCATTTACCTGTAGACACCCCATTTTGACCGAACCCTAATAGCATTGGTTGATTAAGAAATCCTAGTGAACAAGTGTTCTAGAGTCCCAAATTGTGCCTCAAGGTAGGTTAGGGTCCCATTTAGGTCCCTCTAAAATTCCAGAAAAATCCGTCGCGGTTTGCCTAGCGAACATGCGAACTAGGTAGCTTAGTGTAAAATAGTGTAGCAGAAGGGGTGTGCATTATCCTGACCAGGAGGTGACCTGGTGGGAATAAAGCGTGGGTAATTTGCTGCAGGAGGGTGTCTCTGGGTAACCAGAGAAGCACGAATTTATTCATTAATTTTTCATTTAACATTTTTTCTGTGGGCCACCGTATACAACCAAAACCAAAGCTAAATCTAGTAATGAGGGTTGTCTAATAAACTAAAGGGGGTTAAAAATTAATCATTTTTCCTATAAATAGAAGGTCACCTCTCTCATTTGGGGACTTTTCATTTTTTAGAGCTAGGGTTAGCTCATTCGAGAAAAAAGGAGAGAGCTATTGCCGATACCCTAACCCTATTTCCTTCTCCGGTCAAGCTTCGCCTCAAACCATAGATCTGTATCTCTTCTTCTCCAATCGAACCTTGATGCTAGCAATTTCACCGGAATTTCATAATCTACACTCTGTTGAGAAAGAAAGCAAGAGAAATTGAGAAAGAAAAAGAACATCGGGATATTTTCAAAGAGATTGAATGATTAAGAAAAGGAAAAGAGAGATCGGAGGGTTTTGAGCTGAAAGAGAGATCGGAGAGTTTTGAGCTGAAAGAGAGATAGATTTGGACGGATTTTTACCTCTGATTTATATCCGATTTTTTGCAGCTACAAAGAGAAGAGAATAAAGATTTTCTTTTTCTTTTTCTTCGTTAAACAGGTAATTTTATTTTCTTCTTATTTATTTTCTGTGCTTTAGCCTCTTGTTTAATTTGCATCTAGATGTTAATGGTATGGCATGGCATGCTGTTTGGTTTTAGTTTAGGGAAAACAGGTGACAACAATACGTTCTACTCATGCCTATCATTTGCTTGATTAAATGCCTCAAAGTGTTGCATGTTTGTATCACCTTAAATTTTTGTGAGACATTTTAGATATGCTAAGGTATTACCATGCTTTTGGGTTCCCATGTCTCCTAATGTCCTTTGCTCATTAGTTTCAAAACTATTCCTGTATGTTCAATTTATATGTTGTGCCTTGGCTTCAAGGATGAGATTGAATTTTTCTGGTTGATTCACTTCACAATTCAGAAATTTTGAACAGAGCAATTAAAGTCTCAAACATTTCATTTTTTTAGTTGTCATATTGCTTGGAAGCATTTCATCCATTCCTTTATTGTCTCTTAGAAGCTCTCCAATGATAACATTAGTTGAGTTCAAAGAAGCACTTGTGTTTATCTTGATTTCTCTTTTTCTTTTGATTTTGTCTAAGAGTGTTAACTCTCCCACCTGACTCTTAGTGGAAACTTGTATCTCAAACACCTTTACTGATTGTGGGTTCATTGTATGGAATTCAAAGCTCTGTGTGGAGAATAGAGACAAATACGTTCAATTGACTCGTGGATGAATTACTTAGATATTCCTACACTTCACTGAACCAGCCCTTGACACCTTTTAATATGTTCAGCCCCTGTTTGTATTAGCCTTTGTATGAGCCCCTGTTTATATTAGCTTTTGTGTCAGCCCCTGTTTGTAACAGCCCCAGTTTTGGCACAAATCTGCCCAGGTTTTGGCACAAATTCTGTCCATTTTCTACACAAGTTTTAGCACACAATGCATCCCCAGTTTTGCACAAAACAGCCCCTGTTTTATGCACAATTCAGCCTCAGTTTTGCACAAAACAGCCACTGTTTTATGTACATTTCAGTCCACAACTCAGGCCCAGTCTAGTGTCTATCTCGTCCAAACCCATTTCAACCTCAATTTCAAATATTTTTTCTGCTGGATTGTTTAACACAGGGGAAGGCTGAATGTCCAAACCTTTATGTATTTTGTCCTTTGTGATCAATATATACATGCAGGGCCCTGTAGACTGCGCAGGCCCCAAAACTGAAACATGACATATGTGTTTGTGTTATAAATGCGTGTATGTATGTGTATATGTCAAGATAAAGTGATGACTAGGTAAATGCTATAAGTCATGTAAGGTGCTAAACTCATGTGGATTTCATTCTGTGTGTATGAAATAAAGATATGATCATATGGCTGTGCAATCAGTAAATAATTTTATCTTGTTGCCATTCTAAAGAGATGTGTGAGCTGGAATTTGGTTTCATTCACATATATATGGGTTTTGGACAGCTAGTAGTGAGAGTGTCATGAATACTACTCTAATTGTGCCTAGCTTATACATTTAGAAGCAAAGTTGGTGTTGAGTATAATATCAATAGAAGCATAGATGCATGTAAACTGACACCACCATGATATTTAAAGGATAGATTTTGGGCATAGATGGATATCAGCCATGGGATTTTTGATGTTGCTAGTTGAACCAAACTGGTAGAACTAAGAAAAAAATATATCGTCTGTTTATACGATTAGTTGTTTTGAAAATGCTATACATATTTGGAATGCCATTTGGTGAATGATTGCATATTATGGAGTTTGAAAGTTTACAACCTGTTCTAGATTCTGAACTGTAAAGAACTCACATTAGGAGTTGTTTGAATAGGTAAGTAAACAAATTCATTTGGGTAAGGTTCATGACTTTGAGGGTATTTCAGTTGGAGAAATGAAGACCTTTTAGGTCATGGTCATACATATCAAGTAGTAGTTCATGGTTATTTTTTAACAGGGTCCCCATTCTATGAAATGTGATGGTATCTGCTCTCATATTTTTTTATATATATAGTTGCTCATGTATCTGTTATAACAAGTTGATTTGTCACTTTTATTTTTGTTCGAGCCTTGCTGGGGCATATTATACACTTGCTGTTTGGCTAATTAGGTGGAATGCAATCATTAGAATGACATGCTGATATCACTTGAATATTTGTTGGGCCAGTTTTTATTACCAAATACCATCCTATTAAATTGTTAGGAATCATGCTCTCATATAGATTCTGTTTGGCCATGATTGAGTTTTGTAGAAAGATTGTAGTATTGGCCTGTGTTGGTACAAAATTTACAAACTTTATTTGATTGAAAGATCATTACATATATAGTTAGCTTATTCTTTAGCTCTACTGAATTAGGTCTGTTATAGGAGTTCTGACCATAAAAAGCTTGAATTCTTTTATTAGAAAATTTGATATGCCTGCAAAATGTAATAATTTTTCTCGATTGGTGTCTTACATATAATTGGTAGTTGCTGGTCAAAAATGTGTTTGAGAGTTTGGTTGATTTACTCTAAAGAATCATCATTGTGGTTCAGGTGAGGCTAATGCAATGTCATAAGGGTAATGACCATAGTAGCCCTTATATTGTTCTTTGAACAAGGGCGATGAAGGAGTCATCCCAAGCCCTCTTTTAGGAGAAATTGTTTAAGTCCTGTAGCATTCATTTCTCTTCATTTTAGAAGACTTTCCAAGTCTTTCAGATATTCCCTTTAGACATGTTTCATCTGATTGATGTTTCACTTGTTTGTGATCATGCTAGTTTACTTGTTTGTGGCCACGCTGGTGTACCTGTTTGTGAGCACACTAGTTTACTTGTTTATGAATCACCCTTGTGTACTTGTTTAGTGTCTTTATCTCGGAATATTTTCTGAACTACGTTGGCTTGATCCCTTTCCATAGGGTACGTAGTGCAGCTTGAGATCCACATCTCAGGTTCAGCCAAACCTTTAAAAATAAAAACATTTTAAACCTTCAAAAAATATAAAATTCTTCAAAACCTTTTCGAAAAGATCTTTCCCTAGAGTTAGGAGTATGTCCTAGCTGTTTAAGGTGTTTTAGAGTTAGGAAGCTGTCCTGATTTGTATTGATATGGTGTGTCCTGTCGTGTGAGTGTCCCTAGAGTTAGGAGGCCTCGAGTCGATCGGTTAGACATTTAGTCGAACCGATGGCTAGACTAGGAAGCATATAGTCAGCCCATGGTTTTCCTTAGGTTGCACAGCTTAGTTATACATAGGATGTAGGGCCCACCTGCATTATCTTAAGGCTAATCAACTTGCATTAGTTAGAGCATATAGAGAGTCCTAAAACTTACAAATTCACATAAATTTAAGCAATTGTGTAAAAAGCTTTAAAAATCAATCGAGTCTAGGATAGCGGTTCTAGATGGTTAGGCATCGTAGTTTAGAATAGGTCATCGAACTACGTTGACTCCGATTCTTCCCGAGGCCGGGATACGTAGAGCAGCTAGGATGGACGGCCATCTTGGTCCGAGTCAAGTTGCATTAGAGTTAGGATTTGTTTTGTCCTGTCATATATAAGATTGATTTGTGCTTTATGTTTTGATGTGTCTTCTTACTTTCTTGTACTGATACTATACCTTTAGCTGTAGCCTGCATGTGTATGTCCACCAGAACTTAGACACCCATTAGGCATGTCACTCATAACCTAGCTTTGCTTAGGTGACACATTTTTCATTTCATTTTGTGTATGCTTATTTCTTTACCTCAGGAAATGCATGCTTAGGTAGACGATTCCTGAGAATTGTTCCTATTTCATATGATTTTTACCCAAAATTCTTTAGATCTAATAATAAATGGCATAAGAGACCAAGTGCTTGCACTCGGACGAATTGGAGGCGCTCTTCGGACCTTCTCCATTCGTAATCAGGCACGAACCCATTCATTTCTGGTTATCCATGGTATACAGAGCATATTTTTTTAGGGATCCATGGCCGTATACCATGGATGGCGACTCTGAGTTTTATTTTTGTTTCGAGAGTTCCTTGGTAGAGCTCTCCTTCACGTGTGGATGATCCAAGAGGCCGCTGGGGGCTCGTCCCCTACCTCTCTCCCGGATCGGGGTCCACATTACCATGTCAATTAGAGTCCTATTTTTTCTTTCTGCAACTCCATTTTGTTGTGGAGAATAAGGTGCCGTCACCTCATGAATAATTCCATATTTTCTACAATATTCAGAAAATTCATTTGAGGTATATTCACCACCTCTATCTGATATAAGTATTTTAATTCATTTTTCTAACTGATTTTCCACTTTAGTTTTATAGGTTATAAATTTTTCTAAAGTTTCATCTTTAGATTTAAGAAGATATACCATTGCAAATTTTGATTTATCATCTATGAAGGTAATAAAATATTTATTTTCTCCTCTAGTAAGAGTGTTCTTTAGGTCGCAAACATCACTATGTACTAGTCCTAGAATTTCTGAATTTCTTTCTATTGATTTAAATGGTTTTTTGCTAAATTTTGATTGAACACATATTTGAAACTTTGATTTTTGTTCAATAGAAACATTTGGAATCATACTTAAGTTCACCATTCTTTTTATCGATTGTAAATTTACATGTCCTAATCTACCATGCCACATATCATACGATTCAATAATATAGGCAGAAAAATCAGAAATTTTATTGATTTCATTGATGGATACATTGAGCTTGAATAAACCTCCACAAGCATAACCTTTTCCAACAAACATCCCACCCTTGGTGAGAATAAACTTATCAGATTCGAAGACGAGCTTGTAACAGTGCTTGTTTAACAAGTAGCCAGAAATTAAGTTCTTCCTGACTTCTGGAACATAGAGAACTTGGTGCAGTGTGAGAACCTTGCCGGAAGTGAGTTTGAGATCAACCTTCCCTTTCCCCATGACTTTAGCCGTTGAGGAGTTACCCATGAAAAGCATTTCACTTTCATCTACTTGATGATAGGTGACGAACGCACTTCTGCCACAACAGACATGTATAGTGGCTCCAGTGTCTACCCACCAATCACTGACATTGAACACCATGTTCACTTCAGAGTCTACGGTTATAAGCTTCTTAACTTCGGTTCCATGAATAACAATTCCGAATTCCACCAAATTGGCTTGAGGAACGGGTTTCGCTTGAGAGTTTCTGACATTTTTGAAAGTGTCTTTCCCCTTTCTATGTCGACATTGTCTAGCATAGTGTACAAGTTTTCCGCAATTGAAACAACCATTTTCTTATTTTTGTCTATCTTTTTGTTACTTTTGAAGTGGTTTCGGTTCTCCATATTCTTCTTGTTTTGATGAGACCCAAAGTTTTTATTTGTTTTCTTCTCACTAGTCTCAACAAGATTGGCTTTAGAAAGGAGTTCCGATTCTTTGTCATTTTGATCACGATTCCTATGTTCTTCTTCTATTCGGAGTGTTACTAGGAGATCTTCTAAAGATAATTCCTCTTTTCTATGTTTAAGACTTTTTTCGAATTCCTTCCATGAAGGTGGAAGTTTATCAATAATGGCCGCCGAATGGAAACGGTCATCCATTTTGATTCCTTCCGCTAGGATCTCATTCAATAGGAGTTGGAATTCATGAACTTGTCCTAAGACGGGTTTTCTATCTACCATCTCAAATCTAAGATAGTTTCCAACTACATATTTTTTCACTCCAGCATCTTCGGTCTTATACTTTTTATCTAAAGCTTCCCACATTTCTTTTGCGGTCTTCATTCCACAATACACATCATACAAGGAATTCGTCATGGCACTAAGTATATAATCACGACACAAAAAGTCATCATTTTTTCATTTTTGAGTAACCTCGGATTGAGCGGGCTCATGCTATTCGGGACTAGGCTTGGGTGTGGTCAAGACATAGGTAATTTTAAGAGTTGAAAGCCAAAAGAATAAGCATTGTTGCCAACGCTTGAAGTTCAATCCGTCAAACTTCTCTGGACGAGTGTAATCTTCACCGGCCATGTTGAACTAATCCAATAATCTATCTTAAGATTGTTGGAAATAATCTTGGGTAAATAGATTAGTTCAACAATCTATTCAATATGTATTCCGGAAAAAATGAAATTGAAATTACCTTTGATGATCTTGAATGTAAACCTCAAACCCGTTAGTAAGAACCAAACTAAAAATAATAATAAAAATGAAATGAAATTTCAAATAGAGATGAGTGGTAGAGGAACGTTACGGATTAACACTACCCTTAAGATAGATTATCGCCCCTTCCATGAATGGTATGCAATCGGGTTCTCTTGCGACCTATCTCCAGGATACAACACCGCTATACTTGTCTTTGACGGTGTGCACGCACCGGCTCGGACCTTGTGAACAACGGTTGATGCCAATCAAATTGCCCACTTAAAAGAGAAACTTGCAAAGCTTTGAAAAGATTGAAACTTTCGAAACAGTACTCAAGAATAGAAAAGAATGAACAAAACTTCAAGAAGAGGAAAACGTGTGTGTCTCAGAGGAAAAGAGAGAGCTGCTCTTGTATACACTGTTGTTGTGTATATATTAACACTCTTCAACGGCTCTTTATCTCTCTTAATGCACACAACGTTTGCAAAATAAAGACAAAAAATAAAAACGTATAAAATATTTAAAGGCATTTAAAAATTGCATAGTAACGATGAAATTTCAACCGTTTGAAATTTGATTCACATAAGACAAAAGAAAAAATCTTTAAAGCCAAAGCATTAAAAGCTTTAAATGATTAAAAAATTCAACAAAAGTCTAGTCATATTGCATATTGAGTCTGATTCAATGGTGGCGGTGAAAGCCATAAATGGTGAAGTGGAATGTCCCTGGCGTGCTAGACCGATCTTCAACAAAATCAAGAATGTTCTACCATTATTTGAAGAATGGAAGCTTACTCATGTTTGGAGGGAGGCCAACCAACCAGCTGATTTCTTATCCAATTTTGATTGTCCTTGTAAGGGCATGGATATAGATTCTATTTCCATCCCTTCTGCTTTACTAGTTCTTATTGTACAAGATGCTGTTGGCACTTGTTATAAGAGATGATGATGCTGGGATCCTACCCCCCTTTTGTAATTCTTTTCCCCCTTCTCCTGATTCCTATTTTCGGGTCCTGCTCATGGCCTTCACTTTGTTTATACAGTGGGAGAATATTTGCTCCATCTGTGGGAGTGGCTCTATTTGGATAGTGTGGATGAGTCACATGTTGTTTTTGCATGTCTTTGCCTATAACAGGCTATGTAGGACTCTTAGTCCAAAGATGCTAGCTTTCGAGCCTCCTTGATTTGTAATCTTTTCTATTTATTATTAATGAATCTGGTAGGGGTCTGCCTAACCCCAGCTTGCCCATAAAAAAAAATAAAAATAAAACCATCCTTCAAGAGCATTGCATTCGTCTTCAGCATCCGCAGTGCAAAATTTGTTTCATCAAACTTTAAAATTTCAAACTTAGTTGTAGTCAACACTATAAATATACAAAAAAGCACTTTTTCAACACTGATCTTATAGCTGATTTTATGATATGAGATGTTAGTAAAACACAAGGCAAAGTAATGCAACAAGAAATAAAAGAAAATAATCGATCAGATCAAAAGCTTATCCATTGTCGTATCCTGGGTAATGGTTCTCTCCCATCAAATTATACTCCGTCTCAATAGAGTAGGAAGGAGATTTGCCATTCATTTTAAAGAGTGAGTCCAGTCACCCCTAGTCGGTTGTGGCCCAATTTTAGGTAGCTAAAGCTAAATTTTGACGGATTTAGCATGGGAAATCGGGGTCTGCTGGGAGGATTGCGTATAGAGATGAGGACGGAGATACCAGGTGGCATTCTTGGGACCTATGGGAGTCAAAGACTCCAATGAAGTGGAGGTCAAAGCAGTGCTCCATGTACTAGAATCGTGGATGATAGCCTACTAGATAGATTAGTAGTCGATGAAGATTCTCTTAACACAATTAGATTGATGGACGGTAGCAGGCTGTATTCGTGCTGATTCACATAATTGATTGATGAGATTTGTGACTGTGTGGATGGTCATCCTATCCGGTTTCAGCATGTCTGTTGCTAAGCAAATAGCGCAGATCGTTTAGCAAGTAAAAGGCCGAACGGGCGTCACTGGAGATATCTGACTTCCTCTTGCTGTGACTTGTGTTTTATTTGTCTCTCCTCTTTATTTTTTCTTGTGGATAATAATAATAGAGACCACAACTGGTGAAGATCTACTCTGACCTACATCCATGGGAATAGAAATCTCTTGCTTTCTTCACCAAGGCTCGTTTGGTTTGCAAGAAAAAATCAGGGTTCCAAACTCAATGGTGACAACTAAACACGAGGGTAATCCCAAGAAATTGTTTTGTTTCTATGTTTTAGAGACCATTAAATGATATAGTTATGGCTTATTTAAAAGGTATATGTTGCAAAACACCCAGAAGCAAGACAAAAAAAGGTCTTAGAGGGCTGTTATTCTTTTCTTCTTGTTTTTTTTTCAACAAAAAAATTACATGCATAACTAGGGTTTTACCAAAGATGGTACCAGGCATATAGGTAGAAAATCCAAAAGCCGTTCTCACAAAAAAAGATGAAGATACTAGAGAAAACCCCATAAAAAACTTAATACTTATATGGTTTTCAATCAACGGAATTATGTCACCTTTGACGTTGACAGAGTACAAGGCTTCAACAAGTTTTGAATTAAGATAGGATTTCCTTGGCCTTGATTTAATGAGGGTTCCTTTGGTCAATGCACTTGAATTGTGTTTGGTGAGTAATCAGTGATCAATCCTTTGAATCCTTTGAAGAGACATAACCAAAGAAAATTGTGACAAGGGCAAATTTATTAATTTTTAAAGAGTAAATTGCCAATGGGGAACACAAAAAAGCTGGAATTGCCAACAGGGGACACAATTTTGAAAAATTGTTAAAGAGGGTTGATAACCCCACTTAGAGAGTTGATAAGCCCCTTTTAGGGACTTGATAACCCCCATTTCGTCCCTCTCTAACAATTTTTCAAAATAAGGGTAAATTGCCGATGGGGGACACAAAAAAACTAGAATTGCCAACGGTCCGATGACCTTTGCTCTGATATCATGTGAAACAACTAATTACTCCAACAGCTTAAGCTCTTGGAGTATTTAATCTTTTATACTTCAGCACCTTAATCTTTTATACGTCAACACCCTAATCGCAGTCTTCTTGCTCGCCTTAAAGTAGAACAACCAATTACTAAAAAATTAAGCCGTTAGATTTAGTGTTATGCATTTAGACTTCGACACTTCCCCCACATGTGGCCCGAACACGTGAAACATGTGGGCCCCTCTTTTGGGCTGGTTATACACATGGATTTTTAATATTAAGGAGTTGCTGGGTTTTGAAGTAATTGGTTGTTTCACATGGTATCAGAGCAAAGGTCATTGGTCAAAAACTCCTTGATATTAAAACATCCACATCCAATGGCCAACCCAAAAGTGGGGCGACATGTGCCATGTGTAGGCCAACCCCCCCCCCCCCCCCCCCCCCTCAAACAAAAAAGAAGAAGAAGAGGGGCCACACGTGAGGGGGAGTGTTGAAGTACATAAGATTAAATAACGCTTTCTCCAACAACTTAAGCTTTGGAGTAATTGGTTGTTTGACACGGGGTGATGAAGAATGGAATCGAATGCATAGTGTCACATATATAACATAATTCAGCACCAACCAATGATAACAGAATTCAACACCAACCAATGAGTTGGCAGACCTCAAATGCACTGCTAACTAATAGGAGTCCAACGACAATGCTAGTACTATACAAGTCAGGACTAATACGGGTGCAACAACTTTTCAGCATGGGAGGCAGGGTTACGAAGAGCTGTGGACATTTTACTTAAAGATTTGGATACTTGGATCCTATGGAAGATGTATAAGTCACCGTCGCGACTTCTTTACTAGTAGCAAATTCGCCACTCTATTGGTAGAGCTTTAGAGCCTTAGCTTATTAAAATCCTAAAATCTCTCCCTCTCACTCATATCCAAATTTGCCTTTTTGCTTAGATACATATCCAAGATGGAGCTCCACTTATAGTTCCCCTTTAAGCCCTCATATTTTTTATTCTTAAAAATGCCTCGACACTTAACAGGTATAAATTGCAACCACAATTAATTATCTGTAAGACTGCATCCATTGGATAGTGAATTCTATTAGATTGAAATTTGCAACTCTTCTACGCCACACGTTCATTCGAGTTTCACATGCATCAAATGGACAAGTAACCATTTGGTGGGACCCAAAAAAAGAAGAAGAAGAAGTCTTTTCAAGATATCTCATGTTTTGATAGATACACCCTTCTCTTCACATTAAACTTCTAATCGTTGACTGTTACAATTCTAAGGAGAGGTTACAACTCACAGCTCACAATCAATCAATGGTTATTGAAAAGAAAGTGTTGCATCTATCAAAACAAAGGGGGGCTAATATCAGCCTCCCTTCTTAAATCAGAAAAAACCCAAGAGGCAATCTACCAACGTAAATAAACCACCAGACACTTTCGGTAGAAAAAGACTACATACCCCATTTTATTGTACGACGGAAATTTCTTCCCCACGTGAAGAAGAGAGAAATAGAAGTGCGGATTCACACCCAGAGAGCAATATTCAGGTTATATCTAGTAATTCAGAATCTCATCACAAATCAGAAAGCTAGAAAAACAAACTCACATATAATACATTCCCAGTCAAGAAAATATAGCCAAAAAAAAAAAGAAAAAAGATCAGTACGTAATTCAAAGCCTCAGAGACAAATCAAGGTGGTTGAAATCCTCTTTCTCAATCTGTTCGGACCTGAAGCTTGGAGGCCAAGAAGAGTCCCTGTCTTGGAAAATTAAACCCATCTCTCTTCTACCAAATCTACCCAAGTTATAATCCTCCGTTTGTCGGTTGGACCTTATAACTGGTTGACGATTGCTCGTGCTGGATCGACCTGCATGCGGTTTGATGGCTAAACTGAATTCTTGGCTTCTTTTAGCGAGACTACGCTCTAGCTTATGCGCATTTTGGTGGCCACCCAGAGCCTGAGAACTGTAAAATTTCCTTTGGCAAAAGTTGCATGAGAAAACTCGAGGCTCGGAAGTTGGGGACGAGAAGGGCTCGAGAACTAGGTCGAGGTTGAGGTCTTGGTTAGATGGACCAAGTCGGAGAGAGTTCTTGGGTTCGAGTTCCATGTTTTTTAGAGAGAAAAAGAGGATGAAAGAGAGAGAGATGAGTAGGTGTGAAAATGGTGTTGGAGAGACGTTTGGTTTTGAATTATAGAGGCAATGGTCTACTGTTCCTGCAACCACAAAGGGAAAGATTGTGAGGAGAGGATTGAGACAAAGACCAGCAAAAGTCAGTAGAGAATCGAAGCCCTTGTCGCCTCTATTTATGGCAGGATTTGAGTCCCATTGTCGGTCTCGGCAAAATTCCATGGAGTTCAGTAATTTCCCTTATTTTCACCCACTGCTAGTATAAGGACTAGTCTAATCACACACACCCATTTCGTCCTCTATCTCTCTTGTCAAGTGATTACCGGAAATGTGCATCAATGACAACTTATGGTGATCAGTTAATATCTACAAGTAGAAGTGCAACATAATGGCATAGAAAAAGTGAAAAAATACAGGTACACCCCTTCAACATTCTGACATTTTCAACGATAACCATGACCTCTCAGAGTCATCAACTACACCCCCTAACTTTTCACCGTCCATGAAGAAAAACCCCTCACTTTTCACTCTATAGTTCAAAATTCATCAATGACACCCCTTGACAATTTCTTCATTCCCGTCTATCTCGTCACGTAACAAGCATTATTGAAAACAAAGGAGGTGTTGTTGATGACTTTGAAAAGTCAAAGTTATCGTTGAAAATGTCAGAAAGTTGAGGGGGTGTATATGTATTTTTTCCCCCAATAAAATGAACCCATATTTTGATTAAATGGCCTGTTAATTAAAGCTTAATCACACTATCGTGTAGGGATCTTATCTGATTGGGAAATTTACCGGGGTATTTAAAAGTAGAATGCTATACATTTTCACATAAAAAAAATTGACCACATAAAAGGGACACAATCACAAAAGAGCAGGTTTGTTGATCCGGTGGTTTCCATATGTGAAACCACTATCTGTGCTAAAGTAGCTAGAAACCATTATTTGTGCGAAAGTAGCTATTATCCCTCATAAAAATATTATTGCATTAAAAATTAGCACGAACATGTTTTGATAATGGGTGGAACACACCTTGTTATAATTTTCATTCCCAAGTCTTATTGTAGATTCAAAGGTTTTGGAAACCTATCTTTGGTTCCATTTAAAAGCACCTGAGGTTAAGATTGTTTGATCAGTTTGGTTTTTGGATGGCGGGCCAGCCATGGAAAGGGCCAAAAGGGAACGGTTCAAATATGCAGGTTGGTGATATGGACCATCTAGATGTACGTGTGAAGGAGTCTCATTGAAGCATTCCATCAGCAAATACTTTTAAACAAGATAGACAAAATAATACGATGCTTTACTTCAATAAGATGAACATATAATATCAGTATTCAGTAACAGGACATTTCACTAACCATTTATGACAAAGAGAAAGGGAAATGATTTTCTCATTAGTTATTGCAGTTTCAAAAAGCTATCAATAGCTTATGAAATAGTTGAAAGTAAACCTTGAGGTCGCATGATCCCAGCCTACCTACCGAAAAATGAAGTTGAAAGTAAGGAGAGGAGTAACAAAGATCAGAACAAGAGAGTTAATTATAAATAGTTCATAAATAGTTCTAATAGTACTTTTACCTTTGGATCAACTAAAGATCCACTAATCCTTCTCAAGTCTGTCTTGCACTTTCTCAACCTTTTGCCTTCTCAACTACTTAATCACTAACACAATTAATTAATCCTTGACAAAAACTTTATAACAAAATAGCATATATTTGATCCTATTTCTTTCTTAATTTTTAAATTTTGAGAGCTGCTTTGAAGACACACTAGCTGTCTCTACTCTCTAGCAGCCCTCCCAATTCCGCCATGTGTGCAACACCATATTAATAAAGGTTATTTTATGAAAAAATATACCTATTTTTAGGTAAAATGACAAACATGCCCTTATTTCTTCGTATCATATTCTTTATCTACATTTTCGGATAAGGTAGGATGAACGTATGGCCTCAATGTTCCTAACCATCGACGATATGACTAAGCTGGGTCAAGTGTCACCTCATTTTCCGAGTCATTAAACGCTTAAAACACGCTTCTGGACACACCACTGTCCAAGTCGACTAAAGTATGGTTCTCTTGTCGTTATCTATAATATTTCTTGCCGGGGGTCCGGGACTATAATTACCCACGAGTTTTTTATAAGGTGTCCATGCATGTATTTTTTCAAAAAATAATGTTGTTCGAAGACTGGGCCCCAATGAAAGTAAGCAATAGCCTTAATGTAAGTTTTGCATGGTGGGCCGTAGGACAATGCAGCGCACCATGTTCGTGTGGAACAGTGGGGGCTGTGGGGGCACTAGACACATCGGGTCGCCCTTTTTTCTTTTTTTTTGCGAACTTTTTCATGGGTATCATTGGTTTTCAATGGGAGTCTCATCAATCGGACTCAAGTGGGTGCGATTTGGACCATATGATCACGACCGGATGTGTGTGAGAGGTGTGATTATATGGAGTCAATATGAACTGTAGAGTCACGATGGAGCGTGAGCTACGGTCATATTTGAACCATAGTTAGCAAAACTCCGTTTTAAACAGCGTTTTGTTTAAAAAATAACGTGTTTTATCGGTGTGCCGTTTAAAACTCTGTTTAGAACGTTTACAATGAATAAAACTTCATTTTTTGAGGCAAACGTTTTGCACACATTTTTGGCCAACTTTTCAATTTTACCCCCACCATATTTTGCCATTGATAAAATTCTAAACTCATTTTCTTGTGTTTCCGTTTTTTTGAATCACTACCATATCGAACTCGATTTTTTTTTTTTTTTTCTTTTCCGAATCACATTTTGCTAACTATGATTTGAACCCGCACTAGTTTCTAGAAAAAGACTATAAACCTACTTAAGCAAGCTTAAAAATTGTTCAGTCACGACCGAACTGTCTATCAATAACTCCAAAAGAATAGTGGGACCGTCGTTTGATCGGTTTCAATTGATGGTCAATCATGTCACACTCAGTCAGACCAAGAATATTAGATAACTGAAGAAACCAATGTAAGAGATTATACCAAATCATTGCTGGATTAATTTACAAATCAACCTGAATCACCCCTAAAATTTGATATTCCTGGTGAAGACTGTTTTTTGCAAAAAGACAAAAACTAGAATGAAAGAGCAGAATAGCTCTAGAAAACACAACTTTCGTATTGTGAGTTACTGAGTTCACAGTATGTTTGTAATATACCTCCAAAACTTATTTGCAAATAATCTTAATTATATGAAAATGGTTCTTAAGTTCAATAGGCTATTGGTAATGAAAATGGTTCTTAGGGCTATTGATAAATAAAGATCAAAGACATTTTAATGTACCATCTACAAGTAAGATCAACTTAATTAAAATAATCTTCTCTGAGGATAAGGACCGACTTTAGTGGCATCCAAAGAAGCACTTAAAGTCTGTTTAAGTGATTACAGTGGATCATTTGTCATCAATCAACCTAAAGAAACTCCCTCCCTCTCTCTCTCTCTCTCTCTCTCTCTCTCTCTCTCTCTCTCTCTCTCTCTCTCTCTCCCTCATATATCTACGATTGCTGAACAAGCACATGCCCTGTACATGTCTACTGAACTGGTATACTAAACTCTACAGGAATGGGTTTCTTCTAATAATAATATGATTATTGAAATCTTACTCTCCGGCTATTATTGCGGAGAGCCCTGTCTCTAACACTGCAGATACGAGACTGCCATTACTGCAGTGGAGGTGGTCACAGGAACCCTAGTCAGAGAACATAATTCCTTTGGGAAATGATATTATAACTAAGCATGGACGGTTTGAACCTTTTCAAAAAACCAAAAAACCAAACACCCAGTTATATTTTACAGTGCTGTCGGTGATGTTTTCGGTAAATTCAAAGAAACCCAGTCCTAGAATCAGAAAATAAGGAACCACGGAAAGAAAAAAAGAAGAAGAGGAGATCAGAAGGTCTCACATGAAATTGTTGAAAGCCCCATCTCTGTAGATAATGTTCTCTACGTTTGAGTTTTGATCGGGCAGAGGGTAGTGTTTAGAAGTGGAAAACGTGCAGCCTTGTCTCGAGATGAAAGATTATCTCTTTTGTCGCATTTTATAAACATTTGTGAGCGAGAAATTATGGGTTGTGAGAATTTCTGAGTTTTAAAATTTTCTATTTTTGGCTTCCATGTGGATAATGACTGTTACTGTGTTATGGTCACCCATCTGTTCATCCCATAGGTTCTACTACGATATACTTTGGCCATGGGTGTGTTTTATTAATTTCTGTGCTGGCAAGTAAATTCACATGCTTTGAGGAAAAACGACATGTTAGCATCTTCTTCTGTTAGTTGTGTGGTGGTGCAATTCAAGCTCATGTTTCTTGTTTCCTATCTTTTCTGTGGTGGGGCAACCCAACGCACTAGACTCCAGCCATTGCGGGGTCTGGGGGGCTAGATGTACACAGCTTTACCCCTGCTTAGCATTTAATTGCTGACACTAATTAAAAAAAAAAGAAGGAATGCTCCAAGAGGGGTGTCCTTACAGTATACTGGAACCATTGATTGATCTGGACTGCCCACTTAATAGGCCTTGCTTTGATCTTTCATGGTCATGGCACATAGATGAAGCGAACCAAATCATCCTAAGATCCAATACGGTGTATATTTTTCTTCATTGAACATTGAAGATAAAAAACTGCATATAGGGAAGGGTCACATTCAACGACAAACAATGAAAGGTGTGGGCCATTGTCTAAAGCTCTCACCGCCGTTTTTACCAGCCAACCGATCACAAAGATGGTTAGAATGGAAATACCAATGGTTCACATTCAACAAATAAAATGGTCCGTTCACCCTTCGGCTCAGGATCACTTGATCCAAGGAAACTTAAAAGGATAGTAGCCTTACACATGATGAAAGTTAGGGCCGGCTATTTACTTTGGCTGTTCGAGGACTACCACTCTCTCCCATTATGAATGAGAGAGAGTGGTAGTCTCTGAGCTTCCATACTAACCTTCGGCCCATTTCAGGGTTTAAAGGTTTAGGTCTTGTTGTAATTTTGAGTCCAATAATCAGTTTTGAACTCACAGTCGGTTCTCAAAATCCAAAACAAACAGTGCGTTATAGTTTAGGCTTTAGGGTTCAGAGTGTAAGATAGTAATTACAATCCAGTGTCTTATTATTATTATTTTTAATAGGTAAGCTGGGGTTTGGCGGTGACCTCTGCCGGTTTATTGATATGATAATGACATTACAATCAGCTAACAATCACTAACCCTATCTCAATAATAGCAATACAATATTCAATGCCTTATGATTACATTACAAAATATTTTCTATGCTTGACCCCCTTTAGGGGTTGAATGTAAGCGTAATGCTAATCACCACCATCGGTGATGAGTACGTGTAGGTCTCATCACTTGGAAAGGAGATGCCAGGTCGTGGTTCTCCCAAGTGGCTTAAGGTCTCTACCAAGGAATGGGCCCCACTCAGCATCCCTAAAACGATGGTGTGCACCAGATATCGGGGGTACATATCACGCAACGGGTCATACCTCGTGCAGGACCTCTTGAATGTGCCCCCCCCCCCCCCCCCCCCCCCCAAAGAAAAGTAGCAAGCGATGGGAAAGAAAGGGGAACCGAAGAAAACTACAAGACAATGAGGCACATAGAGATCGACCACAAGGCTGCAACTAGGATACTCTTGTTTTTTAGTATTGCCCCATTTGGTCTGGCTTTGTAATGAACATGCGAACCTGCCTCAACGTGGTCCCAAAGGCCAATCCCACTTGACACAAGCATTTCGTCGGGACCTCGCTCGACCGACAAAAATGCGATGTTGTAGCTATGAAACTATAAAAGAATAAATAACGTTTTTTTCAAAAAGCTTAAGCTTTTGGAGTGAGTGTTCATTTCACATGGTATCAGAACTAAGGTCTTGAGTTCAAACCTCCTTGATGTCAAAAATCCACATGCGATGGTCAACGCAAAAGTGGGACACATGTGCCATGTGTAGGCCAACCCAAAGGAAGAGGGACCACAAGCGTGACGAGGAGTGTTAAAAGTATAGAAGAATAAATAACACCTTTTAAGCTTTTGGACTAACCAGTAGTTCACAGTAGCTACCTGGTTGTTACATTTATGCTTCGAATTCTATTCTATGTGATCCATTCTTAGAATGTGCGCCCACCTAATAAAGTCTTAACAGGTTTGGAGGGGGAAAGCGCCACTACCCTTGACTCATCTCTCCCTGCCCCAGGCGAGGAATTGAGGGCAGTACTTCCAGATCATAAAATGGGGTTATTCTTGTGGTGTCAAATCATATCTATCTTTTCAGGAATCCACTTTAGTGGGATTAGGGTTGGATTCTATATAAAGTGTTGATTGTAAACCTTTGGGATACCTATATTTTGTAATCTTCACCTATGGTTAAAGATCTTGGACCACCAGCTTGGTCTGTATCGAACCCCGTAAAACTATCATGTTCTATGATTATTTTTGGGAAATGTTATCAGCACTACCATATTTTGATGATGGCACTCCTCACTTTATTAAAAAGTATAGTATGGCCCGCAACATAGGATGATCCAAACCGTCCATTAGATGGGCCACACCCTAAATAGCTTGTACCCCAAAAATCATTTCCATAGGTTGATCCTAACCATTCGATCTATTGAGGGACTGAATATTAGAGGGTTGATTCAAACCCTCTATAGATCGGAGGGTTAGGATCAACCTATGGAAATGATTTTTGGGGCACAACCTATTTTGGGTGTGGTCCATCTCATGGACGGTTTAGATCATCCTATGGTGCGGGCCATACCGTACATTTTAATAAAGTGAGGAATGTGATCATCAAAATATGGTAGTGCTGATAACATTTCCCTTATTTTTCTATCTTTTTTTTATGCAACAATAATTAGTTCTCTTGAGGCGGATAAGAAGGAAAAGTGCGTCTTGAGTTGAGGATGTAGCCTTTTAGGCCTTTGCTACAAGAAAAACCCCTTATAGTGACGGAAAATTAATCGTCACTTTATAGTAACGAATTTCATTTCCATCTCATTTGTCGCTATTAGTGACCCATGCAATCAGTTGTAGCTTCTATTTGTGTTCAGTCTCATTCGAATAACTTTAATTGCACATTAGACAGTTGAGAGCACCATGGGCCATGTTAGGCCCAAAATTGGTAACAGATGAGGCAGTGACGAAAGAGCTGATCTGGCGGGTCCAAACTGCTGAGCTAATTGAGAATTATGTCATGCACAGAAGTACACGAGGTCAGAAGACCAACCCGGAGTCGTAGCTCCGGACGGGCCCTTTGACACTCAAGTCAGTAATGGGCACAAAGTTGGGAAAACCAAAGCTAGAGATGATGGCTTTTTTTAGGGATTAGGTCCCCTACCTTTGAGCCTTATGAGACCTTTTATAGTGGAGTTTTAGGTAT
Organism: Tasmannia lanceolata; assembly: GCF_043159265.1. Lineage (NCBI taxonomy): Eukaryota > Viridiplantae > Streptophyta > Magnoliopsida > Canellales > Winteraceae > Tasmannia > Tasmannia lanceolata. The sequence continues at coordinate 11,449,250 of NW_027518683.1, forward strand.
TGGATTACCCTTTTGCCATTGGGGACAGGTGTCAGCATATTAGTAGATCAAACTCTACCCTTTCCTTCATGCTCTTGGACAGGTGCAAGATCGTGGTTGGGTAAGGTTTACACTTGATCTTTCATTTTTTTCGGCTGTAATGACCCTATTACCCCTTGTTGGGTGATGATTATGTGGGCCTGCCTTGGTGCCACGTGTTGATCCGTGAGTGGGGATCTTTTTACACCCCATCAGGCCATATTGCACCTGTTAGACTTCACTTGGTGGGGGTCGGCTTTGTAATGAGTTTATGATGCAACAGCAAAGGCCCCTTGGCATGACATGAATCACTTTGAAACATGAACAATGCATCCAAGTCTCTTTACTAAAAGCCACAATAGAATGAAACTGTGCGTTTGGATATATGACCGATCATGCACTCACTTGTATCCTCTTCTAGTCATTTCTTGCATTCACATGCATCTTCCTTTAGTCTTTTGTCCGACCCAAAGTCACTTTGCAAAGGAAACCCAAGCTCTGATTTAACCCAAAATACGCATACTGCAATCTATAGTTTATAGGTTTCACCAGGCGTGCTGACTAAATAGAGATCAATTAGGTCCCTTCTGTGGAAATAAAGAGACCCACCTGTGTTGATACTATACATGGGTGGGTCCCACCATTTTTAACCATCATTACCTAATTTGGGATCTATAGGTTCCTCTTCAAGTCTTCATGCATTCTCGCATGTTCCGTCAGTCATTGAAAATGTAAAGCCCTAGTCTCAGCTATTAATGTTTTCTCTAGTATGTAGAGTGTACAAATCGCTTTTTCATTGGAGGTTTAGAATGAGATGGGGAGAGGTCCCTTTGCATCTCAAAGCGTAAGTGTGGCAGACAAGAGACCAACACAAGTTGACCTACAAAGATGATATTGGGAGATGATGTGTCGCCACTTCCACCTGCTTATCATGGTGCTCTTCGTCTCACTTATCCACAAGTAGCTATTTACTGTATTGATGCTATGATCCAGCGCTCGTGTATTTGACAAGTGGATGGTTTGATGGTCCATCTGAATAGCCTTATCCGATGAGCCTCTACGTTGGATAGGTCATGGTTCAAATATTATTTGGATTTGTTGATCCTTATCAATGGTAACTGTGTGTAGTTGCTCATATGATGCGAAAAAACAAGGGATTTCTTTATTCCAAACTATAGCAACACATTGATCAATTTGCAGGCAGTTATTATTTCTTAATTATTCAGTTATTATTTTGAGCGCTGATATCCCCCCTATGCTTTCGCCCACTTGTAACGTGATTTGACGTCAAAAAGCGTTAAAGTTGCCCACTGTTCAAGTTATAAGGGTGGCGAATGCATACCGCAGAGGAGGTGAAAATATCATCTCCCGTTATTTTTTAATATACATGGCGACAGATTAACACCCCCACCATTCTTAATAAGCAGCATCCCTTAGACCCTGTTTCATTTGCAAGAAAAGCATTTTTGATGCAAAATTTTTTCTCAGAATATTTTTTCTTTCCCGAGAGGAAAATAAGATGATTATGATTAATTTAGAGGGATATCATCATAAATCAAATGTTCCTCTGAATAAAAATTGAATAGGGCTAATCATCTTATGTTTTTTTCGTGTGAAAGATAGGTAGGAAATTTGAGATATATTTTTCCTTTCCAAACTTTTCCTGAAATTCCCTGCAATCCAATGAGATGGGTATATAAAATGCGTATAATATAAGCTGCATTCTTAATATTTTTTTTCAAATGCCGTATAGAGGGATTACTGTATTAGATTTGGCTATTTGAGAGTCTCGTTACGTGTTTTAATTTGACTCTTTAATCAACAATTCATTCTCTTTGAGGAGTGATCTGAAGGAAAAAAGAGTGTTTCTGGCTTTCTGTTCCCTTTTACTGAAAATGAGAGAAGAACTTCGAGAAGCAAAAAGCTGCCAAAGGTAATCTCTGTGTATGTTCTTCTTTTTAATCTCATGAGTTTTTTTTTTTTTTTGTGTGTGTGTGTAATCTATGGGAAATCTCTGTGTATTCTGTTACGGTTCTGAGCGGGGGCCCGCCTAGGTATGGGACTGGGTATGGGACAGGTTTAAAGGGCCTTGCCTAACGCGTTCCATCAGCTCTGGAGCTTTTGGAGTATCGGTAAGGTACCTAACATTTGGTATCAGAGTAGCCACCACATCCCGTGTTCGAGTCACAGAAGGGGCGACCTGTGAGAAGGACTACCTGGAAAGGCCAGAGTGAAAGCCGTCACAGAGTGGGCCGCCGAGGACGGCGGATTCGGAAGCGTGGTGGTATGTTACGGTTCTGAGTGGGGCCCGCCTAGGTATGGGACTGGGTGGGACCCAGCCTAGTATGGGACAGGTTTAAAGGGCCTTGCCTAACGCGTTCCATTAGCTCTGGAGCTTTTGGCGTATCGGTAAGGTACCTAACATATTCGTCCTTTAGAAGTATTAGTATCTATGCTTTTTTCTGAGTTAGCTTTCGTTTAGTTTTGCTGAAATTCAATATTGATAAGTGGTAGACTGGCCTTTCTTCCATAATCTTCGTGTTGAATTTTGGTTTATTTATCGTTTTTGTTTACTTATAAATTTATTTTCTCTTGAATTCATTGGATTTAGGGTTGACCACCGTAAATACAAGATCTTAATATATTTGACTATTATTGATAGGGTAACCTTGGTCCCAATGTTATTCAGGAAAGGAAACATAGGAATTCATGAATCATGATAGATGTGGAAAGATATGGATGGGAGAGAAAGAACCCTAGACTTTTTTCTTTGTTGTGATCATTGCTGTATTATTGTTATTATATCTTGCAGCTGAAAAGAAAAGTGAAATGGCAATTGGGCTGCCATGAAAGGATCTCTAACCAGCAATCAAGGACCCTTTCCCTCTTTCCTCACAATTCTTTCCCATTTCTGTTTTTTTTTTTTTTTTTGGTTCATTTGATCTCATTTTCTTTTATTTTTACTTATCTTCTTTGCCTTTCATTTAATTTCTCACAAGAAACCCCAACAGGGATCCTGTGCTTATTTTCATACCCATTTAATGAAGAACCTTTCCTTTCCGACTTTCTGACTACCTGATACATAAATTTTGGTTGATACAAATAAAAAGGCAATGACCATCCAGGTCAGGCATTATGTTTATCTTGCCCATTTTCTTGCTTTTATGTTGTATCTGTATTGAATCACCTTTTAGTATCAGTAGGAAAATGCTGTCTTCCAAATTTTATGGTTTTCTAGAACTTTCTTATTGCCGTGCGAGTAAATAATCATGTGCAGTTCTCTAGATTGGTTCAGGTGAAATTATTCATTTTCGAATTGGGCTTTTGAAGAGTCTTGATCGGCTTGTGGAACAGGATTTTATTGAAAATACACAAACATCTTCCTCATGACATTGATATCTAGCTGATCAAGAGATTAATAACTTTTGTGAATCCTATTTTCCATATTTAAGCATATAGCAACACCCTTATTGGGTGCATAAGGGTGTTGCTATAGCTTACAAGATAAACCATGTTTTTTTTCTTCTGTATTTAGCTTTAGTTTTAGTAAAATCTGATTATTGTTTTTTTTTTTTTTAAATCTAATCCATGTGAGCAATATCAAGATGACTTATCGTGAACATAGAACACATTGTGTACTTGCGAAGCTATACTTTTCATTAGCTTTTGTCCTTGTAGGATCTAGATCATCAAACACATTGTGTACTTGCGAAGCTATACTTTTCATTAGGGTGAAGAAGTATATTAATTGTCTATACCTTCTCAGTAGAGAGCTTGCCCCAACTAGAAAAATTGTTTGTGTGCTTTTGTAGCGACGATGACACAACTTAACTTTCTGACACTTGCTTTTAAAGAGTTTGTTTGAGACCATAAAATATGTTTGATTGCCTATATAGATCGATAATGATGATAGAAATTACTGAAGTAGTAAAGAGGAGAAGAGATAGAGAAGAAGAGTATCCAAATCTGTGTGAAATGCTTTAGGAGCAAGAACATCTCCTTTGTCTTATATTAACATTCATCTCCTAGTCTTACTGTACAATGTCTAAAACACCCTTAACGAGGGCCAATACTAAAGAATAAAATAATATAATGAATCTACATACAACTTACTCTGTGTACACCTAACCATGGTTTAAAATTTCGGTTTCGGTAACCGTTTCGGACCCCGCAGAAAAATGAATCTACATGCAGTTTCAGTCCAATTTCTTGGACAGCACAACCTGTAAAACTTTAACTAGTCCTATTCCTACCCTGATCCTAACCCATACCATTTCCTATTAAATGTGTCACTAAATCCTACCATTTTACTGTGATGAGTATCCATCTCTTCGAGCCCAAAGCAATACTTAACAGCCACCAACAGTTGATAAGATCCCTACTTGTTTTCACCCAGAAACCTTGCCTACATCTCACAGTCCACTCTATCTATGTCCGAACTAGTTCCAGACCCTGTCACAGATTTTTCCTATGTTTGTTAGGTCCTCCCAAATCCCATCAGTCCCTCTTGTTCCTAAATACAGCATTGACACTTTCAGAAAACCTGTTCTATAACTTTATAAACCTTCACAATTAATTGTTTTTTTTTTAAATTTTAAAAAGGGCGGCCCAACGCACGAGGCTTCCGCCATTGCGGGATCTGGGGAGGGCTAGATGTACGCTGCCTTGTCCCTGCTGTGCAGAGAGGCTGTTTCCATGACTCGAACCCGTGACCACCAGGTCACAATGGAGCAACCTTACCGTTGCGTCAAGGCTCGCCCTCTCACAGTTAATTGTTATTGGATGTGAATTATTCCCTGCCCTGTCTCATTCCCCAACAGTCCTTGCACATCATTTCCTTGCCTGAAACTCTGCAATACACCTACTACATCACTCCTAAACCCAACCAGTCTTAAATCCACTACTTCAATTTTTTACAGCTGTCCTGTAATTGGTTCTAACCATCACCAGTTCCTAAACCCTTTCTTGCAGACCTTGTTAATCTCATTCCTAACCTACTGTCATCTGAAATCAACTTTCAACACTCAATAAACCCATTATAATTAGCTGTCCTGTGTCAATTAGTATCAGAGTTGCATGATTAATGATCTTTCTGACCTGTCTGCATCGTAGGGTCAGTTAAAAAAGCATGAATATCAACTAAAGCAATGGGGGATTGTGAAGGAAAGTATATACTTGTAGGAGCTTCTTGAATGGAAGATTGAAGTTGGGGCACGAGAGAAACGGCTGTGTTGTCTTCGATGAACATAAGTAACATAGTCTCATGGTCGAGGTGCCAAATGCGGAGAAGAAACCACAAGATCAGCAATAGGAAAAGGCACAGATAACATACAAATAAGGGTAGTATGATCAGAGCACTAAAAAAAGTTGTATCATTGCTAAAAGTAACATCCATAGACGTACAAAAATGGCGAGACCAAGGATAACACCTATAACCCTTGGAAGAGCTAGAATAGCCGATGTTGCACACCTAATAGCAGTATATCATCAAGTTTAAGTTGATTCAGACGAAGGTCCTGAGTAACACATACAACCAAAAAATCTAGCTATATGAGAAAACAGGGCCCTAAAGTCGCAGAATCTAAAAAGAAGTACGACCATGTAAAATACAAAGAGTGTGATCTATTAGATGGCACATAGGAAGTATAACCATGGACCTATAAGACTTGGGAACATGCATACCACACAACAAAGACCGAGTAGCTCTAATAAGGTTTTGTTCTTACGCTCAACAGCCTCATTCTGTTGTGGATGTATGGGCAATACAACTGATGAACTATTCCATGGTTTTGAAAGAATTGAACAAATGAACTGGAGGTATCCTATCCTTTATTCTTAGATCAATGGGACTTTATAAGGCTTCCATGCTGAGTACAAATCACCCCATAAAACACTTGAATCATAGAGAAAGCCTCTTCCTTAAACTTTATCAGATGGATCCAAGTGGCACGAAAGCAATCATCTATGAAAATATGAAAACACCTGGAACTATCAATAGATGTGATTGGAGAGGGACACAAACATTAGAATGAACCAAATCAAAAGAAGACCGCATCGACACATGTGAGGGGTAAATAGTTCTACTTCTAACATGTTAAAAAAGTTTGCATGTCACATCGAAACTTTAAAGTTTTTCATTCAGTTTTAAAAGTGGTAATCATGGTGCATAGGGACAAAAAACCCACTCGCCCTAGCCTTGCATGCCACAAAAATAAAGTCTCATGACTATGACTAGATACAGTTGGGATAACAAAACTAGAAATAAAAATAGGAAGATCTGTAGTATAGTTCAGCAATGACAACTTCCAAATAGTTCAAATCAACATTCAAAATAGTACAATGAACAGATCTCTAAAGATGGCAATCTCTAAAGATTTGATCGTCATCACATCTCTCTAAAGATGGCAATTCTCTGAAGATAGCGTTCAATCCTCAGCATATCTCTCTATAGTTGGTCCTCTGTCCTTCTCATATTCATGTTGATTGATTGTATCTATAGTAAATTGATTGTAATTTTCCCTTAGTCATTTTTAGAAGGTTATCCTACTAAATAGGAAACCCATACACTATGTATACTCTATGGTAGTCTATATAATGAAGAGCTCATGTTCTGTAGTCTCACCTTCAAAAAGAAACATTTACCTCATATTGAACATAACATCTTTATCTTCTTCTCTTTCACTTTTTATTTTCCTTCCCGTGGTTTCGATATCCACTTTTTATCTTCTTCTCTTTTTATTTTATTTTATTTGAATTTTGTGGTTTACAACGACTGGTGATCGCAAAGGCTCGAATCTAATGATTGCATTTTGGGTCGCAATCGCAAATGGCAATGTATTTGAAAATTGGATTTAGAAAATGTTTTGAGAGGGATATTGAAGTATTTTTGAAATTTGGGTGTCTTGTTTAATCAAACGTTGACTAAATCTTACCCTTTTGATCACATTGGATGGCTCAGATTTGAAGTATTTTCTTTGAAAATTGAATTAATGAAATATTGTAATTTACATAAAAGATGACTATTTCGTCTCTCAGCTCATTAGGATTTGGATACTAATAAGTTAATCTCTCCAAGAAGAAGACTATTAAATTCATCATTTTTGATGTATAAATGATTAAATAACACCAACTCTCAAGGTATCGGAACTATTGCCTCATGGAAGGTCCTTGGGTACTTCTACTCCTTAATAATAATAAAAAAATTCGAAAAAAAATCCACGTGTACGGCCAACCCAAAAGAGGGGCCACATGTGCCACGTGTACGGCCAACCAAAAAAAGAGGGGTCAAACGTGACGGGGAGTGTTAAAGTATAAATGACTAAATAACACCAACTCTAACAGCTTAAGCTTTTGGAGTAATTGGTTGTTTCACAATCATCATTGGTGCACTACAACTTGACTATTGTCAGGTCAGGTGGAACGAAATAAGGTGTCTACACTATGCTTGTTGCAAGAAGCATGCACTACTATAGTGTCTATTAACGTTTTTCTGCAAGTACTTTTGTTTGCACTCTTAAAAAGGGCACTACTTAAATGGGCTCTTCCTGGTATTTGATTTTTCTGTGTAGGTTGACAATGTAGCACCGGGCCTTTCTATTGGACGAAAGGAACAAATTCTGGCCGCATTTATTGTTGGATGATTGCACAAGTGCTGTAACCAATCTCCAACTTGGTATCGTGGTTTGAGGCTGTAAGTGCTCCCATGAGGTGTTGGGTTCAAGTTTGGTAGAGAAAAGGAAAAAAAAAATTTGCACGAGTGTTGTACACTAACATATCTTATTTGTTAACCAACTCATTCAGATTCCTAATGCACGTGTTGTGATTGTGCTATTTTTCTTGCCGAACAATCTTAAAACTTCGAACAAGTAAAAACAGCTATTCCTTGCATTTCTCAAGAAGCACTTTGATTTCACCCGTGTCATCGTGGACTCCCCCGAGTTGACTCCCTTTTGCCTTGGCCGAGTTCTCTGTTTTGCCCCGGTTGTCTTCTGTGTTTGTACAAAGTCAATAAAAACTCCTTTTAACTCTCCTGAGTTATGGCCGAGTCAACCGAGTACTCGACCGCGTCATGCTGAGTTGACCAGGATTTTCTTCGGCCTTGTTTTGACCCACATCCGCATTTTGAAACATGGATTCCAAGACCAATGAAATTCTACTCTATGGACTCAACAAGTCTGATTTGTACTGTTCTCCCTCTTTCTCGATTTAAAATGTGGCAGTTAGTTTCACTCATTTTCAATTTACTACTAAAGAACGAAAGCAGATCTTTCTTCATCCGCAAGGAAAAGAGTCGTGTGCCATACGTTATTTCTGTGGAAAGAAAATTACTGCACATCTTTTCAATATTTTTGGTGCGTATTTTTTTATATTGAAATGCTAAAGTTGCCTGTATATAATGTTCTAAAAAATTGCTGTCCATGCAATACCGTGATGTGGATGTGTACAGATATAGATTTCCAAAGAAGTGCTGGTCTGTTTTGAAAATCTGAGATTACTGTATATGGCTGTGGGTGTACTTTAATCTGGGATTATTCCTTTTGTTGATGAGATTTTATTTCTTATTGGATGCAGTGCAAGGTATGCATGCAGACCTTCATCTGCACCACATCAACGATGAAATGCAAGGAACATGCAGAAGCTAGGCATTCCAAGAGTGACCTTTGTCAGTGCTTTCCTCATCTCAAGAAGTAGAAGCAGTTATATAAGTATAAACTTCACAATCTGTGCTTAGGTCTGTTCTCTATTCCTATCTGTGTTTTAATTATACTATTTATGGAGTCACTGGACTACACTGCCTAAAAACAAACTCCTAAGGTGTATAAACCCTTTCTTATCGTTTTATCTTGATTCGGGTTGGGGTTGTTTCTTCACTTTAATTTTTGGGAAAATTACATATACGGATGTGGTTTGGCCATTTTCCGCTTTAAACCCTGTGGTTTGGAAGTTAACAATGACACCCCTTCAACTTTCCGTGGTTTTTTTTAACGTGACGGAGTGGATGGAAATGGGGAAATGTCTGTTATGCCCTTGTCTTCCCCAACTGAAATTAGGGTTGGATTCAGACTCTTGTTTATTTATCAACATAAACCCTCGATTTAGGAGTTTAATTTGTCTTCATTCACATCATTATCATGATTTGCACATAAACCCTAATAGTTTAGGGATTTTTTTATATTTTTATCAATGTTTTTTTTTCTTGAAATGTGGGTTTGATGTAGCCATGGGGTGGGGTTTCATTGTATGTGGTGAGGTGACGACGGTGGCCTGATAAGGCGATGGAGGCGATGGCCGGAGATGACGGCGGCGGCTGCGGGAAATCGCGTAACCCTAATCCCTTTGCAAATGGCTTAAAACCAGTGATAAAGGGTATTTCTGTCCTCAAAATATTAACCATGGTTAGTTTTAGTCATTCCGTCAGGTTAAAGTAACGGACCGTCAACGGAGGGGTTTACTTAAAAATGTCAGGAAGTTGAGGGGGTGTCTTTGGTAACTTCCAAACCACAGGGTTTAAAGCGGAAAATGCAAAACCACAAGGGGTCTATCTGTAATTTTCCCTTAATTTTTTTCCTCCATTTGCATAAGACCAATTTTTGGCAACATGCATGGTCTTGGGGAGTCAATTCAGCCTAGGGGTGCAAGTTTGGCCCTGTCAGTTCTTACCCACCCTGAGCCGAACAGGGTCTAGGCTGGATTTCCAACCCTAAGGGCGGGTCAGGGTTCATTTTTTAGGCCCTGACTCAGGGTCGGGTCGGGTTCTGGGTTAATGCCTCGGATGACCCTGACCTGGCCCGACCCTAAGTTTTCTATTATATCATTGAACCATCTGTGCATGTTTCTTTTGCTAATGTTTTCTATTATCTTGGATTGATGGCCCGTCATGTTGTTGAATTCATATTGCCTTATTTTGTTCCATTTCTTTGTTTATTGATCATTTTGTTCTATATGATATGTGGTTGCTTTATTTTTGGCACTCTTAACAAGTATTTGCACTAGGGTCAATTAGGGCCAGCCCGGCCTGACCCTGCCCAATCAGGGCCAGTCAAGGCAAACCAGGGTCCCGCTGAGCCCTGTAGGGCGAGCAATGGTTTGAGGTTTTTCGGTCCTGACTCAGGGTTAGGGCGGGTCAGGGCCGAGATAATGGGATCCAGAGTTGGGCTAGGGTTTTGAAAAACCCGACCCAACCCGACCCTGTTGCAGCCCTAGTTCAGCGAGACTGAGGCTGTGTTTTTTCAACGGTCCTCATTCTTTTTTCTCCAGAGTAGGCAAAACATGTGGAATGGAACTATGCGGAGGCGGAGCGACTCTGTTTCATTCTGAAAAAACAGTGGTGCAAGTGTGCGAGCATTTCGAGGGAGATTTGGAGAAACGAGTGGAATGGGCCTGAGTTGCAGAGTGCCATTCTGCCATTCTGGGCATGAGTTGAGTTGAGTTGAGCTGAAGAGAAGGGTTACAGACACTACCATGAGGAACCCATTTTGAGAACATTCTATTGACAGAATAGGGTCAGGAGCTGGTCAATTCAGCAGAATCAATAATTGAGTAATCGAGTTTTTAAACATCCCTCATAGAGCCAGGAAGTCTGTTGTCTATCATATAATGTACAACGACCTTTATTATTAATAAAAGTCATTTTGAGAAAAGGTTATCTAAGTAACTTGAACTCATTAGATATGGAGTATGGACATGCCTCTAAATCTGAGGGCCTCTATGGATTCCACCAAAATTGGCCCCTTTTTGCAAGTAAGCCTATTTTTAGTTAATCTTATTTGTTAACAGGACATTAAAGCCTCTTATATTTGTTAACAGGACATTAAAGCCTCTTTGGAAACCCTGAAAAAAAATTATGAAATAGTCTTCTATCTAGTTGTGAGATAGGAGTGAAATTAGTGAGGAAGGCATGAGAGTGGGCTGAAAATTAGGATTTTTTTTTCTATTTTCCTTATTTTTTTGGACTGTTTTTTGTTTTTGCTACTCCAATAGTGCTCTTTTGTAACCCGGGAGGGTGTGGCTCTTTGGCGTAAAGTCATGGGTATGCTCCCCAGTGACGAGCGTTCGAATCCCCCCTTGTTCAACCGATGCGCGTGGTCTACCGGCTGCCTGCGTGCATCCCTAGGGACTAGTCCTGCCCCACGAAGTGGGGTGGGGATACCCTATGGCATCAAAAAAAAAAAAATAGTGCTCTTTTGTGGAATGTTGGAAGGGGAAGGGCACATGATGTCATGACTGGACTTTGTAGGGAATTTAACTGGGTAGAACTCCTCCTAAAAGCTAACTGTTAGAACGAGGGTGCTCATTCCCTTATAACCCATCCCCATCACTTTACCGATGTGGGACTATTTGCTTTTGCGTGGAACCCCAACAATCTCCCCCTCCACGCGGAAGCAAAGTGGACAATCTTGCCCTTCCAGATCTTTCCCGAGTGACATTCCCGCCCTCAGAGGCAAACCTAGGTTACCACGCCTTGAGCTCTGATTCCATTTGTAGGGAATTTAACCGGGTAGAACTCACTCCTAAAAGCTAGCCGTTAGAGGGAGGGTGCCCATTCTCTTATAACCCATCCCCATCCCCATCACTTTACTGATGTGAGACTATTCGCTTTTGCGTAGAACCCCAACAATCTAACTTGAGTATTCTAACACTATAAAGAGAGTTAATATTTTACGAGTTTTTATATGGTGTAAGACCTTAACGGTCCCGTATTTTTCAAAAACTAGGATGATCCAAACCGTCCAAGTGATGGGCCACAACATAAATATTTTGTGCCCAAAAAATCATTGCTATAGGATAATCTCAACCCTCAGATCTATAGTGGAACTGTGTGTTATGGAAACCTCTATGGATTGGAGGGTTGGGATCATCCTAATGGAAATGATTTTTGGTAACAACCTATTTACATTGTGTTCCATCCCATGGATGCGGTCCATACAGTACTCATTTCCTTATAGCAATAGTAAGAGTGCTGTCTAGGACAAAACATGAAACAAACGCGTCTCCATTGCAATTTCCTTTTACACGCTCTTTCTCTTGTCGTTCCAGCTCCTTCTCTACTTCGACAGGCAAAGAAAAACTTTTTTAAACCAACCTTTCTTCTTTCAATAATAAAGACAAGGAGTACACCGACCAAAATTAGGTGGGTAGGCGAATATAGACTGCCAAGTTTCCTAGCGGATAGCGCAATGAGCACGCCTATGGCCATCTGGAGAAAAACGAAAAAGGCAGATTCCAATGTTTCAGATGAATGGTGGAATAGACGAGTGATTCTGAAGCCAGGTGGCCTTGTTCTCCCAATAAAAAAAGGGGAGTGATAAATCGACTCCCATGTGTCTTTCTCTCTCCTCTAGGTTAGAGAGAGAAAGAGGAGAGAGATAGACATCTGGGGAGTCGATTTATCCATTTGGGGAGTCGATTTATCAATGCCCTAAAAAAAAAAAAAGATAGTATCTGGACAATCGTAGCCATCCGATCTATATATCAGGATAACAAAGGCAATGGTTTCTAATCATAAAGAAAATAAACTAAAGAACAGCCAAACAAGAAAATAAGTTTAATATTGACACATAATTAGGTTAAGGGTATTCTACTTTAGCAATACGAAGAGGTCCAGTTGATCGGGTTGGGGTCCCTCCCAACCCAACCCAAGAACTTAGAGCCAAGACAACCAAACCAAAATAAAGATCAAATCCCACCAAAACCTACCTTGTTGAACCATCTCGGTGATATTTCTTTCAGGCATTAGCTTGCTTGAGTACTAATCGTGGTCCCCACCTGCAGACCAGACCAGTTGTTCGCAAATGGCAACCCAATTGCGCCGATTGAACAACCCTACCCATGGAGGGGTACATTTTTCTTTAAATCCACTTGAGAGGCGCCACTAATCCAACGGTCCGGATCGTCCAATCAGTACAATTTTTCTGGTCACTTTATACATGGTGGGGTCCTACTCGTGCAGCCTAGGATGGGATTGCTTGAGACCACAATATCTTCAATGGTTTGGAAAGATGTTTTATACAAATCATTAGATGTTCAGTAATTACTTCATAAGAATACATAAATCTCATATAGATATACATATCAAAATCACAAGTAAATGATAATTCCAGCTGGGTCTGCCACGAAATAAACGTAGTCTGTGGATCTACCACCCATCATAAGCACCTTTTAATGCTTTGGCCCCCTGCGAAATGGATATTTTTTCTACACTATATTCAGTTTTCTTTCGTGTATTCATCGTTGTTGCAGGAGAGGAAATTTGGGTGGAGTATAGTAAGGCACCCTTATGCGAAGGCTATGGTCACTTGGAGATTAGGCGTCACGGGCTAGTTGGGAAAACCAGCTGCCAACTTTGCTCTTAAATCCTTCCGAAGGATTTTGCCGGAAGGCCCTTTTGGAATGGCGTCCACGAAGAACACCCGGCTAATCCTCTTGTAGAATACCACCTGAAAAATGAATGGAAATGAAGGTAAATTAGTAAGCAACAAAATAGGATGGTGATGTCAAAAAAGAAAAGAAAAAAAGGTGATCATCAGTGTAATAGATTGTTAACATGTGACCCCTCTTTTTTGCTGGCCATACACGCGGATTTTTAATATGAAGGAGTTGTTGGGTTTTTAATAGTGTGTCAATATCTGCAAAGGGGCTGATGTAGTTTTGGTCAAAAGGATTCAATGGGGCTGATTGCCGTGTACACTGCGGGTGGGTGTCCCAAGTACTTATAAGGGGCGGATATATCACTTCCCTTCCCTTTCGGAATTGGTAACCATTGGAAAACACTTTGGAAACGGGATTCCGTGTTGGAAATAAAAACGGAGTTGATATGACTATTGATTTGACCATTTTCATGATGTATTTATTGCTTCATAGGGATTTGTGCTCCCTTACTTTGTCTTTTAGTAAACGTGATTCCAATGGTTGATCCAGTTTTCCTAGCCGTGCTCTTAATCATTTATACTTGCGGCAAGTAATGGGTTTAAAACCCATCAACTCCTTGTTATTAAAAATCTACCTATACCGCCAACCCAAAAGAGGGGTCACATGTAAGGCCAAGGGGCAGTAGTGTTGAAGTATAAATGATTAAATAACACCAACTCTAACCGCTTGAGGTTTTGGAGTAATTGGTTGTTTCACAGTTAATAATCACTTTTGGATATTGATTTTTCTTCTATATCTACCTGTTTAGCAACATATTGCTTGATTTCTTCCTCGGTGATGTTTGAACTGTTGGATTTGACGACAAATGCCACCGGAACTTCACCCGCAAGATCATCTTTCATGCTGAAAAATCAAATCAAATGCGGGTTGGAATCCATCATCTAGAAAGGGAAAATTAATAAAATCAAACTTGTTCTTAATTGATCATTATCTAAGACTTACGGAACTACAGCAGCATCAGCTAAGTTGGGGTGATTAATGAGCATGGCTTCAAGCTCAGCAGGGGCGACCTGGAAACCTTTGTACTTGATGAGTTCTTTCAGTCTATCCACGATAAAGAGCTCATCGTCATCATCCACATAGCCAATGTCTCCAGTGTGCAAAAAACCCTCCTTGTCTACGGTTCTTTTAGTAGCCTCTGGATCGTTCAGGTACCCTGGATAATTGCACTTTTAAGTGTTAGAAGAATTTTAAATTTTAAAATAAATTTCTCAATTGCTCTTGTCCAACTATTTTCTCCAAGCGGCATTGGAGTGCATTTCTTCACCATGGTTTTAAATCTCGATCGAAATTTTGGATTTCGGTAGAGACCAAAACAGAAAGGTTCCGAAACCGAATTTCGGTAGAGACCAAAACAGAAAGGTTCCGAAACCGAAATGGCCGACATTTACCAAATTTCGTTCGAAATTTCAGTCGGAATTTAGGAAATCTCAGCTATTTCATCGAAATTCTCAAAAAAAAAAAAAATTATTTTTTATTTGGTTAAAATTTTCTGCCGAAATTACGGTAATTTCAGCCAAAATTTTAGCCCTAAAACTCCGGAATTTGACGCTATTTACCAAATTTTGCCCGAAATATCAGTTTCGGATAAGACCGAAATTTATGCCGAAATAGAAATTTAAAACCATGCACTTAATATAAATAAATTAGGACACGAAATGCCTTCTACGATGGTCGCTAGCAAATTCCTTCTATTAATGTTAATAAGATCTCACAGTTGGATTGCATTAAGATCTCACGGTTGGATTAGATCAAGCTTGATGAGGTAATTGATTATATTAGGTAAATAAGCTAAATAGAGTAGTTAGGTCAGATTAGGGTTTCTATCCAATTTTAAGCGTGTAAATTATTAAGATGTTATAATTGTAATATTGCCCTTACTTAAGGGTATAACTGTTATGTTCAACTTATCTTTATATAAAAGGAGACAACCAACCGGTGAAACAGAAATAACTGGATTGCAAATTATTCTCTTGTTTCATAAATCTGTTTTTGGTATCGGAGCCCCTGTGATCTTATCTCCAAATTCTTCTCCTAAATTTTAAAATCGTCCTTTCGTATTTTTTTTTCTTCCAAAACATGGCTTCCCCAAATTCCGTTTCCGATGATCAAATTCCAACACTTGATCAAAACAACCCTCCTTCCCAAGCCCTTTTATATAAAAAATAAGTTTAACATGACAGTTATACCCTTAAGGGCAATATTACAAGTATAACATGAGGGCGTGGTTTATGAGCTCAAGCTCAAATAACTTATCTGAGCGGAGTTTTTAAATAGGGCATCTCTCATGTTGTTTGACTCATCGAGCCCACTAATTCCATAGATCCTGACATAGATAGGGTGTTCCTAACAAACCATCTCCATAGGATTATCCTAACCATTCGACCTGTAGAGGCAAAAAATGGAGCCAATTTTTAGCCGTCCATTTTCAACCTCCACAAATCAGCGCTTAGCATGATCCTATGGAGATGGTTTCTTAGGGACACCCTATCTATGTTAGGTCTTATAGAATCAATATCTAACATAACCAAAACAACATTGGCACACACCTTATGACCTTCTATGATTATCCTAAGCTCTTACCACTGAATTCATCCAAGATTAGTGAAATCTGTTACTTATGAATTTTTGCCCTTCTGTTTGTCTTTTCCTGAAAATGAATAAAAAGACAAACGAGAAGAGATCGAAATGCTGCCGGTGTCAGAAAATTGCAAACAGAAAAGGGGTAGAAAGGAAAGGAAAGTGGATGGAAATATATTTCTCAAAGAACATAAGTCTGAAAATTTATGACTTTAGATGATGTGGTTGAAGGGAAACGTTTGAAATTGTACTGTGCAAATGAGGAATATATTGGTAAAAGTCACATACAAGAAATGTTTATTTATGCATTGATTGAGGGCCCTATTCTTTCACGTGGATGCACACTAGAATAGCAGTTCGCGTGCTAAGTAGGGGTCTATTTAGACTTGGGGAGGGTGGGTTGAGAGGTGCCAACCACTTTTCATGATGATTGGAGGCACTTAGTATAGGTATTTTGGGATTTTTAACTTTTTTAACTTTCTAAGTTGGTGGAGCAAACACAGCAGCAACTTGTAAATTTTTAAATGTACAAAAGCATTCTTGATATGCAAGAAACGAGGTAGGAAAGAGATGCAAACTCTATGACTACACCCACCAAAAAAAACTCTATGATTAATAGGACACCCATATGGTATGACGCCTAGGGTCTTGTCCGAGCGATTTCGCACCATGGCTAAAGGCCATAGGATGGACGGGTTAGATCATTGGATTGGTGCACTAGGGGTGGAGAGAGAGAGAGAGACTTCACACCTAATATTTTTTGTTTGATTATTATAGTATTTAAAAACTTAGACGTAAAGAGAAAGAAGCCACACGTTCCATGGAGAGAGAGACTGCCACGTTCTTTTTTTCACGCCATAAGTGGCAGGGGGGGGGGGGGAGACAAAATTTACGATGTACTGTAGAAAAACCCACAAAATTCCTTGTCACACCATTTTGCTGATAAACTAAGACCATGTTTAGCAGCCATGGATTTTATTTTATTTTCATGGAATTTAGCTTACCAAGTGTTGAGAGAGGGGTAGGGAGAGTTGGGGAGGTGGAGAAATGAGAGGGCATGAGTGAGGAAATAATGTGAAGTAGTATAAAAACAAGGAAAACAAAAAGCTCTATTTTGACGAGGGTTTTTCTTTTACCTATTTTTCTTCCACTTCTCACCGTCGGGTCACTCGTATCCTCTCAATTCTCTTCCTCCCCCACCTACCTTGCTCTCCTCCACCACTTGATAAACTAAGCAAAATCAATATCAATGTTTGACAGCACCAATTTTTTATTTACTCTAGCGTGTCAAAAGGAGTTTGATTGACTCGAGCATTAACAATGAATTATTCTAAAGGGACTTTTCTAAGCTGTTTCTCATAAACCCATTTATCGGCTTACTTTCTTCTAGGAGAGAATAGCCACATAACTCACTTTTTTAGTAAATTGTCTTATTCATTTAGGGAGCTGATATTTCCGCTCCACTTATAGGCTAATCCACTCCAACTTGAAGTGAATTGGTCTAAAAGTGGAGTGGAAATATCCAAAGCATAGGGAAGTTGATATTTCCGCTCCCTTGGAGTGGATTGGTCTAAAAGGGGAGCGAAAATATCAACTCCCTTCATTTAATTCATAGACTCACTTTGGAAAGGATTTAGGCAAAGTTGCCTACCAAATCCCATTCTAGAGAAACATCGTCCATTTCATAAGTAGCCAAAAAAATAGGGGCCACAACATATTTTGATAATTGCACTAACTCATCTTGTCTTTTATTATTTAGGGAGCTGTAAAGGTTATTACAGCTCCCAAAAAGCTCTGAGTATGAAATATGAAAAGACAAGTTGGGTTTGTGCAATTATCAAAATATGGTTGCGGCGATATAATTTACCAAAAAAGTCTAATAATCAAATCTAAAAGAAACTTTTACCTTTCATTATCTGACTTCCTCTAATGCAAATCTCCCCAGCTTGATTGCGTGGCAGAGACGCTCCCGTCTCAATATCAACAATTTTCAACTCCGCGTTTCTCACTACAGTTCCACAAGAACCCGATTTTATCTCGAATGGTTCCTTTGCAAAAGCTAAACACATGGAGAGTACGGGCCCCGCTTCTGTCATACCATAACCCTGCAAAATTTCATACCAATATTAACCTTAGATCCAACAGTTAAATCAGTAAACTTTTTCTAACGTGCAGGGGTAAATTGGGAGAAAAGCTATAAATGCATTTGCAGTTTGTCGCGTGTGGTCTTCTTGGAAGTTGCGTAATTTAATTTCTATTGAAAGTGACAAGTTTATCGTTCTCTTCACTTATGTTTTCCAAGTAAAGCACGTAGTAGAAGAAGTAACGAGTGCCATTTTACATGTGACAGGGTCAACCAATCAAAGCATTAAGTTACAAAAAAGAAGTGAACGAGTATATACTGTATATTAAATATGTCCGGTGTATATTCCATTCATGTGGCCCCCAAGAACGGGGCCCACCCAAAAAGAGGTCCAAATCCGGAGAGAAATTGTGAACCCATTCATCTCCAATCTCCATAACTGCTGGTCTGCGGGAGGTGAATATCTTATATACCAGCTGTTGGGTATATACCGGGCTATTAATTATTCGCTCTCATATATAAAAACTAAATATTTATATAAAATAGGGAGCTATCAATTAACTCATAAACGATACTAGCAAATCTCTAATAATAATTATCATAATCTAATTTTCTGCTAAATGCATATATTGGATATCGACAAGGCAAAGTAAGTAATAAATAAATAACAGGAAAATGATGTCAGCCATTAGTTCATCAGAGCAGGTACTTAATAACCATCTAGTGGGCCCACTATGAGCTGTGATCCTAGCGGTTGAAGCAAATTAACGTTTTGTTTTTAGTAGATTATGTTGTTGACAATTTGTGTTTAATCATCTCTTTGTCGCCAACAACCCAATGATTAGGATTTTCACGTCTATGAACCATTGGAGTGGACCCCACAAGATGATTGGTTTTAGGCAAGGTTTTAAATTTCGGTTTCGGCTCAAATTTTAGAGTTATCCGAAACTGAAATTTCAACCGACATCCAGAAATTTCGGTCGTAATTTGGTACAGCACTCGAAATACCGTTTTTTATGGGACCGAAATTTTGTACGTTTCGGAAATTTCAGTTTCAATGTGATTTCGTTTCAATCCTGGTTCGGTCAAACCATGGTTTTAGGCAAGGTTTTAAATGCGAAACCGAAATTTCAAACTAAATCTATCAAAATCTGATGATGTAATGTTTTCTAACGTACCCAAATTTCGACGGAATCCCGGAAAGTTCGGCGGTAATTTATTATGAAATTTCGGGATAATATTAAATATTAAACAAAATCTAGTTTTTTTTTCGTGATATTCCTTAAATTTTGGCAGAAATTTTGGGAAAATGAAATTTCGGTCGAAAATTTGGGCCGAAATTTTGTAACGTTTTGACTATACACCATTTCAGTTTTGCTCTCGACCGAAACCCGGTCGAAATATAAAACCTTGGTTTTAGGTTCATTTGGACTTGGATCCGGCTCTGGTTCACAATTTTCAACTCTTCTTTGGTTTGCATTGATTGTTGAAAATAAAAAAAATACATTGCAGGGCTGGAAATAAGAAAACTGGAATTCCAAAATCCGAAATTTTATTAGCCTATTTTTCACACGGTGGAGAGCAAACTACGAAATGCAGGGGTTGACTACTTAAGTAGTCCTCGGACTATAGTACCTACGATTATAATAAAAAAGCCCATTAAATCAAGAATACTGATATTTGCACTACCATTTCTTTATATTGACACAAATTAAACTTGTCTTTTCTCTTCTAATTAACTGCTGAGATCTTTTCGAGAACTGTAATAAGCTTCGACAGCTGTTTAAATAAGAAAAGACAAGCTGCATCTGTGCAATTATAAAAATAACGTAGTCCCCAAATCAACTTCAAAATCTTAAAAAAGAAACAGTTAAAATCCAAATACCTGCCCAAGCTTAGCATTAGGAAGCTTTGCTCTCACTGTATCTTCAAGTTCCTTCCCCATCGGAGCAGCCCCAGACATAACCGTGCGAATCGACGACAAATCATAATCGTCTATCGCCGGACTCTTCGCAATGGCAAGCATGATCGGAGGTGCAACCGGTGCAATCGTGACCTTATATTTTTGCACAAGCTCCATAAGTGCCACAATATCAAACTTCTGCATAATCAATATAGCCGCACCCACCCGTAGCCCGCAGAGGAGCACCGAATTCAAAGAATAAATATGAAACAAAGGCAATACACAAAGAACCACATCCTCACTATGAAAATAAAGATTCGGATTATCACCATCCACCTGTTGTGCCACACTCGTAACCTGTCCTTTATGCGTGAGCATGACTCCCTTTGGTAGTCCAGTCGTGCCGGAGGAGTACGGTAGCGCCACGACATCGTCGGGATTTATCTCCACCTCCGGTAACTCGTTCTCATCTCCGGCCAAAAGCTCGGAGAAATGTAGGCAACCGGGAGGTGGGGCATCGATGCACATGATCATGATGTTTTCATCATGTGCAAGGTCTCGAAGTTTGTCCACGTAGGACGCATGTGTTACTATTAGTCGCGCGTTGCAGTCTTTAGCTTGTTTCGCAATCTCGTTGGGAGTGTAGAATGGATTAGCGGCTGTGGTGATGGCCCCACGGAAGGAGGCGCCGAGGAAAGAGAAAACAAATTCTGGGGAATTTTGGAGTAAAAGCATGATGACGTGGCCTTGTTGGATTCCGAGCTTATGGAGGCCGGAGGCGACTTTACGGGAGGTGTGTTCGACTTCGGCGTAGGTGTAAATTTTTCCGGTGGAGCCATTGATGAGACAAGGGCGAGAGGTGAAGGATGAGATGTTTTGGAAACAGTATGTGTGTAAAGGGAGGTGATTGGGGATTTCAATATCGGGGAGTTTTGATTGGAAAAGAGTGGAATCCATGAGAGGAATTTGGGGGAGTTTGGTTTGTGTGTTTTTTTTTGTTGGGAAGGGGTTTGAGTTGGGTGGAGAAGGGAAGGGAAGGTAATATACTGGTGGGGGAGCGGGTAGAGGGATGGTGAGAGATGGGTGTTGATTGGGATTGTTTTAGTTTGTTAGGGGTATAAATGGGAGAGGGGTTATTTTTTTTGAGTAGGAAAGTTGGTGAAGGTGCTTTGGTGGAGGTGGAGTAGCTTTGATGGCAGGGTCATTTTGGCCTGAAACTTTCCACTTTGTGCCACGTCGGATTTACCTACCACCGTGGCCGGGACAAAGTCCCGGCGTCCAGGGAAGTCTCACCTACTACGACGTTGGTCCTAACATGAGCGTGACGCGGGCTGGCGTCATTTTTTTTTCACCTAGTTCTCGGATACGGCTCCGAGCCTTGGACTTTGGCTTTTGGCTTATCAATGCTATAGATTAATACCACATGACACGTATATATGTGCAATCGAGACCGTTGAACTTGAAGTATAACTTTCGGGTTCATTTCATAAGATAAACGAGGAGATTTTATATGGTGTAAGCCCATATATGGTCCCCGTATTTTTCAAAATATGCTGTACGACCACACTATAGGATGATCCAAACCGTCCATGTGATGGGCCATGAGGTAAGTAGGTTGTGTCTAAAAAATCATTTCTATAGGACGATCCCAACCCTCTGATCTAAAATGGAATTGTATATTAACCTCTAAAGATTGGAGGGCTAGGATCATCCAATGGAATTGACTTTTGGGGAACAAGCTATTTACGTTGTGTTCCATCACATGGACAGCTTGGATCATCCTATAGTGTGGTCCGTACAGTACTTTTCGGAAAATACATGACTATAAGGGCTTACACCATATAAAAACTCGATACGATATAAAAACTCGATACGATAAATGACTACAAAAAATGGAGTTTTTATATGGTGTAAGCCCTTATATAGCACTAATTTCCAAACAGTACTGTACGGCGTACACCATAAGATGATATAAACCATCCAATTGATGGGCCACAACATAAATAGGTTGTGCCCAAAACTCATTTCATTAGGATGATCCTATTCCTAGCCCTCTGTTATAGAGGAACTGCATATTATGGAAACCACTCTAGGTCTGACGGTTGGGATCATTCTATGGGAATGATATTTTGGGCACAACCTATTTACCTTGTGGACCATCAAATGGACGGTTTGGTTCATCCTATGGTGTAAACCGTAAAAAAAAAAAAACCCTAACCTAGACTTGATGGATAATGGTCTTCGTACCATCCTATCAAGATTTTCTCTAAGCCCCGTTTGTTTCAAATTATTATAACCATTTCGAATCCAATTTGGGCTCTAATAATTTGTTTTGGACTCACAATCAGTTGTGATAATCTGAAACAAACAGGGCCTGAGTGATTATCACAGTCTCACCTACTACGAGTCGTGGTCGAGCAATTAGAATGCCCCGACCATTAACGGGCCTTCCAAGTCTCCACCGTGCAAGTGACGCCTGCCAAAATAGTTTCATGAATCACGCACACACTGTGGGCAGTGAGATTAAAAATGCGTGGGTTCCACATGTCCTAGGAGGTGCCCAAGTAAACGGACGGCCCTGATCACCATACAACACGCTTGTTTGAGATTCTCAGGGAGAAATTATTTTGAGGATTTGTATTCTAAAATAAATTGAGCTATGGCTTTGGACATGCTTCTTGGACGGTTTTTTTTGTTTTTGGTCTAACATACCTTAGAAAAATCACTGCCCAAAACTATATATACAGTAGCTCGTCATAATTTAATAATCTAAGCCATTGATATTTTGGTCTCCGCCGTATGTGGGCCCTGCTGCAGAAAACCACATTGGGATGATCGTAACCCTTCAATTGGTGGCCCCCAATTTTAGACGGCATAGTAATGAGAACTCCACAAATCAAAGGGTTCATTTAGGAATGAAGGGTTTAGATTAGGTAAATGATACATTTGGCTCTTTCTTCCCCGGGGTAGAGTAAAAGAGTAGCCAAAGGGGTGGCCCGGGGAAGAAAGGGCGGAAATGATATATGATCCATTCATGTGGGGTAGCTTCTGCTTTTATGGCTTCACGTTAGCTACGTAGCCATCACCGAATAAAAGCTTGTGAAGGACTATAATTGGGTTAAAGTAGATAAATACAAGCGATGACTAACGAGAATTAATAACAGTGAGGAGCAGGCAAAGTCTTAAGCCAAGCCAGGAGCCGGGACGAAGGAGAGAAAAAGGAGAAAACCCAGAAAATGGGGTTGGAAGGTAGCAAGGTAGCATTCTCACCTACCATAGCTACGTGGATAGCCAGTCCATTTATATCAAGCCACATGGCTTGTTTTAATTTCTTAAAAAAAATTTCTTTGTGAAAGGGATGCAAAGTTGGGGAAAGATCCAATCTTTCGTGTGTGAGATTTTAGGTACGAAGAAGGTCCCATCTTCCGTGTGGGCCAGCACATTGATATACCACCATGACCGACTCAGCCGGTAGAAATTTTCCTTTGTTGTAGGTTGGTCCGTACTTAGAACCGCGTGATTGATTATCACAGTCAAACTCTCCATCTTTCGTAAATGACCGGGTGATCATCGGTCATTTCTCGGATTATGGATTGCTAGATCTTGTTCTCTTTCAACATGAAGACATAAGAAAATGAATAAAAACTGTTGCAAGAAGCGTTACTTCCTTTGTTTTCCTTAAGACAGTATTTGCACCCACCAATTGACAATTTGATGTGCACATGGTCGTAGCAAATTTATCTTCTAGTGGCATTATGCACAAACGAAATAGACTGGAAAACCTTAACAAAATTTAAGTATAAAGAAATGCTGGTTTTGTTTTTGCAGAGATAGGATACCAAAGAGTAAAAACAGATGAAACTAGAGACAGGTAGACGAGAAAATACAGTGCATGGAGCCTTGGATGCACCTGTATTTCATATTCTGCCTCACTAGTTGGACTTCCTGTTTTTGATAGACCCATTGGTAATTTTTCAAGAGGATTTGCACCACTTGATCTCACCGCATTGTTGTTGGGGGTTGTTATCTGATTATTAGATCGTGCCTGTGTTAAAGTATAAAAGATTAATAAAGAATGCCTTCTCCAACAGCTTAAGCTTTTGGAGTAAGTAGTTGTTTGACATGGTAACAGAGCAAAAGGTCACGAGTTAAAACCTTCCTGATGTAAAAAAAAAATCTTCTTGCATTGGCTAACCCAAAGAAAGCAGGGCTACACGTGAGGGGGAGTGTTAAAGTGTAAAAGAATAAAGAACGCCTTCTCCAACCGCTTAAGCTTTCGGTGAAACTGGTTGTTTGACTGGCTGATCATGACTCTACGCTCTATATTGTAATCAGATTATGTCAATACATGACTATGTGTCCAGATTAGTCATGAACAGTTTATTTAACTGTAGATTGCCTTTGATTTGTTGTATGATCGTTAGATCTCGATTGGTCGTAGTCTACGGTCCAAATTGTATTTAGTCATTAGATCACACTTAATTGCTAATCTGTGCCTAATGACAACATGCAAAGCGCAGCAACGAAGTGCAAATTTACACCTCTAGAATCCAACATCCCATTGCCCCTAATACTCGCGTGTGCATGAGGACTGTGTTACATCCTTTAATGGCCCACACAACTTAGATTAGGCATGTGTGAAACAAATTCCCTCAAAAGGAGTCATTATTAACCATTCTAATTTCTTCATGTGTGATTAAATATTTAAGTTTTCCCATAAGCTTTTTGCAACAACTCTTTTTGATAAAACCTTTTTTCAAAACTAGAGGAATGATAAAATGAAGGGCGTTGTTGCAAAAAGCCAACTACAAGGGCCGCCATATTCGTCCTTTTTTTTAAAAAAAAGTGCATTTATATTATACTATTTGTTTGTGCCATTGTCATGGATTTCTGTGCCCTTTGTTAATGCACCTTGTTGGTTTTGACCAATGGGGGCGCCCTTGTAGCTGGTTTTTTGCAAAGGCACCCTTCATTTTATCCTTCCTCACAAAAGTATTTTTTATTGATGAATGATAAACTGAAGGGCACAGTTGAGAAACCATCTAGGGCCTGTTCAGTTGCGCGGAGGAAACGGAAAGGAAAAGGAAATGACGTGGCAGAAGGAAACGGAAAGGAAAAGAAACTGGTAAGATAGCAGAAGAGTGCGCGTTCAGTTGCCAGGAAACGGAAAAGAAACAGTAAAGAAACAACATGAATGTGCATTCGGTTGGCAGGGAAACGGAAAAGAAACATCACAGAAGTGGTGGAAATATCATTTTCTATTATGAGAAATTATACGGAGTTAATTTGTATTTTTTCAGGTAAACTTACAGATACATTCCACTCCATCCCGCCTTATATTTGACCATGATAACCAACTAGAACCGGAGGTACATTTCCCAGCCTCATTATACCAAAAAAAAGAAAAGAAAAAAGTGAACACAAAATCAGAAACTTCCCCGGATTGTGATCAATAAACTGTTATGAGATTTTCCTCTTAATATAAATAATATGGCGTACCTGTTTACTGATTTCTGTGAAAAACAGAAAGAATAGATGATTAGTATAACCTTTTCGATGCGGCGAGTTGAGGCACGGACTAGGTCGCTCTCTTTAAGGTGATTTTGCGCCTCTGCGGAAAACCCTCCTGTGCAACAGATCCGAACGCAATCACCCCCAGGATACAACAGCCCAACGCACCGTCGCTATCTATCTGAAGTGCACAATCAGATAGATCCGAACCAAACAGCGAACACTCCGAATGCCCAACAAATAAAACAGAACAGAGAAAAGAAAACAAAAATAACAGAAAGGAAACTGTTCTGTTTTTGCAAACGACTCAATAGAGATGGAAAAACGAATCAACAGAGATGAAAGGCTCGTCTATCTGTTTAAAGAGAGATTCTAAAACAGATGTAAGAACTGTCTTTCAAGACGTTGGAAACAATCTCTTTTTATAGAGAAAACGTGTCTGTTGAAGACACCTCTTTAAAACAGAAGAGATACCTTTTTTTAAAAAAACGTCATTTAAAAAATTGCCGTTACTTAAGAGGGTTGTAACGGTTGGATTAAGTTAAAACTAAAGAGACATGACCGTTGGATTTATAAATAAAAAATCCGTTTAGAAAACCCAACCCAACCCAACCCAGACACAGACACAGACACACACACACACCCGCACCCGCACCCGTACCCGCGCCCCGCCCCGACCCGACCCGACACGGCACGGCACGGCTCGGCTCGGCTCGGCTCTGCTCGGCGCGCGCGCGCGCGTGTGTGTTTTTTATTTATTTGATCTTGTTCTTTGTAAAACACCAAAGGCAAACAAATTGAATGCCCTTGAAAGGCCCAAGCCTTTGCTCAACACTCCCTCTTATATGGATGGGAGAATTTTTCTCAACTTCCCATCTTGGACTAAACTTTTAAGAGGTAAGAGAGCTACCTTCAAAAGTTTAAATGATATTGGTGGGAAAGTACAAGAGAATAGAATCAATTTGAAAATTTCAAATTTTGGGTGGGAAATTCAAAAGCAAAAAAGAATCTTTTTCAAAAGCAAATGTTTCTTTCATTTTTAGTATTTAAAATACTAACAATCCCCCACTTATTTTAATAGAAAAAATATTAGTAAAACTTAATGCTGGGCAATCAGCAGAGTATCACGTATAATAAAGGTGACTATGTCTTGAACCTTTACTTAGTGTAAGTGCATTCTAACTGTAAGGAATTGATAGTGACTATGTCTTGAACTATAATCCTTGGGTACAGAGAGACGTGCACCACACACATGATACTAAAGTGTTCAATTGGTTCCAAAAAGCTCGCACATTACGGCCATGTGCTACATCCCAGTTTCCATGTAAGCATAAGAGAATAAGCTCTCGTCTCTTTTGGAAGCGGCCCACTTCCGCGCTAACATGTAGGTGAGTCTATCAAAGATGCTCCTGTAGCCTATACATCCCACTCATACGAGCTATAGATCTCATTAAGAGTAATAACTCAACCTTCCAAACGCTTCAGGATATCATGCTTGAGTTACACCATAGGGATGGACTTTGAGATAAACTTGAAAATAGCATGATCGTCCACAAGTTACACTACGACTCGTTTTTCCCATTGAAAACCTAGTTCTTGGGATCTCCAGTCCCTAGGTTGGGTGTCCATCATAGGTAACTATTTACAAATGGGCTTTAGTCCCAT
This sequence comes from Tasmannia lanceolata, assembly GCF_043159265.1. Taxonomy (NCBI): domain Eukaryota; kingdom Viridiplantae; phylum Streptophyta; class Magnoliopsida; order Canellales; family Winteraceae; genus Tasmannia; species Tasmannia lanceolata. The sequence goes on from NW_027518683.1 coordinate 11,476,438, forward strand.
CCCCCTCGATGTATTGCAGATTTTCTCCCTTGACAAGGTCTTAGTTAAGGGATCTGCCAAATTATCACCAGATCTCACAAAGTCAATGGTGATTGATCCATTAGAAATCAATTCTCTCACAGTACTATGTTTCCGGCGTATCTGTCGCGACTTTCCATTATAGTACTTATTATGTACTCTTCCAATAGCAGCTGTGCTGTCACAGTGAATCAAAATAGCGGGAACAGGTCTTTCCCAAATAGGTATATCAGATAAAATATTTCTCAACCAACTAGCCTCTTCACATGCAGAGGTTAGTGCAATCAACTCAGATTCCATAGTGGACTGAGCAATAATAGTCTGTTTCTTGGATCTCCAAGAAACTGCACCACTACCAATAGTAAATACATACCCAGTGGTAGCCTTGGAATCTTCTGACAAAGTATTACAATCGGCATCACTGAAACCCTCTAGAACAGCAGGAAACCTATGGTAGTGAATCCCATTATTAATGGTTCGTTTGAGGTATCTCATGACTCGTGATATAGCATTCCAATGTTCAATACTTGGATTACTAGTATATCTACATAATATGCCTACCGCATATGCTATATCAGGTCTGGTACAGTCTGTAGCATACCTTAAACTACCAATAATACTAGCATACTCTTTTTGATTAACACTATCACCTTCATTAGAATACAATCTAATACTAGGATCAAAAGGAGTACATACTGGATTACAATCAAAGTACTTATACTTTTTAAGTATCTTTTCTATATAATGGGACTGGTCTAAAGATATACCACTATCAGATCTTGTAATTTTAATCCCTAAAATTACATTTGCTTCTCCTAGATCTTTCATATCAAAGTTTTGTTTTAATAGATTTTTGGTTTGTTTAACTATTTCCAAGTTAGAACCAAAAATTAAAAGATCATCAACATACAAGCAAATAATAATACAATAAGTATTAATATACTTATAATATATACACTTATCACTTTCATTGATTTTAAAACCATTTGATATAATGATATTATCAAATTTTTCATGCCACTGTTTTGGTGCTTGTTTAAGTCCATACAGTGACTTCACCAACTTACATACTTTATTTTCTTGACCTGGAGATATGAAACCACTAGGTTGGTCCATATATATCTCCTCTTCTAGATTACCATTTAAGAAAGCAGTCTTTACATCCATTTGATGAATTACCAGATTATGGATTGCAGCCACTGCAATCAAAACTCTAATGGATGTAATCCTAGTAACCGGAGAGTTGTGGGACACGATCCCGCGAGAGAGGGGTGGGGCGCGAGCCGCCATGCACTCTCTTGGTCTCTAGTACCCACGCGATTGGCGTGTGCTTCTTAGTGTTGATTTAGATTCGTCTTTTATGTGAACTTGGGATCACTAAGGCAATCCGAATTCCACATAAAAGAGACTGACAGAGTCGCCACCTAGATGTGGGATCTAGGACCCGTAATTAACTAGAAATCTAGACTCGCTACCTGGTTACAAGAATGGAAGGTATGGGGATTTATCCACCACATGCACCATTCCTGCCCGATAATCGGTCTTCGATTCCAAAAGCTAACTCTTTTAAATTTATTTTAAATGGCTCATTCAACTCTATGTTAATATGTTATCTACGGGACATGCATCCTATGATTTAATTTCAATGTGAATCCTAAATGTGTATTTTGATTTCTTGATTTGTCTGGATTCAATCTAAGTGCAAGTTCTCCTAAGATTCTAATCTCATGGAAAACCCTAACTGATTTGATTAAGTATTTACAAGAAAATTAATATACAAAATACCACAATTTGTTGTGATGCCGACTCGCGGGTGGTATGCCGTCAGACATCCAAGCTGCCTACGTACCCAAGCCTCACTGGGATCAGAGTCGACGTAGTTCGGTGCACCTAAGCCAAGCTACTTATGCCTAACTCAACTAGGACACCGACCTAGACAGAATTGACTGTTTCAACAGTTTTGAGAGAAGTTATTTAATTCAAGTTGAGGATTTTATTATCTTAGGATTTCATCTGAGATGCTATATGATTCTTATCTAAATGCAAATTGTTCCTTAGACTAATGCAGGTTTGCCTACATCCTAGGTTACTAGGCTCGTCTTAAGGAAAGATTGGGTGACTAGTGTGACTAGACCTATGGCACGGTTGTTATACATAACAAGCGTCCGTGATGAGGCTGGACTCCTAACTCTAGGACTCCCTAAAACTTAGGACACGACACAACACTAGTGTTCCTAAATTGGGTTCTAATGGTTCTTAGATTGGAAACCATAATCCAATGGTTCCGGAAGACTCGAGACAAATCAATTCAAATTCTTGAAGTTAATTAATTTCAGATTTCATGGATTTTCGATTTATGGACACTTGAGGATTACCAATGGTTCTAGGGTTCACCAATTTCGGCCCAGAATAGCATCCAAGGAAGGGAATCGTGCGTTCTTTCCTTGCGCAATTTAATACTTAGGTTATAACATCTTATTGCCTGGCATATCTCAGGATTTCCGTGGACAGTAACCTCGGAGCCAACAACATGCTATAACTTAAGTATTCAAATTGTCAAAGATCGGTTGCAATTGGGATACGATTATGGATGCACTGACCATTTTTCCAGGGAATTCTAATGATCCTAAGATTTCTGTTTCAATGGATTAAGGAGTTAATGTGTGACAGAGATTTAAGGTTCTTTAGAAATATTCAGATGATTTTCAATTAATTTCGGATTTTCAATGAATTTTATCAATTTTAAACATATGAGTGATTTTACAAGTGAAATTGTAGCAAACGAATTCGAAATGAGTTGAAATTTCTACAGCAGCAAGATATGATGAAATGTAGCTTATGGAAAGAGTTTTACAGATTTTTACATTAAGCTCATATTTAATTTCGATTTAACAATTGATTGACCAGATTGCACAAATAACACAGAAACCACTAGAAATATGAATCTAAATTCAATGCAATTTCTACATTAATAAGATATAAGTAAAAATAACATACTGAGAAATTTTCATGAATTTTGGAAACCATTTACTATCAGTTTCAGATTTTTTAATTTTCAGACCAGATTATGAATTAACCCTACATCCCATATGAAAACAGATCCAAATCACTTGAAACTTTTACAGTAACTAGAAATGTGAGATTGAAGACTACTGTAAAAATTTTAAGAATTTTAGTTGTGATCTGATGTCAGTAACAATTCCTCCAAAAGCTGGTAAATTTCAAAGAAAGCATAAAATAATATGCCAAACAAATTCTCAAAATTCTCAAAATTTCATGGTAGAATGTACTGGTATCATATTAGTTTCCCACGAAATTTCATTAATTTTGGAATTCATTTAGTATATATTTTATTTTCGAAACACTCATGGAGATCATGATTTTGAGCATACATATTTAATTTCCAACTAAATCCAATTAAATACTAAAAATCATGCAAATATACCAAATAATTCTAGAAAAATCTAAAAATTAAGTACCTACCTGTGATCGAAATCCTCGCCGAATCCGAGAGCCGAAAAATTCGAAAATCGCACCGCCGCTTGATCCGCTTCCGCTTTCTTTCTCTTTTTCTTTGTTTTATTTTCTTTTATATTTTTTTTTTATATGGAACAAGGGAGAGAGATGGGGAGAAACAAATAAGGAGAGAAAGTAGATAATGATAGTGTGAGAGTGAGAGAGTGAGAGATATTGAGGGAGAGAAAGAGAAAATTATCCAAAAACAATGTGTTCCTTTTTTTTTTTTTTTTTCTCCTCTCATCACCTCTCTTTATATAGTGAAAAACTTAGTGGAGAGGTGGAAATAAACAATGAGAATGGTGGGTGTGGTGGAGAATAATGGAAATAAACAATGAGAATGGTGGGTGTGGTGGAGAATAATGGAATATATAATGGTAATGGTGGGAATTGTGGTGGGGAATAATGGAATATATAATGTGAATGGTGGGTGTGGTGGAGAATAATGGAAATAAACAATGGTAATTGTGGGAATGGTGGTGGGAATAATGGAATATATAATGGTAATGGTGGGAATGGTGGTGGGAATAATGGAATATATAATGGTAATGGTGGGAATGGTGGTGGGAATAATGGAATATATAATGGTAATGGTGGGAATGGTGGTGGGGATAATGGAATATATAATGGTAATGGTGGGAATGGTGGTGGGGATAATGGAATATATAATGGTAATGGAGATAATGGTGTTATTTTAAAGGGAAAAATGAAGTTAGTGGAAATGGTAGAGAAAGTTAAGTCATGCTAATGGTGAGTCCCACATCAGCGGGTTCCGCACAAGCGGGTCCCACATCAGCGGGCCCTACACAAGCGGGTCCCACATCAGCGGGTCCCACACAAACGGGTCCCACATCAGCGGGTCCCACACAAACGGGTCCCACACTAGCAGGTCCCACACTAGCAGGTCCCACACCAGCGGGTCCCACACAAACGGGTACAAATTCTCCCTAGTTTAGATTTTTCTGAATAATCCTTCTCAACATTTAGCGGGAAAATGCGAAACACGACGGAAATGACCAAAAATATTTAGAAATGTAACAAACGGATGCGGGAAAGAAAGACATTGGAAAACCGACGGAAAACAAACCCTAATTTCTTTATCGATTAAGGTAGAGCAAAATGGGGTGTCTACAGATGCCCCTCTTTGGTAGAGATGACGTAGTCATCGAATACCAAAGTCAAAATGACAGAGCCATTTTGCGTAGCTTTAATCGACAAAAGACTCTACACAAAACGGAACTTAGACGCAAACATTTACTACCTAATGCAAGGCCCTAAATGAAATCCTAGAATTAGAACATAATAAGAAATCCTGATGCGGTGCCGTTTACAAACGAGCAACGAGAGAATGAGATACCACTTTCGAATGGATTCCGAACAGAAAGAACAAAGATCGTTCTCAAGCGGTTTTTTTTTTTTTTTTTTTTTTTTTTTTTTTAAAAAGAAAATGAGACATCTTTCACAAGCGGGCTCAAGGAGGATAAGAGACCATTCACAAATGGACTCAGACAATGAGGTACCATTCACAAACGGCCTCAAGGAGGATATGAGACCATTCACAAATGGACTCAGAAAATGAGGTACCGTTCACAAACCGGCTTAAGAAGAAGATGAGACCATTCACAAATGGACTCAGAAAATGAGGTACCGTTCACAAACGGGCTTAAGGAGAGGACGAGACCATTCACAAATGGACTCAGAAAATGAGGTACTGTTCACAAACGGGCTCAAGGAGAAGATGAGACCATTCACAAATGGACTCGAGAAACGAGGCACCGTTCACAAACGTGCTCAAGGAGAACATGAGACCATTCACAAATAGACTCAGAAAATGAGGTACTGTTCACAAACGGGCTTAAGGAGAAGACGAGACCATTCACAAATGGACTCGAGAAACGAGGCACCGTTCACAAACAGGCTCAAGGAGAATAAGAGACCATTCACAAATGGACTCAGAAAATGAGGTACCGTTCACAAACGGGCTCAAGGAGAAGACGAGACCATTCACAAATGGACTCGAGAAATGAGGCACCGTTCACAAACGGGCTCAAGGAGAATAAAAGACCATTCACAAATGGACTCAGAAAATGATGGAAAATGATGTACCGTTCACAAACGGGCTCAAGGAGAAGATGAGACCATTCACAAATGGACTCGAGAAACGAGGCACCGTTCACAAACGGGCTTAAGGAGAAGACGAGACCATTCACAAATGGACTCGAGAAATGAGGCACCGTTCACAAACGGGCTCAAGGAGAATAAGAGACCATTCACAAATGGACTCAGAAAATGAGGTACCGTTCACAAACGGGCTCAAGGAGAAGACGAGACCATTCACAAATGGACTCGAGAAACGAGGCACCGTTCACAAACGGGCTTAAGGAAAAGACGAGACCATTCACAAATGGACTCGAGAAACGAGGCACCGTTCACAAACGGGCTCAAGGAGAACATGAGACCATTCATAAATGGACTCGAGAAATGAGGCACCGTTCACAAACGGGCTCAAAGAAACAAGATAGCTTCAACAACGAAGAATTTAGAGATTTTTCATAAACTTGAATTTGACGTAGGATTGGATTTGATAAATTTTTGATTTTTCAGAAATAAGGCACCGTCCACAAACGGGCTCAAGGAGGACATGAGATCATTCACAAATGGACTCAGAAAAATGAGACACCGTTCACAAATGGGTTCAAGGAGAAGACGAGACCATTTACAAATGGACTCGAGAAAAGAGGCACCGTTCACAAACAGGCTCAAAGAAACAAGATAGCTTTGATTGATGAATTCAACAACGAAGAATTTAGAGTTTTTTCATGAACTTGAATTTGACATAGGATTGGATTTGATGAATTTTTGATTTTTCAGAAATAAGGCACCGTCCACAAACGGGCTCAAGGAGGACATGAGACCGTAAATGGACTCAGAAAAATGAGACACCGTTCACAAACGGGTTCAAGGAGAAGACGAGACCATTTACAAATGGACTCGAGAAAAGAGGCACCGTTCACAAACAGGCTCAAAGAAACAAGATAGCTTTGATTGATGAATTCAATAACGAAGAATTTAGAGATTTTTCATGAACTTGAATTTGACATAGGATTGGATTTGATGAATTTTTGATTTTTTTGAACTTAATGAAATCGAGGATGTTATAGATCGTGCCTGACAAAGATATCGGAAACTAGGACTTTGACGAATGATGAAACGGCAAACCGAAGAACCATTACTAACAAGAATGGATTAGAAACACTTTTATGAAACTTCAACAAGATTTTTCTCAAAGAGACTGCTGGTCTTGTCTTTGGGGATTTGGATGACTGAAACCTTGAACAAGACACTTGAAATTGGTAATCTAGAACAGCGGCTCTCTTGGATATAATCATGGAAAAGTGGGACTTGCCTCTTGATAGGTGTTTAGATAAACATTTCTTGACCAGGAAAGTATTTAACTAACTGGAAGGAAATTCTGAATTTTAACGGTTCATCTTTCTGAGAAATTGGCTCGACCATCATTGCATCTGAGGCTCTTCCAAGCTTAAGATGCCTTTTTGAGGTATGATATTTTTACGGAAGCTGGGCTTTCTGATGTTTCCACTTCTGAATTTTTCTGAGCTGATCTTTTTTGAAATGAAGTTGTTTGACTAAATTCTCGAGCTCTTTCAGGTACAATTGAAGGGAGCTGCCTAGGCCGGGCCTCCTTCACCAAGACAGTTACATCATTTGGACATAGGAACGACGATTGACTCTTTCTAAAGAGAAAACTTAGATAAAAGACACTACTCAAAGGATTGAGGAGCTCTGAAGGAATGAACATAGAATAACAACGATTGATTAACTACACTGACAGACACAGTAATGCTTCTGACTTAGTTAACGTTTTATTTGGTAAGTCTATCCTTTCAAAGAATATTTTTTTCAATTGGTAAACACTGGACTTTTTCCTTAAAACAGTAATGCCTCAATGATTTAATTACAACTCCTAGGATTGCTTAGCTCCAATGCCCCCAGTTTTGAGGATGTCACTTGAATTTGTTTGAACTTCAATTGATCTTCAGTCCTGATACCGGCTGTAACCTTCTTATAAATTTGCTTGAACTTCAGTTGATCTTCAGTCTTGATACTGGCTGTAGCCTTCTTATAATGATTCTCTTACCGTGACCAAGTCACCTCTTCAGGATTTTTAACTTGGCGGACCGTGGTAGCCTTAACTTTTGCCTGAACCGTCTTTCTAGGTTTTCGATTCAGCAGGCTATCCCCTTAGCTTTTGCCTAAGCCGCCCTTTCGGGTTTTCAACTTAACAGGGGAATGATCTTAAATTTTGCCTAAACCGCCCTTTCAGGTTTTCAGTCTAGCAGATCTTCAAACTCCATTTTTTTTATTCATCATCATTTTTTTTTTTTTCGGGACCTAGATCATTAGTTCTGAACACCGGAAGGACTTTATAGGTAGGATAGGGCTTTTCAAAGAATGGCTTAAGGTTCAACAAAGATTTCGACCGAACCTGTGAACAGGTTGCCTACATATCCCAAGGTAGGAATCAGGTCGTGTGTAGTTCAGGGCGAACGCCCCTAGTTTGAAGATAAATTGTTCGAAAGTTTATTGATTTTTCTTTTTTTTTCTTCTTTCTGGAATAATTGACTTCTCTTCTTTAGGAACTTGTCCCCCTTTTTTTTTCTGAAAGGATTGAATTTCTTTTTTTTTTTTTTGGATTGATTGAATTGCTTTTCTTTTTTGAATTGACCGAATTCAGTTTAACCGAGCTGCCTACGTACCCCAGTGTAGGGATCAGGTCTCGCGTAGTTCGGGGCGAATGCCCCTAGTTTGATGGGTTTTCAAGAAAATTTCATTTAGGCTCGAAGGGTTTGCAAACCAGTATTCTTTTGACGTTGGGTTCTGATTTTGGGATTTATTCAGCCAAAGGAGGCCTTCCGATGTTCAGATTGGGAATCGATCTAGGTTACTAGAGTCCCTCTGGTACTGATTATTATTTTTTTTTTCATTTTTTTTTTCGGAGTTTGACGGCATTTCCAGGTAAGAGATAATGGATCTTCTTCTTTCAAGATTCTAATACGTGCTTTCGACTTTCATAGAGCGAAACTTGTTCTTTGACATCGTCCATTTATGGATTTGTAACTCTTGATATCTGATGACCACTTTTCAATACTTGCTCTTGAACTTCTTATCTTGAATTTGTTAGCTTCATGTTATGAATTTGAGAACCAAGGTCATTGATTGGAAATATGAAAGTTGTTTCCACTCCATGCCCTTTGCATAGCATATGATATTCACTTCATTCTTTCTTGAACCTTCTATCTGGGTCTTTCTCTTGGCATTAATGGTAACGCTTACCGGACCATCTTTTTATCCTCAAAATGGGTTTACCAATTCTTCACACTCTTCAGAGGGTAATGTATTTTCAATCGGCATTTACTGGATCAAGGTTTCAGTGCCAGTGTTTACCACTTTAATTTCATCTTTGAAAGGCTAAGATTGGCGCTCCTCCTCTTGTTCAAGTAATCGTTGTGACTCAAGTGGAGTTTCGTCAATTTTGTCCTCATTTGAGGAGGGAGTCTTATTTTAAGATCAGAAGCACACTTAAGAAATAGACACAAGTGAACTATTGGAACTGAAATTTTATTTAAAGAAAAAAAATACTACATCTCACAACCTATCCTGAACATGTTCAGGATTCATAACTCTAAAAGAAAAGCAAAAGATAACTTGCCTGGACTAGGCATTAACCTTGAACTGTAGAATCGGACTCAACAATTGTACTGACCATGATGGCTGACTCAAAATAAAATAATAAACGACTAAAACTTTAACTGCCGCAACTGTCTAGCTTCGGAGGCTCGGCGAAAGCTGGCTCATAAATGGTACTTTCGACTTCTGATTCTTTTCATTGCAACCGGACCTGTGCCCCTTTGAACCTTCAGTTATTTAAGCATTGCGAACGGCTGGCGGCAGTACTGCATGATTTGATAATGGGTTATTGGTAGCAACGGGACTTGGCTCAAACACAAGGTTTTTATTGTCGAGCAACCTCTGGATTCTGAATTTTAGGGCAATGCAATTATCAGTGAGATGGCCAGAATTTCTATGGTATTCGCAGTGTTGATCTGTTCGCCAATTTGCTGGTAAAGGATTAGGAAGAGCCCTAATGTCGGGCAGGATTATGCGACCTGAGGCTAGACACTCCTTGAGTATCACAGATGGTGGAAGAGGGAGAGGGGTAAATTCTGTCTGGGCCTGTGACCGAGGTGCGACAGCAGGTTGGGTATAATCCATCACCATGGGGTTCTGAGGTTTTGAAGGCTGAGGCTTGGAGCGGGAAAGGTTATTAATTTCAGCTGATGGAGGCTTCCTGAATTCTTTGGTATTCGGGTTACTTCGGTTGAACACACCTTGAGCCATAGCCTCCTCTATTTGGGTGCCAGCTACGATGAAGTGCTTGAAGTCCGGGTAATATTGTAATGACATGTGATATTGGAGCTGGGGGGAAATATTTTTCATGATTATCTGGACCTGCTCCTCCTCAGACGGGCGCTCCATCATCTGAGCTGCTATTCTCCTCCATCTTTTCACAAAAATCAGAAAAGATTCTCTTGAATCTTGCTTGGTTCTTTCCAAATCCTTTCTAGTGATTTCTGTCCCGTCATCATATTTGAACTGCCTGATGAATTGCTCACCGATATACTTCCATGTCCTGTAACGAGTCTTGTCCAAGACCATGAACCACCTCCTGGCAACCTTGGTTAGGGAAACCGGGAACAGTTGAGCCATTTGCTCAGAAGATAAGCCTTGAGGCTGACACATGATGGTGAACATTTGCAAATGTGTGATTGGACAACCCACACCATCATATTTATCAAAGTCCGGCATTTGAAAATTGGCTGGGAGACGGATTTCTGGGAACAGTGTGAGGTCACTTGGATTGAAACCACCCTGGTCCTGAAACTGAATGTCCTGAACCTTCCTGGTAAGACTTTCTAATTTCTCCATAACTACTTTATCAACCATGGACTGAGAAGGCCTGCTGCGATCTTCGCTGTACTGCTCTTTTTCAAAATCTTCTTCAGTTTTGTCAGGGATAGGAATGAACACTGGCTGGGCAGGTGCGCCTGAAGTAACTGTATGGTGCATGGACCCTTTATCTTTGGACAACGATGGCCCCAACTTTTCAGAAAGCTGGGCCTTGATAACTTGGTTCTCTTCTTTGAGTTCTTGAAGCTGCCGGAGAATCAAGGTGAGAGTATCGGTAATAGCAGCGGGTGGAAGACTACTGTTCTGGTTTTCTGCCATTGGGGAGGATGAGGATGGGAAAGAAGGAGATGCTGGGGTCCTCAGAGAAGGTGGCGGGGAGACAGATTTCCTCTGCAATCGAGAAGAGATCCGAACCCAAGGAATAGTAGGGTTAGCTATGGTGTTTAGTGCCCTGTCATGGAAATAATGAACACGAGGTATATGAGCTTGACATTCATGGAGTGTTTCTTCTCAATGACTGAAAAATATTACACATTTAAGCAAGTAATTGGGACAACAGAATGAATCCAAATGATGAGGGGAATGCCCTTAGTTCAAGGATTATGAGAGTAAACTCTGAAGGATTTAGCAGAAATATTCTTGAAAAAGGTAGCCCCTAGAGGAGGAAGAGATCAAGGGTACAGGCAAGATTGGATCATCAAGATTGCACGATCAAATGATTGAGACACAATTTCCGCCAATGAAGACACAATCGAATCCCACAAGAGACGAATGATAGACACATGATCAAAATGTGAGATTGCATAGGATTACTTTCAACGGGTAGATCAAGAATAACTAATCCTATGAGATCTTTGGAAATGATGGGATTTATATCCTAACCCCAAAGGAAAAGTTTTTAGTCTTCGCACATTTTAACAGTGTTACCTGAAGGCATCAACCCTAATCCTAATCTAGCGGAGTGGAGAGAGGATCTCGACTCATGACTTTGTTTGTGTACCTAGGACCGATCGTAGCCATTGGAAGATGGACTACGGCCTAATCTAGACACAAATGGGTAAGATATCCTAAACTAGGCTCACACATGTGGTGCACATGTGTTCGTATACTGCATGCATGTGTGGGTTAATCTAGGGGTAAGGCCAAGAGTCCCCTTAGCGCGAATCCATGTTCGATATACTGTACCAGTGTCCGGCGTATCAGTACGTGAACAAGAGATCCGTTTACGCACCATAAAGGTACTAGGCTAAGGGTGGAATGCTTCTCTAGCACAGAGGCACCAGGTGATGAAATCCCAGTCAACCATGCTAGATAACACTCCGGGTTCCTAAAATAGGACGTGTGTGCATGTGAAATGCAAGGGTTTAGATGCAAGTGATGTAAGTGTGTGCAATAAGTTCGCGCAATCTATGATGCCTTCAGGTTTTGTTAAATTAAGTTCGAGTAAAATGTGATGAGAAAATAAAACGAGACAAACTAATCTAACAAGTATAGAGTTTTTATGAGCCAGTTAAATTAAATTCAAATGAATTATCTTTTGAAATTTTAATGAAGTTAGGTGGTCCCCAGCAGAGTCGCCAGACTGTGGGACACGATCCCGCGAGAGAGGGGTGGGGCGCGAGCCGCCATGCACTCTCTTGGTCTCTAGTACCCACGCGATTGGCGTGTGCTTCTTAGTGTTGATTTAGATTCGTCTTTTATGTGAACTTGGGATCACTAAGGCAATCCGAATTCCACATAAAAGAGACTGACAGAGTCGCCACCTAGATGTGGGATCTAGGACCCGTAATTAACTAGAAATCTAGACTCGCTACCTGGTTACAAGAATGGAAGGTATGGGGATTTATCCACCACATGCACCATTCCTGCCCGATAATCGGTCTTCGATTCCAAAAGCTAACTCTTTTAAATTTATTTTAAATGGCTCATTCAACTCTATGTTAATATGTTATCTACGGGACATGCATCCTATGATTTAATTTCAATGTGAATCCTAAATGTGTATTTTGATTTCTTGATTTGTCTGGATTCAATCTAAGTGCAAGTTCTCCTAAGATTCTAATCTCATGGAAAACCCTAACTGATTTGATTAAGTATTTACAAGAAAATTAATATACAAAATACCACAATTTGTTGTGATGCCGACTCGCGGGTGGTATGCCGTCAGACATCCAAGCTGCCTACGTACCCAAGCCTCACTGGGATCAGAGTCGACGTAGTTCGGTGCACCTAAGCCAAGCTACTTATGCCTAACTCAACTAGGACACCGACCTAGACAGAATTGACTGTTTCAACAGTTTTGAGAGAAGTTATTTAATTCAAGTTGAGGATTTTATTATCTTAGGATTTCATCTGAGATGCTATATGATTCTTATCTAAATGCAAATTGTTCCTTAGACTAATGCAGGTTTGCCTACATCCTAGGTTACTAGGCTCGTCTTAAGGAAAGATTGGGTGACTAGTGTGACTAGACCTATGGCACGGTTGTTATACATAACAAGCGTCCGTGATGAGGCTGGACTCCTAACTCTAGGACTCCCTAAAACTTAGGACACGACACAACACTAGTGTTCCTAAATTGGGTTCTAATGGTTCTTAGATTGGAAACCATAATCCAATGGTTCCGGAAGACTCGAGACAAATCAATTCAAATTCTTGAAGTTAATTAATTTCAGATTTCATGGATTTTCGATTTATGGACACTTGAGGATTACCAATGGTTCTAGGGTTCACCAATTTCGGCCCAGAATAGCATCCAAGGAAGGGAATCGTGCGTTCTTTCCTTGCGCAATTTAATACTTAGGTTATAACATCTTATTGCCTGGCATATCTCAGGATTTCCGTGGACAGTAACCTCGGAGCCAACAACATGCTATAACTTAAGTATTCAAATTGTCAAAGATCGGTTGCAATTGGGATACGATTATGGATGCACTGACCATTTTTCCAGGGAATTCTAATGATCCTAAGATTTCTGTTTCAATGGATTAAGGAGTTAATGTGTGACAGAGATTTAAGGTTCTTTAGAAATATTCAGATGATTTTCAATTAATTTCGGATTTTCAATGAATTTTATCAATTTTAAACATATGAGTGATTTTACAAGTGAAATTGTAGCAAACGAATTCGAAATGAGTTGAAATTTCTACAGCAGCAAGATATGATGAAATGTAGCTTATGGAAAGAGTTTTACAGATTTTTACATTAAGCTCATATTTAATTTCGATTTAACAATTGATTGACCAGATTGCACAAATAACACAGAAACCACTAGAAATATGAATCTAAATTCAATGCAATTTCTACATTAATAAGATATAAGTAAAAATAACATACTGAGAAATTTTCATGAATTTTGGAAACCATTTACTATCAGTTTCAGATTTTTTAATTTTCAGACCAGATTATGAATTAACCCTACATCCCATATGAAAACAGATCCAAATCACTTGAAACTTTTACAGTAACTAGAAATGTGAGATTGAAGACTACTGTAAAAATTTTAAGAATTTTAGTTGTGATCTGATGTCAGTAACAATTCCTCCAAAAGCTGGTAAATTTCAAAGAAAGCATAAAATAATATGCCAAACAAATTCTCAAAATTCTCAAAATTTCATGGTAGAATGTACTGGTATCATATTAGTTTCCCACGAAATTTCATTAATTTTGGAATTCATTTAGTATATATTTTATTTTCGAAACACTCATGGAGATCATGATTTTGAGCATACATATTTAATTTCCAACTAAATCCAATTAAATACTAAAAATCATGCAAATATACCAAATAATTCTAGAAAAATCTAAAAATTAAGTACCTACCTGTGATCGAAATCCTCGCCGAATCCGAGAGCCGAAAAATTCGAAAATCGCACCGCCGCTTGATCCGCTTCCGCTTTCTTTCTCTTTTTCTTTGTTTTATTTTCTTTTATATTTTTTTTTTATATGGAACAAGGGAGAGAGATGGGGAGAAACAAATAAGGAGAGAAAGTAGATAATGATAGTGTGAGAGTGAGAGAGTGAGAGATATTGAGGGAGAGAAAGAGAAAATTATCCAAAAACAATGTGTTCCTTTTTTTTTTTTTTTTCTCCTCTCATCACCTCTCTTTATATAGTGAAAAACTTAGTGGAGAGGTGGAAATAAACAATGAGAATGGTGGGTGTGGTGGAGAATAATGGAAATAAACAATGAGAATGGTGGGTGTGGTGGAGAATAATGGAATATATAATGGTAATGGTGGGAATTGTGGTGGGGAATAATGGAATATATAATGTGAATGGTGGGTGTGGTGGAGAATAATGGAAATAAACAATGGTAATTGTGGGAATGGTGGTGGGAATAATGGAATATATAATGGTAATGGTGGGAATGGTGGTGGGAATAATGGAATATATAATGGTAATGGTGGGAATGGTGGTGGGAATAATGGAATATATAATGGTAATGGTGGGAATGGTGGTGGGGATAATGGAATATATAATGGTAATGGTGGGAATGGTGGTGGGGATAATGGAATATATAATGGTAATGGAGATAATGGTGTTATTTTAAAGGGAAAAATGAAGTTAGTGGAAATGGTAGAGAAAGTTAAGTCATGCTAATGGTGAGTCCCACATCAGCGGGTTCCGCACAAGCGGGTCCCACATCAGCGGGCCCTACACAAGCGGGTCCCACATCAGCGGGTCCCACACAAACGGGTCCCACATCAGCGGGTCCCACACAAACGGGTCCCACACTAGCAGGTCCCACACTAGCAGGTCCCACACCAGCGGGTCCCACACAAACGGGTACAAATTCTCCCTAGTTTAGATTTTTCTGAATAATCCTTCTCAACATTTAGCGGGAAAATGCGAAACACGACGGAAATGACCAAAAATATTTAGAAATGTAACAAACGGATGCGGGAAAGAAAGACATTGGAAAACCGACGGAAAACAAACCCTAATTTCTTTATCGATTAAGGTAGAGCAAAATGGGGTGTCTACAAGAGTATGTATCAAAGAAATCTATATTTTCTTTTTGCCTAAAGCCTTTAGCAACAAGCCTAGCTTTATATTTGTCTATGGTTCCATCTGGTTTCAATTTTCTTCTAAGAATCCATTTACACCCTATGGTCTTAAATCCTGGTGGTAAATCTACTAATTTCCAAGTCTGGTTTGACATCAGAGACTCCATCTCATCATTGACAGCTTCTCTCCAAAAGTCGGCATCTGACGAGGACAAAGCTTCCTCTAAAGAAGAAGGATCTCCCTCCAAACTAAAGACATAGAAATCAGAGCCAAAATCCTTGGCTATTTTGGATCTTTTACTTCTCCTAGGTTCAATTTCTACTTCAGGGTTTACCTCAATCCTAGGCTCGGTGCCCCCACTATCTCCAATAGTCACGGTACCCCCACTATGTCTAGATTTAAAAGGAAATTTATCTTCAAAGAATTCAGCATCCACTGACTCTATTATTACACTGTTATTGAGGTCTAAAAACCTATATGTTTTGCTTGTAAGAGAGTAACCCATAAAGGCACACTCTATGGCTCTACTTCCTATTTTGGGTCTCTTAATATTAGAAAGTCTTACATAAGCTAAACATCCCCAAACTCTAAAGTAACTCACATTGGGTTTCCTATTTTTCCAAAATTCAAAAGGTGAGACTTTAGTTTTGTAATTAGGAATTCTATTAAGAACATAGCAGGAAGTTAGAATTGCTTCTCCCCATAAGTTAGAAGGGGCTCCTGAACTTAGGAGTAAAGCATTCGTAAGTTCCACTAGTGTTCTATTTTTCCTTTCTGCAACCCCATTTGAAGCGGGAGAGTAAGGAGCGGTTGTTTCATGTATAATTCCTAATGACTTAACAAAGTCAGTGAATTCTAATGATTCATATTCACCTCCTCTATCACTTCTTAGTCTCTTAATCTTCCTATTGAATTGGTTCTCTACTTCTAATAGGTATTTCTTAAACATTTTTAAGGCTTCACTCTTATGTCTAATTAAATAAATGATTGTATACTTAGAAAAATCATCTATAAAGGTTATAAAGTATCTTTTACCACTACGGGTCAAGATACCGTCTAACTCACAAATGTCACTATGAATTAAGTCTAAAAGTTCTGAATTCCTTTCAACACTTTTGAAAGGCTTTCTAGAAATTTTAGCCTTACTACATATTTCACATTTGTTAAATTCTTCTAAGACTACTTTAGGAATCATACCTAATACACTCATGTTATGTACATATTTCCTATTTATATGACACAACCTAGCATGCCATGAATTAACAGAAGAAAGCATGTAAACAGAAGAATCACTTTCATTCATTATTTCAACATTCAGTTTGAACATTCCATCACATGCATATCCTTTACCAACAAAGGATCCAAACTTGGTTACAACATACTGGTCAGACTCTATGGTTTGTTTAAAACCAGCCTTGTTAAGAAGAAAACCAGAAACTAAGTTCTTCCTCATGTCTGGAGTATGAAGAACATCCTTCAGTATCACTTTCCGCCCTGAAGTGAAGCAAAGTTCAACGTCCCCAACACCGAGTACCTTTATTGTATGCGAGTCCCCTAGAAGCACCTTCTTCTCATTATCTGCATGAGCATACGTCTTGAACCACTTCCTGTCAAAACACACATGACGGGACGCACCAGTGTCGACCCACCACCCTTCAGATCCTCCAACGATATTCACTTCAGTGATCATAGCCACAAGTGGCTCTTCTATCACGTTGGCTTGAGGGATTGGTGCAGTCTTCTTACGTCGACACATCCGTGCAATATGACCCTTGAGCCCAGAAATATAGCACACAATTTTGGAATAGTCATTCTTTCCAGAAGTTGTGTTTTGGTTCGGACGCTTGAAGGTACCTCGGTTTTGGTTCTGTTGCTTTTTCTTCAACTTCTTTTTGGGCTTCAGATTCACTTGCGGTTTCTGATTTTGGTTCTTAACTTCAGAAATGGCATTCACATTAGTTACAATTTCAGTATTCCCTTCTTTCTTATCTTGGTTACGGTTTTCTTCTTCGATCCGAAGACGAACAAGAAGACCTTCCATAGATAATTCCTTAGTTTTATGAAGAAGGGAATTCCTGAATTCTTTCCAAGAAGGAGGTAATTTGTCAATCACGGCTGCAACTTGAAATTGTTCACTAATAGTCATTCCTTCCGCAAGAATGTCGTGAACAAGTTTTTGCAACTCGTGGGTTTGAGAAATCACCGTCTTCTCATCCACCATGTAATATCTAAAATACTTGCTAACCGCATATTTTTTAGACCCAGCCTCTTCCGTATCATACTTCTTCTGTAAGGCTTCCCAAAGTGTCATGGAATCCTTACAGTCACTATAAAAATCGTATAATTCGTCGGATAGGCAATTGAGAATAAAGTTTTGGTATAGGAAATCAGAATCTATCCAGTTCTTTTTCAAAGTAGATCTAACTGGTTCAAGTTCTGATCGCCAAGGCTTTGGGTCTTCCAAAACATGGGCTACTTTCTTGGTGGATAAATAGAAAAACATTTTCTTCTTCCATCTCTTAAAATTAGCACCACTAAATCGAAAAGGCTTATTCGGATTTGAGGAATCCGAT
This sequence comes from Tasmannia lanceolata, assembly GCF_043159265.1. Lineage (NCBI taxonomy): Eukaryota > Viridiplantae > Streptophyta > Magnoliopsida > Canellales > Winteraceae > Tasmannia > Tasmannia lanceolata. The sequence continues at coordinate 11,494,545 of NW_027518683.1, forward strand.
ATAATCTCGTCATGGGATGCCATATTTTAGAAAGAGGAAAACAGAAACGAAAATCACCTTAAAATTGTTATGAGATTTTCCTCTTAATATAAATAATATGGCGTACCTGTTTACTGATTTCTGTGAAAAACAGAAAGAATAGATGATTAGTATAACCTTTTCGATGCGGCGAGTTGAGGCACGGACTAGGTCGCTCTCTTTAAGGTGATTTTGCGCCTCTGCGGAAAACCCTCCTGTGCAACAGATCCGAACGCAATCACCCCCAGGATACAACAGCCCGACGCACCGTCGCTATCTATCTGAAGTGCACAATCAGATAGATCTGAACCAAACAGCGAACACTCCGAATGCCCAACAAATAAAACAGAACAGAGAAAAGAAAACAAAAATAACAGAAATGAAACTGTTCTGTTTTTGCAAACGACTCAATAGAGATGGAAAACGAATCAACAGAGATGAAAGGCTCGTCTATCTGTTTAAAAAGAGATTCTAAAACAGATGTAAGAACTGTCTTTCAAGACGTTGGAAACAATCTCTTTTTATAGAGAAAACGTGTCTGTTGAAGACACCTCTTTAAAACAGAAGAGACACCTTTTTTTTTAAAAACGTCATTTAAAAAATTGCCGTTACTTAAGAGGGTTGTAACGGTTGGATTAAGTTAAAACTAAAGAGACATGACCGTTGGATTTATAAATAAAAAATCCGTTTAGAAAACCCAACCCAACCCAACCCAACACAGACACAGACACAGACACAGACACACACCCGCACCCGCACCCGCGCCCCGCCCCGACCCGACCCGACACGGCACGGCTCGGCTCGGCTCTGCTCGGCGCGCGCGCGCGCGTGTGTGTTTTTTATTTATTTGATCTTGTTCTTTGTAAAACACCAAAGGCAAACAAATTGAATGCCCTTGAAAGGCCCAAGCCTTTGCTCAACACTCCCTCTTATATGGATGGGAGAATTTTTCTCAACTTCCCATCTTGGACTAAACTTTTAAGAGGTAAGAGAGCTACCTTCAAAAGTTTAAATGATATTGGTGGGAAAGTACAAGAGAATAGAATCAATTTGAAAATTTCAAATTTTGGGTGGGAAATTCAAAAGCAAAAAAGAATCTTTTTCAAAAGCAAATGTTTCTTTCATTTTTAGTATTTAAAATACTAACATAAACAGATGTTAAAAAATATGAGGAAGTTGAGATGATTGTAAGTCCTTGTTAGAAATTGCCAATAAATTCGAGCATCTAACTTCTTGACTAAAATAAATGAATGTATTATTCCGGTGGTGACTCACAAGTCCTTGTTCAAAGACGTGATGTCTACTGATCTTGTTTGCCAATACTTTTTCCTGCATATGTATCCTAGTGGGTGAGAAAAAAACGTATGCCTTAAAACTGTTTGAAAAGAAAAATATGCATTCATTAAAAAACCATTTTTGCGCCATATTCTCCGCCCAGAATCAATTCTCTTCCTGCTGATGTGCATCATCTACACATCATTAGCTACAACAAACCATTTGCTTTCTTCCAAATTCAGTTAATTCAAAATCCCATTCTGCGATGATCTTTTCGGTGACGGAAAAAGAAAATTAGGAATAGTTTTCATTTACTGCTGTTTCTGAATGGAAATTTTATGTGCAGGAATGGATAAAATGGTGGGGCTTACTTTGTTTCGTCCTTTATGGATTGAACATTGGCAGAAAGAAGAAAATCCATCCCTTCATCCGTATTATTATGGTGCAAGAATTGTATATTTAAGCCATATAACATCGTTATCCTCACACTGTTGTCATCGATGATTGGCATACAGATACTATAAACTTCAGATTCAGTAATGAAATTATTCAAATGAGAGTGATACAGAAAATGAAGAAGTAAAACCACAGGTTGTGTTTGGTATTTTTTCTTTATAAAGCCAACGGAATGAATGTAATCACAGACAGTAACAGATACCACCCTCCCCTTAAGAAGCAGACTATTGCACAATGAAAAATAGATTATCCAAGCACATGAATTCCTTGTTCCATTTAATAAGCCAGGTGTGGTGTTGGGCATCCAATGCATAAGAAATCTGCATGAAGAAAATCTAAAATGAAGAAGCTTCAACAGGAAGGAAATCAAACATTCGATATGAAAGATGAAGAATGCGAGAATCTGCATTTTTATCCTTTCTGGCAATGAAATTAGTTTAACATGAAACTGACCTTCCTCAAGCAATGCAAGTACTATCGACAAAGATAGTCCAAAAACAAAACATCTAAAGGACCATCCATTAATCTGAAAAGTGCCATCTTTTTCACATAGAAACATAAAGTACCCATAGTTCATCTCAAATGTAAAAACTGGACGCATTAACCAGTACAGTGAAGAACAAAGTAGCCATATTTATACACACCAAGTCCATTTCAAAACAAAGTACCCATAGATACAAACGCCAAATTCATGTCAAGTGTAAGAACTGGATACCACTAAACAGTACAGTGAGGAACAGAGTACCCATCGGCATAGATACCAAATTGATTTACAATGTGAGAACTGGATGAACAATACGCCAGGCAACATTCTTCAGAGATATTTGATTTATATATCCAGATCATAAAAAAAAATGTGATTTATATATCCACGGCAATATTAGCAAGCCACCTACACACCAAACATTCATTACATTGGCATATAAATTTGAAAGCCTAAAAACATAAAATGTACAGGTTTGAGGAAATCACAAGCCTAAGTAAACTTCAGAACTACTGTGGCAAATAATGGAACAGCAACAATTTTTTCCATTAAAACTTCCTCACATAAGAAGGAAGGTCCACACTTTATGTTAAAATCTCATTCACCATCTTAATCAACAGATTTCACTTGATGAGCAAGCATGACAACAAGCTAAATGCATCTTTAATGGAAAGTACAAGGGTGCCCGGATGAACAGCTCCTCAGTGTCCCCTTTCAAACCCGATGCAAGTTCTACCAGACCCTCCGTCATAGCCATCTCTCATAGAGATATGAAATGCATAAAGCATACAAGAGTGATGTACGAGTGTGGACCCCGATCCGAGGACGAGCGCCGAGGGACGCGAGATCCCTCCTGCAATCCTCAAAGATCTCCACAATGGAAGAGAGCTCTGCCAAGGAACTCTCGAAAACGGATGCCACCCTCACAGCATAGCATGAGTGGCGATATAAAAAGGAAAGAGATACATCCTGATCCGGAGCCAGGGCTCGAAACCAAGATATATCCGAAAATAACTCAGAGTCGCCATCCATGGACACGCCATGGAACCAAAACAAATGCTCTGTTTGCAATGGATAACCAGAGATACAGAAGGTCCGTGCCTGATGACGAATGGAGAAGGTCCGAAGAGCGCCCCCAATTCGCCCGAGTGCGAACACTTGGTCTCTTATGCCATTTACTATTAACCTTGAAGAGTTTCAAGAGAAAATCATATGAAATGGGAACTCGCATCTCCGAGAAAACGTCTATCTAATCATGCATGTCTCGGAGATGAAAATAAGCACACACAAAAGAATCAAAATAAATGGCACCTAATGATAACTAGGTTCTGAGTGACATACCTAACTGGTGTCTGAGTTCTGATGTGCAAACACATGCAAGCTATAACTAAAGGTATAAGATCAGTACAAGAAAGTAAGAAAACACAACAAAATATACAATATAACAACACCACAAATCCTAAGACTCTAAAACGATTTAGCCCGAGTCCTCGGATGGTCTGATATTCATCCAAAGAAGCCTACGTATCCCCGCCTCCACGAGAATCAAGGCAACGTAGTTCTTCGCGTCTATTCTAAGCTAGGATGCCTGAGACACCTAGACCTCTATCTTAGACTCGATCTAAAAGACCGGACTAGTTATTAAAGCTTCTTGAACGGTTATTTAAATTCCAGTGAATTGTAGATTTTAGGACACCCTATATGCCCTAACTAAATGCAAGTTAGCCTTAAGCTTATGCAAGTGGTTCCTACAACCTACGTGTAACTAGGCTGTGCCCTAAGGAAAACAATAGGATTGCTAACGTATCCAAGACCTAGTCATCAGTCGGCGATGTGAATCGCCAACTGACCGGACGGAGGCGTAACAGACTCCTAACTCTAACACAAACACAAACAAAACACACAACAATCAAACAACACACCAAGGACGAAACTCTTAACCCTAAAACAAACGTAAATAAGCACATAACAAATCAAAGACTAAAAACAAACACAAACCCCTAACTCTAAAACTTTCCTTCTATGACAAAGTCCTGACTCTAGAGGAAGATCTTGTTGAAAACAAGGTTTTGAAGAAAAAAGGTTAAAGCATTTATTTACAAAGTTTGGCTGGACTTGGGATATGTATCCCAAGCTGCACTACGTACCTCGTGGAAGAGGATCAAGCCAACGTAGTTCGAAAATCGAACTCTCAAACTACGCTTCTAAAAGAAACACTCACACTTCAGATTTTTTAAGGTTTTTTATATTTTCAAATATTTTTGATATTTTTAAAGTTTTCAAATGTTTTTGAGTTTTAAATTTCTAATGTTTTTGGATTTTAAAGCTTTTCCAATGCTCAAGACCTTTAAATGTTTTCAATCTTAAAGGGAACACGCAAGTAATACCATAAACTAAGGCAAAGCCTTAAAGCAAAAAGGGGAAACCCCAAACAAGCAACAAAGGTCTCAAAGAGACGATCCACAACAAGAAACTGGCGTCTCAAAGAGACAAACCACAACCAGAAAGATAGTGCCCCAATAACAGAGAAAACAATCTAAGATCCTAAGCAGGGAAGGCTCTATATGACTGAGTTAGTCTCTAATGGAAAAACTCCTAACTAATAACACTAGGGAGGAAGTACAAATGAGTCAGAGACTCTAATAACACTACAAAGGATGAATGAGTCAAAGACTCTCTAATCAGGGCTGACTCCTATGCGAATGGACTATCGAATAAGGAGAAGCTCACAAGTAAAAAGGAATAAAAGACCCTGTGCATAGTTGGCAAAGGTGAAACACCCAGCCGGGCCGGACAGCTACCTAGCCCTAGGGTGCAACAAATGTGCAACCCAATACCCATAAGGGTAGGGGTATGCTGCCAAGCCGAGTAAGGTGTTCTCCCAAAACCAAACGACGCACAAAGAGGAGGTTTAGGAAGAGAATGAGACCGGGCGGGTCTAAAAGGAATAAGAGACCTTGTGCATATTTGGCAAAGGTAAAAACATCCAGCCGGGCCGGACAGCTACCTAGCCCTCAGGGTGCAACAAATGTGCAACCCAATACCCATAAGGGTAGGGGTATGAAGCCAAGCCGAGTAGGATGTTCTCCCAAAGCCAAACGGCGCACAAAGAGGAGGTTTAGCAAGAGAATGAGACCGGGCGGGTCTAAAAGGAATAAGAGACCTTGTGCATATTTGGCAAAGGTGAAACACCCAGCCGGGCCGGACAGCTACCTAGCCCTCAAGGTGCAACAAATGTGCAACCCAATACCCATAAGGGTAGGGGTATGAAGCCAAGCCGAGTAGGGTGCTCTTCCAAAACCAAAAAGCACACAAAGAGGATTAACGAGAGAATGAGACCGGACGGATCTCCCAAACACACAAAGATGGGCTCTAAGCAACCTTATTATTGCCCTTGCAAAGGGGGAAGCAAGGCTAAGACAACTAATTGACCAAATTGGTCTCTAATTAACATAGAGAAAATCGAGGCAATCTCAAAGAGGATTCTACAAATGAGGCTTGCCTCCAAAGGAGGATTGCCTAACGAGACAGAGTATGTCTCCTAGTACAAGTTCTATTATCTAAAGAAGTCTAGAAGACTGTGCTAGTCTATCCAAAGAGAGAAGAAAAAGGTTACCAAGTAAACTCAAATTTCCATTCAATTATTATAAAAACAAATCAAATATCCGCAAAGTAAGATCTACAACTAAAAAGTGCACAACATGCAGCAATCATAAAATGATAAACAACATTAATTAGTCCAGACCAGCCGCTGGATAGCCTAATAAAGCAAGAAACAACATTAAACACTTCTATGCCCAACCACAAGTACCACTGCCCCGATATGGGGGTGAAATCAGATGATGCTAAAGTAATCATCTGATATCACAAATGCACAGGATAATATTTCTAAGCCCGCCTTGAGATCAGACAGTACTCATGTCGATAATATCGAATAGAGTAGTCATCTGATCTCCTTCTTTCCTAAAACAATTTATTTAAATAAAAGACAAGTTTATGATCCTCAAGAGAGTCTCACCTGAGCAGTCCATTTATTATCATCTTCAAAACCTAACTCAAAGATTAGTACAAGAGAAGAATATATAAAAAAATATATCAAAAGATTATGATAATTCCAATTTATTAAAAATTTCAATGCATACATGGGACATCAACTTGTGCAGATCCAAGTGTGAAGCGGTGAGCCATAAAACATAAAGACGGGCTCCAAGTAACCTTATCATTGCCCAGAGAAGGGTTAATCCCTAAGCCCATGAGAAATGATGAGATAAGCAGAGACATGAAGGGCAAAGGGATGGCTCAAGAAACATTCCGTCATCGCCATAACCCGGGATACGAAAATTTTTAGAAACCAACGACAATGTCAAATGCTAGTGACAACTACGGACTCCAATGAAAATCCAGACGACAAGAGGAAACTCTAGGACTCTGAAACGAAACCCGGATATCGACGTAAAATCCAAAGGGGAGAGAGGAGAAAGGAAGAGGAGAGGCTCCGAGTCGAGATCAAAACTTCAACAAAATCAGATCCAAAATCCAAGGTTCAACTCTATTCCATCCCCACATTTTCGTGAATGCATGAAATAATTTTTCTGCCAAAACTTAGTAGTACCTGCACCGATCCTTGAAAAGAGTACTGCCATCACAATACACTCACAAAGATTCTACTCGCTTATGAAAATGAGGATAGAAAGTTCTAAGAATAAACCTAGTCAAAATCATGTGACCATTGTGGTACAGAATGAACTAAAAGAGAGATATGCGAACTGGAAAACTGAAGATACACTCCATTTTCAATGAAGGCCTCTGCTACCTAATGGGCATGACAGAGAGAAACCATGATCATACAAGTACCCAAATCAATGGTTCGCAAGTCGAACCAAATGGCTCCCACCCATGGTCATGTAAACAAAACAATGAACGTAACTCGGTGAATCCAACAGTTAACATCTTAGAAATTTTCAAAGCAAGGATCAACCACAAGCCATGGAAGCATATCCTTTCTCCTAGACAAAATTACCATGCTTCTTGCTATCAAGCGAACCCATCCTGACTGAGTTTATCAATGTAATTAATCAAGACCATCATGATTTTTGAAATAAGACTAAACAATAATAATGAAAGCAGAAAAAAAATGGGTAACGCTTGTATGGCTATCAACAATAGCTATGGACAAAAGAGGGCACATCTATACCATTCAGATCAACATGAATCATTCAGCAACCTTGAATTTAAGGAGAAAATAATCAAATTACCTGAGTTTTCCGGCAAGCCCAGATTGGGATTTCTCTGCCGGAGTCGGACTCGTATTGAGCTCGGGCCGAATTTTCTTCTTCTCCACCTACTCTGCCTTATAAATCCTCTTCTCTACCACTTATTCAACCTAACCCAGCCCTCCTTTTTCTTCTTGGATCTCCTTCACTGCTGTACTCGGACAACAGATCGGATTCCAGCAAAATCAAAGGGAGAAGCTGAGCCGATTCGGTCTCCTCTCTCTGATTCACTCTATCTCTACTCTCTCTGCCTTTTTTTTTTTTAGCTTTTAAAGAAATGGAAATGGGGGAAAATGGTGTTTGGGTGGTTGGATTCCAGAAGAGGGTGACCGGATTCCGGTGGGATTACCGGAATCCACAGAGGTTGGACAAAAGATAGGGAGAAAGGGAAAATGGCAGATGAAGGGGATGGTGGTGGCTTGAAGGGATGATGGAGAAGTGAAGAGGGTTTGCAGAGATTTTGGGTGCCGGATTCCAGGTTGAAGGTGGTGATGGCCGGCCGGTGGGAGTTGCAGATGGCTGGCCGGACGGTGGAGGAGTGATGGTGGTGGTAATTGGAATCGAGATGAAGAGTTGGAATTAGAGAGAAGGATGCCTGGATTTCAGAAATGGGTTTCAACAGAGGTGGAGATGGGTTTGGGGATTTGGAGAAGACGATGGTGGTTGGTGGTGGAGGGAAATGGCAGAGGAGATGGAGGTGGGTTTGGGTTAAATGGGGTTTGGGAATGGGGTTACCGGATTCCGGTGGGTTGTTGCCGGAGAAGATGGAGTGGGTTTTAGTAATGGGGTTTGAAGAAATGGGTGGAGGGTAGCTGGCCGGTCGGAATCCATGGAGGCTTTGCCGGATTCCGGTGGGTTTGAAGGTGGAAATAGGTTTGGGAGTTGCAGGCGGTGGGATAGAGGTGGGGGTGTTGGGGGTTTACAGAGATGGGTTTTGGGAGGTAAAAAAAAATGAAGAAAAGATGGGTTTGATGGGAAGAAGATGGGTTTGGATATTAGGGGAGATGGTCGGAGCTCCGATGGGGGTTGCCGGAGAAGAAGGCCGGCCACAATCCCTCTCCCTCTCTCTCTGCTATTTCTCTCTTGCCGTCTCTTTTTTTTCTTCAGAAAATCGGTCCTCCTCTAAAACCCTATTTCGCTGGGTTTTAAAGAAGAAACGAGAAGTGATATATTTGGTCCCCCCCTCGTTTCAAGGGACAGCCACCTGCAATGCATTTTATACCTTTTTCTAACATACGAAGGGGGGGGCCTCGGGTAAGACAAGCCCAAGCAAAAATAAAATGATGGATTAGGCCCCTCCCTCTCAAGGACAGCCCATTATGGTGTATGCAAGGCTATTCCTTTGATCTGCAGGGGTGTCCAAAGCAGGAAACAGGGGAGCATATTTTTGAGAAAATATCTTCTCACCCCTTTGATCCTAACCCTTCAAATCAACTTTTTATTTAAGGGCTGGGATCAAAGGAAGCCTAACCACCTAGGAAGCTTCCAAAGATTCTTCCTAACTAATTTTGCTACACACTAATCTGTATACCTCCTTATCTCCCCGGACAACCCATTATGGCAAATTTGAACTGGCTTTTTAGGTTCCAGAGCACCCCCTTTTCAGGCTAAATCGCTACCCTTCTGAACTTGCCCCACGACACTGCCCTAGCTCGTTCGCTAGGCGAACGCGCACGGATCTCGATGAAATTTTACAGGGACCATGGTGGGACCCTAAGCTAGCCTAGGGCGTAATTTGGGGTCCACACACTGATTTGAAAAGGTTATGCACAAAACAAGGAGGTGCAGGGCACGGTCAAAATGGGGTGTCTACAACGAGCAGTTACATCTACAAGAAGTAGTAGCATTTTTTTCCTCCTGATTCCAGGTTTCCATTTTTGCATTCGTCTCCAATCTTTGCAAGTAAAAAACAAGCTGAAAGTCAAACGCCTACAGAAAAAAACATTCCATTTTTTTAAAACCCGATGCCATAGTTTCACACATTTTACATACTTGAAAGTCAAACGCCTACAGAAAAAAAAAAGTTCCTTATAAAACACTATCTCCACAATATTTGATCCTAAGCCCCCTAAGCCTACCAAATAGTCAACTAATACAAAAAAATACTCAAAAAAAGTTAAGAAGCAGATTTTAAAAGCAATATAATGGAACCAACAAGAAGGAGGGAAACCCATGGTAACACCCTCTGTGGCACCACCTCTGCCCTTTCATTTCGCAACTCCTCTACCTCCTCAACCCTTTCGCTGCTCCGATACCTGGCTCTCTCCAAATATGCGTCTAGCTGTGACTGAGCCTCCTCCAACGTCCCAAATGAGCGGTAGCATGCTCCGCTAATTTGTCAACTTGCTCATGGCACTCTGCCCAAGTATAGTAAATCCCAGGCCTCCTGCCATTAAAGACAGCATAGTACTTCTGCTTCCCCATACTCACCTAACAAAAAGACAACATATTTTCGATGAAAAGATATCAAAGCATCATCCAAATGTCAAAATAGAAAATATGCACCGTCTGCCATTAACCGCCATCCAAATGTCAAAGATCCCATACAGATAAAAAAAAACTACCACCATAACTACTAACATCTAAAATAAAAGCTACCACAATAGCTACGAACATCCAAAATAAATAACCACCATCCAAAATAAAACAAAGATTGTTCATATAACAGTAACTACCATTATAACCACCCTCAATCATCCATCTGTTGCCTGATGAAACGAGCCATCTTCCTTCGGATGTACGACCTCCTCTCATCCTCCTCGTACATGATGAAAAGATGCGCCTGAGATGGATTTATTGTGAGGTACTCCGTGGTCCTCAACAAGATATCCTGCGAAAAACCCCCAACCCCTCTAACAGCTTCGCGAAGCTGTGCAAGGTAAGCAGGGGGACGATCACCTGTGAGGGCATCGGCAACCTTGTCCATGCTTGTTGAGATACGCGACATACTATCCAAATGTGCCCCACCCTGACGAGCCCTCTGTCGTCTGGTACCATCCCGTCTTAAGGAAGATGTCTCACTACCACCATTAGTAGGATCTGCTTCTGGAGATGGTGGGTGGTGAGACATGGGGGTATGGTCATCTGCAAAGTCATCCCCAATGTCATCAAGACTGACTGGCTGCGAACTTGCTATGCTTGGATTCTGACGCGTCCTAGCCCCGGCCCCTTTCGCGAACTCATCTCCAAAGATTTTGCACATATCATCATGCAAAACATGATGGGTAATGAAGTGTTTCTTATGTTTTGGATGAGCCTGTGAGAATGAGCATAAAAAATTAGAAGATATTGGATATGGTATTACTATAAGAAGATTGTATCTTGAGATGAAGTGTTTCTTACAGCGACGTAGTCATCGTAGACCTCTCTCTCGCAGGTGACCATTTTGGTCTCATTGTCCCAACCAAAACCGCTTCTACTCAGGATGATGCAAACACTCTTGTATGTTTCTTTCATAGTCTTGATGCGGTTTTTTATGTGCTCCTTATTTAGTTGGAGGTTGAAAAAGGCATTCATTGCAGTGGCCGCAGCTACATAAGCATGATCCTTAAAACCATTTGGGATTTTGTACCCCTCTGCGATTTGAACTAGAAGGGTATCTACGAGCACCTTGTCCATTTCGTCATTCCAAATGACATTCTTCCCCCTCTTCTGCGAGGTTTGTGGCGCACTTGTCATTCTGATTCAATATACACATATATGTTCGTTAGGAGTCATACATCCATATAACAACCTGAGATGTATAACAACTTCAATAAATACACATACAACCATCAAAAGATACAGCATACATCATCCAAAACAAGTAGCTACTATATTCCTTCAAAATTTTAATCCATCACACTAATAACAACAGAGTTACTTGAATAAACACACATACAACCATCAGAACATAATAAAGATACTCGAAACAGTAAAAGAGTCATCTAACCATGGAAACAACCATATATGGAGTGAAACTATAATCCTCTAACGTCAATGATGTCTACTGAAATCATTCCACATCTGTGTGGTAAGCGTGTTTCTAATTTCCTCTCCTGCTCTTTTGTCATCATCCCTTGATTCAGGAGGATCTCGTGGTAAGTCCTCATCTTCCACAGTTTGTACCAAGAGTTGTCTAGCTAGAAAGTTGTCCACATCTTCTAGTATTGAATCATTAGGCATTAAATGCCGAATATGATTATGGATGCAACAACATGCTAAGAAGATGTCAATCTGCTTCTCGATACTGTACATTGGTTCTTCATTAGGAATATTGAAACGCTTCTTCAAGATGCCAAATGTGCGCTCAATGACATTTCGACAGGACGAGTGTCTATGATTGAACAACTCATTACTAGTCCGTGGACGCCGCCCACTCCACTCACTTAGGTGGTATGCGGTCTTACGATGCAGCTGACTTTCATTCGTAGCAAGTTATGACAGTGTTCATCTGAATCGATGACAAAAGATATGAACGTACGACGCGTTAAGTAATTGCTTTCATAGGGAGCTCTGAGAAGATACTTTTCATAGTACTCTTTCCAAAGTACTAAGATGGCAGCAGCACCAGCCATTAGTAGTGCGACTGCTTACCGAACTAACTCATTCCTACGCTTCAACTCAGTTCTTCGCCTCAACTCTTTCTTCCTCCTTCTTGTAGGACAACGAGGCATCTTACTCTAAATAAGAACTAAACTGAATGAAAAATACAACACAATCACAAAAAAGGCATCTTAAACAAAAAAAAAAACAATCAATATAATCACTGTGGACCCCGATCCGAGACGGGCGTGGAGGACGGGCCCCCGCGCGAGTCTCTCTAGATCATCCACGTGAAGGAGAGCCCCACCAAGGAACTCTCGAAAGAGTGCCCCTCACAGCATGAGCGGCGATGTAAAGTGAGATACCTCTCGATTCGGGGACTAGCCCAGATTCGAGGCGTATCTTAAACAAAGAAGAGTCGCCATCCAAGGAAGTGGGCCCTGGATCCCATGCTGTGCTCTGTTGCAACGGATAACCAGAGATATAAAATAGGGTTCGTGCCTGATGACGAATGGGGAAGGGATTAGGCGCCCCCAATTCGCCCAAGTGCTAGCACCTGGTCTCTTATGCCATTTATTATTAATTTTGAAGAGTTTTGGGCGAAAATCATGCGAAATGAGAACGAATATCTCCGAGATAACGTCTAGCTAATCATGCATGTCTCGGAGATGAATAAGAAGCACACACAAAAGAAATGAAAGATATGTCGCCTAAGAATAGCTAGGTTATGAGTGCCATGCCTAATTGGTGTCTAAGTTCTGGTGGACAAGCACATGCATGCTACAGCTAAAGGTATAGGATCTGTACATAAAAATAAGAAAACACAGCAAAACACACAACACAACACGACTCGACACATGACCCGACACGACAAACCCTAGACTCTAATGCAATACTTGACTCGGACCAGGATGGCCATCCATCCTAGCTGCACTACGTATCCCGGCCTCGGGAAGAATCAGAGCCAACGTAGTTCGGTGCCCTATTCTAAACTACGATGCCTAAAACTCTAGGACCGCTATCCTAGACTCGATCCACTAGACTCGACTGATGTTTAAAGCTTTTTGTGCGATTGCTTAAATTCAAGTGGATTGTAATTTTTAGGACTCTATATGCCCTAACTAATGCAAGTTGATTAGCCTTAAGCTAATGCAGGTGGGCCCTATATCCTATGTGTATCTAGGCTGTGCATTCTAAGGAAAACCATGGGTTGACTATATGCTTCCTAGTCTAGCCATCGGTTCGACTAAATGTCTAACCGATCGACTTGAGGCCTCCTAACTCTAGGGACACTCACACGACAGGACACACCATATCAATACAAATCAGGACCGACTCCTAACTCTAAAACACCCTAAATATCTTGGACAGACTCCTAACTCTAGGGGAAGATCTTTTTGAAAAGGTTTTGAAGTTTTTTGTATTTTTGGAAATATTTGAAATGTTTATTTTTAAAGGTTTGGCTGGACCTGGGATGTGAACCCCAAGCTGCACTACGTACCCTGTTGAAAGGGATCAAGCCAACGTAGTTCGGACAGAATTCCTAACTACACTCTAATGACTCGAGATTTTTGAGATTTTTGATTTTTTCAGATGTTTTTGGATTTTGAATTGTTTTTGAGATGTTTTTGAATTTTTAAGTGTTTTTGGGAATGTTTTTGTTGTTTTCAAGTGTTTTTGGAATGTTTTTGTTGTTTTTTTTGACACCAGAGAATAAAATCCTATCATCATAAGGGTAGGGAGACTTCTGGAATCCCGCAAAGGTTGGACAGCATCCTATGCTTTGCGGGGGAACGAACAGGAAAATAACTCGGCAAGGGTTGGACAGCATCCTATACCTTGCAGGAGCGGGTAAAGATCACGACTTGATGAGAGGATGGACAGAATCCTAACCCCTATGATGATAAACCCCTATGATGATAGGAAAAACTCCTGGACTGACTGAAGGACTGACTCCTGTGCTGAAGACTGTTATAATTACTATTTATAATTACTATACAAGATTACTATTCAAAAATACTATTCATAATTACTATTTATAGGTACTATTCAAAACTACTATTCATAATTACTATTTATAAGTACTATTCAAAACTACTATTCATAATTACTATTTATAAGTACTATTCAAAACTACTATTCATAGTAGGACCCGCTGATGTGGGACCCGCTGTTGTGGGACCCGCTGTGGGACCCGCTGATGTGTGACCTGCTGTGGGACCTGCCGATGTGGGACCCATTGATGTGGGACCCGCTGTGGGACCCACTGATGTGGGACCCGCTGTGGGACCCGCTGTTGTGGGACCCGCTGTGGGACCCGCTGTTGTGGGACCCGCTGTGGGACCTACTGATGTGGGACCCGCTGTGGGACCCGCTGTGGGACCCGCTGTGGGACCCGCGGATGTGGGACCCGCTGTGGGACCCGCTGATGTGGGACCCGCTGTGGGACCCGCTGATGTGGGACCCGCTGTGGGACCCACTGATGTGAGACCCGCTGTAGGACCTACTGATGTGGGACCCGCTGTGGGACCCGTGTAGTGCAAAGAATGAATAATTAAAAAAAAAAAAAAAAATGAACTTACGCCACAAAAGATCCAGGAAGGTGTTGACAGAGTCGTGCTTGTGTGGGGCCCACTGATGTGGGACCCGCTGATGTAGGACCCGCTGGAGGTGGGGTGGAGGAGATGGGATGCCGGTGGAGCTCCGGTGGTTGGTTGGGAGGATGCCGGAGAAGGTGGCCGGAATCCGGTTGGGTTGCCGGAGGAGAAGACCCTTCCTCTCTCTCTCTGCAGATCTCTGTCTCTCTCTCCCTCTCTCTCTCCCTCTCTATCTCTCTACCTCTCTCTGCAGATCTCTCTCTCTCTCTACAGATCTCTCTCTCTCTCTCCCTTTCTCTGCAGATCTCTCTCTCTCTCTACAGATCTCTCTCTCTCTCTCCCTTTCTCTGCAGATCTCTCTCTCTCTCTACAGATCTCTCTCTCTCTCTCTCTCCCTTTCTCTGCAGATCTCTCTCTCTCTCTCTCTCTGGTTTTTCTTCTACTGTCGTTTCTTCTTTTTCTTTTTTCTGTCTGCAGAGGGTTGGCGACCAGAAGAACTCCTCCAATGGTTTTTTTTTTTTTTATATTATTCTGGTTTGACGAAAGAGGGGTGGTAGGTGAAGAAAATGAGGGGGAAATGAAGAAAAAAAGGAAAGGGAGGGGGGGACAGTGATGATGGTTTTTTATTTTTATTTTTTTTCGTCAAATGGGAGGTGTGGGCTCAAGAAAAGAAAAAAAGGGGGGACAATCATGATGGGTTTTTATTTTATATTATATATATATATTTATATATGTAAAAGAAACCGATGATTCTCCTCTCTCTCTGTAAAATCGATTTTTATTTTTTTATTATTATTTTTTTATTTTATAAAAACAGGGTGGTGATATTGGCACTACCAATATTGATGGGCGCACTATTGGCGGAAAAATTGATGGGCGCACCATCCAATCGTGTCTTATTCAAAATCTGCTCTGCACCGTTCCAGGATAATTCACCCCCCTTTTCTGGTTTACACTACGGTCCTTTCTCTGCTCGTTCGCTAGGCAAACGTACTCGGATTTTGACGAAATTTTGCGGGGACCTAGCTGGGACCCTAACTTACCTTGGGGAGAAATTTGGAGTCCTAAAGCATTGGTTTGATGGGGTTTTGCATAAAATTGGAAGGGTTTAGGGCACGGTCAAAATGGGGTGTCTACAGATGCCCCTCTTTGGCAGAGCGTGCTTGTCGCGCGAATGTCAAAGCTGAACAGACAACACATTTTGACTGGCCCAAAATCAGAGGGTTTTTTTTTTTTTTGGATTTTTTGTTTTTTGTTTTTTTTTTTTTTTTGGATTTTTGAAAATGATACTCACAAAGATAACATGGTGAAATAGCCTTTCACCGGACTCTGACTCCACAAATGCGGGTGAGATAGCCTCTCTTGAACTCGTAACTCAAAAATGGATATATGGATGAGATAGCCTCTCTTGCAAAACTTTAAAGGATTGATTTGGCTGCGAGAGAGCCGGGAAAGATATTGGTTTGGTAGCGATTGAACCAGAAGCCGAGAATTGACTTGACTGCGAATGAGTCGGAAGGTCAAAATTTGCTTGGTTGCGAGCGAACCGAAAAGCGAAGGGTTGACTTGACTGCAAAGGAGCCAAAATCAGGGATACTGGCCTAGTTGCGAATGAACTATAAAGTGAGGGATTGACTCGACTGCGAATGAGTCAGAGTCAGGGAGATTAGCTTGATTGCGAATGAATCAAGAAATCAGCAAGAAACTTGGCAGCGAATGAGCCGAAGAGTCTAAGATTTTAGCTTGGTTGCGAATGAACCAAAAGGCTGGAATTTGGTTTTAGCTGTGAATGAGTTAAGAATTGAAAGATTGACTCGACTGCGAAGGAGTCGAAGTCCGGGAGATTATCTTGATTGCGAATGAATCAAGAAATCAGCGAGAACTTTGGCAGCGAACGTGCCGAAGAGTCTAAGATTTGGACCCGATTGCGAATGAACCAAAAAGGCCGGAATGATGACTTGGTTGCGAACGAACTGAAGTCAAAGAGATTAATTTGACTGCGAATGAGTCAAGAGTTTAGAAAATAGACCTGACTGCGAATGAGTTGGAAGCCTAAGATTTTGACTTGGTTGCGAATGAACAAAAAGGTCGAAAATACGAGCTAGACTGCGAATGAGTCAAAACTCAAAGGATTGACCTGGTTGCGAATGAACCGAAAGGTCGAAGATATGCAAACCTGAATTGGGATCTGAGAAGATAGCATCTTGGCAGATGAACAGGGCGGAATGATTAGACAGTTATCATAATCAAACCTATGACCTGGTTGCGAATGAACCGAAAGGTCGAGGATATGAGCGAGACTGCGAATGAGTCAAGACTCAAAGGATTGACCTGGCTGCGAATGAACCGAAAGGTCGAAGATAAGCAAACCTGAATTGGGATCTGAGAAGATAGCATCTTGGCAGATGAACAGGGCGGAATGATTAGACAGTTATCATGATCAAACCTATGACCTGGTTGCGAATGAACCGAAAGGTCGAGGATATGAGCGAGACTGCGAATGAGTCAAAACTCAAAGGATTGACCTGGGTGCGAATGAACCGAAAGGTCGAAGATATGCAAACCTGAATTGGGATCTGAGAAGATAGCATCTTGGCAGATGAACAGGGCGGAATGATTAGACAGTTATCATGATCAAACCTATGACCTGGTTGCGAATGAACCGAAAGGTCGAGGATATGAGCGAGACTGCGAATGAGTCAAAACTCAAAGGATTGACCTGGGTGCGAATGAACCGAAAGGTCGAAGATATGCAAACCTGAATTGGGATCTGAGAAGATAGCATCTTGGCAGATGATCAGGGCGGAATGATTAGACAGTTATCATGATCAAACCTAAATTGGGATCTGGGAAGATAGCATCTTGACAGATCAACAGGGCGGAATGATTAGACAGTTATCATGATCAAACCTAAATTGGGATCTGGGAAGATAGCATCTTGACAGATCACCATGGCGGAATGATTAGACAGTTATCATGATCAAACCTAAATTGGGATCTGGGAAGATAGCATCTTGACAGATCAACACGGCGGAATGATTAGACAGCTATCATGATCAAACCTAAATTTGGATCTGGGAAGATAGCATCTTGACAGATCACCATGGCGGAATGATTAGACAGTTATCATGATCAAACCGAAATTGGGATCTGGGAAGATAGCATCTTGACAGATCAACATGGCGGAATGATTAGACAGTTATCATGATCAAACCTAAATTGGGATCTGGGAAGATAGCATCTTGACAGATCAACACGGCGGAATGATTAGACAGCTATCATGATCAAACCTAAATTGGGATCTGGGAAGATAGCATCTTGACAGATCAACACGGCGGAATGATTAGACAGCTATCATGATCAAACCTAAATTGGGATCTGGGAAGATAGCATCTTGACAGATCAACACGGCGGAATGATTAGACAGTTATCATGATCAAACCTAAATTGGGATCTGGGAAGATAGCATCTTGACAGATCACCACGGCGGAATGATTAGACAGTTATCATGATCAAACCTAAATTGGGATCTGGGAAGATAGCATCTTGACAGATCAACACGGCGGAATGATTAGACAGTTATCATGATCAAACCTAAATTGGGATCTGAGAAGACAGCATCTAGGCAGATCAACAAAGCGGTATAATTAGACAATCATCATGATCAAACCACTCTAGGAACCAAGAACACGAAACTCAAGAAGGAACAATTTTGATTCAAGAAATCGAGATTGTGATCGAGTCCATTACAAGATTGATCGTCTCTTGCCGAGAGCGTTAGGAGTGTGCGATCTCTGTTGAGAACCAGACACAGGTAACTTGCTGAGGTTTTGAGTATTGACCATTTTTTCTGAGAGAACTGAATTTTGCCGGGGATTGAAGGCTGCGCGAGCAAATTCTAGACTCCACTGAGGAAATTGATTTTCTTGGGAAGTTGACCTTTCAGAGAGTGCACTTGTCTGAGAAGTTTGAAGTTTGGCTCGAGATATACTCGTACATCTCTTATCTCAACTTACTGAAGACATTGGCACTGATTGCCTTTTGTGCTTGATATCTTTTATGACGCAAGTCATAAAAGATGCCCCTAGTATATTGTGTTTCCATGACAGGAGTTTTAAGGAGGCAGGACAATGATGGTTGAAGAAAAGATGCTTCATTTCATGAAGGCTCAAGGATGCAAAGTTCTTTTGTATGGAGAGAATAGGACAATAACCATGATGGCTGAGTCTGAAAATCCCTTCTTTCGCATTGCTCACTTTTGGAGGCTTAAGGTCTCTGGTAGGTTTGAACAAGATGTCTCCCGCCCCTTCTGATACCTAAACCAGGATTTACTCTGAATTTTCTTCGCATTTTGGATGACACGCTCCCATTCTTCCAGCATCTGACAGTTTGGACTTCGCAAGGAGAGGGAACACAAATATGAAGGAGGAACAGATTTCCAAGGACTCAATCAAAGAAGATTCTCATTGTTCCAAGGACTCGACTCGCTTTTGACTCACTCTTGGATCTGATGTGTCATTTTTTAAGGGTATGGCTTAGCCACTCTTAGAGTATTTCGAAGACCGTGTCAAGATGCACAACTCTCCTTTTTCGGTGTTTATGTCATGGTTATTATCCCTTTTGGATTGCTCGGTTTCGATGCCCTCAGTTTAGAGGAATGTTAAAGTAAGCTTGCTGGCACTACTTGGACTCCGAGATTTTACCCTGGTTGAAGACTGTTTCTCCACCTCAATGATTCACTTTTTGCTGGAAGTCATTGCCATTGACCAGATTGCCTTTTCAGGTTTTCAATCTGACGGACCGCTTGCCCTAACTTTTGCCTGGTTCGCCCTTTCGGGTTTTCAATCCAGCGGGCTCGATACCCTAACTTTTGCCTAAGCTGACTTTTCAGTTGTCAACTTAGCGGGTGAATGACCCTAAATTTTGCCTAGACCGCCCTCCCGGGTTTTCAGCCTAGCGGGTCTTCAGATTCCATCGTTTTTTTGTTCTTGACTTTGAACCTCTGCTTGTTCACCAGAAGGACTTTCTAAGTGGGCTGGGGTTCAAAACGGTTGGATATTTCTTTTGGATTTCAAAGTTTCGACTAGACTTGGATTGGCCAGGTTGCCTAAGTACCCCAACAATGGAGGATCAGGTTCGAGTGGTTCGCTGAGGTTTGGAACAGAATGATTTGGCTTTTAAGCTCAAAGGTTGAAAGGGAATAATTTGACTTTTATCCCAAAGGTTGAAAGGGAATAATTTGACTTTTATCCCAAAGGTTGAAAGGGAATAATTTGATTTTTATCCCAAAGGTTGACCGAACCTGAATTGATCAGGTTGCCTACGTACCCCCGAAGAGTTGGGGATCAGGTCAGACGTAGTTCGGGCCGAAATGCCCCTAATTTGCGGGTGTTTGAAAAGAATGTTTGATTTTGTTGAGGCTCGAAGGTGTTCGCAAAAGGATTTTTTTTTGAATTTGGGATTTTTGGCGTTTAAGGCTCAGGCGTCCAAGGATGGCCTTCTGATGTTTTGGCATACAAGCTTCTTGAATGGCTAAGGTTCAATGGCTTTGAACTTTTTTTCCTTTCTCTTTTTTTTTTTGAGGAGTCTGGCGGCATTTCCTGGCAAGACTTCATCTGCACTGTGCAAGCTAGACTGATTGAATTCCCACTTTTTCTTTGGGATCTCGCACTGATATTCGGGATTCTACGGCTCTGGGTCTTCTATGAATGCTGAAGATGATTTTGAAATTTTCAATCCATTTATCGACTCTGCTTCCTGCGATTCTGACGTTCTTGAGGAGTTGACGTGGGGCATGCTCCCTTCTCCTTTCTTCTCTGGATTCTATCTTATTTTTCTTTGTTCATTCTGATTTTTATTTTTTTGCTTGGATGTGGGGAATGCCCCTACGCCTGGAATGCTTTAACTTGAAATTCCATCGCAATGTATAGCCCAAGTATTCTTTTTGGGGTTCATGCTCTATGCTCATGACTTTGTTGTCTGAAAGTCTTCTCTCAATTTTTCATTCACTGCATTTGATGTTTGGTATTCTTCATTTGAATTTTTTTGCTTTTTTGACCTGTCTGAAGCCGAGGGTGACTCACATTGAACGATGCCAAGGCACGCTTCTGGTTTATCCTCATATGACCAAGCAACACTTCTTTGAACCCTCTAAATAGGTTTATCGATTCTTTGCGCTCTTCGGGAGATTTTGCCAATCCTTACTTCCCGAGTTTCGGATTTCGATACCACTATCCACGGTATCGATTTCATCTGCAAGTGGCTTTGCTCGACGCTCTTCCTCTCGTTTGATTATCTTTCAAATCACGAGGAGAATTTCATCGGCATCCTCGTCCGAGGAGGGTGTCTTTAGTTATTTTAAACATTAGATCCAAGAGTGAATCATAAAACATTGAAGATATTGAAATCAAACTTTATTGAATTGAAAACTTTCAAGTACATCAATAGTTCTCAACACGCCTCAGTGGGCTCTTCATCAGACTTGACAGAAAATAAAACACCGACTCTAAATGAAAAAGACTGACAAACAGGACACCCCCTTCTTCTTTTTTTTCTTTTTTTTTTGACATTGACACTATGACTCACCAACCTTCAACACAAGAGTTGGTATACACTCGATAGAAGTTAAATCTTGAAACATGACATTTGGAACACCTCACTTGAAACACGACACTTGGACGCGGACAAGGACTAGGCACTGAAGTTCAGAAGTACACGTCTTTCTCCATGATGTTGTCGGCTAGTGGTTTCGGTCCTGGTATAGGAATCTCGGAAGAGGTGGTCCCATGTAGTTCTGTCGACCTGGCCCAAACTGCCCCTGAAAACCTGCTGGTGGCATCATGCTCTCTGCCCTGACATTCTTCGGAGGCTCACATTCTGACATTTTTTCTTTCCCTTTTGATGCATCCCTCTGCTTTGATGCAGCATAAACAGAGGTGGTGGAACCGTTGAAGGGTTGAATAGGTCTAACCGGTGCATAATTCATGAAAGCACAGAGTTCAGGAAGAAGGGAAGAGTCTTCATCTATCTCGTCCTGAATTTTGTGTTTCAATGCCAGGCACTTTTCTGTTGTATGACCAATACCTCTATGGTACTCGCAATACTGATCTCTTCTCCAGTGCTTGGGGAGTGGGTTAGGAATAAGCTTCGGATCTAAAAGTGTCAAACGACCTTCGCTGACCCATTTCTTCATGATAACTTCCTGAGAACATGGTAGCTGAGCACATTCCCTCCTCAGTCTCTGACCCATCCTCTCTTCCACTGCTATGATTGGCTTCTTAAAAGGTTGACGATAGGGTTCAACATTCTGAACTTCACTGGGAACAAATACAGGCTTCGTCCCACTATGCAAATCAACATATCTGTCAAGAATTAAACTCTGAACTGATGTTTCTTCTGTCATAGTACCCATATCGGCAAACTGCTTAGGAGCTGAATCACATCCGGTAGACAGATATCGTATCTGAGTTTTCATCTCCTTCACTTCTTCAGTTAACATGGACATCTGACCAAAGAGTTTAACCATCCAGTTTTCCATTCGGATGAGGGCCGACCTTTCAAAAGATTCCTCCATTGGTCGAAAGTTTGATGGAACAGGTGGCATTTCTGAGATAGGACGAATAAGGGATGCAGGATCCAATAATGGTTCATCTGTAGAGATAGCTCCTACCATCGGTAAAGGGCTAACTGATCTTTGCACTGGTTTTTTGGTAGCCCCGGGTTCTCCAACAACTACCTTACCATCCTTGATAAGTTTTAGGATCTTATGCTTCAAGGCTTGGCAACTGTTGGTTGAATGTCCATGAACTCGATGATACTCACAGAAGTCTCGTTCATAAAAGTTGCTAGGAAGAGGATTTGGAGGAGGAGAAGGTTCAGGAAGTTCAAGTTTACCCACTTCGACCAATCCTCTCAAAGCTTTTTCAAAATTCTTCAGCAATGGAGGAATCTCTTTACCTGGTTTCTGAATAGGCTTATTTCTTTTCTGAGCCACCTTCTTGAAAGGTTGACGGGAGGTCTCCACATTACTGACTTCTTCAGCTGCTACCATAGTCCTCTTTCCGTCTCTAACATCAGTTGAGGTCCTTGTCTTTAGGCCTTTAGCCAGTGCATCCTCTACTTGGATTCCCGTCTTGATGAGATAGTTGAAATCGAGAAAGTATTGGATAGCCATATGATGGTAATACGGTGGAGACAGATTTTTCACCACAATTTTAATCTGATCTTCATCGGACAATCTGTGGGTCATCTGAGCAGCTTTTCTCCTCCATCTTCGGATGAAGGAAGTGAAAGTTTCATTATGCCCCTGTTTCAACATTTTCAGATCCCTTTTGGTTACCTCTATCCCTTCCTCCATGGAAAATTGATCCACAAACTTGTTAGCAATGTCTTCTAAGGTTCGGATCTCTTCAGACTTCAGACTCAAAAACCATTTCTTTGCAGTTCTGACTAGAGATCGAGGGAATACGAGGGCAATCTGCTCTGGAGAAAGTCCATGTTGCTGTAGAAGAGGAATGACAGATTTCAGATGACTGGTGGGGCATCCCGTCCCATCATACTTGTCAAGATCAGGTACTGTGAACTTAGGAGGAAGAACAACTCCCGGGACTATCATGAAGTCGGACATGCTCAACTTCTTAGGGCCTTGGAACTTCATGCTTTCCATTTCTCGGGTTAGCTTATCCAACCTATCTGTTATCGCTCTGCCCTCATTGGCTCTCTCCAGATGAGGGAGACAATTATCTTCTGCATACTGCTCATCCTCGACATCGTCTTCGACATTCAAAACAGCAAGCCTGGCCATTGCAGGAGGTGGGGGAGGTATAAGTGGAATTTGCCGGGGTACAGGTTCTTCAGAAGCAGAACCTCTATCACTTTTCAGACGGACTATCTCCTCACTCATACTATTCATCTGTTGGAGCATAGACTTCATCAACTCATTCATCTCGGCCAGAGTATTTCCAGATTCAGCCATAGGTTCTGGTGTGGGTTGAATAGAAATAGGTACTGCAAATGAGTGAGGTCAATAAGGTCAGACTCTCGCCATGGAATCGACAAACAATAGAGTTCAATATAGGGCAATCAAATGAAAATCCCATATACAAGCTGAGACAAAAGATGATACGAGTATATCCTCCCATGGATAAAATCCGGCAGCATAACATCTATGCAAGGAAATGTGGTAAGATAAGCACATAGAGTTTGTGAGCAAGTATAAAGGATAATGACCAAACCCAAGGTATCTGAAAGAAAATCGGCAGCATGACGGCTATACTAGGAGGGTCTCAGCAACTAAACATGAAGAGTATGCCGTCATGGTCAAGATAAAGCAGGGCTCTCAGCAAGAACACACACTCCGGTAATGATGATGGCAAGATAGACTCATAATCGACATGCGGAGTGATCTGATCAGGATCGATCAAATGATCAGGCTTACGGAAAACAGATCATGACTAAAAGAGCCAAGAATCTGATGATAATCCACAGAATGGATAGATGGGGAAAAATTGATTAGATTAGAAGGAAACCTAACTAAGAAGCAAGCCCTAATCTAATAATAAATATATACATATATATACATCCTAACCAGGGGCACCAACCCTAGTCTAATCTAGCGCAGCCAAGAAAATCTTGACCCAGAAGTGTCTGTGAGTGTACTAGATAACGCGGCGGGTAACCACGGTGTGACTTACCCTTCTACACTACATGGGTAGGCTGACTTCTATCCTAGGCTTACATATGCTGGTCGCACATGTTCATCCTATATGAGTACATATATATAGTGTCCTAGCAAGGGTTCCCTAATTTTGGTTCTAAAGGGAGAAACTAATATATATACATAATATAATGAAATAAAAGTAGGGCCCGGGCATTTCTGCAGGGTACTATGCTTATGACCATACCCTTGATGTATAACGCCAGCACACCCAGCATTATACAAAGTATGTTCATTGCTCATCGGCTGCTGTAGAACACCAGCACACCCAGTGTCTACGGCTGCAGCTCCGGCGCATAGCTCGGAAATAGATACAACGGTTCCCATCTGGTACGCGTCATATCTATTCCCTGAGGCCAATAATGAAAATGATGAAAGAAATAAAGAATATGACAATGTATGATGTGCGATGTGTGAATCCCTTGTTTTATTTACGCGCCTACTTGGTGCCCCTGGATTTCTAACGATAAAGTTCCCATTTAACTTGGTTTTGACCCAAATTTCTTCAAAATTAATAAAAATGGCATTTTTACAGAGTTAGGCAATGTTCCAAGAATTCCCCAGCAGAGTCGCCAGTCTGTGGACCCCGATCCGAGACGGGCGTGGAGGACGGGCCCCCGCGCGAGTCTCTCTAGATCATCCACGTGAAGGAGAGCCCCACCAAGGAACTCTCGAAAGAGTGCCCCTCACAGCATGAGCGGCGATGTAAAGTGAGATACCTCTCGATTCGGGGACTAGCCCAGATTCGAGGCGTATCTTAAACAAAGAAGAGTCGCCATCCAAGGAAGTGGGCCCTGGATCCCATGCTGTGCTCTGTTGCAACGGATAACCAGAGATATAAAATAGGGTTCGTGCCTGATGACGAATGGGGAAGGGATTAGGCGCCCCCAATTCGCCCAAGTGCTAGCACCTGGTCTCTTATGCCATTTATTATTAATTTTGAAGAGTTTTGGGCGAAAATCATGCGAAATGAGAACGAATATCTCCGAGATAACGTCTAGCTAATCATGCATGTCTCGGAGATGAATAAGAAGCACACACAAAAGAAATGAAAGATATGTCGCCTAAGAATAGCTAGGTTATGAGTGCCATGCCTAATTGGTGTCTAAGTTCTGGTGGACAAGCACATGCATGCTACAGCTAAAGGTATAGGATCTGTACATAAAAATAAGAAAACACAGCAAAACACACAACACAACACGACTCGACACATGACCCGACACGACAAACCCTAGACTCTAATGCAATACTTGACTCGGACCAGGATGGCCATCCATCCTAGCTGCACTACGTATCCCGGCCTCGGGAAGAATCAGAGCCAACGTAGTTCGGTGCCCTATTCTAAACTACGATGCCTAAAACTCTAGGACCGCTATCCTAGACTCGATCCACTAGACTCGACTGATGTTTAAAGCTTTTTGTGCGATTGCTTAAATTCAAGTGGATTGTAATTTTTAGGACTCTATATGCCCTAACTAATGCAAGTTGATTAGCCTTAAGCTAATGCAGGTGGGCCCTATATCCTATGTGTATCTAGGCTGTGCATTCTAAGGAAAACCATGGGTTGACTATATGCTTCCTAGTCTAGCCATCGGTTCGACTAAATGTCTAACCGATCGACTTGAGGCCTCCTAACTCTAGGGACACTCACACGACAGGACACACCATATCAATACAAATCAGGACCGACTCCTAACTCTAAAACACCCTAAATATCTTGGACAGACTCCTAACTCTAGGGGAAGATCTTTTTGAAAAGGTTTTGAAGTTTTTTGTATTTTTGGAAATATTTGAAATGTTTATTTTTAAAGGTTTGGCTGGACCTGGGATGTGAACCCCAAGCTGCACTACGTACCCTGTTGAAAGGGATCAAGCCAACGTAGTTCGGACAGAATTCCTAACTACACTCTAATGACTCGAGATTTTTGAGATTTTTGATTTTTTCAGATGTTTTTGGATTTTGAATTGTTTTTGAGATGTTTTTGAATTTTTAAGTGTTTTTGGGAATGTTTTTGTTGTTTTCAAGTGTTTTTGGAATGTTTTTGTTGTTTTTTTTGACACCAGAGAATAAAATCCTATCATCATAAGGGTAGGGAGACTTCTGGAATCCCGCAAAGGTTGGACAGCATCCTATGCTTTGCGGGGGAACGAACAGGAAAATAACTCGGCAAGGGTTGGACAGCATCCTATACCTTGCAGGAGCGGGTAAAGATCACGACTTGATGAGAGGATGGACAGAATCCTAACCCCTATGATGATAAACCCCTATGATGATAGGAAAAACTCCTGGACTGACTGAAGGACTGACTCCTGTGCTGAAGACTGTTATAATTACTATTTATAATTACTATACAAGATTACTATTCAAAAATACTATTCATAATTACTATTTATAGGTACTATTCAAAACTACTATTCATAATTACTATTTATAAGTACTATTCAAAACTACTATTCATAATTACTATTTATAAGTACTATTCAAAACTACTATTCATAGTAGGACCCGCTGATGTGGGACCTGCTGTTGTGGGACCCGCTGTGGGACCCGCTGATGTGTGACCTGCTGTGGGACCTGCCGATGTGGGACCCATTGATGTGGGACCCGCTGTGGGACCCACTGATGTGGGACCCGCTGTGGGACCCGCTGATGTGGGACCCGCTGTGGGACCCGCTGTTGTGGGACCCACTGTGGAACCCGCTGTTGTGGGACCCGCTGTGGGACCTACTGATGTGGGACCCGCTGTGGGACCCGCTGTGGGACCCGCTGTGGGACCCGCGGATGTGGGACCCGCTGTGGGACC
Source organism: Tasmannia lanceolata (assembly GCF_043159265.1). Classification (NCBI taxonomy): domain Eukaryota; kingdom Viridiplantae; phylum Streptophyta; class Magnoliopsida; order Canellales; family Winteraceae; genus Tasmannia; species Tasmannia lanceolata. Next base: position 11,521,691 of record NW_027518683.1, read on the forward strand.
CGCTGTGGGACCCGCTGATGTGGGACCCGCTGTGGGACCCGCTGATGTGGGACCCGCTGTGGGACCCGCTGATGTGGGACCCGCTGTGGGACCCACTGATGTGAGACCCGCTGTAGGACCTACTGATGTGGGACCCGCTGTGGGACCCGTGTAGTGCAAAGAATGAATAATTAAAAAATAAAAAAAAAAATGAACTTACGCCACAAAAGATCCAGGAAGGTGTTGACAGAGTCGTGCTTGTGTGGGGCCCACTGATGTGGGACCCGCTGATGTAGGACCCGCTGGAGGTGGGGTGGAGGAGATGGGATGCCGGTGGAGCTCCGGTGGTTGGTTGGGAGGATGCCGGAGAAGGTGGCCGGAATCCGGTTGGGTTGCCGGAGGAGAAGACCCTTCCTCTCTCTCTCTGCAGATCTCTGTCTCTCTCTCCCTCTCTCTGCAGATCTCCCTCTCTCTCTCCCTCTCTATCTCTCTACCTCTCTCTGCAGATCTCTCTCTCTCTCTACAGATCTCTCTCTCTCTCTCCCTTTCTCTGCAGATCTCTCTCTCTCTCTACAGATCTCTCTCTCTCTCTCCCTTTCTCTGCAGATCTCTCTCTCTCTCTACAGATCTCTCTCTCTCTCTCTCTCCCTTTCTCTGCAGATCTCTCTCTCTCTCTCTCTCTGGTTTTTCTTCTACTGTCGTTTCTTCTTTTTCTTTTTTCTGTCTGCAGAGGGTTGGCGACCAGAAGAACTCCTCCAATGGTTTTTTTTTTTTTATATTATTCTGGTTTGACGAAAGAGGGGTGGTAGGTGAAGAAAATGAGGGGGAAATGAAGAAAAAAAGGAAAGGGAGGGGGGGACAGTGATGATGGTTTTTTATTTTTATTTTTTTTCGTCAAATGGGAGGTGTGGGCTCAAGAAAAGAAAAAAAGGGGGGACAATCATGATGGGTTTTTATTTTATATTATATATATATATTTATATATGTAAAAGAAACCGACGATTCTCCTCTCTCTCTGTAAAATCGATTTTTATTTTTTTATTATTATTTTTTTATTTTATAAAAACAGGGTGGTGATATTGGCACTACCAATATTGATGGGCGCACTATTGGCGGAAAAATTGATGGGCGCACCATCCAATCGTGTCTTATTCAAAATCTGCTCTGCACCGTTCCAGGATAATTCACCCCCCTTTTCTGGTTTACACTACGGTCCTTTCTCTGCTCGTTCGCTAGGCAAACGTACTCGGATTTTGACGAAATTTTGCGGGGACCTAGCTGGGACCCTAACTTACCTTGGGGAGAAATTTGGAGTCCTAAAGCATTGGTTTGATGGGGTTTTGCATAAAATTGGAAGGGTTTAGGGCACGGTCAAAATGGGGTGTCTACAATCACAAATAACACAATCAGAAAAACCACCAACCCCCATCCATAACCCATCCATAACCCATCCATAACACCATAACCACCACCAAATTCTCCAAAAAACAACCCATCCATAACACCATAACCACCACCAAATTCTCCAAAAAACCAACCACTAGCACCACCATTAACACTACCATATTCTCCAAACAAAACCACCATTAATACCCCCATCTCAGCATTCAACCAGAATGTCATCCTACAATGCTAATATCACATACAAACAAGATTAAAATGGAGCAAACTAATAATGGATCAACAACAAGATAAAGAAAAAGGAACATCATAAATGATTAGAATAACAAGATAAAGATAAAGGAACATAAGATTTATTACCTTGCAAGTTAGGGTCTCTTCAGAGAAATTAAAATTAGAAATTGGTGTCCCTGCAAAACAAGGGAGATCAAATAAGCCCCTGTAACTCATGAGAAAAAATGAATTGAATATAACTCACAACAAATGAAACACCCCAACATCTAAAAAACACGGACATCAACCCAAAAATGGCAGTTCAAAGAGGGTTTATAACTGCTTCAAAGGGTTTACAACCAAAATCTGCTTTGCTTCAAATCTGATACACATGGATCTAATCCAAAATCTGCAAAACACAGAGATCAACCCAAAAATGCTAGTTCAAAGGGTTCACAACAAAAAAATGAGGGTTAAAATGGCAAAACAAATGAAAAATGAGGGTTAAAATGGCAAAACAAATGAAAAATACAAGCTTCAAATATGAGGGTATAGAACAAAAAAACAGATCGAACGGAAAAATAGGGTTTCGAAGTAGAAACTGATATATAGAAAATAGGGTTTGTGGCAAAAATGGCGGTTCAAAGAGGGATGACAACAAAAAATGCAAAAATAAGATGAAAATACGACACAGATCGAAGGCAAATACGTGGTTTACAAGAAGAACACAGATTAAAGCAAAAAAAAAAGGGTTTCGAAGAACAAAATGAGATAGAACAAGAAAAAAAACTAGATAAAAAAGGGGGGAAAACGAAATAGAGGAAGGGGAAAACGAAATAGAGGGGTTTCGAACCTTACCTTTGCTCTGCAAGCGTCTCGAAAGAGAAGACGACGGGGGTTTTGTTCTCCACCAAAACTCGAAAGAGGCGAGAAATTTTTTTTTTCCCGTGCCCTTAATCGCAAATCCGTGAGAAATCCGTCTATTTTGGTCGGATTTTATCTCACGGAGAATACGTTCACACGTCGGATTTCAAGGATTCCACCTCTTCAATAGCGCTTTCCTTTCTCTGCCAACAAAAACAACCACTTTGGGTCATTTTCCGCGGATTCGAAGTTCGTTTCCTTTCCGTTTCCGTAAAAAACGGGCAACTGAACAGGCCCCTACAGGGGCACCCCATTGGTCGATCTCAGCAAAGTGCATTTATTACTAGATTAAGTTTATATTTTCCTGTGCCATTATTATACTTCTCAGTGCCCTTATAAGTGCAGCTTATTGAGATGGACAAATGGGGGCGCCCTTGTAGAAGGTTTTTGCAAGGGCGCCTTTCGGTTTATCATTCTTCTTTTATTATTAAAATATTTCAACATTCTCAATTTCTCATCACAGAAGGAAACATTTAAGATCTCCAACTAATCCTTTGTGATTTCACCGTGGTGGCTCAGGTGTGTGCGCGCGCGCTAGAAAGAGAGAGAGAGAGAGAGAGGAGAGTTCACAAATTTGGATAGGGTCTACCTATGTCTGGGTCAGGAATACTAATCAGATTGTTTCTTCGGATCCTACTTTCACTGTCTGGGCACGATCCATTTCGAATCGAACTGTGCATCCAAGTGCTCTTTGAATCCTACTTTCCCTGTTTGGTCGGAATCCGAGTGTTCTCCGAATCTTAATTTCAGTGTCTCGGTCATCATTCAGTTGCAAAAAAGGCAATGCTAAAGGCAGAAAATTAGCATGCAACCTAGGGAAGACCGATGTTTTCCGGCCATGTGTCTAGTTTGTTTTTTTGCAAGCAACAAAGTCAACCCAGTTGCTCATTTGAGCATATGATTGTTTTAATGAGAAACGACCAATAAAAAAATTGGCCTAACACAGCCTATAAATTGTGGGAAAGTTGCTCTAAACCATGAATGCGGCTCCGTTTGGTTGCCAGTTAAAATTTTGTCCCAGGAAGATTTAGTAAAATTTTTGTCCCATCCCATGTTTGGTTGCCTTTTAGCACTAGGTTTTTTTAATCCCACTTTTGTAATGATTGTCTTTTCATCCCATCCCAAAATAACCCCAGGAACAAAAATAAACTCAGGAACCAAAAATAAGCTTGAGAAGAATTTTTTTCTACCCAACAGTTCAAGCAACCAAACAAAGGTTTTTTTTTCCCACCATAATCCGGTCAACCAAACATGGGATTTTTATTTTACCAGGTACTTCTAGGACTTTTTTTTTTCCCACCAATCTCCTGGGATTTTTTTTGTCCCACATAAATCCCAGGAACCAAAAAAAACCTGGCAACCAAACAGAGCAAGGTTTTGGGCACTCGTTAAGGAGCATTTTTTTACTCGTTTTTAGATGGCAGCCCCTCTTTTCCCACGTTTCATTAAATGCTAGCTACTTTTGTCCACATCAAGAAAAGATTGAAGCTTTAGAGGGGTGTCTATATCAAAAACAACTTTCTATTATTAGCATAGTTAAATAGTAAGAATAGTTGCTTTGATATCGACACTCCTCAAAGGCCTCACTTTTCTTACCCCTACCTATTAAAGAGAGGAGTGCCCATATCAAAACAAAAGTGGGTCTCCCATATATATAGCTGGATCATATTCTATGGGAGTTTTCTACCGGAGTGAAAGGTGAGTCCAGGGACGGAGCCAGGCGAGGTCGGGCGGGGGGGGGGGGGGGGGGGGGGGGGGGCACTTGACTCCTCCCTTTGATTTTTGCCAAATTTTTTTCTGCATTTAGGGTTTGGATAGGTCCAATTTAGGAAGCCGGATTTTTGTTCCCTTTTTCCTGAATGAAAAGTTAGTGGCTTAGTGGGGCTTTTCGTCCCAATAGACTTGGCAAACGGGTGGGTCGGGTTGGGTCGACCCGTGGGTCATGTGGGTGCGGGTCATGCGGGTTGCAGGTCAAATTGACCCGCATTCTTACGGGTTAGTAACCAGGTGACCCATACCCAGTGCGGGTGGGTCGGGTCGACCCGCGGGTTACCCGCATGTTTTTCCAAAACAGAGTTTTTATTGGGCGGTGATAAATTCACCCCCTAATTTTCAAAATGGACGGTACATCCTACACCATAGGATGATCCAAACCGTCCATTGATGGGCCACAAGGTATATAGATCGTGCCCCAAGAATATTGCCATAGGACGATCTCAACCGTTCGATCTATAGTAGTTTCCATCTTTTCAGTCCCTCTTTAGATCAGAGGGTTAGAATCATCCTATCCTAATGATTTTTTGGGCACAACCTATTTACATTATGGCCCATCAAATGCACGGTTTGGATCATCCTATGGTGTGGGCTGTACCTTCCAATCATCCATTTTGAAAAATAGGGAGTGTATTCATGCATAGTAAATTAGTAATGCTCATGAGCTGCTGGAAGTTGGGAGTCCTCAAAAAGTGAGATTCTGTTAGAAGGGCTGATTTCCAAACACAAGTGCACCATTCCAGCTCAAAAAGTGAGATGCTCTTAGCCCTTGATCTCATTTTCTATTTAAAAATAAGAAATGTTAAAAAAATCCAAAAAAACGCGGGTGCCCGCGTGTTGACCCGACCCGTGTTTTTGCGGGTTGGGTTACCTGCGGATTGGTTTTGGCGGGTCACTAAAACCCCGACCCGTGCCTGCAAATTTGTGGGTGGGTTGGGTTGACCCGCGGGCACAGGTCGCGTTTGCTAGGTCTAGATCCCAATGTCCCATTTGTTCTACAAAATAAGAGGATGCAGTTTTTGTGCCTAAACGAGAAGTTTCCGGTTTCAAATATAGGGGATGACATATTCAACCCTTTTATTACTTGGGAGTGGGCCAAACCGTACATTTTGAAAAATATGGGTGTGTATGGCCACCCATCACATGATTTCTCTTCTACCCCTTTCCCTGAATTTCCACCCTTCTGTTTGTCTTTTCCTAAACTAACTCTATTATAGGTAGGGGTAAGAAAAGAGAGGCTTCTGAGGAGTGTCGATATCAAAGCAACTATTCTTACTATTTAACTATGCTAATAATAGAAAGCTGTTTTTGATATAGACACCCATCTAAAGCTTCAATCTTTTCTTGATGTTGACAAAAGTAGCGGGCATTTAATGAAACGTGGGAAAAGAGGGGATGCCATCTAAAAACGAGTAAAAAATAGAGCTAGTAATGCTCCTTAACGAGTGCCCTAAGCAAAACCCGAACTTAAATCCTAACATATCTCATTATTCCAATTTCCAAACGAGGCTCTAGGGGCTCATAAACTTGCCCCCTTCAGGGATAAATTCACCCCCCCTTTATCGGTTGCCTAAGTCACAAAGGGTACAACCATTACTCTCTCTCTCCTTGAACCCTTTTGGTGGGGCCAACAATGAATGATTTGGATCTTTGAAGAAGTTGGGCACCATAAAGTATATTTTTTGAAACAAAGAATACTTGGGCCCACTTCGTTCAAAGATCCAAACCTAATATTTTGAAAAATACAATGAAGCCAACCTTGGTCTATCTATACCATTCAGTTGATCGGCCTCAATGCTACTGGAGTGTGCCCAAAAAAAAAAAAATCGGATGAATTTTGTGGTACGACGTATTTATGTTGGAGCATAACAACTGAACAGCATAACAATTTTTATGTTACAACATAAAACCAATTTTACGTCCAATCTTACGTCGAAAGAAACGGAGCCTTATAGTAAAAAAATTCTTTGCTATTAACAACTGTGAGTTTGCATTTATGTACTATGGATGAGAATTGAAGGCTCGTGAAGTATGCAAGAGTAATTTGAATTATCCCTAATCTAGATGTGATAAATTCAAGTGTATTTGATGAAAATTTGAAACTTCAAGATAAAAATTAAATCAATATAAAGTAGATGACTTAGTCTAATCTAAGAATGCATGTTAATTGTGATTATTGCATGCATAGAATTGAAGAGAGAGACCAAAATTAGATAGCAATAAACTAACTACATAACCTGAAAAGTAAGCTAGAAACACCATCAAGATGGTGTTCCAAATTTTAGTCCTCATCCTTATGCATGTCTAGACACCTCATTCTTGTTAGGAGAATTAGGTCAAGCAAGAGGTTGCTTGAAGCATTACACCCAAGGTATCTAATTTGGAATACCAAGTCTGTTGCCTCCAGCCCCTATATATAGAGATACACTAGGGTTTTAATAGGTTAGTGGGCTTTAGCCCAAATAGGCCCACTACACCGGTCCACTATCTTATTGGGCTTATATTAGAACATATATGGGTTATATTATATACCCAACAATTCTGTCTTCATTCTTACTCCAGAATAGTCAGCTGTTAGAGTAGTAACCCTTTTTTTTTTTTGGGTAGGTAAGTTGGGATTGAATTTGAAATAGGAGGAAAGTAAAGAAAGGAAAAAATGGAGCAAGCTAGGCCAACAAATTGACCAAGATGCCCTCGGTCACAAAATTACAATTTTATCCTCACGACATCTCTGAAAAATAAAAATAAAATAAAATTATACTAAACAGAATGAGTTTCTAAAAATAGACTTTAAATGTAACAAAAACCAGGCATCTTTGGACAACCATTAGCAAATAAATCGAATATTGCACGTAAGGGACACAACTGTGTCTTCAAAGCATTATTTTTTTAATTTTAGTGGTTTTTGAGGAAATGTCTCCCTCTCAACAACACTAATAATCAAGGCATTCAAACCTTATTCTTCCATTTTTATAGTGGGTTTGTGGGGAAAAAGTCTCTCATTCTCATTTGTTATAGGTGGGTTCCCTTCACGACCAATGTGAAAGAGGAATATGTGTTTAGATGGAAATTGGTATGCCTCACCTTTTACGTATCAGTCAGGATTGACCTGTCTTCCTTGCAACTTACTTTTTCTAAGAAAATTAATTTGATTGTGACCTTGGAAAATTCAACTCGTCCGACACTTTAATTCTTCTCTAGACATCTTCTAGATCATTAATTAGGCTTCCATGTGGTGGTACGTGTGTGATTAACTTAATACGATCAGGGCACGTTTATCTACGCAGAAGAAAAAACAATCCCCTTGAAAAACTTTTCAGTGAAATTTCTCCAACAAAGAACACAACTATAGCATGGGTTAACTTTCTCAAGGTCTTTCGATGAAGCATTTTTTACATGAAAGAACTTTTACCTAACAAAATGGGTCACCAAACATGGGAAAATTTAATTTTGGCCGATTTCCTTTTCCAATGTAGCCAAAGATGATGTCTTTAAAACACTTCCAATTTCTAAATTAAGAATCAAAATGATCGGCAATGTCCTAATTAAGTTAATCTTAAAGTACTTGTACTAAATCGCTGAATGTTCGTGCATCCAATTACTAGTCTCTGTGATTAAACCTTGACTTGTGATCCTAGCCCCTTGTTCTATTAGGCCTTGTTTAAGGTCAAAGATTCCCATTTCACATACGTGCAAGCCTAATTGTGATTATTTCTTGGGAAAACTGAGTTAGCTATTGGAGGTATTTTAAAACCATATATAAGTAAGATTCTCCTGCTGTTGAACTCATAATTCATTAGATACTTTTTATAATGGTGATTATTTAAGTAAGTTAGAATTAAGTATTTGAAAGTAAATTGATTTAGTTGTTCAATCATTTGATATGCTACTAACTTGTGTAAGCCGTTACAATTGGTCTTAATATTGTTATATATTATAAAATAAAGTATATTACTAATAATGTATTGTTGGGAAAAAACCATTTCCCAAACATGTGAGAAAACAATTGAACACAAACAATGGAAATATACTAACCACAAAAAATATCAACAAACAACCACAATCAACACAAGAGAATTTTTACGTGGAAAACTCCTTCAACGTGAAGGATAAAAACCACGGGACCTTTCTCGGAGTCCACTCAAATCTCCACTATAATACTTTAGGTAGGGGTGGCCAACCGGTTCGGTTCTCGGTTCTCGGTTCATTTTTTTTTCAGTTCTCGGTTCTCGGTTCCATGAACCGAACCGAACCGTACTACACAGTAGGATCGAACCGAACCGGACCGAACATAATCGGTTCGGTTCTTCGGTTCTAATGGGTAATTATTAATTATTAATTATAATTTATAAAAACTTTTAATTAAAGTTATAATATAAGTTACTTTCTTATTATAAGAATAGTATTAACTATTACTTATTAATATTATAAGTAATTTATATTATTAAGTATATGTATAATAGAAATATAAAAATATTATATATATATATATATATATATATATATATATTCAAAGTTCAACCGAACCGAGAACATTAGACCCGGAACCGAACCGAAATTTTTCGGTTCTTCATCACTGGAACCGAACCGAACCAAAAATATTTTTTTACAGTTCGGTTCCGGTTCGGTTCTTCGGTTCTGGTTCGGTTCTGGCCACCCCTAACTTTAGGTACAAAACCTAATTCTCAACATCATCAACGGGATAAACATCCCCCATTCCAACAACAATGGAATCCACAAATATGAGTGAAGATAGAGCAACAATATTAACTCCAAATAAGAAGAAAATGGTGAAGATCTCACCCAAAATCTGATGTCCGCAAACGACTCAGAAACCTGATTTAGAGAACTCCAAATCACAATCCAACCGTTTAGAATGTAGATCAAGATGTCACGAACATGCTGTCCAAAAATCAGCTCAATCGGACCACGGATCGACCTCCGATCGTCGGTTTGATCACTGCTGCGCAGAAACCCCTTTTCCTGCGAATTTTCCCTCTTTTTTCTTCTATTTTTGTGTTGTTCTCTCTAGTTGCCAAAGATTAGGGCTACACTTACATATATGCTTTAGGTATAGAAAGACCATATTATCCTTCTAGTTAAAACAAATTCCAAATAAGCCCTTATTGGGCTGGACTTAAACCCAACATGTATTTGGTATTATAAATTATATTATATTATAATAATATATTTTGAAGGGAGAAATCAAAATTTTGAGACTTGTGCAAGTTCCCTCCATCTTTTTTCATTTGGAATCTTTTCAAATGCTTTGGTGGGAATTATTTGAAATTTGGTGAATCTCACATAGAGATTTAGGATTCAAACTCCTTCATTCCTTCATCTATAAGTAGGAGATAGTTTTACTCATCTCATTCAAGTTCTTCGGAGCTCTTTCTCTTTGAGAGAGCACCATGAAAGAACTTCAAGTAATATATATATATATATATATATATATATATATATATATATATATATATATATAGAGAGAGAGAGAGAGAGAGAGGAAAGTGTTGGTGAATTTAAGCGCCCAATCACATGGGTCCCACATTTTCTGTGGTGATCCAAACCATTCATTTGCAAGGCCCTATCATAGATAAGGTGTGTACCAAGAATCAACTCCATATGATCATCCTAACCCATCCATTTGTGGAGGTCAAAATGGACAGACATTATTTGTCCACAAATCTGCCCATTTTTGTCCTCCACAAATGGAGGGGTTAGGATGATCCTATGGAGCTGATTTTTGGTACACTCCCTATCTATGATAGGACCTTGCAAATGAATGGTTTGGATCACCACAGAAAATGTGGGACCCATGTGATTGGGCGCTTAAGCTCACCATAAGTTTGATGAGCTTAAGCTCACCAACACTTTCCTCATATATATATAGAGAGAGAGAGAGAAGAAGAAGAAATAAAAAGATGGTTAAGGCCTAATGGCTATAATTGTCATTTAAACAAAAGAATTTTAATTTTAATTATGGAAACAGTTTTCTGTTAAACGGCTATATTTGAAGAGTTGCGCCTCTTCTTTAGAAGGGTGCGAGTATCTTCATGAGATGGTGTCTTAGAACCGATTTAGAGTCTATAAAAAGACTCGATCCGAGTTTGCTAAGAATCTTCTTCTTCAATCGTTTTCTTATCTCTTTCATATACGTTTAAAATTTTTTCTGAGTGAGTTCTGATTCGTGAGAATACATGAAGTGTAGTCCTGTTAAAATTCTCGGTGTTGGGCATTGTATCATAGAGATAGGATTTCAAGAGTCCATCTGCATCTATACGTGGGAAATTACTATTTTAAAGATAGCTTTCTGGAAGTGCCTTCCCTTATTAATTCTTCTGTTCTATTTTCTGCATTTTGTTCTGTCTTATTTTCTACATCTGTCTTATTTTCTACAACAAATATAACCAGATGATCCAAGATATTAGAACCTTGACCAAGCAACGAATCTTTGAGGATCATGTTGCATGGGACCAGGATCATGTAATAAGTTGCGTGGGGGAATCTATTAAATTAATGGTCTTTATCACACATATTATGTGAGACCCAAGGTTAATTTTCATGATCATATCTTATATGAGTGTCTAAGCAATTTCGCACAAGTCATTTAGCGTCTCCTCTTTTTTAAGAATAGACAAAAGCCATCTTATGGAAATGATATATTCGTCCCCTTTTCTTCCCTGGGCCATTACACTAAAGGGGTGAATATATCACTTTTCTTTGTCTCATTCATTTAATTCATATGAGCTGACACTTTCTATTGAAAATTACCAAGGCACCCCCACCTAGAAATGGAGATTTTATATGACTTGCTTGCGAACTTATGAATGATATTTGATCTAAGGAACACCATATATGAAGAGTGCAGCTATAATTTCTCCTTAACAAATGAATAGTAATCATAAGTTTAAGCTCACTATTCTTTTCATATCTGGTTTACCTCATGAAAAATTCTCAAGGACCACATTTTTTTTTTTAGAATTCGGGCTACGACTATTTAAACGTGTTTAAGATTAGAAAACTTGGGTTAGTGGGTAGGGGCAACTCTTGGGTAGGTAAATTTTGTCATTTTATTGAGTTTGGTAGGTGGCCCATGTCAATCTCATCGAATTTCTTTGTTTTTTGTTCATTTTTTCAAACTTGAATACCAACCACCACCTTTTGCAAGCTTTTTAATGAAGAGATTGCTTGAATGGATTTGATTCTGTGAAATTCCTATACGAAATATCGGAGAATAACATTTAGATTACCTTGTTTTGATAATGACACCCTTCTACCTATTAGAGTTATTTAGAAAAATATATAAATTAAGGGATTTCTAGGCAATTTTGAAGAAATCCATTTCGCAGCTAACTTTTGAAGGAGATAACAGCCACATAGGCTCAATTTTTAACAGATTTTGTCTCATCTCATGTGGCTGTTCTCTCATGCAAACAGCAGCCACAAAAATGGGTTTCCGTGAAATTGCCTAGTAAAACAAGATTTGCTTGGCAATTTTGCGGAAAGCCATTTTGCCCGCTGTCATTTGGGTGAGAGAACGGCATGGCCTGAGAGATCCAATGCACTACAATGATGGTACCAACCGTAGCATAAAAAAGACTCAACTCCGGCATTCGAATTTCTTTCTAGGGCTTAACGACGCCTAGTCCATGGAGTGTCAACCCGATCCTAAGGTTTATAATGACCAGAAGTTCTATGCTAGGATTCCCAAGTCTTAAAAGTAGAAAATAACAAAGAAAAGATAGATAAATCGCCCAAATTCGAGAGAAGGCGAGACTCTCCAATTTCTATTCAAACAGAAGTTCTTTTTAGTTTTACATCTTTTCCTCCAAACGTTATATGATACCAATTAATGAAGGGATAAGGACCGACTAATTATCAGCCAATAAAAACAAATGCCTAAATTAGTTAGATAATGATGAAAATATGCTAATAAATCAAAATAGCAACTAATAGATTATTAAGGGATCGTAACATTCCCTCCCTCTTAAAAGGCGCCTTCGCTGCATGGTGTGAAATCATGAAGTTGTCGTTGAAATTGCGACCAGTTCTTCCACATGGCATCTTCATGTGTTATGTTGGACCGCGTTATTGTTCTTCGGCCCAAAATTTTGTATATCTGAGCTCGCAAAATGCCTTGATCCGACATCAATGTCTTTAATGAGATTAAAGACATCGTGGGCTCGTCGAGTATTTCTTTCCGCCACATCAGAAGATCGGCTAATGGGGTGGCGGATAGGCTCGAGGAGGCTTTTGAGCTGTTCACCCCCCACCCGGTTCCTCTTCCCGATTTTCCTTTTGTTTCTTTCTGCTCTTGATCTTGTCTTTTGTATAAATCTGTTCTGTATCTTTGTTTTTTCGACCATCTAGGTCCTTTTTTAATGAAGTTACTTACCATTCAAAAAAAAAGGAAAGAAGAAGCAGTATATTTTTTTGAGAAAGAATGAGCAGCAACATAAGAAAGATATGAACTTGGTCAGACACTAAAGAAGCAAAAGCATTCCCTGATAAAGATACTAAAATGTCAATGATTCTTCCATTGGCTACAATCTTGGTCAAACACTAAAGCTCACAAAATCAACCTGATTCAATCAAAGCTAAGGTTGAATCAAGAGGATAGCTAGAATTTTCAAAAGTCTAAGTGAAACTCAATCGAGTACCAAAAGAACTTATCAAGCTTTGAATTGTCTCGATCGAATTTTGCAACTCCAACTTTCACAAGTACCAAAAGAACTTAACTGAATGCATTCCTCGCTTTGCAGCTCACATGAGTACTCAGCCTTGGTTTTAAGTTAAAATCAAACTAGGGCAGTCCCTAACTACGAGTCTGAAAACCTTAATTTTGACAATGCGAGAAAGAGAATCCTGATATATGCAGATACATGACAATTATGCGACTATGCTACTCATCTTGCGCAACTAATAACCAATGGGAAAAATGAAAAAATTGCATGTCCAAAAAATGAAGTGTTACCTTAGTTACATTACGATGATCAAGCTTATGCCAAACGGCAACTTCTTGGGTAAAAGCTGCTCGAAGAGCGGCCCTCTTTGCCCTGGTCAAGCAACTTAACCAAAAAGAAAAGAAAAGGAAGGAGACATAACGTTAGTAAAGTCTCAAATTTAGAGGTTCTCTCAGCAAAGAAGCAATGAAAGTTACAATTCAGGCGCCGTAAAAGCTATTTGTTTTATAATATATCAAACAAAATAGAGAGGGATAAGAGAAAAGAGAAGTATTACCAGATTCCTACATGCATATGGCTGAAATATCATGAAAAAAATAAAACCACAACACATTTCTCTCCTGTAGAAAATCCCAAACGCAATTATCAAACTAAATGACTTGATGCCGGATGATAGATTGCTTACAAAGTCTCCATTTCTGATCTCTTGTATGCATAGTCACAAACATATGTCTACGGATTTTCTCTGGAAGGGAAAATCTCAGGAGATTTTGAATTTTTTATGTTAGACTGTGTTAGGTCTAAAATTGGTAACAGGTTATGGTAGGGCCGGAAGGGCTGATCTGGCATGCCACAGCTGAAGGGATAATGGAGTCCTGTGCTGCACAAGGGCACAGACAAGGATACAAAGGGTCAGAAGACCAACCCGGAGTGGTGCTCCGGACGGGCGCTTCGACACTCAAGTCAGTATGAGCAGGAGTGCAGAGCAATGTCAGAGCAAAAAGCTTAGGGTTTTTATCTCAGATCCCTCACCTTAGCACAAGTGAAGGCTATTTATAGTGATCCTGAGCCACCTGTCCAGGACAGGTGGTAGCCCCTGTATGGACCAGGTTTCATACCTAGGAGGGGCAGGTGGAAGTCCCCGATTGGTCCAGGCGTCATACCTAGCAGGGACAAGTGTTGGCTTTGCAGTGGTCCCTGTAAGGGCCACGTGTCAACAGCCGATTGGTTGCAGATTTTGGACCCCATCAGACTGCTTACAGATTCCCAGTCATTTCAATGGCTAAGCAATTTAATTGAGATTCACAAAACCTTATGATATAAAACTTCAAATAATTCTAAGTTGCTCCCACTATCTTGTTGCATCCTCCACCAAGAAATTGACATGGTCAAGTTGTTTAACCTACAAAAAAATAAGAACTTAGACACACACATACAAAATTTTCCAGAGGCTTTCACATTTAACGACCAGTACTCATTGGACTCAACACCCCACCCTCATGCATTCATTACTAAGCTCATAAACAATTAAGTTACGAAAATAATGAACTTACAGTCATTGGTTCTTCTCCATGGAGCACCCCAATACTATTAACTAACATTTCACCATAGAAATATCATAGAAAAAATGACCTATTGAAAAATAAACCATTCATCAGATTAAAATTAGTTCAAGATATAAAAAATATATATAGGTATCATACGTAGAGAGTTAAATAATACAGCTGTATGTTTTTATTGCTAGACTTAAGTGTAGAACAATTATAGAGTCAACCTTCTCATGCATATCGAGAAACAGAAAAATATTTCATAAAGTTAAGCAATCATCAAGATTGATAACAAAGTACAATTCAGAACAAGTTCAATTGGATACCAGTGGGGAGCAGTCATAATGGACATTGATATTGTGTGACCCAAGACAGTGGTAGCCAAGTCTATGTGGGTGACATCAATGAGGAATTGAGGATTCGAGGCTGAAACCTATCTCAAAATAAGGAAAAAAAACATATACCGAAAGGTTTAGGTGTAGGATTACTGCAATATGAAAAGGCAGTGCTTGGGGCAAACGAAAAATGATTGTAAAACAAAAGATTTGGGAGGTGTATTATGAGACGAAAGCAAGGCTATGCAAGCAATTACATTTGGTCATAAGCAAAAAATTAGTTTAATATATCTCTATTTCGAGCATGTCTGTAGTATTGCATATTTAGTCAGAAGAAACTTTATGGTGCTTCATCCATATTTTAGTGAACAAAATACAATTGGGATCCACCACTTTCGTGATCCAAACCACTCATCTCCCATGCAAACTGATGTAGTGTGTTTTCCAGGGAAGGTATTTGGAAAATTAAACGCACGAGCTTTAGTCAAGAGGCGACCATTAACTCAGGGAAGAGACTGGGCTATGTTACTGAATTTTGAATTTTTGATCTTAAAGGGTTGATTACTTGACTGCCAAGAGTCACCTTTTAAAAGTCCAGAAAGTTTGCCCAATTTCCAGCAAGTAGCTTGTTGTTTTTAACCAAGTCTTGCTAGTGGAAATTGTCCCTCTACTGACACTTTTAAGCACAATGGACAGTCGCCATGCCCTCATGACAATACTCTGTCATATACAGGTTGCTGAAAAGAACCTGCACTATAGTGTCTCCAAGTAGTTTTAGGAATGACAAAGTCTTAGCAAACTGTTCTTCCCAAAGTTCAATTACAAGTAAGTCATATAGGCAGTGTTTAAAAATGCGGATGTGATGCGGAACGCGGCTGAAGAAAATGCTAGTATAGCAAAACACGGAACGCGGCTGAAGAAAATGCTAGTATAGCAAAACACGGAACACGGCGAAAGTAAAAGGGAGTCTACTTGAGGGAGTCCATGATGATGCGGGGGAGTTTTAAAACTATGCATATAGGTGTTAGGCTCTTGGAGAGGAGCAGAATTCATTTCCAATGCCAGTTACAAGTCTCTGCCAACCTCTATAACAATGATAGTATGGCAGCAAACTTTCAACTAATCAAATCAAGATCAAGAACACCATTAATGACAGGAACTTATATGTGCTAGCTAGATCCATCCACCAACATCAAAGATTGTAATAATTTTGAATTTCAACAAGTGGGAGGGATTACTGAAAATTAGCAGTGTATGGCCGAGTATACAAATGGCAGCAGGCACAGCTTTGTAGATAGCATGCACCACTAACTCGATCTGGATTACTTTTCCTAATAAAAAACACATTTCACTGGATACCAAGGAACAACCAAGCAACCAAAACAGCTCATGTGGCGTGGGTGTCTCCAAGGTGCTCCCTGTTCTGCCTCCATCATGTTCCCTTTGGAAGAAAACTGATCATAAAACTCATTTTCAATGCTACGAAACTACTATGTATCCCCAAATGGTAATGCAATTGGTTAAGATTTGAACTCTAAAAAACTGAGTTTCTTAGTTACAGTTGACAAATTCCATATGATGTTAGATTATACATGCAAATGGAGATCCCTAAAGATGATATGAACACAAAAATTTATTCTTGCATTAGCAATAACCATCCAGAATACCTAAATTTTTATACCAGGCTCATTCTAGGGCTTACAAACTTCATCTCATTCTCTACACATTCCAGAGCAGTCACATAAACCAAAGAAAGATTTAACACTCACTCCCTTACAATTAGAAAGTTCCATACGATTAGATGAGCCAGAACTGTCGGGCATTCTGGATTTTATTTTCGCAGTTCCCAAGTTAAACACATTGTTAGTAAAACGTGATTTGCCGAAAAAATGGGACGACAAAAATTCGAGTTTAATATTGTACTCGTTCAAAAAAACGTAGTCTAAAAAACGGAAACACAAGATGAGTTTAGAATTTTGTCATTTACAAAATATGGTGGGGGTAAAATTAGAAAGTTGGCCCAAAAAACGTGTTTAAAACATTTAAAACACATTTTAAACGTGTTTAAAACATTTGCCTAAAAAAAACGGAGTTTTATTCGGTGTGAAAGTTTTAAACCAAGTTTTAAAGAGCACACCAATAAAACGCGTTTTTAAAAATAAAATAAAAAACGGAGTTTTGCTAGCTATGGTTAAACAACAAAGAATATGGTTATAATACAAAAATAAAAAATGACCAACTATGGGCATTCAACTTCAACATACCTTAAATCATTGAAAACAAGATTTTCTGGCAACTGACCCATCAGCATAACCACTCCACGATCTTATCTCGAAAAACAAAAACCCAAAATCATTTTGTTTATGAAACTGTTACGTGCCTAATCGGCCGTAACGGAAATAAACAAAATAAAAGAGAAATAGAGGGGGGGAATGGTTGATTCGAGGCAACCGAACCTCCTAGCGGCTCGATTCGAGAGGAGCCATGACTCTTCAAAACAAAGTCTCCTTTGCTGTAAATTATCTTCTCTTCTTTTTCATTATATTACAACTACTTAAATACTAACACAAAGTAGTTAAACATCACCCATCCACTTCCCCAGTTACAACACACACCATCAACAACTAACACCCACTACCCTAAACACATACACCATAACTAACACCCATAACTCTAAAAACACATTCCCACAACTAGATAATAATTAGATTATAACTACCCATATACACCATAATTATATGCACATAACAGAAACTTTCTTCTTAAAAGAGAGAAATACCCTTACAATATGAGAAACGCATCAAAGGATAGAAAATCACACCTTGATAGAGCCATGCTACAGATAGAGATGAGATGCCATTTTTTTTTATTTTTTTGAGATTATCATCAGCTCAATTTCTGTGTGGCATTAAACTGAAATCCATTACATAATACGCAAAGAATTATAAAGCGGATTAAAAGTCCACACAAAGGCATTTCATCGAAAAGTTGATATGCATTAATCACATAAACCAAACAAAATGAAATTCCTCCTACAAATCAAATGCAGACAAATCCAATTCACGAAAAAGTAAGATCATATCGAACAGGAAAAAGAAATCCAACCGCAAACAATCAGATCATCAAAAAAAGAAAAAAAAGACAATATGATTATAGGAGTGCGTCAAAACCCTAGACTGATCAAACCCTAGATTTAGAAGTAGATCGAGCGAAAGCAACTACCTTCCACAATGAATACATAAATCAAACGAATATAACTCCGACTAACAACGCCCACCCTAACTACACAATTGCAGATAAAATCGGAATTCTAAATTTCTAGAGTTTTGATCTTAGTTGAATAACCAGATGGACAAAAGAACATTTCTCCCGAGAAAATGACGAAAGGAAACTTTATTCAGACAATTTACCTATGCCTATGAGGACCAAAACCACTGCACCATCTTCTCATAGTTATGCCTGGCCGGATTTCACTGCTTTTTACCGGCGGTCTCTACAAAAATGCCTGTATAAAATTGTTTTACAAAACGCGTCGTATAGAATTTTACCGGCAAAAATGACCGCCGGTAAAAGCATGGCCAAAATTAAGCCCCGGTAAAAATATGTTAATGGCCCCTGGTAAATGTCCGCCCTTATAACCTTCATTTCTTTAGTGGTTTGTGCTTGATAGGAAGAGTGCAAATATGTTAAGAGTCTTGGTCGGAAAAGGAGTTGAGATTTATAAAAACCTATGTGCAAAGGGTTGTTTGCACCCTAAGGCTCTGCTCACTTGTTTTCTCGGGAAAGGAAAAGAAAAGGTTTCCTGGGAATCTGACGTGGCATTAGGAAAAGAAATCCAGGGAAACTGTGTAGGAAAAGGTTTCCCGCGCCTGCTCACGTGCGCAGGAACTATGCAGGAAAAGGTTTCCCGAGAAACTGCTTGCCCACCCTTTTTCACTAGTTTTCCCGGGGAAGCAAATCCAACCAAAATAGTGGGATTTGGTTTCCCACACTTGTGAGAAAAGAGACATTTCCACATCATTTTTGGCAATTTCCATGTCATTATTTGACATTTCCCACCTAGGCTTGCTACTTTCTCAGGAAAGCAAGTGAATACCAAAATTCAGTCTTGTCAAGGAAAAAAGAGGCTGTTTTCTAGGGATTTGCTTTCCCGGGAACGCAAGTGAACAGAGCAAGTGCAAGGGTAGTTTGCACGCTTATTTTCATTTTGTCTGAAATAGAAAAATAGTTCTCTTGCTTCTCTAGCAAGTGGTGTTTTTTCCTTCGTGGGATCAAAGGTTTAGAGGTTGACGACGTTAACTGCAGACTTGTTCTTCGCGATTTCAGCTACGCTAGATATTATCCTAAGGAAATCGACATCAGTAATGCACCTTAAAGCTTCAATCTTCCTCGACATCTCCACCAAAGGCTCATCACTCTTTACTAAAAATTTTCAACAACAAAATCTGGTTTTATTACTAGTTTTTTTCTAAATGCAATGGCAAAACTGCAACACTATCTTTTGCGTTATCTTTTGGAAATATCTTATTTGAACTTTTCTAGCAACACAAACACTCCAACATATCTTACCATATCGGGTGAACTCCATTTTCTTATGTTGTCCAAGATTGGCAAGGGAAAAACTTTGGGAAGAAAGCAAAGAGTGACCTAATTACAATTTGTTATGGGTAATGATAAATTCGCAGCCCCTTCGCAGCCCCATCATCCGCATCCCTTTAATGTAAAAACCGTTAAAGTGTGCCACATATCCTCCTTTAAAGCGGTGCGAATTATCCTATTAGGGGAGCGAATTCATCATCACCCTTTGTTATTACCTTTATAGAAGTCTTTAGGAAAGACTCGTGGTAATGGTTTGGTATCACCGACCAAATTACTGACCTGCTGGCCGGACACCTCTTTAATTGGTGGTTGGAAAGTGAAATACAAATACAAGCTTCTGATGAACTAACTATGATCGGATTGAGGAATGACTCTTGATTACCACATTATTTGGCCCCGTATATATCGACATTATCAAACCCATCATGATAATTCATTTACCCAAATGTTTTGAAAAAGGATCGAATCAAACTAGTTCAACTTTGATTCAATGCGTGTCTTGTTCCCCGCCTTTGCTGGATGATCTTGTTTATAGTTTTAATATGGGACTTCCTAGGTTAAAAGGTTTCTTACAAAGTTTCCTAATTTAGCTAGGAATAGAGTTAGGGTTCAGGTGGAACAAAGTATATAGTATTTAGGGGAAAATACACTTAAGACCCCCCGTGGTTTCTGACACATTCAACTTATCCCCTAATATTTAAAAAGTTACAAGTAGACCCCCTGTGGTTTCAATTTGTATAAGGTAGGCACCCTTAGTTGACGGCTCGTCCACAGATTGAAGAGTTAGGATGATCCGATGGAGCTAATTTTTTAGGCACACTCTATCTATGTCAGGGCCCATCAAATGAACGCTTTGGATCATCCAAACAATGTGGGCCCATACCGAATCCAAACACTACCAAAAATATGGTGGGCCCACATTGTTTGGATGATCCAAAGCGTTCATTTGATGGGCCCTAACATAGACAGGGTGTGCCTAAAAATCAGCTACATCGGATCATCATAACCCTTCAATTTGTGGATGAACCGTCATCTGAGGGACTTTACCTCACCCAAATTGAAACCACATGGGGTCTACTTGTAACTTTTTAAACATTAGGGATTAAGTTGAATGTGTCAGAAACCACAGGGGGTCCACTTGTAACTTTTTAAACATTAGGGATTAAGTTGAATGTGTCAGAAACCACAGGGGGTCTAGTGTATTTTTCCCTAGTTTTTACAACCTAAAATTGAGGGTAAACTGAAGGTGTGCGAGAATAGTTTTCATTTGTTATGAGAAAAAGAGTGTTAGAGAGTGGGTTATCTTTGTGACTCAAATTTATGTTTAGGCCTTGTTAGTTATAGATTTTGACAACCGAAGTCCCTGTTTGTTTGAGATTGTGACAACCGATGGTGAGGGCTCCAACGCCAAATTTATGTTTATTTTGCAAATTTACGCACTTAGAAAGAGATAGGGGAGGAGAGTTGGAGTCAATCAATTTTTTTTATCACGATTGAAATCAACTGGTCTCTCTCTCCACCCAGAGGTATCGAAACTTGCTTAGTGTATCATGATTGACGTCAACTTATCACGCAGAAAACATTTCTTGAGGAAAACATTTTTTCTAAGAAATTTTTTTATTGGCACAATTTAGAGGAAAATGGTAAATTTTAGGTATATCATTATAAATTAAGGGAAATGATATTAGCACAACCATTCTTTAATAATTGCACAAATGCGGCTTGTCTTTTCCTCTTTAATTAGTGGGTTTTTAAGAGCTTTTTGGGAAATGTAATAACCCTTGACAGCTCTTTAAATATTGGATGGGTTAGGGAAATTAGAAAAACATGTTTGTGTTGGGTTTTCACATTCGGTCGTGTCCCATCTTGACACTTTTGGGCAGTTTTGCAAACCGTTAGCAATCTGATTTCTGGATAGGGTTTTCATCAAAAAGATAAGTGCAATCTGAAATTTTAAGTATAAGTTTGGGTCCGAGCAATCAATTTGGGTTTAAGAAACCAGTTTTAAGTCCAAGTAACCAAGTTGGATTCGACCTCGATTAAGCCATACACCATTCCTGCTTTATGGTAGCAGTTCCAACACTTTGAAAATTGTAGTTCTCCCATCATCTATTTTCTCCAACAATATATATCCTACAGTTTGTTCTAATATAACTTTCCTAAATTAAATCTGCTGTAAATAAAACTTGAACAGTAGTGCTTGAAGTCACTTTTTTTTATACGTAATCAAACAATTGAAAATGATGGAATTTAAGAGAAGTTTTTCTATTACAAACTTATCTAGAAAATTTTGCAATCAAGAGAGAAGAGAGAGAGAGAGAGACATTTCATTTATGTTTATTGTTACATCAACAACCACAACCGCAGACATATAACATTCCCGGTATCGCCAGTCCGCCGAGAGATCTCACACTCCCGGACTTATTATCGGTCCATGATCCACTTCTACGGAGCAGGAGGTGGAGTTGAACCTTCAGCCTGTGAGGATGAAAGGGCTTTGCTGATCTGGATAATTGAGAGTGAATTTTGTATTTTTTTGAATTGATTGAGAGATTTGACGAAAGTGGCATCCATGACGCCGTTTAAGTCTCCGGCACCAAAGCCCACTTTGCCTCCTTTTAGATCTGTGATGTTAACGAAGCCTGAAAAGCCATGGGGGTTCTGGCCGCTAAAGAAGTAGAGAGTGTCCATGAGCGTTGTACGGTCGGGGATATGGTGTAGGGATTTGACACTAAAGTATTTGAGGAGGATGTGAAGGGAGAGGACGTTTTTGAGGGCCTGTGAGGGGAGGTGTTTGGAGAGGAGGGTCGACATTCCAGCATTGTCCACTGCGAGGACGGTGATGGCTGGCCTGCTGTTGATATCGGAGGCGATATCGGTGATGGATAGGTAGTGGTTGAAGGTTGAGAAATTGGGGTATTTGGCGAGGATAAGGGTCACATTGTGCCCCGCATTGGAGGTGTAAGAGAGGAGGAAGAGGGAGAGGAGGAAGAGGAGAGGGGTTGGAGAGAGGTGCATTGTTTGAGTTATTGTCCTAGAGATAGAGAGAGGGTGTTGGTGAAAGGTGACCTGGAGAGGGGTCTTATATAGGAAAATTGTGAAAAGGTAATACAGATGTCTGCGGCTGATATTCCACACGGTTGTGTCTTGTGAGTCAAAAAAGGTGGCCTAGTGAACTGCCAATAATAATACGAGAGAGAGAGAGAGAGATCATTGTCAGAACGAAAAATAGTGAAAATTAATGAAAGGCGCTAATAAATTCACCCATCTACATGTCCCCATCCACCCCCTCTTAAAATGTATTTTAAAAATACATGTATAAAGTTTTTTTTTTTTTTTTTTTAAATATCACTTGGCACACCTTGTTCAAAGATCCAAACGTTCTTGGACCCCAACGTATATATCAGCCCAAATTTTATACATTGGAACCCTTCACTTATTTCTAGAAGCTCCATCGGATTTTGTGGTTGCATACATCCATGGTTTAAAATTTCGACCGAAATCCGAAATTTCGGTTTTCAGTGGGGACCGTATGTGGCGAAAGTAGAAATTTCGGTAATTTCGGTTCGAGAAAATGTCTTTTTTATTATTTTTTAAAAAAGCATTACAAAATTTCTCCGAAATTTTGGCATTTCGAAATTTCTCTCCGGAATTTCGAATGAGAGTACGAAATTTCGGTTTTAGGGAAGTCCAAAACCGGTACCGAAATCAAAATTTTAAACCTTGCATACATCACGTTTCACATTCCGAAATTATTTTAGACCAAGCTGTTGTTTGAGCCTGCGTTCATGGTTTTATTTTTTTAAAGGGTCATAATCCATTGAACTGGACGTTCAAACCATAGACTTAGAGAGTTAGAGTATGTAAACTTTTTTTTTAAATCATATTTTATAATAGGCGGTCATATGTGAAAGCTCTAAGTAGTAATGGGCAGCACCATGTTTTTTTGCTTGGGACAGTTAGTTCTGGTCTATCAATGACAGCAAGTAGGCTGGTTTTCTTCACGTGGGAAGGATTCAACGTTCCTGATTGACGTGTGATGCAGGTGCATCTAGGCCGTTCATGCGCCAATCAAGCCAAGTTCGCCAATAGTTTGAGACGGCGTGGTTCACGTTGATCCAAAGGCTCGATGGAGTTTCTTTTTATTAGGATTTTATTTTACTAGGCCTCTTAATTGAACGAATTTTTTATTAAGCTGTCAGTTCAAAAGTTTTAGGGGTTTTAGTTATTTTAGGAAATTTAGGAACCTTTCTTTTATAGTTAGACGAAGATTAGGAGTTTCTTTTCTATGTTTTAGTAGATGATTTAGGAAATCTAAGAAAAGTGCATATCATTGTAAACGATGGAGCCTGATTTTATTTTGGAATAAAGAGTTTCGTTTGGGTGGAGAAAAGTCTCCATATTTATCATTGTAAGTTTTCCATAGTGAAAACTTCAATTTTTCTCAGTTATATTGAAAGATCTCACATCGGAAATGGAGGAAAAGTTACTAAGGTATGTATATATATATATATATATATGTGGATTTCCTCTCTCCCTAGATAGACGCGTTTTCAGCATCTGTAAGGCACGGTTAGTGCATCTACACAATGTGGTCGGGGCGTGACATATATCTTCAATTTATCGTAACTACACCCACACTAATAGGCCATCTCTTTTGACCCAGAAATACGCACACTCTCTCTCTCTCTCTCAAATAACGATAACTAATTAAGAATGCAGCTCTCTAAAACCCCTCTTCTTTTCCCTAGTCTCCCTATTTGTCTTATCCCACGCCTCCAATGCCCACAATATCACCCGCAGCCCGGTGTATTATTGCTGGCAGAGCACTGGTCTCCTTTGTTGACTCAAAACCGTGTGGAATATCAGCCGCAGCCCTATGTATCGCCTCTTCACAATTCCCCTATATAACACCCCACACCAAGTCACCTTACAACCACGCACTATTCTCACTCAGAAAATAACTATTACAATGCACCTCTCTCCAACCCCTCTCCTCTTCCTCCTCTCCCTCTTCCTCCTCTCTTACACCTCCAATGCGGGGCACAATGTGACCCTTATCCTCGCCAAATACCCCAATTTCTCAACCTTCAACCACTACCTATCCATCACCGATATCGCCTCTGATATCAATAGCAGGCCAGCCATCACCGTCCTCGCAGTCGACAACGCCGGAATGTCGACCCTCCTCTCAAAACACCTCTCCTCATTCGCCCTCAAAAATGTCCTCTCCCTCCACATCCTGCTCGACTTCTTCACTGTTAAATCTCTACACAATATCCTCGACCGCACAACCCTCTCCGCCACTCTATACCTAGTCAGTGGCCAGACCCCCCCTGGCTTTTCCGGCTTCGTCAACATCACAAATCCTAAAGGAGGCAAGGTGGGTTTCGGCGCTGGAGACTTAAATGGCGTCGTGGACGCCACTTTCGTCAAATCTCTCAATGTATTCAAAAAAATCCAAAATTCGATCTCAGTCATTCAGATCAGCAAAGCCCTTTCATCCCCACAAGCCGAAGGTTCGACTCCACCGCTTTAGAAGGCGGATCATGGACGGATGATCAGTCCGGAGTGTGAGATTTCTCTAAGTACGTGGGGATGTTGTTGTTAATGTAACACTAAATAGAGAAGTGAAATATTGTTGTTTTACTTTTCTGAGAAATTATATGAGAATTATCATTTAAGCCCCTGCTTGGATTACAAGAATTTCCTGAAAAAGTTTGGAAATGAAACTTTTCCAACATTTCATGCTTTTCAATTGTTTGATTGATTACTTGTGATAAAAAAAAATGAATTGAACCACCACAGGCCATTTTTTATTTACAAGGACCTTAAATTTATAATGATGTCCCCAAAAATCTATACCCTCCTTTACTGGGGTGCCAATTTATCATCGCCCTAAAAGTTGCGTATATGGTAGAAATTCATGGACGCTTTTCTCTTATAGAACATACATTTTCTAAACAGACAGTTAATCTGGACATAAACATTTAGTCCTGCTGCCACTGAGAACAACATGATCAGTTGATCTTAGCCCCTTGATCGATTGAATTCACCATCAAACCTCATTTAGGTTTCTCCCAAGAAAAGCTTGATGGTTGGCTTCTGTAGTATTGTTATCTTACGCATGAGATGCTCTGAATGTTCTAAGACCACGTGGGTCACCTCATGATGTTCTAAAAGCTCAATGATTTGGATTTCATGTGTGACTCCCCACCCCCATGTTGAAGAATTAGGTCCTCATCCCAAACTTAGGGGTGTTAACAGATCTACTTTGGATCTGTTTCTGAATGTCTACAGATTTTACCGTCTTAATATAGGTCATTATCCGCTTCGATCACATCTTCAGTGGGAGGGTCCTAGGTCCAACTTATGTTGTATACAATTAGGATTAGTGAGAAAATAAAAATGAAGGGAAATGATATCTGTGCCAAAGTGTTTCGATAAACATGCGCTCCACTTGTTTGTCGTGTAGTATTTAAAGGGACGTGAGAGGATATTACGGTTTTCAAAAAGCTCTTTAAACCCTATATATACTGCACGACAAACAAGTGGAGTGCATGTTTATCGAAACACTTGGCGCAGATATCATTTCCCAAAAATGTAATGTTTTGTCTTTTTGCTTAGAGTTTTTGAATGTTACAAAAATACACTCACCTCATAAACAGACATAAATAAACGGAAATATCAGCACTATTTTCACACATTGTTCCCCTCAACTTGGATCTGGGACGCTCCATTGGATTTTGTGGCTACATTTGGGTTGCGATCCGAAACAATTTCGGACCCTAAGGGGCCATTTGGATATGCTGATTTTAGAGTCCAGGTTTTAGTTTAAAAACAGTGTAAAAGAGGGTTAATGATCAAGCTGTTCTATGCTGCCTGACATTGTTTCTTGGAATTTAAGTAGGAAATCCAGGTTTCAGAAATTTCTCCCACATCTTGAGATTTCTAAAACATGGAAACATGGGACGATCTCCTGCTGTCTTGCTGCTCTCATGCTGTCAGGAAAAAGGACAAGAAATCAGAAAACAACAGCCGGCACTTTTTCCTCTCATCTCCCATCTATAATTTTGAGGAAATCCAAGATTTTAAAATCCGCGTATCCAAACGGCCCCTTAGGGTATAACTTTAATCGACATGGTTTAGATGCATCTAAGGGGTTTAGTAGCTTAATTTTTACAATGGCTATTAAATTGAATGAGGCCACTCTATCAAAACCACTAAACAGTCACCAAGCTAATAGGAAAGCTGGGATTGAACCTCCGAACTCAAGTTTTTTTTTTTTTAGAAAAAGAAAAAAGAAAAAAAGACCATAACTAATTAAACCGGATGTTTAAACACTACTGTGTTGTTCTCTGTGTTTTTAAGACTGCAATAAGAGTTATCCACAACAACAGTCAACAAATTTAGATATGACTAACGTGGATAACTACAGATATATCAGCGGTGGCAGGACCCAATTCATTGCTCTCCTCTCCCTTTAATTTCTCCCAACCATACCCCTGTCAAACGCAAAAGCACACTATCCAAATAAGCAATGGTAATTCTTGTATTTCTTTGAAAACATAGGTCTCTCTCTCTCTCTCTCTCTCTCCAATTGAAAAGTCTAATATTCCATGAGAAAAAAAAACACATGGTTGCCGAACATGGCCTGTTTCTCCACCTAACCCTCTTACAACTGGCCCACTAATAGTCCATGAAATATGTTTTTCGTAAGACACCACAAGCATATATATATATATATATATATATATATATATATATATGAGGAAACGGTTCCTACACATATGTGTAGAGAGTTCTCTACACACTAGCTTAAAATACAGTGGGGGCCCACATTGTTTGGGTGATCCAAGCCATCTATTTTAAAGGCCCTCACATAGATAGGGTGTCTACAAAAAATCAGATCCATAGGATCATCCCAACCCTACGATTTGTGGAGGTAAAATGGATGTCTTTAAACCTTCACAAATTAGTTCATTTTTTACCTCCAAAGTTCGAATGGTTAGGATGATCCTATGGATCTGATTTTTTGTGGACACCCTATCTATGAGAGGGCCTTAAAAATGAATGATTTGGATCACCCAAATAATGTGGCCCCTACTGTATTTTAAGCTAGTGTGTAGATAATTTATCTACACATGTGTGTAGGAACCGTTTTCTCTCTCTCTCTCTCTCTCTCTCTCTATATATATATATATATATATATATATATATATATATATATAGCAGAAGAGAAAATGAGAGAATTGTTTGAATTTCTCTCAAAATTCTATGAGAATTACACATCACTTTTTTTTACTTTTTTTAACAAAGGAACCCATTCAAACCACATATTTTCAATCCTACCCCTTCCTTTATGCTTTTTAACAAAGGCACCCATTAAAGCCCCATAATTTCATTCCTACCCCTTTTCGGAATGATTTGAAAAAGCAAATCATGATTTGCTAGCCACGTTCTCCAAAGGCTACATCTCGCCCATCCTTTGCAATTGTATGTGTTCAGAGATTTGTCTTATTAGACGTGGTGAAAAACTGCACGGAAATACTATTTCTTGAAAGGTGGCTAGCAATAACAAGCTTGGTTTCAAATTTTCCCAAATTTTGACCCAAAAAATAGGTTTTTTTAATATTAATTTAATATTTCACCGAAATTTAATATTGAATAAAATATTAGTTTGGGGTCAAGTACCAGATTTCGACCGAAATTTTGAAATTTCACGGTCTGAAACCGGTACCGAAACCGAAATTTTAAACCTTGATAATAGGTACCGAAAGGAGCTAGCAATAATAATCATTACGTAGTATAGCTCTGGAGGGAAATTACGGACAACGGGTACTTGTATATGACAATTATGGGAAAAAACTTCAAAGAAGAGGTATCGAAATATGACAATTACAAAAAAACTACTTTTCCTTAGTAATTTTTTGAGGATATTACAAATTCAACAAACCTTTAAAAATATTTACAAATTCCAGGCATCTTAAGAGGAACAACATATTATGGAAACCTCTATAGATTGGAGGGCTAGGATCAGCCTATGAAAATGATTTTACGGGCACCACGTATTGATGTTGTGTTCCATCACATGGACGGTTTGGATCAGCCTATGATGTGGTCCGTACAGTTCTTTGTTATATATATATATATATATATATATATATATATATATATATATATGAGATAACGGTTCCTACACATATGTGTAGAGAGTTCTCTACACACTAGCTTAAAATACAGTGGGGGCCTACATTGTTTGGGTGATCCAAGCCATCTATTTTAAAGGCCCTCACATAGATAGGGTGTCTACAAAAAATCAGATCCATAGGATCATCCCAACCCTACGATTTGTGGAGGTAAAATGGATGTCTTTAAACCTTCACAAATTAGTTCATTTTTTGCCTCCAAAGTTCGAATGGTTAGGATGATCCTACGGATCTGATTTTTTGTGGACACCCTATCTATGTGAGGGCCTTAAAAATGAATGGTTTGGATCACCCAAATAATGTGGCCCCCACTGTATTTTAAGCTAGTGTGTAGATAACTTATCTACACATATGTGTAGGAACCGTTTTCTCATATGTATATATATATATATATATATATATATATATGTATATATATATATATATATATGTATATATATATATATATATATATATATATATATATATATATATATATAAATTGCAATTTACATTTACATAACGAGGCAATCCCAATTTACTTTTCACCCAAAAGAAAAAAAAAAAAAAAAAAAAAAAAAACCCTGCAATTTACATTTTACCCAAGAGGCATGGCAGGCAACGGCCTACGGCCAATAGGCATTGCAATTTACATTTCGCCCAGGAAGCAACAGATTGCATCATCAGCATACGCATATTTTCTTCTGTCATAAGGTTTGAAATAGATATAAATTCAGAGTAAAATCCTAACCGTTTGATTATCCACTGCTTGCAAAGTTAGCAAATGGGCAAGACAAAGCAAAACCAACGATGGTTCAGATCCAACGGGTAACACAAGTACCACGTGTACGAAAGGCAAGGTCTAAGAATTTAAAATCATCGTACCAAAGCCACCATAGATTAATAGATTCAGACCAAGTAAAAAAGTAGGAGCCTCGACTGACTCGATCAAACGACTGGGCTGTCTTATTGACTGCCGTTACGCCACCCAATTGAACATGCTTTTTATTATAATAATAACTTGACGAGGAAAACTGAAAGAATCGGCGATCCAACACCCCTACTCTCCTCTTAGATCAGAACTACACACCTCACCCAGACTGAATATAAAAATCAAATCGTACACGTGGCACACGTGTATGGTGATTGATGGCATTAAATCTACATGGTATACTTGATCGGATCCGTTAATCCGACCAACAATCCCAATCCCTTGCCCTTGTTCTAAAAGTAATCAGGTCGGTTGAATCCTTCCCGTGTGAAGTAACATCAGCCCCTCTGCGGTCGTAGATACACTGCAGCTGGGTGTCCCGAGTAATGAATAGGGGCGTCTTTCAAAAATACCATCATTCTCTTTTTTATTATTCCAAAAATACTGTTATCAATTAAAGAAATCAAGAAAATACAAATATACAAAAATTTCTGGCCGGCAAGAAGTAAAGGCATCTGAATCATAATTATTCAACAAAAATGGTGATGCCTATAAGCAATAATTCTAACACTATGGGCATGTTTGGCAACCATTCAATACGGAAGTGATATTTTTCTCCTTTTTTCTTACTTGGGACAGCCCCCCTCTAGTTTATTATTACTGCTCTTTCTAGGATTCGGGTTACATTTTTAGCATGAAATTGGGTCAGTTTCGGATGTCTCCATTTCAATTTTTAGTAAAAGCTCAACCCATCCCGCTCCAAGTAGCACCCATAACATGGAGTCTGCTTTGAACGAGTCTCACGGGTAACACCTTTTGAGGTTGGCAGGGCAGAAAGTCAATATCGTGGCCATTGATCTTGTAGAACATCACACGGCCCCCATGGTCTTAGGTTGCATTCATGTATAAAATAATATAAATTAGGATTTGCAAGTCCATCGCAAAAAGCACTTGCAGATGGTCTGTTGCATGTGAGAACAGCCACACAGGCTCACTTTTCAGCAAGTTTTGTTTTCATTTATGAGGTGGCTGTACTCACATGCAACAGAGCATCTACAAAATGCCTTCCGCGATGGACGCTATAAAATCCCTACATATAATTAATTAGTTAATTAAGGGAGATGATACTTTCACCCCCTCTGCATTACGTGCACACCCGCTTTAACCTGTTTTGACACGAAAAGTGACAACTTTCAAGTTTAGCTTGGGTTCTGTGTTTTCAACGCCATTTGACCGGACCTATAATAGAATAAGCGAATCTAGCATAAACAAGGCAGAAGTGGGGCTAAATAAAAGCATCTTTTATAAAAGAAGGATAAAAGCAAAGTTCCTTTTTAGGTTTTTTTAAAAGAAAGTGGTAACTAAACCCCCACCCGATCCGACTCCAACGTTGATTAGCAAAACTTAATCCCCAAGAAAAAATAAAGTCACCGATCATTTCTACATTGAATTTTTGACTACATTTTTCCATGTTCTAGCATCCCCTATCACACGCTATTAATCTTTGTTACGCTTCTCTCGCCAGCCACAGAAATCTTCTCAAAAACAACCTTTCCCTTACTACTTCCTTATCTCTACCTCTATAAACCAATACCCATTACAAACATTTCAATTATTATCACACTCTCTACTTCTATCATCAACCATGGTATTAACAAATTGGTTATCTCTAAGACGTTTAAGGAGGGCTATACACAAGGTAAAGTTCTTACTAAGCTTCAACATCAACAAATGGCGCCTTTCGTCGGGTATCGGTTCTTCGAGCCGGCGTCAACTCAGTTTTAAAGAACCACCGGGGCTTATTTTCGATGACGACCATGACCAAGAGGCGCAATCTTCACCGCAAATACTTCAAAGGACGGCTAGCGATGATATTGATCGGAGAGCAGAGATGTTTATTTCTAACTTCTACCGTCGTCTTCAGATGGAACGACAAGTTTCTCTCGAGCTCCGATACTGCAAGGAGAAGAGCCTTGAGAGGACCTATTCAGATTGAGGATGATGTTTAATTTTCTTTTTAAACTAAAATTTTGAGTCCATGGGAGAAATTGCGTGGCTTCTTCAAAGTATGGTATTTTTTAAAGGGCTTTGATTTATGAAGCTTGCCATGGAGATTAGTTGTTTGGAAGATGATCTCCTGGGAATATAGATTCTTTGTATTGATTTTTTTTTTTCATTTTTGTTAATTTCTCTGTCATTGTACATTACATATAAGTTCTTCGCAGGACTGAACAAATGATCATTGTGATTTTGGGTTTGTTTGGGTAGCAATTGCGGTAGATTGAAATGTAATTTGTTTTGTGATCTTCTTTGTTTTGTTTTGTTTTTGTTTTTTTCCGAGTGGCTTGGTTTGGTGATCTTCTTCTTCAGTGTAAGTGGTTTGAGTTCTCTTGTCATTAGCCCCCAACTTTTGTACATTGAAATTATTATTATGAGAAAACGGTTCCTACACATATGTGTAGATAAGTTATCTACATACTAGCTTAAAATACAGTGGGGGCCACATTATTTGGGTGATCCAAACCATTCATTTTTAAGGCCCTCACATAGATAGGGTGTCCACAAAAAATCAGATCCGTAGGATCATCCTAACCATTCGAACTATGGAGGCAAAAAATGGACTAATTTGTAAAGGTTTAAAGACATCAATTTTACCTCCACAAATCGTAGGGTTAGGATGATCCTATGAATCTGATTTTTTGTAGACACCCTATCTATGTGAGGGCCTTTAAAATTGATGGCTTGGATCACCCAAACAATGTGGGCCCCCACTGTATTTTAAGCTAGTGTGTAGAGAACTCTCTACACATGTGTATGAACCGTTTTCTCAATTATTATATATAGAGAAACGGTTGTGCATACTTGGAGAGACAGATGGATGGTTCTGTTCATTAATTTGCTGACCAAATCAAATTTGAACATTGAAATCACTTCTAGGTAGGTCTTCGTTCTAAATTTTATGTCTGATAGAATGATGATTTCAACTAAAGTAACAAAGAAAATTTATATTTGACTATATATGTGGAGCATTTATATGATGCCCGACAGTCAAAATAGCAAGGGCTACCACCTATCCCTTGTAAATTACCCGGTGGGCCATCATATAAAAACTCATATATGTGATCCACTTATCAACATATTAAATGAAAGACGTGATATATATAGTGATGCATGGCACATCCAAGCAATTAAAGACTTTGCAACTCTTGTCATAGCAATGTTAAGTTTCCGGTTCAGAGAATGAAACCTCTTTGGTACATTGATCCCTAATTGTTCGGTTCCTCGCGTTCTACCTCCATTAACAAATTTGGGAAAACATTTGATTATTAGTTTAGTTATACTCGAGAAAAGCAAGGAGAATGAAATCAAACATTCTCCTTGATTAAAAAATTTGTTTAGTTTTGATTAGGATTAGAATATTTCTATGTTTGGAAACCATGAAAAAATTTCCATGGAATATTAGTGGGGCCAGTTATGAGTCATGGGTGCAGAGGGAGAGACTTGAGATGGTGGTAAGGGTGTCAATTTTGGCTCGAGCTCGGCTCGAATCCTTAACGAGCTGAGCCGAGCCGGCTTATTAGGCTCGTTAAGCTTAACGAGCCGAGCCTCGGCTCGTTAAGGCTCGTTAAGAAAAACAGTCATATATATATATATATACATATGAGGAAAAAGATTATACGGTTGAGCGTACGCTGGCTTGGTGCGGAAGAGAGAGAAAATAAAAGGATTTCACACGCAATAGTCGCTGGTCTGAAAAAAAAATATATTAAAAGCCAAAACCCACCTCATTCTCTCCGCAGAAGCTTTTCTTGAGTGAAAAATAAAAATAAAAAACCCATACCTTCGTTCCTCTAGAGTTCTTGAGGTGGTGCCGCCTCCTCCTTCTCCGCCGCGGCCGCCTCATCTTCCACGAGAGAAGAAAAACAGAAAAAAAAACCCAAAACTCCACAGAAGCGCGTGGTTTGAAGAAAAACAAAAAACCAAAACCCAAAGAGGTGGTGCCGCCTCCTCCTTCCCATTTCCGCCGCCGCCTCCTTCTCCGGGCGCCGCCTCCTCCTTCTCACAGGTATGGGTTTTTTATTTTTTTTGCCTTCGTCGAACCAAAAATGGAAAAAAAAAAACCCAAAACCCATCTCCCATCTTCGTTTTTGCACAGAAGCTTGGGTTTTGGGTTTTTTTTTTTCTTTTTGTGTGTGGAAACTTTTTTCAAGAAAATAAAATTTCCTGCATCTAGTAAACTTATTTCCAGTTAATTTTTTATGCGAAATCATTTTTTCTTTCCTATTTCTAAAAAAATTGCAAACATACTATGTCTGAAATTTTATTTTTCCACGAAATATTTTCTCTGGATTTGGGGTAGTAGAATAATAGTAAGCCTGTGTGGTGTGCTTGGTTGTCAAGTGTGGATAGTAGTCTCCTTGTAGAGCATAGGGATAGAGAAGAGAGAGAAATTTGAAAAAAAAAGTGGCATAAATCCTACAACTTTACTGTAAAAAACCATCTGTTTAAAAAAAATTTAGTAGTAAAGGTTACCCCTCAATTGACAAGGGACTGATGACTAGGATATTGGGCAAGTAGTCTTCTCCCGTTTAGCCTTCGTTTAGCATGACACTGGACCATCAAAATGAAGGTTTTACTCCTTTTTTTTTCACTGATTTAGGGTTTTCTGCTACTGATTTTGTGTGGGTTTATTACCTAAGCCTGCTGTTAGGTTTTATATTGCTTATGAATGCATTGCGTGTTTTTTTCTTTTGCAGCTCAGAGAAACTAAATAATGGCTTCCTCAAAGGAGAGAAGCCTGCTGTTAGGTTTTTTTCTTCTGCTACTGATTTTGTTTCTTGGACCATGTTCTTGAAGGCATATCAATCTTTGAACTTCTGAGCGGGTGAAATGGGTGGAAAAACCAATTGGAGAGACTCCATTTTGATTTGAGAATTCAATGCAAATCCTAGAGAGTTGGAAATCAGAGAAATGGGCAGAATGGGTCGGCTCATTCTCCATTTTTTTTTCATTCTCAACTAAAAAGCCCAATAGGGCTGCTGAGAAGGATCAATGAATGTGATCTTAAATATGGGGGCATTGTGTACAAGAGAGTGAAAAGGGGATTTTTTTTATGTTGTTTTCTTTCCTAATAAATATGGCAATCCATCACTTTGCTTCTGTTTCACCAACACTACTGCATCCTTACAATTGTTGACAGCCATAGAGTTGAAATGCAATTGGTGTAGCCCAAGGGGATCAGAACTAGCATTATTAGCAAATGGTGCAGAAAAGTTATCAACAAACCACAGCAATCTGAAATATTTTGCTGGATTAATTCAAAACAGCAGCGAGAGAATTGTCTCAGCATCCAAAACAGCAGTTTCTGCGGTTGTTTCTTTCAATAATGATTTGATAAAAGAACACAGAGCCAGTGTCTCAACTATACATATTAACATCAGACCCTCACCCCAAAAAAAGAAAAAAAAAAGCAGCACAACTTCATGAATATGCATAGCTGAATGGATCTCAAGCCACAACAATTCACTTATCTGAGATTACAAGAGAGCATAACAAAACAGTTAGTGTTATCACAAAACACGTACTAAACATTTTTCATGCTGCATACATAACAGTTCTACCCAGCAAGTATTTGTCTACCCCACTGAATTTTATAATCTTCATATGACCTCCCTTTGTCTAGATTGGAGTAACTACATCGCTTGGTCCAAATGTGTTACTCACAGCCAAAGGAAAACTTGAGTATCTTAGAAATGAGAGATCATCTAACAGGACGGAGATGGATAATTGCTGCCAAGGTACAAAAAATCAAGAACTTTTTGAGACACAACTGCCATAGAGAGATGCATACACCAACAACTTCACCAATTTTGTTCAAGGTTTAAGCAAATGCACGAAAGAGAATTGTGTATCAGATCATCTGTTTGTTCCTCTCTAGACCAAAATTTTGTCTCTGCCCCATCCTTGCAACCCTTTTTCTCAATACAAGAACGTCATCATTCGAAGTTGCTAAATGCGGCCGAAATCCCCTTTCAAGCATCAAACCCAACAAAGCCATTGCCTTCTCCATACAAGTGAATCCGCCCTGTATATTGGCTTACCTGTAAAAGTAGATGAAGTGCAAAGAATGTGAAACTCTTATGTAGTAGCTTTCATCATGTTGTATTTGAACATGGATATAGGATATATGTGACATTGGAGGGTAGAAAACTGGAAACTGATGAGTGATTACTCTCATCATCTCAGGTGCAGGATATGGCTAAGAGAGCATAACAAAAGAGTTAGTGTTATCACAAAACAAGTACTAAACATTTTTCATGCTGCATACATAACAATGTTGTACCAAATATTCTTTGACAATAGGCTGTCATGAATGAGATTACACTTCCATGATAATGAAGTTATGCTCTTGAATAGCAAGAGCGCATAAACATGTAAGATTTAACTTTGAGAGACAGTTAGGTGGCCCAAGTCTCCACACAGTTAGGTGGCCCAAGTCTCCACATTAGGATGAGCTTATGTCTGTTGATTGGAACTGTTTAGCAGATGGATGTTTGGACAAACATAGCAGTACAATGGACCCTTGTGCGGGTTAAATTTCGGAGTCGTGAAGGGGCTACCTGCAATGCAGTCTTTGTACTTTGGTCTTTGGCCCATCAATATTGGGCACAATGCCTGAACGGTCCCATAATCAAGCAGATGGTTTTTGGCAGTCATCAGTCCCTTGTCAATTGAGACTGTGCAAAAAGAAAAAAAAAAACCCAAAACCCAAGCTTCTGTGCAAAAACGAAGATGGGAGATGGGTTTTGGGTTTTTTTTTTTTCCATTTTTGGTTCGACGAAGGCAAAAAAAATAAAAAACCCATACCTGTGAGAAGGAGGAGGCGGCGCCCGGAGAAGGAGGCGGCGGCGGAAATGGGAAGGAGGAGGCGGCACCACCTCTTTGGGTTTTGGTTTTTTGTTTTTCTTCAAACCACGCGCTTCTGTGGAGTTTTGGGTTTTTTTTTCTGTTTTTCTTCTCTCGTGGAAGATGAGGCGGCCGCGGCGGAGAAGGAGGAGGCGGCACCACCTCAAGAACTCTAGAGGAACGAAGGTATGGGTTTTTTATTTTTATTTTTCACTCAAGAAAAGCTTCTGCGGAGAGAATGAGGTGGGTTTTGGCTTTTAATATATTTTTTTTTCAGACCAGCGACTATTGCGTGTGAAATCCTTTTATTTTCTCTCTCTTCCGCACCAAGCCAGCGTACGCTCAACCGTATAATCTTTTTCCTCTATATATATATATATATATATATATATATATATATATATATATATAATACAGTAGCAGCCGGCGAGGCGTAATCATGACTTTTTTTTCAAGCGTAATCATGACTTTTTTGAGTAATTGTCATAACTTCGTACCCTTTGATTGTATTTTTTCGGTAAATGTCATAATTTACTACTCTTTTTTGGTAATTGTTCATCTAAAACTATATACGCATTCAGATATTTTACTTTTTCGTAACGATGACTTCTTTTTTATTATTTCCTTTTTGCTAGCAGCCTTTGCGACCCACTTGGCATGTGCGAATCTCGCACATATATTTTAATTTTTCGTAATGATGACTTCTTTTTTATTATTTCCTTTTGCTAGCAACCTTTGCTACCCACATTAGCATGTGCGAATCTCGCACATTGATAATCCAAACCGTGATAATCCACTGTGATAATCCAAACCGTCCATTTGATACGGATATTCCAGAATATAACCCAAGCTCGATAGGCTCGCGAGCGGCTCGCGAGCCTAGCCGAGCCTGACCGAGCCGAGCCGAGCCGAGCCTGGTTCGGGCCCGAGCCTAGTCTTTGAGTTTAACGAGCCGAGCCGAGCCTGGCCAAGCTCGGCTCGGCTCGGCTCGTTTACACCCCTAGATGGTGGGAGTTAGGGGAGCATGAAATGCCCCAAAAAACCAGGAAAAAACAAAGGCCCAATTTGAAGTAGGGTATTATTTTTGTTCCACTGATTTTAGGGATTTCTTATGCTATATCTCCATGTTCTTTTCGCTGGTGCCCTCTTAAGTCTCTCCCCCTCCCTCTTTCTCAGATCATCTTTCACAGTTGGGTCCATGAATATTCCATGAAATAATTTTTTATGGTGGCCAAACATGTCCATATAAGGGCCCTGTATGCAGTGTTTCTCAAACAATGTACTCTGGCCTCACCCCCGCTCCTCCACTCTATTCATTTTTCCTTATCTTCCTTTCTAGTATACCAGTGTTCTAATAATCTCACTTTCTCCTCCCCTTATTATCCCTTCATCATTCAATTTGTGTACATTGATCGTCCTCTTTGTTCTTCTTTTCACAATCCAATCATATGCTTTGCGAGCATTTGTGACTAATCAAATTTTGTGGGCCATCAGCTCTGAAAGTTTTCGTGGATGACCAGGATGGGACTGATAAGAAATTATTTTCACTAATCTGAAGGTCGATAACAATTGAGTTCTAATGTGTGCTTATATTAAGCACCTCAAAGATATATACAAAAGATAACAATAAACATGACAACAGGGGCTCAGATTAGGCCCTTGTGGACCCCGATCCGAGACGGGGCGGGGGACGTGCCCCCTACGCGAGTCTCAGGATCATCCACGTGAAGGAGAGCTCCGCCAAGGAACTCTCGAAAGAGTGCCCCTCACAGCATGAGCGGCGATGTGAAGTGAGATACCTCTCGATTCGGGGACCAGCCCGGATTCGAGACGCACCTCGAATAAAGAAAGAGTCGCCATCCAAGGAAGTGGGCCCTGGATCCCATGCTGTGCTCTGTCGCAACAGATAACCAGAGATATAAAAGGTCTGTGCCTGATGACGAATGGGGAAGGGGTTAGGCGCCCCCAATTCGCCCAAGTGCGAGCACCTGGTCTCTTATGCCATTTATTATTAACTTTGAAGAATTTTGGGCGAAAATCATGTGAAATGGGAACGAGCATCCCCGAGAAAACGTCTATCTAAGCATGCATGACCCGGGGATGGGCAAAAGAAAATAGACATCAAAATCCTAACTCACCGCATCTACTCCTAACCCATCACATCTAGGAAAGCAGTAACATCCGCATGCACGGCTACAGCTAAACAAGCAATATCAGATATGGTAAGCAGAAAAGCAGTAAATAGCGTACAAAGAATAAGCAAGCTGAAAATAAACACACAAGGAACCAAATACAAACACACGATAAACTAAAAGATGCAAGGAAAGAAGGGATCGGAAAATAGACGGTATGCGCAAACCCAAAATGCCAGGTAAAAGAAAATGGGACATACGATAGGCTCAGAGGGCGATTCAAAGGAATCAAGCCCAGCGATCCTAATCTGCTGAAGATCGGATAAGTCTCGCGATCGTCATGACCTATCGTTGGGCTCATCGAGGACAATCCCTGCGAAGGGGCCACGCTACGTCGTCGCCCGTCCCAAAACGCGATAAAAACATCGGAAAACCGATAAAACCGGCAAACCACGATCAAAATCGGAAATGAAATGAAAAGAAGGCTCCGAGTGACCTTGCAATCACCATCCTTGCCCATTTTGGTTTTTTGTATTTTTGGAAAAGCTTGAAAGATATTTTTGGATACTGAAATGATTTTTTGAAGGGTTTAAATGATTTGATTGAAAGGTTTGACTGAACTCAGGATGCCAGCAGCACGCCTGAGCTGCCTACGTACCCCTTCAGCTAGGGATCAAGCCATCCGTAGTTCGGACAAGATTTTCCTAACTACACTCTAATGACTCGAGATTTTTGAGATTTTTAGATTTTTCAGATGTTTTTGATTTTTTCGACACAAGAGGACAGAATCCTATCATCACAAGGGGAGGACAGACTCCTGACATCCCGCAAAGGTTGGACAGCATCCTATGCTTTGCGGGGGGGATGAACAGAATCACGACTCTGCAATGGTTGGACAGCATCCTATACCTTGCAGGAGCGGATGAAAATCACATGACTTGATGAAGGGATGGACAGAATCCTAACCCCTATGATGCTAGGACAGACCCCTGAAAGACTGAAGGACTGACTCCTATGCTGAAGACTGACTCTGAAAGATGGAAGGACGGAATCCTAAATTTTATGAAGGGATAGGACAGAATCCTAAACTCTACAGGGGTAGGACAGACACCTAAACCCTAGGATGGTAAGACTGACTCCTAAACTCTCTAGGAAGAAATCCCTTAACCTGCGAAGACTCTAAGGCAGGAAGGGAAGGGGTTGGCTCAAGATACATTCCGTCATAGCCTACATCCAACGGAGCATTCCGAAATCAAAGGAATCCTTAGACTCGAGGAGAGTCTTGAAACGCATTAGAGACAATCTCGGAAATAGAAATAAATCTTGAAAGACACAGAATCCTGAAATTTCCTAGAAGAATCGCGAACACATGAGGTCATAGAAACCCTACAGAGATCCTGGGCACACAGGGATCCCGAGCACTGCAGAAACATCTGAAGAAGAGACGAAGAGTTGTTACACATTCCAAAATGGGTTTAATGGCATCTGAAGAGATAAGCTAAGTGGATACAATAGCATAATGGCATCTGAAGAGATAAGCTAAGTGAATACAATAGCAAACATGGTGGTGCATTTATTCATTAAAATATGATCATACCGATAGTAGGCCTGAAGAAAACATTAGAAATGGGGGTTGCTAGCAGGGATCATCACTAAAAATTAAGGGCAAAGATCAAGAGTAAGATCTGACTTTATCGATTTTGTAATCAGACAGCTAGTGATCCAATAAAACACAATCAACATGGCAGCAAGCATTGGCAAGAGAGGGAAACCATCAAATTATTAGACACAGGGATTAAGATCAAAGGATAGCAATTACCTGAGTTGATATCCGAAGGCCAAGATGAGACGGACCCAGCAATTAAAGATCAAGGGATAGCGATCGCCGGATTTTGTGTCGGAGACAAGGGCGGCAATGGTGGCGGACGGGCTGCTGATGGTTGAACCCTTAGAAATAAAAGACCAAAACCCTCTTCTAATTCTAACTTTCTCTACACATCCCTTTGATGGAAAAGGGCTGATGAAAGGAGGTGGAGATGATGGCTGAGGGTGGATGACAGAGAGGGGGAATAAATGGAGGGTTTGGGGGGAATAATGGAGAAAATGGTGGAAAGGGTATGGCTGGCGGCAAGGTAGTGGAGACGATAGCTTGGGAGGCCGGAGATGGTGGTATGGGCAGTAGCTTGGGAGACCGGAGC